>NC_090957.1:17872124-19248374 GCF_040807025.1 Struthio camelus
GAGTACTGCTGCATGCAGAGCCCTGATCTCAATCTGATCAGTAGTACTGAAATGTGACCTTCCAGTCAATTCTGTATACTTAAATTCCTCATCTACAAAATATATCGTCTTAATGCAATACCTGTGTTTGGTAGTGTTGCATAACATTGAATGATATCAGTGCTATCAAACCTTTACCATTTCAGCACAATAATGGCAATCCTGACACGCACAACTATATTCTTTTCCTTCTGCTTCCAAAAAAACCCCCGCTGACAAAATGTACTCAGACCTTCAACACTCATTTTTGTCAGTATGTATTTTATACAGTACACAGATGTAGAACAAAATCTTACAAAATGTCTTGATAATAATTTGAGATAAGCATGCATAGAAGGCATGCAAATTAAACACTTCTTAATATTAATTTATGTATATAGTCTTCTCAATGTACATACTACTGTACAAATATTGCTAACTACTATTTCAGATTTGCAAAGCAACTTTAAGATCAAGGTTCAGAATACTTATTGAATCTTCAGAAAAGGGAAATGTCCTTAAAGCTATCCTGAGGAGCTTTACAGGAATTCTTCTGGCCTAAAACTAACATTTAGGTGGTATTCAGAATGTATGACAGTATTAATGGAAGATCGGTCAACACTGAGCATTTCTGACTTAGGTATCCTAGGGCTGCAATTAGCCAGCAAAGATTAGAGCAACCTTGAGACTAACTCAGCTCTGAAATACGTACCCACTGTTAGAGTAGGGCGTAAGTACCCTTTATTGATTAAAGCTATTATGGAACTGATACACTTTAATCAATATTACCAAAAAGGACGTATTTTTGTAATTAATCTTTGGTACCATTGTAGTTAATACTGTATGTTTTGAAAATTCTCAGTTCATGAATAATAGCTTATAACTGTTAAATAAAAATCACTTACGGTCACAGGTAGCTACTAGCTTAAAATCCCCATAAAGGGGAATACTATTAAAATAAACCCACGTGTGGGTAAATTGTCAGTACTCACACAGTTATTTAAAATAATGAGACACTGAGTTCATTCACCTTTTTAGTAACAATCCCCTTCCCCCCAACTTAACCTGTTTAACTGTAAAATGTTGTAGCCCAATCTGTTTTTTTAAAAAACTATTCTCTGGCAATAATCTACAGATGTGACACATGGGAATTTATTCTTGCATTACTTACTCTACCTTTATTGAAAAGGTGCACAAAATCAAGGCCGTGTTTGATCATCTTCCTCATTTTGTCCAAAGTATCAGCTCTAACAACACCATGTGGTTGCGGACCCACCTCCATGCCTGTTTACAAATGAGGGAGATTATTAATATGGCCGTTATATATGACATGCTTAGAATACATAGCAGAAATACATGACTGTTTTATGTTTAAGATGAATAATTTAAAGTACAAAATTATGTGACTGTGCGACGCAAGCAGGAAACTTAGCTCACTAGTCAGCATCGGTTTAAAGACCTGTATGTACATTTTCAGATGTGCTACTAGGGTAAGAGAAGAGGGTCACAATATATGTTCATTTCTCTTACTCTTTTCCTTATCCCTCCTTTCCGTGCTACCTTTTACAGAACTCATTGTTTAATGTGAAAGGCAAAATAATGATTTTTTTTTCCTATGGTTATGGTTTAATTCCACAAATGAAAGAGTTAACCACTTCTATCCGAACATCATTTCCCCTGTCTTTAATCAGATCAATTCTTTTCCGCTTCTTGGCTAGCAAGCCACATTTCATCCAAGGCTTATTTAGAGGAAGTAAACATTTTTTTTCAGAAGCTGATTATTTCTTCCTTATCCTCAAATATTATAAATATTTTCTGAAAACAGTGGGTTAACTGAATTTATGAAGTTCCATCAGGCTTCTTATTTTGTAACCCAAACAAAAATGAGTTCTCTTTGGAAAGAAGAGATAATCATGTATGTTTGATTCGGTAAATAAATTGTCAAACAAATAGTTAATGCTATCAGACCACTCCGTGTAATATAATGAAATAAACAGATATCGAGGCAGTTAGGTCTAATCATTTCTGGTGGGTTAAAGATGGTCTTTATTTGTCATATTTACCAACAGGATGTTTTGCTACAGAGCGAGTTGTTGCATATTTCAAGGTTGGATGTTCAATCAGCAAAACAGGACAGCGTTCTGGAGCCAAAGCATTCTGTGAAGATTGTTTAAAAATGTCTTTGTTATGCAAATATTTTTAAATGTTGTGCTACAAAAGATTACTGATGCAGAAGTGATTTACACAATGTCTTCAATATGTTGCCTTTATTTCATGGTCCTCAAAGAAGTAGGACATCTTTAGAAAACAAACAAAGCTGTATTTGTTGGTCTCCTTTCCGTTAGCTCATGCCAGGCATGCCCCACTGAACTTTGCTGTCTGCTAATATAAATGAACACAGTTCTAGTCTGTAATTGCTAACAGGAAAAAAAAAACCCTACTCATCAATGTTTCAAAACAGAATCAAAAGTGTGTAAAGCAAATTTCAAATTTTTTTTCCTGTTAGATTTAGATTTTCTTACGGGGACGTTAATTGTGAACTACCCTTTTTTTCAACTTGTTTTAACATAGAATCCTACTTCAGATCTTTTTCCTGATTGCTGCCTACCACTACTTTGTTGGATATCAGTCTTCATACAGTTTCAGCCATAAGCTGTCTGTATCTTCAAATATCTTATAAAGATTCAAATAGGATGCAAGTAACAAGAAAAAAATCAAATGTTGTATATCTTGTTTCTAAAGTAAGAAATTTTTAAAAATCTGTCTAAATCACCAATAGTTTCAATGCACTTAAGCTAGCGCTTTAGAAAACCCTACTCTACCGATACTTATCAGCTTCAGGAACAGCAAAATCAAACAACTTTCAAAGACATATCAGTATTCCTATGAATACTGATCAAGGGAACGTTTGCCATTACCTGATTCCATTATCTTTTTCCATGCCTTTCATTCAGAAAATTAATGTTTTAACTATTCAGCATCTGTGACCCAAATTTTTCCAAGGTCCTGACAGAACAGTGTAAAAGCAGGTTCAATTACATTTATTTTCATATATGTTATTTGAGGCATTACTCAGTTGCCCATCAGTTATTAATACATGAAGATTACAGTGAGTTCAAATCTGAATTACCTGATACTATAATCAAATTCTTAATTATCTCCGATATTAAATAACCCATCCTATCAGTAATTAAATAAACAGTTTGGCAGAAAAAAGTGTATTTAAAGAAACTACAAAGTAATATATAGTAATACAATATTACAAATAAACATATTTTAATAGTTCATTTAAATGAGTTTTACCTTGATATAATGAGACATTTGAATTGTAAAGTCATCCCTGGAGTTTTCGAGTATAAGAGTACAACCCATGTTAGAAGTGGTGTTGTGAAGGTCAAAAATTAGGTCATAGGCATCATCACTACCTTTTGGACCAAATATATGATTGATTTCCTGAGCCCTTCTCACTTCATATGGAGTATCTTCCACCACTGTCCTGCTGTTAATATTAGTATAAAGAAATTAGCAAACTCATTCCATGGCTTTACAGTCAAAAACAAACACATATATTCTTTTCTTTTTACTTTAATTCCATATTTGATTGGAATTGAAATCTCCTATTTAATTACCAACCTGTTAAAAGTTGATGAATTTGTGCTGGAATAAAGCAAGTATGACTTTTAATAAAAAAACAAGTTTTCTTATTAGCTATCTCATGCAAAGGGTAGTAAGAATTTTTTAATCTGATCTTAGCTGGAGAACAATTTACTTCTCTTTTATTTCTTTACATTGACTTCTAGTCCATACAACTCAGAATTTCTCTGCAGGCAGAAAACTACCTCAAAATGTATCGACAACTTAAAGCCACTTCCAAGACTGGATCCAGCTCCTACTGAAGATGGTAGTCATTCAGATAATGGTTCATACCCTTTCATGTTGGACCTCAGTTGCAAAGTCTTTCATAACTTGCTTCATTTCTTGTCTTCTCATATTCTGATCAAGCTTTTACAATCTGTTATTTGGAGCCTTCCTGACCCACTAAACTCATAGCTTTGTGAGGTAGCTCATCTTGCTACCTCAAATCTGTTCATCCTAGGTTTTGATATTTTTAATCTCACGTGACTAGGACTACCTTACACTTAAAGAACGGTCTTAGCCTAAGAAAAGGTCCGAGATCTTCTGTTTCCTGTCTGTATTGGGAAATTGCCTACAGGCAATTCATGTATGACAGAAAGATATCTTTCTTACACTAACAGTGCACAAAACTACTGTAGGTTCAGGCTTGTTCTGCAAAGACAGCAAACCTGTTTTTTGATGACAGACTTGGTATACTACCCATATGCCATATAGAAACACCTATTATCTTTTGGGCTCAAGCAAGCTTGCTTTCTTACTACAGCTCAAGCTTTACAAGACTATTAATTTCATAAGAAATAATGATATTAAGTTGCACATAGAAAGGTTTGATAGAAATTAACGAAACACCTTACTAACTGCAAGTATATTTACACGTCAGAAGAAGTTGCTGAGGAAAATTATGGGATCACCATTGCTGAAGCTTTCTAAGAATCAGCAAGGCATAATCTATTAGGAATGGTTGACATGCAATCGATCTAGTGGTGGGACAAGAGGGTTAAGAATTTTTATGTGACCACTCAAGGTCCTTTTCTATTTTTAT
Organism: Struthio camelus; assembly: GCF_040807025.1. Taxonomy (NCBI): domain Eukaryota; kingdom Metazoa; phylum Chordata; class Aves; order Struthioniformes; family Struthionidae; genus Struthio; species Struthio camelus. The sequence goes on from NC_090957.1 coordinate 17,876,821, forward strand.
GGTTCTGTATATAACATATTCCACCTTTGCATTCTTTAGTTCTGCCTTTGAAATTAAAGGTGTCTTCCAGTGAGACTCTTAACAGTCACTTTATTAAAGCAAACAGGGCATCCACCATTACTTTCAGTAGTATTAGGATTTCATTCTCCTTGTTCTTATTTTGTAAAATCATTTGTAATCTTGAAGAGCCTACAGATAGAGGGGTCAGGTGAAAGTCTTTCAAAAATACTCACTAATGCTGCAAAAAGACTGGGCAATGGAAGAGGTTTTACTGAGGAATGTTAGTAAAAATTGCAAAAAAATGAAGACAACCCACAATTTTTACTCAAGCCTTTTATGTTCAAAGCAGCTGAAAACAAACAAACCCACCTTTTTCACATATATTTATCTTAAGTAAGCAATTAAGAGCACAGCCTAAACATTTGTCACATTTCTTAAAAAGTCTGTTTACTTTATAGGGAATAACTAACAACAAAATCCTCAGTAAGATAAAAAGTCAGGCGAACAGGCATAGATGCACTGTAAGAAGAACCATACTTATAAAATATATGCGATATATATATTTCCTTCAGTGATATTCAGCTTTACCTTTACAATCTTTCTGATGCATTACTACAATGTTTGGTTCATACAGCAAAGTACACATCTGGAATAGCTTCCTCAAAAGCAGAATAACATAAAATCCCATTAAAAATGTAAAATAGATTTCTCAAATACAAATAGATAGATTCATGTCAATTTTCTTATTATAGATTGTATGCCTTCTTTTTTAAATAATATGTCAGTTAAATTATTGTGTATCATTTTGCCATGGTATACATATTTCTAACTTGGCTAATTTCAAGATTTCACGTTTTATTATATATAACAGAAATTAAACATACTTCCCCAAGTGCATGCCATTTTTATTCTTTTTTCAGATGCTTAGTAATAGGTTCATATTTAAATGGCTTTGTGTTTTCACATCTGCTATCTTCCTGCAAATGTATTTGTATTCAGAAGAGATCCAAAGCTGATTGCCCAACTCAGAGAAGCAAAAATACTTTAAGTTTACACAAATACAGCTAATCTAATACTGATCTAAAATATAATGTTTAAGATTATGTGTTGGTTTGAGACTCCTTGTACTAACAATATTTTTAAAATGAATCTTGTTACATTCAGGCAATTTGTTATTTTTGGGTTAAAGGTCAGTAATTTCAGTTATGTGACTGCACAGTTAGAATAGTAGTGAAACTTATGTTAACGTTTTAATCTAGAAGGGAAGCTCCTTACAATTTAAAAAAAAAAAGAAAAATGAAACAACACAAAGAACAGCTATTCTTACCCAAGATTATCAGGGTCAAAAACGCGGTTCAGATCACAGTCAATGTATCTAGTACATTTCTTCACCGCTCTTGGGTTGGTTATAAATGGTTTCACTTCCACTCCTGTTCTTTGAATCTCAGCTCCATGCTCTTGCCAGTGCTTGACCAAATATATCCCTGATAACTCATTACCGTGAGTTCCTCCAAAGATAGCAACCTTTCTTACCGGAGGTTTATGAACAACAGAACGGGAAGTCATGTTATTCAGCAGCTTTAAGAATTGCTGAAAGCAAAACAGAAAATAATGATAAAACAAAACTTTTGTTTTCAAGAAAAAATTCTTTTAACTTTTTGTGACAGGAAATTCTTAAGCTGTTTTAGTCAGATGTGAATGAAAGTATATTAACATTTCTGTAGCACTTTTAGATTCCCCTTGCAACACAGCGAGTTGCTAAAGTGACACTCCTCCCTCTAAAGGATCCCTCCCCTTTATTTACCATATTTAGTAATATCTCTGTTAATGGTCATACAGTTCAGAAGTTAACTTCTTCAGGCAATCTCCATTAATATATGATATGTAAGTAAATACAACACTAATGAAAAAAATGTACAAGAAGACTTTTCTAATGTATGCTTTAAAACAATATTCACTTAAAAGTCTGTTTTGCATTTCAAACTAGGTGTAGCAAGTATACTCATGTATGTTTTAAATTGCACAAACATTACAGTAAACAAGAACAGAATGATTTAAACTGAGCAAAACCAGTAAAATATGAATCATACCTTGGCTTGAGTTCAACACATAATGATGAAACATCAAGTACTGTCATCTATAAAACAAGAACAGCTGAGTTCCTCAAAACGTTGTTGCTTGTATGACCCTTTTGTTTGTTTGTTTTATAGTGTGAGAAGAACAGTGACTGGAAGGAACGCTAACTAAAATTAAAGGGCAAATTATCCACAATTTATCTAGCATTCTTCGCTATAGTTCTGTATTGGGATCTGCTAACACAGACCTCTGTGACTTTGAAACAACTTAGTTGGTGATGACCCTTCTAATTTCTGTAATCCTCTTGTAAAAAAGGAAATAGATATAGACCGCAATGGAACAAGAGCTGTGCTCTCCTCCCCAAAAACTTAGTCAACAAACCTGACTTCTTCCAGTTCTAAAAGTGTTCAGATAGGTTTTCTCAAAGGAAACTTAAGCTGAGCAGCAGCCTTCCATGTACAGCCCAGCTTCAGCCTTGAACTACTTGAGTGCATGACAAAAAAATACTTTCATTCCCAAATGCTTTAGTACAGAGGGCTAAAACTTTTCGAATAAAAGGTCTCAAAAACAAACAGTAAGTTTTACCACTATACGCAACAGAAGTGCTTACAATTAGTGTCCTGCACACAACATAAAAATGTTGCATTGTAAAGGAATAAGAAAGCGTTTATTGAAACTGAATTCCTTTTTATTAAGATTATACTCCAGTGATTTAGGAGAAGATTTGGCTAGCATCTGGGAGAGGTTTTTGTAACCCAGACTGATAGGTTATAGGTATACGAAAAGAAAGCTAAACACAGTACTTACACATCTAGATGAATTCTGCCGTGAGCGTACTTCCTACAAAAGTTATCCTCTGCATTTCAGCTTATGCCTACAGATTTGCTGAACCTTATAGTGAGTTAATACTATGTTTACTTGAACAGTCAGCTGTATTACTCCTGTACTTGCACGCTGTTAGATATGTAATCATAGTAAGTAATTTATTAAACAAAGCAGTAAAGCTGTATTTTACAACGCTGGACAGTTTGTACTGTCCTTTGACCCTGCTCTCTTTAGTGATGGTGCCAAAATGGCTATTTACACGCTGCCTGAAAAAATGACTCACACTTTGAATCTTGGTTTGTTGAATTTAAATAGCACAGCACTTTGAAGGGTAAATGGGAAAATGCAAATATGCACTGCTAGTAAATATCTTTCATTTCTGATGGTATTGTAATGGTTATAATTCCTTGCAAAAAGTTGAATGAAATACAGAGATCGTCCATGCACTTACCTCATTTAATATGCAAGAAGTATGTCTCCTAAGAGCTTTCTTAGGACAGACACAGTGCATTTCCAAACATGAGTTGAGGAACTAAAGCCATGGAAGCCTCTTTTATACCCTTAGAGCAACTTAACTTCCAAACGGTTTTTAACTCCTGGACTCCCAGGACATTGCCAGTGCCTGTGAACTTGTGGGCATAAATGAAAGCACTTCCAAAATTTTCATCCTGCTGGATTAAATGCTGGGAGCAGTTCTTTATTTCTGTGCTCGGCCAATGTTCATACTTTGAAGAAATATTTAGGGAAGCACGTGTTTTATTAAGAATTCAGTACTGCTTTTGTGCACTGCGAGGTTTTTTTCAACAAAACTACAGGCTTAGGAGTAAGGCGCGTAGGATGATACGCAGTTATCGACAATGATACTACATAGCATAAAATATTTTACGTACCTCTCTCCCCACTGAGGTGACCTGCTCTGAACTCCGTAGAAGAGAACAGACCACTCTCTGCAGCATATCAATTTGGGATTGACTCTACAAGGCAGCGGAGAGAGCTGCCTGTTGGAAAAAGCGAGTGGGAACCTCAAAATGTTTGGTAACCTGTATGGGCTGCGCATGGGTCCCTGCAGACAGGCAGCAGTTACTTTTAGCACCACAACCCCCTAACCTGCCCCATCGCCACTCATACCTAGAGCAGAAACGGTTGTTTCACTAAAACAGGAGCCCTCTTCCCCAGATGGACAACGCCGTCTCTGCAGCTCCTGCCAGCTCAGAGCTGACCGGTACTTTCGGTAGGATCCTCCTGTGTGAATTAAAAACAACTGCTGTGGGCTACTAGATGGACCTTCTACAACTGAACTCATAAAAATGACCAAAAGAGTAATAATAACTGTAATGGCGCGTAGTAGAAAAGCCCTTCCCCAGCCAGTCTCCATTAACGTATGCAGAGCCCACCTGGGCTGCTTGTACTGTTTTACTCAGTCCCTCTCCTTAGCACCTAACTGGTGGTTGCCTTAAGGGCACTATACAGCTTCACATTTTTTTGATCCAATACTATGTGTCTGAGTATCGGGCAATGCATCCGAGAGCTTAGAACGTGTGCCAAACGAGTAGAAATACAGAAGCAATAATTAAAAAAAAAAAAAAAGAAGTGAATTAGATAAAGTCTGGGTGTCAAACCCACAGAGGTACACGTAGATGGAGTGACGCTGCATGCTTTAGTGTCTAGCCAAAGCCTTCCCAGGCACCGGCTGAAGAAAAGGGGAATTACGAAAAGAGGACAGGCTGAAACCCTACCTAGAGCTAAGACTTTAAAAAAACGCAGGAGCCAGTCAGAAGTGAAATGGTTGGGGAAGTGGTGGGTAAAACCCAGCCCAGGGCTGGAGGTGGAAGAGCAAAATAGCTTGAAAACTGAAGATATGTTTATTTAGATCCACATTTGTGTTCACACATTCAGCTTTTGTCCAGTTTTCTGGAAATCCCAAATATGTCACCATGTGCGCCACTACCACGACTAGGGAGATGCTCAAGGAACCCTACAGAGAACCAATGTACTGCTCCTCCGAGGCGCTGCTTCGCCCCGCTCTCCCCAGCCGGGCACAGGCAGTTTCCAGTCAGGGCCGTTGCCTGCGCGCAGCCCCTCCCGCGGCGCGCGACTCCCGCCCCCGGCGGCCGGCCGCGCCCCCTCGCTAACCGCCTGCCGCGGCCAACGGCGCCTGCGCGAGCAGCGGGCGGCGCCGCTGCGCCGCAGCGTTCGAGGCGAGCACGCGCGGCGCTTTCCCGCCCTTTCCCGCCTCGCGCGGGAGGGAGAGCGGCGAGCGACCGTTTTTTTCCGTTAGTTTTTGGCGGGCTTCGCCTCAGGCGTATCTTTTGGGGTTCCAGAGCGTTTCCGTTAGCCTGCGCCTGAGTACTGCTACTGTCCGAGGGCTGAGGAGGGTTACCCTGACAGCTGCCGTTCCCCATCTTCGACTTCGCTTTTCTCTCAACCTTTAGCTCTGAGCTCTGTTGTTTTCTGATTACTCAGCTTCAGGAAAAGGCAATAAGCAAAATAAGTCAATCTGAAATCCTATACAGCACCAAAGTTGGCTTTGTAAACTGAATCGTCAGGGTTATGCAGCTTTATTTTACATGTATATTACTTACTGATGGCTATTAAGCTTTATTGTGCCACCAAAGCAGTTTAAATGTAAATTATATCGCACCAATGATCCAGAAGCTGCTCTAATGTTGTCAAGCTTGTAATTTATGTATATCACAGAAAGAAAGGGCAAACTGATGAGCTCTTTTGCTCTAGCTATCGTAGGTACTTGGGCTTAATTCTGATCAACATGTTTAACAGCTGCATGCAGTTAACTACTGACTCAACAAAATAAACATAGAGGCAATGTTTTATATTATTTCTATACCAAAGTATGTGGTGGTGTTCACATGCCGTTAAAAGCAAGTATAGACAACTAACTGCGATAGAATAGCAACTGATACTACACAGTGCTCAAAAGCTTATACAATAATATATGGACATTTACTTTAGAAGCAGGTTAATCAGAAAGCAAATACGGCAAGCTATCTGTATCTGACATGCTAATACATATTTTTTCTCTTCATAGGCGTTAAGAATATTTGATAATAATGGTTTCTGACATGTAAAATATCTTTTATGTGAGTAAATTCGTTAACAGTTTTAGGTCTGCACCATAACATCAAGAAACATAATTTAATTTTTGAAGTGTGATGCTATTTTTCATGGAATAGTTAAACCATCAGTTTAAAATTCAGAGCCATGTACCTTGACATCACAGTTTGCAGCAATGTTTAAGTGAAGTTTTCATTTTCTATTAATACTGTATTTTCAGGAATTCCAAAACATTTCTTGTATTTGAGTGTACGTATCTGTTTAAAATCAGAAGTGGATTCAGTATTTTTACAGCATTTATCTTTTTAGAAAAGGTAGAGAATATGACTTCTACTTCAAGAATGTAATCATTGGGGCCCTCACTCTACAAAGACCAATCTGCGTGTTACTTGACTGCCTGTAAATGCGTCCTAAATCCAGTACAACTACTCCCACAGTTTAGAAACATGTCTAAATTGATGCATGCAATGGGGTATACAACGAATTAAGACAGATTGCTACAACATTGCATATGAATTCGATATCTTTAGCGCATGAATTGGTTTGCTTTCTCTACTGATATAACTTTCATACGTTCTTGTTTATTAGGATTCACAAAGAAATGAAAAGGAGTTTAACTGACGCTTCAGCTCGTAGCACAGCAGGTACCATTCATTCTTGTGTACCTTACAGTTTACACCTCTTTATGCTTTTATACATACATATATATATATATTTATGTATAAAAAATATTCAGAGTGGACTTAAATGGATTGTCTGTTTTATGACAGCACAGGACAAAATTTTGAATGGATTCAGGGGACTGGTCACCAAGTGAAAAGTTTAACTGAGGGAAAATTTTGCAGGACAGAGGTCTGGGAATATAAATTCTGTAGGACAATAGCCAGTCTATCTTACTTTTTTATGGAATATCATTCCTCTGGGTAATGTGAAATAATAGAATTGTTAGGTAACGTATTTACGTATTTAAGTATAGGTTGTGTGTCCTTTTGCTGCTGATATGGTATTATTATGTGAATTTTAATTTTAGGTTGTCTGCCAGTACCTCTGTTCAATCAGAAAAAAAGAAGTAGACAGCCTCTCACTTCAAATCCTCTTAAAAACGAGCCTTGTACTAGTTCTGGGACACGAGCTTATGACTTTTCTCCCACATCATTGGGTAAATAAGCTATGTATATTTTTTAATGGTTCTACATCCATTTAAATGTTAACTTTATGACGTATTTTATTAAATTAGACATCAGCCTTATCAAGAACTATATGCCTCCTTTATGGTTATTGCTGAAAAGTTCATTATGTATAAAATGTCCTCCAGGAAGTTTCTTTCTGCTTTATACAATTGAGCTTTCTTACTTTGTGCCTAGAGGGAGGTTGACTCTTTGTATGTTAGAGAATGCGGTAGCATGCTGGCATTTAAATGGAGTCTCTTGGAACTCTGACCTTTTGTTTTCAGTTGATTTCAATCAAAATTCAAGGCCCGTGTTACAAGAGGAAACATTTATAAGATGTCTTTGTAATCCAGAAGAGAATTTGTTCCCTAAATCATGCTTTGAAAGAATGAAATAGGATTCTATCTCTATTATTTTCATTGTTTATTATGGTTCGCTTACAGCAAAAATGTCTCTCTGCTAACAAGAAATGCCTAATGTTTGTAACTTAAGCATTATCTAGAAAAGGCCTGTAATTACAGATATCAGAAGATCAGTCTTCTCCTTTTTTTTTTTTTAATGTTAGACTATTTGTGGAACATTAAGCAAATAAATGATAGGAGCCCTAAGGATACTTACACCTTTCAATCTTTTCAGTTTGTATCCATATGCAATCCTTTGTCTTTTGAGAATTAGGCTGGGGAACTGCAAACGCAGAAGTGACTGAACTGCAGAAAGCAGCAAACAATGGGTATGTAAAAGCAGATTATTTTGTTTTTTTTCATTTTTATTTGGTTATTATTTGTTTCATAAACTACAGTTCACATGTCTGTCTTACAATAAAGCTGCTACTATATCTCTGATACTTTAAATTTATCTTTGAAAGCCAAACAGAACATCAAATGGCTCCTTCGCTTATGGAACCACAAAATGCATCAAAGTCTAATTCAGCAAATGCTGGAAAAAACTTGTATGCCTTCAGGTTGGTATAGTCTGTAAATTGTATTATCCTTAACCAAAATTGTTCTTATTCTCATATGAAAATATATCCTGTATCATTCTATAGTCTAGTTGCATTCAGAAAGACCCTTTTAATTCTCAGATCATCACTGTACTCCTAAACAATTAAATTCTGATTATGAGCCAAAACCTGGTGAAATCAGTGAGTATCTTTCCAGTGTAGCTATTGAGGGCCTATTAATTGGACCTAGTATCTCGCCTTATTATCAGACCTAAAATTCAATCTTACAATAAAAGTGGATAGAATTTGCCTGTTCTTAAATGTTCCTGAGTTATGGCTTAAATATCAGGCATGTCTGAGGTTAACTAGATAAGCTGCTTTACTAATTCTAATTTTCATAGTACAAAAAATCATCAGTTTTTGAGACTCCACTTTGCTTTGCAGTGATGTTTTGCCCACTTTCAACCCAAATTTGTTTTTTCATTGTGAGGATTTCATATCAGCAAAACACTTGAGCACAAACATAAGCTTCTTTGCTGAATCAGAACCGTTACAAATAAATGCTTTAGAAAGGAAGAGGATCAACAGAGAGCCAGGAGAGAAACTCGGAAGTAGAATTCCAGGAATCACTTATCAACAAGTTCAAAACAATTTCTGTCAGTGTACAGTGGGGCAATTATGTATCAGAACATTCAATCAAAGCTGAATTTAATTGTGAATTCCATGGTCTTGCAAACCAAGCAAAAGCTTACAGACTCAGATGCCCAGAGCTGGTAGAAAAATCTTCCAGCAATGTTATAATCATCCTTTTCTCTCTTCCCTTCCGCCGGTTCTTTTCAAATGGCAAGAAGAGAGTGTGAATAAGTATCTTTCAAAGAAGTGCCTTCTAAGGCGAAATGGAATGGAGATGGAAGCAATGTCTGGGCCTCCTTTTAAAATGTAGGCTTTGGAAAACATAAACTCCAGCACTAGAGTTTGTTTTAAATGGTTTCTTCAGTAATGGTGGTGGAAGGATAATTCAGAAATACTCTCAGAAGAAATTTTGCTTATTTTATTTTAAAATTAAGAAAAGCATGTAAATCTTAGGTCAGGAAAGAGCCCTTATGCCAGACAGTAATTTAAAAAGTTTTAAAGTCCTAATGAATTCAGCAGATTTAAACACACATGTCATTACAGCTCTGTATACGGACAAAATTTAAGTGCACACTCCAGTGGAGTCTGTTGGAGTGGAGTTTACTGGAGCCTAAACATACGCTAGATATTTTTAAAATCTAAAAGAATGACACGTAGAATGCATTTATATACTTTAATTACTTATCTGAATATTCAGAATGGGTATTGTAATATTGAATTATATATTATGTTACACTGCAGGGCAGAAGAGAAGACTACCAGTACTAAAGTTTGGAACAGAAATGTGTGTACTTCTTTAAGTAACAGGACAGATTTAATATCTGATAGTGGAATTATTCGAAAGTTTGAGAACATTTCAAGTAGTTTGAAAACTGTTCAGCAGCAAAAAAACCCTGGTAACCATAATTCTTCTCAGCATATCAAAACAGCAGAAATCAGCCAAACATACTCATCTAAAGCACAATGGCCAGTGAAACCTAATACTGTATCAAGAAGTCTGCAAGATCACAGTCTGTCATATAAGTTTAACCACAATATTCAGCAAAATAAAATGAATGAAAAACAATTTAATTGTGTTCAAGAAGACAAAACGCAGGTAAACTTATGGAGAGAGTTAACAGGAAGATACAGTGAGGAAAACGGTGGAGAAAAAAAAGAAAATTAAGGAAAGATGAGGCTTTCATCAGTCCTAGCTGTCTTAGTAAACCCTTAAGTTTCTGAAAATTTGAATTTGAGATTTTCACGTTATAATAACCTAAAATCCCCAGCATGGTCAAATAAATTGATAGGGATTTATTTTTCTAGTCTGAAAAAATACTCTAGTGTTAATGTAAATATTGCATATTTAACATAATATGTAAATGTCTGTCTACCTTTCAAAAGTCTGTGAGTGTTTCTAATGGGAGTTTTCATCTTTCTTTGAAAGGAAATTTCATCATTTCAATTAAAACTTAAAGAAAAACAGAATTCTTTGCGAATCATATCTGCAGTCATTGAAAGTATGAAGCACTGGAGTCAGTATGCTTATAAAACTGTACTATTATTTGAAGTTTTGGGTAAGCATGGTAGATTGTGCTATAACTGATAATAATGGTGGGACAGCCACTAAGAGAAAATGTGTTATTAAGTGTAGGAACAAGCTGAAATATTTAGAAAACCAAAATACTGGCATGAGTGCCATTTAATTTTTGTGCTGGGAGATACATTCAGCTATTAAAGGTGACCAAAATAGGAATAAAATTAATAATATTGTCACCCTCCAACATTTAAGCTCTTTCTCTCCTGTTTTTTTCTTTTCCTTTTTTTTGGTATGTATTACAGTAAATTTTCCTACTAAACAGAGACCTTCTGTAGGGACGTACTGTTTTACAGTAATTTTTAATAGAATTAATCTGGGAATCAGTCCAAACTTGGGAGTGCTTCTAAATGGAGATGACTTTTAGTGGCTTCGCTTTGCATTTTAATTGACATTGCCTGAGAAATGAACCTAACAAGAGATGACAGAAATGACTGAAGTCTTTAAATCAAGATGAATAAGAATTTATGTTATAGCGGGATTGCAGGAAACTCCCATATTGACAAGACTGCAAATATTTATAATGTTCATTTGCATGTGAGGATGAATAAAGCTTTAAGAGAATTTTGTTTTGCTCTGGTTAACAAGGGAATTACCTGTTTCCAGTGATGATGACAAAAAACACATTTGGTCACTCACTATGTAAAGCCTCTAATTTGCATTGGAACTTGCAGTACCGCCCACATGCGTTGTGGTAGAAAGCTGATGCTAATATATATGTTAGTGCTTTTGTGTAGTAGATGTTGTCACAATATCTTTGTATATCGTATTTAGTACTGCACTGATATTTACATCCTCATTTATTTTTGCTAAATGGCATAGGCACACTCGATTCTGCAGTCACACCCGGAGCATACGGGGCAAAGAATTTTCTTTTGAGAGATGGAAAGGAGAGTCTGCCATGTGTATTTTATGAAATTGTAAGCATTTCCATATCCATACATAATGCAGACACTGCTAGCTACAGTCCCTTTTATGAAGTTAATAATGCATGTTCTAATAAAACAGAAAGTTAATGTATAAAAGGAAAGTTGGAAACTTATATACTATATTGCTGCCAAAGTGGTCTAGAGTAGTAATCCAGCCACTATTTAAGTGGCCTTAGACTTCTGTTTTACCAAAAATACTGAAGATGTAGATGGTAATTTCAGTTCAGCTCCTAAGTAGTTGATAATGGCAAAGAAGCTGATATGGAAGTAAATGCCTTCTACATTTGATACAGTCTTCAGAAATCCACTAATAACTAACAGCATTTATTCCCCAGACATTTTGAAAGCTTTGTTCATATCAGAAAGGTGATTTTTTTTGTTTTTGTTTTGTTTATTATGCTCTTTATGAAGGACCGGGAGCTTCCAAGACTGATTAGAGGTCGAGTGCACAGGTGCATGGGAAACTATGACACAAAAAGGAACATTTTCAAGTGTGTCTCTGTAAGACCAGCAACTATTCCCGAACAAAATGCTTTCCAAGAATTTGTTAAAATCGCAGATGTTGAGATGACAGCATATGTAAAAACAATGAATGAAATTTAAAACGATTGAAATGGTTGGCCAACGCTTATTTTCATTCATCACTACCCGTGAAGGCTGCACATCCTAAAGCATTTATCAAAACTAATACTGAAAATCTTATTAAATAATTGAAAATTCACTAGGCTGTATTATCCAACAAATGTTGATAACAATGTTTTGATGTTTCCATATGCTACATTTTGTAGTTTATCTTTGCTAGTTACCTATGCAATAACAAATTTTAGTTGCCTACTTGAATAGAGCTTATTGAAGAAATTCTGAATAAAAAATGTTGAACTTGATTATAAGTACATTATTTATACAAACTCTTTTTGTTTAACTAAGTGGAGCCAAGTCCTATCCTTTGTAATGAAACGGGTTTTTTTAGTCAATTTTATTAAAAAAAAAAAAAAAAGGCCCTTATGGTCCTTTTTCACTGTGACAATTGCAAGGAGTATCCCATTCATAGCACTTCTGTCTGTTACCTTATGTATGCAGGTATATGCATCACTGAAACCATAGGGAAATTGCTCAAGGGCTCAAAGGAATTTGGGGAGAGATGACTTGAACACAGAACTTCCTTGCTTTTGCCATGGGACTGTCTTTCATGATGGATGGACCAGGTTCTTGTTTATGTGTCTTTGCCTTCAAACATTAACTCTTAGAGATTATTCCTGCTGTTTATATTTCCTTTTCCCCTTATCCTGTTCCCCTACTTCAGAAGCTTGTTACTAAATCTGATGGGAATTGTAAACCAAAAAAAGTCAAGAAAATTGTGAACAGTGTAACTTTTTTATTATACATTGTTGGCAATTGGAAATTTCACATTTAAAATAATTGAAATATTGTATCCAACAAGTCAAATACAGAAAACGGTTAGTATTCTAAAAAGGAGTCAGCTAATCAACGCAGAAACACATTAATGGAAAATACAGCTTTAGTTACACTTAAAAAATTATATATTTAGAATAAAACTTGAACCTGATCCAGTAATTTGTTCGACTTTTAACAAGAAAACGCTTTTACACAATTTCACTTCCAGACAGTCTTTATTAAAAAAAGTGATCTGTCAGTGTTAGAAAATGTATTGTTAACAACATCCCACTTTAAGTTCCAAATGAGGATCTAAAGGATATGCTTTACTAACTGTTGTTAGAATCATTTATATTATCAACTCTAAATTCTGTGCTAAACTGGTTCTGAACATGGACGTTTACATGACAGTTTCATCTATCCAATTGCAAAGGTCATATACATATCCTCAATTTCCTTTAAATAGTATAACATATTAAAGAAAGCTACAAATGGAGGCATTAGTTTAACTCATAAAAGGTGAAGAAGGTTACAGGAAGTAGAGCTTGAAATCGTTCAAAGCAGAAAGCAGTGTTGTAATGTGTCAGACTCCATTGTAACAGTGAAGTTAAAATTACAAAGGAAGCTTACAAAGTGTGGGACCAGGCCTGCAAGCACATGTGCATGTAATCAGCAGCACACAAGTGTTGTAGTCCCACGATTTCTATTGAATGAATGATGGTTCCAGTTCTACACATATGAAAGTTATATTAATAAGCAATGACAGGAATGGGCCATTTGTGTCTACTCTGTATGTTTTGGATATTAATAAAAATCTAGCATAATTTTACTCTCAGTAAGCATTTGGATCTTTGCAAAAACTATTTTCTATTTTACACTAACAAATCACTTTTTCTAGTGAAACATTAAGTGAACAATCGTAAACATTACACAAAACAGAAAAAACTCTACATAATACAGTTTTTATACATTATTCAACATTTTTCAGTTGATGATTTTTTTTTTTTTTTTACCATATTTATCCTGTCTTGTATAATGGTTCTAGTGTAAAGGCACAGGTCGGTTAGGAAAGAAAAGCCTGCATCTCTTTCTCGCTCTACATTGCAGTTATGATTTTCTTTTTACCTGTTTTTTGTTCATTTTTTCCTCACTTTTCTGACTTTTATATGAAAATTATCAATTTCAGCCATTCATTAAAAAAAAAGTAAGACATTACTAAAAAGTACATTGCTATACAGAAATGACTGGAATTTATTCTTTTTACTTTAGAGACGTTCCTTCAACCTACTTTGTTAAATATTTGGAAGATTTAATTCCTTAGTCATTGTGGGCAAAAACACATAGCGCTCTCTCTCAGTGTACTTATATCTTCTCTGAAATCTGTATTTTAGAAGATTAATAATGGAACTTCATAAGTTTCTGTGCAGAATTTGCTTTTAGAGTGCATGAAAATGCAACAACAGGCAATTATTTTGGAAAATAATAACGTTCCATTAATGTTCAGAAGGTGGAGGAATGTAAATAAGACTGTATAACTCTTTGACATGTATTAAAATAAAATGATCTGTTCTGTCTTCGCATTTTTCGACATTTCTTTATCTGTCCCTTCATGTACACTTTTAATTAAAAAAAAATCACAAATTAGTTGGGCCCAGCTAAGTGAAGAATAATAAATTTGATCACTTGGTTTGTGCCAAAATACAAAACTGAGAGGTACAGCTCTGAATTAAATATAAACTATGCTGTTTATTTATTAATAAATAATAGAAAATAAAAGATTATGTAGTAAAATGAGAATAGGATTAGAATTCAATTTTTATTTTAAATGAAAAACATAAGAGTCGAGTGAGATTAGAACCCAATGTTTCTTTTGCATAAGGCAATCAAAAGTGCACTTACTTCAATCCTAGATAGCAGTGAATCCAAATGCTATTGTAGAAATTAGAGTTCACGGATTTCATTTACAAATACCCGTGAAATAGGGGCCATTTTCTAGTTCTGACAGGACACCAGAACCTTATCCATGTTAAGCAGCATTTCACTTCACAATAATTAGGATATAGTTAGGATAATGGGCTATTCAACAGGAATGGAAATATCAGAATCCAGTCCGTTCTGACTTGTTTTGTCATTCCATAAAAGGCCTATGGGCACTTACGTTTTTAAACAAAGTATTTGCTTTTCCAGCCTTAAAAAACAGCCAACAAAAAACAAAACCTACAGCTGTCATGGTTCACATGATTTTGTAAAATTCCACATAAAATTATCATCTAGAGAAATATATACAACATTCTTATCCCTTTTTTTTCCTATTGTTAAACAGATCATCATTGAGCCTTTGCAAGTGGTCAGATCTCTCTCTGACAAAAAGTTATCTAAAACATGTGCAAGTCTCCATGAAGATGACTTTATATCTTGAATATCAGCTCAATAGTAAAAAGCGTGCCTACAACTTACAGCGTGCAGGTACTACTAAAACATATAGATTAAAAAGAAACATTTTGCTTGTATACAATTCTTTTTAGATTTCAAGCTTAATTTTAGGTCATGGCTAGTAGCAGGCTTTTTTTCACTAATCAAAATAATAACAAAATATCATTATTGATTTTAAAATTATTGGGTTAATAAAAGTTTTGACATTTAATAATATATAAAAAGGTGAATCAAAGCTTTTAAAAGACTTACGGTTTTGAGACACAAAAGAAACTGTTTGGGAGGTAGACAGATGTTTTGAGGATAAACAGATTTTTTTTTTGTCTAAGGCATTATGCCAGTATATGTTTAGAGCAGTATAAAGGCTGCTGATTAATCTTAGTTCAATTCCAGAGTGTTCACTAGTCATACTTACGGAAGACTATCAATGCACTTTTGGTCTTTGTGTGTCTGACCTTCTCTCCCCATCTCCTTGTTTTCTTTAGCAATACAGCTAAATGGAAGTGCTATAATAATTTCTGCCCATTGCCTGTAGACAGGGATGGTCTGTTCTTAAACAATAATAAAACACTATAAAATAGTAGGTATTGGAGTTGGAGATATGTGCTCTTTTGGTGCATATTTTGCAAAGAATGGTAAAAAGACAGACAACATGACCCCAACAATTGCCAGCATATACCCCCATCCGATCTGGCAGTCTCCTGCATAGTAGATGTCTGAATTCTCACAGAATCTCTTCACAGTAGCAGAGTTGAAACCAAAAGGATAAACCAAAAGCCCGGAAGCCATTATGAACACTAGAGAGAAGGAAAAAAACAGCGATTATTATTGAGCACTTAATTCCTTGAAAAAAATTGTTTATTTTAGAAAGACAAGTATATGTTATATTAAAATTAATGGAAAAAGTAATAGCTTAAAAATATATATGTTTTGTCTCAGAATATCTTCCCTTTCTGAATTACCTCTTATGGACAGCAATGGGAGCAAATTGGCATAGGGATTATTTTCATGAGGATTATTGCCCTTTACATAACTTCAGAAATGTTGTAATCCAAATTATGTAGCAATTGGCAAAGTAAGATGATTCAAATATAATGGAATCCAGAGGAGAAGAATTTCTAAGTGTGCAGATTCTAAAAGAGCTTGATTTTCTTGTGAGTAGCATTTTTGCACTTGTGAGAAACTATTACATCATTCTATCAAATAAAAACTTTCAATGAAGGGTTTAAATGTAGTTTTTCAGAGTCTGCTACTTAGGTTCTACTATAAGCATTTTCTCATTATTGTCAATATAACAAACTTACATTGTTAAAAACAATCCTGTGTTTGGCTCAAAGATCATGAGACGAAAAACAATACAGTCTGTGTTCTTTATAACTGGCTTTTAGCGTTTGAGCCTTTCAGAGCATTTTTGTGGCGTTTTCTCTGTAAGCGTGAGGATAAGAAAAAAATTCCAACCTAAAGTTCCCATATCATCCAGTTTTGACAGCATAGGCTCTAGCAACACTAAATATAACAAGACGTGGTAAAAATCTAGAGTTTCAGTAAGATAAGGCACAAAGTTAAAGTAACAGGGAAGCCCTATGAGTGAGTCCAAGTTTTTAGTCCTTCTAGCCAAATACAGTAGCAGATTAATCCAGCATAATGTGATGAAGAAATAGATCCGAAATACAAGCAAAGCTTAAGCCACCTCTTGATGTTGGAAAGTTGGACCTGCCTCCTGCAATTAGACAATCTGTGTTATCTGTTAACTATTAATAGAACGTCACAGATTTTACCATCTTTAATGAATATATTTTATATTTAAATAATAGGCTTATGCAATTAATTTAATGAATGTCAGCAGAATTATGTTCAGCCTTGAAAATAAGTAATTTGTCTGCCCAAGCTGTAAGTCACGGCAGTGGTACAGATGCAGTAAAATACTCTAGGTACAATTCTCAGAGCCTGTTTTTGTCCACCTTGGAAGCCAAGAGCAGCTGAGCTAGGCTGATGCGAAGGGCTGTGCAGTCCCCGCCACTGTATATACCCCTTGTTTGAGAGAAAAGGAGCCACGGAGAAACCATCTTTTCTGTTCTTTGTGCTACTGAATTACCACTGCATTTAAAATCTCTACTGCATTTTAAAAGGCGTGATTTTATATATCAAACAGATACTATGAAGCAGTTCCTTTGTCCACCTCCCCATCCTTCCAGAACAGCATTCGGTTCAAATTTGGACTGGATTGTTAGTAATTCAGGAATACTAATAATTAGAATTGCCTATTGCATTTGACCTGGTAGATAATTCATAGCCAGCAAATATTTAATTAA
Source organism: Struthio camelus (assembly GCF_040807025.1). Classification (NCBI taxonomy): domain Eukaryota; kingdom Metazoa; phylum Chordata; class Aves; order Struthioniformes; family Struthionidae; genus Struthio; species Struthio camelus. The sequence goes on from NC_090957.1 coordinate 17,894,181, forward strand.
ACATTACGATAATAAAACAAACACTACATGCTATTCTGTGCATTTGCAATTGCCTACCTGAATTGCCTTTCAGGTAGGGAATGAGCATGTTACTTCAATTATAATATTGGAGAGGCTTAATCTAAAAAGTATCCACTAAAACGGGCAACCACTCATTAACCTTTTTTTTAATTAAAAAAAAAATTAATAAGCCTGTAGGTTGCTTGAAGCGAAAAAGTTTAATACACTCAGCCTGTAAAGTCCTTGCATAATTTGAATAAAACCTTTCCTTCTAGTATAAATGGAACCACTGAATTAATGTCTTTTAAAAAACAATACTATTATAATGGCTCTGCCATTAAACAAAAGCAGAGAAGCCTGCCCTCAGCATCTTGGCCCAAGCTGAAGCCAAGTACAGAGAATAAAGGTGTATATTATGCAGACCCCGCTCAACTACACGCACATTATTAGACCACTGAAAACAATTCGGAATTAAAACTGAAGCTAAACTAGACGCGCACAAACATCTAGTCTAGCAAAGGTCACTGAGCTCGAGGGCCGGCCCGTGTCCACCGCGCGCGAGCTCAGCCCAAAAGCTGTGCGGCACCCCTGCGCGCCCCGGCAAGCTCCAGAGCGCCCTCGCCGCAGGCAGAAACACACGGCCGCAACCTTGGAGAACAACCGGGAGCGGAGACTTCTCCTACTGGAAAGTCTGTGGGTGTGTTTAAGCTGCTGAGGTTGAGCAATAACCTATGTTCATCCCTCGGCCTAGGCGTGCTGTAGCATTCGCTCGCGGGCTACTGCAGCTAAGCAGCAGAACAGAGGCTACCATGTAAACTGGATGCCCGGCGTGGCCACGCTCCAACAGCAGGCTGCACAAGAGCTTCACGCTGCATGAAGACTCTTGAAATAGCCCCACGGTGCAAAACCTGGCAAATGCTGGGCCCGCTTGTGAAAGAAACTGAGCCAGTTTTAAGAGAAACAGCACAGCAACTGTCCTAAGCAAGAAGCAGCTCTAAAATTAAAATTTCAGTTTGTTCATCGTTTCAAAACCAAAATAGTCCACGCGTCTCGGTCTGCAAAACAAAACATTTTGCAGCATTGTAAGCAACGGTTTTATCGTAATTCTTTTAAAACTTTGTTAACTGTTAAAATTTGGCGTCTTTCTCACAAAGCCTTGCTCTACTTCACATATCTGTCCATATAGATGTTTTCTTCTTGATTGGGTAGCACGGAATTATTCTGAAGGTCGCGTTTCACAGTGACAACCCGTGTTTTGATTACCACTCGGTGCTGATGTTTTATAGTTGCATTTAATGGAAGAAGATGATTGTTTTTTTGAAGGCTCGAAATAATCTGTCACAGTAGAACACAATGTGTTCACATACCAAACGGGCTAAAAAGTTACCCAGGGTTTTGTATCCTCAGGCACATCATGGAACGACCTCATTATTCTTGTTTAGGTGCTCTCTTTCTTACAAAGGCTCCAAATACTGAATGGCCTGTTATTATCTGCAGAAGGCAAGCTTGCAGCCCTGGTGCTAATGACTGCGTAATGGTGCTGTCCATCAGCAGGGCCATTAGCTGGGAGCCGCGCAAAGAAGCAATGGAGCTCCATTTGGGCTCCTCATATCACACTCAGTCCTCTGCACCACGGACAGTGAGTGTGTATCACCGTTACGTGTAGTGTAACCCCCCTGTCGTACAAGACAGACAACGGATTTGGGCCTATTCCGCAGTGGGAAGCAGATTGAGGGTAGAGGGGACTTGCTCATAAAATAGATAGTTGAATTTCTTGCCTTAGCATGGTTTGACTGATCATTTGGTGCCTCAAACTGTTGCCACCCATCTCCCTGGATCTTGTTAAAAATGTGCCTTCTTTCGTTTTAGAAGCGACGCACCGTATTTGTTACCGCGAGGACCTCATCCCTTGCGGTCTCACCAGTAAGTCACAGTCATTGCTGACGGCGAGGTGGTTTCTAGCCAAGTCCACGTGCATCGGTTCAACTGTAAGATACTTTTATTTCTACTTTCTAATCTTCTGCCCTCCCAAACAGCTAGAGTCTCACCCTCTTCCTCGCTCTTCCTCTTCACTTTGCTGGTGTCCCGCAGCCAGGCAGTACCTGGCAGCTGCTCCTCGGCAGGCTTCGGTAGCCGAGGCCGTACCACGGGGCTGTGCTCTCGCTCCTTGTGCTGGCCCACAACCTTAAAAAGGTGGGTTTCCTCCTTTTTTTAAAAAAAGTGGGTTCCTGAATTTGTCAATTTCTAAAGAAAGTAACTTTAATTAATAGGAATAAGAGAATATTAGGAAGGCATGTCTTTTGATGGAAAACTGGGCATTTTGTACAAAAGTTTTAAACAACTGGCGATAATAGTAATGAATTAATGTCAGTTCTACTCAGGGAAAAGTAGCAATTTCTGCTACTTTAAAATCTAATAAACTATAACTCTTTATCATTGCACTGGTTCATTCGTTTCACTAAGCTCCTGAAGCTCTGTTACAGAATTCTTACCGTCCAAATTTTTGAAGGACAATTCACTTACTGCACACATTCTTATAACAAACTACAACTAGAAAAAAACACAAGTGTAACTCTGTTCTCAACTCTATGTTTAATTATTTAAATCTATCATGTACCATTTTTAGGTTTCCTTTAAGATGGATTTAAACGGAAGTAGTGGTTTGCATTTCCCTAGAGTGTGTGTAGAGGGCACCAACGTCCAACTCTCTTCAATATCATGCACAAAAAAGCCCAAATGGCTATTCCCATTTCCACTTCTTTCTCCAAGACTGCTGGAGTTTTCAAGGTACAAAACAGAAATAATTGGGCAGTTTTCTGTACCATGAAGCAGGAGTACGCAACCTTGGTTAAGCTTATGTTTCTGCATCGTTCCAGAGAACAACCACAAGTGCCAACAGGTTAAGAGAGTAATTTCCATCGGCGTTAATCGCTTGCTTGTTCACATCGTCTTTTCATGCACTTGCTAATTTAGAAGGCAGTAGTGCAAACACATCTTTTTTTCCAGCAGGTTTTCATCCAAATTATGCAAGAGTAAGCTCTTAATCATGATTAAGCTAAGTATTATCAGAAATCATTGACCATAAAAATAAAATCTTTCTTGTCACTCAAAATGCTCCATTTCCACAGGGCACATTTGCAGTTTTCTGTTCCTACATCTAGTGACCTCAATAGGACAGTAACCCAGAAGGGTTTCCAATCTGATTCCCATTCCAGGTTCACAAACATCCTTCCACTGGCTACCAACAAAGAAGGTGGCAAAATCATATCATAAGTTTTCATTATTTTCCCTGTGTCTTTAATGTATAGATAGTCAACGGGAATTGTAACTGAGCATTCATCACCTGTTGTGCGTTCCTGGCAATCATGCCTATAACACCAGCGGCTGGAGTCTGTAGAGATGACGTTTTAATAGAAAACGTAGCAAAGCAGGCCTGGAGTAGGTGATCCATAACGCTATTTTTGCAGTTAATTCTCAGAACATACCCGAACAACGCTCCACATTTAAGCCATCTCTCTTTTAAAATATGGCCAAGCCCTCTGTGACTTCCCTCCCCTTTTTAGACTGTCGAAACACCACTGAATTAATACAAAAGGAATGATGGCTTCTTTTGTTTAGGTAGGAGCGCGCTTTTTACGTTCCTTAATGAAAACAGTAAGCGTGAGAATCCCTACCATTGGCATGTTATAATGAAAGGCACTGTAACCAATGTTTGAACTCTGAGAACTAGGCGTGGAAACCCCAAAATGGACCATAAATGTGACAGAGATCAACAAGAACGGTGGAGGGGAGATTATTTTATTTTGTTGTATTTGCTAGGATGTTTAGATGATATGTCCACTGTCACTCAGACCAGTGAACGTCTACTTTCTGTATCCTTGCAGCTGAGCGCTGGTATCGAGCCTTCCCGCGGAATCCATAAATCGAGAGCCCTGTCGCTCGAGTGATCCTCTGCCTAGCTCTGCATGGGGCTAATAACTCATGGCCGGGGCGGGCAACGCACAGGCTCTGTTCTGAGCAACGCCAAGCCGTCCAGGACGCTTCAGGGCTTTGTTTATACTTTGCTGCGTTTGTGATTTAGGTTTGTCAACCTTTAGAGGTTGAAGATGCTCTTATGAATCTACTGACTGAAACAAAGAGTCATCAGGGAGTCAGCTGCCTGGACTGGATGTGAGAACGCTTGGAATAGAGCTGCTGACATTTTTAAAAATAAATGTATTTGAAAAAGCAATGGCCTACTTTTGCTCATTGCTTTGAGGTTACTTTTATCCTATTAAGCCGTGAAAGGAACTCCACAAAAGCGAGAGGTGAATTCAAGGAATAGGATAGTCATTTTCTTCTATGGAAGCAATTTTAAGATCAGCTCAAGGACCCCTTCTAATGCAGTCTAGGAGAGGCTACGTTAGGAAACAGCACTGCTCGGGGCCCCGGGGAACAGACGACCAGGGGCAGCGTGGGGATCTCACTCTGCTCCAGCTAAGGCACTGGCGCTGCGGCTTCAAAGACAGAAGAGTGAATATGCGTTATAGCCTTGTCAAGAGGTAACAGCAAAAGATACTTCTGGAAGAAAAATCACATTTCTGTTTCACGTCATTCTGTACCCAAATATGCATATAAAATAAAATTGACATAATAGGGCTGCAAGGGTTTGCAAATAGCACATGATGTTAGGGATTTCCAATTAAAAGTCTACTTGCTACAAACTGCTGAAGCCACAGGTAGCAAAATAGGCTGCGTGCTTGAACCTTCTTCCTGAAAATGCCTACCATAAGATTAGTTGTCTTAGAATTTTAATTTGCTTATTTTGGCAGTATGTTATATTCCTGATTGTGGAATTAAGCTTCTCTTAAGCTTTTCCTTATGTTTATTTGATTTTATTTCTATCATTTTAAATAAGAAGGCAGATGCGACCAAAAGCACAGGCACCCTAATGCAAAGGCAGGCGCGCAGCTAACGGCTGAGCAGCACCAAGAAAACCCTTCAGATGGTAACTCGGCCAGGCAGCGGCAAAACCAGCACCTCCTGCTCTCCCGCGCTGCCTCGCCTGCTCTCAGGGATTTCCAGCGCTCTTCCCAAGCGTATATTTTTGTAGCTTGTCTGAAAGGCTACCACTTTCAGGACATTTTGGACACAAGTGGTACAAGTTCCCCTAAAGGAAATGCTAAATTAGATCAAAGCACAGCTGTTCTCCACGGTAATCTTTGCACACGAGCACACAAAACGAGAAGCAAGATGGAGTTTGGGGCTGCACGCAAGTTACTGATTCTGCCTGGCTACTTCAGAAAAGGACAAATTACTGCAGGGAATTTTGGTGAAAGCTGAAATGCACCCAGAATCAGCAGGCAGCATTTTAAATGTCAATTGAGCGTAAATGCAACGCACAGGAAAGTGACTTTTCAAAGAGAAAACAAAAGGCGACCAAATCCCGCCGCTACGGAAGGGAAACTTTTGCGGGGTGAGGCACGGGAGCCACTGCTGCACGCCGGGTCGGGCACGCGCAGCGCCCGGGCGCCTGAAAGCAGCCCCAGCAAGCGAAACGGAGAGCGGGGAAAAGGGATAATAACACCTGCCTATTTGGCCTCAAAATGCAGCTCTCTTCCTTTGTAAGTGAACAAAGAGCGGGAACGAGTACTAATGCTACAGCCACTTCTGACGTGTTACAGTTTAGCTCTTCTCTTTTGTAAAAAATTATTCTGTTGGCTTCATTTCAGTCATGTTGTGATTTGAAGAACATGTATCAGTCCTGGACTGTTGCCAGATAAGTAGAAGATTATGCCAGGTTTTCTTCTAGCTTCTCTAAATGGTGCAACTCACAAGGTAGCATTTAACAGCTACAGTATGAATGTGGTTATAAAGCAAGCTATAGAGCTCGTCAAAGCCCTTTGTTAGCTAACAAAGAAAATGCACTAGTTTGTATAATGTCTCCAAACTCTGTGATTACATAAATGCCACGTATGTGACTACAGCTCACAAGCTAAGTGGCTGCATCGGGTGAAGGAACTGATATTTTCACATATGCACGGGTGCAAATCCACTGGGAAATACATGTATGCAAAATGTTGGAGAATGGTACTGCAGCATTTCAGTTTATCTGGGTTTAGCTGATTAGGCACAGATTATTTAAATAAAACTAACACAGAAAAAGAGCGCCCACACATCTTTGTTTATACACGTCTTTTTAGGACCACTTAAATCCTCACTCGAGTTCTGTTGGCACAACTGCCTCGTTCAGACAGGCCCTTGCTGCACAAATAGCCCGACAGTGCTTCAGAAACGTCTGACAATTGCACAAACAGCTAAATCTACCCCACTTTTGTAACCAAAAGGAGTGGAATCTAACTATCCAGACTTTGGAAGAGCAATTCTCCGAAGCCAACACAGAAGTAATTGGGTTTGGTAATTGCTGCATTAGCTGCAAGTTTATTAAGAGCCGCAAAAGGAAATGCCATCCCAGTGACCTTTGAGGTTGCGTTTCCCAGCGTGTTTTCTACATGAGACCAAATGATGAAACTTCACTATTTCTGCCAAGTGAGTGGTGGCTGTGGTGAAGATTTATAGATGTAATCTGGTAATCTATGGGCCTAATCATGCAGTTATAGAGTTGCATGTCATACACTCCAAAAGGCTGAAATGATCTAGGGCTGTGTGGGCTATGGCGAAGGAATGCATTTTGTCACCTGCAAGGTTAGAAGACATACAGCCTGTTTAGCTGACTGTAAAGGGGAGTGACAAGTGCTAATGTATCTCAAAACAGTGAACTGTGTTACACAACATTTTGCAAGACTCAGGGAGTTAAGAAATGGGGACTGTCAGATGCACTCTGATTTGGAAGCCTTTTAAATTTTCTTTTTGTGTTGCTTCAGCAATTATATATATTTTCTATTTAACTTTTTGGAAATGAGATAAGTCATGCTCGCTTTAGCTTTTTCAGAACAGCAAACGCAGACGCAAACTAATACTATAATATGGAGTTATTTAAGCGTTGGGTTCTTCAGGTGAGAGCAGCATGTTCAGGATGCATTGTGCCTGCAATGTGCCTGTATTCCCTTATCTCTGTGCTACATTTTATTGTTAGCAGTTAAGAAGTGCTAATAAAAAGTGCTCTATTTTCGGTAAACGTAATATGGAGCACATTTTCCAAGCGATGCACGTTGCTTAACTGCTCAGCTCCATTTCTACTGATAGAAATAAAGGAGGCGAATGCTTCGCTTCTCTTTGGGATTTACCTACCCGTGCCAGCTTCTACCGCGTTCGCCCAGCGCAGGCAGAGGGAATGAAACTGATGACTGAAAAATTAATTAATATTTCTTCTTGTGATCTTTGGGCTAAGCAGCTTCATCTCACCATCCCACGCGTTCGGTAGCAAGGCGGGCGCCGGCGCGGGTCCGTGTGCAGCCGGAGGCACAGAGGGAGCAGACACTTTCCCCCGTAGCATATTGTCTCTCCCGAGGAGCCGGCTGGGCTGGGAAGTGAGATTGTGCCCAGCCTACAGCAAGTCTTGGCTCTTGCTCTGCCTGTCCAGTCCAAGTTCTTAAATAGCTAGTTAGGGCAGGGGATGAGGTCCAAAAGACGGGCAGCGATGCGTAGCTCACCTGAAATGTCATCATTTGGCACGGCACATTTGCTCCCTTCCCTTCCCCACCTGCTCGCCTCGCAGGGTTGTTTTAAATCACTCCTTCCCAACTCTCCCCAAGACTCACAATTGCAGCAGCGCAGACGTTCAGGAAAACCGAATTTGCTCGTGCAACCGGTAGCCGGTAGTTACTAGCCTCACATCGGCGGTGACTTATCGTACAGGCACCGTACGGCCAATTTATTTTGACGTTGCGCGTTCTGGATCTTGTCTCCCACATCGCTGAGCCTGGCGGGCGGGCGGCCGTGCCTCGGAAAGGGTGACCCGTCTACCCTGCGCCCCTGCCGCGCTTGGCGTCCCGGCGGTCCCCAAGCCTCAGCCGCGTCGCGCTCGGTCCTTCTCGCGGAGGCGCGCGTTTTACACAGGCGGCTCCCAGGTGATTAGAAACCCTGAGAGAAGTAGGGAACGCTGCCACGGAAAATACACGCCTGCAACAAAAAGGGCCTCCTACGTCCTCCGCCTAATTGCTTTAAGCTACGAAGACTAGCGTCAGTCTTCCCGGGGCGGGGGAATTACCAGGAAGACACACATCGCTCGTTTTCATACTTCCTAATAAAAAACTTTTCGACGGTGGAGGGGGGCCAAGGCCAGAGATTTCTGCTCCTCGGATGTCCTAGCCCTGTCAATGTCAGCACTCGGGAGAGGAGCGCGTACCGCCACCTGGTCATAAACGCCTCCGCCGCGAGATGCTCCCCGGGGGCCGGCAAGCTTTCCGGTGCTGCAGCCTGCAGGCGGGTGGCCTCTCCTTGCGCGATGACGTGGTTTTTTTCCCTGACCTTTAAAAATGTTGCAGAAGGAATGGGCTCTGGCTTAGCCCAGCTGCGCTGTAAAGAGGGAACGGGATCGTGGCTCCGGATTCGGTGAATCCTGCCTGGCCGCAGGCGCCAGGGCGTCCTAATGCGGGAATCCGCAGGGCTGCTGGAAGCGCCCCACACCGCCACGAAATAAGGCCATGTTCTGGAAAATGATTTTAGAGCTACGTGAAACAGGCCGCCAGGCCGTTTGCTTTCTCCTGTGGCATGACAGTAAGCGACAGCAGAAGGGCCGTAGGGGCAAGGACGTTTCCAGAAGCGTACCCTTCGAGCGGCCAGCAGCGCTACTACCAGAGCAATGGCGTTCACGGGAGGCGGCCGGCAGGACTGCGACCGTGCCGGTTATTTACTTACGCGTGATAGCCACCTCTGGCAAGAACAAATTTTCCATTAGTCACCATCTTATCTCTGTAAGAAGCAGTTACTCTCAAGGACAGCTGCATTAATTCCCTTTGTTTTATTATTATCGAGACTAGTGCTGCTAGAGACCGTCGGAGACGGAGATTCGTTTCCACTTTCTAGGCTTCCTCCTCAAAGGAGAGCTGACGTCCTCGGGGGATCTTCCTCAGGCCCCAGAGCACAGAGAGGGCCACGAGCGCTGGAAAGTTCTCCAAACATAATAAAGAAGCGGAAAATCAGTGACTTTTCTTGTCGTTTCTGCCTGCTGGCCCCCGTTAGGCGCCAGCAGCTCCTCCCGGCCCGCTTTACAGACGGTCTGCAGTTGCATTTTTGAAATGACGCGTTACGCGGCGCCGCAGCCCGGCCTGGTGTTATGGCTTTTCCAGGAGGACTCGCGACAGGCCCTGCACCGGGCGACAGTAAGCCGCCAAAGTCCTTTCCCTTTGCAAAAAGCATGAGCGGAAAGATTGCCACGAGCTGCAACTTGCGGCGGTCTCTCCCAACCCGCGTATTTGGTCCGAAACCGAAAGGTGACCGCGGGCAAGCGCCGACCCGGGCCGGCGGGGAAGGAGCGGGGCGCCTCCCTCCAGCAGCGGGCTGACCGAGACGCCCCCGCCGCCGAGGTCTCCGCCGCCGCGTCCGGCCAGAGCGCGGAGGGAGGGGGGGCTCGGCAACCGGTTCAGGCGTCTTTACGGGGGATTTTTGTTTTCAGTCGAGCCGCTGGAGGTTGCTGCCGCCGAGGCTTGTCGTAGCAGAGAAGCGCGCCGCGGCCTTGGCTAGGCCGAGCGGATGGGTTGTACTTTCCTCCGCGCGCCAGGGAAATGGTTTTGGTCAGCTAAACGAATCCTCGGTCGTCGGGATCAACAGGCGCAATGAAATACTTGCATGCAGGAAAAAGAAAAGGAAAAAAAAGAAAAAAAAATCCACGTGGGAACGTGGTCCGGCAACTGCCCCCCCTTACGGCGTCCCCCGGACTCCCAGCAGGACGTGCAACTTTGCGGTGTTTTCAAAATAGCACCAGAAAGAGGCAAACCAGCACTAAACGGGGAGGCTGGAACGTAGCTGGAAAAGGTGTGTGTGGGGGGGGGTGTTTGGTTTGGCTACCAGTTTATTAACGCGTTGCAGTTACGCACTCGGTAGTAAACCCTCGCTTTAAAATGTTCTGCTTCGCTACCAGAGATTATTTATGGGAAATACGAGCAGTTAGAGCGGGAATGAAATCCTGCCCGCGCGGGAAACGCGGCCCCTGGCGCCGCTGGTATCTGCGAAGGACCACGGTTCTTCGGCCGCGTGACAAGCAACGCCGCCAGGCGTTTCGAGAAGCTGCGGTAGCAAAGTACTCAGAGTTTATCTCTCCCGACACAAACCTTTATTTCTCTTCAGCCGGCCTGAAAACTTTGCTCTGCAAGGTTTTTTGTTTTTTTTAACGCAAGGCAGACGCTGATCCGTGGCCCTTTTTTTAGCCCTTTTGCCGAACATGGCCCTTCCCGCTTTGCTTAAGCACCTGTTCACGTTGTTCTTTTGTCTCCATGTTCCTTATAACAGGTTTTTTTTTTCCTCTGAGGTATCTGCTTTCTCATCAGCACCTTTAAGGCACTTCCGACTACCGAAAAACTACACAATTAACATCGCACTCGTATATAATATCATAAAGAACATGCTGCTTTAACCCTGTCCCTCGAAAGCCCATCAGCGCTTGCCGTGCTCCAGCGATTTGCCGCATGCTTCGGCCGGGGACGTTTTGCACCTGCCACCGCAACACCGGAGAAACGCCAGCTTTGCAGAAGAAAACGGTAACGCACTTGCACAAAGCCTGAGGTGGTCTATTAGTCCGGCATAAAAACCAGAACCTGTAATTGCCAGACCCGCGGACAGATTTAAATTTGATTGACTACAGTGAAGGAGCAATTTAACGCAAAACCCAAGCTAGGTCTTTGAGTGGGGACCCAGCGCCTAAGCGAAGGATGCCGAGAGCCCGGGACTTTGCGTGCGGTCGGTCACGAGACGGGTCCACACAAAAACTTGTCCGAAGCAAAGGGTGAAACGTCCATCAGCGACAGCGCGGGGCAGCTGTGGTCCCGCCAAGAGGGCTGACGAGCTGCTGGGCAGACTTAACTTCGTTAAGATAATTGCAATTGGGCAGAGACACTTAAAATTGGGGTGGCAAAACCCCTCTGAGAGAAATGCGTTTCTGCTTTCCAGCTCCCAGCCGCGCAGGCTGATCGCAGGCGTTGCGGCAGCGCCCGCCGATGAGGTGGCGAGCCCCGGTGTTTCTGCCTCGGCCGCGCTTTGATTTAATGCCTCCCGCCAGCGATTGCATCTCAGGGCTTGTAATGAGAAAATGTCATAAAGGTACCTGCTGCCTTGCCCAACATCCTTCGGCTTTGACAGCTCAAATTTACAGCTTTAATTCAGGAGCCTGGAAGCCTGGGGATCGCTGTACGCTTAGCGGAGTGCCGAAGGAACAGTATTTCATAAAATGACTTACCTTACGGCCGGCGCCCCGTTGAGGATCGCCCCCTCGGCCGCAGCGGGACGATTTGCTGACGGATTTGGAGCCCGCGTTTTCCAGTGGCAAATTGCAAAGTCCTAGTTAATCCCCTGCGTGCCTGGACGCCCCGGCTGGACCGTTTGGCCTCCGTACAAGAAAGAGTTGAACTTTCAGCAGCTTAATGGGACACCAAGCGCTCGACTGGATTCCCTCAACCTTTTCGGAGCCTCTCGAGCTGGATTTCGCACTCAGGTACACAATACGCTGCACTTCAGCGCTGCTCCGTCCCCTGGCCCTGTGCTGACTGCTCTGTCCTTGCTATATTCTCTTTTTGTCTGTATTTTTGTCATGTACTCTCCATGCACGTGCACGTCCTCAAAACTCCTGGAAAGGCTTTGCGCCTTGCTTGCACCAAAGCAATTTAACCCTGTGTTCCCAAAGCGCCTGTGTGTCCCTCTCGTGAAAACAGAACAGGGAATATCTGCACGTTCGGATCAGCCGGGGCTGCACAGCGATGCATTCGGCGGAGGTGAAGGCAGACAGCACCCCAGCCGCACCCAAGCGATGGGGGAAAGCCAATTTGGGGATTTGGGGCTCCTTTTGCAACCCGAATACCAGCTCTGCGGGTCCGGCGGTGCTGTGCTCCCAGGGATGACATGCTCCTGGCTGTTGCAAAGCGCAGGTGTGCGTTGCACATCACCAACCTGTGCCGTATATGTGGTTGTTTAATGAGGCCTGCTGTCATTAGAGCAACATGATTCAAGGACTTCCTTAAAAAAGCCTCTTCTTAATGCCTTTTTTCTGGGAGGTGCAAACATTACCAAATGGTCCTGAAATAACGTGAATGTTAATAGCATCTAACAAGGAAAGCATAAACACTGGGTGGAGGAGAAAGCATTCGTTGGAATATATTTTCAGCAAAGGAGTTTTTTTTTAAAAAGTATGCGCTTTTGCGCTAGAGTTTTACAGTGCATCTTCCACACGGGAGTCAGTGCAAGCACGCGCTCAGGCACCAGCTCCTGATGGGCAGATCCGCGTGCAAAGGGTAGAGAAGAGCAAGAATTTTCCCCTACCAGCACAACAACCTCAAAAAACAAAATTACAGGGCAATGTCATTATTCATCCAGAATCTTCAGAGGGAGAGAGAGAACTTTTCCAGGCAGCGTCTGTGCTGAAAATGTGCAGAACAGTTTTCGAAGGGAACATCAAAAACCTTTATTGATAGCCACGTTTCCAGAGCTCTACATAACTTGACCTATAATCTAATTTTTCATCTATACCATCTCACTCCAAAGTTTTCCTTCTTACTGACTTTCATATGTTTGCTGTCCACTCTCATTTTTATGCCTGCTGCTATCCTGTGGCTTACCAGGAATTACCTCTGACTGTTATTGGCACGTGGAGCTCCTTCCATCCTTTCCATCACATTGCTACGACATCCTCACTTTTTCATAAAGTATAGACTAAACATTTGCATTGTGGGCTTTTTTCATTTTATGGCATTCATTTTCGTTCGTGCCTTAATCTCTAATGGAGAGGTGGATAATTTAATTGGTCCCGCTGTGTGTGTGCATGTTAGCGGAGACTTTCTCACTCCAGATAGACAATTAATAGCCTAGATCAACCCTCCATGTAGCTATAACTACGCAGCCCTGTTTGAACAAGAACATTTGAAGTATCAGTCTGGTGGAAAGATGAGATACCCCGGGCATGCTGGTTATAACCTGGCCATGTCCCCGTGTTCACACCGTGGGTAATTACAGGCGGAAACTTAAACTGAAGTGTGTTTATCACAACAGGATCTGCCACCAGTGCCCTTCCTGGCAAAACTCAAACGGCAGCAAGAAAATGAAGAGAGCTTGTGAGAGGGGCTCCGCTTAGCCTCTGAATCTTTTTGCCATCCCTATTTTAATGAAATCTGTATGTTTTTTTAATGTAGGAGACATCTTGATGATCTTAAATCCAGTCTCTAATTAAACTTCTTGCTTTATCTATGTAAAACTGGAGCAAGCCTTATTCCTCCAGGAGAAGCCCTGCTTCAGCTCCAGGCTGTGCCGGGGAGCGAGGCTCCAGCCTCAGGCGTCACCGGCCGCGGGCCGGCGCGGGAGCAGAGCCGCAAGCGCCGGAGAGCCTGTGCCGGGACACGAGACCCCACCAACAGCCCACGCTGACTCTTCCCTGATTTACTTTTTCTCCAGCCTTTGAGATTCCCACGTGGGATGTGGCATTTGTGAGCCAAAGAATATTTTATTCAGAAAAAGACATTTTGGGAAACATGCAGAAGACCCAGAAATACTGGGTTTTGGATGTCTTCGTTCTTGCATGCCAATGTATAATCTTGCATCCCAGGAAAATACATCATTTTAAATAATCATTTTAATTAATCTGTGGCGGGCCTGCATCCTGTCTTACAGGCAGATCTGTGCCAAACGCGCCTTTGTTTGCTGCATCTGTGAAATGTCCTTTATTTTTCCATGTGCACAAGTGATCTCATTTCTGTTGTTTTCTCTGCAGCACAGTGCCATGTGCATTCCTCCTCTGAAAATTTCAGAAAGTGAAGCAATTTGTAAGAACGACAGAAAAATGGCTTCTTATGTGTGTACACCGCAGTGATCCGACACACAGAAGGAGACTCCGGTTAAGACGCACAAGCCCTAATTCTCACTGAGCTGCAAGCAGCCCAGATGATTAAAAAAAATCACATCAGCCAATTTGATCATAAAGATTCTAATTCAGCGCAGGTTAATTGAGAAGTCGGATTTCACGCTATCACTCCTGGAGAGGCAGGAGATAAGCCTGCACAATGACTCTTTATCAACAGTATGGGGACTTCATTTAAAGAGAGAGCATTAGGTTACAGGCTAGAAGATTAGTAGCAATCAGACTGCTCTCCGCAAAGAAAATGCACTGGGTAATAAAGATAGAAGGCGCAAAGCAGGATGCATAGAAATGAGGTTTGATGCCAAATATTACAGGTCAAATCTAAGCCATCTGTCAAGTTGGCACTGATTATTTCATTGCACACTTATTATTACTCACCTGTGATCAGGTCATTTACTACTATCAAGTCAATGGCTCCTCCCACCCGTTCCATTAGAAAATGGCATTTTAGTGGGGAAAAAAGGTCTATTTATTATCTCTTTAAGATCACTAATCATTGTATTATAGAATGAAATACATTTACTTTTTCCCAATACGCCCATAAGAAGATATCAGCTGCTGCTCTGTTTCTTAGCCCTAGCCTCGTAAATCGGAGCCCCGGTCAGCATTTAGAGGCGGCAGGCTTATTTTTCCTTCTGCTTTGTGTGCCATGTGTTTTCCATACCAAAAAGTGCCTGTTTTGTTGCAAGTGACAGAAGGAGAATTTAAAGGGATGCTGGAGGATTATAAAGGCTTCCCCCTCCCCACTCCCAAGCACGCATTTGCCTTATTGTTCTGCTGACTAAAGCACTAGAAACTATTAATATTGTCTCTGCTGGCAGGTCAGAAAAATACTTATCCTGTAGGCGAGGAGATTAATCCGGAGGGGGAAATAACCCTGCAAAGCCCTGCAAAAGCTGGCTGGCTAACCAATCCATTTTCTACACCCAGCTGTTCTCAGTCGGTAAGTGTTAATCTCACGCTATTTCTTTTTATGCCTAGTGGAAACAATTCCAGCGTGTATCGAACTATAGAGAATTCGTATAATTAGCGCAGTCGTTATTCCTTATAAAGGGGCCTTTTGAATGAAACCCCGTCCGTGAGCACGTCGGTCGTACGCTCACGGTCGTTATCGAGGCCCGTCACGACCTCTGGCCGCGGCCGGTTGGGATGGGCCCCGGGCAGCGTCCACGTCGGGTTGTTCTGTTCGAAGGCAGCGCAGCCGGCGGCAGGACAAGGCTAGGTAAGTTGTAAATTAACCGCTTGCCGCCCTTCTGCCTGAAGGGGCTGAGATTCAGGCCTCGAAGAGGATGACGGGAGGGCTCGGTCCGGAGACGGCACCGAGCGCTTGTCCCCTCCGCACGGCCCCAGGGACGCGCTGACGCTCAGCACCCTCCCTCGAGAGGCGGCGAAGCAGTTCAGTCGCTTAGGGGCGACTCCGAAACGCGTCCCCCGTGGCCGGCTGAGGTGACCGGGCGGGCGGCGGAGGTCCGAAGCTGCCGCTGGGCCAGGGGCAGCGCCGAGCCTGGCAAACGAAGGCCCGGGGAGCTCGTGGCCTAGAGTCACGCAAGCCCAGAGCGGGCAGCTCTACGAACCGTGGTTACAGCTAGGGAGAGGTGCCGACGGCCGAGCTCCACGGGCCGGCGGCGCGATGAGCGATAGCGCGCGGCGGGCAGGTCGCAGACGCGCTCGTGGAAGAGCTCGAGATGCCTCGCGCTCAGTGTCAAGGTCACGGGAGGGCTGGGGGCGCCGACAGATGCCTCCGTGGCACGATTATGACCTGATGTTGATAAATCACGTCGACTTAACGTTTGCCAAAGGCTTCAAGAGCGCCGCGCGGGAGCCACGCGGTACTGGGGGATGCGAGATCGAACCCATCCAGAAAGCAGCAGCTCAGGCCTTCGCTGGGGCAGCTCCCTCCGCTTGGGTGAGTCTCCACGGACGCCTCGGCCGCCCCGTCCCTTCCCGCGCGAGCAGGCGGCGGGTGTCGCGCGCGGGTGCCGGCCCGGCCAGCCGGGCTCGCTCGCGCAGGGCGACGGGTTTGCGCCGGCGCTCGAGGACGCGGCGTTTGTAAGTTCGGTATGAGACGAGGGAATCGGGTTAAAATTGAAACTGTGGCGTTTGGTCGTTCATATTTATAAGGCTTCTTTCCCCCCACCCCACAGACACATCTGCAAAGAGGAGATGGAAAGCTGCTCATCCTTGTTTCTTGTGCCTTTAGTTCAGATGTTCATTGCTTATGCTACTCTAAGCAAAAGAGCTGTTCTGGAAATGCAGTCTTACAAAATCCAGCCTCCTAAGCCTTAAAGAGCAGAGCGATGTCCTGCTCTGTTTGTCCCTTTGTTGTTGCTATGGCATTACCACACATTTTTCCACGAAGGAAAGGCAACCCCATGGAGACCAGATAACAAAGGTTTGAATTTCCAGGGCGCTGTGTCCGTCTCGCCTCTTGACCTGCCTGACACCCTCTTTTCACCAGACGGGCATTCGCTGAGTCCAAATAAACAGCAGCCATCAAAGGGGAGGCTTCCTCGTGGTTGGACGCGATGAAACATGCATTGGGAAACCGGCATTTTAATCACGCTCGGAGCTCTGCGTTTCAAAAATGGTTTTGTTTAACTACATCGGGCTTGTCATTCAGGGAAGTTTCCTGCCGTAGGATGCCCGCATTTAAAAGTCAAGTTAACCAACCCAAACAAATTTCCCAGGAGGCAACAACAGCCCAGACAGGCGTCTCGCGCGCTCGCCGGCCGACCTTTGCGGTGTAACAGGTATATGTGCCAGTGAAGTGCGGTTTTCCCGAGACGCCGCGTGCTGATGGAGCATCGCCAGCTCACAACACTGTGTCGTGGCGTTTCCTCAAAATAGCATCACTGCGGGTTGCTTGTTGGGACAAGCCCTCGGTGGAGGCTTTCCGCTCGACAGCCTTACGACGCCTCCCGCCACGAACACGCATCCCACCAGGCTCCTGGGATTACAATAAAATCAAACCTTGGTAGAAAATAAGGCTTAAAGCAAAACCGTACTTATTTTTGGAGTCAGCTAGGATGGCACGCATTTAGCGCTTTGAGAAATCTAACCATCAGGTCTGCCCTGCTTTCTACCAAATATGTTATTTGAATGAATAAGTAAGAATGCATGAACAGTGCTTTCCTCTTAATATGACAGGGGGAATTGAAATTAGAGACGTGCCAATGACGGACCACTTGACATTATAATTGAGGAAAGCATACGATGGCAGATTACAGAGGAGAATGATTGTTCTTGGTGACACAGAACAGAAGGACTGGAAAGTGCCGATATTAAAAGAGAAACAGAGGCAGATGACAAGGCAAGGAGTCAAGGATAACCTCTAATAAAGGATGACACGTCACAATAGTTGGCTGGGTTATAAGACATTCATAAAATACTTGGTTTCTATTAAGTCACTGTTTCCCCATTGACTCAGTACTGATAAATGGCCCAAGGTGGTGGGTTTTTTTTTTTTTAATTGCTGGGTCTCAGATATGAAACCAAGATTCAGCTTTTCAAGAGACATGAAGTTTCCAAAGGATTTTTCCCTGAACTATGCATAAATTGTAAGCCCAGTTCAGGCACAAGTATTTGAATTCAAACTTGACCTTGTTTACAAAAATGAATCCAGTGTCCTGGCCAAAGTCCGCTCTGCCTAGGGCCCCTGTCGCTCTAGGGTGCGCAGAGCGGGTGGGCCTAGCTTTACCTTAGAAGCAGCTATTTCGTGGTATTACCTGCAGTAACCCTCTGCACGTGTGTTATAATTTGTGTGTTAATTCATGTTTGTAAAATGCTCTGGGACATCATATGTGATTTTTCATTCAGGCTAATACACAAGGTAGTTAGGGTTTCCAGTATTGCTGAGCTTCAATTTCAACCTAATATATACCTAGCTGTAATTTAAGCGTCTCATTTGTTGCTTTAGCTAGTAGGGAAGAATAAATAGTTCATGACCGACTAGAGAGCAAATGCTGCAGGCTCGGGGCGGTCCTGCTGCAAGGTGCCATGGTGTATTTTGGGTCAAAGGCCCTTGGCCGTCACTTGTTGTGTGTTTTCCACAGCTGTCATTTTTGGGTAACATAATTCGAAGGTGCTGGCCTCGTAATCCAGGCCTATGAAATGTGGCTTGCGCCCTCTCCCCTTCCAGAACCACATCTTGCATATAGGATTTTGCAACGCGGGAAAGCGAACAGCAGCCCTACAGACTTTGTGGCCTTTTAATGGCTTTGACGGACTCTGCATCAGCAGTTTCCAATGGAGCATCTAAAGAGGAAAAATCTCCTTCCCGTGAAGACTGGTAGGAGCAAGGGCTCCACCAGCGCGGCCCGCGTGCAACGCTCGGATGCGGTGCAGCAGGGCTCTGCAGCGGGAGACGTCCGCACCCCGAAAAGCCACCAGGGCCATCTCTCCCGGCCCCGGACGGGCTCCCCAGCCCCAAGGGGACGGTTGCCCTCGGGGAGAGCTCCTGCAGCTAGCCAGAGCGAGACAAAGCCTCCAATGCCTTCACTGAATGCACAAGGGCAATAGTGCTAACATATTCCTCCTAGCCACGTGTCCTCCGCTTTGATATTTTTGCATAATCTTTTGAGTTCAACTGTTGATAAATAAATTGGTTTATGTACCAGAGAGCAAATCATCATTCACTGCTGAGCCACTATTGTGCCTCTCATTTGTAAGGCAGCTCTCAAGCTTGTTTTTTTAATCAGTTTGGCTTGACGTTTTGTTTTCCCACTATTATTTATGAGTATCTTATGAATGGATTATGTAAACCCGTCTAATTCCAGTTGCGGCAGACAATTTCTCAGGTGCCGTCACACACAGGCTTTCTGGGCGAGGAACGTTCAGGTCCGGATTTTGTTCTCGTTGGGCCAATATGAATCAGACTATCAACGGCTGAGATCAAAAGGACTTTCCTCAGCTTTCCAACCATATGATTGTTTAAATATATATATCTCTCTCTGAGCAATGCTCTTCGCAGAGCGTGCGAAGGTGCATCGCCGCCCCCCGGCCGGGCACTTTGCACATGGGGTGAACCTGCTCCCGCAGCATCTGCAGCTCGGTAACCCAACCTGGTGCTGCTTGTTGCAAGGGATTATCAACTCCTCCTGCTTCCTGCTGGGACTTGCTTTGGTTAGAGCATGTCAGAAACACAGCACTGTTGGTGCTGGGCAGATTTTACAACACTTGCTTTCCAAAATTTTGGATGCAGTCCCTTTCAAGCAACCCTGTTGGGTATACTAGCGCCTCTGCGGCTAATTAAAGCAAGTGCATTAGTGCCTTTTGGTGAGGGTGTTTAGCTCTTTTCTTCGAGAGGCAGCAAAGCGGCAGCACTTAAGCTTTTGCTTGCAAAAACTATCTCCAGATGCCAAAAGCCTTGCCAATTATTATGCTTGGATTTCACAGGTTTCTCTGATCTCTCACTGTCTGAGTTCACACCTGAGTGTGGAACAGCCAATGTGTGAAAACAGGATCCGAGCTGCTAAGGAGCAGCTGGTGTTCATTTTTGCTATTTATTCCCCTGCTCCGAAGGAGAACTCCTTTCCTTGGAGGAGACACGTGCTGCAGGCTGAAGCAGTTGCAGACGAGGTGCAGCATCGAGCACCCAGAGGTAGGTGGAAAAGCAGTGACTAAAGACCCCTGCTTGGTGTTGGCTTGCTGGGGCGCTTGCTCAGCTGTGCCTGGCTGCCTGGACCGGGGGTGCCCTGGTGGGGGCCAGCCTGTGCGGAGCTGAGGCAGGAAAGCAGCTGGAGTTGGGGGCCTGCAAGCCCAATCGGTTGCATTTTTCATCTCAGTGTGCAGAATAAGTATGGTTAATTGCTGTGGCATCGCGGTGACAGCGCGGCGCAGGGAAGATGACTGATGTTGCCCAAGCCATTAAAGGGTGGTTTTTCAAAGGTGACTGCAAACGCAGTGCAGTGCAAAACGCACAACGCTCTGCGCACATAAGTGGGGTAACAGCAACCAGAGGCACACGGACTGATTGCCTGTTTGAGGAAACACCCCTCGGTTTAGCTACACCCAGCTGGCTTCTGCGCTCTGGCACGGTGCAGGGAGCAGGCTGGTCCTGCACGGCCCAAACGCGTCGCAGCAGCCCCGCGCTGAGCCCACCGGCGAGACCACCCCAGCGCCTCGCTGCACGAGCTGCCGAGGTCCCACACACCAGCCTCCGCTGGCAGCGCAGCGTGATCCCGCACCGAGCGTTCGGCAGCAATTCATCCTTATTTCCGAAAGCGCGTTACTCTAATGGCGCGTGTGCCAGGTGTGACCCAGTTTCCATGTTCTGCACTGGTTGCAAACGTGACCTTCGTTAGCTCGCCTTTGTGCGCCTACTCCTACAGGAACAGCTCGCTGCACTTCCAATCTAATTTAATTCGAACGATAATTTAAAAGTTGCCTGATGCAAATGTGGCCAGCTGCAGCCGCGCAGCTGACACGGGTTTTGAAAGCGAGTTGGGCAGGGGGGCGAGCTCGGTGGAGGGTAACAGCGAGGGGGTCGGGGCAGGATGCCGAGCAAACCCTGCAGCTGGCTATGGCTGTTCAAGCGTGGGCAGATGCAAGTCGTCAAGCAATCGCAGCTCATGGGGTGCTGCTCGTTGCCAGAGCTGCGGAGCTGCCCTGGGCACGTGCCTGCCGGACCAGCTGCAGCCTCGGGGGCACGTGCCTGCCTGCACCGTCCCCCCGCCGCGCACCGCGCGGTCTTGGATGTCGCAGACGGCGTTAATGGCCTCGTGTTCCCGGTCGTTACTCACCTGCTGGCCTTGGAACAACTTGATAAGGTTTAAGCCCTGCGGTATTGCACTGCCTCTGCCAGAGCTGGGTTTCCTTCGATCGCCGAGTTCCCCCCAGCGCTCGGCAAGGAGCCCGAAGAGCCGCCCGCGGGCGCTGGCGCGGGACGGCCGCGCTCCTCCTCGCCCCGTCAGCAGCGCCTGCCCGAACGAGGGCCGGCGGCGGGGAAGGAGGCAGGAGAACAAGCTCCTTCCTGTCCTGTGCCCCGCAAGTCATCTTTCTGTATGTTAAATAACGTACGGGGACGTCGTGTCAGCAGGAAAAACATCGCAGCAGCTTTCGGTTGCGGAGACTTAACTACTGATGCGTGTAGGTAACATTTTTCTTGCCCGTCATTAAAAATATGTTTTCTGTCACTTCTCTTGTGCTCCCTAAATTGGGGCAGGAAAAATCACAGCACCTGTGACAGCAAGAGCAATTGCCTACAGCTCCCAGTGAGGCTCAGTTGTCATCTTTGGCCATGTTTTGGGCAGCACCGAGAGCTGGGTTAGCTGTCAGTTGAGCTTGGAGATGCTTGTGTGGCTGCGTTTTGGGTAGCGAGGGGCATAAGCGACTGGGGCGAACTCGGTCCCGTTTGGAGCCCGCCTTACAAGGAGTCTGCCGGCATCCCTGGCTTTCTCCCAGGCAGCAGAAAACTAAACGTAGCAACCCGGCCCCTGCATCTCTGGTGGATGGCTCTAATGCTGCAGCTCGCGCTTTTACGGTATTTATGGGCACATTGGAAGTGGTCTGTGTCTAAATCCACTTTTTTGGAACCATGCAAGAGGTCCCTGGTTGTCTTCTGAGAGACCCAACTTGGTGAATTGGGGGTGCTCACCAGGCAGCTGGGCTCGGGGGCTTTAATTTGCGACTCAAGGCTGGTGTCTGGTCCCGCACCAGCCCTGTGTCAGCGTTGCTGCTGACCGAACCCATTAGAGGAACACTTAACGGGGGAACAGCAGCCCCTTCGGGAGCGCCTTCCACCGCCCGGAGAGACTGGAAGAAGCTGCACATCTACCCATTAGGAAAAAAGTACTTTTAGCTTTTAAGTCCAAATTATGGAGCCAAACAACATATGCTGGAACTGAACCCAGTCTTGCTGAGAGGGGATTTGCCAAATCGAAGGCTGCTCTAGCGGTAAGTAATAACCTAATTAGGCTCTTTCCCTCTAGAGCACCCAATTTTGTGATAGTGATACGACAGGGTGCTGGAGCCTCTCTTCCTAATAGGTGTTCAGGACAGCGCTGAAGTGTTTTTATATTTAAAAAAAAAAAATCCACTTTTCTTGAGAACAGCCAATTATAGACAGCTACGTTATTTGCAGTTATATTTTCCTACCATTGTACGTCAGCCACTTAAAAAAAGAAAAACTAAACAGCAGCTGGTCTGACCACTGCTTCACTATGCAAGATGGGGAAAGCAGCTAGTTTATATGAATACTGATTGAAATGTGAGAAAATTATGCCCACTCCTTGTTTTCCTCACAGTGCTTCATTTCCCGGTATCAAGCATCTCTTTGATAGAAACCTTACAGTTTGGCTTTCAAGAGGAGGGGGAAAATGCTGAAAAGCATAGTATTTCCCTGGCAGGGGAGTGAGATCTCCCTTTACAGGTGTTCCTGGTTTCAGTGGTCCAGCATAACAATTTGCTGTGCACATCCCTCCCCGCTGTCACTCTCGCATACTAAACCCCAGCTAACGTACCAAACGGGATTTGGCATTTCTGGTAGGAAATAATTCTGCGGAATTAGCAGAACGTACCATTTTTGACTGCTCTTTGGTGCAACGCAAGTCATCCATCCTGCCATGACGCTTTCTGGTATGCTAAGCTACTTCTCGCAACCTGCCAAAAAGTTTCTTTCTCTACTTTATAGTTACCTGGGTGTTTACTAAGAAAACGGGCAGAGTTGTGCTGCACGCAGCCCTCTGCTACTGAGGCGACTACGAGGAATTCGGCAATGCTAAACAGCAGTTTTCTTGGGAAAGCGTTTGCACTGCAGCGAAGGGCCGAGCAGGGCTTTGGGGTCTCCCGCCTGGGGGACGCACACTGCCCCCAAAGAACCTACTTCTGGGCATGCCAGGAAAATAGCAACGATTTCCTGCATCCTGACGAGGAAAACTGCAGGAGGAGAACTGCGCTCCCCCTCCGTTCGTCGTTTACCTTGATTACACAAGAGCACTTTGTATCTGGCTTTATATCAGGCTGGGGGATTTTCCAGGGGGAAGGCCAAGACCGAAGTCTGCAGGTCCGTGAGGTTTCTGCCGCACAGTTGCCCTCGGCGCGGGCTCCAGGGTTTCTCCTCCCAGCGGGTCCGGGCTGCCCACCACCCCATTCCCCCCTCAGTTCACTTTCTGGTTTTATTGAATGCGACTTCTCCAGTCTCCTGAGACAAACCAATTAATTCTTCTTCCCGCCGGGGTTCCCCCAAGTCCTGGGCTCAATCTTTCCTGCCTTGGTGAGATCTCACCAAACGCTGCCTGTGGCTGGAGGTGGGACGGGGTCGCCGAGCGGTGACTGATGTCTTGCTTCCTCCGCGGCGCTGCTCGCCGGCCCCCGCAGAAGCAGAGCTCCAACTTCTGCCTCCGATTAACGTGCTGTGGCCACCTCTCCCTCTCCGGCCTCTCCTATACCCATCGGTTAGCTTGGTCGCCGCTTTTCTCTTGATGTATGGAAGTACTGATGGGCTTCCAGTTAAGAGGTAATCCCAGAGATGGTAACAGCCGGGGTTTTTTCTTTGCTCTGTCATCTGAAAGCCTCTTGGTGGGACGCGGACCTGGGCTCTGTCCGGGACCTCCGCGGTGGCTGGCTGTCGCCTCCGCTGCAGCGAGGGCTCCCGGGGACCCCCCGAGCCGCGGAAGCAGAGTTTGCTGTTTAATCCCCCCTCTTCCCTGTGCACGCGCGTGCGTCAAAGGTGCCCCCGGGGCCGGCAGGAGCCGCCCTGCTCGCCCCGTAGACGGCCGTAACAGCAGAGATCCTCCTGGTGCCCCTCTGCAAAGCAAATCTTGGAGGCTGAAGGGGAAGGGGGGAAAAAGCCACGAAACAAGTAAGTTTTTCTGGAAAGGGCCAGAAAATGCGGAGGCGTTTTGTGCCGGCTGGGGAGCCAGCGAGAGCTTGGTGCTCGGGCGAAGCCCTGCAACTGAAGACCGCGATCCGGGAGGGTCCTGGCCGTTGCCGTCAGCCTGGATTGCACCAATTATCGCATTGTCCCACCTGCAGCAGCAACGCGGTTATTGCATGAGACCCAAACAGCGTCACGACAGCGATGGCAGCTGCCTGCGGACGAGCCCGTTGCCTCCCCGCTCTTGGCGCCGGTCGGCACCGCGGCGGCAGCTGTGCCGGGCGCGTGAGCCGCGGCCTTCCCGCGCGCTTAGGTTAGAGAGCCCAGCCTCCTTTGAAACATTAAAAATGCTATAAATGCACTAAAGTGTCAGGGAGGGAGAAATTTCTCTTGCATGCCGAGAGAAGCGTTGGGAAAGTGAGTGCTCGCCACCTGCGCAGCGACGGGCCGAAGGCGGCTCTTCGGCCTCGCTTAATGCGATTACAGGAACGGGGGGCGGCGGGGGCAAAGCCTCGCGCCCGGGAAGGAGCCGGCGCTCTCGCAGGCATCAGATGACACCGGGTATCAGAAAGCACGTGCTGGGCGCGGGGCAGCCGTCACCCCGGCTCTCTGCGCCCCGATGGCGCGGCTGCTCCTGCAGTTAGCGCTCTGCTCTAGCTGCACGGCGTTCCTGGCTTTATTCCTTCTGCAGCTGGAAAGGGCATGGCTCGGCCCTCTAAAAATAGCAGAAAAGCACTAAATGCATAAAAGTGCTAACCGCAGAGCTTGAGCCTGGCTATCCCTCGCTTCACGGGGCGGCTCCGAGGTGCCGGCCGGCTGTGCGCGGGCATCTCCCGTGTTTGCGCACAATGGTAAAACGGGAGCAAAACTCCGCTTTTGGGCGGAAAACGTCAGGGCGGGCAGAGGGAGGACGCGCAGGGGGCACGGGCAGGCGAGCACCGATTTTTGGGCCGCCACCGAAGGGGCAGCGTGGTTAAAAGCAGAATTTACGGCCCTGGAGTCTCTTTTTGGGGTCACGCAACGAAAAGGCGCAAACAGCGCGCTGGAGCCCTGTCGGGCTGCAGCAAACCCCAGGGGCTGCTGCCTCCCCCGTATAAACCCACCTGCCCTAAAAACCCCGCTGAGCCTGCAAGGAGCCGGCGTTAAGAGGCGCGATGCAGAAACGCGCAGCCGGGGTGCTTAAAGAAAACCATCCGCGTGAGCGAACGCAGCCAGTGAAGGTGGGCTTGTCGGCAACGCTTAGAGCCTACGGTTTGCTTACGGCCTGCTCGATGTTGCCGAAACCCTCAGGCAGCCACGGCCGTGTTTCCTTCCCGGGGACGGCGGCCGGCCCCGCGCTTGGTGCCCGCTTTCCCGCGGTGCCGCGGGCTCGGGATTCCCCAGGCCGGAAAGGCGAGCGTTTCCTCGGCTGCCCCGGGCCGAGCCTTGGCGGGCTGGCGAGCCGTGCTGCTAAAAGGGGTCCGTAAGCCGATTGCCTGGATTAGCCGGGAGCGCGGAGGGGCCCCAGCCCCAGGGCTGCGGGAACGGGACACGAGCCCGAGCGGCCGGCGTTAAGCGGATCCGGCCGCGGGAAACGGCTCCGTCCATCTGTTTCCCGGCCGGCTCCCCCGGGATCAGCGGCGGGCGGCCGCGTAGTGGGATTTCCCCCCGCCGCCGCGGGAAGCCGGGCAGGTGCCGAGGGCTGGCCGGAGCCCCCCCTGCCGGGAGGCTCGCTCCGAGGAAGCGAGTTTATTCCCGGCCACGGACAGGACCGGGGTGGGGATAATCTCTTGCCGATGCGGCCGGGATAACCGTCCCCGCTGGCACGGCTTGTTTCCAGCGAAGCCGCGAGAACGGCCTTCGGGAACCGGGGCGTTTTAGCGCGACGCCGAGCCGGCTGTGCTGTCGGGAGCTCAGCGCGCCCGGCACGGGCCCAGGGCTGCCCGTGCAGCAGCCCTTCCCGGGGGGCAGAAACGCGAGCGGCGGCCGGGGACCCGCCCGGGGGTGCTCGGGGTGCCCGGCGGCAGGGGGTGCAGCTCGGGGCGGCTGGTGCAACCGCACTCCGAGTCCTGCGCAGCGCCCGGGCGGGCTGGCGACGGGGGTTGCAGCCCGGGCGTCCCGCAGGGCTGCCCTAGGGCGAGCGGGACCGGCGAGGGCGGGCGCTGGCCACCGCCGGGGCGCGAGAACCGCGTACGGAGCAGGGGGAACGCCACTGCCACCGCCGCCACCGCGTCCCCCCCTCCCTGCCCCGCGGCGAGGCCACCCCGTCACTTGCCTGCGGCGGTCTGCACGTAGCCGGCCAGGGTGCACGCTCGCCTCTCGCAGGCTCCGGCGGGCAGCAGGACGGCGACGAGGGCCAGCAGGGCGCCGAGGGCCAGCAGGGCGCCGCCGCCCGCGCACAGCACGGCGCTCGCCTGCAACGACACGCGGGCGTTAGCGCGTCGCCCCGCGCCCGCCCGTCCCGGCTCTCCCCCGAAGCAGCCCCGTGTTGCCACCCTGCAGCCGCGACGAGAGCGAGCCCGACGCCCCCACCACCCCCCCGGCGAGGCGGCCCCGGGGCAGAAACGCGCTTTTTTTCCCCCTTTCCCCCCCCCTCCCTCCCGCCGCCTCCTTAATCCCAGCTTCTGGGCAGCCGCGGGGACAAACCCCGTGAGCTGCTGGGCGCCGGCTGCGGCGGGGGGAGCGGGAGCGGCGGGGGACGAGGAGGGGGGTTCGGAGGAATTCGGAGCCGGGCTGCCTGCGCTGCTCCATCGCGCCGTCCCTTTCCAGGAGCATCGCGGGACGCGCCGGCGCTGCCTCGCTGCACCAGCCGCATGGCTTGGCCCCGCGCTCCTGCCCTTCTCACTTGGATTTTATATTATTTTATATATATATATATATATATTTATACATATATACGTGTTTTCATATATATGTGTATGTGCGTGTGTGTATATACGTGTATATATTTAAAAAATGGTGCCCCGACGAGTGTCGCGGACTCCCCCCACGCCTGGCACACGGGCGTCTGCTCCTTTCCGGGCTTTTTTAAGCCCTTGAGATCCACCGAGCCCAAGCGACGGGGCCCGTTCAATATTTAGCAAGAGGAGTATTTCAGCAGAAAGGGGCCGTGGGGAGCAGGCCCGCTCCTCTCCCGCGCAAAGCGTGTTATTTTTAATGATCTAGGCTCATCTTAATTACGTTAGCGCCGATCCCTTGAAAACGCGCAGCTCCTGCTGGAAGCAGCCCATTAGCGGCTCACGCTGCTAATCCCGGCTAAAAGGCTGCGGCGCGAAGGGCCCGGGGGGTGGTTTTGGGGCCGCCGTGCCAGCAGAAAAGGCCGGATGGACGCGGGGGAGCGCTACGTTTGAAGAAGGGCTGGTTTTGGCGGGGCGAGGGCGGGCGGAGGATGCCCCGCGGGCTCCTGGCGTGGCTGCGCGTACGTTTCTGTGCGCGTACGGCTCTATGTACACGGTGTACGCTATGTATACATAGATGCCGGGGCTGCCCGCGGAGGGCAACGGAGCCCATCGGCAAAAGCAACGCGTCGCGAAGGTGGTTAACGCGTTTCGTTCGCAAATCGCCCGTTCCCCCCACTCGTGAATTCGGAGCCGCCGCTAGGTCTTGCTTTGGCCCGAAGCTTTACGGTGGCTTTTGGGGAGGTCGGCCCCGGGCGGTCCTGGCCTGCGCTGCAGTCGTTCCCCCCCCTCGCAGCCCGAGCAGCGGCTTTCTAAGGAAAACAGCGAGGCTTAGGGGAAAAAGTTGATGGAGGAAAGCTAGCGAGCGCCACCAGCTAGAAAAGCCTCTCGGGCGCGCTGCGCGGCGCCTGCCTCTCCTTCCCGCTGCCGCATCCCGAGCGGAAACGCGTCCGGAAACAGGATGCAGCCAGCGGGCAAGAACCGAAAATAGACGGGCAGGAAAAAACAACGGGGGTCCATCAAGGCTGCGTGCGAGCGCCCGGCTCGGAGGGACTGACGACGGCGCCCACCAATAACTGTGGCGTCTTAGCGGTCCGAGGCGCCGCGGCTGCGCCCGGGCGAGCCGCGACTGCGACGCTTGAGGGGGGGGCAAAAGGTCCCAGCAATCACTGGCACCGGCGGGGAGCTCTCGCCTTCCCGTTTTGGGGGAAAAAAAAAGATGGTTTTTTTTAAAAAAACAAAAAACTGGGGAGTCAGTAGGAGGCCGGTGGTACGGGCGAGGAGCGGTGGCTGCCCCTGCTGCAGAGAGGCGGGAAAGCGCTTCCTAACGGCGCTGCTTCATCTGAGGGGACGGAGGGCAGCGGCCAAAGAGGCGAAACGGAGCCATAGCCGGCGGGGTGAGGGCCAAAAGGGGAGCAAACCCCGCCGGGGCGGCAGGCGCGGGGACAGGCCGCGTTGGCAGAGGCGTTTCGGGGGGGAAAGGTAGAGCGAGGCCCCGCGGCACGGGGCTGCGGCGCCGACCGGCTCGCGACGGAGGAACGGGGAGCCGCGCCGGCCGTCGCCCTGCACGTCGCGGGCTGAGCAGCCCTGCGGTTGGTTCGAATCACACGCCGGGCAAAGCCTGAAAATAACTGGAGGCTCTCTGGGAAAAAAAAAAAAAAAAAAAATGAGAAGAGAGATTTGAAGCGAAGCAGCGTCTGAAACGTTTTGCGCGCCCGCGTCACCGAAAACAGAAAGGTCGCGGGAGGCGCAGGGCCTCCGCCAGCCCCTCCGCAGCTGGGCCGCCTCCTGCCCCGGCGGCTCCTCGTGCCCCCTCGTGCTCCTGCCCGCGGACCGGCTGCCGCAGGAGCGGGGTCCTCTGCCCTGGAGCAGCCGCCGGCCCCGGCCCGGGCAAGGCGCCGAGCTGAAGGGGCCGGCAGGGTTACGTTCAAGGCGCTGGGGAGGGCAGAAAGCTGCGCGGCAACGATGAAAGGAAGCAGAAAAGCAGCAGCGAAGAAGGCCCTCTTAAGAGATGCAAAGCATGTTAATTAACCTCTAGACATGATGCAAAGCATCATTTGTAGGATGATTAACGTAATCCCCCAAGTGCAAACGCACAACTGATGGCGGGCGCCCCCCCCCCCCGACGGGCTGTCAGCCTGCCCCCAGATGTGCCACCCGCGTCCCACCAGAAGAGCTGCTGAGCCCCCCCATCGGCTTTGGCTTGCGGAGCCCCCCACAGCCAGCGGTGCAAACCCACTACTCCCCCGGCTTGCCGGCCTCCGCCATTTCCTCGCGAGGCTGGCGATTGCCATGAAAGGCCCCTCGGTCCGAGCGGACGCGAGCATCTCGGCTTTCGTTTACAGAAGGAGCTGCCCACAAGATGGCTCGAAAGACGGGACATCTGGTCTGAAAGCTAAGAAAGCTCCGTTTTCCCCGATCTCTCCAGAAAGGAGACTCTCTGGCTCGACCCGCAGCGCCCGCGCGCCGAGGCCGGCGGCCGCAGAGGGCCGCTCACGCGAGACAGCCAAAGCCATCGCTCTGCTTGGCAAAGCTGTCAGAGGTATTTCATTGTGTTTCGCCCTGTCGAGCACCCATGGAAGGCATCCTGATCGCCGCCGAGAGCGGTTTTCCCCGTTCTCCTGACGCCAATTGCACCGTCTGTCGCTCAGGAAGTATTGGAGGGGTATTACTGGAAGTGGCAAAGGCGTGTGACCAAAATCCTCCAACTGTCGCCACTCGGTACCGCGACATTATTCATTCTGACCACAGCCCGACCGAGAGGCTCGGAGGCTTTGTGTTACGTTATGTTGTGCCTAGAGTCTTTCTAAAGGATATTAGATGGCTGAGGCGCTCTGTAGTTGAATCTTGTTTAAATGAGTCACTGTTGAGCTTCTTTCTTATCTTTAAAGTTTGTTATTACTTGGACATGTTTATCTGAACTGCATTTGCAAAAACATCTGATCAAAAGCCAAGTTCTGGAAACGACATCACTTTTGCATGTTTTTTTTTATAAATAGGAAGGATTTTATGCAGCCGGTTCTTCCCTTTGCAATGCACAAATTGCTTACTTGTGTTTAACAGCAATTTTAAGGAGCGTGGCAGCATTTAAGCAGACAACCCAGCACGGACCTCGCTTCGCGGGCGAGATAACAGCGCGATTTCGTGACAGACTGAGAAATCCAGCAACTAAGCACCCACTGTGTCGGGCGCAGACGGGACCCTCTGGGATTTGTCCCTCGTCCTGGGATTTCTGCCGCGTAGCAACCCTGAGGGAAGCTGCGGCGAAATTATAGCCACAAGCTCACGGTAACAAGCTAAGAATAAAAGGGAAGGAAAGCGGAGGCAGAAGAAAGGCTGGGGGCAAGCGGCCGGCCGGGCGCCGAGGCCGGGCTTTGTGCTCGGCGCGGTTCAGCGCGCCCCCGGCGCGGGGGCTCTTTGTTGAGCCGAGGCATCCCGGCGACCCCGGACCCGGCTGCCCCTGCGCCGACCGGAGCCGCGAGCGGGGGGAGGTCTTGGACCTCCCGAAACTTGGCGTGTGCCGGGCTGGCAGCAGCACCCCCGAGGGCTCAGTGGGCAGGGAAAAGGCAGCCGCGTCCCCGTCGAGGCTCGATTTCTGCATCGGTGTGTCCCAGAGAGGGTAGTTTTGGCCCCCCCTCCTCGCCCTCCGGTTTAGCGAACCTCGGTGCAATTTAGGAACACCAGAGCTGTCCCGTTTCTCCCCCGATCTCGCCCCGCACGCGCCTGGTGCCACCTGCCCCCCGCTCGCCCCAGGCTGCTCTGCTGCGTTTGCATGCGGGACCCCGGGAGCCGGCCCGCCCGGCGGGAGCCTGCGGCCGCCCCCAGCCCCAGCGGGGCCGTCTGGGGGGATTCCCCCGAGGCTGCGTTCAGGGCAGCCTGAGCTGCCTGCACCTGCGCGAAGGCACCCGGGAGGTTTCCACGCGGTGCCCGAGGGATGCTCGGCAGCACCTGCACCCCGGGGCCGCGGGGCCGCACGGGGGCAGGACAGGGGGATGCAGGGGACGCCGGGGGCAGGATGGGGGGATGCAGGGGATGCTCAGGGGCAGGGTGGGGGGATGCAGGGGATGCTTGAGGGCAGGATGGGAGGATACCAAGGGGATGCCCAGGGGCAGGGTGGGGGGATGCAGGGGATGCTTGAGGGCAGGATGGGGGGATGCCCAGGGGCAGGATGGGGGCAAGACAGAGGGGATTTCAGGGATGCTCAGGGACAGGATGGGGGGATGCCCAGGGGATGCAGGGGAAGCCGAGGCAGGTCTGGGGGCCAGGACAGGAGGATGCTGGTGGGACGCAGGGTGTGCCAGCAGCCCGGAGCAGGCTGGTGAGATGCTGGGAGGACGCTGGGGAGCCCAGGGTGGGGGTAGCAGGGTGCTAGAAGGATGCTGAGGAGCCCGGAGCAGGATGGGGGGATGCAGGGGGATGTGGAGGGGATGTCGGGGAGATGTCGGGGAGCCCGGGGCAGGACAGGGGGATGCCGGGGGGAAGCCGCGGAGCCCGGGGCAGCCCCGGCGGTGGAGGATGCGCTCACCTGCCAGGAGCCGGAGGGGATGTCGCCGAAGCGGCCGGGCGCCGCGGAGCCGTAGCAGCCGCGGGGCGGCTCGGCGCAGCGCCAGAGCAAGCCGAAGCTGGCGGCGGCGCGGCCCGGCGGCAGCAGCCAGGCGGGCGAGAGGAAGGCGAAGGCGCAGGCGGCCAGGAGCCCGGCCGAGAGCAGCGCCCAGAAGCAGCCCACGCCGCTGCACATCCTCGGCCGGCGGGGCAGGGAGCCGGCGGGCCGCGCCGCCCCCGCGCCCCGCTCCGCGCCCGGCCGCGACAGCATCGGCGGGGCCGGCGCGGCCGCGCATCCGCCGCGGCGCGGGGCGGCCGCCGGGGCCAGGCGCAGGGGCCCTGCCCGCGCCGCCTGCGCGCTGCCTGCGCGCCGCCGCCGCCGCCGCCCCCGCGGGGCGCGGCTGAGGCCGGGCGCGCTCGCGACACCCGCGGCGGACGGCGATGCACCGCCGCCGGCCCCGGCGCGGGGCTCAGGCAGCGGGCGCGTCGGGGGCTTCACCGGGGATGTCCCTTACCCGGAGCCCCGGGTAAAGTTATTGTCGAAGCAGAGGGTGGCGGGGAGACGGGCACTGGCATCGCGCAGCCCTCCGGACTATGCCTTACTACAGGTTTGGCCACCCGGCCAATATTAATTTTATCCTTTCATATTGCAGCTTTCTGCATGAAGCTGGACGTGCAAAGGGAATACGAGCACGGACCGGTTGCTGTGAGTTTGCTTCCTTTAAGGACAGAAGCTGTGATTTGCTCACTTTAAATACAGTAGCTGTGATTTGCTTACTTGTCATACAAAAGCTGCGCCTTCTACCGCAGGTCAATATTTTTTTAACCGTCATTCTGAAACCCCATGGGTCGCTCCTGGGTTTTATTCCTGCAAAACCTGCCGGTCACTTGGCAGTGCACATTGGCCGTGTCCCGCAGGCCCGGCTGGGTCTCACGACCTGCCCCAGCAGCTCCGCGGCCACCCCAAGCAGTCCTGGCAGGGCCCCCAGCACCGGCCGAGGGGACCCAGCTTCTCCAACTGCCTGACCCCCACGTCAGGCAGTGCAGATCCAGCTCCGCAAAGCTGGTTTCCCTCCCTAACGTGCTGAAATAGTCAGCAAATTGGGATTTAGCAAGACGTTTTTTCTTCTGCCCTCGTGTCCTTAGGGGGGGGTTCAGGTGCTGATATGACTAAAACAGAGGTAAGGCACTTGGGCAGTTCTCTGTGCAAAAAAAAGAGCTTTCCCTTCAGATTTGGGGCTCATTGGTTGGTATCTTCTTAATTTCGACCCTTTGAGACTAAGTGTGGGGCTTTGCTGGTAAAACTGGTGCAGCATTTGGTAACTCCGAAGCCAGGAGCCTGGCACCCTCTCCCGGTACACGGCGAGATTGCTGTCGGAGGGGAGGAATTGGTCTGCGGAGCCCATGATTTAACGGGATGGACAAATCATTTCACGGTTGAATTCATGGATGAAGCAGCTGGATAAAATGCTACAGTTTGAGCTTACGCTGTGTGTCTCTTTCCTGCACTTGAAAATGTTGTGCGTGCTTTT
Source organism: Struthio camelus (assembly GCF_040807025.1). Taxonomy (NCBI): domain Eukaryota; kingdom Metazoa; phylum Chordata; class Aves; order Struthioniformes; family Struthionidae; genus Struthio; species Struthio camelus. The sequence goes on from NC_090957.1 coordinate 17,926,941, forward strand.
TCTCCAAAAACCTCCAGAAAAGCCATTTGAAGGGACAAAACGACACTAAGGCTTGTCTTTCCCTGGGGTCACTGGCTTGCAGAAATACCTGGCCTCCATCACATACTGTGTCACTTCTCACACTCCTTGAGGCATTTAGGAAAGCAAAATGGAACAAAAAAAATCCCATAAACAGAAAAACAGAAGTAGGTAGTCTTTTTAAACCAGATTTTTTTTTCCATTTGGTATAAAATTCCAAGATTTCTAAATGATCTAAATCATAAAAGTATTTATGACACCCTAAGTGACCATGGACTTGGCAGTAACACTCTGAATCGGAGCAGGTCCTCTGTAGCGTGGGGGCCCACACAGCACTGGCCATACTGCGTGGGCAGACGAGAGGCAAGAAGGATCCGGGTTGGTTTGAGTAAATCAAAATAAGTCCAAAGTAGTACAAAAAACCCGCTGCAGAACAGGCAGTGAGGAACAAAGCGACGCGGCAGGGTCGGGGCTGGGGAAAAGCTGCAGAAACGGCCGCGAGGGCTTTCCCATCGCCCACGTCGGTGCTCCTGCTGCGTACGCAGCATCTGCTTCCGCAGAGCTCAGACGCTCGGAAGATTTTCATCAGCAGGTCCTCGACACAGCTCTTTATTACTGATGGAGGCATTTTTTGTTATTGTTCTGTATTTCACGTCAAAGTTCCGTTTTTAACCCACTCACCCACCTCTGTGGGGCAGATCGGAGCCCCTCACCTCGGCTCGCACTAAGAAGCCCCCTTGGCGTCCTGATGGCCCAGCCAGGAGGAACGACGCTCGCTCCCTGTGCATATGGAAAGGAGACTCTCAGAGTAAAAACTAATTTTAAAAGCTAATTTTTGCCTGGCTGGAATATGGGATAATTCCTGTCTTTGAAACCCTCAGCACAATGGTGAAGACAGTGTAGAGCCTCCCACTCCCATTAAGGCTAATGGGCAGAGGTCAGCCACGCTGGAATTGGTGATGAATTTTATATGTGCGTGCAGCCACTTGTTTTCCTGTAGACACAGGAAAAAAAGGTCTCTAATTGAAGTGTGAGAGCACCCCTACTGCAGTGGCATCAGTTGCCTCTTCTCAATTTTACCCTGCTGTGCCCCATTATATGTCCTGTATCTGTCCTGCTACGTTCTCCCGCTTCGTTAATCCTTGGATTCTTAGTGACTAATATTTTTCTTGCTTACTTTTCAAGTTGAAGATGTTTACTTATTTCTGGTTCATTAAGCATCTATGTTTTTAACAATGATAATGGCAATGTTTAGAATATATGATTTTGAAGTTGTCGTGTGTTTCTGTAAAAGCATCCTTGACTCCTCATATATTTTGGATATTATTACCCTGATTTCAGAAGAAGATCTAGGCTCTTAAACCCCATGTTCACATAATTTTTTATTATTTGTATTTCCAAAGTACTTAGTAGTCTACCCATGAGATAGGATCTCGACACCATAAAAAAACATGTAAATAAATGAATAGACTGTCCCTGTCTGAAGGATGGGAGAACTGAAATGGCCTGTATCATGATTTGTTACATTTGTGTTTTTCTGAATTCTGTAATTGAACGAAGAGGTCAAAGATGCCAAGCTGTCAAAAAGCCTTGTGCTTTCTTAATTCTGTCCAAACAGCATATGCCATTTAGATCTTTTCAAATACTGAAGTTTATTTATTTTTCTTGCTATGGAGAGGCAGCAAAATCACTAGGCAATGAGGAACTAGGGAGATTTCATTTTTCTTTGAATATTTTAATTTGAGGCAGGCTTCCCCCCAGCTTCTTTGATGTTGGCCAACCTATGTCCCAAAGTCATATTTCAACTGACTGCTCAGTTAACTAAACTGTCACGTTCTGTTAAAAACTCCAGAACCTGCTGCTTTTCATGCTTCCAGTTTAGACCTCCAGGGTCCGAGGCTGACTGACGTAGAGTAGATTGGAGCTTCAGTCCTTCAGCATGATCCCAAAAGGGGGAAAAAATTTCAGCCCGGGAAACGTAATTCAGGCCAAACATGCTGTAGCTTGAGATTTCGTCAATTATTTAGGGTCTGACGCAAAGATAAATGAATCATCCCAAAAATGTTGACGGGTTTTGGAGGAGGTTTTTGGAAAAGGAGCTGCTGCTTGAAAATTAATCGCAAAATAGGAGTTCTTCCTCACCTGGTGCGACGGGGGAAGCCCACACTATACTCACCCCAAAATCACACTGCCAGCTGGCCAGGTTTCTTACAGCTTTGCCTCGTTTATGGTAGCAATTGTCATGTTGCAGCTGGTAGTGCCATCTCCAGAGATGGGGTCTCCCTGCACGGAAAGATCCAGTTGGACTGAAGCTTGAAGACTGACCTACGGGCTTCTGTTAGTATGGCTGTAGAAAAAGATCAGTGTGTAAGGTTAGAAAGAGGACCCAGAACCTAGACTTCCGTGGGAATTTTACCCCAGGTTGCAATGTAGTCAGCGTGTCAGACCAGGATTCTTTAATACATTGCGTCCTGCTTCAACCCCAACATGTGAATTGAAGGGTAAATGGATATACTATCTCATTAATTTACCTGCTCCTAATTATGGTATTCAAGCACTTAATAGAGTATAATTAAATATAAAATCTCCACTGTCTGAAGCTTTGCAGGAGCAAAATTAGGGCTTTATGATTTGGATTCTGTTTCACTGAGGATACCTATGATCTGTACAATGCGTTAAATCTGCAGAAAGAAATTGGGTGAAAACCCAGCTTCAATGAGAGCAGTGAAAGCTTTATCAGTCATTTAAATGGGTCTCAGATTTCATGCAACATTTGTGTCTCAAAGTGTGTTGTACAAGGCAGGGTCCTAAACCTACACCTTGATCTGCAAAACTGGACCTTTTAACTACACAAAATCACATAGAAATGAAGAGAAATCTGTGTGCCGTGTACTGGAGCATCAGACTGGTTGTATTAGGTTTCTTGTTGGGATGTAAGTTATTACACATGTTCATAGATGCAAACTTTTTTTGGATAGAAGATATTAATTCAGTGGCCTCTAACCGATTCATCCCATTCTTTTAAATTTATTCACCTTTTGAATAATTTAGTCTATTACTAGCCTATTATGTGTCAATTAAATACTTTGGTTCATTATGCAGAAAAGACTTCCTCTCTTCCTCCACCAGCCTCTGGGCATACGTGCAAAAATGATTCAAAAAGCATCAGTTAGCAAAAATAATATTAAAATAGAAAAACGTAACTGCTATAGAGTGCTAATCAGCTGCAACATCCTGCCCAAGAGACGGCTTCATTTCGGTCCTGAAGAGATCCCCATATGCTTATTATGCGATTTGCAATTTATGAGTCTTCATTAATGAGTGTTTGCGAAGTGCTTTGGAACGCTTAGATGAAAGACGCTAAAGGAATCTACGTAACGATTATGAATGACATCATTTTCTTACAGCTCAGTCGCTGACAGCAGGACAGTTACATTGCAGAGGGGTGACACTGCATCGATCCGTCATGGCACAGTGAGGCAACGGAGCCGCCTCCTACAAGTCCTGCACAACCTGCAGGGTTTGTTTAGGGACCCGAGTTGATGGGGCCCCGGGGGACAAGGTCTCTGGGACCAAGCCCAGAGGTGGGGCAGAGATGTCTTGGCAGTCAGGAGCCTAAATGGGTATTGGGCTTAGAGGTATGTGTTTGGAAAGGTAATTCCTGGCCATTGGTATGGAGTGCCAAAGCGTGCTGGAAGGTAGACTGGATTCGTCTTTCTTCCACGTTCAGCATAGCTGGACCTCATACCTCTCAAGTGGTTCTCTGTCGTTCGTAGCAATTACAGAGGCATAAGCTTAGAAGGGTTGATTCATGGAAACGGTGTACTCGTGTGGTTTGGGGAGAGCTGCTTTCTGGCTAGGTGACTCAGTTTCCTCCTACATAAAACAGAAATGATAATAATAGTGTTTATCTAGTGTTTATAAAGCATTTTTATCATATACTTAGAAATAAATGCAAGTAACGTGTTATAACTACCAATGTCCTTTGTAGTTGAGAAAATAGAAAATTTGGCTCCGAAGGATAACTCAGAGGATTTTTTTTGCGGAAAGATTCAGGCCACAGACAAAACTGGCTTATCAGACAGTCTGTACTTTTTGGTATCAGCATGCGGTGTTCCTAAATCCGCACCAGCGGTATGCAGTTTTGCAGGCTTTGCAGGTTGTGCCACATCAATGCGCTGGTATTTGGTGCTGAAACGACAACGCGCACGTGCTGTCAGGTGCCGCGGCGTGACCGGCGTGCGGCAGGATGGCGTTTTGTCTGCGGTGACCGGACCTCCGAGGGGGACACCCTGGAGGAGACCCCCAGCTTGAGGTTGCCTCCGCGGGTTTGTGGACGAGGGGACGCTGCAGCGAGGCAGCACGAAGCCCCGCGTCGCCGGGGTGATGTTCAAACAGACGTGAGGTTATACCACGGCCGGCCGCCACCGCCGCGGCCCCTCTGCGCCAGCCCCTCAAGGCCAGGGAGGCCATTTTGGGCCCTGTGCCTCAGTGGACGCAGTGCCTTGGCTCTGCCGTGTGGCTCTCTCCTGACCCTCTTTCGTGTCACCTGCCCCCAGGGCAGGCAGCCGCCCACGGCACAGGCCCGAAGAGGTGGAGCTTCCTGAAAATGGCTCTTCAGGGCCACGACACTGCCCCGCTCCCAGGTAACGGCCACCTCCAGGCCATCTTGCCCTCACTCAAGATGGCCGCCTGAACCTCACTCAGCCAGGCGCCCCCTTGCCCTGATCAAAGATGGACACCCCCCCCCCCCCCCGCGGTCACCATTTAACCCTCCCCTCCCCCACCACCGAGCTTCTTGCCCTCATCCAACATGGCTCCGCCAGGCGGATTGGCCGGGCCGCCTGACGCCGAGACGGCCATGTTGAGTGAGGCGGGGTCGGCCGGCGGCCGGGCCGCATCCCGTGATGCCTCACGCAGCCGCCCGCTGCCCGGAAGAAGGAGCGGGGCGGTTGTTGACAACATGGCGGCCGCTGGCCCCTCCGCGGGAGGAAGAGGCGGAGGGAGAGGAGGCGGCGGGCGGAGGAAGGAGTCTCATTCATAGGGAGTCCGGCTCGCTGCCCTCGCCCCCTCCCTCCCCTTCTTCCTTCCCTTCCCTTCCCCCACCCCTCCCCGGCGGCCGCCTCGCCCCCTCCCCGGCACCATGTCCTTCTTCAGACGGAAAGGTAGGGAGGGCGGGAGGCGGGGGCGCGCCGAGCCGAGCCGTGCGCGGGGGCCGCCTGCGGCCAAGCCCGGCCCGGCCTGGTCCTGCCCCGGCCCCGGCCCCGGCCGCGGGGGGGGGGGTCACCCGCAGCGACGCACGGGGGGAGGCCGCCGCCTCCCGCCGCGTTGAGGGCAAAACGCGTGGTTTTGGCGCCGCTGCCGTGCTGAGTTACGGGCCTGGGGTGCCCGCTGCCAGCCCCCCCCCCCACACCCCATGCCCCAGCCGTGCTGCTGGAGCCCCTGTTCCCCCCCCTCGGCGGTGGCTCTCGGCGTAGCTGCGGCTGGCAGCGCCTGTGCTCGGCTTTCCGCACTCCGTCAGGGGAGAGGAGCAGCTTGTCAGTGCTGAAGCGGGTGACTGGTGTGCAGGTTGGGGAGGCTGGTGTAAAATACCAGTTACTCCATGCAGTTTTTGAGCCTTTTGGTTCATTTATTACCGAACTAATGCTTTTTTTTTTTTTTAAATGCTGGTACGAATGCTTTTTTCTGGTAAAAATATAATTGGCTTTATACATTATAGCAGTAGCTAGAAATCCTACTCAAAAGTGGGACCTCATTATGCTGAGTTCTTCATAAAAGCAGAAGGAATCATTGACAAAGGTTTTCATGAATTTACTCGGTAATATATTTGTAAACGTTATGTATGACAAGTTAAGTTATAAATATTTAAAGAGTCCTAAATTCCAAAATACTCCTGTGGCATAAAAGGGTGTAGTTAACTCTCCTTTGAGAATAAAATATTCTGAAGGCACTGGTGCTACAGCTTGTGATAGAAATGTAGTTTAGTGTGCCTCTGGTCTGCACGATAAATGGTTCAAGTGTTTCTTGCTGGAAGTTGCCCCTTTTAGGAAAGTATTTCTATTAACTTGTAATGCTGTAGTTCAAGTAGTAAACCATTGTTCTTTCAGCAGTGGCTGATCCAGCATTCTTCTAAAGGGTTTCTTAATTACTGAAACCCAAAGTGCACTTCTTGGGAGATAAGACTAAGTTAGGAGGAAAGAATACATTATCTGAGCCTGTGTTTTTGCTGTCAATTGACATGTTCTGTTATAAGCTTTCTCAGTCAAAGTAGCAGCATTAAAAAGCTCATTCTTTTTGGAGGTTAGTGCAGTAGTCCTGGAAAAAAAAGAGCTTAAACTTCTGTTCTTATTAGGAGAAGTTCTGAAGACTCTTTGAAATCCACTGAAAGTTTTGCAAGAACCCCTTTATAGGGTGTTTACATACTACTGTTGAGCTGTAGAATAAAAGTTCTGTGCTGCTTATAAACTCTTCAAAAACAGCTTCCAGTGCTTTGCTGACAAAGAGAATTGTGGAGCTGGTATTCCATCCTGATGCTTAATCACAGGAGCAATGTAACCTTGGCAGAAAATTTCTCAATGAGAAAGTAGCGAAATGTCTAATCCAGTATCTATTTATGTTACTTTGATTAAAAGATCTTTGGTCAGAGAAGCACAGTCAGAACTACATGCACTAGAGAGGCACTCTTAAGGAGAAGAGATAAGTAGGTCTTCATCTGGGTTGTACCTAAAATAACATTGTTTCATGCGTTTCCATTAGAGAGTTTTTTTTAGAGAGGAGCTTAAATTGCAACTAGGAGAAAAGCAACATATAAAGGCTTATGATAAAACTCTGTTGACTAGATACATGCAGTCCAAAACCATACAAAAAAGCATCAGAGTCTTTCAGTTGAATTACCATTGTTTAAGAGGATACAGCACTAGGTAAAAATTACCTTCTTTTTTTTTCTTTTTTTTTTTTTTTAAATGAGATCTGACAAAGAAGAATAAAAGTACTGACACATAGAGAAATCATAAAAATAATAGTGAAATAGTTGATCAGAAAGGACTTTAAAATAAAGGTCTAGGAAAATTCAGGGTGGATAATAGGTTGAGAAATTAAATAATAACAATTGGACTAGCAGCTGGGGGGCTCGAGGGCCGATTATGAAATTGAGATCAGTGAAAACATTCAGGTTGCACACTCATTTACTAGGCTTATTTTGGAAATAAGGCATACAGCCCTACTAGTTGGTTGACCTGTGAAGTTGCCTATTGCTTTTTGTGTAAGTACATGCATGGGCAGCATAGACTTGTTCATTCTGTATTTCAAAATGTCCGTTACAGTTCTCCAGTCCTGTGTGGTCAGCTTGAGTAGGTTTAGCGTGCTACTCCTTTGCAAATGGAATTTGCTATTGGAAACTTTGGCAAACGTTTAATCCCTGATAATCATGTACCATAGCCAACTTCTCACACACACGCATGCACGCAAAATGATATCTGGTTTTGTGAGGAAAGTGAAATTAAATTCCTGTAGTGAAACTTTGCTTTCTAAAATGCACTCTTGTCACATGTGCCAGTTTTCCTCTGTCTTCAGCTGTTACTTTTTAATTCTGTCCTGCTTGAGGCTAATAGTGATACAACAAGCTTACGTATCAAAGAGGTTGGCAGTGTGAACCAGGAGTTTATACTGCTAGTAATAAGTTGGTAATTAAGTGGAGAAGAATTGAGTAGCTGGTAAGAAGTGACAGATATATTTCAACTAAAAGTAGGCTTATGGAGGACTCTTCTGTGGAAACTCAGAAATTATTACCGCTAGTTGGGAATTGGTTTGATCAATCCACTATTGGAATCTTTTTCTAAAAAGAGCTTGTAATACTCTATACAGGTTGCATCACTTCCATTCTAACCTCAGTATTATTTCAGATATGTACAGATTTTTTTGGATATTTTTCTCCTGCATAGCAGCATTCAGTTCTGTAAAAAGTCGTTATCCTGAATGCATTTTTTTCTTCACAATTAAAATTAACTTTTACAGCCCGATGTAAAAAGAATTCAGTTAGTTAAACTGAGGCTTAAACCTTTCTATCACAATGCGAATGTGCTAACCGGAAGCATAAATTTTAAATGCTGAGTTGCCAATTTACAGATCCGCAACATTTATACTTCTCATAGAAGAGGTTGGCAGCATGATAATACTGCAGCTACGGTTGTGCAGGGCAATTATGTAACAAGAGATTGAAGTTTCCCCTTAAAATATTTGAAATACTTAGGTCGTAATAGGAAGATTTTTTTTAAATCTGTTCACATTTGGTAATGTAAATGCTTGATTCTACTTGATTATGATTTGTGGTTCAATTTGGAAGGACTCTAAAATCTGTTTTCAAAGGTGACCTATTTGTAGTAAAATCCCAGCCTGTAGCAGCCATAGACGGTTTCACTAGTAGATTGCATGCTTAAATATCATTGATTTATTTATTGCTTGCCATGCCATCATGTTTATGTACTCCTTCAGTTTCTTTATTTTAGTTTTAAAATACATTGAGTCATTCTTTTTGTTTAAAAGCTTCCTTTAAAAAAAAAAAAACACACTTTTGATAAAAACTTTTCTTTTAACTGCTGTCTTCCCATCAGTTGTTTGCCATGTGCTTGATGATATTTAGGTAATATTGTTTGTGAAGGAATTAACTATTTGTAGTGATTTCCAAAACGCTCCTGCGGTATTCGTTCATGAGTGAGAGAGTAGCCTTGTTCATGAGTAGCCTTGGTTTAACTGTATAGACAGCAAGCATCTTTCAGAATGTTTTAGAAAACTCAACATACTGTGTTTCATTAGACTTAATACATGAGTATGAATGACAGAGTTTTGCTTTTGAAATGCAAAGAAACACGGGAGCTTTGAAATTCTCTGCCGATTACTTGATGCCAGATCCGAAATATTACTTTTAACAAAATCGTGGTTTGTATCTTCCAATTGTATGTCCGTTTGTGTGTAAAGGCCATTAGTCACCCAAAGTAACCTTAACGTTTTGCTTTATACTTTACAGTGAAAGGCAAAGAACAAGAAAAACACACAGATGTGAAAGCAATTAAAAGTAAGATCAATATTTACTTTCTTTATAAATTTTTATCTCTGATAACATCTACTGTCTTTATCTTAACCGAAGGAATAATTTCCTTATGACTGAACACAAACATGACTTCTGCCTCAAACAAAGCAGACTCAAAACTTAATTCTGTTTCCAAGTATTTGTAGTAACTAATCTTTCCTAGTCATCTTACTGAATCTGTGAGGACAGATTATTAAACTGTAGACATGATCTTTAATTCAAAGAGATAGTAAAATTCAGTCACCTTGCAAGCAGTGGGTTACTCCTTATCTAAGCAAACTGCTTCTGAGATCCTATGCTATTATGTCATATATTTTACAGTTTTGAAAATGCAGCTTTACTATGCCTCATTTGCACAATAGGATGCCAGTGTCTGGTTTAACTTTGACTGATGTCCCTTGTGAGCCTGAAGATCTGAATCATGTTCAGAATGTATAGCTGTTCTAGTACTGCTCCATGTGGTACAGCAACTTTGCTGCTCTGTTGGGAGAGAAAAAAATCTTGATGGGAAATAAGCCAACAAACTATGGGAAAACAAGTTAATTTATCCTGTCAATTTGTATTGCATTGCTACAAGGAGATGAAGTATATGTATCTGTTGCTTTTATATCTTCTGTACTTTTTGATGTGCTATCTGGATAGCAACAGAAAATTAAAGGCTTCTTTCACTGAAGTCAAATATAGGAAACAGTCTATCTTACCCATTTTATGGCATACACTGTGATTACCAGTAACTAGCTAAAACAGGCAGGGAAAGGCTACAATATGGTTTCTGTGGAAATAAAAACAAATTTCCAAATTTAGTTTATAAAAAGTCATGAGCTGCTGACCTTGAGTAAATAGGGAGCGTCTCTCTGGTTTGTCAGACATCTACTCTGTGATGTGTGTGATGTTAGGTTAGCGAAATAGTGTTATCTAGAGGCTTTAGAACAGGTGTTTGATCCTTAATTAAATGCAATACTTTTTACTGAAATGTTTATAATACAAAATGAAGTCCAATTCTCAAAAGCCTTGAACAACTATGAGGAGTGTGGCTCTTGTTCTACAGAAGTAGCTTCCAGCAAGTTATCTTCAGTTACTGTTGTCAGCCAAGCAACTGGCTGCCTTCCATTGGCTTGGAAAAAAAACGGTGTTTTTTCCAGTACTGCTGATATTAAATACCAGAGGCTTTGTAAGGTGTGACAATTATTATCTTGGTACCGAATACTTCAACTGGAGAAATGCTTTGGAATATCTTTAAACGTTTTAGCTCTCTTATACCATTGCTTTTAAGGTGTCTGGTACCATCATATGTAAGTGTGAAATTGTTAGCTTCTGTCATCATGTGCCATAAAATTGGGGAAGAAATGAAGTTATGCAGCATGAAGGTCATCAAAACAAACTTTCTTGATGCCTTGACAAAGGCATCATTATGAAATAGTGTACTGAGGTAGCATGTCATCTGACTTGCTTTATTTTTAAGAGTCGGGGTGTAAGATGTCCTTGGATGACATCCTAATCAAATGTAATTTCCTGAAAGTCTTTGAAAGTGGTATCAGTATGTTATGTGTGATTTTTTTTTTTTTAACTTTATCATGAATTAAAAATTTTTTGATGCTTTTTCCACAGACGGTTTTACGTGAGGAAGTCATTCTTTGTTGTCTTTGGGTTCAAGTAGCCAGCCATGCTCTTAAAATGGCTAGAGGAGATGATGGCTTACAGTCGTCTGAGTTTCATCAGAGATGCTTGCATATTGCTTTTTTCTCTAAAACTAAATAGAGACAAACTGTTTTGGAAAAACGTTCTTGTTAAAGCTCAGAGATAGCTTCATAGTTCAGGGTTTTCTGAACGCGTAGAACTTGAAAAAGGTAAGGAAATAGATTTGCCATGACCGTTGCAATTAAACTGTGTTGCTGACAAGGTATTAGACCGCTATGATAGTGGTAATCAAGGAACCAGGAAGACTTGGAAATAATATTTTGTGTGTAAACTTAAGCGTGGAGTCTTTTAGTTAGCTACTCAATAGGTAGCTAATCTGATCTCTGTGAGCTTATTCTTGCTATAATAAATCATGTTTATTATCTTTACTCTTACCCAACCCTCGATCACAGATGACGCAGTGGTGCAATGAGGTTTTTAATAAGATTCATGCATGCAAACTCTCCAGTCTGTCTTGGGATGCTTAGCATTGGATACTGCAGAGAAGAGGTCTTAGGTTCTTTTTAATCACTGTCGTCTTGATTCCAGCTCCAATACCAGTACATTCCCCTCAAAGAAGCACTAGAAATCATGCCTTGCTGGAGGCTGCAGGACCAAGCCATGTGGCAATTAATGCCATCTCTGCCAACATGGACTCTTTTTCTAGCAGTCGGACAGCTGCCCTTAAGAAGCAGCCAAGTCACATGGAAGCTGCTCATTTTGGAGACTTAGGTAAGGCTTCATCTGTTCTATAATACCCTTAATGTTCCTTTTTATTCTACCTGTGTTTAGGTATGCTCACCATCCCTTGACTGTGAAGCAAGTAGATTAGGTAATTACAAAATTCAACATGGCTGTTACAATAGTGTCTAGTATTACCCTAGAAGGGTTTTGAATAGATAGTGTACTTGTTTCCTGTTTGATAAAAGAGGTTCCTTTATGTACCACCGTTATGTTATAAAAATTCTCCCACTGTCCTTTAAAGTGTCATGGTTGACCCTATTAAACAGTGTTCTCAGACTCTGTAATTTAATCCAGTGTGGACAATATTATTCTTCTCTTGCATGTTCCTACGCAAAGTGCTCATAAAGTTATGTTTTAAGTTTAGTTCATAAAAATGTAAGTAGCCTTCTGATCTCAATCTTGTAAATGTGATGTGCAGAGAAGGCTTATTAAAAGAAAGTTAAGTGCGTTGTTCCTCAGAACTTATTGCTATGTCCTCATAGGATGAAGGCAATATATTTGTATCTGATTTTTAAGGCCGCTCTAACTGGGATTGGTATTCCATTGCCTTAATCAAACCCAGACTGTATTGAACTAAATTTCTAATAGCCATGAGCTTAGCTACTGGACATAGTTGAAGAATTTAGATATGGGACGTTGAAACTTGGAGCTTCCAGTCGCTAGCATATGGATCTTGGGAGATTATTGGAGCAACAGGGACTGTTGCAAACAGTAGGACAATGAGTTTATTACTAAAGGCTACAAGGCACTTATTATACACGCTTCTTGGTTCATGGGGGTGTTGGTTTATTGTTATTGCTTTTTAATTTTAAGAAGACAAAGCTAAGTAGTACAAAAATTCTTCATAGAAATCAGCAAGGACCTTGCAGCTGAACTGCAAATGTTAAGACACATACAAACCATTTAGACCTATGAGAAATTCAGTAGAATGTTTACTACTAAGTTGCAAGCTGGACATTTCTGGAAGTGAAATAATAAATCTTAATGAAAACAGAGGGATTCTTCTGATTAGTTTTTTCCCCTATATCTGAGAGTATTAAACAAGCCTCATGTAGCAGTGCCACAAGGGCTCTCCTAAGTGTATCATCCACTGACTGTTAGATATTGATTACACTAATGAATGATGGCATAGCGTGCAAGGAAAAGCTGGCTAGACTGTTCGGTATGTCTCAGAGACTGAGCACATATTCTAATGGCTTATCTTCATTGTACATCTGCCTGTGCAGTCTCTTTTCAGGGAGAGTTCGGTTGGCATTTAATTTGGCTATCATGGATTTGTGAAAGTATTGGATATAGAGCACAGAATGTGGAACAACATCTTAATACGGCTACCTTTTGTTTCTACCTTCCACAACATAACGAGGCAGAAAGTGATTGTGAGCTTGCTTTAAGATGCTGTTGGACTCAAATTATTAGTATGTTGACCAGACTTTTTTATTTTAATAGTATGCTGTTCAGAGTATTGTTCAGATATCAAATGTTCAATGGTACGTGTATTCATTGTCTGCTTGTTTATTGCTAGGAAATGCATTTTATTTCAAGTACGTGTTTCAGTCCTTAGAATCGTCTCTTCACCAGTTGCGTTCCAGGACGTTTTTGTATCAAATACCAATGCCTGTAGTGTAATACAGAGTCATTCCCTTGGTATTTTTCTTTAGGCAGATCGTGTCTGAATTATCAGGCCCAAGAGACCAAATCAAGCCTTTCAAAGACCCTTGAGCAAGTTTTGCAGGACAATGTAGCCCTCCCTTATTTTATCCAGTTTATGGAACTACGTAGAATGGAACACTTGGTTAAATTTTGGTTAGAGGCCGAAAGCTTTCACTCCACAACGTGGTCCCGCATAAGAGCACATAGCCTGAACACAGTTAAGCAGAGTTCATTGGCAGAGCCAGTGTCACCCTCAAAACAGCAGGAAATCACGTCGTCTTCTCCACTTGGATTGCTTGAAGAGAGACTGGAGGATTCTCGCACAGTCCATCTGCTCAGGACCAAGTCGGTGGCTCCAGACGAGAGCGACAGAACTAGCAACAGCCAGAACCACGTGCTGTCAGGTCAGGAGAGTGATAATGCCAGTGTTCTTTGCCTGAGAAAATCTGAGACAGGGACCCATTCTGTTCCAGCTGATCAGCAAGAATCTTCCAAGCTTACAGTATCAAATAGAAACAGCCCCTCCTCTGCACTAAAGGACTTGTCAGGAAAACTAATGAAAAGTAAGTGTCACGTGTTGTCCTTTTCCAAAAGTGGTGTGTGGGGAGGATATACTGTTTGCTGCTTGCTTGGTGTGGTATGGTAAGCTGCCTCATTTTTCTTGTGTTCTTCGTAAGTATCGTGATGTCAGGTGGAAGAAAATAATTTTGAAAATGAATAGTGTTGGCATTCTGAATAAGCTAATGATCAATTTAAGATGTGTATATTGTTTGACTGTCTGATTGTTTCAAAAATAAATGTGCCACTGAAGAAACTTCAGAACCGTTACGTATTCTGATAAGCTTAGCTTACTTCTGTTCCTACATGTGTAATCTTAAGAAACGAAGATGAGCATTGCAATGTCCTGTTTGTCTCTCTTCTCCTCCTTCTGCCCCAAATTAAAAGAATTGCAGAACATTTGGATGATAGTGGGGCTGAGAAGTGGTAATTAACTTTCCGTGGAAGATAAATATCCTGTATCATGTGAAATGGCATAAGTAATGGTTGCAAAAAGATTTGCAGAGATTTTGTATGGTACGTACTCTTTTTGTTCTTGGATTTATTTGATAGAGTTCCTCCCCTTGTAACTGATTTGTTCTCATTTGGAGTCCACCTCTTCAGAGGCTGCTGGAAGTAAGGATGAAATTAAAATATTTACTTCTGATAGTAAGCTACATGCACAGTAACCTGTTTTCTTTACTTTGCACATACTCAGTCCTCCCTTGTTTGTGAAAGCTTACAGACAAAAAGGAAATACTCCTTTCTTCATATTGGTTCCTCTTGTTTGCCCAACTGTTTCCTTATTTTACATCCCTTTCTCTTGCTATTTGTCTCTCCTGTGTAGTTGGTTATTATATAGTTCCACAGTATGTAACCTCAGCCACAAAGTATCTTAGACAAACGCAATGATGCTTTAGTCATGAATAGCACCTCTGGGTTCTAATGTATGAAAATACTGAATTTCAAGGAACTGAATCCTTACTGAGAAATGTGAAGTTTGGAGTATAATTACGATTTTTTTTTTCCTGTGTACCTAAGCGGTGTCCCAACTCTCTCTTGAAAGGTGACATGTAAAAGATGCACTATATCTTGTTCTGAGTCATCCCGTTTCAAGACTTTTAAAATTCCTTTGTAATGCAAGTGCTTTCTATTCTGCTCTGGTTAGGACTAGAAATTGGGAACTTCATCACAGCTCTTGCTGCAGAGACATGACTATTGGGACTAAGGTGCACAGCTGAGGAAGAGGTGCTGTCTGTTTGGTGGCAGGGAATTAAGAGTTAGATTGCTTTATTGCCTCTTGCTAGGCAATTCATTGTGGACTTGTTGTGACCTGGCCATAGATAACGCGGTCACGGTAGTTTGCCAGTAGCAAAGCATCAAATAGTGCACTGAAACCTTCATGGGAAATAAACTGTCACTGTTAATCAGATGCTTGCTTTTCTGGAGAACAGATGTTTGTTATTCACTCCTCTTTGTAGACCTATGCCAGTGAATTTAAAGTCTGATTCTGTATTTCCTCTTTGTAGGTATAGAACGGGATGCAGTTAGTACTTTTACCAAATATATTTCTCCAGATGCTGCTAAACCAATACCAATTACGGAGGCAATGCGAAATGATATAGTTGGTAAGAACATATACTGACTCCTACTTTAGAACTCCTCCTTCCCCATGAGTACATCTTTAATACACCCATACACATGCACACATAAAGGTATTTCTTTGTTTTTATGAATTTTAAAGTCAGCGGTGAAAAGATAGTAAAATATATATATAAACACACACACACACACACACACACACACACACACACACACACACACACACACACACACACACGTCTATATAGATTGCAGAACGCTTCCTCATGCTTATTTTGCTATTTGGAATGTGTTTATACGCTGTCAATGGATCTGCACTTTCAGTAATTCTGAGCAATATTCCCTGAGGAACTTTCATAGACTTTTTTTAAATTAGTGAAAGAATTCCAGGGGGCTATTGGGTGAATCCAGGTCTCAGTCACAATCCAGTATTTTAGTCATAATATCACCATCTAGCTAGCTGTGATGCTATAGAAAACAGTGCTAGTGTCTCTTTACAAGCTCTTTGCGCAATCAGAGCCAGCTGATTCTAGCGGATTTGAACTGCAGTTTTTCCTTAACTAGTCATCGCTTATGTGCTTCAGCTCATTAAACCAAATGCACGTTAAAATTAACCTGCTCTCTCTTTACAGCAAAGATTTGTGGGGAAGATGGACAAGTGGACCCTAACTGTTTTGTTACAGCGCAGTCAATAGTGTTTAGTGCAATGGAACAAGAGTAAGTTGATTGAATGGTTTGGTGTCACGTGTATACTGTCCATCTGTGAATCAGTTCCATAAAAGTGTGCCTGTGAAGGCACAACTGTAAAGTAACTTTTCTATGCAGTCTCCTATATTGTCTTCAAGCATCTTCCTTCAAAGCCATTCTTATGATCACTTGCTGACGTTTTGTGCGCTATTACAGTGTTTTGTATCGTTTTCATGATATTCGTATACCCTATATTGTTTCTTGCTTGTTTTGCTTTTGTCTGACTAAAATTATAAGACTTCTGAGGCAAGAATTAGTTGATTCATCAAGTGCCTTGACACTGTTGATCCTTGATAACTACCTATTATTCTGTCTGTGTGCAGGCACTTTAGTGAATTTTTGCGAAGTCATCATTTCTGTAAATATCAGATTGAGGTGCTGACTAGCGGGACTGTTTATCTGGCTGACATACTTTTCTGTGAATCGGCCCTGTTTTATTTCTCCGAGGTAAGTGTTAGGGGTGGGGTTTTTTTTGTTTTGAGGGTTTTTTTTTCCTTCCTTTCAAATGGGAAAGCCTCTATGCCCTGAAGGTTTTAATAAAGGTGCCTCAATATAATGGAAAAAGAGGTGTATGTTGTTCTGAGAGAAAAAGCATTAACAGCTTCCTGTCTGTGTGAAACTATTCCAAATGTTTGAACTTTTACACTGTACTGTAGAATGAGTACTAATGTACATCTTCTCCAGTTTAGTGGCCACTCGTGTTTCTTTGCTTTTAGAAGCTCTGGCATAGACCTCTTAATCTTGCCAAATAAAGCTGTGACTTTGAAAGCCTTAAGCCAAGTACTGTTCTTTGTGACCCTCTTACAGATAAAGAATAATTCTCTAGCTTTGCTTAGAGAGGAGATCAGATCAGAATGTGATAGATTAAATGTATAAGTTCACAGCTGCAGCATCCTATACCTTTAGGGAATCATCTATTAGTAATAGAATACTCGTGCCGATAGTCTGACAAGCCAGTATCGTTTGAAACAGCAAGCTGTGAAGAATAGACAATATGCTGTGTTCAGCGTAAGTTAGGCATAGCATGAAAATGGGCTTTCCGTCTTTACTATGGTACAAGTAGCTAAAACGTTTGGAAACCAAATGTGAAGATCACTAAGGAAAAGAGATTTTGCTAGTTTGTTTAACAAAACGAGCAGACTAAGTCTGTCTGTAACACTACATCAGAATGTTTTTATTCCCTAGTGACAATTTTCTATCATTGATATATGGACTACATTTCTTATCCCGAATGGGAAGGAGCGGGTTTGTCTGTGCTTGCTTTAGTTTCTTGCTAAAACTTCTACTTTAATTTTTCTTTTTTTTTTTTTTTTTCTAATTTCCATTCTAGTACATGGAAAAGGAAGACGCAGTTAACGTATTGCAGTTCTGGTTGGCAGCAGATAACTTCCAGTCTCAACTTGCTGCCAAAGAAGGCCAATATGATGGGCAAGAGGCACAGAACGATGCTATGATCTTATATGACAAGTGAGTGAGTTCAAGAATTACTTACTTCTGAAGCTATGATTTTTATCTTTGTATCTTTCTGCTGCGTTGTGCAAAAGGCACTTCTCACTTTCAAACTATGCCTTGCATTCTTGTGCTGTTGTTGTATGTTGAAATGCTCGTCTATTACAGCAGCCTCCAGTGCATGCAGACAAGAACTTTTTTTATTTTTCTTTATGCATGAAGAGAAAATCTTTATAAGGATTTTGTGTTCTTAGACAAAATTCAGAATTTCCGGGACTCAGTTGCCTGAGAACTAGTGTCTTTCTCATAAGATATCAAAGCCAATCGACAGTCATTTGGAAAAGCTTTAATGCTAGTAGCAGCTGCATAGCCGTAGAAAAAGCTTACGGTTCAGATGCTGTTATCCATTTAAAAGAGGCTTCGAGAGCTTTTACCACACGTAATAGGAGTCCTACCAGGAAGAAGAAAGCAAGCCAGATGGTGCTGGTTCTTAATACTTCAAAAGTGGTTTTGAGGGTTTTTTGTGGGGGAGTTCGTGGTTTTTTTTTTTTTTTTTTCCCCCCCCTCCCCTCCTTTCTTTAAGGAAGCAAACAGGTCCTCTTTAATGTCGGACTGTCTTCTTACACTACTGAGAGTAACTTCTTTCCTTTTCATGCTTCAACTTATCTATTATGCAACTGAAGGACAGACATCAAAACTGCTTCCAGGAAAAAGGTTGTTCTTAAGCTTAAGTGAGAGTTTGTCAAATTATTGCCCTAATAGGAAATAGTAATTGGAGAGGAAATGAATGGTTCCCTTTCATTTTCACCTCATCAGCCATCCCTCCACTTCATCCACAAACTCTTGTTTTTAATGATGTGATTAAAAGAGCAAATGCTGCTTCAGTTCTGGGTGTTTCCTGCTTCCTTGTCCTATTACAAAGTGTGCGTCTGTACTCATGCACACGTGTATGTGTGATTCTGCTCATCGGTAGTCACCTGATGCACTGTTTCTTTTACCTGCATCTTCAGAGCAAGGCTTTATTAAAAACATCTCTGTGAATTGGTTTTTGCTTTCTGGGCACTTAGTATCAGTTGTACGAGTTTTTGAAGCAGCACCATCTAGTGGTGATTAACCATGATTAAGCATGATTAACAGCTCTCAGTGGAAAAAGGTAGTTACTGATCACCTGCAAAATTTTGGAAATCCTTTTGTGTTGCTTTCTTCCCCTGTCCTGTGCTGCAGATACTTCTCCCTTCAAGCCACGCATCCTCTTGGGTTTGATGACTCTGTGAGGCTAGAGATTGAATCCAACATCTGCAGGGAAGGTGGTCCCCTCCCTAACTGTTTCACTACTCCCTTACGGCAGGCCTGGACCACCATGGAGACGGTGAGATACCTTCTTCAAACTGGTTTGGGTAGTTAGTGAAGATGATGGGAAGATTCTTCTGTGTATCAAGTATTCCGCTCAACATCTCTGATTTGTCCCGTTATTTTATTGACTTCCTTTTTACCTGGATAATATAACAATATTAGTTAAATTTTCTCCAGCCTAATTTGAAAAGGTGCAACTCACATGTCTTCTGTTAATTCTCTGTGAAATGCTTGTCTTGGCTGACTGTTACGTTGTAATGGAAGTAACAGAACTCCCTCCCAGATCGACTGCCATCAACAACTTATTGTATCTTTTGAAAATTTTCCTTCCTCATCGCTCCTCTGTCTGACGCTACACCATAGCTAGCCAGTAGCAGTTATCTGCAAGTCACGTACTAGTGCTGTGGCTGTAGCGTAACCCTGAGGTACTTCTGGAGCTGCCGCTAGTTCTTGGACAGCGCAGCGAAATAACTGCAAAAGTATTGGGATGTCAAGCCTTTCTAGTGGAAAATAATCTGAGCTTTGGCTCCCATTCAGGCAGGGTTTAGCTAATGTATGGCTGGTTTTGCCGCTCCTTTCTGAAGTAGGATTCAAATTTATAGCAGTGCAATAGCTAATCCAGAATAATTCCGTTTATGCACACTTGTGTGCCACCTCCACAGGACTGAGATGTCCAGTTGACCTTTTTGTTCTATAAATGGTCTGTAATAATCATGCGAACTGGCTCTGTTGATTAAAGAGGCCTCGTTCTTCTGTCTCTCAGGTTTTTTTACCTGGTTTCTTGTCCAGTAACCTTTATTACAAATACTTGAATGATCTCATCCATTCAGTACGAGGAGATGAATTTCCAGGAGGGAATATTGCACTGAGTATTCAAGGCCCCAGTAGCTCTCCTGATAGCGATTCCCAGATAGGAGGCCCTGATGGCTCTGCTTCCCAGGTAGGAGTTTCTTGTTTTGATTCTGTTCTAATAAATACTGCAGTCGCTTTTCTGTGTTGAAATCAAACTTTGTACCCTTTAAGAAAACATCTTGTAACTTTAAGCTTCCCGTTTCACTTTAAGGACACATTTAATACTATTTCAAGTAAATAGTATTTGGCATAGAAGTTATTTATTGTATTTTCTGTACCCAAAGCCTTTTATCACTTCTATTAAAAATAGAACTTTGGTTCAAGGAATTAAGCTATTAATATTAGCTGAAGACCGCTTTGTAGTATTGTAACACTTAAGAATGCTTTCCATTAGAAATAAACTTACTTCCCCCCCGCCCCTTGAATAATATATCTCTAGGCAAAAGTTATACCTTTAGGCAAAAATTGACATTGTGAATATGCTGTAGAACTTAAATATAAATATGCGAGTAGTGTGCTCAATTCCATTGAAGTGACAGATCTTAAGCCCTAGAACTGGGTGAACTCTTCAGGGTAGAAGTCCTCTGCTCATGCACTGAGCAATGACAGATAATATCTGACCCGCTGGTGTTCACAAGTTTGCCTCAGCAGGCTTTTGCATACTGTGGTCCTCAAGCTTAGTCATGCCAGTCTGATAGAAAATGGCCACTCCTGACCTCTTCAAAAGAGAGCTGAGATGTAGTATTCCAGGGGGCAATATCTGAATTTTGTTTGCATACACGTAGTTGGATGTAAAGCTGGGAATAAAGACTTAAATGTCCATTGCTGGGTAAAGCAGAGAGCTTTCTAATCGTTCATTAAGCATGATTAGAGCTATGTGGCTGCTTCTTCACTGTGCTGTGTAGAAACAAGCGCGTAACTGGGCCCGTTTGCCTTTGCTGCCTTTCCAGTGTCATTGAGAGGTGGCCACTGCATATATGCTTTGTGTGGGTCTCTGCTCATAGGCCACCAACTTTCTTTTTAATCCCCTTCACGATGCCGCTTTGAGAGCTATGTTCACGTGTGGGCCTAGCCTCAGAAATGGGCGGTGGAGCACTCTACAACATGCAACTGTCCGTGTAGTGACAGAGATACATTTCTAACTGAGTTGTCTGTTCCAAAAATTCTAGTTTCATTTAATTCCAGTGTGTAAGAGGGAGAAGATAAGCAGATCCTAGATTATCTGTAGCTGGTTCAGTCTGTCACACCCAGCTGAGAGCAGAAAAGCTAAGCCAAAAACTGCTTCTGCTGAATTGCTTTTATTGAAGGCTGCAGCACTACCATGAGTTTAAATACAGTAGCTGGATCAACAATATTGACTTTCAGTGTTTCAAGAAACATAGAAGCTGTACTACCTGCTTTTAATTTTTTTATACCTTCTAATGAAGTTGTGAAGTGGGGAATAAAATCTGTGGTCTGACTGTCCTGGAAAAATTCTGATGTCTGATAGCCTGACCAGGAAAACCACTAGGATTTGGCTTGCTTGGAGCGTTTAGGAATGAAGCGCTGCGTTTTTGTGGTGGGCATTCGTACTTATCTGCATAGAAAGGTCTCCGGGTCTTTGTATATTTTTGCGTAAAGAACAGCACTTAGTGCAGACCAACAGGAGAGGACTTTACAAGGCAGCTACCGTTAGTATTTCTATTCCAAGTTAAGGTGCTAATAGATTGCTATGCTTTTGTGCTCTCCCTGCTGTTGCTCAGATGTTCCTTGGGTGTGTGTGTGGTTGTTTGTTTTTTTTTTTTTTCCATAATCTTATACAAATACTGTAGGCCAAAAGGTAAATGCATGTTCTCTCTGTGTGGGGGAGCACAGTATGTTTCATGGGTGCTGCTTACCAAGTACACGACAGGGATGGGTGCAGTTGCTGCTGCTTTTGAGATAGCTCAGTGTTACGCACTCGGAAGCAAATAATTTGCATGCATGCGCAGATCTATTCAATTGATAATGTTTAGACAGCAGTCTCTACATACACGTATGCTGACCTGTACATTGTGTGTTTGGCTCTGTTCATGTAACTTTACCATCCTCTGTTTAAAAACAATGTCCTACTGAGTTAGGAATTCATGATTTGCGCAGATGTTCTCTTAATTCTTTTATGCTTGCATAGAGACTTCACAGAGATTTGTCAAATTGTAAAAGCACTAAAATAGCATTTTTGTTAAGAAGCTACTAGTTGTCTGCATTGGGCACTAATATTTAGAATTTTTGTTTGTAGTCCAATGTCAAAAAGGCTAATGTTAAAATCCTGAAAAATTTTGATGAAGCAATAATTGTAGATGCTGCAAGTCTGGATCCAGAATCTTTATATCAACGAACATATGCAGGGTAAGGTTCGTTTAGTGTATCTCATTCTTTCCAGTATGTTTCACCTCTGTTTCATTTTTGTTGTGTCTTTCTGTGTCGAGAGTTCACATAAATGCAAGGTGTTGCAATCTTAGTATGTGTCTTAATACTTGAAAGCAAATTTCTTTCAATAGTGCGATTTAACGCCATTGTCATGGTGAATATTTCTCTGACTGGAACAGAGGAAAAACAATCGGAAATACGTTTCTGATTGCTTTCTCCAAGATATTTTATTCCTCTCTGGCTCAAAAACATAACTAGTAGTTTCTGTTTGGGTTTGGAATAGGGAAGAACAAGCTTGGAAGACTTTGATACTGTAATATACAGCATTGATTTCTCCCTATTCCCCTGTAAAGAAGAGCTTGTACTTCATTTCATTAGCAGATTGCGCAGCTACTCTTCTGTTTCTTAAGTTGCTCTTTGATGTGAAGTTCTTCTGTTCTGTGGGTCTCAAACAGAAATCCTTTGTTTCCCTAGCTACCTTGCTTTTCTACTGCATACCAGTCTGCTGTCCTTTCAAGTACTATAAATTGATTGTTCCCTAATAAAATGTTTCTGTGATACTGTAGAGCACTTGTTAGCACTGCTTTTGATATTACGTGAATGAGCAATTGAAGTGCTAGGAATGTTTTTAAGATATACTTAGAATTCAGATAAACATGAAGAGCAGGGCGCCTTTTCTAATGTATCAGTTTTAGGGGGAAGAGGTGGTAATTGGTAAAATGCCAATTTTCTGACACTATATATATATATATATATATATATATATTTTTTTTTTTTTTTTACTGTAGTGAGATTTTGGTTTTGCTGACTGATAACTTTCCATAGTGCTGAAGTTCTCTTGATAACCTGTATGTATTGGTTTTTGTTTTTCACTTCTCTCTTCAGGAAGATGACATTTGGACGAGTCAGTGATCTGGGACAGTTCATCAGAGAGTCTGAACCAGAGCCTGATGTCAAGAAATCAAAAGGTTTGCTTTCCTTTTTCTCTCTGTTTCTGTTAACATCTGCAGAATTGCCCTTTTCCTTGCTTCAGCCAAAATAAGCAAAAATCTTGACTCTCTAGATCTGTTTTAAGCCAAATAGAGGTGCTTAGGGAATCATCCTTTACGGAGGCAAAACCCATCTCTGGCCCAGTCCGTAGCCAAATCCTGCTTCTCTCATCCAGCTGGACTCCTGGGAGCACGCACAGCCTGTGGGAGTTGGAGCTGTCGATGGAACTTGGCAGGGATGAAAGCTGCTAGGAGCTGAGCTCATGGTCAAACCTTCAAGGATTTGATCTCAAGATGAAAAAAAATGTCAGTTCTCTACATGCTTCCTACCCACTTCGGGATCTGCTGTTGTTAATGCTGCTTTTCAAGACTGGTTCCTGGGAAAGAATGGTTTGGGCTCAGTGCCTAGTGAACCGTGAATCCCCATAATCCCTCATTTTTCCTGCCACTCTTCTGTGTTCTCTAACACTAGCAGTGCAAGCCCTTCAGGATAAAAGCAAGTATCTGTTTATAGAGAAGAGAAATGAGATGTGCTGCTGAGTTTGCTAATATACCTTGCTTGCTGTTTATCTCAACTAGGGTCCATGTTTTCACAAGCAATGAAGAAATGGGTTCAAGGAAACACGGATGAGGTGTGTCCTTATGTTGTCCTTGAGACTTACTTTACGATTCAGGTTAGGGAAATGGAGTGTTCAGGTTCTTAATCCTGCCTGTTTTCTCTGAGTATCTTTCTGATACTCAGACCAACCAGAACTGTCAGTCTCTGCATGCTAAATATAATTGAATTGCATGCACTCGTGAAACCAGTTTGTTCTTTGCCAGAGAGCACTTTGCTGAAGCGCTTGCTGTTTTAACTAATGTAATGGATAACTGTCTGTTAGTTATTAGGATAGCTCAGTTAAAGGTGTGGGGGTTTTTTTGCCTACCCTCCCTCCTCCTCCCCCCCCCCCCCAGCAAGAGAAATAATCTATAAAATAAGAGTAGAGGTACTATTGTTCTTTGTTTTTTATTGTGAAACGGCCACTGTGCGTGGATTAAAGGCTGCATTTTTCCCCTTCAGAGGGGCTCGGGCAAGTCCCCCAAAGATAAGTCTGAAAACTTCAGTGGCTCTCTTTGGAATTGGATCAAACTATACATACTCACATTAATTAAAACTAATGCTGTGCTTGGAAACCAGCTGCCTTTTCATCAAGGAAAGATATGTTTACTACAAGTCAGAGTTGTGAAGGTTAACTATATCTGCAAGGTTTAGCTTGTGAATTATGCTAAGAGCACTGCATTGTGATTTTAAGAGCTTCAGGCTACCTGTATTTGGGATTTTTTTCCTACGGCAGGCTCAAGAAGAGATGGCTTGGAGGATAGCAAAGATGATAGTCAATGACGTTATGCAGCAGGCACAATGTGAGCAGCATTTGGAGAAAGTTACAAAGGTAAGAGGGTAGGAAGCCTGTGTGCCTTTATTGTCTGACTTTGGCTGAACTGTGGGAGGAGCAGAGCTTTTGCTTGTTTTCCTGCTGCATCTGAAACCCACGCTACAGTATGAGTTCAGACTGTAGTAGCGTGGCAGGATTTCCAGAAGGGTTGGAAGCGTTTCAGCCTGTGTGATAGGAAGTTCCTGAGAGATACCTGTAGTGGTGCACCTGTACGAGACTTAAAATTGGCTTTGTTCCTTTACAGTCCTTATAAGCTGCCTTATTAGTTAAAAGGGTGATTTATAGTGCAGGATCAATACTGTAATTTCTTATTTGAGTTTACCCTTGCTATTTCATGTTAATAAATGCTAGTATATTTGCCTGAAGTCACACTAAAACTTACTTAAGAGCTAGAAAGTTGTCTTGTTGGGTGCGCTAAATTTACACTGTGCTATGTCTATACTGTTTAAAAAAAAAAAAAAAAGTAGCCCTGTTGATAGGCTGGCACTTTAGCATTATACATTGATGCTTAGTGACTTTGCTGTTGTAAAAGTCTGTGTTCTGTGTTACAAAACAGTTGTGATGCAATAGTTACATTTTGTGAAGTAATGAAGACAGCAGTTTACCAAGTTAATATCTGGTACTTGCAGCTTTCAGACGTCTCTAACATCAATTACAAAAAAGAAAAAAAGAAACTTGCACTTTTTCAATTAATGAAAGTAAACATGTACCAAAACCCAGTGATAGGCCTGGGCTAATGGGTCCATAATTTCACTATGTGACTGTTTTCCTTTTCCCCAGAGCAGTTATGTTTAAAAGACTTGTATGATAATTTCGCTTAATAGCTTGACTGCAAATGATATAATTCCAGCCTGGCTGGTTGAAAAGGTCACTCAGCACAGTATTTAGAAATATCAAGTGGTTGCACGTGCTCTGGATTCAATTAAGCAAGTATAATTACAGTAATGGAAAGGTTGAGGTTTGTTGTGTGGGGTGTGTGGCTTTGAGGGGTTCTCCCCCTCCCAAACTCATCAGCTTACCTGGCTTCAACGTTGGCAAACACAAAATGTCTTTCTACTGAGCGGTTGCCTTGTGTGTTGTAGGGTGAAATGAACTCTAACCCTATTTTTCCCTTTCCAGCTATAATTTTAAATGCCAGAACAGGAAATCTAATTTTCTGCTTTGAGAATGAGTGAACTTTCCTTTTTGGTGGATTCTTTAACACAGCCAATAAAAAAGCACTGTTACTACATACCGCTGATATCTCCCTCATTTGTAAGGAAGAATTAAAAAGAAGCAATCCTGTACCTCCACTGTAGAGAGCAAAGAAACACTTTTTCCTGTTGTATACGACATTCACAATAATGATGGTTTTTAAAGAGATGAAAACACAGTTTATGAATGTGTCACTGAGAAACTGTGATCAACTTCACAAATGCTTGACCCTGTCTCGAAAAGACTTTTAAGCAAAATATCTGGAACGGGACACAAGCCACACCGAGGAGGGGAAGGTTTTGCTGTAGTTTCTAGTTCTGCTACTTGTAATTTTTAAACACAAAATTGCAAAGGCCGTGGGATGTCTCCCTGATGCTTGACCATTGGAGAAGTGAACCTGAAACTGTGAATTCATTGGCAGTGAATGACCTTAAAAGTTCTAAGTTTTATTTTTTCCTTACTTGAAATAGATGAGTACTCAACTGTAAGATAAATGTATTTTACTTCATAACTACATTAACTTTGGAGGAAGCATAGAGTGATCAGGAGTGAAGCCTGGACAGTGTAACTCTTCCTTGTCAAGCTCTTACACCTGCATACACACGTTCCCTGCTTCTAACACACAGCAGACTTGCAAGGTCAGCTTGCACTTGTGCCACCCCCTGATCCTGAGCCCTGGCTCTTAATGCAGCCCACATCTGGAGGAGATTCTGCTCCATTTTCTTTCCTCTTCATTCCACAACCAAGGAAAAAAGTAATTGCTGCCATGTATTACTGCCATTCTCCGTAGCTTGTTGTCCTCAAACCAAGATAGTATCTGATTCCAGATGTTTGGTTTATAAAGAAAAATAACTTTTAATGACCTCCGACCTTCTTTTCCCTGACCTTGACAACACTGCAACTTGTGTAACCTTTAATTGAAGTAAAAAGCCACTGTGTGACACAGCACCGGTGTTCCTTCCTGTGAACTGATTTTGCAGAGTATCTGAAGTACTCAGTGAGTCACTCCATTATGTTACCACTGCATTTTTAGTATACAACACTTCTATTTTGGGTTTTTTGTTCTACTGTTATGATTGCTTTTTTCCTCAAACTTGTGCAAAAAAAAATCACTTTATAAAGAACTCAATCATCTCCAATGTTCAAAATATCTTGATTGACTAGCAAGTGTTATTCTGTTGCAATATTTGATTGTATAGAAACACTGTATTATCTATGAAAAGAAGCAAAAAGGCTGTGTATAGGTTTTTGGTACTATGTACCACCCCTTATTTCTCTCATGCCCAAGTATTCATGTACTTAAAACATATACTATATTTAATTGTGTTTTGATTTAAAATATATGAATATTAAAATTTGTGTCAATTTTCTGTTTTAATGGGATTGGACATGTAAACCTACATTTTTTTTAAAGTGGGGGGGTCTCATAGGTTCATAAAAGAAACAAACACCTGAAACATCTGTCTTATGGTATATTTGCCCAGATTTCTTATTCTTTTAATTGACTATGTTAATGGAAGTGAAGTGACTATGAATCACTTCTACCAAGATAGTAAATAAGGTTTTGAATGGGGGGGATAACTGTTAACAGTGCCTCACTGCAGCCATGCCAATGCGTTGATGCGTGTCTGTAACTAGCTGATTGTGGAAAACCTGAGCGGTGGGAAAGACTGAGTTTAAGTTGCTCTGTTGCTTTGCATAGTGCAGCTATGTGTTCGGGGAGCACCGATACCTCTGTGGACCTTGTAGAGCGTGAATTGCGTGTTCAAGTAAGATTTCTGGCGTGCTCTATGCTTAAAACGCCTGTGAATGTGATCTGCCACGAGCCAAAGGTAGACTAGCCTGCGTGACCACCGGCTTTACGGGGAAGCGGGTAGAAGAGAGGACTTTGGCCCCTAGCGCTGTACTGAACTAGGTATGTGTTCTTGAATCCTCTTCCCTGGGTGGGGGGAAAAAATTAGGGAGAGGTAAGGGCCAGGCCTGCACCTCATTTGCGGGGCCAGTCGCCCTCCCTTGAAGGGCAAAGCTGGTGCCCTGCGCACTGCTAACAGCCAGCTGAGGGCCCGGTTTGGACAGTTCCTGTAAGGTGCTTCGATCTGACGATCAGCCTGAGCCGAGGAAGCGAGCGATGCTTGGTTTGGGGCTTCGGCCACACGCGCAAGTTTTCCTTGGCCTCTCTGTGAGCCGTGTTTCGATGTGGCGAAGAGCTGATCTCCAGGGTTACGATGTGCATATCTGAGGCCTGTTGCGGTGGCTGTTAAATCCTCCTGGAAGGGAAGCGTACTGGCACCGAGCTCGGCTTGGTGAGGCTGGAGAGGAGCCTGAAGGGCCCGGGGACGGGCTGCGCCGGGGATGGCGGGCGCTTCAAGGGCGAGCGCTTCGTTCGGCGAGGAGCTGCTCATCTGCGCTGCCAGGAGGGGAAGGGAGGCAGGATGGGTGATGCTGAGCTGCTTGGCCCCTTGTGTGCCTTCACAGTGGATTTGAGGCTCCTTTTGCTCAGTGCGGTGCCTTCCCGCTCCTTGGCTGCTGCCAGCCGAACCAGCCAGGGTTGGTAGGGCAAGCGCGACGCCTGCGGGTGCTCCTCCTGCAGCCGGAGCTGGTAAGCTGCTAAGTTAATCCTGCTGGGTTAGGTCCTGGGGACGGCCCCAGAGTAATTACGCTTCGGAACCGGAGCGGCGTTGCACCTTCGAAAGGGCCGAGCGCCCTCGCGGCGCTGTGCCGCCTGACAGCGCTGATGGGGAAGACGCCTTGGCGTGGCATTACTCCAAACTGGAGCGGGGGGGACCGTCCCTTTTCCATCTCTTGGCCTCTTCCACAAGGGCAGCGGCCGTGGGAAGAGTCTCCCCCGTGGCGTTACAGCCACAAATCGCTGAGATTGAGGCCCGGGGCGGAACTGGCCGACAGCAGCCTCGAACCCGCGGTGCTCCGCGGCGCGCCTCGCCACCGCCGGCCGCCAGGGGGCAGCGGCGCCCGCTTCCCCCCCCCCCGGCGTGGAGGCGCCGCTTCCGGCCCACGTGGGCCGCGCCCGCACATGGCCGCGGTGAGCGGGGCCGGGGGTGCCGGGGCTGGGGGGCTGCCCGCGCGGGCCCACTTCCCCCGTGGGGGCCCTCTATTCCCCCGTGGGGGCCCCTGCCCGCTTCCCCCGTGGGAGCTCTCTACTCGCCCGTGGGGGGCCCTGCCCGCTTCCCCCGTGGGAGCTCTCTATTCCCCCGTGGGGGGCCTCTGCCCGCCTCCCCCGTGGGAGCTCTCTATTCCCCCGGGGGGGCCTCTGCCCACCTCCCCCATAGCGGCTCCTTCTGCCCCCCCTCCGGGCACCTCTGCCTGGGGCTGGGGTGCCTTGGGGCCGCCCCCCCCCCCAAATTGCCCTGTCCAGGGTTGGTCCTGCTCCTCCTGACCCTGCACTGGGAGTCCGGGGGCCCCGACAGTCCCCGGGGGGGGGGTCCCAGCCTGGGGCCGGGGCACCCTCAGCCCCTCCTGCCCCCCAAAGCAGCGGGGGCTCCGCAGGTGTCCTGAGCCCCTTTGTCCTGCAGAGCATGTCGCCCAGCGAGGACGTGGAGCGGCTCCTGATCCAGTTCAGGGACGAGGCCGGGGAGCCCCTGGGCTCCCCCTTCGACGTCCCCATCAGCATCACCCTGGAGAAGCTGCAGCTGGTCTGCAACGCCCTCCTGCAGCAGGTGAGGGGCCCGCGGGGCCGCCCCCCGGCGCAGAGCCTGCGCGCCGCCCCCCGCCCCGGCGCTCCTGCCCCGCTTCTCCTCCCGTAGGACGAGCCGGTGCCTTTGGCCTTCTACGTCCACGATGCCGAGATCGTCGCGTCGCTGGAGAAGACCTTGGCGGGACAGGCCTTGGAGACCGAGAAGGTGCTCGACATCGTCTACCAGCCGCAGGCGGTGTTCAGGGTGCGGGCGGTGACGCGCTGCACCAGCTCCCTGGAGGGACACACCGAGGCCGTCATCTCCGTGGCCTTCAGCCCCACGGGAAAGTAAGAGGGTCTGGCTGGGGGTGGGGGCCGCGGCGGGTACCGGCAGCAGCCGCGGTCCCGCCTGGGGCACCGCGCCGAGCCAGGCTCCTTCTCCCTGCGCAGGTACCTGGCGAGCGGCTCCGGAGACACCACTGTCCGCTTCTGGGACCTCAGCACGGAGACGCCGCAGTTCACGGCCAGAGGTGGGCAGCCCCTGCGCCCCTGCCCGCTCGACCGCCAGCCTCGGGTGCTGGGTGCGCCGCGAGGACCGGGCGCGCGGCTCGCGGAGAGGAGCAGCTCTGTCTCGCTAACGAAGCGGACGAACGGGGGCCGGCCAGGAGGAACACGGAGGGTTTCCTCCCTCCCGGGTCCTGCCGTGGGGTTGGCGTCCAGGACGCCGGGGACGGAGGGGTGCAGCTCAGCTCACGCCCGCTCGTGCTCCCCCCGCCAGGTCACCGGCACTGGGTGCTCAGCATCGCCTGGTCGCCCGACGGCAAGAAGCTGGCCTCGGGCTGCAAGAACAGCCAGGTACGTGTCGGCTCCACCTTCGCTCCCTGAGAGGCCAAACGGATCTGGCGGGGTGTGCGGGAGCGCGCAGCCCCCCGGCCCGGCCCGCGGGATCCTCTGCAGCCCCGTCTTGCGCTGAGATGAAAGCACGGCAAACGGGCCGTGGCGGGGTGAGGGGCCAAGGCTTTGTTTCCTCTGGCAGCTGGGCAGGAGGGACGCGCGCCGTTGTTCAGAGCGAGGTTTCCTGCGGCCGTGTCGCGGTAGGCGCGGGCGGCCTTTCGGCCTTAACCTGGGAGCCGGCTCAGCTGTGCCGGGGCTGGGGGGGGGCCGCGGCTTTGTCACGCGCCCTTTCGGGAGGCCTTCCGAGGGGCTGCCTGCCGGTGCTGAGCTCTGCTGTCCCGCTGCGGCCGCTTCCCCCCCGGCGCAGGGAAGAGGCCGGGCTTTGGACGCCGTCCCTGGCAGACGGACTCGTCACGAGGGAGGCGTCTGGAGCGAGAAAGGGCATCGCCCGGCCAGGCCCCGGGGCCGCTGTTTGCGTGACCCAGAGGCGCAGCCCGGTTCCCCCGGCGCGGGATGGGCGCGCGGGCCGAGCTGCGTTTCCGTAAGCGCCCGGAGAAGCGGGAGGGCTCGCGGGGCGCGTAAGAGGGAGGCAGCGCCTCGCTGGGCCGGGGCAGGGCGCTGCCTTCGCTGGCCCGCTCTGCCCTCCGAGCGCTCCGGGAGCGGCGCGAGCAGCCGCGGAGCCGTGAGCGCCACTGTCCTGCGCTCGGGTTTCGGGGAGCCGCTGTGATGCGAGGCCCCGGGGGACCGGGGTGGCCCTGCCCCGCTCCGGTGGCGTTTGGTTTTAACCTGGGGAGCTGCTTGTCCTCCGCTTCCCAGCTTCTCCCGGGTTCTCGAGTAGCAGATGACTAACGCCTTGGCTCTTTGCGTGAACATTTATATAGAGAGAGAAAAAACAACAGAAAGCCAGCATGTGTCCCACCCACAGAACCCGATCATAAGTAGCGTTTAGCGTGCTCTGGCTTTCATCGCGCTCTGCAAACATTCACCAACTCTCTGGCGCAGGTTGTCAACGGCTCGGGCTGGCTTTTTGGAGACCTCAGCTCGGTTTTGAGACGAGACCGATATTTTTTTGTCACAGCAGCATCTTAGGCGGAGAGGAGGGCCATCGGGTCTCGTGCTTTTGAGACGTCAGCTGATGGCTGCAGGGGCCTGGAGAGGGATCCAGCCCTCCCTTTCTCGTCCTTGCTTCTGCCAATTGAAATCCTGGCACGGCAAGCCCGAGGACACCTCTCCTTTCCCTGGGACTCACGTGACGCGCGGCCTGACGCGACCCTCTCGCTTCTTCTCTCGGTCAGATATTTCTCTGGGATCCAGCCACGGGAAATCCGATCGGCCGGGCGCTCAGCGGCCACTCCAAATGGATCACGTGGCTGTGCTGGGAACCGCTCCACGTGTAAGTGATGGGCCAGCCTTCCCCTTCCCCTTTACTCTTAAGGAAAAGAGCAGCTTGGCCATAAGGGCGCTGCTGCCGCGAGCCTTTCTCCTGCTGCGGTGCGCAGAGGGAGGACAGCCCGCCGGCCGGGCCAGGAGAAACGCATCTGGCTCGTGCACGGGAATCCCAGCTTCTCCCTAGCGTCCCGGTGTGCTTGGGGAGTCGCTGCCGGGCTGTGCCTCAGTTTCCCCCGTGCATAGCTGCCTCTGGGGAACGCTTAGTGCTGGACAGACGCGAGCCGTGCTCCTCGCCAGCGCTGAGCTGGGAAGAGGCAAGCCTGTGCGCGCGGTGCCTGAGCTCGGCCCCTGCCAAACACTCCCTTTCTGCCCTCCTGCGTCCTGGTTGCCGCTGACATCCGTTTTGTTTCTTGTGAGGGCTGATTAACCGTGCAATCTCCTCATCCCTTTGATCAGCTGAAGCTCTGCCCGGGAGAGGTGGGCGGAGGGGGAAAGTTGTAGCTAACAACCCGAGACTTTGTAGAAATAAAAAGGGGCCCCTTCAGAGCGCAGCCCTGCAAGTTGAATTCCCCAGCAGGAGACTCCAGCTTTTGCAAGCAGTTAACTGGGTTAGCCAACACCGATTGCAAGGGAGGGTCAGGAAATGGAGAGGAGGGAGATGACCCCGCCAGCGCTCAGCTGCGGTGCCTCCGGCCAGCTGCACTCCCTGCTCGGCTCCTGCGCAAAGCAGGAGCCCTGCTCTCCCTCGCCCCAGCGTTGCTCGCGCGGCGGGGCGCGCTGCCAGTCGTTAATGAGCTCTGTGCTGCTCACCCTTGCTTTTCCTTTGAGGATGGGTTTTTTTTCTGTCTCCACCGCGCTCTTCCTCGTCTGTCACCTGCCTGCCACCAGCTGAAGGGCGCCGCAAGCCGGTGCAGCGGGAGCTGCCGGGCCGCGGCCGCTTTCTTTGGGACGAGACATAAAGCTGTGTTGGCTGGTAAAGGTGCCGTGCAAGGGACGGAGGGCTCTTGGTTCCCCCGTCCTTGCTGGGTTGCCCACACCTGCTTCCAGATGTGTTAAAACCGCCCCCGCGAGCCGCGTGGCTGGACACTGCTGTTCTGCTGCCCTGGCAGCGTAGTGTCGCCCTGGCTTCGCGGGCGAGCGCGTCTCCCGGCTGAGGCGAGGCATGGCCCAGCCAGAGCAGCGTTAGCCGCGTCCCCGTTGCTGCCGCCCAGGTGCCGGCTGTACCCTGGACTGATGCTTCTGGCGTGCAGCCCCAGGGTCGGTTCGGAAGGAAACCTCTGTCTGCCTCTGCCGGGCCTTGCAGCGTCTTGTTCCCTGTAGATCGGCTCTGTGATCCTGCCTGGCCTCTCTGGTTTTAAGCCAAAAGAGAAAGTTTTCTTGTATTGACTTCTGGATCCTTAAATGCTCTGGGACTGCTGCGGGGAAGATCTTGGTGGAGGAGGTGTGTGGGCTCTGCAGCCGCGTGCAGTCTTCTCTCCTCCCAGAAACCCCGAGTGCCGCTACCTGGCGAGCGCCTCCAAGGACGGCAGCGTCCGCATCTGGGACACGCTGATGGGCAGATGTGACAAAATCCTCACAGGCCACACGCAGTCGGTGACGTGCGTGAAGTGGGGGGGAGACGGCCTGCTCTACTCCTCCTCCCAGGACAGGACCATCAAAGTCTGGAGGAGCCAGGACGTGAGTGAGACGGGCGGACAGGCAGCCCTGGGGCCGCCGGCGGAGGGGGCTGCGCACGCTGCGCTGGAGCGGCTGCGTTTTCTCTCCCTGTCCGCTCGCCCCGGCACGGATCGTGCCCTGGAAAACGCAGCTGCAGCCTGGGTGCTGTGTCCTCTCACCCCCTCGGTTAACGCCATTGGGAGGGGGTAGCTGTTACGCAAGCAAATATTTTCATCTCTAAAAGCGTAAAATGGCCTTAAAAGCTGGAAACACCCTGGAGTGACCTGTCCTGGTGGGTTCCTTGCAAGGCTCTACTGGAAACCTATCCCAGAGGTTCAACAGCACCATTTCTTCCCAGCCAGCGTGACTGCAGTCCTATCTGCCGCTTGGCTAAGAGGGCTTGGAAAGTTTTGGGATGGTCCTGGTAGCACGATGGGTTTGGCAGGTCCTGTGCAGTCTGGCTCTGTCCTGCCTGCCCCTCTCTAAGCGGGTGGTTTTGTTTCCAGGGCGTCCTCTGCCGCACGTTGCAGGGCCACGCTCACTGGGTGAACACCATGGCTCTTAGCACCGACTACGTTCTCCGCACTGGGGCCTTCGAACCCGCCGAAGCCTCCATCAACCCACAGGACGTGAGCGGCTCCTGTAAGTGCACCACCTGCGTTGTAGGCTGGGGTAGGCGATGGGAAGGACAGGAGCTCTGGGATGCAGTGAGGAGAGCTGGTGTCTCCTCTTAGTGCTGCCGCAAAGCGAAACCATTCTGAGAGCTGGGAGCAGGCCCTGGGCTGGTGTTGGCCGTGCCAACAGCCACGGTCCTCCCTGCCTGTGCAGAGAGTCCTGCAGTGGGGGGATTGTGAAGGCCGCCCTGTGCTCAATGGCTTTTGCCCCCGCTGTGGTCCTTAGCAAAGAGGAAGTGGGTGAGCAGTTACAAATACGTCTGCTTGGCCCAAGGACCCTGGAGTGGAGGTGGCGTCACAGGGTTATGAAGTTTCCTTTCACCTAAGGATTTCCCCCTCCCCCTTTTCCTTTTCCAGTGGCAGAGTTGAAGGACAAGGCACAGCAGAGGTATGACCAAGTCAGGGTAAGTCCACACTGGGCAGTTTGCCCCTACTGCATTTTATTTTCTTGATGGAAGCAATAAATGTGTGCAGTTGGCTGTTGACCCCAACACTGGGTATGTTTTTACGAGCTCCCCAAGCCTGGCTTGTACAAGACTTAGGCTCTTTCCTCCCTTTCTCAGGGCCAGGGGCCAGAAAGGCTCGTCTCGGGGTCAGATGATTTCACATTGTTTCTTTGGAGGCCAGCAGAAGACAAGAAGCCGCTGGAGAGAATGACAGGCCACCAGGCATTGATCAACCAAGTCCTCTTCTCGCCAGACACTCGGATAATAGCTAGTGCTTCCTTTGACAAGTCCATAAAGCTCTGGGATGGTAGGACAGGAAAGTGAGTTTTTTTGTCCCGTTACAGATGTGCACGGTAGACTGATCCTGTTTAAACAGTGCCTGTGCCAGAGAACACCTTGTTTGGGGTGATGCAAATTCTTTCTTGCAGTTGCAAGGGGTGCTGTTGGTGTTTGGGTGCCCCTGTAACCCAAGTTCTGACCTCCTGCTAGAGTATCACTGAGCTCTCTAGGGCAGCAGTCCTTCCTTTGTTCTGCAGTTG
This sequence comes from Struthio camelus, assembly GCF_040807025.1. Lineage (NCBI taxonomy): Eukaryota > Metazoa > Chordata > Aves > Struthioniformes > Struthionidae > Struthio > Struthio camelus. The sequence continues at coordinate 17,961,888 of NC_090957.1, forward strand.
TAATTAGTAATCAGTGATTTAGCGGCCTTCCTACGTCCTGAAGGAGTCCAGGTGTGTGTTTGCTCAGGTAGAGAGAGGAAGGATGCATCTGTACCGTAAGGCTGTGGTGTTCCCTGATTGATCAGGGTTTCTCAGCAGAGGGGTCAATGTGAAGGGCTTGTCCTCTGGAAGCCTGTGAGCTCATCTCGGAGGGTTTCTAGACAGACTGAATCACCAGCAGTCGATTGCCTTATGTGTACAAAGCATGCACGCTGGCTCGGGGTGTGCTGGGCATCCTGTGACCTTGCTTGCTAGGAGCCAGAGAAGAAACATGAAGGCAGGGCAAGGACGGGTTGGAAGAAACCCAGCTGCCTGCTCATCTAACAGCTTCTTGGTGCCTCCTTCGCGCCAGGTACCTCACGTCGCTGAGAGGGCACGTCTCAGCGGTGTATCAGATCGCCTGGTCAGCAGACAGCCGCTTGCTGGTGAGTGGGAGCAGTGACAGCACGCTGAAGGTCTGGGATGCTAAGACAAAGAAATTGGCCATCGATCTCCCTGGCCACGCAGATGAGGTGAGGCATCTGGGCGAGCTGAGCCACCTGAGCGAGGCAGGAGTGACTCCTCCTGTGACAGCAGAAATAACTGGGTCTCCCTCTAATACTAGGTGTTTGCAACAGACTGGAGCCCGGACGGACAGAGGGTAGCGAGTGGAGGGAAAGATAAGTGTTTGCGGATGTAAGTATCCCATGGCCTGTCCCTGGGAGAGCAGGATGTCACAACTGCTCTGTGTGTCCTTCAAAGCCACAGTTTCCTCGCAGAGGCCTTCGCCGTTAGGGCATGATCTCTCCTTGCAGAGAGCACAACGCTGGGCCAAATTCCAGCCTGGAGGCCTCTCTCAGTGCAGGAACTGTTGCTGTCCCCCCAGTAGATGACTAGGAAGGAGAAGTCCCTCCAACTGCGCAGCCAGTGGTGCAATTGGGCTCCGATGTTTTGGCCTTCTTGCACTGGGCTGCAGAGGGGAAGGACAGTTGTCCTCACCTTGCTCTGCCTCCCCTCCCAGTCATGCAGACGGACAAACAGCCACAGGCTCACGGGAGTTTAACTGCGGCTGACGGAGGAGCCTGGTCCGGCGGCTCTCGCTGTGCTGCTCCCTCATGGTACCTGCTGGGCTGTGCGGCAGCGCTGGCGCCCGACCGCGGAGGCTCACGGCTCTTTCTGTTCGCAGATGGCGAAGGTAGGAGCAGTGACCAGAAGCCGCCGGTCCTCCGCTGGCCCAGCCTTCGGCTCCACCGGTCTGGGGAGATCGGGAGGCGATGGACGATGGGCTGTGCTGAGCACGTCTCCTTGTACCCGTCGGCTGCTCTCCCGCATGGATTCTTTCCTTATATTTATTTAAGGGAATTTTAATTCCAGTTCTTACCAAGAGCTGTGCTTTGCAGGATGATTTCCTCTGAACATTACAGCTGGGATATCTCATCTGCCTCCATCTCAAGCTGCTTTTTATTGAAATTTCAGCCTTGCAGTTGCCTACCCCCTTTTCAGGGAAAAGCAGAGGGTGGGGGCAGCTCGTGCTCTTTGCCTTATGAAGAATCCTGCAAGGGAGGAAGGCTTTTGTGGGAGCAGAAAGGGATGTCCTTGTGTGACCTTCAGAGGGGGCAAGAGGAAGGGGAAAACGCAGAACATCATTGCATCGCACGCTTGTGCTCGGCTGTGTGCCTGCGGCAAAGATCTGCCGAGAAAAAGGTCTGGGGGCTTCTCATTCCTCCAGTAAGGTTTTGCTTTCACACTCATCCTGTTCCTTACAGGCTGTGCTGAGGGGTATTTCGCTCAGTTCGTGGTCCTCCATGTCCACGGGGATGAAAGTGCCCTGCTTTGCTCATGCATTCAGGGCTAGGTGCAACAGGCATGGACTTTGTACTGCCAAGCTGCACTGAGTTTTCGGGTCTCGGTGGTTCTTGGGACTGGAGAAATGAGAGTGTCAGGGACGCTCACAGGGACGCTCCATTTCCCCTCAGGGGAAGGAAGGAAGGAAGGAAGGGATGGGAAGAGGGAAGGATGGAGCAGGTATTTTGAGCATTGTGTCCCCCCGGCCTGGATTTATGTCCCATCACAGCAAACGGCAAAACTTCCATTGAACAGACTTGGCTGCTTCTGGATTTCTCAAGCGCGTTTACTTGCCCAGTGGGTGAGAGGGATCCGTGCTGTTCATTAAAACACTGCTTTTAATATTTGTAAGCTTGCTTGTAAGTGTTTTTTTCTTTTTTTTTCTTTTTTCTTTTTTTTTTTTTTTTGCTCAATACAGGCTCCCAACAGTCATGAAGCAAATAGAGCAAGGTTTAGTGTTTATTTCCAGGATGGTTACAAAACCAGTGAAAAGTCAAGATGTGGTTAATAAGGAGTAGGGATTATATTGTCAGGTTTAGTTGCAGCAAATTAGCATGACCAAAGCATTCTCCATAGCCCTCATACTGTGGTTGACGCTCAGTGGCTAATTCAGCTCAAACTGGGTGCTTGGTTCTCAGATGTTTCCTAGTTGCAAAAGACATTTTAGGACTTTGTGCTTGCTGGCAGGATTGCTTTGGAGCATGAAGCAGGGATGGCGCAGGGATGATGTTAATGGCTGTTTGCTTCTCTGCTCGTCAAACATTCAGGTGAGCAAAAGCCTGGAACAAAGGGTTGCATCTTTGATCTGCTTGGGAACGCAAATTATTGTTCCTTTTGTTGTTAGTATCTTTTTCTGCCAGCCAAATCGGCTGGCTCTATCCTCGTGGGATCTTTTGGGAAGAACTCAATATCCGGTACCCGCTCTTTCCTTCAGGAGGTTCTTAGGACTGTCAAGGCCACGTCGTCGTGTCCATTTTGGCCATTTGCATTAAAGGCTTTTGTAATTCACTGCCGTAAACGTTATGGCAGAGGGCGGTTCAAAGCTGCAGCTAGTAACTGCCCTCGGGAAGGAGAGGCGTGCAGAAGCGTGACGGCGGGGGCGCACGTGCAGCCCGCCGACCTGCAGTCGCTGCCCTGCTGCCGAGGAGCCTGTGCGCATTAAGCGATTTCCTAGGCTGTGCGTAAGGGAAGCTCAGGCGGCCGCCCGCCCGAGCTCAGCTCCGTCCCTGTCCCCTGGCTCGACGCGTGGAGAGCAGCAGCTTCCTGGCAGCACGTGGCTTTTCCCTCTGGAAGAGGGGCCGGTCTGCGCGTCCGCTCCCCCGGGGCTGCCGTGCCCTGGTAAGCTGCCGTGCGTTTCGCCGTGGAGGCGGCTAGACGTCAGAGCCGGAGGGAGCGATCGGGTTTGCAGGGGCCGCTGCAACGCTGCAACGTTTCCTCGCCCGCTGATTTCCAAAGCGAAGCAGCTGCTGTGCCCAGGCCGAGCTCCTCGCCTAGCTAAGCTGTCGCCGTCCCTTCAAACGCTCTGCTTCCGCGGTACTGGGCGTTGAATAGTCCGGTTAAAACTCGGCTTGCAAAGACTGGACCACAAAGCTTTTCCAAAGCGAAATGCCCATTCTTGCGCAAAGAGGTGGCCCGGCAGCAAGTTTCCACCCCACCGAGCTGTCCCAGCCTCGCTCCGCCTTTGACCTGCGAGTGGGTCCATCTCGAGCCCCGCTACGTGATGACTTTGCACATAGACCAAATGGTGTTTTCCTCTCTGAGCAGCTGCTACTATTTTTAATCATTCATTCGGAGCTGGCTGCCTTTTTGGCAGGAAGCGGGAGGAGCGCTCGGTCTCCCTCGCTCTGCTGGCGAGGCGAGCTCTAATTAGCTATTTATTACAACTGCGTTTGGGGGGAAGGTTTCCCCAATGCGCGAGGCGCTTCCACTTTTTATTAAAATACAGATCTAGAAGGTAAGCTTGAGGTTTCTATTTGCCTGGTACCTTTTTCCAGTAACCGTCCCGCTAACCTTACCAAAAAGGCAGGTACTGAAATATTCAGGCTTTTCAAAAGCTGCGCGATACAAATCGCGGTATATGCCGCTGTTCCGGTTAGTCGTTGCGAGTGCTGCGCAGGCATGGCCCCCGCAGCGGCACTGCTTTCCCGTCTGCCTGCCCCGGGGCTTCCTTGCCGCCTGGGGAGAGGCGCGCCAAAAAGACTCTTTGGATGACCAGAGAGAAAATCAGCATCTTAGTTATACTGCGTGAGCACGTGGAAAACCAGTCCTATCTCCGCCTTGCCTTAGGTCAGCCTGGGCGCCGCTCCGGTGAGGTTTCTGCCTCAGAAATGACCGCGTTTCGGTGTTTGTAAAGGGCAATAGCGTTCTCAAGGGTGAAGGGCGGCGTGGAAACTCAACCGCTGACGTCGGTGCCCCAAGGAGCTGCTGCCAGGGGCAAGGATGCTTCTCCTGGGTGCTTAGGCCACCAACCGAGAAGGTGCTAATGTCTTCCCAGATCCGTAGCCACTGCGAGCGCGAGTCCTGGCTTACGTCTGAGGAGCTGGGGGCATCACACGCATCCCCGGTGCTGTCGCCCCTCGCTTTCTTCTCCCCCAGCCGGCAGGTCGGTGGCCCGGGCCGAGCCGCAGGCCGCCGCCGGCGGTCTGTACGAGCGGCCTGCGGCCGTTCCACGGTGCGGCGTCGGGAGAAAACGGCGCGCAGTACTCTCCGTCGTGCTTTTGAAGGCTCGCCGAGGTCTGCTGGACCACCGGGTGCTGGCGCCTGCCGCCAGGCAGATGGAGCCCGCTCGGTCTCCCACCTCTGAGCGGCGAGGGCGAGCGGAGGTGCTGCTCGCAACTAGGTTTGCAACGAGGTTTGCTTAACGCTGGGAAGATTGACCCCGAGAAACTCTCCCGGAGAGCGGTCAAGGACCCCGTTGAGAGGGGGGACCCGCAGGCACGCTGCCGTCCTCCGCGGCGGATCTCAAATCTCAGCCCGCCGGGTCCCGCTGGCGTCGCAGCGCTGCGGCCGCTCCAGCCTCCCCGCTGCTGAAATAAACCCGCTCGAGGGCCGCGTCCCCGCTGCGAGGACAGAAGGACGTCGGACGCGCTGCCGCCGGAGGGAAGCGGCTTTTTGAAGCGTGACGCGGAGCGGAGCGGCTCAGAAATTCCTCAAGTGGCTTTCGGGGTTCAGAGGGGCCCCAGCCGGGCGTTTTGTGGCCTCCCTAAAACGCAGCTTGTGACACAGGCTCCGGGTTGAGGACGCGCGCCGGTGCCGAGAGGATTAACGCCGCCTGTGAAAGCCGGCGGATGGGAAGCAGCAGCCCGTTCCCTCGGGGAAAACAGTTTCTGAACGGCAATATTTAACGCATTAGGACTTGTGGGCTTTTCCCTGGTTTTCAAGGGGCGCTGTGCATACGTGTTGGGAAGTGCTCGCACCGCCTTCATTCATGATTAACTGGGAATATTTTTACATCTCATTTGTTCTCTCCGCAGCGGCGGTCGTTACTCGGTCAGCTTCGCTCTCTCCGTTTTGTAGGTTAAGCGGTTGTCTGCGGTGGCTACGTAGGGTTTTTTGGAGGGGGGCTCAGGACTTCGGAAAATAAAGGGGGGGAATTATTATTATTTTTTTTTTTAAGCCCTTTGGTTCTCTGCTGCAAAATAGATTTCTTAAGATTTCCCTTGATGCCCCCATAGGACACACACCGAGCTTAAAATGTCCTTCATAAAGCTGCCAATGTCTCTTGCAAGGTTTTTTTTTTTTTTTTTTTAACCCAGGTGCGTTGCCTTTGGAGCAGCCTTCTGCTGCGAAGGTTTAGACGCGGCGCGCGCAGCTCCCAGCGCTTGGCTCTGACTTACAGTAAGTCGACGGAGATAAGCGAAGAACAGGGAGAGGAGCGGCCGCCCAGCTCTCTGCGGGGTCGCTGCCTCGATCCGCCGGCAGCGCGAGCAGGCTCCGCGTCGCGGGCGCCCTTCGTAGCCTCCCTTTGGAAGCCAAAAGCCTTCGCGTCGCAGGCGTGCGCCGGGCAGGGTTAACCATTACCGCGGAGGTAGGTAGTGACCAGAGGGCGGGAGGCAGCCGGGGATATTGAGGCCTGACACAGCTCGGCACACGTGAAACACAGGTGCCGAGGATGGAAAATGCTGGCGGAGAAAGGAAGTGAAAGGGAGCAGAGAGGAGCGGAAAACCAAGGCAGGGAGCGTAATCATGTAGATGGTGATGAAGGTCAAAGGCGCCATGTGACTGCAGTGTGGGGTGGTGTTTTTTCCTTTTTTTTTTTTTTCTGATGCATGTGTGCGTTGATGTAAACATCCCCCAGCTGACCTAAAAGCGCTGGGGGCAGAGGCTGTAAGGTAAAGGGGTCATTCTGTTTGTAAAGAGAGCGAGCGGCGAGCAACTCGGAGCGTCTGTCCTCTAGCAGTTTGCCTCTCCCTTCATTGAAGGCCCTCGTGCTAGGCCTGACGGACAGCCTGGAGCGGGAGCGGCTCCGGAGGCCCAGTGCTTCCTGAGCACGGCTCCGGAGCCTGGTTGGCCCCGAGAGCGGCTCCGGAGGCCCAGCAGTCCCTGGGAGCAGCTCTGGAGGCTGAGTGGCCCCCAGGAGTGGGATCTGCTCCCGAGGGAGAGTCATTGGCCTCCAGGAGCAGCTCTGGAGGCCCAGCAGGCTCCAGGAGCGTGATCCACTCAGGAGGGAGGCTCCATGGCCCCCAGGAGTCGGATCTGCTCTGGAGGGAGGCTCAACGGCTCCAGAGGTCCCTGGGAGCGGCTCTGGAGGCCAAATGGCCCCCAGGACTGCGATCTGCTCTGGAAGGACAGATGGTGGCCTCCAGGAGTGGCTCTGGAGTCCCTGTGGCCCCCAGGAGCAGGATCCCCTCCAGAGGGAAGCCTGGTAGCCCCTGGGGAATGGGATCCCCTCTGGAGGGAAGCCCCATGGCCCCCAGGAGCAGGATCCCCTCTGGAGGGAGGCCTGGTGGCTCCAGGAAGTGGGATCCCCTCTAAAAGGAGGCCCCACGGCCCCCAGGAGCAGGATCCCCTCTAGAAGTAGGCCCCACAGCCCCCAGGAAGCAGGATCCCCTCTAGAAGTAGGCCCCACAGCCCCCAGGAAGCGGGATCCCCTCCGGAGGGAGGCCCCACAGCCCCCAGGAAGCGGGATCCCCTCTAGAAGGAGGCCCCACAGCCCCCAGGAAGCAGGATCCCCTCTAGAAGGAGGCCCCACAGCCCCCAGGAGCGGGATCCCCTCTAGAAGGAGGCCCCACAGCCCCCAGGAAGCAGGATCCCCTCTAGAAGGAGGCCCCACAGCCCCCAGGAGCGGGATCCCCTCTAGAAGGAGGCCCCACAGCCCCCAGGAAGCGGGATCCCCTCTAGAAGGAGGCCCCACAGCCCCCAGGAAGCGGGATCCCCTCTAAAAGGAGGCCCCACAGCCCCCAGGAAGCAGGATCCCCTCTAGAAGGAGGCCCCACAGCCCCCAGGAAGCAGGATCCCCTCTAGAAGGAGGCCCCACGGCCCCCAGGAGCAGGATCCCCTGTAGAAGGAGGCCCCACAGCCCCCAGGAGCAGGATCCCCTCTAGAAGTAGGCCCCACAGCCCCCAGGAAGCAGGATCCCCTCCGGAGGGAGGCCCCACAGCCCCCAGGAAGCAGGATCCCCTCTAGAAGGAGGCCCCACAGCCCCCAGGAAGCGGGATCCCCTCTGGAGGGAGGCCCCACGGCCCCCAGGAAGCGGGATCCCCTCTAGAAGGAGGCCCCACAGCCCCCAGGAAGCAGGATCCCCTCTAGAAGGAGGCCCCACAGCCCCCAGGAAGCAGGATCCCCTCTAGAAGGAGGCCCCACAGCCCCCAGGAGCGGGATCCCCTCTAGAAGGAGGCCCCACAGCCCCCAGGAAGCAGGATCCCCTCTAGAAGGAGGCCCCACAGCCCCCAGGAGCGGGATCCCCTCCGGAGGGAGGCCCCACAGCCCCCAGGAGCGGGATCCCCTCTAGAAGGAGGCCCCACGGCCCCCAGGAAGCGGGATCCCCTCCGGAAGGAGGCCCCACAGCCCCCAGGAGCAGGATCCCCTCTAAAAGGAGGCCCCACGGCCCCCATGAAGCAGGATCCCCTCCGGAAGGAGGCCCCACAGCCCCCAGGAGCAGGATCCCCTCTAAAAGGAGGCCCCACAGCCCCCATGAAGCAGGATCCCCTCCGGAAGGAGGCCCCACAGCCCCCAGGAGCGGGATCCCCTCTAGAAGGAGGCCCCACAGCCCCCAGGAGCAGGATCCCCTCTAGAAGGAGGCCCCACGGCCCCCAGGAGCAGGATCCCCTCTAGAAGGAGGCCCCACGGCCCCCAGGAAGCAGGATCCCCTCTAGAAGGAGGCCCCACAGCCCCCAGGAAGCAGGATCCCCTCTAGAAGGAGGCCCCACGGCCCCCAGGAAGCAGGATCCCCTCTAGAAGGAGGCCCCACGGCCCCCAGGAAGCAGGATCCCCTCTAGAAGGAGGCCCCACGGCCCCCAGGAAGCAGGATCCCCTCTAGAAGGAGGCCCCACAGCCCCCAGGAAGCGGGATCCCCTCTAGAAGGAGGCCCCACAGCCCCCAGGAAGCAGGATCCCCTCTAGAAGGAGGCCCCACAGCCCCCAGGAGCGGGATCCCCTCTAGAAGGAGGCCCCACGGCCCCCAGGAAGCGGGATCCCCTCCGGAAGGAGGCCCCACAGCCCCCAGGAGCGGGATCCCCTCTAGAAGGAGGCCCCACAGCCCCCAGGAAGCGGGATCCCCTCCGGAGGGAGGCTCCCGCCGGGGCAGGCCGCGGGTCGCCCTGAGCCCATCCCGGCCGGCGGCGCGGCGGCCCCGGCTCGACCCGGCGCCTGGGCCGCTCCCTCCGGGCGCCGGCGGCCCTTGGGCTCGGCCGGGGCGGGGCGGGGCGGAGGGACCCCGCCTCCGCCCTTCCCGCCGGGTTAACCGGGGTGACGCACTCTTTGGCCGCCGGCGGAAGCAGCCGCGTGCTGGGGGACCTGCGCGCTTCGGCCTATAAAAGGCGGCGGGCGGCGCGGAGCTGCGGGCAGTCGCAGCCGGGGTCGGTGGAGCGCAGAGCGGCGCTTCCTCCCGCACCTCCCCTCCCAGCCCGATCTTACACCCCCACTTCCTCCCTCCCTCCCATCCCGCGGGGCGGGGCGGGGGGGAAGTGGGCCGGCGGCAAGGACAGCGGCAGCCACCCGCGGCCGCTCTTCCCCCGCCCCGCTGGATGCTGCGGGGCCCGGTGCCTGAGGGGGGCCGCGGGGCCATGGGGGCGGGCGGCAGCAGCAGCAGCGGCGACGGCTGCGGCGGGGCGCCGAGCCCCCTTCCCCGCTGAGGAGGCCGCCGCGTCCCGGCGCCGATGCAGCGCTGCGGCCGCACGGCCGGCCCCTGAGAGCCTCCCACCCTCCCCCCTCCCCCAAAACCACCACCACTCCCCATGCCAGACGGAGCCCCTCGCCTCGGAGACGCCCTGCAGCAGCCCCGGCGGCCCGGGGGTCGGCGGCCGCCGCCGCGCTATGAGAGGAGCTGCCGCCGCCGGCGGGGGCAGGCAGGAGAGGGGCAGGCTCCCGCCCCGCCGCCGGCTGCCGTGAGGCGGCTGTAGCTGCGCGGCAGAAGCCCCTTTGTTCGCCTTCCCTCCTCCCCTGCCCTGCCTTCCCCTCCCGGGGCTTCATGCCCGGCTGAGGGGTGATGGAGGCGGTGGGGGACTTTGAGTACAGCAAGAAGGACCTGATCGGGCACGGAGCCTTCGCTGTGGTCTTCAAAGGTCGCCACCGCAAGGTAAACAGCGCGGGGCGGGTTACACAACCCGCGCTGACGGCGGCGGCCGGGGTGGGGGGGGGGTGTCCTTCTGGGGGGGCTCTCTGGTGATTTGGGGGTTAAGGAGGAGGGGGGAGAAGGGGGGGTGCGAGGGGGTCGAGCTGCCCGCGGTGCGGGGGCCAGGCCGCTGCAGCCTGAGCCGAGCCTGCCGCCCCGAGCCTCGACAAACCCATCGTTATTCATATTATTATTTTTCCTTCCCTTTTTGGCTTTTTTGTTTGTTCGTTTGTTTTCTCAAGTAGTTTGATAGCTGGGGGCTCGGGAGTCACCGCTGCATGGGAGGCCGAGCCCTTTGTTTGGCAGCAGGGTCATGTTTATCCCTCTGGATAACCAGGGATCTCATGGGAAGGAGCCGGGGGGGGGGGAAGGATGATGATAAATAAATAAATAAAACAAAATTAAAAAGATTGGGATTGGCTGAAGACCTCTTAAATTCCGAGGTGGCTGGTTTCCTGGCGTGGGCTTGCTGAATCGCCCCGGCTCTTCGTCCTTAGGTGATGGGGGTTTCTCGAGGCGGCGAGAGTTTATTTTGGTGCCGGTGTCCAAAAGCGCTCTGCTTTCCAGAAAACAGCTCGGCTAATTTATCCTTTCAGAGCCCGAGGAAAGCGCCCGCCACTTGGAGGGATGCAGCGCAAGGATTTTTGCTTGAAGAAAAATGAAAACGTTAGAAACTCTAAAGGCCATTGGAGATGCTTCCACCTTACAAATAAAGAGACGGTTTATTTTTAAACAGATGTTTTCTTGTGCAGTTTTCACAGAATCACAGAATCGTTTAGGTTGGAAGGGACCTCTGGAGATCATCTAGTCCAACCTCCCTGCTCAAGCAGGGACCTATTTTCAGTGCAAGCGTGCAAAGGGTGTGAGAAAGCTGAGCCTAGGAAGTCTCTGAAGAAGAGTAAATACCTTGATGATTGAGAGGGGACTAAAAAGCAAATGGCACAGCTACTGAAATGCCATGTGTGTGGTTATTTCTGTTTTAATAATTTCTGTAAGGCTTTTGAGTCAATGGCAATGCAGTGTACAGCTCTGAACTACTGAGGACTGGAGCAGGGTTCTTGATGGCGTCATGTGGTGTAGGAGTAATCACAAGCAGGTAGAGCAGGGATGATCATACTGCTTTTTCTCCACTGCTTTACTAGCTAGCTGTTACCTGATAAAGTGTATAAAACTGACAATACTTTTTTCTTTTTCTTTTTCTTTTTTTTTGCAGAAAACTGATTGGGAAGTAGCCATAAAGAGTATTAACAAAAAGAACTTGTCAAAGTCACAAATTCTGCTTGGGAAAGAAATAAAAATCTTGAAGGTATGTTAATTTGCAGTGGTTTCTAAAGCTGCTTTACTTTAAAAAAGAAAAGAGACTTTTGGCCTAGTTCATTCTGAGTCATGAGTGATATTGCAGTAATTGCTATTCCCCCTTTCGCTTCTGAGTTCCAGAAGGTATCCAGAACTGAAAAGACCAAGAAAAGAGGCAGATACTTTTTCTGTTCTGGAAATAGTCTCAGAACAGGTTAAAGGCATGTTTTTGCAGTTTCAGTGGAAAACTGTTGCAGAGCCCATTTCTGTGCTTTACCTACTGCACATCTAGAAAACTTTGTCCTTCAGGATGCTTAGTCTAGCACATCTCCCAAGCAGTGCATGTAACAAAAGTCATAGCAGAGGCTGAAACATCAGTCTTTGATCTTTCTTTTATCTTCTTTGCTCACGGATGGCTTGAAAACTAAAACTGACATGCTGAATTTGATTCCTAAAGCAGTCTTCCCATTTTTGAGTTGTATTAATTGACTTAGTGCGAGTCTGACAAAGGAAGTAGAACATTGCTTAGTTTTTCTGTGCCGTTTTCCACAAAATGCCTCCGTGGATGCTCTCTGCTCTCTGAACTTCACTGCATTTCATCTGATGTAGCTTTGTGGTAACTATTAGTGTTGCTGTCTTTCCATGTTTCCAAGCTTCTTGAGACACATCACTATGTTCTATAGTGATTCTATTATATTCTAGTGTATATATGATATGCTATAAATTCTAGTGTTGGTTATGTTAGTGTGCTGCAAGTACTTAGCAGAGAGACTTTTATTTTGAGCGCTTGCAAATAATCATGTGAACATCCTGCAAGTTTTATTTGGTGTTATTTGGTGTGATTTCCATTTTATGTAAAATGGGAAGATTGACTTGAAAATGATGTGATTGATTTCTCCCCTAAGCAAGAAGTTGTGTGAGACTACAAAATTAAATTTAGTCAGTTTTTGGTACTCATCAAAGGATCTTGTGCTGTAGTACTTCCTATAACAAGGCATAAAAAACAAATTCTGGAATCTAACCTTATGATTGCTCTGAAGATATTGTCTAATTCACCGCTCCTCCTATTATTGTCTAAATAGCTGGGATTTCCTTCAAATTCCACGAGATGGCCAAAAAAAAAAAGGGTACTACCTTTCTGTGTAAAGCTTGATTCTCTTTCATTATCACCTGGCATATTCAATTTAAAACAGTCATAATAATGGTCTATTTCCGTAATAGAGATATTTTATTTTGCAGGAACTTCAGCATGAAAACATTGTAGCTCTCTATGATGTCCAGGTAAATTATACCCTGATGCCTTTCTCTTCATTAAAACTTATTTATGAAAATATAATGCATATATAGGGTGAGTAGAAATTTTTAAATGCCATTTTATTGGTGTAAGTGATTTGATATTTAAAAAAAAAAGAAATCCAGTTCCCTAGCAGTAGCTGGAGGATGTTCTCTCAACCTCAGCATATCATGCACTTCTTCTATATTGGCTCTTCTTAATAAGCAGGTACACAGTTGCGACAGAAAGCTGTGAGGAGTCCAGTTTACTTCCAGGCCGCAGGGGCGAGTGAAAGCCTGAGAATCTCTGCAGAGGCTGTTTGTGCAGTCTGGTCCTGTCTCTAGAGAAGAAGCATCAGCTGGCTGGGCTGGGAGCTGTATCAGTGGCAGTAGCTATTCTCTTCCTGAATTAGTATTGTTTCCTTGGCCCTGTAATTTAATTGCAAAGTGGGTGTTTGTGGATAGCAAGTGAATACACCTGAAGGAAAATGTGCTAGTAGGAGTTGATTTGAAGCAAGTGACACGAAGAAGACAACATAACTTTACTTTTTGTGTAGAAAAGGAGCAGCGTCTTTGAGATATCTGTACCAAAGAAACATATAGCTCTGTGTCACTGTGAGGAAGAAAGAACTGAAGGAAGTAGACGACTGTGATCACACGCATATACGTTGCTGTTACTTACCTGTATTAAACAGATAGGATAAAGACAGAATAAAGGTTGGGCAGATTGTTTGGATCTTTTCAGGTAGAAGCAGGTATTAAATTGCTTCAAGTTGTCTTCCTCCATTTATTTATTTACTTATTTATTTATTCCTAGGATTCTGACTGTTAAGGTGAAGGAGTTATTTTCCTATTAGTTATTACCTACTTAGGGTAGCATATCCTACTTAGTGGGAAGTAGTTTTTTTTTTTTTTTTTGGTATCCTAAGGCCTGTTAGTGTTGAGTAAAGCTAAATACAGGATGATGTAGGCTGTGCAGCCATTCCTTCTACTTGAATAAGAACTATAAATTTGTCTCCTGGGCTTAATTCTAACCTTAAATACAGAGTCACGTTTATGAATAAAATTATTAAGAACAACACTTGAGGCACTGCATAGTTAAAGCAATGTAAAACAGAGATTTCAACATTCTTCAGCATTTTCTGTCTTTGCATGCTTGCGTCCTAAAAGATTTTCAGCTTATGCATAGATGTGTCTCTAGATAGCGTATATCCTGTGAACATAGATTTCTAAGTAGACTCGGGTTTTATTGTATATAGCATACAGGACATGTACTAACTTCTGTCAACTCTTGCTACAATTGGTGGTGTTCATGTTGTAATGGACTATGCATCAAAACTTCCCATTTGGGTGTGTAGACTCTTCTCCCTTCTGTGCCTTGACTTCAAACCTCTGCATTTTGAATGATATTAGCTACTGTGAGAAGGCAAGTATAACCTCTTGTACTTCTTGAAGAAATGAAGCTTTCCTGAGAGATGCTAAATGGAAATAATGTCTCAGCATCCTAAATTTAGTATATCCAGACATCTTAAGAGAAACTGCAGTTGCTGACTGAGGGTGTTGCTGTGTAAGCAGCTGACTTTCTGACTTATCATTTACAGTTGTTTATGTGAAGATTACCTATTAAGCTTTGCAGCTCAACCTGAAGGTGGTTGACTAGGTGTGATGTGTTTTGATGATTTAACATTGTACATCATCTAACTGTAAGCCTTGAAGACGCTCTTGCTCCTTTTGATTTATGCACTTGAGCATCCATTAGGGAGGAGAGGACAGAGTACTACGCTTGTGTGTGATTTCTTTGCATAAAGGTTATTTAGAAACATAACTTTCATAAATACCTGTTCTGCCACAGGTGAAAGAGTGCTCTTAGAGTCCTGAGACTTCTTGATTGATCAGTCCTGTGTTCTCCGTTTGAGAAGGGGATATTCCTACTTGTCATTGAGTGCTGCACTTAAATAAAAAAGAACAGTTACAGCAAAGAAAAGGAGAAAATTGTGTCTCATACCTTGGATATATTTCAAATACGTTCCCAGCAAATATAAAGCTTGGCAGTATGATGCTACTTCTGTAGAAGAAATTGCTTTACAAATACGGTCTAGAGAATGTGGAACTTGCACAAATAAGCCTTTCCTTTTCTATACAGGGCTATGTTTGTGAAATACTATACATCATTAACTTGTATGATTATATGAATTTATAACCCAGCAAGAACGAACACTATGCAAGGCATTCATGTGTCTGGTTGTCTGGTACACCTACTAATTTTCTTTAGGATTTCATGTTCTGGCATGTACTGCCCTTTTTGTTTGCCCTAGTATTGTGAACACAGAGATATAATACAGTAGATAAGACTTCAGGAATTCAAGCAATTTTTAAGCTACAGAAGCTATTTTTTTTTTCCTCTCCATGCTGGAGCCAGTGGAGTCTGTGTCACAGTAGGGAGTTCTCAGTGTGACTGGCAGTCTGTTTTATTTTTATAGTGGTGTTGGTCTGAACTTTTTTATTTCAGTCTTCGTTTGAAATGAGAAAATGCTCATGTTTGGCAGACCATTTAGCTGAATAATCCAAAAACTAATTGTTGTACTAAGTTTTCAGGAGGAAAAGTTGGTGTACGTTGTAAGTGGCAAATTCATGTGAAAGAAGTAAAAATATGTATTCTTCCTTACAATTAAGTTGCACATCTTTTGTAGCGTTAAGTGAAATTACTTGTACATAATGGCAGTACTTTGAGATTAAAGCTATATGCCTACATAGCATTTTGGATTATATCTTTTAAGCTTGAGAATGAAAGGGTAGTTTAGCCTTCTGCAATACGTAAAGTATTCATTTTGATTTGTATTCACATAAGGTGGTTTCACATATTGCTTCTCTGATGTCGCTGTTTGTTTATGGTTGTCATCTTGTTGCATGATCTGTGATCAGTCGCACAAGTCCATGTAATAAAAACATGTATGCCATTAAGGCTTTTAGTTAGATCTAGGGAGAACCTGCGAGTCGTGCTGGTGATAGTACATGAACCTTTAAAATCCTTCTACGCTGCTTTGCTTCAGCTCCTTATGAACACCATTTTGATATATCGCTTTTAGTATGCATAGCTTCCACTGAGTTAAGTTGCTAGAAATGCCCATTCTTGTGGAGACATCCCCAAATGAATTGGTAAGCCATTAATGTTGTATATGCATTGGTTGGCGTCGAAATCTCTTGGACTGATGCCATCGCAATAATTGTCCTTGATTTCCGCAAGGTGGTTACATGCAACGCCGGCAGGTTTGATCTGCAGTTAAGCATTTTATGTGAGCAAAGTGTATCCATCCCAGAAGCCCTGGGATGTGCACAAAACAGGATGTGGAGAGCAGTGGTTCTGAGACTAAAGACTTTTGTGGAGACGCTTAAATATGAAGTTTCCGTCTGTGAGAAGGAAATGTTTGCAGTAGCAGGGCTCTGAAAAACAAATATGTGCAATTCATCTCTAAAGGTGAAATGAGGTTTTTCATGGTATGAAATGTTTAAAAAAAATGAAAATATAATAGCTGGATAGCAAGACATCAGCTGTTGAGACATTTCTTTTACTTACCTTCTTGTGCAAGAGTTTGATATTCTTTCATTCCAGAATAAACGCCCATAACATTAAAACGGTATAAGAATATATAAATGCAGCTCTTGTCCTATGGTAATGCTATGGGATATCATTGATCCTGCAAAGAAGATCAGAGAATCTTGGATCTCATCACATTAATGAGGGAAATGTAATGCACTATTTCTCAAAAGCAAAGAGAATCTAAAACAACCTTAACAGCGTAAAGCGGTCCTTGGACAAAATGCTCCACTGAGTATGAAGGTATCAGTAAGCTATTTGGAATGTGCTATATTTAGGCCATGAATTTACAGTTTTGTACAGTTCATGATCCCAAGTGTGTGTTGAATAGAGCTCATCTTTTCACACTGCCAGACAGTGCCTGTTTTAGCAAAGAATTTAATTCAAAACCTCTTTAAAATGTCAGACACCAGAATGAAAGCCTGTAATGTATCTTGGAGAGAGGTGTTTTAGTAGAGTGAATTAATGTCTTCACTGTATGGGGTCTGAAGTTCGCTATTTGAACAGTAGTTTAGAGATAACAAGTCAGAAATTAGTTATTGGAGAAACAATTTCTGAACAGAAATTGGTCCTTGTCTTAGCTTGTTGGTGCAGAGCAGATAAAATACCTACAGCTGCTTCTGCTGTTTAACCAATGTAAATTAAGTATATTTGTTAGGGTTATCCACAGACTCCCCTGCTGGTCTGGTGGAATTGCCTGTGTTTCTTGGGGTGTTTGCTTCAAGCGTTCTGGTGTTTGTACTCTTGAGCTTGGTGCCCCCCTGCTTCGATTGCCTCCAGGCTCTTATCATAGCCTTTTCTGGACCATCGATGCTCTTTTAAGTGAGGATGTCTCAATATCTTTTTTTTTTTCCTCAGCTCTTTGATTAAGGCCCCTGTATTTGTCAGTATCCGTTCTTCCTGAACGGGAATAGTTGTATGAAAACGTGTTGTCCAGATAATTTTGCTGTTTTTTCTCCTAGAATGATAAAAGTAGTTTTAGACCAAAAAAAAAAAAAAATTCCTACATTTAAGAAATGTAAAAGTTTTGAAACACCACCTGGCAGTTGTTGGTAACCGGAAGGTCATCCACCACCATAACAGCCTTTGAAGAATGATGCTAGAGAAGTCGAAGGCTAGGGAGGGCCGGTTAGTTTATCTGACCCATAGAAGCAAAGAGCTGAAGTTACCACATAGCCCTTAACTCACCTGCCGTGCCTGGATACTATAGTCGGTATTCCAAAACTGTTTCAGAAGGTCTTTGAGTATGTGAGTGTGCTGAATGGTGTGTGTTTGTGCTGAGAACAGTTTTGCCTTTCCGTCGTGTTGTGTAGCCGGCCAGTCTATTTGACTACTCACGTTCATACCTACCATATAAAAGTATGGCATTCCACATATCAGAGAGTGAGTGATACTGCTATTGTGGTATGTTTCCCATGGCTGATTGCTCTTTTATGTGAATAATTGGCAAGCATACATGCTATTTGAATCCTGCAGGGAGAAGTCAACTGACATTTAGCCTGAGACTTAACATTTAGTCGGAACTTACAAAACGTTCAGTCCTTTCATGTTAGAAGCTGCTGCTGTGGTGCACTGGGAAAGCAAAATGAAAGTCTCATGTAATACAGTGATAAATAGCTTTAAAAAAAATATGGACCAGTACTTTTTCGCTAAATCATTAGAACTTTTGCCAAATATGTTTATTGCTCCAAAAAAATGAGGATTATACTTCTGGTCAAGAAATTACAGCAAATACAGCATAAATTAACATCAGAAATGTAATCAGTTAATAGCAGCACACTTGCTTTCAGGCTAGCTCATGCTCTTGGGACTCGGATCATAAAATGCTGCTAAACAGAATTTACAAACTGGAGCAAAAGTGTAGTAACCATTTATTTGCCATCATTTTTTGCTTTGGCAGCTTGCTAAGAGCTCATCGCAGACTAGTTTTATCTAAAGGAGGACTTCCTAACCAAAAAGAAATCTAGGGTATGTGTCTGCCAATACTCTAGAGTTCTAGCAACAACTGACAGAAGTAACTATGGATGTTTTGACTTCTTTTGCAATTAATGTCTTTTAAATGGAACTACTCTGCAGAGCCTGTGATTTGGGTTGGAGCTTTTCTTCCCCTGAGAAAGCTGCTTGAAGTCTGGGATTCAAACAGAGCAAGTTTTGGCAAATATATAGCTGCTTAAACCTTTTGGAAAGGGATTATCTGTTAACTTTCAGAATTGTAAAATTGTTTCTTTTAGCCTTTGCTATCTTTTACTTCATCTTAAAAGGAAAACCTAGATTCAGAATAAGAAGGGACAAAACCAGATTTTTGTCAAGAAAACTTAAAGCAGAAAAGCAAGACATGCAGGGAAAAGCCGTGTTCTGTAATTGTTTCAACAGAGCATACATTTGTTTTGCTAGTGGTGTTTTTTTTTTTTCTAGGACGGGTAGAAGCATAGGCCAGAACAACTTCAACGGCAATAATTTTATAAACTGTATGTAAACGTAAATTTTCAAAAGCTTTTTACTGTTTCAAGAAGTAGTTTAAAATAGCTTGCTAGGTCATCTTTTTTCCTGAGTGTTAGATCAGAAGCACATTGGTTTACTAATCTTTTCCTTTTTGAGCACTCTGCTCTGTTTAGCAAGTCAACGAAGATCACTAGTCAAGAGGATGATGATAGGAATAGCTATCTCAGCAAAATAATTTAAATGGGGAGAAAGATGCATACTGAATTTGACTTGTTTTCTGAATATATTCTCAAAATGGAGGTTGTATTCCCAACACAAGGCTGGCCACAAACAGTAATGCAAAACGTGGGAAACTGAATTGATGAACTATTCCAGATGTTTTGAACTGAAGTTTGCATTGGTGGGGTATTGAAAGATGTTTGGTTATGAGGGCAAATCGGTACGAAATGTGGCTTGGCAGCTAGGTATCAGCACTATGCAAAATATTACTTCTGTAATATGAATTAGATACAACTTTTGATCAGACTGGGAAAATCTTTGTGAAACCTCTGGTCTGCTCTGCTGATTTAATAAAGACTCATCTGCTTACAATAAGGCAGCTCACTCTACTTCTTACTATAACTTTAACCTAGTGATTTGTTTCATTATTGTTAGTCAAGAAAAAAACTGAGCGATGCTATTTGAACGTAGTCTATGGGAGAGACAACAGTTGGAAACACTGTTTAATGTTGGTAGGGTTTTGTATTCCTAAATAATATTGTTGCAAAGAAGCTCCCTTTCCGAACTGAGAATGAAAATTATACAGGAACCAAGATAACTCATATAATCTTTTTGTGGACAAAGTTGCACATTGGGCTAAAAAAGCCCTGGTGATCTGTAAAATGACTAGTGAATTGTAGAGCAGGTCCCAAATATCTGGAGAATAGACTGGAATGGGTAATCTGAATACAGTGGGTGAACTTTAGCGTATTTGTAGAACTGTTGTAGTAAATGCCTCAACACTACAGTCTAAATGTTTACTGTAAATTATTGTAAGCATTCTGTATTTTCATTAAAAATGCAAAATACTGTAGTCTGGATAAGGCTTTAATTACAATTTCCATGTGATATATGCAGATTTTTAAACGCCAAAATGTTATGGGAATTAAATATCCAGGGATTCATTTGGAGAGACTTATAAGTCCAGATAAAGCTTGAGAGTTTAATAGAATAGTTCAGTTCTTAATTTAAAATTGCATTCAGAAGACTTATGTTGGGTGGATATTTAATATAGAGTTTGTATTTCTACTTTATTGTCAGTTTGCTGTTATTTCTCAGAAACCAAAGATGAGATTCATAGCACTACCTGTACGCAATGGCCAGAAGAGCCTGCCTTCAGAGTGGGTGATTGGCAGAAGGAGGAGACGATGTAAACTGTTTTAAGACAGCACTGTTTTTGCTGAACCTGGGTGTGTGCATGTGTGCTCTTCCTTTGCAGACTCTTTGGCCCTGTCCACTTCTCCAGCTGTCTAGGGGGTGGCCAGATAACTCTGCAGCCCGCTCTTTACTTTGACTTCAGTAATATGCTCACATATAGTTAGATTGTGCTTTCCTGCCTGGAGAGGTAGAAGCGTTAAGGGCTAGTATGGCCCTTAATAATAAATAATAAACTCTGTTTCTAAAGGGAAGAATTTCATTTCAAAGGACTTTACTTCCAAGGGAATCCAGAAAACAGATTCTCTTAGTTCTGTGATGCATAAATGTCTGTCATGAGCTGAGCATTACATGCTGTCATACACTGCAGAAAACCAGCAGCTTATGTTATGTAGCTGAGCCACTAATTCCCTGCTAATATGGAACTCTTATTTCTGATTCGTGGGATTACTATGTTCGAGTGGATATCCACTAGCTAAGCTTTCTTTTCACTGGAGAAGAGACAAATTCCACGCTTTTAGCTGAGTTACTCTTTTGCATATCATTGCCGTCCTGTAGCGACGTGATTCTCAGTTGGCAGAATTCTCGGTTTGATAAATTGCAATCTCAGAGTATGGACTGACGTGTTAGTTTGAAGCACAAGAGAAGTTAATGATAACCGATGATAGCTTTCTGTTTTCTCATTTTGTATGAGAACATTCCTCAACTCCTGTTCCAAAAACTTCAGAGCATTTTACAGTGAATTGCTGCTTATGATTCCAGTTTGAGGGAATGATGATTTCTCTTGTCAAGCTTGAAGAAAGGAGTCAGGGAGGCTTATTTACTGTCACAGAAGAAAGTATGTCAGAGAAGGGAGTAGAAGCAGGTGTCCTGGCTTCCTCCCTTTTTCTCCAAGTATGAGGCTAGCTTTTGTTGGGCAAAATGATGAAAAGTATTTGGAATTACTTTAATTAGTGCTGATAGACTATTCAGATGCTATAATAGATGTGGGTAGCTGTTTGATGTCCTTGGGTTTCCTGAAAGAAGATGAATTTTTGCTTCAGAAGAGTTTCTTGCAAAGGAGTAATGTAGAAAGAAACAAAGTTTGTTTCATATTTTTAGTAATCTACAGAGGAGGTAGTTATTTGTCTCTCTTTTTTGCCTCAATGTCTTGACTTTCTGATAAAATGCACCTCAGTTTTGAGATATTTGTAAGATTGCAAATTATGGTTCATGTTGGCTGCAGCTGTTTCAGAAACACTGAAAAGTTGGGACATCCCCAAATGTGATCTACTGCTGCTTTAATATTCTATATTGGTTGGAGTTAGCTCTTCGTTCCCAGCAGACCTGACTAATGTTCCTAGAAACTTGCTTTCTTTGAAACTGATGTCAAAATGTAAACAAATCTGTAATGCGCTTGATGTTCTGAGCTGGAAGAAACCTCAAGTGCCTTTCTGGAACGCAGATGAGAGTGGCTAAAGTAAGTGCTTCCAGAAAGGGAAGCGGCCTGGTACTATTAACCTTAAAACATCCAGTTCACCTCAAACTGTGTTTATTCTTGCAGTTGTGTATGCATTAGGTATCTTCTTAATAAAGATCTCTTGAATAGCAGTAATGCTTGACAGTACCTTAGAAGTTACTGTTCAAAGCACTTGTAAACTTTCTTTTTTCTTTCTTCTAGGGTAACATCATTTGAAGTTGAGGAATTTTTGAGTAAAAGTTTCCCTTTCAGGAAGGAGAATTCTTTTCATGAAGCCATTTTGCTCTGACCCTCCTCCTGACGTTTGTTTGATGTTTTTGTCGAGTTTTGCCTGACAAAGCTGATTTTACTTAGCGTTGATGTTTATTTAGATTTAAATATATATTCTTGATAACTTGGAAGCTTCAGTGAATATCTGTATCTGTGATGTGTTGGTAGAGCTCAGCTCTTATGGGTTATGATATCCATGTGCTCTGTGCTGTGTGTGACATTTAGGGAAATCTGTTTCCCTAGTTTGGGCCTGCGGTGAGCACCTACTGAAGGCGTCAGTGTCCCCCGATTCATCTTCGCATCCAGCTCTGGGGTTGTAGTCGAAGCACAGAGGGTTTTTTGTTTGTTTGCTCTTGTGGGGTTTGTTTGTTTGGATTTGTTTGTTTTTAGCTTCCTAACTCAACTGACCTGTTTGTGGACCCTTGAAAATTACTCTCTGTTGTGCCACTTCTTGCCAGTGTGGTCAAACTGAACGTGTGCTAAGTTTTTAAAGAAACACTGAGAAAGGTGGCTAAGCTCACAGCTTCTGTTTTGCTGTGCAATGTCTCTTTTGACTTTTTTGGCACTAGTCTGCGGAATATAGTCAGGCTGTCTACGGTTCTGCTTCCAACTGTGGTACATGCCTGACCTTGTCTGCTGTGCCCTCTCACGCTCTTCCTTCAAGTATCTTTAAAACATATTTTCCCACAAACTCTCAGACAACCTATGCTTTAAGTTAATTTTAAAGTGAAACTGATGTAGTGTACCATTTAGCTAAAACACCATCCCATTTAGCATCCATTTGCCTGTTTCTTCCTTCTAGTTGTCCTCATGTTCTTTTGCTTTTATTCTTACCCACTCGGCTCAGAGGGGAAAAATGTTTTTACATTGTCTAAAATCTGTAAGCGTTTTCAGCTTTGTAGGCACAAGAAAAATGTTTTAAGCAGGAGACTTTGTAGAAAACTTAATGTTAATTATTGGTGTGTGTGTGTATATATAGGCAAGCTTTTTCTTCCCTGGTGCAAAATAAATGTCTGCAAAAAGATGAATGTTCTTGTAACAGTCAGGTTTAAGCACAGAAGTCTTCACTGCATTTTGTGAAGTATGTAGACAGTTTTTAGTTAGAATTTACCTAATCTGTCTTTCTGTAACTTTTACCCAGTTACAAGAGAGGGAATTCGAGTTGCAAATAGGTCAAAAGAGGTCAGTGCATTGGAAAATCTCAATAGGACTGCCATATCAAATCATATCTTTGCCCTAAGGTATTAAGTCCATGACAGAGACATGCTTCTTCCAGTGACTCCTTGAGGGAGATAATTTACAAAAGTATGCAAGAATCCTGAACTAAGTATCCTACAAAACAGTGCACTTGGGGATCCAAAGTTTATTTCAGGCGTTTAACAGAGTGCTCTGATTTCCGACTGACCTTCAGTTTTTCAGATGACAGAACCAAAGCTTGTTTTGCCAAGTAGCAGGGAACATAACTTTGGAATTCCTCCTGTAGAAAACTGGTTTTCATAGCCAAATTGTCTTGCTTTCAATTTTGAATTGATTCCAGTGTATTTGCAACTAAATATTACTGTCCCGTTACTGCCTCATTTCAGTGATCTATGGTAGCAAAGGCATTCTGATTAGTAGGGGCTCTTAATATAGAAGTTGTGTTCGTGGAGAGATCATCTGAGGCAATTGAATTCTAAGGGAGCAGCATACACCAGAAACTGATACTATTTACAGTATGATGATCTTTGAAAGGATAGCTTCAGTCTTCAGAATTTTGTCTGGTGACTGTTTTATATCTATTAATGCCACTTTAAAATGTGAAATTTTTAATTATAGGAAACTTGATATTTGCTACCACCAGAGCAGTGCCTTTCAGTTGATTTGAAAATCACATGCTACGCTTAGTTAATGCGAGTATTCTAGACTCTGTCTTGTCACATGCATAAATGGGACTTGTTCTTCTCTTTTAGGAAATGCCTAATTCTGTCTTTTTGGTAATGGAGGTATGTGTCAACATATATTTATTTCTAGCTGATTTTAAAGGTGATTTTTGAACAAGACTTTTAAGTAAAGAAAAGATTTTAACCTAATGGGCACAGCTACAAAATAACTTTGACCTGCTAAAACAAGTAATTCTGAAAATAAGATCGTTAATTTCATATGCAGTACTAAATTTATCGGTGTTTTTGTTCTATAAATTATTCAGTGTCATTTTTTGAAACTTAAAGTATTAATGAAATGTTACACCTGGAATTAATAACTATAAATAATTGGCAAAACAGTATTAAGACAAACAACTGGAAAAGATCTTCTCATTTTAATAAAAAGATTACCAAATAAAAATACTCATATTATGCATATTTCAGTGCTTATGTTTTTGAGTAAAAACTTTTTTTCTTAACAGTACTGCAATGGTGGGGATTTGGCAGATTACTTACAAGGTAATTGATTACTCTATTTCCCTGTTAGGAAGCTATTGCGTTACATGTTTATGTTCTGTATTTGTGTAAGCCAACAGTATTTTTCTGAGATTTTGCTTGTGGTTTAAATACTTTATTTTCCTATTTATGGAATGGCTATAATTCCATAATGCTTGTTCACCTGGTGTGATCTTAGAGAGCCCTCATTATAAGATTCATTGAATTCATGAATCAGTGCTACATTAGCTGCTTTGTAGGAACAGTTTTGAACAAGTGCTAGGAATGCTGCATTCCGATATAGTAAGGTTGTTTCCCATCGTACGAAGGAGTGTGGTTATGTAGCAGAACTGGAGCTGTCCTTCCTCCTTGTTCTTCTTCCCAAAAGTATAATGTGAAAGAAAGTACAACTCTTATGTCAAAACTTTCTGGATGTGTTCCAGTTAATTTTCAGGATACTTGATCAATGCTTTGTGATGCACATTTGGTCTTAACACTAATAAAGCTAGACAGACAAGTGCTTCAAAATGGTGAAGCTCCAATTGTAAATGTTAAGCCGGAATTATGGGTTGCGGGTTTTGGGTCGCAACATGTGCCTTGCGCAGAGCCTGCTTCAATTTTCTGTTGGTTGCTCCACTTTCTTTTATTTGGGGGGGAGAAGATGCCTTTTGCTTTTGGAGAGCTGGAGTGCTGTCACCTGTCTCTTGTACAGTCTTTCCAATGGTTTTCTTGAAACTAATGGAGAAAAATCTTAATGCCTGTACAGGGACAAACCAAGGGTCTGTTTAGTGTTGTATACTGTCTCCAGTCAAGGTCATCAGCAGAGTGCTGTTTGTTGTGTTTTGTATATGACTCCAGAGCTTGAAAAATACGTTTTGACGCTGCAGGAAGAAATAAGGTTTTGCATTTATTTAAAAATAATTCCAAGTTATTTTAAATATCACTTTGTAATTAAAAATAAAATCCACAAACTAAGAATAAAGGTGAATAACAATAATGCATAGACAGAAAATGATTTTTGTCACTGCTTCCAAAACACTTGAATATAATGTTCCCTTATTTTCTATATGTGACAAGAGTTATCTAGCCAGAAGTAGCATGGTGAAAAATTTGAGTTTCTATTTTTAAAGTCATATTTTCGGGTGTTCCTCCCTTCGGGTGTTCATATTCTCTGCTTTTTTTTCCCCAGATGTGATCTTAGAAAATATACTGATTACTTATATAATGAGACTTTGTGCAAAGAGGAGGTTTGGGCTCAATAAAGATTTCACCCTTCAGCAGGGCTCTGCCCAAAGTGAAGGCAGAAGTTGCAGAATCGCAAGTTGATTCGTCTTAAAAACAAACTTTTGAGCAAATATTTTAATCTTCATATTTTTCTGGCGACCATCTTTATTCTTCTACTTGCCTTTATATCTACAGTATGTTGAATGAATCTCTTTGTGAACAGCTATTGTTACGGTAACTGTGTATATTAAAAGCTCATTGCACCTCCCATTAAAATCTTTGGAAAGACTCATATGGTGTAATCCAGCTCTACCCTATTCAGTACTTTCTCAGGCTGCAGAATGAGCAATATATTCTGAAGAGACTTTCAAAAATACATTTTAGTTTTTCTCTTCAGGATATGTTTTATCGTGGGTGAAATTTGTGATCAGAGTGGTTATCTGCATACACATAACTTGTTTAAAGAAAAAACAAGTTTAAAGTTTTGGGTTGTAACCTAATCATACATACTGTTAATGTTATGAATTGTGGAGTTTTGCCTTTTTAGAGGGTTTAGAATTTCATGGTAATTGAGAAGTTTTACAATTATTCTGCTACTGAATTGAATAAACCACTGTAAAAACAGATAATTTAGAGTACTGAAGCTAGAATAAAACAATGGAGATGAATATATAATTAGAGAGTGTACATTTATAGAAGAATACTGGAAAGTGGATTGTTTTGAATAGATTTCACTGTGATTTGTCTTCATTATTTTCACTGTTGATTACTGTGAAATTTATTGCTTTTTGCCCAAAGATATTTATTTTCTCATCTGTGCTAATGTATATACAATTTTCAGCTAAAGGAACTCTTAGTGAAGATACCATCCGAGTGTTCCTCCAGCAGATTGCAGCAGCTATGCGTATTCTACACAGTAAAGGAATCATTCATAGGGATCTTAAACCACAGAACATTTTGTTGTCTTATGCAAGTCGCAGGAAGTCAAGCGTCAGTGGCATACGCATCAAAATAGGTAAATATGCTTTTCTCTCATCTAAGGGTAAATCATCACTATTGGTTGCTTCTCTACTCAAAAGCAGTTAAAGCACAGAGGATGTACTGGCTATGCAGTTGATGCTGTGTATTAAACTGATGCAAATCAGACAGTAAGTCTAGAAAATGAGCTTTATGCTGTAATGCAGATTTTAAGTATAAAGAAACTTGGGTCATAAAGAGCTTTTTGATTAAATCTGCAGGAAGAAAAATCCTATCAAGCTGATGTTTCTCATATTAAACTATTTTAAGAAGATGTAAATCTGTAATTTTTGAAACTTTGAATGGCCTTTTGCCCATTTCAAAAAAGTATGCATGTGGGATGCCAGTCACAATTCCAGAGAGGCTTTTTTGTGGTAGACCCCCCCCCCCCCCCCCCCCCCCGTGGGTTTTTTGAAAGGTTTAGATATGTAGGGTTATGGCCTATTTTTGGCAGAGGGAGGTTTGGCATTGTAGCTGGGGAGAGATATCAGCTGTTCAGGATACTACCAAACTTCTCTTCATAGAAGACTTCAGGAATTTTGATATCTCATTGTTTTGTCTGTCAAGTGTCCATTGAAAAACACCTTGCTTTTAACAGGTTCTTTGTATGCGTTTGCTTATGCAGAATTTGAGGTCTAGTCCAACAAAATCTCATCTTCTGAACAACACAGAAGAGAGAAAACTTCCCCTCTTGCTTTCCTTACTTGATAATTTCAGATCCTGTTGCCTGTGTGAAAATTCAGGCACCTAAAATTTTCATTTCTTAAACTTTTACCTGATGTAGTTTAACTGAAGCAGATTGTATATTCATCACTCTTAATGAACCATTTATATTTAGCCACTGACTTTAATCCTTTCCTGCTGATGCCAGACAGCACGCTCTGCAGCTGGAGAGTTGGCTGAGCGGCAGTTTGTACAAATGATGCCACTGCTGTTTTTTGGCTTGCTATTTGGAAGATGATGCGTTCTTCTCTCAGTATACAACACAGATTTTGCTATTCCATGAAGTTAGCTATATATTATACCTGCTTTTTCTCTCCAACTGGTAATTATATCAGATTTCAGTAAAAGCTATTTCTAGACTGTAAAAAGTATAAAAATCTTTCCTTTCACTGACAAATGTATTTCTTTACATAGCTGACTTTGGTTTTGCTCGTTATCTGCATAGCAACATGATGGCCGCAACTCTGTGCGGTTCCCCTATGTATATGGTAAGTAGCAATATTTTTCAGAGTATGTTGCTTATCTCAAGCATTCCGTTACTGGAATGAAATAATTTACTGTTTGCAGACTGGCAAATGCCTGTTGTTGCTTCAGGAGTATTAGGAGTGGCATGCGGTTCACCTTTTCATAGTTTTATTAACATCTGTTGTCTTGTGATTTGGAGATCACAATTGTTAAAATGAGAAGGAATGAGAGACAAACTGAATGTTCCTTAGCACTGCAGGAAAGAAAAATATTGGCAAATTAAAAGGCAGTACATCTTGGCATCAATTTCTTGTCTCAAAGTAGTTAATTCTCCTATACAACCTTCTCCCCCCCCACACACCTTGAAGTAGGCATCGTCCCTTTCCCAGTTTCTGGGGAAGTGGAATATGATAGAATAGAAGCTAGAAGATCTTTACACTAATAATAGAAAACAATTTGATGTTTTTATTCCAGTTATTTAATTCTGGACATTAATGTGTATTCTCTCACACATGGGTGTCTTGTTTTTTGTTTTTGTTCTTTAAAGAGTTTGGAGTTAATCACTTTTTTTGGAGCTATTTGTGGCACTGCCAGTAACCTACTGCGTGGTCATAGGAAAATCATTTGACTTTTCCTTTGTCTTGGTGTTCTTATCTGTAAAATGCTGATAATGATATTGCTTGTGAAGTGCTTGGTTATTTGCCCACAAATAGGAATGCATAAACCCACTAAGGAACACTTACCTATTATTTCCATACATGCAGATTGTTAGCCTGTTTCTTTAGAACGCCAGCATTTCTAGCCTATGTTTTTAAAACATAGCTTTCATTTTAGATAATATAATACAATTGTTACCTTTCAGTTTGTGTAATGATGCAGTCTAAAATGTTACTTTTGCCTTAAAATATTTACTCTTTTTAGTAAACTGGGCTTTTAATAGTGCTCTGAGACTGATGTGGCAGAAAAACTGTGATTTGTACTTACACGGCTTTGGTTTTTTGTTTTGCCATCTAAGAGTCTCCTGTACTTTTCAGGCCCCTGAAGTGATTATGTCTCAACACTATGACGCTAAAGCAGACCTGTGGAGCATAGGAACTGTGATTTATCAGTGTCTTGTTGGAAAACCACCTTTTCAGGTAACGCTTTATTTCACCTTCCCTCTTTCCAATTGCTGTTTATATTGTCATGGAAATGCCTGGAGTATTTCCTTCTAGTGGTGCAAGCAGAAGTAAGGAGTGATGCCCTGAGCGTAGTGTGCTTCAATGCTTCAAAGGCCAGGTAGCTTGAGGATACCAAAGGAGAAGTGTAGCTTGAGGATACCAAAGGAGAAGTTGCTCAGAATTAAATCTTTGTAGGATAGTGTGTTCAGTCCTGAGCAAATGTAGAAGGATACTCAGAACTGAAGTCACTGCTTTGCTTAGATTTTCTCCTTCATGCCCATATGCAAAAGCCTCCTTTGTGTGTGTGTGTGTGTGTGTGCATGGATACGAAAGCTGTTTTCTCCCTTAAACTGAGCTTTAATTAATGTACATTTTCATTTGGCAGGCCAATAGTCCTCAAGACTTGAGAATATTTTATGAAAAAAACAGGAATTTGATTCCTAGGTATGTCACCATGGCCTTTCCTGTCACTTATATTTGTTGACTGAGCACTTTTTCATCTTTGGGAATACCTGGGATTGATAAAAATACTCAACGTTGCTTACTTGACAGGGAAAATTATAATATCTGTGGCTCATGTTGCATTTTGCCTTTGTTGTACCTTCCTGAGTTGAAAGTGTTCTCTCTTAAGGCTATTGAGCATGTGTAGTAAAGACTTAGGGACGTGGCAGAACGTTGACTTCCTGGGTAGTTAGAGTACTACCCAGGGAATGCATGGATATGAATAGAAATGTAATGTATGTTTTGCTTCCTTCTATGTGCAGTATTCCTAGGGAAACATCAGCTTATCTGGCTGACCTCCTGTTGGGTTTGCTTCAGAGAAACCAAAAAGATAGGATGGACTTTGGTACGTAACTTTTCCTTTTGCTCTCTTGATTTTCCTTGTTGTGTTTGTGTAGCCAGAATAACTGTCTTGACTTTTTGTCTACAGCCAGTTGCACCAAAAGTGAACCTGTTTGTTCTGTTGTCATAAATGAGGCGGAGTTGCCAAAAAAAAAAAAGAAAATTATTAAGTAACTGCTATCAGTTAGTAGGAAGTGGTATATGTAAAGTATGACTCTGATTGTGATTGAGTTGCAAAATGTGGATGGATTTAATTATTCCAAGTGCGGCCTTATTTCTCCCCTAGTGTTAGTTCGGAGAGAAAAGTGGTGGTAACTGAATGTCATGGAGAGTGGATGATTTGTTTTTAAATGCTCTGCTTCCTTCAGTGTTCTATTCAAGTCCAAAAGCAGTTGATGTGGAGCATCTACTCCTTGATGCAAGATCATGAGGTGCAAATGCCCCGCATGCAATTCTTTGTTTCCAGGAAACAAGATGTTTGTAATGACTGTATACTTGTAAGCATTTAGAAAGTTAATGATTCAAAAAAAAAAAAAAACGTATTGACATGACAGGTTGGTATGCTATTTATAGCATTTCTCTTCTGATGTCTGTGCATCCGTAACTGTTGGGGAATGACTTCAACTAAACCCTTGTTCTGCAAGCTGAGATTTTATCTCTGGCCAGCAGATATATGGTAGCTATTTGCACAAGGACTAAGGAAAAAGGTTTTTCCTGTCTGATTATTTTCCAGTGGATGCAACTGTCTTCATTATAACATACCTTAAACTTCACATCACAGTCCCTTTCATATAGCTTTAATTGCTCTTCTGGCTTCGGACTGCCTGAAAATATTTCTGATCTCCATGTCATTTCAGTTGCAGAAATGTAATAAAAAGTAAGGGAAGAACCCCATTTCAGGAAGCTGCTTTAAATTGTTTACTCCTTGTTACTTTCTCTTGAAGAGTGCAAATATCTTAAGTGTTTTAATGGTGATACAGATTGTATCTGATTTGATGTGGAAGCTAAATGTATGTTTCTAGGAGGGCAATGAGAGATGTGATGTAACATCAAAATTGTTCATATTTGCTAGAGTGAATTCTTTTCTAATGCACTTAGAAATTGCTCGCTTTAAAGACTTCTGTGTTTTAGTGAAATATTTCCACTACTTCTTTTTAAAGCCAAAAAGCAGTAAAAACAGCAGCTATATCTTGATATTGCATGAATTCTAAATTTTTAAAAAGGATAGAAAGCCTCGGATTTTGACAGCGGTGGAAGATGTTTTTGGCTTTCAGGAAGAAGTATGGCACCTGCAAAGCAGAATTCTTTGTTGATTGCTTTGCACAGATACTTCCTTCCCAGTCTGAGAAGAGATCTCTGGAGGGAAAAAACCCTATTTCTGGGTTGCTTTAATTCTACATAATTTGCTGAATCTGTAATGTGAACATTTGGCTACCTCACTTGAAAGCAGAAACGAGACAGACTTTCACGTAGGCCAGGGGAAACTGGCCAAACCAGCCAAACTGTTAGCTTTTTTTTTTTTAGTCATTCTTGACACAAGTGTATGTTGATACAGAAAATTAGCAATAAGGGACTCTGGTTTGATAGATGAGCTGGGATGTGGTTTCCCCATCTTTATTAGACTTTGGAAGCAACACCCAGAAGAGCAGAGCATCTCTCCTTAGGATCTGACCTGGGATGTTTACATATTTCTCAAGAAAACCAGCTTAACCAGTTTAACTTTGTAGGCCAGTTTTTGAGATACTTCTCAGGCAACCACTAGAACAGCAGTAAGATTTAAATCAGAGTGTTTGGAGAACGCACATGCCTTAGGAGCCTCAGGCAATCACAAAGGTAAAGTGAACACTTGGGGAAACTCATTTCCACTGCCGTAACTCGAGAGGAAACTTAGACTTCCACTTGGTCAGCATCTTTTCTGTGCCTTGACTGAAGTTAGCATACTATTAGATTACTGCAATGCCTGTTCAGGACTGCATTTTGACTAGTTGGGAAGCTTAGCCTAGTACACGCTAGGTTGACAGTCCCTTAACAAAAGTGAAGTTGTTTGGCTCCAGTTTACTGCTGTGTTTTGGCTTTTCCTCTTTAGCTGGAGATCTTTGGTTGCGGAACATTGTTTTAACCTCTTAAGATTTCAAGGCTGTCAGCTCAGTACCATTGACTCATTCAGAATGGCTAGAACTGTTTCCTCTTCAAAACTAATCAAGAGTAGAGTTTAGGTTTGTGTGTGCTTTGTACTGACTGGATTGTCTGTTACTCACTTCAGTTCTGAAAAGAGTTTTTGTTGCTGTTATTTTTGTTAGCTATTCCTGCTAATGAAATATATACCTATATATTTTAAAAAGTGAACCAAGGCAGCATTTTTAAAAGAAGATAACTCAAAAGTTAAATCTTGATCAATTCTTCCTATTTGCATTTGTATGTCATGTTATTCATGGTGGTTGTTTAAATTACTGCACTGTTGGTTATTGTGGTTTTATCATAGCTCCCAGAAAATGTTAATCTTGAACTTTTAGCTAATTAAAGTTAACTTAGCTAAAATTAATTATTTTTATCAGTAACAATGCATTTTATATTGAGGTTTGTTTTAGCAACAAGATAGGTGATCCATAACATTAATCTATGGAATGGGGTGAAAGAGCTTAAACCTTGGAGTCTCTGCAGGGTTTTTTTTTTTGTAGATAAGGCCTAGCTTTTTCTTACCACGAGCTATTAGCTCTTGTGATGCTAAGATCCTAGGGTGAGTCGCAAAAAAAATTGAGACATGCTCAGTTTGGTTTCTGCTTATGAAACTGGAGCTTTGCTGTTCAGTTATACATGCAAGCTGGGATTGGAGGCAGTACTGAATTTACACATGTGGTTCCTGTGTATTTGTGATAAGAAGAGTAACTTTTCGTATTTGTTAGGCTGTGGAGAGAAGAAGGTTCAAAGGCGTTTTGCTTCTTCACTAGATGCTTAAGACTTCCCTGCTTGCTTTTTCCTTTTCAATTTCTGCTATGTTTTGCTCTCAAGAAATATCAAACAATTTTGGAGGAGATAATTTGATATTTAAAACATCAGTAGCAGCATAACTTAAGATATTGCTCTTCTGAGAACCCAGCATGGGTTTTTACGTGTGGACATGACTGAAATAAATGGGTTTAACTGCCCTCCTTAGAAATTTCAGCAGAAATCAGATCCAGAAGAAATCCAAAAACTATAGGTAAAATTCCCCATGTGACAGTGACAGTTTTCAGATGTTGATTTGTACATTTGTGTATGTAGAAGAATTGATTAGTCATGAAAGCAGACTTTGAGTAATCACTTTCATCTTGCTCTCTGCGTGTGCTGATCCCTACAGTTTCTTCAGAGAGGGGAAACTCAGTGTATCCTTTATAGCAGTGGGGGACTGCATTTGTGCTTAGAAAGAAAAATACAAAGTAGACTGGTAGTGATGAAAGTCATGTTTCCCTTGGCCAAGCCACTGAAGGGCCTCAAAGGGGCTGCTCTGGAATGTGCTTAGCAAAGGGAGTGAAAGGGAGAGTGTATAACTGAGCACAGTTGCTTGTTGTTAAAGTAAAAATAGCATTGGAAATCTTGCTGATCTCATAGCAATATAAAATAGAACAGCAGGTGTTGTACGAAAGCTCAAGAACACCTGATCCTCGTATTAAAGTTAATCATTATATTGTTCGTACATTACAGCTAGCCTCCCTTCCTTATCAGGTCATTGTAGAAAGTGGTGTTGAAGGAAGAGAGACTGCAGGCCGCAGTATGTGTTTCCCCCCCCCCCCCCCCCTTGTTATTTGCTTAGGTCCAATGAACAGCATTGTTTTTCCTCAACTGCTAGAACATTATAGTTCACAAAGATGTGCAGCTAGCTTCCACCATCCCTCAATTTCCCCTGGTTAGCTGAAAGTCTCGTCTTGCAGAATGAAACCCACTGTGCAAACTGTTAGCCAGCTGGATGCACTAAATCCGTTAAATGCATCTCAATGTATGCGGTTACAAACAAAAGCAAATGTTTCTGTTGTTGAAACAGTAACAAGTTAACTGACCACAAATTGTTAAAGAAAATTATACGCAATTCTGCTCTAAACTGTGAAGCAGCTGCCCAGGCAGTGTGTTTCCCTGTTGGGAAGGGAGAAGGAGAATTGCTGCTGCTCTGTTTTGATCTTTGGCTGCCTAAGGAGCAGCATTAACAGGTTCAAAAATAAGTTAGCATCAGTCCTTGGGAAAGATGCTGGCACTGCTGAAGTGGAAATACTTAGTGTTTGAAGTAAAAGATGCTTATCGTTTTGAAAAACAAATTAAAAGAGAAATAGGCCATATTGAATGTAGAGAACCCAATTTCATGATGACTAGAAGAAGGTTTCTACTGTACATGGTCCTTAAGCCCAGTCATAAAATGTCCTTTAGTAATCCAGTCTGATTTGTCTTGCTGGGCTCTTGGTTTGAAGTTATCCAGTTGATTGTGTTTCCTTTCCAAATGCAGTTGCAACATATAACATAGAAGGCTTTAATCTTTCATAAGCTTTTCACCCTCTGGCTTCGAAATATTGAAGCCTATACTACAGAGGGTGATAAATCATTGCTTTTCCTGAATCAAGTTCTATGTCATTTGTACATTAACTCACGTTAGTTGCTGTTTCTTGTTCTATAGAAGCATTTTTCAACCACCCTTTCCTGGATCAGGTTTCAACGGTCAAAAAGTGTAAGTAGTTTTGATTTTTCTCTTATTTGTGTAAGTGGTAAACGTTGGGGGGAAGGGGGAAACCTGCCAAATATTACAGTGAGTGTTTTTGAGACATTTTTCTGAGTTTGACTGATAACGCTCTGTTGTGAGCCTGAAATAGTTGAATCCTTTTATTTTATGCTGGACTGAAAGGTGATACTTATTTACCAGTTTCTTTGATGTTTGAATTAAACTTAAATACCTTTGTATGTCTAAGGATGTGCTGTGCTTATAAGTTGTATAAGAGTTTATGAAAGCAAATCAGTGAGGAAATGAATTTGTTTGAAATTCAGCCTTTCAGAATGTTAGTTCCATTTTTTGTCTTTCCCCTGGATTTTCCTCTTCTAGCTTGTCCTGTACCAGTGCCCACATACGCAGGCTCGGTCTCTGGCAGTTCCTGTGGTAGTTCTCCTTCATGTCGCTTTGCTTCTCCTCCGGTAAGTTCTCTGTTTTTCAGAACAGTCTCTCAAAAATATTTTCTGTAGTGTTTAGGCAAGAGTTGTTGAAGCTTCGCTCTTTCAGTTCTTGGACAGCGTAAACTGTCACGTTAAAGAATGCAGAGCAAGGAGTACCACCATCTTTAGGTAGAAGAATTCCACTGACATTTTGGTCTTCTCTTGCTCCTTGTGTTGTGCTTTGTGGGTTCTTTTTTTGTCCTTGGTTTTTGTTTGGTTAACAAAAAAAAAAAAGGAAAAGAAAAATCAAATATTAGAGTAACAAATTTTAGGTATGCTAACATGGCTTGCAACATAACGAATGTTACAGATAATTCATGAATTGGCTGTTGTGGTCAAGACCCCTTATTCTGATATGAACTATCAGCTTTCATTTTATGTGGTTTTTAGAAGAGGTGCGTCTGTATCATCAGGAACAATTGATTAAATAGCAGTCAATTAAATACACTGCCAATTTAATATAGAGCTGTCTAAATTGACATTACAGGTATTTGAAGTCTCCTACTTCAAATACAATTTATATTTTTAAAGACTTAAATCCAAAACCAGCCCAAAATGTGTCTGTTTTCCAGCTTTTTGCTCCCTGCATCCTTTTCAACAAGTTGCACAAAAGCTAGCAATGATTCTTATTTTGGAATTGTTATAGTTAAAAGAACCGCCCTACATTCTGAATCACTGGATTTATAGCTATTTTTTTACTTTTTTTTCTTCTTTCTTTTTCCCCTTCCCTTCCAGTCTCTGCCAGACATGCAGCATATTCAAGAAGAAAACTTGTCTTCTCCTCCATTGGGTCCTCCTAACTATCTTCAAGTGTCTAAAGACTCTGCCAGTACCAGTAGCAAGAACTCCTCTTGTGACACAGATGACTTTGTTCTTGTCCCGCACAACATCTCCTCAGATCACTCATGTAAGTGATCTGAAGAACCTTCCTTATTTTTGTATTTTAAAACATTTTCCACTCATAGCATACCTTTATGTCCTGTTATTGTTTGGCCTTCTTTTCTCTAAATGTATCTTAATTCACATAAGAACTCATTTCTTTGGTTTGATTACTC
Organism: Struthio camelus; assembly: GCF_040807025.1. Classification (NCBI taxonomy): domain Eukaryota; kingdom Metazoa; phylum Chordata; class Aves; order Struthioniformes; family Struthionidae; genus Struthio; species Struthio camelus. The sequence goes on from NC_090957.1 coordinate 17,997,317, forward strand.
TTTGAAGAGAGGCTACCTGGTATATATGCATCCTAATGTCCCTCTGGGATGTTTTCACCTTCTACTAAGTGGCTAGATACGCCAGTGATGCAGGCAGAGAGTTCAATAATGCCGAAGTCATTTAAAGTCACGAAAAACACTGGTGTTTTGGCACTAGAAAAAATGAATCTTTTGTAAACAACTGCTGATAATAAACCAAGGAATCTCTCAGTGGAGGCAGGCACGTTGTGACTTCTGGACTAACTGAACAGTCCATGCTGTAGAATGTTAGATAATAAACAAGTGCAGGTAAAATGCAGCAGATGCTTAACGTGAAAGGTTAGACATCAGATCTAGCTTATACAGTAGGCAGACTCGGATTTAGCACATTACCGTTTTGTAACATCTTCCAAACCTGACTTGTCGTTATGAAGCCAGTCTGCTGGTTTCCACACAGTGCCACCAACTTGTGTTGTGTATTTGACTAATGTAGTGCCTTGATCTCTGAAGTGTTTCTACTGTACACTATTGTAAGTTTCCCAATGCTAATACCTGGTAACCTTAAACAGTGGGTTTTATTTCAAAATTGTTAGTATAGCAAAAAAAAAAAAACAAACCTCCAACCAAACCCTTATTTAATAGCTATTTTCCCTGATTATCTTTTTATTGTAGGTCATACCTGAGGCATTCTCATACACAAAGCAGTTTGTGGAAAATTTTTGTATGTTCACAGAAGTTTGTTAGAAACGGTTATTTCTACAACAGTAATATTGGAGATGTTTTTTGAGATTCTGCTCTGTGATGTGGGTTTTCAATGTGTTCTTCTGCTTACTGTAGATGATATGCCATTGGGAGCAGCTGGCAGGCGGGCTTCAAGCGAGTTCTTGATGTGTGGAGGGTAGGTGTGCTGAGCTTTATCCAAAAGAAGTCTCATGTTCTAAAATTGATACTGCAGCTTTAGAAGGGGTTGCTGGGTTTTTGGCAGTGATGGGTTTACATTGCTGTATGTGGACTTTCTTAAAGATTAACATGCCAAGTTGAATTTAATATGAGTATGTAAACAGCTTGAATTCAGAAAGTTTTGCTGGAAAGCAAATACTTTTTCTTGTATGAAGAACAATCTTTTGACAGTGTTTCTTGTTTTCACAGGCAGTCGCCATTAACTATTTCTGGAAGCTCAGGAACTGTACAGAAACCATCTTCAGCCTCATCTCGAAGTAGTGCTTCTGGTACAGGTAACAGGTGCGTGATGCAGGCTTAATTCCTCTCTTTTAAAAAGGTTCCCTTCTTCTATATGTATCTTGATTGTGGATGACTGCTGGAAAGTGAATTGAAATAGAAGCTAGGATATTGTTCCAGGGTTTCTATGCTTAATGTGTTGCAGTTGCCGACAGTTTTGCAGCTAACTTCTGACTCGGATGCATCCCAAAAAGATTTCCTTGAAGCAGATTATTCTTTCTGTCTGTAGAGTGTGTGGTTTTTTTTTTTTTGGTCTATTTAAGTTTTGAACCGATGGAAAGCAGAAACTTCAGAGAGATAACTCACCTGTCCCTTTGATATCATGAAGTACAGCGTTTTCCTCATTTAGCAAATCAAGATGTTGAATGCAGTATACGTTTTCAGAAGTTGTATGAGAAGAGGAACTTATAAAGCCGAGCTTCCTGTGGCTGGATTGTCTCCTGTTTGGTAATAGTGTGTGGGCTCCATAGAAGCTATTACCATGAATTTGGCACTTGTGTCTCACAAGATACCAAAGAAGCCACATGAAAGAGTTGGACATGTATTGCACCTTTTCCATCAGCGGTGCTGTTAATAAGGTCCCTTTCTTTTGTATGGATGAAGACGGTTTCTGATGTTTTGAAATAGAATTGGTGTTCAGAAATGCTACCTGAGATCTTTCCTTTACTGGAAAATGTAAAGCACAGTGTTTAACTATTGATCTCGTATCTAAAGAGGAGGGTTAAATTTGTCATTTGACCAAGTAATGCATTTCTTACTGTTTTCAATACAAAATAGAAAGAGGATGAGTGGCCAAATGGGGAATCGAGTTATGATGTTGGCTGCATTTTTGGCTTATGCTAATATTACAGGATTGTGAGTCAGCGTTATTTGTTTAGAAAATGCTTGTCATAAGAAAAGTTTGCTACTTTGTGCTGATAAAAAGCAGTTTATGTAATTTGCTGACATGGGCTATTAAGAAAACTTTACTCTTTACTCTTAACTTTAAGGGCAGATAATGTGGATGGTTTGGCTTTTAAAGACCTATTTGGTCTAGATTTTAACATGTTGGACATGGGCAAATACATTGTAATTTCTTATTTTAAGTTATGTCATACACAATGTTTAGACTTTTGTAAAAAAAAAAAAAAAAAAAAAAAATGCTAGGTGTGTTCTTTATACAGTAGTGAGATAAGAGTTAAATGGTTGTGTGATTAGAAATAAGTGGCCAGTGTTCACAACTTCAGTGTTTCAGTACTATAATGATTTGATCTGGTTATTGGTTGAGCAAATCTGATGACTAACTGGCTATTTTGGACATGGTCTGAAGGAAGCGGAGTATGTGTCTGATTCTACAGGTTACTGCTTTTATTTTTTTCAGACTGAGAAATGTTCTGTTCCTAGTGGGGGATTTTTCACAAAATGTCCTTATTCCCTGTGAAAGAGTGGATTTTTCTGATTAGTTGTTCAAATGATGAATCGCACCCATAGTTATGCTGCTTTATGGTAAGCAGGAGTTGTGACGCTTCTCAGGCTCTGGTCAGAACAGGTGGAGGCAGTTCATAGTTCTCTGGTTAAATGCTTATTTTGCTGTCTAGATCCCCCAGAAACAAGATTTGCCTGTAACTCTGCACGTGTCTATATGGCATCTTTCTCTAGCCAGTAACAAACCACATCAGACTAGAAGATGTCTAACCAGAGCGCTCTGGGCCTGATCTGGGGAGCCCTGATGGAAGGAAGACTAAGTACTTAGCGCTAACACAGCATTGCTGCTTCCACTTAGCTTACAGCACGTAAGGCTTGCTCAAATCTACCTGCAAAGCTGTGTGAGAGTAAGGGAAGGTACTTCTTCACATGCTGAGCACTGTAGAAGCTAGCTACCTCTATAGCCTCCGCAGTGTCACTGCTGCTTCCCCTCTCCAGGAGGTCAGGCTTGTGGAGCCTCCCTGCACTGCCTCAGCTTTTCGTGTTAGTCCCAGCAGGCTGCCCACTGCGGTCTGGGGGGGTTTCGCTTGTTGAGGCCTTTCCTTCGCATTAATGCGAAGGCCTTCCGCCTACCATGTGGCCACAGCTGCGGATTCATCCTGTCTTCTGCCGGACTGGCCACTGTGGTGCACCAGGCTTAGGACTTCTCTCATGTGCAGCTGAGAAACTTTGCAAGTATGGGTTTGAATTCAGTAAAATGGGTGAGGCTGCCAAAGAGTGCCAATACAGATTTACTGAGATCTGTTCAAGCTGACTTCCAAATCATTCGGTAGTATCTAGTAACTGGGTGACAGTAGAGGACAAACTTCTTCCTTTTGCTAAGGAAGAACTGTGCCTATTAGGAAGTAGTTTTTCATTCCCAGTGATAACAAAGGGAATGGGACAAATAGAATCAGAAATCCAGGTTTCTGTTCAGCTGTAGCCAAGCAGTGAGTGCTGTAACTTCTTGTTTTCTAGAGCTTGTGGCAAGGGTGGGAGAACTTTTTTTCACACTTTCTCTAAAAATTTCTCTTCTTTGCCTTTCCATTCTCTGAAGAGATGGTCAATAAAGGATGAGATACTAAGCTGATTGTCTTCCAAAAAGCCCTTTAGTTTGTAATTCTTTCAGCATAATTCTTTCATCTTTTGGGTGTTGATAACTGATCATGTTGCAATGGTTTGATTTCCCTTATCAGCTGAAACATGGAGGTAAACCAGGTCATGACACCAAGCTGAACTTGAGTAATGCTAATCTGCAGTTTGAGTCTGTGGATTAATGTTCAGGTGTGTGGTTTCGGTCACTTTGTCAGGAGCTGGTTACATAACATGTTTTCTTTTGTAAGTTCACTCTGTCTCTTGGGATATCTCTGTGCTTTAGTGGCTTTTGTACACATTCCAGCCTCACTGCTGAACTTCCTGTTCTTAACGCAGTGGGTTTTCCTAGAACGCTATTTTGAAATGTGGTAAACAGAGCAGGCTGATTGGCAGGAAGTCCCGGGGATCAGTAGATTGCTGTGATGCATGACAAAGTGCTTCAGTTAGTACTGCCCTTTCAGCTCGATCCGATACCAGACAGTGTAAGAAAGCTAGTTAGTAAGAAGTGGTTCTTTGTCTTCCTCTGTGAAGCGTTAGAGCTAGATTTGGACAAGCTAAGCTTATACTGCATGCAGGGAGTACAGAATCGGTTTGTTTACCTGCTTCCCAGATTTTTTTTTTGAAATTTAGACAATGGTACAGTTTAGAGAGAGACTTATCTACCTATATTCATCTCCTCTTTCAATGCCTTCCAACGTCAGGCATTGTCAGCCTTCAGTATCCCCCCGTAGCGAAACGGCACCTATTCCAGTTCCCACTCAGCTACGGAATTATCAGCGTATCGAACAGAACCTCTCCTCTACTGCCAGCCCCGTGTCAAACCCCCATGGATCACCAAGGTGAGTTCTAACTTCTTTTTCTTGATTATAATTTGTTTGTACCCTGACAGATGTCCATGCTTTCTTGCTGATGTCATGGTTTGTCTTCACAAGACAATACTAAAGAGACATTTTAACAATGAACAAGTAATAGCACCTCAGTATCTGTAGTAAGATTGCTGGATGGGCAGTTGGATTTTTTCTCTATTACAGAATATGCTGCTTATTTCACTCATATGCTACCAAGAAGGTGAAAAGATCAAGTCTTGCTTTTTTTTTTTTATTACTCATTGTGTATTATATGGCGTTACATCATGAACTAGAATGTCAATAAGTTATGTTTTGTTTTCACACATGTTAGTGATGAGATGAATGCATTGTCCTGCAGAATATCAATGAACTTTTTTTTTTGGCATGCTGGTTAACCAGCGGGTCTTAATACAAAGCTCTAGTGTGACAGACTCTTACTGTCTGCCTTGTGGTCTCTTGGATCAGGAGGATGAAAGCTGAAAAAAGAGACTACCCAAAACTGGTGGTCTTTATAAAAATAGAATCACGTTTCCTTAGGTTTTTCAGGATCTCCGATTTTATAACTGTTACTACATGTGGGAAGGGTGGGAAGGGTCTTTCTCTTGAAAAATTCTCTCTGTTTCTGACCTGTATGCAGGCCCAGTTCTTAAAACTTTTTATCATTTTTTTGTAGATTCCTTCCTTTTTCTACCATTAAAAACTGGCATTTGCAGCGTTGCATTGAACTCAGTTGTGAAATTCCAAATTTGATTGAGTTGTCTGAAGATTAGGAATCCGTGTACTAAAGGATAACTGCTTTAAATTTCTCTAGTTAACAAGCTATTATGACATTAAAAATTAAAATCCCAATATGAACAAAGGGAATTAAATGTTGTTAGTATTCAGTGCAAAAGGTTCTGCTTATTACCTTAATAAGCTTCAGCTTCATAGCTTTCTCTTTAAATATCAGTGTTTTCTTTAACTGATTATTATGCTCTTCAAAAGATTCTGAAGCTTATCTTGAAAAAAACAGTTACTACAGTGTGTATAACCATTCTTTTCACCTTGTTAGAGCTGCGGTTGTGAGGCGCTCAAATACTAGCCCAATGGGCTTTGTGAAGATGGGCTCCTGTTCTCCGGTACCAGCAGACACTGCACAGGGTGTTGGGCGCAGGTTATCCACAGGCTCTTCAAGGCCATATTCTCCTTCGCCACTAGGTGAGCCCATGAATTCTTAGTGATTACTGGAGGTTATCTGCAACAGTAATCTGGAACAGTAATTTGTGCTTGAAATTATCTTAAACTAAAATCTATCCAGCTAGATCATGTTTGCAGAAATCATTTCTGTTAAATGACTGACAAAGGTAAACAAAGTAAGTTTTGTTTTGCTTTGTTTTCCTTTGTAGGTGTAATATAAAGTGTAAATTTGCATTTTGATTTTGTTTGCGTAGTTGGAACCATACCTGAGCAGCTTGGACACTGTTGTTGCGGACAACTTCAAGGACATGAATCAAGGAGTAGAAACTTTTCAGGTGAGTGATTTCAGACACTGCAACCACTGCTATTTTGATACAGCTTCTACAGGCTTGTGTGAAGGTGGAGGAGGGTCAGCAGTATAGTAATATTGGTTAATAGGAGACACTGGGTAAGTGATGAACTGATGTTTCATAAAAACTTAGCCCAATTCTGGCTATGTCTCTTCCCCATAATTAATTCCCTAGAAAATGAGGGGTGTTATAGTTCCTTTTCCTCAAAACTAAAAAGGAACTCTGGTAATATCTCTCTTCAAATTGCTGAACAGGATGGGGATGGATTCTAATGAATGGTAGTAACATACTTCTCAGAATCTGGTTTTGATAGACCAGCTCTTTCATGCCGGTGTTCAGGAAAAAGGAGGAAGAACTGCCAGTCTTCAGCATGCAACACGTTTTCGTCGTTCCCTTTGGTAGTTGACTGAAATCTGATGTTAGTATTGCTAAGCGCTCAGTAAGCTTTGCCAATCATAAATTTTTTTGGGCGTGCCAGCAGAAAAAAAAATGATCAGAGAACAGAAGGACTTCAGGATGTTTTGAGACCATGTAGGACTGAATGGCTCTAACGTCAGACAGATAAGACGAAAGAATGTGCAACTTAGCAGCACGTTGTTCTTCTGCTCTACTCACAGCTTAGGTGCAAGTTCTTCTTTATCTAAAACACTAGATATACTTTTTTTTGACGTTCTAAGAGGTGGTGCTGAACTTGCAGTGTGTGGTTGTTTTGTCCCTCACCCCTCCCCCTGCTTCCCTGTTTAAACACTTCCCCAAATCATCTGGAGATGATAGAGCCTTCATTTTTTGGAGTACCTACATATCTCTAATATCTAGGAATTGTTTCATCCAGATGAAATAAGTCCTACAACATGCCTCAAAACTTGCCATCATAATTGCCATACTACTGACAGTTTCAGTAGAAGACAAGGAATGACTGAATCATCAGATTTGAAATATTCTTTTCTCTCTAATAAAAAAAAGGGGGGGGGAATGAAGAGAATATGAAGCAGCTTGTTCTTTTTTTTTTATTGCATCTTTTCTTTGGGTGCAGTCTTGTAGGACTGTTGATCTAGTGCCTTTTGCCAGCACTAAACTCACTTGTGACATACTGCGGTTCTGTTTTTCTAGCCTTAAGAATATTTAATGTTTTATTTCTTCATCATCTTCCTGCTTTCTTTTCCAATTTGACTTGTATTATTTCTTAATTTCAAATGATTATGGTGGTATTCTATTTGTAAAATACCACAAATTGCAGCATGTCTGTTTTTAAGCATGTAAATGGGCCTGGGAAGCTGTCTCTGCTTCTGGGTGAAGTGAGGTCATCTGTACTGAGATTTCCTAGGGACTGAAGATGTCTATCTTAATGTAGCATCTCAACTAATTGAGATGCTTTTGCTGCCAGTGGCAGCAGAGGAGAAACTTTGAATTAAGAAGCCTTCCCTGTGATGGTGATGACATTAGAAGAGCAACCGATGGAATTTAAAACTCATTTCTGAAGCAACAGGGGATAAGTTTCAATGCTATCAGACAGAGGAGCAGAGGGATTTCAAACAAGGAAATTCTCTGGCTGGGAATTCAATGAAAAATAGGCTTGAGCACTCTGGAGCTGTGGCAGAAAGGGGATTCTAAAACGCACTGTTTAATGGAGTGGAGTGAAATCAAGATGAAGTACCTCATGTTCAAAATCGAACTAGTAAAATCACAGATTTAAGGCTGATGAAAGATGTGGCTTAACACCTAAGCACTTTACTGAGCAAACTGCAAGAAAGCGTTTGAGGTGGTTTTTCAAACACGCATTTATGAAACGGAGCCAATCTCAGCAGGTTGCCTTGGCCAGCACTTAAGAATCTTACATAGTTTTTCCTAGGCTGCACTGTAAATTACTATTTAATGTGGCTCATTCTAAATTTTGCCTTTTTCTAAAAGGTGAATGTAATTGTCATCACTTCAATGTCAGTTCTTGGATATTACAAAGTCAGGTGTTTCATCTGGAAAGTTGTGACCATAAAGCTGATATCTTAATTACCATTCGTAACTTGACACAGTTCCTCATCATGAAACATAAAAATATGACAAGTAAGAGACAGTTTAATCAAATTTCAGGTTCCTTATATTGAAAGGAGAATGGTACTTCTTAGCAGGTGAGATGTTTGTAGGAAATCTCCCCAGAGCCCACTGTTTACATGCTGCTTATAGCTCTTTTGTTTCCATTTGCTTCAGGAGAAACTTTACACTCATAGTGCAGTGGGAACTTATTTTGTGCGTAGTGAGCTTTTGAGAAACAGTCCCTCTGACAGAGGAAAAAATGAACAACTGCTCAAAGTAAAGATTCCAAAGCATTTCATCTGAATAACATGGTTCTTCTGGTATCTACTTTTTCTTGCAGAACCATGAGATGAGCTGCCTTTTGTGGCTGTGAACCAAGTCATTACATTATGTAATATGCAATGTTGCATTCGCATGCTATTTGCAAGAATATAATTCCAGTTTTTGAGAACCTCTATTCAACCTAGAGTCTTGGCTGCTGCACTTGAAACCTAAGTACTGGCTACGCCATTCCTGCTGAATCCAACCACTTTATTTGTCTTGGTGTAGCTTGCCAAAGGTACTGTGGCTGCCAGTACAGCTGTCACCCTGAAATCTTGCCTCTTGGCAGCTTGAACATGTGCTTCGTCTGATCTGTCTATGTAGCCTTAGTCCAAAAAGCTGACGTAGTAAATGCATTCTCTTTGCCATCTAGCCAGCTGATGATCAAGTCCTATTTCCATTCAGATTACCATCTATCTCTAATGTTTTGGGTTTCATTGATACGTTTCCAAGCACTGCAAGTAGAATTTTTTTTTGTTGTCTGTTGTCCCTCCAGGTTCTCCAATACCACCATCTCAGTCTCCACAGTCACTTTTGATGGGAACGAGGTTGCAGAGTGCTCCTACTCTCACAGATATCTATCAGAACAAACAGAAGCTCAGAAAGCAGCATTCGGACCCAGTGTGCCCATCCTATGCTGGGTATGGATATAGCCATTCACCACAACCAAGTAGGCCAGGTAGCCTGGGAACATCACCTACCAAACATATGGGATCATCACCTCGGAGTTCAGACTGGCTGTTCAAAACTCCATTGCCAACAATTATTGGCTCTCCTACTAAGGTTTGTTAAGTTACGCGCTCTTTGTAAAATGTGAAATGGTAACACATTGCCTGAAACTATTCCCAAGAACGTTTTGGGATGCTAACCTTAGTTTTGGTGTATTCTTTGTCTTTGATTCTTTAAGGCAACAGCTCCTTTCAAAATACCTAAAACTCAAGCGTCCTCAAACTTGCTAGCCCTGGCTAGTCGCCAGGGATCAGTAGATGCCCCTTTGCAGCCTAAAGACATCACTGACCCAAGGGATTTCACGCACTTCCACTCAACGCAAGGGAGTGAAAAGCAGGCAGTAGAACAGCACAATAAAGCTACTTTTGGCAGGTAGGCATTGTTAACACTTATAACCTGTAAAGCTGCTTAGGTAACTTGGCAGAGGAAAGTCCATTGCATGCAGGAATTTGGAGGGGCAGAGCATGCAGAGAGTGGGCTCTGTCAGGTCTATAACTCTTGCTGAGGAGATGTTGAGGTTCAGTATATGCAACAGAAACTGACTGTACTGTGTGTAAATATAGCATGGACTTCCTGAAGTGCTTCATGTAGCTGTCTAGTTCCCTTTTGTTTGCTTTGATTATCTATCTGAATATGGAATTCTTATTGCCTTTGTGAAGCCTTTTCAGTTTTTAGTTCAAAATCTGTATGACAAAATTTGGAATATAACTTTTTAAGAGGAAAAAGTCTCTGTATGTTTCTTTCAGTAGGTCCGTGGTGAACAGATACTTGCAGACTTTCTGTTATTTTGTTGAAGAATTACTAGTAGGAAATACCAATAATTTGAAAGTCGCTCTCGACTGCAAGTTAAATGGAGATTTATCTAAAGAATTTTGTTGTGAGTTCATACATCTTTCTTTTTAGGTCTGTCAGTACTGGGAAGCTATCGGATCAACAAGTGAAGACTACTCTTGGTGGCCAGTTGTATCAAGGCAGTACAGACAGCCTCAATACAGAGCGACCAATGGATACAGGTAATGAACAGATTGATACAGCTGAGTTGTCTTTGTGTGTGAGGTTTTTTATGGAGTGCAAACTAGACAATTCTGCTTCCAAGTTTCATAATTGGTTCCAACCATTTTTAGCACTGCTGTAATCAGTGAAAGAGGCTTTTGTTAATAAAAAATAACATTGCCTTAAGAATATCTATCACAGGATTTTGTTAAACACAGCAATATCACAACTGCCCAAGCTGGTTGGGGTTTGTTGTTTTTTTAAAACCGCATTTGTGGCTGTTTCACTTCCTAATTCTACTTTATTTTCATATAAAAGTCAGTTTATGTAATTCTGGCTCATCTCTCTTTCCTTTTTTTTTTTAATCTTTTTTTAATATCACTAGTGCCTTGCCACAAGTGGCTGCCAGGCTTTCTAACCTTGTTTTTAAGCAGATGGAAGGAGTCCTGCAGACAGGGCTGGTCTTTGGCCTCCAGGCTGGCCATGGTCTGTCTTTTAGAATTTTTCTGTCGCATTGTTTGCTGTAGGACTGAAGCGTTGTCCTCAGGCTTTCGGAAAGAGCCTCTGTTGCCCTTTGCTAGACAAGATTAGAGCTGAGAGAGATGGAAAGTAGAAAGATGCATGAAGGCACTGGCTGCATCTTGATCTGTTTGTTTATGGCCAAGGCTGTCCACTCTGCTTCGGGGGTGGTGTGTGGTTGTTGTTTTTTTTTTTTTTTTTTTTTTTTTTGCTATCAGACCTTCTAGTCCAAGCCTTGGATCTATGTCAAAGCATGTTGTGTTGCAGTGTTAACAAGTTGCTGCATGTAACTACTAATTTATATGATTATATGTAAATAGGGCCTAACTTGGTATGTTTTTTTTTCCAGCTCCAGCAGGGGCCTGTGGAATTGCAATGGCACCTCCTTCCTTGGGAAGTGGGGCAAGTTCTCGGGCTGTCATGTTTACTGTTGGGTCCCCCCCAAGCAGCGCCACCCCTCCTACCTGCACCCATATGGTCCTCAGAACGAGAACCACCTCAGGTAAGGCTTCCCTGGCAACTGTGGATTGCTGTCAAATTCAACGTTGCCCCCTTCTTGGGACAGTAACCTGCTTACTGCCTAGTACAGTAGGTCCTCTAGGCCATACAGTAAAAAGTGGCATGTAAATGATGATAAATATCAGACTTTTTCTGCCTTTTCTCCTAAAGAGAGGGCCAGAGCCACCAATTTACCATTCAGTCACGTGCAAACTCTTGTACGTGGTTTTACTCCACCCTATGGCGTTCTAACAGCATCTATGCTATGGTGGAGAGGAAAAACTAGATTTTTTGATTCTGCTTTTTTATCAACTGCTGTGCAGTGTACAAGAAACAACACTCACGGTGTGTGAGCTAGGCTGCATTTCAGCACACATTGGCTATGTTGCAAATATCAAAGACTGCAAGGTGTAAAGGCCTTCATCTGCTCAAGGTGGATAGGAGTCTAAATCTGCAGCAGTGTGCTTTTGTGAACTGTAGCACCACCTTTGGTTTGTACTATTAGACTGTCTGCCTTGGAATCCTTGTCAGCTGTTTTCTAGTGTCTGTTTTATAAATTGTCACTGTTCATTAAAGTGTAGCCTCTGTATTCTCTACAGAGCAATGCAAGGAACAATGAGGAGAGCTTCCCAAGAGTTAATCTGCGGTGGCTACTGATATGTCATTTGCTATCATCTGCAGCCCCAGAGCTGTGAGATGGAACAACCTATTAGACTGAATGTGTGTGTTATTTTTCTTGTAGTTGGATCAAACAGTTCTGGAGGGTCTCTCTGCTCTGCTAGTGGCCGTGTATATATGGGCTCCCCTCCTGGTATTTATATGGGTTCTTCTCCTCCGGGAGCCGAGGCAGCTCCGAGTCTGAAGTACATGCCTTATGGTACTTCGCCTCCCAGCTTAGAGGGCTTTATCACTTTTGAAGCTCCTGAATTGCCTGAGGAAACTTTAATGGAGGTATAGAAAAAAAATTTAATGTTTTATAATGTTTAATGCTAATAAAACAGAGACATGGTACAAACAGGACTGCTCAGTGTACTTGGTAGTTTCCTCTACTATCCCATATTCCTTCTTAAAACCTTGAAAATATTCCTGTATCAATTGTGGCCATTTCTCTTTGGTAGTTATCCCTGACCTTTCATGTATATGAAAGGTAATCAAAGGAATGTGACTGCTTTTGTTCACCAGAACCTTCCAAAGAGGCCTCTGTTTTAATGCCAAGTCTCTGGATGTGGGTGCTGACAGTAGAAATGTCCCTCTGGGCATTGTTTAACTGCTGCTTCACAGTCAACAGATGACATTAAATCCTACTCATGGAAAGTGTCCTTTTTTTTTTTTTTTTATTTAAGTGCGTGGAGGAGTGACATTTTAAAAACACAATCAGGGTAGTCTTTCACCACAATGCTATCCTTGGGCTGTAAATTTCTCAAGGCAGGTTAGTGTTCTGTTTTCTCATTCACATCTTCGTGGAAGGTGTTTGGCTACATATTGAATCTTTATGTTATGTTGTGAATACAGTATGCTCTATTCTTCCCACAGATAGTGTTGAAAAGATATTTAGACCTGTAACTGAAAAGGTTATAAGTATTGCTGAGACATGCTTGACTAGTTTTGAAGTTTGATTTCTTTTTTTGAGCAGAGACTATGCATGTGGCATCCCTTTTAGTCACCAACAAGGTGTGAGTTATTAGCTCCAAAAGAAGTTTTTTAAATTGTGAACTTTGGCAACAGCCACCTTTTAACAAAATATGATGCTAGATCTAAGTGTAAATTGGAGTGAAGCAGATAAGTATGAAGCTTTAGATCAGTTCGCTTGTAGATTTCAGGTCTGTTATAAAAGCCCAAATGTTCCTCCTGGCTTCTCATACAAGTGCCGAGCATACTTTTGAGTTGCTGATAATATAATAATAAATATGTCCCTCTTGTGCTTCGTTTAGCCTCTCAGGTTTCAAAAAACATAGAATTCCATGTCCAAATTCCTTTGGCTTTGTCAAAGAACTCTGAAGTATAAGCTGCAATATCTTGAAATCATTAAGAAAGAAAAGAAAGTTAATATCTGTTAATTCTTCTGGACCCACTTGGCCCTGTAGTATCTAGTGCTGGCTGTAGTACCATGTGATTTCTGCATAGAGTTGACACTGAGAAATCCTCAAGTGACTAACGAGTGTTTTTTGGGTACTTGTTTGCTTTGTGGCTTATGATGGTTAAACTGCTGTCTTCCTTTCCCTCTGACAGAGAGAACATACGGATACACTGCGTCATCTAAACATGATGCTGACATTTACAGAATGTGTTCTGGATCTGACAGCGGTACGAGGAGGAAACCCAGACCTGTGCACTTCTGCAGTATCACTGTACCAAATCCAAGAGAGCATAGTTGTTGATCAGATCAGCCAGCTAAGCAAAGAATGGGGGTAAGTATGCAGGGTACCATATGCAGTACAGTATGCATAGTAGCCAGAGAATTAGTGAATATCAAAGGCATCGAAAATGTATTCAGACAAACCGTGCCTTCTCTTTGTTGGGACTGATTACTGTTTAGAACGTTTTATAGGATTACATTTTTGACAACTGAAAGAGATCAGAAAGATAAAGCAAAGGATAGAGAGGTGTTTGCTGGCAGTGTTTTCTGGCCTGCTGCTTGAATTGGGGAAAATAGTTGGGGGTTGCAGGCTTGAGGCACAGTAGTGTATTGCCATGCCTGGAAATCTGTGCACCAGCTTCAATGAGATCTGAGCCCTCTGTGTTACTGGGGACCAGGCTGAAACAGCAGCACTGCAGTGGAAATCAGTGGGGAGCCAAATCTGACCTTTTTTCAGTGGAACCAATCAGCCCTATCGCAAAGTCGGAAGTAGGGAGAAATAGAAATTTGGAGTGGTGGGAAAGGGCAGTTCCATTTCCGGCCTTCTTCCTGAAAAAGAATCTGCAAAGCGTGTTTACTTTTCACGACTGTGAGAATTGCAGGGCACAGGAAATGACGCTGCTAGAAAAGCACACCCAGTCACTCGTGGCAGAACATTGACCTCGGGCAGTCAGTCCTCATAAATAAGTGTTCCTTTCTAAAATATGTATGCATTAAAGCAGTTTGTATTTGCTGCTGCATCCACCAGATGAGCAGATGGACTGTCAACCTGTGACAGGGTGTTTGTGGAGCGAAGGGAGGGTGGGATTGCATTTGAGACATCTGTCTTCCCTTTCTGCTGCTGGTGTGTCCTGCCTATATATGGTTGTGATGAAAAGTGGTGTCTGCCCAAAGCTTGAATGTGTTCAAGAGAAAGGTTTTTTGATACGTAATTATTTTCTTTTTTCCCAGACAAGTAGAGCAGCTGGTGTTGTATATGAAAGCAGCCCAGTTGCTAGCATCTTCTCTGCATCTTGCCAAAGCACAGGTCAAATCGGGGAAACTGAATCCATCCACTGCTGTTAAGCAAGGTAGATGCAATATAATCTAATTTGCTTTGCTTGTGAATTTTCTTTAGTGATGCATCTAAAAAAGCTTAAGCTGCAATGTATGTGTTTGTTTCCTTCTGCAAAAGAGAACTGTAGACATATACAAGTGCATGGTTATGATGGATTATGATGGCAAAAAGAATGCAGTTCTTAACTTTAGAAAGGGCAGTTATTAACATGAAGTGGAAAAGAGTTGGTGTAGAATTTCTTCATGGAAGAGGCGGAGTAAATATTAAAAACAGAATTTTAAACAAACTTTGTTAATGCTGGGAAAAGCTGGACTTAGGTTATGGGGGGCTTAGATTTCTTCTTAACTTTTTTTCAGTTGTGAAAAACCTCAATGAGAGATACAAATTCTGTATCAGCATGTGCAAGAAACTAACAGAAAGGTTGAATCGTTTCTTCTCGGATAAGCAAAGGTTCATTGATGAAATCAACAGTGTAACTGCAGAGAAACTCATCTATAACTGTGCTGTAGAAATGGTAAGTCACTCCTTTTGCTTAGATGAGAAGATATTGAGATCAGTAATACGTTGCTTCATTCTCTCACATACCTCTTCAGCATAACTAGAAAAGAGCATGCATGTCTCCAGAATTTTGTTCATGGTAATTTTTGCTAGTCTTTCATTCTCCTTCCTGCTCTCCCTTAACTGTGGCTAAAGTCCCTGGCAAATGCTGTTCCTCAGAGACGTGCTCCCCACATCAGGACGTTTGCTACATAAACACTAGGAAATGAACTCCTAAGCTGCAGAGTCTCTAATGCTACCCTGTATGCTGAAGCCTTATCCATTAAGGCTTACCAAAGCGTAGAAACAACAGAAGTAGCTTCCTCAATCCCTCAGCTCTATTTGAGGAACATCAGCCTGTCCACACAAAGCAGAAATGGTACGAAGCATGCAGAAGTTTTTTCGTGTAACTAATGAATGTTTATATCTGCTGGCGAGCAGATGCGGTAACTGTACAGGCGACTTAACTGCCTTTCTGATGAGAGGGAAGTATTTTCTAACAGAAAAAGGGACTCTCTTCTCTTAAACTTCATCTTTTTGTCTTACTGTCATAAAAACAGATCAGCTTAGTTAAGGCTCAAAAATAGTTTCTTAATGACACTTTTATATCATTTTGCATCTGTCATTTCAATTTTTGCTTAAAGAAACATACGTAACTGAATCTACTGAATGATTGCAGGTTCAGTCAGCAGCTCTAGATGAGATGTTTCAGCAAACTGAAGACATTACATATCGATACCACAAAGCAGCCTTGCTGCTGGAAGGACTGACTAAGATACTGCAGGACCCTGCAGATATAGAAAATGTACTCAAATGTAAGTTTATGCTGAATAATGAAAGTACTGAAAGTTACATGCAGTTAATGAATTATAAAATTAGTCACCTGTTTTTAACCTCTGTTTTCAGATAAATCTAGCATTGAGCGAAGGCTTTCTGCACTTTGCTATAGCACAGTGGCTGTATATGAGCAGTAGGAATATCCCAAGGACCAGATGGTGTGAACATAAGGGACCACATCAGTGATACTGCACTTTTTTTCACTACAGCTTAATTGTTGTCCTTGTTCTGCCCCATGTGGAAGATGATTCTTACATTTCTGTGGAGACTACCAAAGAAACAGCAGCATATTCAAAGAGGAGAAATTCCAAAAGTACACTTGCAGAAAACCTGCCTTACTGATCCAGCAGCTCTGTGGTTTTTTTTTTTTTTTTTTCCCCCTAGCAGCAGAATTTAAGAGAACCTGTCTTCACATTTCAGACTGATCCTTGTACGTGTGCTTTGACTTGAACGATCAGGGACTTTTTCCTCATGAGGTGTATAGAGAGTGGATCCTTCTGCATCAGGTACTTAAAGACGTTTCCCCCGGAAGATCCTCTCAAAAGTTCGTGGAAGTATTTTTTAATTGTCATTTAAATATGGCTGAGCGAATTTGGGAAACCCTAACCATGTACGAGTGCTGTCTGAAGCTTTTGGAGCTAAGCTGGCTTGGATCTGAGCTCATATGTGGCAAACTTGGCTCAGCTTGCCCTATGAAGGGATGGCAAGGAAGCACTTTTTTACATGGCGGAAAGATGGTAATGGAAGAAAACGTGCTCTATCTGTGCAGAGTCCCCAGTGGATTTTCAGCTGATGTGGCTACGATTTGATTATCTTCTTCCAAAACCCTGTTTTGCACTAATTTACTAAAGCAACTGTATATTCATTTTTGAAGAACTGTACAAAAAAGAAGGCACAACGGACTTGGCTGAATTTAATTTCAGTGTACATAAAATTCTTTTAAGAATTTCAAATGTAGCTTCTAGAAGACTTTCAAACAAACTGTAAAAACTTGTATTCATGTGAACCTTTCCATTTTATACCTATTTGTCTAATACTTGAGTAACTACTGCTCTGGACTTTCTCAGTAATAGAAATGTTTTGAGTTGCTGGTTGTTTGCTTTTTATATAGATTTGGTTGCATCTTTTGTTGTGCATGCGATATGAGCATTAATGCCTGCAGTCTCTAGGGGTATATAATGACAGTTCTCTGTAGTTTGTTGCTTGGGCAGTATTACAATGGATACTGTAAAATGAGAGGTTCTGCAAGGAGCCATGCAAAAATGGAAAAAAAATGTTGGCGATTTGGGATGCCGATAGGTTGACGTAGAATTTCTACGTGCAGCGTGTGGAAAAATCAGGATTATTTTGTGTGCATTTTGGGGGAGAGGTGGGAAGCTTCATTTAGCCTTATAGGCATTATCATTTCAAGCATCCCATGAGATCATCAGGACAGTTTTGCAAAGTATTTAGGCAGATCAGCTTCTCTGGAAATGGTTCCTATACTTTATTTTGGGGACTCTTTTGTTACTCAACTGCTTGAATACTTGAAAAAACCATTCTCCAGGACAAAAATCATTTTAATCCTCGTAAACACAGTGGTCTGAACTATTTGACAAAGTTGTACAGGGCTTACACATGAAAAATTGTTTTCAGTGTTCGGATAACCATATGTTTCCTTTACTTTGACAGAGTAATGTACTTTTTATCTTATTTATCTGTATGAAATTCCAACAGTTAATTTGAAAGTGTTTGTTTATATAATGTTTGTATTTTTAGGTCTTTAATACAGTGTTTCTACCTCTCCTTTGTAATTGCATGCATTATTCTTGAAACTAGGTAATAACTCACTGAACTGTTGTGTAATAGCCTTTTTATTATGGCCTGTATAAATGTATATTAAGGTAAAATAAATACTGACACTAGAAGTGTTTCTAAGGTAAAACAGAGTTTGTTTCTCTCTGTAACCAAAGACCAACTGCATTAACTTTAAAAAAAAAAAAAAAAAAAAAGGAAAAAGAGAGAGAAGAAAAATCTATACTTGCCTGATTTAAATGGGTTGTTGAATGTTCCCTGGAGACTAAATCTGCTGCTTAGGTCCAACTGCTAAGGTGAGCATCTTGACCGACCTTCAGGGCAGGAGGGGGCAACTTGCTTGAGTTTATTTCTGGTTAAAATTGGGCTCCAGCACAAAGTGTCCTTAAGTTTGTTATCACTTGCTTTAGGAAGACCGTTTACCCTGCTTTGGGGTTTTTTTGTTTTGTTTTTGTTGTTTTAACTTGGATCTGAAAGCAGATACAGCAAATAGGTTCCTGGGAAACAGCTGTACGTTCTTTCAGTGAGGTGCTTATTTGTTTCCTCTAGCAGTGAGGAGCCATCTTGGCTGCCAAAACAGCATCTACACAGCTAATTGACAAAAACTGGCAGTAAATTACAATTTCTGTTTGAGTCTTACAAAAACCTGACTTTGTCCACCTTGTAGCTAATATCATCTCCCCAGTTGAGAGGTGTGCTGCGATAGTTGGTATATGGCAGCTGTTCTCTTAGCTGTACTATTGAAATTTTTTTCAATCTATTATTTAAAAAAAAAAAACAACTATGCTTGTGACTGGCACATAATGATAAAAGAGGACGAGAGAGTGAGCAGGGAATGTTAATGAAATGTCTGAACGTGAGTCTAGGAACAACGCAAAAGCCCTTAATGTGCCAGTCTAGGGGATAGGGTGTTTTTCCCAAAAACTCACTTTTTCTTTTTCCCTCCTTTCTCCGAGGTTCAAGCTCATTCTTCTTCTGCCAGCGAGACTGCAGCTGCACAAACAGGAGGAGGAGAAAAGGGCTATTTTTTGTTTGCTGCTTTCAGGAGGAGGAGACCAATGTTCATGGCTTGTCTTTCTGCATAAACTCATTCTACAAAGGTCCCGAAGCTGGACTCTGTCTTCAGCTCTCTGCACTGAGCAGCAGGTGCTTGTTTCTTCCAAATGCTTTTCAACCTTTTGAAAGATAAAACTTGAAAGGAAAAATTTAATGTACTGCTTTTCTAGTTGAACTCCATAGCATCTATTCAAGAGCACCATGTTCTGTACTTCCATGTTTTCGCTCTCTCCGTAGTACATGATGTCCACCAAGGAATCTGAAACACATTTCAGTGCTGATATTTGCTGTTTTTGTAAGCAGGAAGTTGAATTGTCGCCCCTTCCCCTGATACAGATGATGAAATCTAGTTAACCTGCAGCTAAGATCTTATGTATTACTTTGAGAAGCACTTTTCAGTTGAGAGATGAGAGTTGTTCCTCGGATTTGCTAGGTTCTGCGTTGCTTCTTGCTACTTTCTCGTACAGTAACATCAAGGTGTGACTGTTGTCCCTCTGGGTTCAGTAACTGTTGTTATGCTCCATGGGTGTCACAACGCTGTGCAGTGTGACAGCCCAGCTGCACTGAAAAGGGAAGCTTTCTAGTTCTTCTAGAGCAAGTAAAGCTGGACACTGCCGCTTTCAAAGCCTGTTGATGCTGTCATATTCACTCAGGCTGGCTTGTGACCTGACTTGTGACCTGACTCCTGCTTCCACTGTTGGTTGTGTGTGTGTGGTTTTTTTAAATCCTTGCAACTCTTTTTTCCTGCTCTGAATTCTGCTATCTTTTTTGAATGACCAGGATGTCTCCAAGTCTTTTAAGCAAATCTCCTTTTATCCTGAACTTCCTTGTCCAACCTGAGCAGTAGCCCTGGCTGTGGCTTTAACTGCGAGCTTAGCTCCTCTGTTCTGTAGCTCAGTAAGGCATATCTCAGTGACCCCTTTCCTGAGGGCTGCAAGTCAGTTGGAGACCAGTCAAACTAACTCTTGGCACTGCTGCTTCGGACAAACACCTTTCAATAGCCTTTTGTATGTGGCAGACTCCCCCCTCCTCTTTGGCTGAAAGCAAACTGAATGCCAGTGGTGCTGTTGAGTCTTGTTGCAGTCTTTGTGCCAATCATTTTCATTGTTTCTTTGTGTTGCTTTCACATTTTCCATGGCTCCAGCTATGTCTACAATGCAGCCCACAGATCATGGCTTTGTACCACAGCATCTCGTTCTCACTAATGTGAGATCAGCCACAGCTTTCAAAACAAGTGATGCCATAAATGAACTGAGCTGCATTTATTCACGCAGGATCCTTAAAACCTCCCAGTTGTTAATCTTTTGTACCCACTGTTATGATTGAGTGCCTTTTGGGCTTCTGTAGTTGCCCATCTTGCTGTGCCCTGGTCGGATTGTATGACTTAAGAAAACGCTTAGAGCTCTGGACTAGATAGACGTTGAAGCCGAAATTGAGGATTGTTAGTCAGCCGAGCTAGAAACTTGAAGCTCTGTGAAGCTAGTAAACTGCTTATTGATTAACTGTATTATTCAGTGGACTGATGCAACCAGCTACGGCATGGCTCATCTTCTGAACCTCCTTCCCCAGGCTCTGCTGGGCCCTTTTGGGAGCAGGGCAAGGCATGGCACAAGGGCTTGTTCTCCAAGCCCCGTGCAGGGCAGGAGTCCCTTTGGCCACACTGTCTTGCTAACTGGCTCCAGGAGGGGAGCTAGAGCAATGGGCTGCCAGGAATGCAGGGAGAGCTTCTCAGGAAACATCTCCTGCTAGCCCTGGGGATTAGAGCACCCCCAGCGCTGCTTACCTCCCAGTTCCTCTGGAGTGCAATTACTTTCCCATAAATAGTTCCCTTCTTTATTGTTTCTTAGTGACTGAGTAAAAATAGAAGATGCTGTCAGCTCCTAGGCGTGAGGCGCATGCTGCAGACTGTGCGTTTCGCTGGGTTCAGTCTGGGATATTCTTCCTTCTCGCTCAGGATCCCAGACTCCCCTGAAATCCACGTGTCTTGCCCAGCCAGTCCAAAGAGACTCGACTGATATTTTGCAAGACTTAAAACTCCTCAGCTGATTTCCTGTCCATAATTGGCTAAAAGATGTCCCTGACAAGGACCAAAAAGGACAGTTTTCCCCAGGAGGCCAGTGTGCTGCTGCTTTCTTATTCCTGCCAATACAGGTGAGCGTTTCTCCTAAAGCATGGCACAGAGTAGCCTGCTGGCCACTAAGGTGGACTGGGAGCTGGGACATTTGCCTCCCACGTGTGTGACACCAAGCACAAGGAGCGCTAGCGCATGAAAATCCACAGGCTGAAGGATGAAAATTTTACACCCAGAAGAGCAGACTCTGGAAAACAGTCACTCTGGAAAACAGGTAAAAACAATCCCCCTGTTCCTGCCAAACATCCCTTTGGCTCACTGACTGCAGAGGGTATGTTACATTGCTGTTTCCCGAGGCACGATGCTCTGAAGGTTCAGAAGCGCAGACTTTTGCTCTGACTGCAGTAGCCTTTGCTTCTCATCTACCAATGTCTTTGAGTACAAACCCAGCTCCTTTTCGTGTATCACCATGCAAGGGATCCTTCAGGCCCAGGCTGTTTTGCGTTTACGTACTCCCTCCTGCATGCAAGTGTTGGCAGTTGCTCTCGTCGTCCTTTTCCATAGCGGTCTGTTTACTGCTGAGATTTGTGCAATAGCTTGTGAAACGGTCACGTGCTGGCTCAGCCGCAGCTCGTGAGTTGTTAGCAAAGCCAGCTAACTTCACAAAAGGGGATTGCTGTATTTTGGGGGGCAGGGGTAAGATGAAGGTGGGCAGTGGCAAGGAGAGCAAGTCTGGGCCCCCAAATCTCTGGGGAATGTTTTGAGAGTTGTGGTGCGAGCACCCGGCTGCCGCCCAGCCGGCTCCACGTGGCACGGGGGTGAATGAGCACAGATTTAGTGGGGTTTAGTGGATCTTGAGGTGCGGAGCATTAGCAGTAACTGTATTGCCTCTTTAAGGGTGTTTCGGGAGCCTGCCCTGCCCTGGGAATTGCCGACACAGACGGTAGCGTGTAGCAACCCTGGAGTAATTTTCAAACAACCGCCTTGCATTTCTTAAGAGAACAAGTTGGAGCAGGATTATACTTAACTGGAATGAGCCCAGCCTTTTCTCAGCTCCTTTTCCTGCATTTTTGGCCCGTTTCCCCCACACAAGCGCTGTGTCAAGGTTAATTCGAATGTCCTGGTCAGACCAGCCGTATCGATAATGTTTTGCCTCCTCCAAAAGGCCACCTGCATGTTCAGCGCTGCCGGGCGTCGTTTTCCCTGACCGACGGCTGTCCATCCGTCCATCTGTCCGTCGCTGCCACCCAAGCAGGAAGGTGACCGCGACGCTGTCCTCGCTGCCGGGTGCAGAAACGCTGCGCAGGGCAGAGGCGCCGGTGAGTTGGGCAGCCTTTGCCCCTGCAGGGAGGCGATGGGGGCAAAGAGCTGCCTCTGGCACTTGCCCTTGGATAAGGGCCCCCCGACGGGGACTCTGCCCCAGGCTCGTGTGCAGTGCAGGGCGCCGGGTGCAGCCGGGGCCTAAACCGAGAGCCTGCGCGGGGAGCTGGTGGCGCGGGCGAGAGAGCACGTCCCCCGCGGCGGCCATCAGGTAGGCGCTCCGGCTGTCGGTCCCACGGGGTCTGCCCCGCTCGCGTGCAGCGGTGGGTGGGTGTTTTGGCTGATCCTAGGCCTTTTTTGATCCCTGGTCACATTTCTTGCGCTTTCCTCTCGCTCTCTGGCCTCCCTTTGGGCAGGGACTACGCAATCTCCTCAACTGCGTGGTCTTGACACCCCCAAGATGACAGCTGTCACAGAACAGCGCTGCTATGGCCTCACCCAGCTCTGCAGGGAAGTCCTGCAGCTTCCTCCGGGCTGAGCGCTGCAGCCCCCCCTCCCTTCGGGGCTGCACCCCTGCACTGCACCCTAACTTGGTGCTCCACCCCTGCACTGCAACCCCCCAACAGCTGCACCCCTGCACTGCACCCTAACTTGGTGCTCCGCCCCCGCACTGCAACCCCCCCAAGGAGCTGCACCCCTGCACTGCACCCTAACTTGGTGCTCCACCCCTGCACTGCAACCCCCCAACAGCTGCACCCCTGCACTGCACCCTAACTTGGTGCTCCGCCCCCGCACTGCAACCCCTCCAAGGAGCTGCACCCCTGCACTGCACCCTAATTTGGTGCTCCACCCCTGCACTGCAACCCCCCCAACAGCTGCACCCCTGCACTGCACCCTAACTTGGTGCTCCGCCCCCGCACTGCAACCCCCCCAAGGAGCTGCACCCCTGCACTGCACCCTAACTTGGTGCTCCGCCCCTGCACTGCAACCCCCCCAAGGAGCTGCACCCCTGCACTGCACCCTAACTTGGTGCTCCGCCCCCGCACTGCAACCCCCCCAAGGAGCTGCACCCCTGCACTGCACCCTAACTTGGTGCTCCGCCCCCGCACTGCAACCCCCCCAAGGAGCTGCACCCCTGCACTGCACCCTAACTTGGTGCTCCACCCCTGCACTGCAACCCCCCAAGGAGCTGCACCCCTGCACTGCACCCTAACTTGGTGCTCCGCCCCCGAACTGCAACCCCCCCAAGGAGCTGCACCCCTGCACTGCACCCTAACTTGGTGCTCCACCCCTGCACTGCAACCCCCCAACAGCTGCACCCCTGCACTGCACCCTAACTTGGTGCTCCACCCCTGCACTGCAACCCCCCAACAGCTGCACCCCTGCACTGCACCCTAACTTGGTGCTCCGCCCCTGCACTGCAACCCCCCCCAACAGCTGCACCCCTGCCCCGCCCCCGTGCTCGGTACTGCCCCGCCCCCCACTGCCCCGCCCCGCCCCCCGGCCGCTTCCATTCGGCCCTCGCGGTGGGGGGGGCGGGGCGCGCGGTGTCGTCACGGGAGCGGGGCGGGGCCGTCAGCGGCTGCGCAGGCCGACGCCGCCTGCGGGGCCCTCGCTGTGCGGCGGCGCCCGCTGCCCCCAGGGCCGGCGGCGAGCGGGGCCCCGGGCGGCCATGGAGGGGACGTGGAGGCAGGTGGTGGAGCGGGCGAGAGCCGCCTTCGCGTCGGGCCGGTGCCGCTCGCTGGAGTTCCGGGCGCGGCAGCTGGAGGCCCTGGAGCGGATGGTGCGCGAGAGGGAGGAGGAGATCCTGGCAGCCATCGCGGCGGATCTGCACAAGGTCGGCGGCGGCGAGGGGAAGCCGCGGGCGGGGTGGGAGGTCGGGCCTTGGCCGCGCTCTCTCCCAGACGCTGTGTCGTTGCAGTGCGGGCCCAGCGCGTACGGCCACGAGATCCTGGGCGTGCTGGGGGAGCTGGCCGCGGCCAAGGAGGAGCTGCCGTCGTGGGCAGCCCCGCAGCCGGTGAGGAGGAACCTGCTGACGCTGCGGGACGAGGCCTACGTCTGCCCCCAGCCGCTGGGGGTGGTGCTGGTCATCGGGGCCTGGAACTACCCCTTCGTGCTGGTCGTGCAGCCTCTGATCGGGGCCATCGCGGCAGGTGGGGACGGACCCACGGCGGGCGCTGGGGGCAGGTGGGAGAGGAGCGCGGAGGCTCAGCCGTCGGGCTGGGTTTGTCTCGTAGGCAACGCCGTGGTGGTGAAGCCGTCGGAGATCAGCGAGCACACGGCCCGGCTGCTAGCGGATCTCCTGCCCCAGTACATCGACCCAGTGAGTGCAGCTCGGTGGAGGGCCCGCTGGTTCCCTGCAGCGTCTGGCTCTTCCAGGGGAGCTGCTGCAACTCGGGGCAACCCTGGCGTGCTTCCGTTTGCCCCGCAGGAGTTGTATCCCGTGGTCACTGGAGGAGTAGCTGAGACAACAGAGCTGCTGACCCAGAGATTCGATCACATCCTCTACACCGGCAGCTCCGCGGTGGGCAAAATTGTGATGGCGGCGGCTGCCAAGCACCTGACGCCCGTCACCCTGGAGCTGGGTGGGAAGAGCCCCTGCTACATCGACAAGGACTGTGACCTGGCCGTCGCCTGCAGGTGAGGCCGTCACGGACCCTCCTCGGGTGCTCGGCCATAGGGCAGGAGCTGGGCGGGGGGGGGGAGGGCACCTCTGGGCTTTTGCGGCAGGCCCGCAGTTCTCGCTGAGAGACCTTCTCCCTTGCCGCCCTAGGCGGATAACGTGGGGGAAGTACATGAACTGTGGGCAAACCTGCATTGCCCCCGACTACATCCTCTGCGACCCGTCCATCCAGGACAAGGTGGTGGAGAACATCAAGACGACTCTGCAGGTGAGCGTGAAGTTCCTTGGGCCTTGGCAGCTGCATCCGTTAGCATGGCACTGCGAGTACGCTTTGGCCGTGACTTCACGTAAGTGTCGTCCTGGAGCTGTAGGTGTTTGGAAGGTTCATGACGTCCTTTGCTTGTGCTCTGCCCTTTGGCAGGAGTTCTACGGGGAAGACGTGAAGAAGTCTCCGGATTACGAGAGGATCGTCAACAAGCGTCACTTCAGGAGAGTCCTGGCCCTGCTGGAAGGACAGAAGGTCGCTCACGGGGGCGAGGCTGACGAGGCCTCCTGCTTCATAGGTACCTATGGCTCGTGAAGGAAAAGGGGAGGTGGTGGGTGGCCGAGGGACCTTGTGCTGGCAGCAGGTGCCTTTTGGGGGCTGTGCGTGTCTGTGTTTTGCTTGCTCTGCGTTGAGCCCTGGCAGCGCCCAGGACTTGATCCTGCGCTGGGCCGCGTCTGTCTGTGCTCGCTCAACGTCCTGCTGTTCTGTTTTCCCCAGCACCGACTATCCTCACTGATGTTTCCCCGGAGTCCAAGGTGATGGAGGAGGAAATCTTTGGACCCGTCCTTCCCATTGTGACGGTGAAGAGCGTGGACGAGGCCATTGAGTTCATCAACCGTCGGGAGAAGCCGCTCGCGCTGTACGTCTTCTCCAACAACAAGAAGGTGGGTCTGGGCTCTGCTGCCCAGCTGCAGCAGCTCTGCGTGCTTGGATGCTGGGTGTGGCTGGTCGCGGGCACGGCTCCCCGCTGCGCCCGTGTTGGCCCCTGTTTGTATCTGAATCCAGGTGTTTGGCTCCTGTGGGCCCCGAGTGTTCCCCAAGCTGCCGGAGGCTCCCGGGCCCCCGCTGAAGGGCTCTGGGTTTGCACCATGTTGTGTAACAGAAGGATGAACATGGTTCCTGTTTAGTACCATGTAACCTTTCATGTTTAATTCAGTTACATGTAAAATCTAGCTAAGGAGGAGAGCTCCTGGCTTTCCAGCTTTCCCATCCTTCCTCTGAACTTTACCTCTTGCCTCGAGTTACATTGCAAAGAGAGGGCTTGTCTGAGCTGACAGCAGCTGGAAGTTACTATGGTGGCCCTGTGGCTCGTAGCCTCCCTTCCAGTCCCACTTAGTTACATGGCGTGGACTCTTTAGGCCTTTTTAATGTATTTCTTTTCTTACTAGTTAATCAAAAGAGTAATCTCGGAAACCACTAGTGGAGGAGTTACTGCAAACGATGTCATCATGCACTACTTCCTCTCAACCTTGCCTTTTGGTGGTGTTGGTGAGTTATTAGAGCTCCTTAAACATTTATGACTTGCTGTATGTTGTGACACAGGGTGCAGCAGTGGTTGGTTTGTGTTCCACATGCTCCTGTGCCTGTTACAGCTGAAAGGTCTATACAGCAGACCTCAATAATAACTAGAAAAAATTCTGCAAGTGCATTAGGAGAGAGGCCAAAGGAGGGGAAGTTTTTGGTGTGTGTATTTAGTGCAGTCTGATGTGAAAGGTGCTTTAAAAATGTTAGCTGTGACCAAGGTGATTAGCACTAATTGCGGGAAGAGGGATAGGACTTCAGCTGTGAGGAGAATAGGAAGAGGCTGTGGAACAGCACATAGAAGCTTTGCAAAGAGGATTTGGATGTTAGAGTTCACAAGCTGAATGCAAACCTGCAGTGTTCTGCTGCTGTGAACAGGCGTGTGCTGTGCTGGGACAGAGGAAGAGGGCTCCCTTCCCTTTCCTGAGGACTCCCTGCAAGAGTCCTCAGGAAACCCTTCTTACTCAGCATCAGTCAGATCTCAGAGCCTTGGTGTGGTGGTTTGGAGGAGAGCCAGAGAAGGCTCAGAGGCCTAAGGAACAGCGCCCACAGGGACGCATCGAAATACTGGAGGTTGCTTAGTCAGAAGGGTGTGGAAGAAGAGGGGTGGAGGATGCACGGACATCTTTAAGACTATGAGAAGTTCTGTAGAAGGGAAGGACCCGTTGTCCCCCCTGCAGGAATACAGAAGAGAAGTGCTTTTAAACTGCAGCAAGGAAGATGCAGGGTAGATGACATGCAGTGCAGATGGAAAGCAATTAAAACTTACCTGTGCTTCTGCCTGCCCTGCTGGTGGCCTCAAGCAGCCAAAGGCCAGCCGAGCCCGTGACGTGACCTGTTGGGGTTGTGTGTCTCAGGTAACAGCGGGATGGGTGCCTACCATGGTCGGCACAGCTTTGAGACCTTCTCCCACCGCCGAGCCTGCTTGATCAAGGACTTGAAGATGGAGGGGGCCAACAAACTCCGGTACCCGCCTAGCAGCCAGAAGAAGGTGGACTGGGCCAAGTTCTTCATCCTGAAGCGATTTAACAAGGGCCGAGTGGGACTGGTCATCTTGGCGCTGCTGGGGGTCGTGGCAGCTGTGGTGATAAAGGTGAGCCTTGGCTCTCAGCTTTCTACATGAGTGTGTTCGATCCACTTTATCTTCTGTGACTTCCTTCTTTGCAACTGCAGCTTTTTCCTAAAGCCTAGCTAGCCTATTTTCTCTGTCTTGGCACTTACAAAATTTGGCTCATCAGAAATTTCCAAGGCTTGTTTCTTATTCTTGCAAGCGGTGTCTAGAATACAGATGTCCTCAGAGAAATTTCCTAGGCTGCTATACCATTTGTTGCTCTGCCTTGGGTGACGCCTGTGAGGAACTCCCTGCAGTAGTGGAGGCTGTGACATTTTGGATGGCTTTGCCCGCGGTGATATGAGCCGCTCGACTGCCTTGCGCGGCAGGCTGGAGTTTTGTGCTGCAGGACCCTGTGGAAAGGTCGCTGTGACTTGAAGCCTAGGCCTAGGTCCTGTTCCTTGCCCAGTTGCAGCCCCCATCTGACCTTGGCTATTTCTGTTTCCCCCTCTGTTTCCAGCAGGGGAAGGTGGAAGGGTGGGATGTCCTTTTCCCTCCATAGAAGGCAGAGGCCTGCTGGCTTTGGCTGGACTCAAGGTGCCTCTAGAGATGGAGGAAAAAGATCTAAAACTGCAAGTGTGACTTGCTCTTGGTTCTCTGTGACATAGCAGACGAGGCAGTAGCAGGCACTCCTTACACAGCTCAACTGTGCATCCTTCTTGTGCACCCTGCCCTGGTGATTTAGTAGACCTAAGGGAGCAGCTGCTGAGGAAGCAGGAGATTGCAGGGTGGATCAGGCCTCTCTGCCCTCCCGTCGGTTCTGTGCTGTTAACTGCTGCGAAGGGAAATGCAGGAGCCCAGCGAGTGTGGGGGGAAATAATCCTCCATACCATTCATACTTGAGACCAGGAGGAGGCGTAAGAGCTAACAGTTGGCTCGCCCTGAAGCGCCAGCAGAGAAGCAGGCCCTGTCTTGATGAATGCTGCCTCAGTGAAGGGGGGAAACTCACAACGTCTTGAAATCGTTTGGGTTTTCTCAGAATCACCAGTCTGTGCTGAAGAGAAAAGCCCTCTTGATTTTGCTGGCTGTTCAGAGGCTGGGCTGGCTCAGTATGTATTGAGAAGCAGGTTTCAGAGCACTGCTGTTGCTGTTACAGTGAGGTAGGAGTCTTTCTTTTTCACTGTATGCAGACTTGGTTTGAGACTGGGCAAAGCTTTGTTAGAGCAGTGAATCTGGGGCTTGGAGAAAGTTCCCCCAGGAGTCAGAAAACAATATTTTCCCTGGCATGCCGTGTTTGGAGCTCCCTCAGTGTCTAAGATAACCAGCAGTAAGTGCATG
The DNA here is from genome assembly GCF_040807025.1 of Struthio camelus. Taxonomy (NCBI): domain Eukaryota; kingdom Metazoa; phylum Chordata; class Aves; order Struthioniformes; family Struthionidae; genus Struthio; species Struthio camelus. The sequence goes on from NC_090957.1 coordinate 18,026,082, forward strand.
ATGAGGGGATAGGGGCAGGCAAGCTGGGCCAGGCAGCACCCTGGGGAAGTCGAAGGGAGCAAAGGGCTTTGCTTCAGGCTGTTCTAGAAAGGGGATTGGTTTCATTTCGGCAAATCCTTCATAGGATGTTGGTGTTGCTGTGTTTTGCTTTCACAGATGGTTTACTACTGAAGAAAGGAGAAGGCGCCATAATCAGCGTGCCATAATCATATCCTGAGCGCTTGCTTGGTGTCTGTTTTCCTAAGTTGAGAAATCATTTTTTTTCTTTAGTAATGGATTATTTCAATGAGCTGTCAAGCACACAGAATAGGCTTAGAAAGGCACTAACCAGGAGTCATGTTTACTAAAAAGCCTTGCTGAAATAGAGGGACCAGTTGGTACAAGCTATCAAAAGGAGGACCGAAGAGCAAGAGGCGCCTGTGCTGCCTGCCACCACCCCGAGCCGTGCAGAGAGCTGCTTCCAGGGATGCATGCTCTGCGTCTTACACCAAACTGTTCAGCTTTCTTCAGTGGCAAACAGGATCTCAGGATTCAGCTGTAATTTGGTCGAGAGTGTTTTCCCTACAGTTACTAGGATGTCCGGCTTCGGTTGTGCTCGTAACAGCCACCCTCTGCTGACTAGTCTGAGGCAGAGTGTGCTCCTAGTGTGCTGGCTAATAGTTTTTATCAATAGTGATGATGATTAATAAACCTAATGAGGTTCCCACCTTGCTTTCTAATCAAGGTGAAGTATCCGTGGATCCCTTAGAGCAAGAATAGCACAGCTGGTTAGAGGATGCAAGCTGACATCCCTCTTTGGGATCCGAGTTTCATGACATGCCTATAAGGATTGTTTGGCTTTTAAAAAATTACAAAGAAGATACTTGCACCACATCTGTCTTGCTAATAAGACTATGCTGTGCTTGCACAAAACAACTTCCAGGCCTGTTTAGAAAACTGGAAATGACAACCCATTCCTGCTCAGATTCCTCCAAGGAAAAACGATTAGAGAAACAGCGTGTATTCCTTGGTGTTTGAGCCTCTGGGTTTGCTGTAATCTTGCACTGGAAATAATGTGGGAACCGTTCTAGCTTGGGAAGAGGATGCTGGAGAAATTTAAGGCTTGATACTAAAAGAAGGAAAAATAAAAAATAGTGTATAAAGGCAATTCTCAACAATATATAGTGGAAAATTATATCTACTGTGCAATAGATGGGATTTTATGTCCTGTGAAAATCTATGTGCTAAGCTTTTATAATAATATATTTTACAAGTACTAAATAAACACTGAGAATTATATAATAAAGCAAGCCTCTTGATTAAGTCACTGCAATCCCCTGGGGAATCCTGCCTGACCTCTGCTGCTCCTGGCTCTGGCTGTGGCTTGGACAAGTGTTGTGTGCGTGTTGCAGGGTGACAGGCTAAGATGATGCGTCCTCTGCCACCAGCGCAGGGGTGCAGACCTGCAGCACAGAGCTCCCCCTGCTTCGGGGGAAAGAGGAGATCAGTCGCTCTTAGGAAGATGCTGTGCTCATGGCAGCTTGGAGGAATCCTCTAATAAATGCCTCCCACCTGCAGTGGCTGCTGGGTTGGAGGTGGTTCTCATCGGGACAGTAGCCCAGGCTCAGTTCCTTGACTGCCAGTGGCTCCTGCAGCGTGTGAAAACTCCACTGGCCACGTGCACTCGGTCTGGGCAGAGCAACACGCTTTCACAACTGCGCGCGGGCCTCTGAGTCACGGCCACAGCTGCAGTGCAGTGATCCCAGGCATGGCTGGTCTTCCTGGGACACACACAACTGTCCTGGTGTCCTTGAGGGTAAACAGTGAGCACTGGTGGGGCTCCAGCGTGCGCTGCAGAGGCCCTCACCAGCCCTGCCAGGTAGGTGCCCCTGGGCTTGAGCAATCCCAAGTGACAAGCAAGCTCTTGCCTCCTGCGCAGAGTTACCAGCCCTGATTCAAGGCTTGCGTGTTCAGGGCACAAGGATGTATCTGGGTAAAGGGTGCGTTGTTTCTAGTGAGAGCCCTGGGCCTGGGCGAGAGCCTCTCGTGGGAGGAGAGATTGCTCCAAGCTGTGTCAGGGGAAGGGCTCGTGTGTGTTTGCACTTGCTCTGTCAGTTGAGGAGATCAGCTGAGAGAGAAGCTGCTCTGAATGTAACTTTCTTTCTTTTTTTTTTTTTTTTTTTTAAAACAAGTCATTTGCTTTATTGGCCAAGATCAGGTCAGTGTCGCACAGCTGTGGAAGAGCACAGGGAAAGGCAGATTTTAGTACCTGCAAGGAAACCTCCTGGTCTCATTTCATAAGGCAGGGTTTACAGGCAGATCTCTTGTCCTGACTGAAAAGTAGAGCACAACTCCCAGGAAGCAGAATAAAACCTCACACTGTTTTGTAACAGCAGTGTCCCATGAACGTGGCCTCACAGGGCAAGATACCCGCAAGCTGGCTCGCGGGAACCCAGCTCTGTTTGCAGCCTGCTGCCCAGAGAAGCCATGGCACTGTCTGTGTTGGCGCTCCTTGGGAGCGTCCCTGTAAGCGGAGGGGAGGGCAGTTTGGTTATTTCAAGCACGCCTCCGAGGTAGGGGAAAGCACCCATGGAGTGAGATTTATCAGCCGTTCCCAGAGATGCTGTGTCGCCATGACAGACGCCTTTGGTTCCTGGGTCTTGCACAGGTAGGATGGGGCCTGGATCTACCCCTTTGTGCTGGTCGTGCAGCCTCTGATCGGGGCCATCGCGGCAGGTGGGGACGGACCCACGGCGGGCGCTGGGGGCAGGTGGGAGAGGAGCGCGGAGGCTCAGCCGTCGGGCTGGGTTTGTCTCGTAGGCAACGCCGTGGTGGTGAAGCCGTCGGAGATCAGCGAGCACACGGCCCGGCTGCTAGCGGATCTCCTGCCCCAGTACATCGACCCAGTGAGTGCAGCTCGGTGGAGGGCCCGCTGGTTCCCTGCAGCGTCTGGCTCTTCCAGGGGAGCTGCTGCAACTCGGGGCAACCCTGGCGTGCTTCCGTTTGCCCCGCAGGAGTTGTATCCCGTGGTCACTGGAGGAGTAGCTGAGACAACAGAGCTGCTGACCCAGAGATTCGATCACATCCTCTACACCGGCAGCTCCGCGGTGGGCAAAATTGTGATGGCGGCGGCTGCCAAGCACCTGACGCCCGTCACCCTGGAGCTGGGTGGGAAGAGCCCCTGCTACATCGACAAGGACTGTGACCTGGCCGTCGCCTGCAGGTGAGGCCGTCACGGACCCTCCTCGGGTGCTCGGCCATGGGGCAGGAGCTGGGCGGGGGGGGGAGGGCACCTCTGGGCTTTTGCGGCAGGCCCGCAGTTCTCGCTGAGAGACCTTCTCCCTTGCCGCCCTAGGCGGATAACATGGGGGAAGTACATGAACTGTGGGCAAACCTGCATTGCCCCCGACTACATCCTTTGCGCTGGGCCGCGTCTGTCTGTGCTCGCTCAACGTCCTGCTGTTCTGTTTTCCCCAGCACCGACTATCCTCACTGATGTTTCCCCGGAGTCCAAGGTGATGGAGGAGGAAATCTTTGGACCCGTCCTTCCCATTGTGACGGTGAAGAGCGTGGACGAGGCCATTGAGTTCATCAACCGTCGGGAGAAGCCGCTCGCGCTGTACGTCTTCTCCAACAACAAGAAGGTGGGTCTGGGCTCTGCTGCCCAGCTGCAGCAGCTCTGCGTGCTTGGATGCTGGGTGTGGCTGGTCGCGGGCACGGCTCCCCGCTGCGCCCGTGTTGGCCCCTGTTTGTATCTGAATCCAGGTGTTTGGCTCCTGTGGGCCCCGAGTGTTCCCCAAGCTGCCGGAGGCTCCCGGGCCCCCGCTGAAGGGCTCTGGGTTTGCACCACTGTGTGTCTCGGCCGTCCTTCCCACGCAGGTGAACGCTGGTACCGTGGCAGTCTCCTGCCCCCATTTCAAGGTCTATTGGGCCAGTTCAGGAATTTAGGTAATGGATTTGTGCTCACACAACAGCCCCAGGATTTTTTCTGGGAGGACTGAGGAATGCCTCAGGGTGTTTCGGTCCTCCTCCTGTAACCCGTCCCTGTGATAAGGAGTCCTTCAGTTTCGCTGCTATTCCAGTCAGCGCAGGGCTTGTGCTTGGAGTAATGTTAAATGGCACTCTAAGTGGACAACGCATAGTATGCTCCCCAAAGCACACTTTGGATCGAGGCCAGATGTTCAGCATTTGTATTTCTGTGCACTCTTTTGAGCCCCTAACCCTCTCCCGCAAACCTTAAGCCAAGTAATGTTTCAAGGCCGTTTTTGCTGCTGGCAGCAGGCTGCCATGTCTGGCAGGTGTCACTAGATGGCATCTGCTGGAGACAGCTGGCGGAGCTCTGCTGAGCTGTGTTGCTGGGAGAGAGCTTCTCTGTAGGCACCTGTAATTCCTCATCCGGTGTCTGATAGGGCAGCGGACCTGCATGCTCCCTGTAAAATGCCACGGTGACATTGGCATGTCCTGACTCTCCCACTGTGCTGTGTCTTGTTTTGGGTTAGCTCATCAAAAGTATGACAGCGGAGACCTCCAGTGGTGGTGTGACAACCAACGCTGTCTTCATGCACAGTGTGATCCCAGGTCTGCCCTTTGGTGGTGTGGGTAAGTCACTGATCCACCAAGTATAGGTGATTTCAGTGTCCCAGAGGCTGTATCTGGTCTGGGTGTATTCATGAGCATTCAGCGATTTTAGGAACTTTTTCATTTGCACTTTCTCATTGAGGTTAGTCTTACCTGTGGGTTCCTTCAGGAAGTGGCCCATCAGTGCTTGGAGCGGTGTCAGTGCCAGCAGCGAGAGGAAAACCCTCTGGCATATCTGCATGTGCAGCTCTGGCTCTCCTGTGCCCAGGGTGTGGGATAAAGCCACCTGGAGACAAGCAGCTGGTTAAATTTCCATGGCCGCTTTGTCCTGCTCCTTAGAGAGGGTCCTGGCACTTCACTGTTGGCCTGGTGGCTGTGGTAGAAATAAGCAGGCTGTGGGGACTAGGCTGAGGTCTTGGGTGTTCGCTGATGGCAGGTCGCCAAAAGTCCTCGTTATGTCCCACTATTTGAAGAACTAGGCCCTATTTCCCCCCTCCCCTTCCCCAGTGTAAACTCATGGCAGGAGGAGGAGGGCTGGTCCTTGGGAGAAGAGCTGATGCCAGCACTAATTTCAGGGATAGATGCACGCAAACAGCCTGAGTTACCAGCAGCTGTTCGCAGCAGTGAGCAAGTCCTCCTTTATTCCTAGCTAGTTGTTAAACCTGCTCTTTGTGTCCCCACCTTTGGGGAAGCTCTTTGGGGAGCTGCTGCTGCTCTCATGTGTGCAAAGCACCGTGAACAAACTTTCCCTGTGTCCTCAGGGCTGTGAGCTCAAGCTTAAGAGATGTAACTGTCACTGTGCGCAAGAGGCTTGGCTAGCTGAGCCCGTGACGTGACCTGTTGGGGTTGTGTGTCTCAGGTAACAGCGGGATGGGTGCCTACCATGGCCGGCACAGCTTTGAGACCTTCTCCCACCGCCGAGCCTGCTTGATCAAGGACTTGAAGATGGAGGGGGCCAACAAACTCCGGTACCCGCCTAGCAGCCAGAAGAAGGTGGACTGGGCCAAGTTCTTCATCCTGAAGCGATTTAACAAGGGCCGAGTGGGACTGGTCATCTTGGCGCTGCTGGGGGTCGTGGCAGCTGTGGTGATAAAGGTGAGCCTTGGCTCTCGGCTTTCTACATGAGTGCATGTTCCCAGCTCCCTCTCCCAGGCTCGGCCAAGTCTCTGCCTCCATTGCCCCCCTCGCTAATGGCCCAAGTTGAGCTCTGCTCCCTCTCTGTGAGACTCGGTCTTGTCTCTGCCGTCCTAGATGTTGTCTCACTGAAGAGAGGGTGATCTGCAATGAGCAGCACACTGGTCCTGTAACCTGCCATTCACTTCCTGCGTTCCTACTTCTATACTTGATTTTGCTGCAATTTCTTTTCTTCTGAGACATCCTGTCCTCTGAAGAGGTAGAAGGAAATGAAACCAATCTAAAGCAGAGCAGCCCTGAGCAAGCAAAGGCTCAGGCTCCTGCTGAAATACAGCAATTGATTCAGACCTAAACCATCAGTCATGCCGCAATAGTGAGTTAAGGCAGGTGGAAGGAGGACGCGTCTTGCCCTGTGGTGCAGACAGGAGTCTTTGTAGGTCTTGGGAACTGGGGAATCATTCGTCACAAGCGTGTGAAAGCAAAGAAGGTTGTTACTGAGCCTATTATCTGTGTATTGTGTCTTGGGTGAGCCCTATAGAAAACTGTCATGTATCAGCGAACTAAGCCTAACAAAATGTATGTATTACTCATGTCTTGTGTAACTACACCCTCGCAGTCCTAGTGGCTCTGGGGACAGGCCAGGTTGATTGTCCCCTAGCAGGCTGCCCAGGAGCAGAAGGGAAATAGCCTCTAAGAGCATGCACCATCCTGCCCTTGAAAGGACTTACAGCAGCATGAGTGATGTCCCAGCGCATGGGAAATCACCATTAGGCATCCAAGGCACAAAAAGGCTACATGAAGAGACAGCAAAAGATTCTTGAGCCGTAGTCAAACTCTGCCCCAAGGACGTGAGGAGCGCTTGGGGAAGGTAGTGCAGTTGGTACACGGTATTTGGGGCCGCACACTGACGAGGGGGAGTTGCTGTGACTTGAGTCTCCAGGTCTAGGAGAGTCCTTGGCTGGAGAGGCTGAGCATAGTTTCCTGAACTCATGCTTAAGGAATTAATTGAATTTCCATTTTTTTATTGGTTTACTGCTAGTCTTTTATCTCCAAGCTTGTAACTGAAAGCCTGACCTTGAGCCTTGCTGAATAAAACCTGTTTTTACTGTGAAGGCCACCTGGTGCTATAGGGCAGGAGAACAGAGTGCTGGGCTGATATCTCTGTGCTCCAGGATGCAGCGAGTCACTGCGGGGGAGAGCACCCGCTATCACTGCACTGACACCTTATCGCTGCTGCGTCGCGGTGAGCAGCTTCGTGTGAGCCAGCAGGGCCTTGAAAGCCGCAGGAGAGCTGGAAGGGCCGCATTCCCCTAAAAAGCAACCGGAACAGCCCCGGGTGGGACTGCAGCTCGCAGCAGCTGATGTTCTGCTCTGGCAGCTAGCTCTGCCTGAGCCTCCAAGCAAAGGAGCCAGCCTGGGTCTAGCTGGGTTTATTCTTTATTAGGCAGTGGTGCAAGCTGGGCGGTGCTCAGCTCCACTCAGCAGGTGAGAGCTGGCAGTGCTGGTTTGCGTGCGGAAGGGGTTATCTCATGCTCAGTGGGTGTAGGGCAGCTTGGGCAGCACTTGGGATGATGCATAGGGCCTGTTCCCAAGTGATATGCGGTCAGGTACTGCCTAGTGCTGAGTGGGGCCCTTCTGCCCTGAAGGGCTACTCGGGTGCTGGATTCTTCTGTTGGCTGGTCTGCGTTTTGTGTGTCCATCAGTCAGGAGGCGCCTTTGTCCCCAAAGTCCCCAGAGTGCATGGTGCTGTTCAGTGTTTGCTGGTCATGAGCTTTATTACGATGCCGAGCGCAAGCACTGCGACAGCCGCGGCCACCGCCAGCCCACGCCGGAGGAGCAGCTCTCTCATGGACATGATGGTGCCTGGAGCTGGTGGGGCAGGCGTTGCTTCCTGGGGCTCCAGCTGGTATGTTGGTCCCTCGATCTTGGTGATGCCCATGAGCGTGACACCGTTCTGAGCATCCATTCCCGCTGCAACAAGAACGAGGCAGGGTCACTGAGGGCTTTTGGGGAGGCAGAAGGTTTTCTCTTAGGACTGAAAGCACTTTATGAACCATGCCTATCCTACTGAGAGTGGTACCGCAGTCTTGCAGGGAGCTCCAGCCCTCAGCAAGCAGAGTACAGCTGAGCTTTAGTGTGGATCTGGTGTTTTCAAAGTGAAAACTCCCCAGGGTGTCTCTTCCCAGGTAATCCTCCTCTGCTGACATGCTTCATCTCCCAAGGTCCCGTGGCTGTAGTTAACTGTTTGTCTCCCTTTCCCTAAGGCTTAAGGGGCAGAGCTCTAGGGAAAACCCTTTCCTGCCAGCTTGGGTGCAAACACCATGTGCACGGCCTTGACACGTGCAACAGTGCCCTGGCAGGGGGTCCCTCAGCACTGAGGCTGCTAGTCTGGGGAGTGTCCCAGCACGACACAGGTTTGCTGAGAGCAGCATGCTGAGGCACGTACCTACACACCCCCGCACCGCTGTGGCAGGGCTGTGAGCGTAGGGCGGCGGGGCTGGCCCTGGGCCACAGGGCAGAGCCTTGCACGATGCTTCAGGACCTGAGTTCAGCTCTTCTGCTGGCTGCTGGGTCACTCCTGCACGGAGCTGAGCCTAGGGGAGGGAATATAGCAAGTTTAACCAGCGGTGCCTGGCATGGAACAGGAAATCCCCACTGAGCAAAGCTGCCGTGCTGTGTCATGCACAGCTGGTCTGGTGAGAAATGGCACCCTGCAGCCAAGAGATGCGCCCAAAATGACCAAGAAATGCTTGCTGCTGCAGACTCCAGTGCTGCTACCGCACAACATGTTGCTGAGCGGCTGCAGTTTGGATGAGCAGAGCTGGGTTATGCCTTGGTGGCCCCATCCGATCTGTGCTTCGTGTCTCAAGTCAGGCATGGCACAGAGAGAAACCTCAAGGCGCGCATGTGGCACACAGGAGGGCTACCTCATCAGCTGCCTTCTTCCAGTCCATGCGGACAATGTAGGTGATGAAGCAGCTGCAGAGGATGGAGACGCAGATGAGCATGCTGAGCCAGAGACCTGCGGAGGGACACCAGTGTCAGCTGGCTGCCGCAACTGGGCTGAGCTGTGGCAGCTGGCGTCTTGCAGCAGAAAGGGCACCCCGCCCCAGCGCCCAGGTCAGCGGGGACAGGGGACGGGGCCAGCTATGAGTGCCTGCTGCGGAGCTGCCTGGCAGACCCAGCTGGGCACTGCCCTCATGACAGGGCCTCAGTGGGAGGGTTGCGACAAGCCATGGGTGGGGTCGCAGCGGCGGGAGCCATGTCCCATCTGCAGGGGATTTGGGGGCAGCGTGCAGGGTCATGTTTCAGCATGGTGGTAGCGGGGTGCCAGCCCTCCCTCTGGTCAGTACCTATGATGCCGATCTTGGCCACGAAGAGGAGCACAGCTCCCACAGGCAGGCCGATGCCATAGTAAGCCACAGCGTTGAGGATGGCCCCAAACTTCTGCTTGCCTATGCCTCTGAGCACTCCGCTGCAGGCGCCCTGTGAGGGAGGAGAGTGGGTGAAGGACTGGGGTGAGGGCTGGGGTCCTCCATCCTGGGGTATCCAGCTGAGCTGCATCCAGGGTCTGCCACTGCCTCAGGGCAGCCCCTGTAGGATGCCCGGTGAACCAATCCCAAGGGCAAGGTTCCTCCTTCCTCAGCCCCAGCCCTCCCCACAGCCTGTGACTGCCAAGGGCTCTCAGGGAATTGTAAGGTCCCCTATTAAACATAGCAGCATCCCTGAGGACTTACACATGTGGCTTCAAATAAGTAGAAGCCAACATAGACGGGTATGGCCCAGGCCACCAAGTCGATGATCTCCCTGGGGACAGAGAAGAGGTGACGGTTATTTTGGGGAACTGGCCGCTGCTTTGTGGACGCTAGGACCGGGAGCTGGAGTACTCACTTGTCATAGGTAAAGACATAGCCCAGCACATCCTTCATGGCTGCTAAAATGGCCCCTGCTGCTATGCAAAATCCCCCTGAAAAACAGAGCAAAGAATTGAGGCCATCGTGGAGGGGGAGCTGGCCCTTGCCCCATGCTTGGAGGTGTGCCACCAGCCGTACTGCCAGGCTGGCCCTATGCCCACAACACTGGCATGACGCAGAGGGAATTAAAGGGTAACTTGTGTGCATTGCAGATTGAGGATGGCAAAACGTGCCCTGCTTTTGTGGGGTCTGGAGCTAGCCTGGCGTGGCTGGTGGCAAGGGATGAGCGGTGGGAAGGGCCAAGCTGGGTGCTTGGGGCACCTCACCTGTGCAGAGCAGGCAGGTGGAGGAAGATCTCTTGGCCGTCTTCCCGTCCCCGGCGCCAAGCGCGTTCCCCACCTGGACGCTGGCAGCTGTGCCGAGCCCTAGGGGAATCTGTAATCACAGAGCGCTGATGCTGACTCGTGCAACTAGGTGACGCTAGGCCTTGCGGTAACGGGCCATCATAGCCAGAGGAATGACAAAATAGTGACCCAGCAGAGCAGGGGCAGAAGGTCAGGATTTAATTTAAAATATATCCACAGGAGGCACAGGCAGGAGCAAGGAGTGACTGAAGTGCAAAGAGGGCAGAGATGAGACCCGAGTTTGCTGGAGCTGATTCTTGTTGGAGTCTGTACTGAGAATGTTCCTATGGTGGCCTAATCTTAAATAATAATCTTCAAACCTTACCATGTAGGCAACAGCAGACACCTCATAGATGATGGACTGCGCTGAGAGCTCAACGACGCTCAGCAGGCCTGAAGCGGAGAGGAGAGAGTCAGCATTGAGTTCAAGCACCTGATAAAGAGACCGCTCTCGGCCCCTGCTGACCCTCGCCAGCCGCCGAAGACAGCGCTCTCAGTCACACCCTCTCCGCCTCCGTGTAGCTGCCCCTCTTCGCTGACCTATCAAGAAGCTCCCAATTTCGTAGGTCCACCACTCAATGCATATCATGAGCATGCTGGGGATAGCTAGCGAGGTGAAGCTGTCCCAATCCAAGAGGCACTCCCTGGACCAGCCTGGAGAGAGGAGATGAGAAATGTTGCCTGATGGAGGACCAAACTGGTTGAGTTTTGCATCTTTGCGAATGTGAGGCAGCCAACTGTGCCTTTCATGATGGGACCCCCATGCAAAGCCTCCAAATCAATGCTCATGAACCTGGTAGGATCTCCAGCAATGGTACGTGTGTATATGTGCTCTGCTGTTGAATTGCCAAGGCCCACAGAGCTGTGTACCTTCAGCTGATCCCTCTAAGACCAGAGAATCCAAGGAGAGCCTCGCACCTATGTCTGGGCTGCTCCTGCTTTGGGACCAAACCCAACAAAGCTTCAGCAGAAAGTTTCAGTCCTCAAGAATTAATGTTTACTGCCCAGCGTAGTGCTCGTACATCACGTGCTGCCACCGAAGCAGCACGGCGCTCCTGGGGTGTACCAGGTGGAAGTTAATATTACACCTCTAGGACTAACAAAATACGCTTGATAGAAATGGTGGAAGATTTACAGACCTTCCTGTAAAGAAGGAACAGAGTGGGACATGGGAAGATGCCTTACCTCCCCATGTCTCCACATGCAGCTTCTTGCCTACAATATACAGGAACAAGAAAACGGTTTGAGAATACTGAGCAACGGTGTTGGCCCAGGCTGAGCCCCTGGAAAGGAAATGAGAAATGCTGTCTGTGCCCTGCTCACACCTCCCCTGCACAACCGCTCCTGCTCTGGGGGTGACAAAGCGTAACGTCCTGCTGGCCCCCGAGCGTGCCAGTGCTGCTGCAGTCAGGGCACATGGCCAGCTGCCCTGACTAAGGACTCCTAGCACATGGCCCCAGCCCCTCACGGGCCAGGATGCTGGGGATGAGAAGGCTTGGGCGGTCGCAGCACCTCGCACATTAATTCCCCGATCTGCTGCTTCAGGAATTGGTCCCTTTGTGAAGACAGACCAGAGCCCTGGCTAAGTAGGGCTGCTACATAAATCCTATATTTCAAAACATAGATGAGCTGTTTCAAGCTAGGCTGCTACAGTGAGTCCTTTCTGAAAATACTGTGTTTCTCGGGGTAAAAGCCTGTTTCCTATAAACCACTTGCTGTGTTGGGCCCTTGGAATGAAGCTGCAGTTACAAGGTGTCATTTTTTTTTTCACTGTGGGACTCGGGTGCTACTCACGTAATACCGAAGCCCAGCGCATAGAGAAAGATGCAGTTTGCAATCACATTGACAGCGTTGCCGACAATGCCACTCAGCACTTGGGGCCACATGATCATCTGTGAGGAAGAGGAGACAGACCTGCATCATTGTCATGAAAGCCTCGGAAGGCACCTGCCGGGCCCATTCTCAATTAGCTTTCACGGCCTTTAAACTGAAGAGTAAACTTGTGACGTTAGTCACCTACTTTGAAAATGACTGCGCTGGAGGTAAATCCCTGATGTGGGAAGGTACAAAGGAAGGTCCATCAGGTAGACAGGTACAACTGTCCATGTGACACGAGTGAGCTCCAGGGAAGAACCTGGAGCCACCAGCACTGGCAAGCACAAAAACCCAGGAGTGTGGCTGAGGGGAGCTCCAAGCCCATGCCCAGGGCAGGAAATGACCCTCCATAGGTGCAAGGGTTGTGGGACACCCACCTGGTTCTGCAGGTATCTTGTCTCCAAGTGATACAGAAAAACTGCCTGAAAAGCAAATTGGTGCATGAGATGAGGCCAACACTCAATGTGGGTTGCACTGCTGTGGATGAAAACAAGAGCTGTGCACCCGCTCCATGCCCAACTGCAGCCCTGATGCTGCCCCGCTCTCTGCAGCTTGGGCCTTCCTCCCAGGCAGAGCCTGTCCCTCGCGGCACCACACAGTGAGCCACAGCCCACAGGGACCATTGGGCTGGGCAGGACGTGGGGCCCTGTGCATAGGGACTTACGGGAAGAGCAGGGATGAACGCCATCACGTAGAGCTGGGTTAACCTGGAGGGGACACGAGAGAGCACAGTCAGTGAGGGGACTGAGGCCCCCGCCCCCCCCCAGGGAGGGATGAGGTGTTGGTATCAAAGGCTGTCCCTGCCGCACGGCTGCCCAACCTGGAGACCTCGGGGTCCTGGCGGATGAGAAGCAGGAGCTGCTCGATGTTGATGAGGATGGCGCAGCAGGGGAAGCAGCACAGCAGGATGATGAGGGTGGCACGCTGCAGGATCACTCCCACGCGCCGCAGGTTCTTGCTGCCATAGGTCTGTGAGGCAAGAGTGTGGCAGTGAGCCCTGCCACACCAGTGAGCCACCATGCCAGGGAGTTACAGGGCCCATGTGGACAATGGAGCAGCCCTGACCCCATCCTGTCCTGGAGACCTCTTGGGAAGGACTTGGTATTTCAAGGAGAGCTCAGACCTCCCTGCCAGCTGGCTAGGGGATTGCTGCTTAGGGCCAAATTTCCCCGGCTCCCCGCATAGCAGCTTGCTCGTGCAGCCTGGGCTCCCACAGCACAGCTTTGCCTCACACCATGCCTGGGCAGCGTGAGCCTGTGCTGTAAAACCCAGCGTCTCCAGGATGAGTGTCAGTATCCTGTACCCACCTGGGATATCAAGGTGTCACATGCCGAAGACAAACCGTATCCTACAGAGATAGCAGTAACATTTACAACCTGGAAGGAGCAGAGGAATAAAAAAAATGAGCAAATGTGTATAATATTAGACTTTCAAGTAGGGAGAGTTGCTAAAAGGCAAAGTGGGAGTGCAAAATCTCCTCAGTCCTTGTCTGTCTCCATGTCACAGGACAGTTCCTCCTGCCTCCCTCTCCATAACCATATCCCAGCACTATCAGGTCAGAGCTGGTGCCTAGCCAGGTGCCAAGGCAGCCCATGGAAATACTTACAGCGATGGCTAGTGTGACGGAGGCCAGCTCAACGTTCCCCAGGTGGCCGCAGAATATGGAGCTGACGAGGTGGATTAGGAAAATGAGGAGCTGGTTCAGGAGCTGCAAGGAAGAGGAGACAGGGAGAAACAGAGGTGAGCAAGGGGTGGCTGTGCTGGAGGCAGAGACCTGGCAATGCTGTTCTCCTCCTGGGTCCAGGACAGGAGGGTAACTATACCCATGTGCCTGGATATAACTAGTCAAGCAAATAAATCCCTCGTGGCACCTCAGATAAAACTGATTTGAAGTTTCTACCCCCTTGCCAGGTATTTAGCAGTGCTCCACATCCATCTTCTCCAGGAGCTGTCTGAGGTCTTCCATTGTTTTGGCTCTGCTGGCTGAGGAACCTGCGCCTTGCTGTACCCGCAGCATTGTGCCATAGCTGAAGCCACCCCAACCTACTTGACTGATGCGCCAGTGCCCTCCACCTTGGATCCCTACCAGTGGCCATGCCAGCACTATCAGCTTCTTTGCGTCCTCCCAGAAGTTGTCTGGGATCAGATGCTGAAGCCAGTGGCGTTTCTTCCCACAGCTGCTGGGCGCAGGATCATGAGGGCTGCTGGCCATCACCTCGCTGAAGCCGTTCTCCTCGGGGAAGTTCGCCTGCTTCATGCTGCGAATCTGCTAGGGGAGTGAAAGAATCCTCCTTCTCTGTGCTCTGTTAAAACCACCGAGCGCCCAGCCCCACGAGGGTAAGCAATGTGTAACCATGGCAGGGTGAACTTCAGCCAGGGCTGAGCAAGCCATCCGCGTGCTTCCTGCTGCCAGTGCTGGTGTGGCGATGGGGAGCACGGGCAGTGAGCTGGGGCCAGGGCAGGACATGCTGCCAGGCTCAGGGCTGGGGGAGCCAAGCGAGGGTCCCGCGCGCTGATGTGGGCTGCACAGAAGAGCCCAGCTGCACCAGTGTAAGGCACTTGCTGCCTGCCCCGAGCCAGCGCGTTGTTGGGGAGCCTTCCCAAATTGCTCCCACGAGCTCTACAGAGCTACCCACTTACCTCCTGCTGCTGTCACAGCCCTGCTGTGCTGGTCGCGTGTCCTGCCCGGTTCCCAAGTGGCTGACGACTGCCAGCAGTTTGGAAACAGTCGCTAGCAGGTTGTCCAGCTGCCCCGGGGTGTGGTGCCCCTGGCCAAGCCCACGCAGGCTGTCTAGGGGGCTGCGGTCCCTTTGGCGCTCGCAGCCAGGCAGAACAAGGGCTGCGTAAAGGAGCCCGCGGCACCCTTGCCCAGTGCCAGCTTTTACACCCTCCTACCTCGCTCCTGCTCTGCTGTGGATCTGCTAGCTGGCAGGCTGAAGGGCCGCTCTCCTCTTCCAGCGGAGATGGAGGATTCGTGGGTTCCCGTGCTGCCTCTCATGAGCTCCTGCCTCTGAGTGCTTCGTCTGCAGTGGCTGGGCTGCTGCCCATCTCAGCCCCTCTCATCACAGCGGCGGTGGTGGCCAAAACAAGCCAGCCCCATTGGCTCCAGCTGTCAGCCTTGCACAGCATCAGGTTTCACAGGCGCTGCTCTGCCAGGCCAAATATAGCATCCTGCTTTGGCCCGCCATAGGGCAAAGGAGGTGGAAGAGAGCTACCATGTTGTTTACAGACCTCTCCTGCACAGAGTGGCAGGTGAGCCCTGGCAGACAGGGCCTGGGGAAGTCTGCATGGCAGAGCAAGGCAGACTTCCTCCTCTCCCCAAGCCTCAGCCCTAAAATGGGACTCCAAGCAGGACACAGTCTGCCACAGCTCCCTACATCTAGGTCCCTGCACCCTTGAGGTCATGGTTGATGGATGTTTCAAGCTGATTTAGTATGTATCGTTTCTCTTGTTTTTTATTCGCAGCCCACAGGTGACCAGCTCCATGGGCCAGGAGACCCGCGGGGTGGCTGAGACTGGCAGGGAGTTGCCATGTGCAGGCTGTATGTGGCATTCACCTCCCACGCACTGCTACACCACAGTGCCAGCAGCCTCGCTGTCACTGCAGTTGCAGGTAAGAGCAAGGAGCCCAGCAGCCAGCCTGTCCAGAGACAGCTCCTGTAGACCCCAGGGCTGGACGTTGAGGGCAGGAATGGGCAGGCAATGCCGGGGGGGGCATTTGCATTAAGATGTAAGGTAGTTCCTTGGCAGCTGTCCCCATGCTCAGACTTTGGTCTGGGGCTGCACAGCTGCATATCAAACAACCCTTTCTCATATGATTCAGCAATGGGGTGGGAGCAACCGAAGTGTGGAAGCCCTGCTTGCATTAGAGAGGAGCTGTGTGCTCAGTGAGCCAGGCTAAAATAGGCCACGTTGCTGTAACACACAGCCGGACTCAGAGGCCAGTGCCAGGAGCTAGGACCAGTGTTTAAGGTTATTTCCCTGTGAAAGCTGGTTATTCTGCACAGAACTGCTCAGGTGAGGCTTGTGCTAGAAACCAGGCGCGTGTATCCCTCCTAATAGTTTAGCAGTGTCCATGACTGGGGCCGTGCTCACACCCAGTTAACAACACAACCTTTACTCAGAAAACTTTATTGTATCAAAATGCCAGGTTACAAAAGTGCAAAGGGGAGTTGCTCTAGGCCCTGTGCCTGCCAACACAGGGGAGAGCAGGGCCAGGAGCCAGCAACCAGCGCCCTGATGGGAGTCAGCCATTTTCCAACAAATTTGGCCTTGCACTGCAATGCACTGTTGTAGCATTAGCGAGTGGGCTCTGACATGCCAAGATGCTGGTACAGGCAGGTCTGCAAGAGAACATGCTTTGTGAGTAGCATGAGCCTCTGCCATTACCAAAGCACGTGGTCAAACGCTCCCAGTGTCTAGGAGGACAGTAGCACAAGGCCTGTCTCCTTCCCTAGCCAGCCCTAAGACATGCTCTAGCCCCATCACAAGTGACATCCCCAGTGCAGTGCAGGAGAGGGGACAGCCTCTCATGCACTTCCTTCCCGGGTGTTGCATCCTCGCCACCTTTAAGAACTGAGCATGTGAGATGAGACATTTTGACTTAACCAGAAATTGAGCAAAGTGACTCTTAACAAGCTACTGAGGCAGGGGATTCTTTCCCCGATCATCATCTTCCTAGGACATTACCATGTGCCCTCCTGCTCTGTGCAGTCACGGTTCCTCGGCGGCACACTGACATAGCTCTATCCATTGCCAGTTAGGAGCCGAACCAGCATGCCCGCGAGCAGAACAGCAACGGCTGCAGCAGCAACCAGCACCCGGTGGAGGATGAGGGCTCTTCCTACCACTGGAGGAGCAGTGGAGGCGGTAGGCTCCTCCTGCATGATGAGCTGGTGATCAGGTTGCCTCTCACCTCCCATGATGCTGTTGGGCAGGACCACAGTGTCTGCAGTGTCTGCGTTGACAGAGACGTAATCTGTGCGACAGAGGTGAGTGCTTCAGGGAAGCCAAGCTGCAGAGCCAGGAGATCCCAGCCTTATGCTGGGACAAGCATAAGCGCTTATGCACAAGCGCTAGTGACAGTCCTGAGGGTCCTTTCCCAAGGCTCAAGGACACTGGGACATGCAGCAGCAAAGTGGCATGTGTTCCCTGGTAATGCAGACAGTGGCAGTTCCTTGGAGCAGCCAGGGTGGTGACAGGGGACAGGTATCTTGTACCCCCTATTACTAAATGCAGCAGAAGTGCCACTGGCCTGGGACCAGCACCAGACACTGTGCTCTTTCCCACTGTCTGGGCCTGCAGGACAGAACTGCTGCCATGACTGAGAAGCAAAGGAAGGGCTGGGTGGAGAACTTGGGCTCCCTCCCTGTTTTCAGGCCTGGTTACATACCCAGAACAGATGTTTTGTTAGCAGCTGTGCCATTGGAGTTCACGTCTTCCAGTTGTTTTTCCAGTCCAGCTCGGATTTGAGCCTAAAAACACACAGAAGAGTTGCTCTCCTTGGAGCAGGGATGTCCTGCCCAGCCAAGCAAACCTGAGCCTCCTTCCTCTACCTTCCCAAAGCAAGCAAGCTCAGCACCAAATCGTTCCTGTGCTATAGCAGAAGGACAGATTATGCTTTGCTTCCATCTCCCCACAAATGGCTGAAGGGCTCTAGCTTTGTACTTAGACAGGAACTGGCCTAACACCTTTTAAGAGCTACTTGAGGGAAACACAAGTCTTACCTCTTCTGCAGCTTTCTTCCAGTCCATGCGTATGACAAAGGCTGAGAAGGAAAGGGCTTGCAAAGAGATGCAAACAATCATCCCCACCCACAGACCTGCAACAATGGAGAGTGACTTTAGTGAGGGCTTGAGAAAATCCTGCTTTTGTCAGTGACTGCCAAAATACCCAAGGACCTTGGTGGGCGTCAGAACTTTGCTCAGTCTAACCCAGTCTCGATCTGAGAGCTGCCCCTGAGAGGCAGCGAGAGGAAACAGCTCCTAGGTAAGCTCTATGCTGGGAGCAAGCCTGGATTTACTGGGCCATCTTGGGAACTCTGCCACTAAGCTCACTCACAGCAAGTGCATCAGTCCTGGGTCCAGTTACCATCAAAGGGAGAGTGCCCCAAGTTAATTACAGTCACAGCCGACTAAGCCCTTTTCTCTGCAGCTTAATCGCACAGGTTTGGAAGTGGCAGAAATTTGGCAGAGAATTTGCTCCTTAAGGTGCTGGACTTTTACCTCTGTTCATGTTCTGGAGCTGAGATGCTGCCATTCACTCAAATCTCCATTTGATGGGGGCTACCTCAGCTAAACAATTCAGTGTGTAATTCAGCCCACCAAACCTGAAGGAGGATCCAAGCACAAGTCCCAGGACTGAGCCTCTGCCCAAGGCCATGGGGTTTGGCCCAGCAGGAGTAGTGTTGGCAGCTCGCACAAAGCCAGACCCCCCCAATGCCAAACGTACCTAACACCCCCAGCTTAGCTGCGAACATCAGCGAGATGCCGATGGGCAAGCCGATGGCGTAATAGCCAATAGCATTGGCGATAGCACCCATCTTCTGTTTCCCTGCGCCCCTCAGCACACCGCCACAGGTCGCCTAAGGAAAACAGGCAGAGGAATGAACATGTAGGACAGCACTTACCATGGCTGATACCACCCAAAGGAGCTCAGGGTATGGCACGGCCCTGGAAACAGGGGAGCCTACAGCACTGTCCTGCAGAGCTGAGAGGGACCAAGGCCACATCTCAAAGAACATGGTGTAAAGTTCCTCTTGTTTAACTGCTGACCATAGACCATAAAGTGGAGCTGCCTGCAGGCACAGAGGGAGGTGTGCCAGCAGACTTTAGGGCCTTCCACACCGCCTGCATCACTCTCCCTGGGACAGGACAGGACAGGAGGAAAGAGCCTGAAATTATCATCCAATAGGCTGTATGAGCACTGCCACTGTGCTGTGGGTACCTGACATCCCTAAAGATCCAGCTGCTTGCTTGCATTGCTCTGACAAACTAGTAGAAAACTGAAGTATTGGCAGGGGAGGAGAGGGAGAACTGGGTTGTTCGGCAGTAATGCCAACAGGCAGCTACAAGCACAGGGGGATGTTGAAGTGCTACTGCTAATGCAAGCAACTGCTTTGACAGTTTTTCAGGTTGCTTCTCTATATCATTATAACAGATTCAGAGCAAAAAAAAAATAGTTCTGCGCTCTCCATTACACCACCACCTGCAGAGAGGAATTGCTTCACATCTTGGAATACTCACTGCTGCTGCATCAAACAAGTGGAACGGAGCAAAGATCGTCATCACTTTGGACACCAAGGTAACGATCTCCCTGATGGGAAAAATGTATGTGCTGGTCAGGGAAAGTAGGGTAGCCTGGCCCAAAGGTTCTCACACATCACCCTTGGCCAGCTGGAAAGCCTGATCCCAGACCACTGGACCTGCAGGGAGTGCATGCAGCTTGGGTACTGCCATGGTGTTGTCTCAGAGTCAGTAGCATCCATGCTGTCCAGTAACACAAGGAGCGGGGAGGAACCTTTGGGGAAATGTTTGCCAGATGGAGGTTTATGAACTCCACCTGTCAGCTGCTTCTGAGCTGTTCCTGGGACATTATATATCAGGCCCACCAAGAAAGTAATTGTACTTAAAAGAAAGCAGTTAACCCACTTGTCACTGGTGAAGATGTAGCCCACTACATCCTTTAGGACTCCCAGTAACGTTGCAACCACTACAGCAAACACTCCTGAAAGAAAAAGAAATAGTCAAACAGCTTGCCTCAGGAAAGAGCAGGACATTTTGCCTATCCCAGGCCTGGATCTCGGGGGCTCTATGTGATGGGATCTGGACTTGGCTCACCTCCAAACGTTACTGCAGTAGAGGACAAGTCCGTTTTCCCCATTTCATCCCCAAATACTCCCTCCACCTTCTGGAGCTGGAGGACAGAATGCTGAATTGCATTTTTAACTATTAAAGCCTTTTTGTCAGGCTCCTAAGAGGGAAGAGGAACTGCCAGAGTCCCGCCTTCCCCATTTGAGGGTCCAAACAAGTGGGTCTTAGCTGCTGGAGGTTCCCCAGCTCTGTGAACCCTTTGCTGATAATTGCTCTTTATTCCCCTCCAAAGGAGCCTGGGCTGACCTGAACACAGCAGAGCAGTGATGCAGGAGGTCTTGGCTTGCACTGCATCCCCTGATCCCAAGGCATTGCCCACTCTGACGCTCGTGGCCACGCTGAAGCCTAGTGGCACCTGAGTAGGAGACAATGAGAAGGTGGGTGGCAGCAGAGCCTGCAGCAGTTTTTCTTCCAGGGTAGAGAATTAGGGGCAAAGTGATGTCACTAACACCCAGCCCCAAGCTACTCTCTGCAGCTGCAAGCTATTGCCTGCCCCATGGGCATAAAGTCTTTTTGGATGCATCAGAGGAGGCTGAAAAATGCAATAGCCATATCCAGGAACACAATGATGCTAATGTGAGCATAGTCTAGGTATCCTCTGAGCAGGTGTTGGCAGGCTGCAGTAAGGGATTTCACATCTGCAGCACACCTCTGGATGTGCAGCTGCACAGCAGGCCAGAGAGTTATTGCCTGCCTGGTACCAGGTTCTGCTTCCTACCCCTGCTTCCCTCCTCAGCCAGTCCCAGCTCGATATACCCAGCCCTTACCATGTACGCTGCACAGGAGAGCTCATAGATCACAGACTGTGCACCCAGCTCCACCACGCTGAGCAGCCCTGGAAGAGATTTATCACTTCCTTCATCAGGTCAGAATTAAAACTCCTTTGCTGGTGAGGAGGTGGCAGCTATAGGGTTCCCATCTAATGAATGCAGCATCCTATTGAACCAGCCCTGCGTGCAAGGGAGCTGCTGGCAGAGGATGTTTTGGGGGCACAACAGAGAGGCAGCCACCAAGGTAGGCATGACTGGAAGATGTTCTTTTGGATCAGAGGAAGGAAAAGGATTTGGACTCACCTGCCAGGAAGCTCCCGATCTCAAAAGTCCACCACTCAATACACATCATGAGCATGCTGGGCACAGCCAGCTGGATAAAGGAACCCCAGTCCTGCAGGCAGTCCCTAGTCCAGCCTGCAACATAGAGGTGAAGCAGAATGAATGCACCCTCTCCCTCTCTTCCCGGAAGGGGAGCCACACGCTCTTCTGGACACTCTCTCTGAGGACAGCAACCACAAGCCACAGCTCCCAGGACATCAGTCTTGTCTTTCTGTATGGCAGTGTGTCCCTGAGCCAGGGAAAGAGAATGGACTTGAGCCTACAGTCATGGGCTTGGGTTCACGGCCACAGTCTCTTCCCACACTGAGAGGATGGTAATCCCTGTATCAGACCTACACCCTGAGTCCTGGTGACAGCGCCAAATCCCCAAGGCCAGACAGCAGTATTTTAAAAGGATTAAGCTATGAAGAGTACCTCCCCAGGTCTCCACATGGATCTTCTTCCACCACACATAAAGGAAGAGGAGAATGGCCTGAGTGTACTGAGAAACAGTGTTGGCCCAGGCAGAGCCCCTGGGGAGAAACATGGGCAGGTTACAAAAAACATCCTTCCCTACCTCGACTCCAGCAAAAGAGCCCTGGTGGCACCCATGGGCGCCTTGTGGCAGCTGTGGGAAAGAAGCAGATGCACAAGGCTTTGCTGCCTCTTGGGTCATGAGCCAGACCTGCACATGCAGGTCCTCCCCCAGCCTTTTCTTTCCAGGCTGGTTGGCTGGGGGCATAGGGCTGCAGAACTAGGCACCCATGACACCCTCCCACAGCCCTAAGAAAACCCCTTCACCCAGGGAGAGGCTGCCACCACCTCTGCTGACACTTACACCATGCCCAGCTTCAGTGCATACAGAAAGATGGCGTTCATGGCCACATTGAGGATGTTGGCTGCAATACCCGTAATCACCTGAGGCAAAATGATCGCCTGGAAGCCAAAGACAAACTTTGGAGTTTGCTTTCCCAGCATTGCCCAAACCCACAGCCATCACGGACCCTATCACCATCCAGAGAACACTGGGGAGATGATTTGCAAGTGCCCAAGGAGAAAGCCAAAAGGATGGCTTCTGTTCCAGGTGAAACAGGATTGTCTTGGACAGGTGGAAGGCAGCATGCAGGGCTCAACACCTGGAGCAATCAACTCAGTGTGGAGAACTGGGAGGTAGCAATGGGGAGACTGTAGCAACCCAAGGCTGGTCCCCATTACTTCTCCTTGCTCTGCAGGGCTGGCTGAAGACTAGGGATGAGACATTTCTCAGCCCAGTGCTCCCCAGGACAGGATGAACTTAGATCACCAACCTTATCTATGTTCTTAGGAATACCTTTAATCTGTGGCCCAGAGCCCAGTTAGTTACATAATACCTGACTTTGTAAATATCTTGTCTGTAGCTGGTACAGAAATGCCGCCTGTAAAAGTAAGGATTCATTTCATCAGTACTGCCGCACACTGTCCAGGCAGTCCGGAAACCCTCCCCACCACCCCACACAGAGAGGAACCCTGGTGCTGCTATGGTTCAACAGCCAGCTACAATTTAACACTCATGGATAAACCCTTTCCTTAGCTCCTCCCACCACCTTGTCAGGATGCCATAGCCAGGCATGTCACAACAATATATTGGGGCTTGTGGTCTCTTTTAAGCTTGGAGGGCTGCTGGCACTGCGGCACCCTAAGCCAGGAGTAACAAAAGGCAAACCACGGAGCAGCTTCCCCTCCTGGGCCCTGTGGAGAATCTATGCCTTGCAGAGCAGCACCGTCCCTCTCCTGGGCTGGACCCTAACCGTCTCCATTCCCCCCAAGATGAAAGATTGGCCTCCAAACTGCAGATCTCCCAGGCTTCCCCATCAACATGAGAGAGCCCGTAAATCTTGGAAGAAAGCAATAACCTACAGACACTTGTTTTCCAGGGGTACTGCTCCCTGTCTTAGGAGAATCTCTTCAGAAAGACAGAGTAACTAGCCAAGAATCAGGTGGCTACAAGTGTGTGCTAATAGCAACCTTCAGCCTTTATCTCTGAGCTAAGAGCAAAGCCGTGAAGCCCCTGGTTCCAATGTCTGTAGACAGCTACTTATTGTGCAGAGATGTGGCCTGCAGTAAAAGCCTTTGCGCAGTAAGATGAGAGAGTGCATGTTTGCCAGTGCAACATCCACTGGCCAGTGCATTATCTGTTAAGGCCTAAGATCAAGGGGCCCATTGTAAAACCCTAAATCATGCTGCCCTGTGATCCACAGGGCAAAGACCCTCCCTCTTTCCCCCAAATGTTACTGAGGGATATAGAACTTGTAATAGCTTTAGCAGCAACTTACAGGAAGAGCTGGAATAAAGATCATCACGTAGAGCTGCGTTAACCTGGAAAGAGAGTTGTTGGCCTAGTTAACAATACAGGAAAGCAAGAGCCAAACCTGGCAAGATTGCACTCAAACTCTGCAAGGCCTTGACTTCGACTAAGCGGCGACTCAACTGCAGCCAAATGCCAGTCCAGAAGGGTTGGAGGAGAAAAAGCAGCTACTGCCAGCCACCCATACCTGTAGCAGGCTTGAATGGTGATGGACAATCCCTGCAGTCCTCTTGCTACAGAGGACACAGACAGAGGCCCCAGCAGCACCTCAGCTCCCAGGCATGCTGGCCTGGGGACCCTAAAAGTTCCCAGAGAAGATTCAGGGGCCCCTGGACCCATAACCTTGGTTTCTGCTGACCTTGTTGGCAAGTAAGATCCCAGAGTTCACCCCCCCTAGAGCTTGGAAAGGCCTGTCTGAACCAGAGTCTTCAGAGCCTGGAGAGCTGACACCTGACACACAGCAGACCAGAGAGGGGTCAGACTCGATCTCACCCCCGACCTGGAGACCTCAGGGTCCTGTCGGATGAGCAGGAGGAGCCTCTCAGTGTTGATGAAGACTGCCCAGCAAGGGAAGCAGCACAGCAGCAGGATGAGGATCCCCCGCTGCAGGATGGTGCCCACCTGCTTCAGGTTCTTGCCACCATATGTCTGAGTGGGGAGACAGCACCAAGGTGAGAGTTAAGGTTGGAGGGAAAGAGGCAGAGGCTCTGGTCCAGAGGTAGTGACAGACCAATTAAATGCAGTTTCTTCTCCCACTCTCAGCAACAACTAGCACTGGGCTGGTTAGATTTAACTGGACCTCAGCTGGGATGCACATCCCTTTGCTACCCAGGCATGATCACTGGATCGCTCCTGGGCGAGTCTGGCTCAGCCCCATCCATTCCTTGTCCATGTCCCACCTGAGGAGAACAGGCTCCAGACAGTGCATTTGGAGCCCCAGGCTGGCTGGAAGCTGCCATCCTCCCACCATCTGTGTCCAGATTACACTGTATAGGAGAGGAGACACCACCACATTGAACCCCACCAGGCACAGGACGAGGGGAGCAGCTACTGACCTGGGACATCAGTGTGTCACATGCTGAGGCTAAACCAGAACCAATGGAGATGCCCGTCACGTTGATAACCTGGAGGAGAGAGGTAACTCTGGCTGCAAGGGAGGGTCACAAGGGACCTGGCCCAAAGCACTGTGTCCCTCCCAGCTGGGTGGGGAGACGTTCTGCTATGAGTTTTTGGGAAGTCTCCAGACCTTCTCTGCTTCTCAGAATAACATGTTATCCAAATAGCTTCTTTCCTCTTCTGCTGTGGAAAAGGATCCTCCAGCACAGGTCAAATATCTAAATGATCACAAACAGTGCTACTCCTAGCCACAGACGTGTGCCTAGGTCTGGCAGGTCCAAAGAACTGGGTCACAGGCTCAAGCTCCCTGCCCAGGTGCTGGCCTTGTACTGGCACAGTTATTTACTGCTCAGTCCCACATCTCCTGGCTGCGCTCTGGACAACAGCAATTTGGTAGATGCAGCGTCGGTGCTGCATCAGGCTGTGCTTACACATGGGGTTCTCAGGCAAGCGTTCCCCCAGGAATTTTTTAAATTTTTAGGGGGAGCACACAATCTGTACGCTTTAAAGCGGAGAAGAAAAAGTAATACTTACAGACACAGCCAGTGTCACAGCATCTAGCTCAGCTTTCCCCAGATGGCCACAGAATATGGAGCTGACCACACTGATCAGGAAACCCAGTAGCTGGGCTACAAACTAGGATGGAAGAAGGAGACCGTGAGGTAAGCACTGATTGCAGCTTGACAAACACCACCTCGCTCCAGGAGTCGGAGTGCGAGCAGTCCAAGTTCCCTGATGTTACAGTTAGAGCAGTGCCTTGAGGCCAGGGCTCTGCTCTCCTAGGAACCAGTCCCTGTAGCAAGAGATAGTCCCTGTCCACCTGTCCCTTTGCAGCAAACGCTGCCTGGGGCAGACAAGCCAGCACTAGGCCTCTCAGATGCTCCAGGTGGCTTTGTCTCCTAAAGCTGGGAGTGGCCAGCCCTGTGGAATTTAAGTGTTACACAGTCAACCTGCTAGATGACTTTGTTTACATGGGGTTTAACAGGTCCACTGAAAATCCACTTTTCCAGCAAGAAAGCAGTGGAGTGTAAAAACCCCAACATTCAAGACTTTTTTTTCCCTTGGCAAGAGGGCAGCTGCTCTGCAGGTACCCAAGGCGCAGAGTCATGGCAGAGCAAGAACCAGTGAGTAGGAGCAAGAGCTGTGTATACTCCGCTGACTCGTGGGCACGGCCAAGAACCGTGCCCAATGTTCGCTCACGCTCCTTTCTTCCCAGCAGTTTGCAAGCTGGGCTGGCTGCTGGACAACCAGCTCCTATGAGGTCAGAGGAAGAGCAGAGCAAAGCCTGCTCCTCTCCAGACCTCCCACTGCTGCCTGCGGATGCGATCCTCCTCTTGGGCCCGGGCATGTTCAGCCGGCTGTGAGTAATCCCCTCAGGAGGGGTCTGTACCTCCACAATTTTTCCAGCACAGGGATTGACACAAAATGAGCATTTACTAATGACAGCTACACCTGGAAGGCAGATTGAGGTTTGGTTTTGAGGTTATCTGGGCATATGGAGAAGTATACTGAACCAAATCTAGAACCACCCTGGGGAGCGAGCTGGGGCTGAGGTATTCAGCTAGGGAAACCGAAACCAGACTTGACTTCCTCTGCTGTCTGGTCGCAGCAGGTTAGTGCTCTAATGTGAGAGGAGGTCTCAAAAAAATTATTCAGGACAAAATTATTTATTGGACAGAGTAGAAGAGTCAAGTCACAAAACTTAATGGTTTATAGATTTAGACCAGGGCCCATTTCTGACTGTGGCAGTGCATGTTTCGCTGGGGTGCAGAAACATCTGCACCGAGGGGAAGCCTGCATGTGCTCAGTGCTGCACAGTCAGTCCCTGGCTACACGGAGAAGATGGGAACGGGGAAGGGTTTGTCTCCTTGCAGATGAACCCCAGTCCACAAAGGATCGAGGAGAGCCGGCCTTGGGGTACCTTAGCACCTGACGTCTTTTGGGAGGCCTGCCCAAGGAGCAGGTGTCAACCACGGTGACCTGCCTAAGGTCACACGAGGGTAACGTGGCAGAGCCAGGGGCTGCAGCCAGGTTTCGCAGAGCACTGGGGTTAAACAGCTTAACCCCAAACACACACACATCCACTACTCTTCTTTTAAAGCCACGTTCACACATGTTGGCTCAATGGATTAAGCTGGGCAGCAACAGGAATGCCTGTGACAAAGAATAAACAATTGGATGATAATTAAGGAATAAGTGATTGTGCGTTAATTCTAGCTGGGCCTTAAGCAAATTAGGTGGCAGGTAAAGACAAACACAAAGGCATTTTGGAAGAGGATGGAGCTGAGATAGCACAGACCTGCAAGGGGAGGAGAAACCTCGGGGCCTCGGAGCCCTTTGGATTGTTAAGGAAGAAAAACACCTCTCTGTCCCTTTCACCGCGAAAGCCACGGGGAGGTTGGATGGGGATGAACCAGCCGCGTTGGAGCCGGGTCCAGCGCCACGCACGGCGCCAGGCGGGAGGCAGCACTGCCTCGAAAGCCGCCGGGCCCGGCCAGGAGGCACGGGGACGGCCGCGGTGGCGGCGTGGTGCCGGGCTCTGCCGGCCGGTCCGACCCCCGCGGCCGCGGCCCCTCGCCTCACCTCCGCGCGGCGGCCGTTAGCCCCGGCGCGCGATGACCGTTAGCCCCGGCGCGCGGCGGCCGTTAGCCCCGGCGCGCGGCGGCCGTTAGCCCCGGCGCCCGTCAGGGAGGCGCCCTTCGCCGCGACAGGGACGGCGCCGCCTCAGGGATGGCGCCATCCCATCGGGACGGCTCCCGGCGCGGCTGGGAGCGCCGCGGCCGGCCCCGGTTTCACACAGTGCCTCCCCCGCATCCCACGTCCCCCACTCCCGTCCCCTCCCGCCCTGAGGGGCCCGGCGCCCCGGCCCGCCCCCCGCCGAGCCCCGGCTCTCACCACGGGCCCCGCCAGCCGCGCCAGCTCGCGGCTCTCCCGCCCGGCGCCCGCGGGCAGGAGGCGCCGGGCGCCCCGCAGGCACCGCGCCGCCGCCGCCGCCATGGGCCGCCACGGCCGCCGCCGCCACCCGCCCACCTTATGGGCACGGCCGGGGCCGCCCCGCCGCCTCCCCGCCCCCGGCTGCCGCGCTGGGGCCGTGGGGCTGGCGCCTGGGGGCGGACCGGTGCGGAGCGGAGCGGCACGGGGGGGCGAGGGGCAGGGTCCCCCCATGCTTTGGCTAGGGGCTGAGGGGCCTCCGTGTGGGGCCAGGGACGGCTCCCCCCCCCCAGTGTTGTGGCTGTGGGCTGGGGACCCCCCCAGGTGCTAGCGGGGTGTGGGGGACCCCGCGGTGGGAGTCGGGGCTGGGAAGCTCTCCCCCTGCGTGTTGCCTGGGGACGGGGACCTCGGCGCATGGGGCCAGGGCAGGGGACCCCCCAGGTGCTGGCTACGGGCTGGGTCCCCCTGCACAGGCGCCAGGGACTCGGGCTCTGCAGGGTGGCGTGCCTTGAGGCCCACGGCCAGAGGATGGGGGTGTCCTGAGAGCCCCCCGGCCAAAGTTTACCGGTCAAAGGCAGGGGCTTCTCAGCACATCCCCCAGGGCCAAAGGGCCTTCCCCTCTGCTGTAGGCATTAGTGGCCTGGGCGGCGGCTCTGGGCGGCCTCCACCCCCTCCTTCACCGTCCATCCGCACCACAAACGGCCCCCAAGGGCCAGGGCGACCTTGGGCTCCCGCCTTGAACCAGGGATCGCCCTCTGGGCCGGGGCTCTCCTGTTGAGAGGCGGTGGGCAGGCGGCAGCCGAACCGCCTCACCCTCGCAGGGGTGCAAAGGTCTGAAGGGAGGCTGCTGAAGGCCAGCCGCCACCTCCGGGTGGGGACACCTGCCTCTACCTTTGTCCAGCACCCGGCGAGAAGGGGCTGTGTGGGAGCTTGGGTGGTTAGGGGAGTGAAATTCTGCCTAAGTGGTAAGTGCAGGTGCTTGTAACCAGAGTACCTGTAACCAAATCTATTTCTAATGCGTGGAAAAGTTACAGTGGAAAGCAAGGTTTGGTTTTACAGCTGTTTAAATGATGCCGCTGTGTCCCACAGCTGTGATGTCACTGCTCAGGAATGTAGAGCAATGCAAAGCCTCGTTAATGTTTTACTTACACTCTTGCCCCTTCAGATATAAAATGACATCAAGAAAAGCTGCGTAGTAGCAGTGATGAGGCATATCCACACCGATTTTATGTGCCTTGATGAAATCAGGGCGTCTTGTGACAAGAGTATCTGATCCTGCTGTGGTTTGGTCCTTGAGTCCCTGCTCATTTTGGTAGTAATCAAGGGGAAACAGCATCTTGCAAAATTCACCTGAAGCTATTTCTTCAAGAAATTCACATTTCACAGTGTAGGCAGACAATTTCATTCACAGATCACCAAAACCTTTTCATAAATGGGGAAAGAACAGTGTAAGGATGGGAGATCCAGTCAATAGTTTGGGAGCATGTTTTAACTTTGGAATAGCTTCCTCTGCCCTAGGCAGCGATCACCTCCCTGTGAGCCACCCTGGGTGGTTCAGGCCACCCTGGTTTGCTTCGCAGCGGCCACAAGCTAAGTTCAGGTAAACACGTACCCCATCGTCCCATCGTCCCTCATTGGAGCGTGCTGACTTTGCTCCTTCATAGTGGGGGGAAGGACCTTAGCTGCAGGGGACTGTCCCCTTTCTGGTCTGGCCTCTAAGGGACAAAATGGCTTGCAGAATGGAAATGCACTGGGTCAATGTTTCCAGACAAAGACACTTCAAGTCAGACTCTTACATTAATGTTTCAGACACATGAGGCTTTTCTTTCCCTAAGTGCTCAGCACTTGCACCATCCAGTGCACGCAGATGTGGATGGGACTGCTCAGCACCACTGAAAAGCCGGGCTGAATAGAAATTTCCATGCTGATGTCAGATAGGTGGCACACAAAGCTCAGCTACAGCTTCTGGTGGGGGGGGGGAATGAACTGAAGGAAAGAAAGAGGCTGATGTCACCTCAGTCTTGTGCTAGGCAGGAGACAGCAGGACTCCAGCAACTCACTGGAGTTTGGGCTTCTGTGACCGCCGTTATCTTGTTATCTCACGTTGGCGGCAGGAAGAGAAATGATAAGGCTCAGATGGTGCCATTCATGGTCCTCAATAAGCAGTGCAAGTGTGAGTCCCTTTGAAGTTTATTTGTGATCCTGCTGAGATCAATACCTTGGCTTGGCAAAGAGGAGGGAAGAATCAATCAGAAACCTGGGGAAAAGGACTTTGGAAAGAAAAAAAACCTGTCTCTCTAGGTTTTGGGGAGAAACGCCTTTCCGTCCCAGGAGCCAGGCACTGGGACTGGCCCCTGGAGATCCAAACATGCATAGGCAGCCTGTGATTGAAAACCCTTTTCTTTTAGGGTTTTGTTGCTGCTGTTTGAAGTCAGATTTGTTTTCAAAGGGGCTATTTTGTGTGTCCGTGGTCACATGCGGCTCTCAGTCCTGCAAGGAAATCTTGCTGGGAAGCAGCACAGCACGCCAGGACCAGGTTTGATGGATGGGCGGGGATATCCTGAGATCTCGCTGCAGAGGGAGGATGTTTTGTTGCAGGCAGGACAGAGCTGATGGGGCTTCAGCCTCCTCATTCTCGGACAAGCGTGGGAGCTGCCAAGAAGGATGTGGGTCAGTGCGAGCTTGCACAGGGTGCAGGCACGTCTGCTCCTTCCCTCCCATGACGGGGGCAAGGAACTCATCAGCTGTCCTGCAAGATTCGGCAGGGCTCATCTGCCAGTGCCCCCTGGACAGATGGGGGGGGGGGTCAAAGGTACTGCTAGCCTTGAACTAAGCTGCCCTCCTCCGTCCGGATGTTAACTACATTGCAACACCAGTTAGAGGAATTTGAAGGGTCAAATTCCTCCGGAGCTTAACATCATTGAACTCCGTAGGTTAGACCTCCAGTGAATTTGGAGCAGTGTTTTGGAAGCCTGATACCTTAACACAGACCTGTTTAAAGGAGTTAATGTGTGACTGGCTATAAACCATCTGGAGCACACAGATGGCCTGCCCTGTTGGAGCTGGTTTCAACAGCTGGGACCCAGTGGTCTGATGTAAATCCAGAAGAAAGCCGCTGAGGGAAGAGCAATTGCATTTGCTTGCATCATCAGGAGAGCAGGATTAGGCCTTTTCTCTGCAGATTTCCAGCAGGATGACTATCCAGAGCTTTCGCTAGATATGTGTGTCCATATTTGAAATGCAGCCGACATGGCGTTACTAAAATAAAACCCACAAATGTACCATGTCCGGAACCATTAAGATTAAGAGCTACTAAGTAAGAAAAATGTCCGAACACAATGGGCTTACGTAAAATCCTTGACTGTTTGAAGAGCGTCCCTTTCTTTTAAGACACCCTGCTGCTGGCTGATGTCCAGATGCCATGGAAAATCCACTCCTCTCTGCGCAGTTTGGAGTTTAGGATACAGCTGAATTAAAAACTAAAGAGCCTCTTGCAATCAAATTAGTTTTTATTTAAGTACTGCACCATAGGATCACATGCTCAGAGCCACTGTCTGTCAGTGGATGCAGCCTATGTAACTGTTTCCAAATTCATCCTGTGGATTGACATGGCTTCCTCAGACCTGGGTGAAGCAGTGTTCACTGCTGTGTGCATCTCCAAGGTATAAAGCCTTCAATAATGTTTTAAGTGATGCTGGCTGCTGCTGCGGTGAAGCAGTGACAGCAGCTACAGCTGCACGGCTGCTGGGAAGGTTTTGACTCTTGCCTGCAAAAGGAAGCTGCCGACTTGCCCTGGTTCAGGAGTGTGCAGTTCACAACTGTCTCTCATGATTCTGGATGCTCTTACTGCCTGCAGCTGCATCCTCCCATGGCAGAAGAAGGGTGAAATAGCAATAGGAAAGAGGAATGAAGGAGCAGAAGAGGAGATGGATGATAGCAGAGACTGTCTGCTGCAGTGGGATGCTCACTTGAGCTCTGCCACACAAAGTGGCTATATCAGACAGGTGATTTTTTGGGGTGTAGACAAGGCCACAGAAACAGAACTGTTCACACCTTTTTTTCTGCCCTACCTTGCTAGCAAAGTCATGCCTCTGGCAGGAGGGTTGTAGAAAAGCTCATAACTGATGTTCACAGTGGTTAGACTTTTTCCAAAAGGCAGTGTTTGATTAAAAAAAGTAATGAGAAATCTGGAGTCTCACTGGCACCTGCAAGCCTTGCAATTCCTCTATGCCTCTGCTTTGCCATGCATCTGCCTCTGTGTGCTGCTGCCTGCCCATGCCCTTACAGCTCCGTGTGTGCTTGGGAACCAACCAGGAGCTTCTCAGCATCTCCTGGCAAGCTGCCTTCCTAAGGATCAAGATTAACCAGACTGCTTCTTACTGCTGGTGGTGAAAAGGAGTTTTCTTTTATGTGTTCTTTTAATCTATGGCTCTAGGGTAATTCAACTGCTCCTCTTTGAAAACCACCCTGAACATACCTTCCTTTTCCCTTTTTGGTCCCATAGGTTTAATTTGCTCAAGCTGATGAGCATCTATCACCACACCATCGTATCATCAACTTTGGGCAGAAGCCATTAAAGCATGAAAAGGTTCTCCAATTAGAACAGGAAGTGTGAACCCTGCTCAATTTGCAATTTCTGCTTACACCCCTAACCAGTGCGGGTAGGACCGGCAGCACACATCTTTAAGCCCTGGTTTTGTGGGCAGAGCCACACACCCGTTTGGTAACCTGCAATATGCGGTGTAGGCCCTAGGCACAAACGCGAACTTTCAGGAGGTGCTGGCTCCCCTTCGTCTCAGTCTGGAAACTTGTCTGACATGTCGCAGGATTGCTGCTGTTCTCCTGTCTGGTTTAATGCTTGTTTTGCTAACGTAAACCCCAACCCTGCTGCCTTTAGCCAGTAGATGTCACTTGAGCCTTATTAACTGCACTGGTATAGCGTTTAACATGTAGTCATCCACAGCCGTTTGAATGCAATGCCACCAGCTTCTAACTCACAGCTCTTTCTAAAAATCTGGTACTTTCACTGGTTTCCATTAAGATCTAAGATTAGCAGAACAGGAGGAAGCTAGTGATTAAAGTGGTTTCCTTTTTTTTTTTTCAAAGTTTCTTTTGTTTATTTGACAGCATTTTCAGACTAATCAGTTTCACTTTCTCCTGGAAAAGCTCTGTAGTTGTTTTTCTTGCAGAAAGACCCTAACAAACACTGAAACAAATCAAGGCAAATAAAAATATTTGCCTAAAGGTCATGCAGTTTAGAGAAAAGCACAGTACATACTATTTAAAGGGGGTGCAGTATGAAAAAAAGAAGCAGTTAGAAAAATGCAGTTTGGCAACATCCCTTTAAAGACAGGAACC
This sequence comes from Struthio camelus, assembly GCF_040807025.1. Classification (NCBI taxonomy): domain Eukaryota; kingdom Metazoa; phylum Chordata; class Aves; order Struthioniformes; family Struthionidae; genus Struthio; species Struthio camelus. The sequence continues at coordinate 18,058,677 of NC_090957.1, forward strand.
TGTTTATTGAAAGCTCCATGATGTCTTTCCACCTCCTCAGTTCTGATATATCACACTGGTTCAGAAGCAGGCACTCTGATTCTGCTGTGGAGTCGGTGTGTGACCAGGCAGCCAGCCACTCACAGGGACGAGACGTGCAAACATTTGCATGGTTTAACCGCAGTTTAGTCATACTCAGGTTCGTGATGTTGTTCAGATAACTACAGCTGCTGCCTCACGTTATTTGCTTGTTCTTTAAGCGAGAGTAGTACTTTTGACTTGTTCTGTATATCAGAGCACCTTACTTCTGCTTTGTTCATCCAAAACGGGGTCAGATAAATCGACTGTGACCATAAATATTGTTTTTACAACAGAGTATTTATATGGCCACAAAGGTTTGTCTGGAGTTCAGGGCTGCAGACTTAAAACAGCTTCCTTGCCCTAAAGAGCCCAAATACTTAATTAAGGCAGATAAGGCAGGACAAATAAAAACAAGACAAAACTCCTCTTGCTTTGAATCACCTCTAGGGAGCATGTCTTGGCAAAAGAAAAGAGAGACTGTAATGCTGTAATAATAATAATGATAATTAATTGTATTTATAAAGCATCCCCTAATGGCTCTGGATGCTATACAATAATTTTAAATAAAATTGAAAGCAGCAACAATAAGAAGCCAAATGAAAAGCCAAATAAGGATGTGTTGTAAAAATAAAGGAGTCTTTTACAGTAGCTATCAAGATTTAAGACTGCTGTTTCGGGGCTCTTTCAAAGAGTAGAAAGCGATAAAGCGTATAACCTATGTATGCACTTTCCTCGCAGTATGTCTATAGTGTCTACACCTCTGCACGTATCTAGAGAAAGATGTGCAGATGTTCTGAAACAAAAGTTTCAAGCTTCCCTCCCCCCCGCCCCAAATCCATATATTGGACTTAACTGTGCAAATACTCGCAGGTCTGTTTGGCTGTAGGGACATTTCGGGGGCGAAGGGAAGGGAAGGGAAGGTGGCTGCTCCGCGCCATGCCTTTGCGCGGGGGGAGCAAAGCAGCGAGCCGCAGCAGTGGGAATCTGCGCAGCGCATGCTGCGTGTTTGCAGACGGCAAACGTTTTGATTACAAAAAGCAAACAGCCTTAAAGCCCAGTTTGCATGTCACTGTTTATGCTTTATTTCCTTTCTGTATTTCAGCCAAACAGACACCGTAATTCAGTGAAGCCGAATTTACTCGTGTTTATACTTCTGGATTTCAGAATTTCTATTTGTCCGACCGCCCCATTTTTAATTAACAGAGCAGCAGTAAGATGCTGTGAAGTACAGAACAAGCAAAAAAAAAAAAAAAAAAAACCCTGTATGTTTCTAACTACTATTTCTTAGGCTGCAACCCCTTTAAATAATGTACGCTGAGCTTTTCTCCAAACGCCACGTCCTTTAAGGAACTATTTTTATTTGCCTCGGTTGGTTGCCTTGATTTGGCGCTCAGGTAAAGCGGGGAGGTAGGAGCCGCATCCCGCTCCGGGCCGGCCAGAGCCGGGGCCGGGGCCGGGGCCGGGGCCGGGCAGAGCCGGGGGGCGGCGCGGGCGGCGCGGCACGGCAGCGCCCCCTGGCGGGCGCGGCGCAGCGCGGCGCAGCGCAGAGCAGGGCTCGGCTCGGCCGGCGCTGGCTGCGGCGGGGAGCCGCGCGGAGGGCAGCGGAGCGGAGGGCCGCGCGGGGCGCGATGGCGGGCGGCCTGGCCGAGGTGCTGGGTGAGGTGCTGGTGGCGGCGGACGGCGAGGAGGTGGCCGTGTCGGCGCTGGCCGCCCGCGGCGTCTCGCTGGTGGGGCTCTACTTCGGCTGCAGCCTCGGCGGCCCCTGCGCGCAGCTCGGCGCCAGCCTGGCCGCCTTCTACGGGCGCTTCAGGGGGGAGGCGGCGGCGGCGGGCGGCGCGCAGCGCCTCGAGATCGTCTTCGTGTCGGCGGAGCAGGAGCAGCAGCAGTGGCAGGAGGCCGTGCGCGCCATGCCCTGGCTGGCGCTGCCCTTCGCCGACAAGCACCGCAAGGTGAGGCCGGGGTGGGGAGGGAGTGGGGGGGGGGACGGCGGCAGCGGCGGGGGGCGAGCGCCCCGCGGCGCGCCGGGCTTTGTCTGCGGGGCCGGGCGGCCGCCTCGCCGGGGGCGCGTGGCGCGGGGCCGCGGCGCCTTCCAGAAAGTTCCTCAGCCCCCGCGGGGGGGGGGGAAGGGGGCGCGACGCGGGGGTTCCCGCTGCGCCTCGGGCCGCGGCGGGGGTGGGGGGGGTGGCGGCTGCCTTCTGCCCAGAAGCGCCTCCAGTTTGGGCCACGCTTGCCTGAAAAAGGGTCTTTTCACGCGTTTTGTTTTTTTAAAGGCCTGCTGGTGATTTCGGTGCCCCTCGCCGGGGTGCGGAGAGGGCACCCGCAGCCGGAGGGCCGCGCCGGTACCGTCGCTTGGAGCCTCGAAGGCAGGGGGAGAGGCGCGATGCCCGACGGCTGCCGCCCGCCCGCCCGTCGGGCCCTGGTTTGGTGGGTCCGGCGGAGCAAAACGGGGATGTTCCCTTGCGTAGCACCGCTTTTCTGAAATAAAAGCGGGTCTTTTGCAAGCCGGGGAAGAGGCGGATAAGTGATTTGGGAAGGGGGGGGGGGGGGAAGGCAACTGTGTTGTTTATAGCCTTGTCGGCGAAAAGTCGCTCCTCAAAAACAGAAACTTCGTGGTAAAAGCTTAGCGCAGATGGTTGTTTTCACTAGTGGAGGGACCTGGTACAGCTCAGCGTGGAGAAAACAGGCCTCAGCTGTGCAGTTGGGTGAGTATAAGAGCGCAGGGCAGAGGCTCACCGGGGAGCAGATCCTGTCGCCTTCACCGGCGACCTCCGGGTTATCCGCGTGGATCGGGGTACAGGCTTGGATCTGCGGTTTTTGTTAGCTGCGGAGAGGACGTGCAGGAGCTGAAAAGTGCTTTGGACCTAGCTGGTTTGTGAAGTTTTGGCAAAGCTGCCAGCGGAATTCATGTGATGCTATTCATTATTCATATTTATTTAAAGGCTGTTGTGTTTGATAGGCTGCGAGATACAGAGAGCTCCTAATCTGAAGACTTTAATCTAAAAGACGGACAAATATCAGACAAAAAGAGTTCTGTAAAACCCAGCGAACAAAGGCTCCAAGAGATAGAAAGGCAAAGGTTAGACTTTCACATTCCAATATGAGCTTGCAACGTGGGTGCTTTTTTAAAAAAAAAAAAAAAAGTCTTTACAAATCTAATCTTCTCTGAAAGCTATTGAGTAATAATTAAACTGATGGTACCCCACAGTGTCATTTCTAAGCGTCTTTTTAGAGCATAATTACAGCTGAGCATTGGAAAGCGGTGGGTATTTCTGGGCTGCGTGATGAGCGAATGCCTTTTTGTCAACGTTGCTCGCTGTTCACAGAGGAGAAACAGCAGTTTGTGGAGTTTGGGGTGAGGTGGGTTCTCTGCCGAACGCTTCAGCTGGAGCTTTGATCCAAATCCCTGCCTCAGGAGTCCAGATGGGCCCGGGCTTTAAGACAGCTGATCCTATTTCAAAAGTCCCATGTGTTTGGGTTCTGCTCCAATATACCTGGGATGAAAGAGGCTTCTTTTTCCTTAAAGGGTCTGCGAGCCCTCTTCTGTCTGCAGTGCCCTGTGGGCTCTGTCTGCTAGGCATAGAAGTTGTTTTAGGGAAAGTTTCCTGTCTTTGGGGTTCGCTGTTTGATGCCCTACCCTCTAAAAAGAAGCACAGGTAGTTTGAGACCCAGATTCTGCTGTTGGCTCGTTTGCTGCAGTTGTTGTCACTAAGCCTCTGGTTCTGCGAAAGCTCGCTCGTGTTTAGCTTAATGCACCTGGATAATTCTGTTGAAGGCCCCCGGTTTGCGCTTTGAAGTCAAGGCACTTCTAATGGGGAGCTTGCACGAACGATGATCACGGATTGGCGCCTGCGAGCAGTTCCCTTAGCAAGGGGAGCTGTAAGGGAAGCTTTGTCCTTCAGAGAAAGTACAGTCTAATGTCAGTTTCTTTAAAAGCAAAACCAAACCCTCCTACTATAGGGACATGAAAAGATTGTGGTTCCAATTAGTAACTGGCCATTTCCCTGCAGAACATTTCAGATTATTTAGATGGTGGGACTTTGCCTGACCTATTTTCTTTAAAAATTCCACTACAACATAGTTACATTGTTGGGAAATTGTAGAAGTGGAAGGTGGCATTAATTTTACGTTCTGGCCAGTACTTCCATCTATTAGTTTGCGAGAAAACATGAAATAAAAAGATTATGGGGTCTTAAATTCTTATTCCAAGAAACCTTGAGTTAAATTCAGGATTATTTTCGTGTGGAGTGTAAAGTAATTGAAGCTTGTGCTGTATATTTTCAAAACTAAGCAGATGTGATGTAGCTTTGGAGGAAGTTTAATCTATGGATAACAGAGAACCTATTTGTAAGTTATAAGGGCAATTATGTCAGGATATCAGATTTCTAAACAGGAGATTTATAACCTGTAGTTCAGGCAGTTAGAAGTTTCCTTGTATAATAGGCTGATTTTTGAATAGTTGGGTTAATGACCTGACTCTCTAGAAAAGCACAAACTTTCTATTTTTCAAATACATGCCAGCAAGAGTAGGGGGATGTCTAGCATATGTTTGGTACCTCACAGGCTTAATTTGTTTAAAACCAAAAGTATTTTAAAAACTGTAGACAGTAGACTCTTTTGAGTTATGGTTCCTTTGCACTAAGGGCTGTTCTTAAACCTAACGTGAGACAAGCCCCAGAGAATTATATACGTTTACTGGAGGGCATCTTACAGGTATGCAGTAGAGGTAATAGAGAGAGACGTGGGAAAATCAGGCAAGGAGCTGAACTTTATCCTTGTGCTCTCAGCTGCAGTCCCTGGAGAGGTTGTGGAGCCTCCATCCTTGGAGGTTTTCAGTCCTTGGCTAGGCGAAGCCTCAGCTGACGGGGTCTGGTGTTGGTGATGGTCCCGTTGCAGCAGGAGGCTGGGCTAGAGGACCTCCAGAGGTCCTGTCCAGCCAACGCTTACCATTCTTGTGGGTCGGTTAGTTTATCTAGGGAGGTCGTAAGAGCTTTGGGGAGAGATGATATGCTATCCTGTGTTGGCTGCAGTGTCATGTTTGTTGCTCAGAGTTATCGAAGAAATAGTGCAGCTATTATGCTCCTGGTTTCCTGCTTGTCAGACATACTGAAATATTTATCAGTGTACGCATTTTCCTTCTCTGGTGTACTCTAAATTTTCTTACGTCTCTCCCTCTTCTGAAGCCCAGGCACTGAATATTGCTGCTTTTTGAAAAACAACCTCCTTTCCTAGCTTACAGTAAAATTCCCACAGTCCTAAATGTAAAATATAATCTTATGGTTACTGTTGAAAGTAGTATGGGTTGTCAAAGAAAACAGTCACTCCTCATAGAACTCCTCAGTAACTTAATAATGCCATGTTGCAATTACCAAGGACATAAAAATCTGTGCTTCTTGCAATAACCAGTTGAATTTGGGTAACTTTAGGCTATGGCAATTTCTGTCTTCAAACCAGTAATAAAAGAGAGCAGTAGACATCAGCAAACATCTGGACATGGGAAGGGCCTTTGATTAATGAAGAGGATGGCATTATGCCTCCGTCTGAGCCACAGACGGCCATATCATTGTTTTTTCCCGAGAACAAAACCATTACGTGCTAAATGAGATTCTGGGCCTTTAACTTTTGATACGCATCCCTCAATTAGGCTGTTCAGGCCTGGATTTGGGTAGTTATAAGCAGCTGTTGATAATTGATTTGTCCTCTGATAATGGTTGGAGTTGCTGAGTAGAACAGGAGAGAGATGTTGATCTATGTCTTTGTTATATTTGGGGTTTTGGTTTAACATTACCCTGTTGTTATCTGTTTGCATGAACAGCTGCTCAAGTTTTGGAGGGCTGATTTAATAACAGCTTTAATTCCTGATTGCTACCCAAGGCACTGCAAACCTCGGTAATGTAAACAGTCCCCATCTGTCTACGTGCCCTGATGTATGCAAGCGCCTGTGACGGGACAGCACCCTCCCATCTGCCTGCGGGACCCGATCCTTCCCCTTCTTCTGAGCAATCTCTTCCTCTCTGGACTCTCTTCCGTGGCCAGGTCACCAAAGTCCGTTCTCAGTTCTGGCGTAGCGTGGTTTAGGGCTGTGAGCTATCAGGATGGGTTTGGGTGCTCTTTGAAGGTTTATGGCACAGAGCCTCTTGGAAGGGGACAGAAGTGTGCTATCCCAACGGGCTGTGTTGCTATGTGCCATCTTGGTTGTTCCTGTTGAAATATCAGCCACGTTCTCTGCTAAGGAGTGTGTGTTTCTGTTCTTTCGCACATACACCACCTACAAAGAGTGGGAAGAAGGGGTAGTGTGTTGGAAGAGAAAAGGGTGCAAGTGGGTCTGCGTTGAGGGAGAAGCAGTTTATCTTTTGCCGGTTTTCCTTTGTATTTGTTACTTGTTTGGCCTTCCTCGTTTTTATCACCTGGATTTTCTAATTACGCTTCTCTTGCATGTCCACTCAGTGCCACAGTGGTATGTTCAGTGCTTTGCCTCGTCTTTTCTTTTCTTTTCTTTTCTTTTCTCTTCACATTGTACTTAGGCATCTGCTTGAACATTGCCCAGATCCTTCTTGGGAAAGCTGAACTGCTCCATTGGAGCTGAAGTAATTCTGTTCTGGTTTTAAATAACTGCAACACACATTCATTATATTTCTGTGATTATTCAATGACAAATGACATGAAGTATCTGCAAACGGAGTTTAGGATCTCATTTTGCTTACGCTGGTAAGTATGGTTGGGATAGAGTGGTTTTCCTTTTATCTTAAAGCTGAATTTACATATCCTGGTTTTATGTTTTCTCCCATGCTAATATGAAATGTGTCTCTTGCTGAATTCTGTGACAGAGAAGGATGTGATCTTTCTTTATGCAAAGAAGAAAAGGTCTACTCTTGTTCCTCCTAAGGAGGGAGAAAGGAGCAAGTTCTTAGTTTTGAGTTTTGTTATTTTAGTGGCTGGACTAGCAAAATAGGCGATCCTAGTTGGACACTGCTAGAAGAGTAACCCTTCCATGTTGTGAGTACGTCACTTTCAGCGCTGCAAATAACAAGTTGATCCTCAGGCTGATGAGTAAAATGTGACTGACGACTTGCTTGTTTGCAGATATCCATTTGTGACTTAAAACAAATACCTGTTCACTCCTTCCTTTCAGTTATATTTGCTGTCTCCCCTTTTCCCAAGAAAAAAGCTTTTTCTTTCCCCCTGCTTAAAAGGGTCATCTACTGTAGGCACCTCTGCGAACAAGACACCGCTGAGAATGATTCATGCTGCACCTAGGGTGCCCAGTTTGATGCTTGTGCACAGGGTCACAACAACAGCCCAGGGCCTGCTGGCCCTGTGCTGGGGAGCAGTCTGGTGCGAGCTATACGCTGAAGATAGTTTGTGCAGAGTGGTGGACAAGAGGTAGAAATATTATTAAATTTGAGCATACACAAGTTTTGGAGGAAAAAAAAAACCCCAAAAACCTTGATTACAGTTTAGTACGTACCCTGACTTTCAGAGGCTTGTAACTTTTTATTTTTGAAATCGCCATCTGCTGAGATCTGGGAGGCAAGTGGTCAGCACAGCTGTGGGATTTATGTCTAACAGAAAATTTTGTAAATCACTTGAAGCAGCTTTTGAGTTTCATCATATAAAAATATCTGGGTAATCACTTTCAGCTGTATTCCTGACTTTGTATTTTTGGGGTGGGAATGTATATGAAATCTTTGGCTCACGGAGATGTAGATTTGAAAAACATGGGCTTTTCATGACATAAGGCTATTGAGTAAGAAGCAAGGCATTAGCAGCACCAACAGATTCTTTGTTTGCTTTGAAACTCACCGGTTCTGAAACCTAAGAATGGTGATCTATGAAAGGAGCAAAGAGAAGCCTGGGTGCTGTTTTTCACTGTGGCATCTTAATCCAGATGTTGAAACGAAAACATTCATTAAAAAATGCGTGGTTGACAATTTCATTTGTTAATCTCAGGTTGCAGAGCTCAGTGTAGCAACTTTATTTTTTAAAAATAATCGGCACACAATTCTTCTCAAAAATACTTTGTTAGGAAGTTTGAGAGAGCTGAAAGTGTAACTGCTTTACAAAAGAGTGCAAAATATGGAGCGTTTTTCTGTGCAGTTATAGAGAAGGGCAACAGTGAACTTTAATTACGAGTGAGGAATAGTTATTCGGTATTTCCACATAGAGAGGACAGCATCACAGCCAAAAACATTCTCAAATTGTTGTTGTTGTTGTGGCTTTTCCAAATTATTTCTGAGTACGTTTTATACAGCTATGCAGTGGCCCTCCATAAAATTAACAGTTGTCTCATGCAAAGATCCTAATCTTTCAGTGAAATCCCAGCAAGCGTTAGCTGGTATCAGCAGACTGTGAGTCTGCAGGCTGTGTGTAAAATCCAGGTCCTGCAACAGTCGGTTGCCAAAACGCTGCTGACATCCTTGGCGGTTAGATTTCACCATACATTCAAAATGTGCACTGCCTGCATGCTTTCTCCAGAGGAAAATTTATATTTTAGATGTCTTGCATCTTGCACAGCAGATGATACATCTGCTGTGTTGTTTACTGCGTGCTTCAGTCAGTTATTACAGCTATTTGAGGGCCTTCGCTGAAAGCACGTTGAAGTCCATGAACATCTTTCCTTAGACCTCGGGGATATCTGGATCAGGCCGATGCTTTGTTCATATCCTCCCTGCTTTTTTTGGTGAGAAGCAACGGGAACTTCTAGTGCTCTTGCATACAGTTGGGTCTTGTGCTGGACCCTGCAGGTCCTGTGGCATTTGTGATGAAACACTGGCAGGAATTTTGCGTTGCCTTTAGGCTGTGATTACGCCACAGTTCTAAATTTTCCAGCGGTTTTATAATATTTTAGTTTGAAGTGTAGTGAACTGTCTCCTTAGCTTTCTGTAGGTACCTCCTAGTCCTGGGAAAGCTAGTGTGAAATAATGCATTGTTAACAGGTACAAGTTTTGAGTCGAGGGATTTCTGAAGTTGGGAGTTTTTTGATCCTTCCTTGTGGACATACTTTTAATGTTTCAAATAGGCTTATGGTAACGTTAGCTAATGCTGGCTGGGATAAGGTTTCAGTTCTCTTGCGTTTCATCTGGGTAGAGTTCTCTGTTTTGCATTCCTGTTTTTTCAGCAAAGTTCCCAGCATAGAACTCGAGGTATGGTTTTAATCTAAGTAGAGTCAAAAGATATTGCACTTCTTGGTGATCAGATCAGAATGATTCCTGCCCCTGCCGCACACTCCCCTCCCCTGTCAAGGCAGGTTCCGCATAACGATCATCTGTTCCTCATTGCTGGAGTTTTGATGTGAAATGTGTGGATATAGGCAAGCTGTAAGGGTATTGGAGGCCATAATACAGCTAGCTGAACTCGAATTCAAGAAAACAGGCTGGAGCAGCACTTGCCTGGGCATTTTGTATGGTGAGAAGTTCTTGGGCGTGTTGGTATACGCGTATTGCTTCCTCCTCCCGTCTCCTTCCCCTCCCATGTTTTATCAGGGAAACAAGTTCCAAGGAAAATATTCCAAAGTGATATTTAATTACTCTTTAAAATGCAACTATTTGTCTTATCAGCCATGTGGATTTCTGTTTGCTGCTTTGATTTGACAGTTAGTAGTTTGTCATTTTTAAAAAGCTTACACACTCCAGGAGTCTGTGATTTTTATGTTTTTGAAAGTAGAGATGTTGAATTAACTGCTGCTTTGAACTATTCACGGATAATTTCAGGCCCCCTGCTTTCAGCAAATAACAAGCTGACTCCTGAGCTTTCAGGCTGGGTTGAATACTGAATAATCAAGACTTTATAGCTGTATGTATTCTTTAAACCAGTTCCATAACACATCGCAGTGCAATGCACTATATATTTGAAACATTTTTCTAGACAGATGACTTTGTGCTAATGCAGTCTCTATATAATAACAATTAGGAAAGGGGAGAGTAGCGCAAACCTGGTGGGGCTATTGGGATTCACTTTGATTTGCCCTTTGTGTTTGCTCATTTCCTTCAGTCTGTTCTGATCTTTATGCCTTAACACAAAGGCACGTAAAAACACTACTGTGTTGGGCTTTTGTTTTCTTCTTCTTCTTTTTCTTTTTTTTAATTTTCAGGTAGGGGATATCTGATTTGTTCAAATTCCAGATATATCTTACAGGTCTGCCATGGTATATGCTTTATTACAGCCATTTCATAGATGAGCAGCTGTAGTCACAGACACTTAAGGAACTTGTCCAAGACTGCAACAAGCAAATAACAGGCTCCTACCTTGAAGAGTCTGTATTTTGAATAGGCAGCATGAGCAAAAGGCACAAGGAAGTTAACTGTCCAGTGAAATCATGCAGGAAATCTATTCCAAAGGTGGAAATTTAATCCGGATAAATTCCAGACTAGTGCCTTCACCACAGCATCCACCCCTATCTGTGATTCTTTTTCAGAGCCGCTGGGGCAGGCGGGAGCATTGTGCGTCTGTTCAGGCTGGGTCTGTGCTGTGCGCTCGCTGGGCCCTGTGGTCAGGGCAAGGGCAAGGCTGTATTTTAACTGGGGCACTGGCGGTGCTGAGCTCAGACCTGCGCAGGTGTAACTAAACCTGGTTCAGCTGTTTCTCTCCTAACATTGTATGACTGAGAAATACGGTTACAGAGTTAAATCTATAGGTGACAAAGCAAAGAGATGGGCAGTGGAGAAGCTGGGAATGAGATACGGAGTTGATGAGTAAGCGAATAAACATAAATGTATTAGATTCTCTAATGACAAATGATCAGATCTTCATCATGTAATGTTTCCAAAGAAAATGTAATGTCTTAGTGACTGAGCTTAGAGTACACAGAATTAATGAAAGGGTGGAACTAAAAAGATGCAGGAATGGTTTCTGAATATTCTCACGTCTGTCTTTCAACACTGTGAACAATTGAAACCAACTATTAATATGTAAAGAATTTGCGGTCTTCGTTGAATGACTGACTGACTGCTGCTATTGCGTCAAGAGCGTTAGCTGAAATTGTGCAATCTGATCAGCCCCCTGCTCGGAGCCCAGCAAGCAGTTCTGGTCTCAAAACAAAGGCATGAGAGCCCCAGATGAAGCGCAGAGGAGTGCGGAGGGTGTTGGCTCCCTGCCTGAGCTGGGAGGGAGAACACTGGAAAGCTCATAGAATATGAACGTCAGAGAATCTAGTTCGTAAAGCTAAGCCCCACACGATATACTTCAAACGATATGTGCTCTAGTAACTGCAGAGACCACAAACTGTGTTTCCAGCCCAGCAGGAGTATGAGGAAGAGAGTGTATAAGTGAAATCTCGGAAAAGCAAACTCAGGGCAGAGCAGACCTTGAAGTGCTCACTCAAAACCAACTGAATGCTTGGAATGAGGAATGCAGTAGGCTTACCCGAAGGCTGGGAAACCGTTTCTGTGCCACCCCAGGGGAAAGGCAGAGACAGACTTTTCAGGCAAGGCAAAATAATATAGCAACAGAGCAGTTGAAGAGGTGAGAGACTGCTTTAGGTATTTTGTACCTGTGAAAATCCAGTGCAGAGCAGAAGTTTGAGCTGTCCTGCGTCTTTTGTCAGCTCAGCCAAAGAGAGAAACTCCAAAGTTTTCTGGAAACGTTTTGTCTGTCTTTACAACTGACTAAATCAAACCTGGCTTTTAAAAAATACTAATGGAGAAAACTAATGGAAATGCAAAGGTCCCTATTTAAAATTAATTTGCCAAGAGGTATCAGCTTTTTTTCTCGTTTCAAGGTATAAAAAAAAATAACTGGTGGCATCCTCAGATACTCAGATGTGGTCGCTGTGGCAAGTGGCAGCTTGTACTAGAGACTGCTCCGTGTGACTCGTCCGCAGCTGAGACCCCAGGGATGGGGGTGGCAGGCTGCGCAGAGGAGTCCAAGAGTGTCCCTCCAGAAGGCATCTCTGCAGGGTTGGGCTTTGACAGCTGAGAAAGGAGTGATGTTTTATGTTTCAGTGCAAGGATTTAAGAATCTGGGTGAGAATTAGGTAATGTTTGCAGAAGAGAGAAGAATACAACTGAAACTAATTGCAACTGTGTGAGTGAGCTGGAGAGAGAAATTCTAGTTCTCCCTGGTTCCCAAGAGGTTTCTGCTGGAGAGATGAAGTCATAACCATTACTTCATTAGCGTTAACGCAGGATGCTGACAAATGAGCCCTCTTGATTTGTGCCTGACCAGTTGAAGAGATTATTGCCCCTGTTTTTTTCCCCAGTGCCTCAGCTTGGAGGTCACTGCCCTTCCCACAGAGTCGGCAGAAATGTGTGCTGACTCCCCAGTTGCTGTAATTCGCAGTTCAGCATATTCTTTTTAGCTGTCATTGCTTTGTCATGTGTGCCAGCTCCTAACTGTGGTGGCTCAGGAGCCAGTTCTGTGTTAGCTTTTATAAATCCTGCTATGCAGAAGGCAACCTCTGAGAGACGGGTGGGCAGACAAGTAGGAGCAGTGATCTCTGAAACGCTTGAGCATGAATTGCCAGAACTTCTCTGTCAACGCCCCAAGATCATGCCCTACGCAGAGAGCGTTAATTGTACCCAACGGTCTGAGCCCCACTTCCAGAGCAAACAAACGGGCTCAGGCTCTCACCCTTGCAATCACTTGCAGCATTGCTATGGGAGTCCCTTTTGGAAAATGTGTGAAATTTATTGTAATATGTGCTGATGATCTTATGGCAGATCTGAGCTGCTAAATCCTCTAAACCTGAGTCCACAACTTCATTGACAGGGCCTCTCACTTTGCTCTGCTCCAAGCTTATGGTTTCACTGCTCCAATATTTTTCCATACATGGAAGCATTCCTGCCCCAGCCTGGGCTAATCCTGACATGCCATTGCATCTGGATGTTAGCTCATTTCTCGCAGCTGACACTGTACGAATGCAGATGTCTGAACTTACTTTTGTGTAAATAGATTTAATTCAACTAGCAGAAGTCTCACCCCATAGGTAACCAGAAAAAAAAAAGTGGTTTTTCTGTTTTACCTACCTTGCAGGGCTGTTAGGTGGATGAACTGGTCCCTGTTGTTAGGTGGATGAACTGGTCCCTGTTGTTAGGTGGATGAACTGGTCCCTGTTAATTGCATGCTCTGGAAATGCTTGGTATTTAAATTAGAAAAGTAGGCAAATGACACTTAGCCCGGCTCTGCCTTCATGTCTGTGGCACAAGCAGAGCCTGTCTCTTTGCTGTGGCTCACCTGCTGCGCGGAGACCGGTGGAGAGGGCGCCTCCACCCAGCCCGCATCTCTGCAAGGTGCCTTCCTTCCTCTCCCCTTCGCTTTGATGACTTTTTCATCCCTTCCCTGCTTCTGGTTGTCTTGAATCCCGGTCATTCCTCTTGCTGTTTGAGGGCTCCCTCCTCCATCCCGTCAAAGGCTCCATGCTGTTTGGGGTGTATCTTAATAGCTCGGTGAGGCTGCGACTCCCGTGTTCCTGCAATTGAGCTGAATGCCACAGTAATACAGAAGAAAGAGGCGCTTGTGCTGGTGAGCTACTGTTTGAGCCAGAGGCCTGTTTATAATACCTCCCTTGCAGGGGCAGGTTGTAAGTTTTAATTAAATGTTTGTAAGGTGCTTGGAGATTGTCTGCTAAAAGGCCCTGTATAAGGGCAAAGTCATTAAAGAAAAGCTAGAGACCTTTCCCACCCGTTGGGAAAGATTTGGAGCTAAAATAGTAAGATTCAAACAGTTTAATCTGAACAGATTGTTGGTTCTCCCCCACCTTCTTGATAGTTCAAAAGGATCATTCTGACTCTTCCAAAAAAGAAAGAGAAACAGTGATTTTATTAGTGTTGCCAGTGATTTCAATTCCATTCCCTCCTGCTTGTCGCTAGTTAAAAGAGTGCATGCTGGGTCAGAGATGTGTATGGAGGGTGTTTCATTTGTGGGTTGCTCTGTTTTATTTGGAGTTAAGCATCCACTTGCCAGGCCTCTCTTTGTGGGATTCACAAGAGAGCTGTGTGTGACCCCACTGCCCTGCTAATTGCCTTGCCGTTGCTGAGAGCTAGGGTGGAGAGGGCTGAATTGCTCAGTGGCTGGTGTGTTCCTTTTCTGCAGCCCTTATTTTGGAAGCGGTCTGTTGGATGGCTCTGTCCCTTTTGAAGGCTGGAGGACTGCCTGTTGGTCAGGTATCTTTGAGGGATATTAATGTTGTTTTATTCTCCCTTTGGTTGGCTGTGGGTTGGTTGGTTTGTTTGTTTTGTTTTGTTTTTTTTAAACCAATGTTGCATGCAGGAGGAACAAGAAGACCTGAACTAAAATGGAAGAAAGATAGTAAGGGCAAAACTGTTTTTTTTGAATGAATTAACTAATGTAATGGCATAGGAAGAAGTCAATTTAAAGGTTTATTGTCTGAGCCATGAAGCAAATTAAGCCATCTTTGCTTGATTGTGTCTGCTCCAGTGAAGTGAATCAAGAAAACTGCATTGGGGCGCACCCTCCACCCATTAGATAAACAGACAGCCCTATGCCGTGGTTTACATAATGGTGACTTGGTACATCCAAACGCAACCCGAGAGGCCTGTAAGCCAACACCACAGTTGTATTTGTGCACTTACTTGTGTCTGAAGGAATTTCAGCATCAGACAGATCACCAGGGCTTTAGAAATGCTCTTGGTTTTTGCATTTTTTTTTTCTGGATATTACTCTCTTATTCATAGAGGCAAATTGAAGGGCAGCAGGCTACAAATCCTGCCTTCCAAGTACTGCTTAAGTGTGTAGCTTACAGGGATGTGCTTCCTATACCACCTGATAGCTAGTGTTTTAACAGGACAAGGAGTTATGCTTGTTTTCTTCCGAGAAAGCAGATGAGTCTGCAAGCTTATTTTTCAGGATGCTACCTTTCTGCTTCTGGTTTGTGGATATAAGACAGGAACTGGATTGCTGTTCCATTATAAGCTGCTGCTAACTGCAGCACTTTCCAGTAATCTTTGTGCTAAGGAGTTTTTCAAATTGCTGCATACGTTAGGGAAGTCCTGTCGCCTTCGTTTGACAGGTAGGGAAGGGAGGTGGGAGAGAGCCCCCCAGGGAGACCGCGGTTACTCTGCTTTGTGATGGGCTGCCGGCACTTGCTCATAAGAATGAAAGCTGTCATCGAGCAACGTTGAGCCTGTGCCGCAGGGTTCAGGGGCTGCAAAAGAGAAAAAGCTCCCTTTTAAACATATGTAATGCTGCTTGTCTGACAGGTGTGGTCAGAGAAGTGTTTTAAGAGTTTATTTTTAAAGCCCTTTTTTGGAGCTTAATTTAAGCTGTTGTGCCTGTGGTAGGGATGGCGGTGAATATGATATAGTAACCAGAGTAGGGGAGCTGCAGTGCATTGCCTCAGATAAGTCGTTTCAGCTGCAGTATCTTCATCCGTGAAGAGAAATATTCTGAGATGGAGGGGAGTTAATCAAATTGGTTGAAAAGGACTGCTTGGCTGTAGTGTGTTGTCATCTCTCTTCCAAACACTGTCCAAGGAAGGCGTGAGTAATTCAGCCATGTTTCTGGAGAATATTGGTGTGAGGCAGTTGCCCGCCTTGGGGAGATGGTGAACAGATGTGGCGACGAAGCCTCGGTGAGTATAGTGGAAGAATTGTGCTCTCAGCCGAGTCCCAACTTGTTACCAGCTGGGCTTCGCCACTGCCTTTTGGTCCTGCTGCTCCCCGTCCCATGAGTCACTCCTCCAGCTCTTGGTGTCCTCCTGGTGCTGCTGCCTCGATTTCCAAGTCCCACTGCCCATGTCCGAGGCTCCAGAAAGGAGCCGCGTCTCTTCAACCCAGCCAGAACGTGTGAATTTGAGCCCTGTCCTGTGCTTAGATTCGCTACCACACTGCTGTGCCTTTTCAACTGGAAACCATTGCCCCCTGCTGCATCTATCTATTGTGCTGCACACGTCTAAATTTATTTAGTTCCAGAGTTAGAAAAGCCTGATTTTGTGTCCTAAGCACTTGATTTCACAGCTATGTTGTGGGGAAGGTCTTAATTCCTTGAGCTTGATCTGCTAATCTGAAAGCATAGGAAGTTTTTCATAGGAAGATTTGCTGCCTGGCTTTCTCAGAGCAAGTTTGCACAAATACATTTTTTTCCTACCACGGATCATTGCTGCTGGATGCCTCCCACCAAGATTACTGATTTTTAGGTCTTTGATTTTGGTGGAGAGACACAGAAATAAATTTAAATGAGTAGGGGAGTTTCAGAGAGCAGTACAGATGGTTGGAAATTGAGGGCAGGGACTACTTAAGTGCTAACGTATGGCATAACTTTGACTTTTTTTTTTTTTTTTTTAATGGAAAAAGCTACGGGCTGCTATCCTAGCAATTTTTCTTCCCCTCACTAAACGCTTGCCTTCAAAGCCTTGCAGGCTGCCTCTGCTTTGGTGCTTTCTTGACAACCTAAATTAAGCTTGCTGGTCGGCTCGCCAAATGGACGTGCGGGTTCCTGAGCAAGACCTGAGCTGTGGGGCACGTGTCTGAGCCAACGGAGCATTTGGGCCAGGAGTGATGTGTAAGAGGCTATCAGCCCACCTCTATGTGTTTTGCAAAACACAAACCAGGAAACCTGCCACCCGTTTTTCACGGCTAAGTTTAAAGCTGGTGCACTTGTATGTACGCTGCATCAGGTACTCTGCAGTAGCAATCTGTGTGCATCCTCCTGTCTGTAGTAGATGCGAGGCAGTTTTTGCCTGCCTCTTGTTGCTAAAGTAGATCCTGGATCACTGCATGTTTGGTGCAGTGCCTTCAGTTTTCTGTTTTCTTGGCAAACACAGGGAATTTTGACTATTAAATGACATTTCTTGCATCTTTATAAGTCTTTAACTTTTGTCCTCATTAACTTTGAACTGATTTAGATTTTGTTTTGCTGCGGAGGCTCTGATCGGATGTCAAGTGGAATGACTTCATTCTCTTATCTGCATTCCACTGCCATTTCCATTAATTTGCTCTGTCTTTGTCCCCTGACAAAGTTTAATTATTTTGTGTGGCAAGCACATACAAAGCCGTATTTGGCAGATGTTTGTTACTTAGGTTCTGCACAAAGTAAAAGATGCCTGCTGCCCCAGACACTCCAGGACAGGTTTTTACCTAGAGAGACAGTTTTCAAGCCAGTTAATTGTCACTTTGTGAAACAGAAGGGTACATCGCTGTCCTTGCCTTTCCCTGGGGCAGATCCCTGCTGGCTGCTTGACGGCAGTGGCTCTTGAGCTGGAAAGGTGGCGAGTTGGTGGCTTGAGACGGTCCGCAGGAGGACGGCATCCGTGGGAGGAAGAGATGGAGGGCTGGGGGGAGACCCACGCTGTTGGGAGGGAGCCATGGCTTGTCTGGAAGGTCATTTTCCTCCAGAAAACTTGACTTTAAATCACAGGAAGGCCCCAGATTTTGCTCCATTTTAAGAGGAAAATGCCCTATTAACCCTACATGTTTTATGTTGCTTTTTGGCTCTGGCAGGCTGACAGTCCGCCCTCTTTGGGCCTCCGTCCGGGGTTCTCTTTGATGTTTGTCTCCGTGAGGCTTTACTGGAGTCTCCACTGCCAGGACGGTGGAGTTCTCTGCATAAAAGCCGATAACTTTCTGGGATAAGAGAGGCCACCGAATGCCACCTTAGTCTGGGGCCATCCCTCTAATTATTAAAATGATAACCGCAGGCTGGTTTCGAATGGTGAATTTGGACTCTGGCAAAGCTGATGGCCCACCTGTGGCTCGGGGTCCTATTGTGTACTTCAAGCACGCAAGAGAGACCGTCCTTGCCCTGAAGTTGCTCGTCTGTCCACTCGTGCCGTGGGGGGAGCGTTAGTGCTTACTAGCAGTAACAAGTGAAGCTGGCAGCAGCCTGATAGGAACTGCTGTGACTGCTGTCTTGTAGTCACAGAAATTTGGGATTTGGGAGGTGAAAGCAGTTGTGCACAGTTTGCAGAGCAAGGGGAGACCTTCGAGTGCTGTGCCCTGGCTATTGGAGCAAGGTGATGTAGCGATGCTCAGGGCCAGGGGATGCTCTTCCAGAGCTCTGGCTCGCCAGTTGCTGGCGCTTCGTTTTGTATCTGTAAATGCTTTTGCCTGGTGGCTTAGCAGGAGCCTTGTCCATGTTTGACTTCCCTGCAATTGCCAGAGTTGTGCCTCTCTTCTCGGCGGTGGCTGGAGGTGCATGCACGTGATGGGGAGGTGCGGCGTTGGCCTCCACACAGACTTGGGAACCTCCCTCCTTTACACAAAAACATTTATTTTGGCCAAACTCTTGCAGCTTTTATTTATTATGCTGCTCAAAGGAAAGAGAACCAAAGCAAGCAGGCAGAAATTTTTGACTTTGGTTCTGTTGCTGTCCCAAACGAGCTGACTTATGTCAGGCTAGGAGATTCGGTTGGGCCTTCCTGGAGCCTCGATCCTGAGCTGTTAGGAGATTGTTTCTTGGAACGTAGACGCTCTGTTCCCAGGAAAAGCCTCCCCTACTTGCCTTCCATTTCAAGGCCCAGCCCCCGAAAATGCATACCTTTGGGAAGGCTGGTAGGCAGGCAGGCAGGCAGCAGCCAGCTACACGGGAGTGGCTGAAACACAGACAAAGGGCAGCTGTTTCCATCGATGTTTGAAAAAATGCTGAATGGTTGAAGGCCAGATGTCTCCCTGCCCAGTTAAATAGATGTCCCTTGCATTGATGTCACTGCACCGAGTTTGCACACCTCGCCTCTAACTTTATTACTTTACCTTTTCTTCTTGTTGCTTAAAACTCTGTGACTTACACCTCTGGAAACACGGCGTGTGACTGGAGGAGAATTAGTCTTTCTATTCCAGCTGTCTTACGAAAGGCAGTTACCTTGCGGTAGACGTGTGGCCGATAGTGCCTCTTGATCCCTGCGGCGTGAAAGCTGCACCACCGAATGAAATGGCAATGTAATGCTGCCGCCTCCGGCCAGGCACGTCCTGGGCGCTGCTTCCTGTCCTCGGGAATCGCAGCTCTTGATCGCAGGCCTCAAGAGCATGGATTATCCAGAACAAATCCTTTTACCAAGCTATAGACTTGTGTGACAGAAACCAATGCAACCCAGGAATGAACCCTGCTTTGTCCCGGCAGGAGCATGTTTGCCAATGCAAATGTCTGGCTCTGAAGCAGAAAGCGTTGCTGCTTTTTCCAGGCAAGGTTTCTGTAAGATAAGATGTTGTATTTGTTTTAACCTTGCCCCCCTCCCTGCCAAACTTCATTTCTCTGAGAAGTATGGGTGACTTCCATGTGGCAGAGCACCCGCCAAGTTACCAGCAGAGTAATGCTTTTATAGCGTGGGGAGCGAGACAAGAGCACGCAACGTCACATAAATCAAGTTGCTGTTTGCAGATGATGAGTGAAGACCAGCCTAGAAAATGGGATTTTGGGGCTTTCTTTACCAGGAAGTGGCAGTGTTGATTTGCAGGCTCAGTAGTAAAGACTTTGAAATTGTGATTCATCCCTCAATCCACATCTTAAGTATGTGGTGGTAAAGTTAGGAAAATCTGTGTATGTATAAAATGTTCCCACTTGGGATGTTGAGAAACCCTTAGGTGCAATATTTATTATGTTATTGAATTGGGTTTGCAGTACTGAACACTCAGGACATGCCAGTTCATTTCTGTCATAGGGGAAACTTGGTTGCTCAATAAAAATCTCTTTTACTCTGCCACAGGGTGAAAATAAGGTCAAATCTATTGAAAAGAAAAATTCTTGAAATTGGAGGTGTGGTGTTTTTGTTGGTTTTTCTTGTTTTCTGTCATCTGCTCAAATTCCTGTTCAGAACCATGGAAATGACTTAACAAATACAGCTTTTGGTCAGCAAAGCCATTTGAATGAGACAGCTCCTGAGCAGGCAAGTGATTCTGTGCTGACACTCAGACTTCTGGGTTTTATTTTGATCTTTCACTTTTTAATTATTCCTGCAATTAGTGCAGTTACAGACTATGCCTTTCCTCTGCTCTTCTGTGTGCACTTCTTACTGAATGACTGCATGGGAACCTCTAATGTTCGCTGGCCGTGAGAAGAACCAACTTTACGTGCCGGCACAGAAAAAGTAATGTTATATGAATCAGAAGCCACGTTGATGTTTGCTCATAACTGAATCAGCCTCCCCTCACAGTGAAATGATGTCTGTGTCTGAACAGCTCGAGCAGAGTGTGCTTCAGCCTCGTTGACTGTGTCCCTCTACAGCTGCTGAGTGGCATACAGGTGTGCGGAGCAGAGGCAAACTCAGCCGGGTTTTACAACTATTTAGCAAGTGGAGAAATGAACCTTACAGTAGCTGAAGACTGGACGGAACCCTCTTGACGACAAGCGCGGTGCCGGTGCAGAGCGTTCATTGCTAGAGGGATGCTGAGAACTTGTACTCTGTAACCAAGAAAAAGAAACTCGTTTTGTAACTGAACGGGTTGAGCACTGCCATGGAGGTAGAAAAGGAAAAGCTCTGCCTTTCAGGAGCCTGGGCAGTCACATTTCTTGCAGTTTTGTTCTTTTATCTTTCTCTGTCATTACTAATAGCATTTGTTTAGTTTAGAGCTTCAAGCTATACGAACGAAGAGCGTTGTGCAGGGTGAAGAAGCAACAGTGTGTAATTCCTTCCCATCAGAGGTTATGTCACGCTTATGTAAAGTTGCCAGACAGCCTCTGAGTTCAAAGTTGGGAGCTTCCATTTGTTTGCACTTTTTCAGTGCTGCTTCTTTCTAACGGTGGAAGCACCTACCAACAGAGAAATGGTTGTTCACGTGAAAAACGTCTGCTGCAGTGTAGACAGAGCCTGTTGTTCAGCTAACACGTACTGCACTTAGAGTTCCCACGTGAATGAAAAATCAGGCTCCAACTCTACCTGTTAAGAGCCATTGAAGAACACAGCAGTTTTTTTTCCCCCTTGTTTAACTAAACAATTTAAAGAAAATAAGTTGACTTAAGTCCAGACCTTTTTGCAGGAATTGCTGTGCTCTTCTTCCCACTGTGCTCTCCCCTCCTCACTGCGGAAAGCGGAGGGCACCGTGCTGTCTCAGCCATCGCTCTTTGGTTGTGGTTGAAAAGCCTTGTTTGTTTGGTGGGATTTAAAGATCCCACAGCAGTAGTCCGAATTCAAAAGCAAAATCCTGGTGGTCTGGCCGCCAATCCCTCTTTCTGTTCAGGACCAGCCGATCACAACCCATCCAAGCATTGTTTTTGTTCAGATAGGAACTCTTTTTCCATTCTGTTTATGCTTCAATTACTGAAAGAGGTTGGAGCCAGATGACTTTTCTGCAAAGGATATAATTTCATTGGAGAAAAGCAGAAGTTTTTAAAACAGTCCTTGGAATTAGCAGCACCTCAGTTCCTGCAGGATCTCCCCACCCCCTTTTTGGAGTCTTATTTCTATTCTTTGAAAGCTGAAATTTCCATTGCTGTTGATGCCCTGCCAGGCGCTCTAGCAGGGTTACTTTCCCTTGGATGCAGTTCAAGAAACCATCGTTCCTTTTCTTTATCATTTGTCATCAAAGCGCAGGGATCGCTTCCCCTGCACTCCCCCGCTGCCTCCAGTGCTGGGGGCAGCGAATGGCTGTGCCTGCTCTTTAGACCCGTGACACACAAAATGTGAATTTGAAAAGACTTTGGTAACAGGGAAGCCAAAGCCTAATTGTCCTCAAGGAAATATACTTTTGTAATTAAAAAATCTGAAACAAAATCTATTCAGGGTAACAGCTATTCAGTCTCCGTTAAAGCCCTCCTCCACTGAAGCAAAGATCTGAAGGTGAAAGATTGGACTGTGTGATGTGTGTTAGGTTCGTACGTTCAGGCAGGGGTGGGCTAATGGCTTCTGAGAGACGCTTAACATGACAATTTTATTTTGGTCAAGACTGCTGATGGCAGCGATTTCAGTTTAAAAAAAGAATTTGGGGACAAGGGCAGCTTCGTAATCAGGGTGGTTGGGGTTCACACAAGGAGTTCAGTGGAAGCAGAAGCCGGTATGCTCTGTGTCCAGGCGCAAGCCTACAGCCCCGGGGCAGGTCCGCCTGCTCCTGCCTTCGCTGGCTGCTGTGCACCATCAGTTTGTTGTGCTAAATTTGGAGGGTGCCAGGAGTGTCTGGAGTGGGTTGTAGGATGCAGAGCCTTAAAGGGAGCAAGACCCGGAGAGAGGAGAAACCCAACTGCTGCTGCTTTCTGAAGCAATTCTCCCGGTTCAGGGCACATTCTGCTTCATCCAGATAATGGAAACCTATGGATGCATTTCAGTTTTATCATATTTTCCTTGGTTTTAGCATTCGTCTAACCCTTTTACTTGATTATGGGGTATAGATTAAAAAAATGTGTTAGAATGAAAAGGAATATATTTAAGAAGGAAAAAAAGCTCAAGCTTAGCATTTTGATCTGTATGAGAGAAGTTGGCTACGTGACCTACTGCTTTCAGATTGCTCTTCCCTTTGTGTATCAGTGTGGTATCTTTGATCTTGGTTAAACGTGTAAGATTTAGGTACGCTGTGTTGGGTGAATTAGTGTGTATCCATGCTTGTATCTACTTCCTGTATATCTGTTTGAATATACGTGGCCTGTCCTTACCTCCTGCCTTACCGTGACATAATGAAAGTGCAGTGGGTTTTAGTGCTGCAGTTGGAGGGGAAAATAGTTTTCCTGGAGAGGATATAGAGGTTCTTTGGATTTTTGGAGAAAATGTATGAGCTTTACTGACAGGAGAACTGGCTGAGCAAGTTAGCTGTGGATTTGAGATGTTAGCTTTGTGGCTTTTGTCTACCAGAGCCTGAGCAGTATTTGATGTGCAGACATATTTTCAGACATTTCTCATAGTGAAGGTGTTGGCAGGTCTGTTGTTAACACCCTTGCCTTTAGGCCAAACTATTGAAAATTCAAGTTCAGCTTGAATCTAATTTCAATGGCTTGGACAGTTGAAATCTGATGGGCTGAAAAATCTAGTCCAACTCCAGCCCTTATTAGGAGTTTAATCTGAAGTGCAGCCAAAGTCAAATAAGGGGGAGGGTGAAAAAAAGCAGTAAAATGGAACAAGAAATGTGCATTCAATTTACATTATTCCTCTGCAGCCTTAATTCAGCCCCCTGTATGCTTTACAATGCAGTTTCTAATTATGTGATCGTGTGCTGTTTTTTTTTTTTTTTTTTCCACAGCACCCCTGCCCTCACTCCATATACCGGATGGGCAGTGCTTAAGGAATGAAATCAAGGCAGCCCAGTAAAGGATGCTGTTGTGTATGTAGGACCTCTGCCCTGCATGGTGTAGGATTTGGAGTGAAGGGAGTGAGGCAAGTTCTGGAAAAACAGAAAGGGTGAACTCGTGGTTAAGGAGCCTGGATTTTTGCTTTGCTTCTGCCACAGGGTTCATGCGTGGTGCTAGGTAAGTTGTCTTTCGTGCCCAACTAGCAACTTGATTTTCTGGGTCCCTTGTTGGAGGGCTGATTTGCAGAAGTACCAAGTGCTTCTGCTGCAGATAATCTCATGGGAAGTTGTACGTCAAACATTTACAATGCTGCTCGGTGCTATGTGTTTTTCAAAAATCAAGCTGTAGGCTGATTCTGGGACTGGATGCCCGAAGCTTCTCTGTGCCTCTCTATTTCAGCTGTAAAACAGGTATTATGAACATAGTTCCCTGGAGTTTTGTGAAAATAAATTAATGATCGTTTTTGTAGTAGTAAAAAGCCTTCATTTTTTTGCCTTGGAGCAGCATCTGAAAAGCGTGAAGTGAAGAGGGCTGAGCTGCACCTTGAACAACCAGTTGAAAACAGAAAACGAGTAATTCCCCAGTTGTTGAGCATCTTCCATTCCTGGTACTAATTGCCCCAGGACTTTATGCACACACGGGATGTGGCCATGCCGTAAAGACCGTACACAAGTGGACCAGATTAAAGCTGCAGAGAAAACTTGTTTCCAGGACAGCCTAACTTGTTTCTAGCACATCCTAAATTTTCAGGGCTTGGCTTTGCAACCTTATTATTTCCTGAATGAATCCCCTTCAGATGGTGATATGATATAAGTTATAGGACCAGGTGGGTAAGGAGTTGGGTAAGATGGGTACAGGGAGCATTTTGTGGACTGCCTTGCAGGGAGAGTATCGAATGGCTTGATCCTTAAAAGTGGTAATTCATTTGACCTGCAGCAGAAAGTGGGAGGTTTTTGGATCGGTCAGGAAGGACCTTGTGTGTAATTTAGGTTACTAACACCAGATGTCTGCTTTTGGCTTATCTGAACATGGGTTTTGTTTGATCTTTAGATTGTACCACTGTTGTGTGTTGGAACCTCGCTTGCAGAATAACTCCTGTCCATCGAAGAAAAAGCTTGAGGAAGTTACTTTTTTTCTGTGGTTTTTATGGAACTTATACCATCGTCTGTCTCTAAGGAAGATGTGACGCATGACAGCTTTACAACTATGTAGCTTGATGGAGAGGCACATAGCTGTGGATGCTGTCATAGAGATGCTAAAATAAGAGGTTTGCACGGTCCAGAGTTGAGAGGCATCTAGCTTTCCTTTCCCTTCTCTCCTTCCCTTTGGACTTTGTTCCAGCTTATCTCCTTTCTCTCAAAATGTGGATGAGAAGCTGCAGAGCGCTCTGCAGGAGAAGCAGCATGGTTCATATCACGCTGGCAAGAAGACAGCCGTCCTTGCCATACAAGCCGTCCTTTGAGGAGGAAGGTGCCACGCAGCCACGCTAGTCCGGGGCTGTGCAAGGTTTTGAACACAGCTCTCTAAATCAGCAGATGTTGTCAGGCATGCACAGGCAAAACCTTGGTCTCATTTATTCTAATTATAAAAATTCCTGGCAGAAGCTCCGTGTGAGTCAGCTATAAAAAAAATTACTTAAAAAGTTTCTGGGTTAAGACTGACTTCAGCACACAAGAACACGGGAAGTCAGGGCTTTCTGTAAATCCGGTTGGTCATCCAGCCATGATGGTCGTGAGCCCGTCGTGTTCCTGTCTGGCAAGAGGGACGATGGGAACAGTTGAGAGGTGAAAGCCTGGGGGCTGTCCTGCTCCATGGCTGCAGCTCTGTGAAGCTGGTGGTGCTACAGGGGATGGATGGAGAATTTCCGCTCCTCAGCCCCTGACGAGCTCGTGCCCAGACTGGGAGCTGGTTTCACCCTGGCTTCCCAGGGCAATGCTGTGAGTCTGGTGGCATTGAGCAGTCTGAATCCATTCACATGTGTTTCCAGCCTGAAGTGTGGTGAGGAATCTCCACCAGGATTTGGGAAATGGGCTCCTTCTGGATCAAAACTAGATGCCTGAATAACCACCGCAGCCCTGGATTGGAGGTCAGGAAGCTGTCTTTCACTGCGAGGTGAGCTGTGGTGTGGACACTCTGCAGCTCTTTTGCGTCTCCCGTGGGTCGCAGAGGAGCCAGCCAGCGCGGTGTGGAGGGGGGATCAGGGCAAGGCAGTCCCTCCTGTGAGCCGGCAGGATGGCGAGGAGGTGGCTGCTGCCCGCGCTTGGCATCGCGTTGGCCTCTCACCTCACTGCCCCAGCCAGGCTGGACGGCGCAGTCCCAGCTGCGTACCGAGGCGCGCAGGTGATGGTGGGAAACAGAGGAAGCCTCAGGTCTCGACAGGCCTTGAATCATCTGCAAATGGTGGAGTGTGTTTTTAGCACTGTCTCCCAGAAGTGCTGCCTTTTTCTTCTTTATAAAACTTTGGATTTTATTTTGTTATAAAAACCACATAACTAATTTCCCTTGGAATCTTTTGCAGGCGTCTGCTCTGAGTGTGTTTTGGCCTCGCTGGCCATTGCTGGTTTTGAATCCCAGTCCCAGTGGTGGGAAGTTTTTAGAATTAATGCCAGTTGTATTTTTTTTAATAGAATTGCAGTGTCCGCCTGCGGGTTTTAAACAAATATCCTTCCTTCACATTTTGCCTGCAAGTAGCCAGAATCCAAGGGGTATGAAGCCAACAACAGCTATTCTGCAACGATGCAGCGTTTCCCCCTTGTGAAAAATGACTCTGTAGGGTTTTTTTTTCTTTTGGCAGTTGAGCAGGTACTCCCCGATCCTGCCGCTGTACTAGCTGTTCTGATCCGGCGCAGCAGGCAGGATACATGCCTTTGTGCTAGGCTGTGGTGCAGGCTCCCAGGGGAAGGTGTGTGGAATCCCCACCAGTGAGTAATTTAAAATTAGACCTGGAGCACATACGGTAGGAAATGATCCTGCCGGGTGCCTGTGCGGGTAGATGTCTCTTTACAGGGCTGACCCTTTTTGGCTGAGCAAAATGTATTTGCTTGTACTTAGCGTGCACTTGTGCTGAATTTTCTGCCTCCACTCTTTTCACTTTTGAACCTAATTTTTAAGGTGGGGCTCCCAAAAGTAGAAGATGATTTTTCAGGATGCTCTGCATTTCTTTCAATCCCAACATCCCCTTATTTTTCCTTCCAGGATGTCTTTTGTAATACCACTTTACTGTGCTTTCAGTGCTGCAGCCGTGCTTCTGTGACCGGTGCAGCGTGATGCGGAGATCCCCAGCCTAGCCCAGGTGTGACACCAGTACCACACTGAACTTGCAAGTGTACCTGGAGGGGCCTAATATGAAGGGTTAGTAAAGAAATGAAAAGCGAGCAGTAAACCATCCAGTGATGGAACCAACAGAAACGCCCAGTGAAGGCGGTTATCTTTGTGTTGAGGAAGGTTAGAGTATAAACGTGCCTTTCACCGGGATGGGAGAACGGGGCAGAAGTCTGAAAATCGTTTCATGTCTGCATGAAGCTTCTGAATCTGAAAAGCCATTTGCATCCTACAGGATGCTTTTATTTATACCTTAGAACATGAAGTTTGGAGAGCATGTGGTGGCCGTGCAACCTGCCAGCTTTGCCATAAATCTGTGTTTTGGAAGTGCTTGTCAAAATGCCACATTATCCAGGTAGGAATAGATTAATTAATAGATAAAGGATTAAAACAGAATCCTCTGCTATTTATGGACTCCCTTTGGGAGTACATTGTAATATTCTTTTGAACTGAATGAAGCGTAACCACAGCCACCTAATGCCTTAGATGTACATGCTGAATCTTTTCTGTGGCCCTGTTGTAGAACTGAGGAGGGGGAAGGGAGAGATCTGGCGAAGGGGGAATGTTGTGAGATATTTCAGCTTGCAGATCTGAAACAGCGTTGTTCAGACTCTAATGATCTGCCACCTGCTGATTCCCTGGGAAGCACGAGGTGGAGAGCATAATTCAGAACAGAATTTAGGACACACGCTTTTTTTTTTTTTTTTTCCTTTTTGTTTTTTCCTTCCCCCCCCCCCCCCCCCCCCAATGTGGTGGGCTTGGAGCTTTAAATTTTGCTCTCTCATAAGCACGTCCACACTTGGAAGATATTAATTATTTGTGCTGCCTTGAAAAGTATCTTTCTATAGAAGTTGCTAAGTTTTTTCCCTTCCGTTTCTTTATTCTCTTTCTGAATGCTGATGTTATGTGTTGGGTCTCTTTGCCAGCGTGTGGGAGCGGGCTGGGCTCCAGCGTGCAAGACAGGATCTGGAAGCGTTCAACGGAGCCGCTGGCACAGACCCTCCTCGCGCGCCCTTCAGAGCTCGCCCGAGAAGGCTTTTCTCCTTTTCTTGTCTGAAATTGTCCGTAATCCAAAGTGCTACGTATCTGTACACAGAGCTGAACTTACTTTTAGTTTGCAGTTCTGCCCCGGGAGAGAGGTGACCCTTGGCTAGCGCTCTGGAGCAAACGCAGATGACCGAGTCCTGTTGTGTTTGAATTTTAGACTGCCTGTACGTTTGGGCCTCAGTCCTGCAGAAGGGTCTGTGCAGGTGGCCCTCTCGCCTCGTCTGTGTCCTGGCAAAGCGTACCCCCAGGAGGGTGACATCTGCACCCTCAACACCGCACCGTTTGCCAGGCGCCTTGCAAAACTGCATCTGTAGCTTATAATGTGCCGAGCAAATACCATTAACTTCGTAAACTGAAGACAAGCACAGTTTTTGTGTAGTGGTTCAGTTTTACAAACCAGCTGGCTCCATTTTGGTCTCTCTGGGCTTGGGAATTTCCTGGGTTTGGGTGTTTAGTTAACCTCCTGAGCCCAAAGCAGCCCCCGGGGCATGCATCTGCGAGGGGAGCCAGGCCTCGCTCCCCGCCAGCCCCATGACAGGTGGGGGGAATGCAAACACTGGGAAATGCTGGTTTCTCTAACAAAACTGTTTTACTTGTTATTCAGGAGAAATGGGCTTATTCTTGCAGGGGGAGCCCACCTCACTTTCCCCCTGCCCTTGGTGCAGGGTTTCACAGTGTCCTTTTTTGTCTGTGCTCACCAAGAAACAGCAGAAATCAGGAGTAACCGGATGGCCAGCGCTCTCCTCTTTCTCCTTTACATGCCTGTTTAATTGGATAATATGCTTGGCCTTGCCTTTCTGTTTACCTTAGGGTTTGTTATGACAAAGAAGATGGATTTTTCCTGGCTCTTGCATTTACAGTATGTAAACCAACAAGATGCAGTACATGGGTCAGGGCGTAAAGTCTGCTGTGATCCGGGAATTTGGACCGTTTCTTTTGTCTTTTTTGTCAATGTTTACTCATTGCTTTGTGCCTGTGGTTTGCATTACACCTCCGCGGACTGGGAAACACATCTTTTCTCATGCTGACACCCACTCACTGTGCTCACTAACACACCAGGGTTTGTTCCAGATTACTTTTCCTAAAAATAGGAGCGTTTGGGAGAAGAAGATAGAGCCGTACCTTTGAAGTCTGTGAAGAGCTCTGGACCTAGCGAGTTCTTGGAAACTCTGCGAGGACAGAGTTTATCTGCATCTTCAGCTGTCTTTGCTCTCCCCTACTAATCCAAACAAATTGGCCTCTGAATCTCAGGATGATTTTTGTACAGACTTTTCCTCATTTTTCACTTGAGTCTGGAGTGTCTGAGGCCTCACTTCCCACCCCAGGAAGTTGTTTGGGTTTCTTTTTCGTATGCCTCTTAATTCGCGGGTGATTTTTGTAATTTATCAATGCTAGCTTGTCAGTAGAGACTTGGCATGAAAGGCTTTGTAGTTCACTGCTTAGCTGGCTGTATAAACATGAAAGTGCCAGGTTTTTCACTAGCTTGCTCGCATGGCTCTTCTCTGCAAAGCTTTCGCCAAAACACTTGGCTAGATAAAAGGGATGCTGAAAAAGACCAGGTCAGTAAGGGATTGTCTGAGAAGGAGGATAACATTGATCTTTGTTTTAGTTCTTACTTTTATTTCTTGTAACTTCTCACTAAGAGCAGGGAATGAGGATAAATTGTTTTCATCTCTCAGTGGTCAAAGATTAAGATGGATGAGGCAGCGGGCTGCCTAGAAAAAACTTTTAAATAAGAGCCCTGCTGTGTTCCCCTTTCTGGCATCTTAGATTAAGTTGCTTTCTGGCATCCTTTATCGCAGCTGTAGAGCGTAACCCTCAAGCAGGTCGTCGGACTGGGGAGATTTGGCCCCTACATTTAAAAAAAAAAAAGGGGGGGGGGGAGGGGCAGTGTGGGGCCTGGCTTGTCCAGACCTGTTGCGGAGGATGGAAGCTCCTTTGAGCTGGGACCTTTCCCTGTCCGGGTTTTGGGGCAGGTGGGCGGGAGCGGGCTGCGGGTCTGCAAGCAGCGGAGGGGTTCATTCGGCAGGATTGGTTACGTAGGAGTTCAACCACCTGAACCCATGCTACACTTAGGCTGTAGTCATGGTCCTTAAACTGAAATAAGGCGTCTGCCCAGGCAGTCATACTATGGCAATAGCAGTGTGCCCGTCCCCTTGCTTACCTTAGTGGAAATAACTTCCTTCTGAATATAGGCCTCTTTTTTTAGGTTGCAATGGTGATACGTTTTGTTTAGCAGAAAGCCACAACAGCAGCAGATGTGCCCGAGGCTTTCTGCTGTGCGTGCAGCCTCTTGGGGTGGCAGAATGCAATGAGTTTCTATGGCAAACGGTGCCACCAGCAAAATGAAATCTTTCGTGTCTCTTCAGCATTTACCAGTGAGAGAGAGGTTTGCGCAGCTGTTGGGTAGCTATTTTTTAAGAATTTAAGACTCAGCATCTCTTTGATCTGGTTCCTTGTAGCTTGCCAGTCCTGCCCATAGACCTCCTGTCTGTCCCTTCTTTCTAGCTTTCTTCGGTGCTCCTTGGGCTGTAGATCTGGTGCTCAGGGGATAAAAACCTTCTGAATGTTATTCCTTTCACCAGGAGACGTGTGTGGACAGGAGCATTTTCAGTTCTGCGAGTTGTAGTCAAATTCTGTTTGATTGCTTGTTTTAGTGGCAGCGCAGGGTCCTTCCAGAGCCCTTCGAAGTGGAATGCGGTTTAATAGCAAACTAGCTCCAGGCCCGAACAAGCTGTGTGCTTCCTGCTTCCCAGGCGCCTTCCCCAGTCTCCTCTTCAAATACCTGAGCTGGTGAATTATTGCCTTGAGTTTTGTGAGCTCTTTGAACTAGAATAAATGAAAAAGGCTCTGGGGATGAGGCCACTGATCAGTCGCTCGCCTTTCACCTCTGAGGGCAAGGGTTTGAGTCAGGTGTGGAATGAAATGCACCAAGTTTGGTGCCCTTTAGGTCACATCCTGATAAGCTGGGTAAAGTTGCCTGGGTGTTTGCTGCAGCTGGCACCAATCTAAGAAACCGAGCATGCCCTCAGTGTATAGTAGTCATGCTTAGGAAGATTCAGTAGTGGGTGGCTTTGGTGAGGCTGGTTGAACAGAATTTGGTGCTACTCCGGCGGTCAGAGCGCTGATGGTGGGAAAGGCATGGAAGACCTGAGAAGGCAGTCTTGGATCTGGGAAGCATCCCATGGAGTTGGAGGGTAAAGAAAGGACCAGGAGGTGTTGAGTAACAGGCAGTGCTCTGTTGGCTTCAGGCTCTGGGGCTCCAGGAGGATTCATGTCACAGTGTGACCTCTCTGGGGCATGTTGGGTGCTGGCTCTGGGTGTTGGGGTAGGATGAAGTGAGACTGACCGATGAGGGTGCTGCTCTCCAAAACAGCAGTGGTCAGCATGCGTATTTCTGCCTTAGCTCTGAGTGGAGAACGTGGCCCAGTTCAGGACACTGCTTCTTGGGGATCGCATGCTGAGGCCTTCCCACCTGCAGTACCGCCAGGAATGCTTTGGACCTATTGTAATCTGCTCTCAGTTGGCAGAGACGGGTCCAGGGGATACTCGGCTATTGGCAATATTCGTCCCATTTTGGGTTGAGAGTGCAAGTGAAGGTGATTCACCTCTGGAAAATAAGGTTTTCGGGCTGGCGCCTGCAGAAGCAAAGGCACTCCATGCTGACACTGCACATAAGAGCACACAGGACTCAGATCAGTGTGATGCGTTCTCAGTATTGGGACGCATCTAATTTTTAGGTATCTAGTGAATTCTCTTTCTAAAATTGGAGTCAGTTCATCACTAAAAGTCCATGTGCAGATGAAAACATGAGACCCTTGGATATGAGGAAATAGTTGTGTCTGAGCCCCTATATTTTGCCCCATCCATGGGGAAAAAAGACCCTCTTTGAGGTAGCTCGAAGGCTTTGTTGTTTGGGGAAATGGTGATGATAGGTGGTACCAACACATTGTGTAATTAGGACTCACTTTACCTTGCAGATGTGAAGCTGTTGTGCTCAAATGCAGGGAAATGGGAAGCAGGGCTAGCTGTTGTCTGTCCTTCAGCATTTCTTTTCCCTGCTCCAGATAAATTGTTCCTTGCTTGCCTGGCTTGTGCAAGCAAGTCCTCCCTGTCCTGCCTCTTGGATCAGTCTCTCTTAGATGACTGAGAGATTTCTGGCACCACCTTCCTTGCGCAACGTTCTCTTAATGTTGTTATTTTGTTAATGAGTGTCTGAAGAGGCCTTTTTGGAAGATACTGGCTTGCTGTGAGTGTAGGCTGGGAAAGTGTCTGGTCCCTCAAGTTCCCCTCGGCAAGCTCAGACACAGTTAATGAAACAGAAGTTCCTTTCCCATCTGATAGAAATGCTCAGCATTGCACCCGATGAATGGGGCTCCGCAGGGATGTTGTAAGAGCTGGACTTGAGTTTCGAAGCATCAAGAGAATTCCCTACAGAAATATGTTACTATTGTTTACTATCACTTTTGCTGTTGGACTAGCCCCTGGCTGGCTTCCCTTATAGAGTTGTTGAACGAAGACATTAGCTTGAAAAAGCCATGTGGCAAAACAAGACACAAACAGACCTCTCGGTGGCATTTCTTTTCTGCGACTGAGAACTAGAACTTGAGCTCTGGCATGGCAGAGACCTTTCTGATGAGGATTTTTATCCTTCTCAAGGCTGGGCTGTCAGTGAGGGCCAGTAAACCCGTGCATCAGGTCGTTCCCAGAATGCAGCCTGATTTGTGTCTCATTATTTAGTAGTTCTTGTTAGTTACAGGGCAATGCTTTATGGCCCCTGGTGGCCTGGGGTCCCAACCCCATTTAGTCTGCTTCTGCCCTCCCTGCTCTGATGACACTGATTTTGCTGTGCAGCAAATTTAATTGTGATGTATATCACACTTTGTCCTTCAGAATCCCTGATGAGCAATGGAGAGAATGGAGCCCAATCCCAAACCTGCTGAAATGTGCGCGAGTCTTTCTGTTGATGTCCTTAAGTCAGTGACTCGGGTTTTGCTGGGAGTGTTGTTCAGCCTTTCAGCCTGCGCCGATCAGCGTTTGCTCTCGGGTAGGCCTTCCTTTTGGGGGGTCACCCTCCCAGGACCCAACTCCCTTTACTGTAGAACTGATGCTTGAGGAGGAAAGCGTAGCCTAGCTGGGTATAGGCAGGTTCAGCGGTACGCTCTGCACGTGCCCTAGCCGGTGTTGGTGGAACGGCTGTCTCTCTGCCTCTCCTATCCTTTGATGTGTTGCAGTGTATGTAATGAGCATCTGCCCTCTAAGAGAAAACAGATTTGAGTTATAAGTTTGGAAACCAAAGAGGGAGAAATTTTGCTTAATCATTTTCACACTGATCCACAGGCATTTCTATACGAGCAAATGGCATCTGGTTCAAGAGCAGTCTTGGCTGCTTTGAACTCATGTGTAGCTTCTGCAGTCTCATGCAGAGATTGATGTTCCAGATGCTGTTGCTAGCATTTAGATCAACGGCATGCTTATTCAGACTTTTCATTTTTTTAAAGAAGAAAAAGAGTATACTTTTAAAGGTCGATAGTATCTGTAAGTATTTTTTTCAGTGAAAGGCACTGCACATTATTTCCTTGTTTATAAACCATCTTCGGAAAGCAGAAGGAAATGACTGCCTGTCTTGATTTTTTTTTTTTTCCCCCCCATTCCCTCCCTCCAGATTATAATTTCCTTGTCCCTTGCAGTGATTTTTTTATACCAAACCCAAGGCCTTTCTACTTGAGATGAATTCTTTAACAACAGCGATGGCCCTTGCGCTGTCAGCCAAGCGTGCTACCCTTGTGTGGGCTCTCTGGAAGCCTCCTGACTTGTTCACACATGTGGCAAAATTAGTGACAGGGAAAGTGCTGGACGGCTTTGGGGGTTTGATTAAACTTGATGAAAATCCAAGGCCTCTTCCTGGTCAGCTTGTCAGCAGCTGGTACTAATTGGCATAGCTGCCAAAAACTGCTGCATGCCAGTTTGCTGTTGTGATTTACCAAAACCAGGATTGTTATTTTACCTGTTTGAGAGGTAATCAGTAGGGGCGCCAGTGCTGCCAGCATCTGGGAGCCTTGTGATATTGGGTATACTGCCAGTTTCTGGGCTAGAGAAGTCTGCAGAGAGACTGAAGTCCCTTGCTCAAGTCTCTGTATTTGGCAGGAATTGACCTTGTGTCTCCACAGTGAGCCCCATAGGAGCGAGTCCTTAACCACAGGACTAGCTCTTTTGGCTATGGACGTGGCCAAGAGGCTTTAACTGTTGGGGTCACAACCACGAGGTTTTGCTTGGGAGGCTCCAGGCAGCGTTTGGCTCCCGGTATACCCTTCGGATGTCTAGAACAAATGTTTCTGACTTCTGTCAATAAAAGCCCTTAGCCAAGAGAAACAGCAGTGCCCTGTCCCCCTCAGAAGGAGGAGAGGCCTTCTGGGCTGGCTGCTGGGTGGGCGCTGGGGCTTGGGTGTGCTTTCGGCTGTGCGAGCAAGCAGCACCCAAGTGGACCGCTACTCTGAGCAGCAGAGAGGTGGTGGATTAATTTTTGCCCGTTCAGGGTCTGGCTGCTGCATATAATTCCCGCAAATAACTGAAATGAAGCTACATGTTTTGTTCTCGTTAGTGAAAAATCATAAATACTGGTGTTTCTGATGCCTCTAAAGAGAGACGGAGAATTAAGTCCTGGAGAATGTAACCAGGGGATACTTGAAAGGCAAATTGTTCACATACTTTCTTGAAAATTTGCATGAGTATAGTAAAAGGTCATCTTAACTGCAGAATCTGCTCCTTAGATCCAAGCCTGCTGGTGGTTGATTGCGAGAGCCTGTTGCTAAGTGTTCCTGGAAACGGAATAAAGATGAAGCAAGATAATTGAACAAGGAGGAGAGAGAGGGGAAGAAGCTTGGAGCTAATAGTCCAACTGCAGAGTTGCCAAATGAGATGAATATGTTGACGTTTGACTCTGGAGCTGTATTTAATCAGTTCTGACTGAGGGGTGGAGAAGGGGTGGCCAGGCCTAAAACTTGATAGCAGATCCTTGGAAAAGCTGCTTGGATGCAAGCAGACTGTTTGCTTGCGTTTCCCGTAGCTCATTGAACTCTAAGTACATTGCTTCCTAGCATCAGAGCAGAGGGCAAGAGAGCAAAACCTATGCTCTGAAGATCCTTTGTTCTTTTCGTGTATAAAAGCTTCTGTTCCTGAAGTATGTGTTTTGTTAACTTGGATTTTTTTCTACACTATCAGTAATCACACACGCGCACGCACACGCGCACGCACACGCACACACACACGCACACACACACACACCCCAGTAAAAAAAAAAAAAAAAAAAAGCACAAACAAACAAAACCAGAATTTGAATAAGCCAGAAAGCCTTCAACCACAAGTAACATCTGAGGGTTTTTTTTCTGCCAGCCTTTGGTCACGCTCCCCTCTCGTTTGCGAAACGATAGCCTGGGCTGCGTTGGAAAGTACAGATTATTGCAGTTCCTAGACTCCACTGCTTCCCTCAGTGCAATTATTTCCTCTCGGCTCTGGCTGGCTCAGTAACTACAAGAGCAGGACGTCTCCCTGTAATGCCTGTGTCCCCTCAGGAACATGCTAAGCAGCTAAAGCTGTAGTATAATGGAGTGTCCTAAAACTGGACCAAGGGACAACTCTGGATATTAATTTCACATTGTGATTCACAAGGGGATTAGTCAAGACTCTTACCTGGGAATTTCCTCAGATCTGCTCTAGAACAGAGACTGTTTCCATTTCTGACTCTGTGTTGCTTGTGTTAAGTGTGGTCTTCCCGGACCCTCTTCTTTGTCTCTTTTGGATCTTCAAGCTCTGACGTGCAGAGGGGAGTGGATCGCTAAGCAGGGTACGTTCCCTGAGCTCTAAGAAACTTTGCACTGGTGCTGTGGGACGTGTTTTGCCTCTAGCTCTCTGGAGTTTCCTATGACTTAATTCATCTTGTGCACAACTGATGCCTGTTTTATGTGTTGCGGAATCAAGTACAACCCTGATGCGGCTCCTTTTTATTGCTGAAAAGACAAGGAAACAACTTCCTCCTTAACTTTGGTACTTCTCCATTTTAAACTTTTATAAAAACTCTGGCTTTCTCCATGGATTGATTTCCTGGAAACAGTTTTAATAACTGTTTCTGGAGTGTTTTTTATCATCCCAAAGCATTTGCAAACTCCGAATAAAGCAACAGCTGAAACACAGCCCCATCTGAGGGAGGCTGCTGCCAGTACACAGCAGTATTAGGCATTTTATAAAAGAACACGTGATCAACTCTTACTTTTGCACAGAATCCTCCTTATTCTCACGGAAAAGATGAGGCTGCTCTACTGCAGTCTAACCCCCATCACCTCTGGATTCAAAGCGGGCTTCAGGTCCTCCTGCGGCAGAGGAGGGTGACCCTGCTGAGGCTGGAGGACTCCTCCCGCGGAGTCGCGGTTTTCCAGGCCTCCAGCCCTGCCCCTCCAGCTGGGTCTGACTGTCAGAGGAGGTAATTAATACGCTGCGTCTTACCGGACGTTTTGAATGCCCCTGTGGGAGCGAGCGGTGTTGTCATTGGTTCCTGGAAGCGGTGTCTCATCTAGCGGGGGTCGCCGCTGCTGTGCTTGAACTATGCAAAGTCTCTATTTAAAATGCAAGACCAGGGAGGGAGATATGATTTGCTTGGTTGGCCGTGTTGTGAGATCAATTCTGGCCTTTCCAGTTGTCATATTATGTCTGTGTGCTGAGTAACGGACTGTAGCTGCTCCAAGAAACTGTGTATTTTGTGATTTCCGTGAGAAGTCGGGATGTAGCTGAAACTTTTGACCTTGCTAATGATTTATAACCACCTCTCTCCTTCTTTTTAATTGGTTCAGCAGTTGCAAAGCATGTCACTTCAGGCTTAAATAAAGATGAAGCCCTGACCTGGTGTCTTGTTCCTCTCCGCCGTCGATGGATCTGGAGCCTTGGGCCTCTCGCGTCTTGGTGCCGAGTTTTACAGGACAGATCAGGTTTCCTCGGTTTTCCTTGCACCTGGCCCACGATGAGTCGGCCGGAGTTCAAGCTCGGGAGGCTCTGCACAGACTCTCCTGAGCGGCCCGGCTTTTTGCAGGTGCTCTAGGTTCCCGTGTGTCTGCTGGATGTCTTCAGCTCACCATCTCCCTTGGGTTCAAAGCATCCCTCCGCTCCTTTCCCCTGTCCCTCCCAATTTCACTGTCACTCTTTCTTTTCATACTTAACTCTGTAAAGAGTTTCAGAATACAGTTTTAATGGGAAAGCCTACCTAGAAAATACGGGAGTGAATAGGTGGGTAAATGATTTCTCTAATCTCCTGTATATGGCCTTTTGCTGCTGTTAAGGTGTTAGCTTAATCTGAGCTGTGTTTGGCATTATTTTGGTCTAGTTTTTAACATGTGCAGTTGATTAATTGCTAATGCTGGACTCAGAGTTACATTTTCATATTTAGACATCACTGGCTTGTCTTCTGTCGGGTTTACATTTCCAACCTGCAGCCTTGCTGAAGGAGGATTGGGTTTCAGTTTGGGGAGCAGGAGGAAAGGAGAAGTGGAATGCAGCAATCGGATACGGCAGTTTCTGAAATAATTGCTGCGTTCGGGTGATTTTAAACTCCCCGGTTTCTGTGTCTCCCATGACCGTTCAGATCCAGCTTCCCTCCTGAAGAGTGGGGAAAGGAAAAGACAGCATTTGAAAGGCGAGCTTAACCCGCTACGTGGGTTGCACGTCATGGTAGAAGTTAGGCTGATGGTGTTCTCTGCGGGGGCTTAGCAGTAACACCGACCAGCGCATCTCTGGGGTTCAGCTGTGACTGTTAAGCCCTTTAGGAAGATGCTGAGTCCTTGAGTCAGTCCTGGACATGCACCATTTCTGGCTTAGCCTGGAGCAGTTTTCGGTGGTGGCATGTTTATACAGGATGGCTTTGAATGGCTCAAGAAGAGAAATTCCCTGCAAGTGCAGCCACGGCATTTAAACGGAGCAGGCTGCGTGCTGTTACTGTAAATGGGAGCCACTTCCACCCAAAGTGGAAGAGGAGGAGTGAGAGAAGTTAGTGCTGTCACTGGAAGGAATTGCTCTTACCAGTGAGTCTCTGAGAAAACATGACTTTAGTTAATGCTCAGCATATTCTGATCTGAGCCTGGTTTTGGAGGGAATCTCTTGAGCGATATGGCCCTTTGAGCCAAGAAGCAGCTCTGCCTGGGTTGCAGGCAAAGCCCGGAGCTGCTCAGGTCAGCTTAGGCTGTGAGAAAGCACAGGGGCTGTGGTAATTTCATTTTGAGCTCTGCAGCTGTGTAACCTTTGCATGGGAAGGCTCCTCGCATTGCAGAAGAGCAGGAGTGCTGCCAGACCGAGGTTCAGCGCCGGCTCCTCTGTGCTGCCTAGGTGGGTGCTGCTGCCGAGGGGCCGGGTGCTGGTGTGCTCTAACCAGTCCGCCGTCTCCCGAGATCATGGGAACAGTAGGAGCAAAGTGTTTGCTTTTAATAATTTGAGTGCTTGTAATGCTGTAAACGCTTTGTTCGAGGCAGTTTGTTGTAATGAAATGCCAGTAGTGATACTGCGGTTGAGCTATTTCATTTCATAAGATACTGCGTAATGAGCAGATTTCATGTTTTTAGTACATCAGCAGCAGTGGGCACGTGATTGCAGTTGTCTGGGTAGTTTTACAAGTGTCTCCAGTGTTGCTGCTTACTAAAATGGGTGTAGAGTGTTCATTTATACCCTGCTCAGTGCTGTCTGAGAAGCACATCACTTTCTAGATTTGTTTTTTTTTTAATTAAAAAGGAGGAACTTAATAGCTTTGGATGAAGTGACAGCTTGAGGCGGTCACCCAAACTTTGTGCAAGTTCATGCCAGCTATACTCTCTGTTCAGAGCTGCAGTAAGTTGTCTTTTGCTTTGCTGTCGTCTTGCTTTTTGATCTCTGAAAATGTTAGTGAGGTGGTTGTGCCCACTAAGTTTTATTATAATTCTCGTTTGACTTTATTTGCCTGTGATACATTAGTGTATGACTAACATTCTCAGCATAGTTAAGTTTTCTGAAAAAATCCAAATAACTTTCTCCAAATTAAAGCAAGTGTTAAGATGATGACTCTTGGCTTTCTCTTTGGTTAGATACATTGGTGCAGTCTTCCAAGCTGCATGCCACCGCTAGCTCAGAAGACCAGCCGAATGCTGGGGTTGCTCGGGATGCTCACGTCCCTGGCTCTCTGCTCTCATAGTATCCGTACTAGGTGGCTTTGTTAGCAGTCCTGGAGCATGTTTTGAGTACAGGGGAGTCTATTTTAAGAAAGTAACTGCCCCTCAAAGGTGTGGATGAAGATGCAACGAAATATTCGATGCTACCTTTGGGATCATCCTTGCTTTTCAAAGTCCATGCATGAGTGAGAACGGTGGAGGTTGGTGTGGGGACGTCCCTGATGCTTGTGTGTCCTGGGGAAGTGGCTGCTTTCTCCCCACGCTGACCGTAATGCTCCCAGCGGGGACATCCTGAAGCCCCCGCTGGCCTTGGGTTCCTTACAATACTAACAAATACTCTATTGTTTTCTCAGCAAGAGGTTTTTTTGATCTGATTGTTTAAGGTTCCCTTTTGGATTAACTGCTGAAAACAAAACAGAAACCACAGTAATACCTCATTGTGTGTATTCAACAAAAAAATTCCCCATTTTCCCTGCAGATTTAAAAGGCCTTTGTGTTTGATGGGAACTCTGTCTAAACTTCAGGCTTTTCAGATGTGTTTGTTTCCTAATGATCTGGGATTGCAAGACGTTTGACCTCGAGATTACTATCAGCGCTCAATGCTGGCTGCCTTCAAGCTAACAGTAGCAGCAAAAGCAAACTGCAGATAGGAAATCCATGCTGTA
Organism: Struthio camelus; assembly: GCF_040807025.1. Lineage (NCBI taxonomy): Eukaryota > Metazoa > Chordata > Aves > Struthioniformes > Struthionidae > Struthio > Struthio camelus. Next base: position 18,098,041 of record NC_090957.1, read on the forward strand.
ACGTGAGGTAATTCTGGCAGCCGGCCGGCTTTGGATGACGGATGAGACTTGAGACTGAGGGAGACCCTGAACTTCTATTCAGCGTCCGAAACTACCACCCCACCCCTCGCCTTTCCTACAAACAGATGGCAAAATATCCCTTCCCCATGGAGAGAGAGAAATTATTATTTTTTCTTATTACCTTTGTGTTTACATAGCTGTTTCTTACTCAGCGCTAGTCATTGGGGCATAATTTATAGGGGCCATGTATGATACACTTCTACATGTGTCTTAAATTTTTCTCACAAACATTTTAACTCCCTCCAACCTTGCTGCTTTTTGTTTGTCTTGCTCTCTCACTTCCAGAGCCCTAGTAAAGGGATGATGGGGAGCAGGAGCCAGGTCCCACCTATGGCCCGTTAAGCAGCGAGATATGGATCCCTTTGGTGCTAGCTGTGGCCTGCAGCTGTAGAGGGGGTGAAGGGCGGCTTAATCTTTGTTCTCCTTCAGTTTTTGACCACTTGGCTGATTAACTAGCATTGATAATGCCAAAAGGATAATGCTTCCAATATGAGCGTCTTCCCACTGCAAGTGGTAGCCAGCCCCATCAAAGACAAATTGCTTAACCGCTGCTTAGGTAGGTGCACATGCTGAATGTGAAGGGTTCCCTCTTCCGCTCCGAGGTGGTAGAGCTGCCCAGGACCTGGCGTTGGGTGCAGGAGCTGATATTGCGCCTTTGCAGCACTGGCTGGGGTGTGCAGGGAGGGGGAGAGGGGGCTGCAAAATGCCACTCGCTCCCTCTTCTCCGCTCCCTCCTACTGAAGTCGCAACATCGTGCTGGGTCCTACCTGTGAAAATCATGACGTTTGCCTGTCCTTTGGAGGTATCTGCTGGAAAAAAAGGGTGTTTCTTGGGAATGCGTGGGAATGTATTTCCCAGTGCTGGATATCACTCTGCTTCCTTAAATTTTGCATCATTTTTGGAATGTTATGTACAATTTGAGAAACACTTGAAAAAAGAGGTTTGTAAAAGGCGTGTTGGTAGTGTTGATAGACCAGCCTGTCACAGCATCCTCTCTAAATGATGTGCTGGCTGCGTTGTTATCTGTATGTGTTTAGACAAATGCTGCTGGCCCTGATCTTTGGATCAAACCAAGCCGCCAGTCCAGTGCCTTTCAGCGCTGCTCATCTCTTTGAAATTCGTATGTATAAAACCAATCAGGCCACCTTCGGCTTCTGCTCCAGGCCCTGAGGCTTTGCTCTCCATAGATCATGTTAACCACTGTTAAGCTCTGCTCAAATTAAATGTTTTCATATCAGATGTGGGTTGTGGAAGATCCAGTCTGTCAGCCTGAATGCATGTCAGGAGGAAATAAGGCAGCTTGCGCTCCGAGTCTGGCGTGCGTGCCAGGGCCTGGCAGCCATATGCTGTTTTGCCCCGAAATAAAATGCTCAGCTCACAGTTGGTTTGACTGCTTAGCCCAGGAAACTGCAAAGAGCACTAACTGGGGCATTTAATCAGTAATAGGAACATGTGTTGTTACGGATAGCAGGGTGACGGAGGGGCAGGGTGGAGCCTTGATGGGAATCCAAATAGGATTTAATGCAAGAATGGAAAAGTGCCGTTGCACGTGGGTGTTGGGACACAGCCGTAGGGACTGTGGTGGCCATCCGTGGAGCCGCTGGCATGCGCTGCTGGTGTGCGTGGAGCTGGTGCGGCGCAAGACGCGCTGTCCTGGGGTTTCTCTTCTGGGCAGCGATACGCTGCTGCCCTGGGAATCGTGCCTGGCGCTGGAGCGGGCAGCTGTCCGGCTGCAGGATCCTGGCGTGGCGGCGCTGGGGCTGGGACGCAGAGTGACCAGGTGGCAGGGTGATAAGAGAAAGAAAATTGGAGGAAATGACTTGACAGGAAGCGTGAGGTTGTGCTAGCCCAGTCCCCTCCTTCGAGGGCTTTGGCTGCAGAGCTCACTGGAAATACATAAAGCCCTCCGTTGACAGAGGGTTTTTGCCATTAAACCCTGGAGAGAGGGTTTCCTTCCGCTTGGGCTCCAAATCATTTGCTATTTTGTTTGGCAGTTGAAAAGAATAAAAACTCCGGGTGCAGAACTTGCTTGCACCCAGGGTCACCCATGACTCCCCGCAAGCCAGCAGTGCAGCAGCTGCTTTTTAAGGGGCGCCGTGGGCAGCTGCCCTGGGGATCCCGCTCGTGAGTGTGTCTGGATCATGCTATGCTGTGCTCATGTGGCAGAGTCGCAGCAAAGAGAGCAGCAGATGTAACAAGATTTTTGTTATTCGTTATTGGTTGCACCAGGTCACATTGCTGGAACGTGACGAGAGGAGGGAAGTTTTTACCACCGGCGCTGCTCTGCCTGGCTGGGCTTGGCTGGTGCACGGGAAGGGTTGTAAGGGTGACTTTAACTGGGCTTTGCCTTTCCCATAGACTGTGTAAGAGATGGAAGGAGAACGATAATTTGGTGGCCTGGCTGTCTGGTGGTCTGAGTGTGCCAGCAGCAGAAGTGCTCTGTGTGTCACTGCTGGTCGTTCACATCAATCTTGTTTATTTGCGATTCCAAATCCTCCTTCCCCAGCTCATTAATGCTCTTGGAGCAAGCATCTCTCTCACCATTGTATTTCATAATTAGGTTTTAATTTCCTTCCAGAGAGAAACAGCAGCACAATAGGCATTAATTTATCTCAAGCCCACTCATTCGGTCTCCTCCATGTCATAAGGTCAGGCCTGGGCATGCACCATCTGCCCTGAAAAGCCTCCCTCTGTGTCTGGTTTAGTTTTGTTCCTTTACCAAGTTCCACTTCTGTTAATGGGGTTCCTGTATGCAAGAAGCAGAAGGAAGGTTGAGAGAAGACTGGAAAAGGAGAAGCCCTTTCTCGAGCTAAGCTTGAATTGCTGGGACAGCCGTTAACTGGATTTAAATCCACGGGGTGAAGGAGCATCTGCTGTTCTGCAGCCCCGTGCCTGCTATTTGTAGAGCCTGGGTGGCCCCTTGTGCTTGTAAACCCTTTAAGGCACAATGTAAAAGCTGCACGTTAACATTAAGAGCGAGTGAGGATAGAGAGGTCCCCTACAGCGTTGGGCTGGGAGAGCGGAGCGACGCTGACGGTCGTGGCTGTCTCGCCGCCCTGGAACCAATCCGCATGACTGAGCTGGAGCCGGAGCTGGGGAAGCAGCTCTCCGGATCCTCACGTCCCCTGCACCAAGCTCACTTTTCCACCAGAGCAGCACTCTGAGTTTCTCGGGTAAACTTAGTATTTCAACCTGTGTCTTTGTAACAGGAGACCGGCAAGAGCTGAGCTCATGTCTGTAGTCTGCTGAAGAGGTGACTGATGTGTCTGCTTCCTCTGGGCACAGACAGCATCTGCAAATGTAGCAGAGAAGTAGAAAAAATGGTCTGGGTCCAGTGTGGGGACGGTGGCAGACAGTGGATTACAGCTTACTCCCACTTCCCATCTGCTCTTCTTTGCTGGTTTATAATTCTCATCTGCCACTTGAACTTTATTTGCCTTGAATGATGTGTGTGCTGGTCAGCGTTGCTTCCTGTCTCAGCCATTTCTAATGTGGGGCTGCTGTGCTTTGGAGTGAGGACGTTTGGAGGAGAGGTTGGAAGCCAAATAGAAACCATTTAATTGTGATATCTGCGAGAAGTAATAAAAGCAGTGTGGGCTTCTGTGAAGCTTCCAGACCCTAGCGCATGCTGACTTGAGGGAGCGCGCACCGGGGCTGCGTCCCTGAGCAGCCGTAAGGCTTATCAGCACAGTTGGTCTTGGAACGAGCGCTTGACATTTTGCTTTCTTTAACTCATGGTAGCCAGCCCGTGAGGGAGCAACCCTAGAGTTTTTAACACCCTCACCCACCCCTCTGCCAGCAGCACACATCTCTGAAGCTGTTGATCTGCTGGTGAGAAACTGCTGCCACTGTGCCGACCTCCCCCAGGAAGGACTGGGAACGCCGGTGCGCTCACGAGCCTGGCGGAAAGCAGGATCTTGCAAAGGCCTCTCCCAAGGGATTGCTTAGATTCTGGAGGTGCAGCCTCCAAGGGCAGATTTTAGAAGAAACGTCACTTTGCGTTTCATTTATCAGAAAGCAGTAGCCCTCTGTGTTGGGGGCATGGTCTCGTTATTGTGGAGAGATCTGCTTCTGAGTTTCTACCTTTGTGTAGATTTTCCCGGTCAGGGTGGAAGCGCAGGCTGCAAAATATACAGAATTAACATTTCCCTTGCTGCTGGCCTGGGCGGATATCTCTAAAAGCCTTCCTTTCTCTTGGATGAAGGCAGCTCTGTATCTTATGGTGGCTCGAGGGTGCAGTCTGTGGCAGCTTGAGTTTAGACAATAACGGAGAAATGCAGCCACCAGCGAGGAGCGCCGTCCCGCAGACCCGCCAGCGGCTGCGGGGTTGCTGGCTAGCAAAGTTTGCGTGAAAATAAATGTTGTATCCCAGGCCCTCCCTCCGTCATCTGACTGCAAGCAGTTGTGTTTTATCTTTGCCAGTGTTAACCGCCACAGCTCGGGATTTATGTTAGTAAGTTAATGCGACCAGGGCTGATAAATCAATCAGCACGACCAAAAATAGCAGCCCGCAGCTGTTCAGAGAAGGGGTTCCCTTTCCCATCAGTGTGCACCGCGCAGAAGGGGATTTCGTCTGCCCCGCGGGCTGGACTGCAGCCCTTGCTTCGGTCGCTGTGCGCGTGCTTTTTCAGACACCTTTGTCTGCAAAAATTACCGTGGCTGCCTACAAAGTTCTCTGAAACGCACCTCGCAGCGAGTCGTTTCCAAGTCGCTGCAACGGGGGAAATAAACGAATGGCTCGTCAGTGAGGAGAGCAGCCTAGCAACCAGCAAGGATGCTTTGCGCTGCTGCACTGCCTGTTGTCTTAGGGCTTGCTGGTCACCTGACCAAGAGTTAAGGGAACGTAACCTCCCCAGTAACGTTACTTTGCATTTACCGCGTGGGCCTCCTAGACCTCAAATCATAAATGGTTGTTCTGAAGTCTCCCAGCGAGTCACGGATGGAGTCGCAAATGAAACCCAGCGTTGCGGTTGCCAGCTTTTCCCAGGCAGCAATGATGATGCTTTGTGTGACGGATAAGATTACCAGAGGAATCTGGTGACTCTTGTTTTTCCACTGGACTGTCCGACTTAACCACCTGCACCAGGAGCCAGATGCGTCGCTGAAAAGCGGATCAGTCTATATGGTGTCTGGAGAGGAGGGGTATTGCCTCACTACAACTGGCTTTCGAGATGGAGCAGAATATTTAATTTGCCAGGCGCATGTTGTGAGTGGGGAGTGAAGAGCGCTCTGAAAGGATCAGCTGATTTCAGGCTGAATAGTCTGTAGATTATTTCCACATCTGTGTTAGCTTTGGCTTGATCCCACAGATCTGCAACAGCTGTTGGGAAGTGAAGCAGAGATCCCCTCTTTAAATGGATGATCAAATCCTCGGTGTGGAGCACGTTATTTCTATGTCATCCTCTTCGAGACAGGAAAAGCAGCCTTTAGAAGTTGCTGAGGCAGCATTCTGCTCTACTGCATGAGCTATCATCTGATCTTCCTGTGGTTTCAGAGCAAGTCGTAATTTGCTCTCCACATCCCATGCTTAGCCCAACACACGATCCTTTGAGAGGCTTGCGCCTGTGTGTGCGTTTGTTCAGGAACTTTACAACGCTGCCTTTTTTTCTCCTGGGCTGGCCTTCCTGCAGGGACCGCAAGCAGCCGTCACAGCCTGGCCATGCAGAACCAGCTCCCCACGTTATGCTTGGAGAGTAACTGGATTCTTCTTTCCCATGTGCCAAGCTTTAAGACATGGCCGGGCTGCAGGTAGGACTTTGCCAAGTGTTGTGTGTTTAGTTGATGTAGGAGCACAAAAATGTTGGCTTCATGTCTCAATTGCTCCCTGTACCTTAAGCTTTGTTGATGGCTTGCCTGGTCCAGAGGAGTTCATAACTGTTTTTTTCATAATATGTACCATCTTGCAGCCGTTCTCACCTTTTAATACAGTGATATGGCCAGCTGACACCACAGAAGCAACCCTGACGTTGCCACTTTCATCTGCTGCCAGGCAGAACCGAGCAGGAGCTTGGCTTCCTTTCCAAAGGCTGCATGTGTTAAAATCCCTGGCATTTGACTCCGAGCACAATTAACCAGTGGAATAATTTGCCACAGGACGGGTTTGCTCATCCTGTTGTTCAGAGCCTTTACGTGGAGGTTGGATGGCTTTGCTGAAAGTAGCAGCTCCGTTCCACAATAGTGGCTCAAGGCAGGAATCTCTGAGTGAAGTACTCAGGGCTCTGTTGTGCAAAAGCCCAACCCAAGGGTCCCTTGTAGGAAGCTCACTGGATTGTTGTTGTCTAAGATCAGAAATATGCTGGTAGCATTTAGATATGTCTTTTGTACTTCTGGTTACTTCATTACAATGTTAGCAAAGAGATTTCTGCCACCAAAAGACTTTTTAAAATTCTGGTTCAAGGGCACAAGCTGAGGAGGTGGGTGCTCCTGACCTCTTGCCTCCCAGCGTGACACCGGTTAGTCTGCTCAGGAGCCGGAGGGAGGGAGCCTGTCCTTACAGTGTGCGTGCCTGTGTGGGGAATAATCAAAGGGTGTTTGAATTCCAGAAATAATAACAAATACAGAACGTCATCATCAAGCCCGTTTCCTATCAAGGTTATGCGCTTTCAGGTCAGACCTGCAGTAAAATGAGCCATTAGACTCTCTCTTTAGAAGTGTCTGATATGCTTTGGAAAGCTGAGGCTGATTGAAGGGGAGGCCATTACCATGGGGATGGTGGTAAATCTTGGCATCCGTCCTTCAGTGCATGCGTTTTTCATTTCCAATCAGCTTTCCTAATGCACAGGAGAATCATCAAATCCAACTGCTCTGACTTTAAGCAGCACATTCATGTACTTTCTGATACAGACATCAAAATTAATATGGTTAGTGCTTCGAGACCACTAATTTGCAATTCCAGCCTTTTATAAGCAGGTTTAAAATGGCAGTGCAATTCCAGTGTTAAGTGCAATCGTCTTGTTTGTTCATCCGTGTCTTAACGATGGGCTTAAATGATAAGCCAGCCAATAGTCTGTAGCTCTAACAGCCTTTCACGAGGGGATTGATTTATTAGAATCAGTAGAATACTCCTCAGGAACCGGAACTGGTTAAACCTCTCAGACTGCAATGTTGAGGCAGGTAAGCAGGGGGATAGAACAGGTTTTCATCCCACGTTTGAGTCATTTATGTGGTTCGAATCGTTACAAATTCTAAGCACCGCTCGGGGCGCGTGAAGCTCTGAAACGTTTGGAGCGGCCTGGGGGCCGTGGGGTCCTTGCAGCTGGGGGCAGCCGCAAGGTAAAACCTGGTGGTTTTGGTTGCTTTTCGTGTTGCTCCCCTGAGCTGTAAGTGCGCCCGACGTGGCGGTCAGTGCTCGGGGCCAGGGCCCCAAGCAGGAGCACAGGGCATGGGTCCGGGTCTCTCTCGACCTGGTGACGGACTCGCTGGTAATGGTCACTTTGGGTCCGGCGAGTCCTAACAGCTCACACGTCCCGAGAGACCCAGGGCCAGCTCTGGGCAAAAGCTGGCCAGTCTGCTGGACCGCACGGACCCCGCTGGGCCCACGTGCACCACTCGCCCCAGGGCTTCCCGCCAGAGCTGGTCCCGTTTGGTTTTCTCCCTTTATCTGGGGTATCCCAGCCCCGTTTCTCTGAGTAACAGAGTTGATTTAGCTTGTTTGGCTCTAACGTGCAGACCCTGTCGGTCCTCTCAGCCAAGCAAAACTGCTACAATACACTGTAGTGCCCTAAGGGGAGCTGCTTTCCATATACAAAAGGACTTGGCAAAATGAAGTAAAATTGAGGTAACTATTTAAAGAGAGCTATCCAATTGCTAGCTGTAATTTCTTCCTTGTTTGCAACACCCTCTTAAATGCTTGTGATCCTTATAAAGAGCTTTTCTCCACCCCTTAAACTCCACAGAATTGGATCTTACCTTCTGTGGTTTGAACAAGCTCATTGTTAAGGGGGCTGTTTTGCATTTAGTAGCTTTTTTCTCTCTCTCTCTTTTTTTTTTTTTTAATGCCCAAGGCCGTTTGGTTTGTGCATCAGCATTAAGAATGAGTCAGTTTGGCACATTCCCTGTGTACTGGGAATCTACGGCCGGTGGGTAGGGCACAAAGCTTTTTATTTCTCCAGGTCTTAGCAGATGGAGATTAATAAAGTCTTCCTGGATGCGCTTAATGTTTTCCTTTAGACCCAAGAGGATTTTGATAACACCACGCTGCAGTTGGGACAAAGCCTCCCAAAGCCTCTTTCAGGTAAAAAGATTGTGTAAGAAATGTTTAATGAAACGACCATTAAAATCTAAATGTCTTGGGACTTTTCTCCCTCACGTAGATCTCTAGTTAAGCGTACAGAGAGATCCAGTTTGCCCTGCCTGAATGTTGCAGCCCTTTCCTGCACTCATTTGTCTCGTTCCCAAGATTATACAAATCTTGAGAAATGGGATTGTCTCTAATACCTAACTAGAGACAGTGATCTGCAGAGCTGTGGCCTCTTTTGCAGTGGAAACGTTTGGGTCCTATTCCAACCTAAGATAATGAGGTAAGCAGCACCATGTGTTGTGGGAGTGTCTCTGGCTCCGATGGGACAAGTCCGATGGGACAAGTACCAATGCGCAGCATGTCCCTAGTACTGCTGTTCGGGGTGGTTTTGTTGTCCTCGTTCAGCAGTTCTCGTGTTGCTAGGCTTGGTTCTCTTCTGGCCCAAATGAATGTTGTAAATATCTGGAGCCAAGGAGGGTTTGCAGAATATTACTTGATGTTAGGGGAAGCTAATGATTCATTTCCTTCCCTTCTGGCTCTGTGCTGTGATTGGATTTTATTTAAGAGTTTGATAATTCACTGCTGTGCTGTCTAGGGTGAAATGCTTGGAGTAACGTAAGTGAGTGCAGTGATGAAAACAGCTCACTACTCGCAGCTCTGAGACTGGCTCCTCTGACCACAGCCATCGCTTGCTTTTGGTTCCCATCGCAGATGCATTGGCGTGGTTACAGGGGGCCACAGGAGGTTATGAAATGCAGACTTCCCCAGCGCCGCGTACACCTGCAAGCTGGGTCTTGCCAGCAGCTGTAGTCTTGTTCCTCTGCATTCCTGTGAGCTTTCTTAGTTTGGTTAATCTTGAAATTATTTGCTAGAAGCATGTGCTGAGAAATGTCAAACTGGAATTGTGTGACACAGTGCCCCACGTCCCTCATTTGGGTGGACCCGAGTTGTGCTGCTAATCACAATGATCAGGAAACGGCAAAACCTAGACCGGGACTTCCGAAGCGTGGCCGCTGCCGCCCGCGCAGCTTTTGTCTCTAGCCGGCAGAGGAAGGCTGCAAGGCTGGCAGTGCATTATAGATGAGCTGTGTTACGCAGCCCCCAGGCTGATGTCAAACCCATTAACCGGGAACAAAACCAGGAAGCCCCAGTTGCAGCAGAATCATGTTTCTGTGTGTTGGCCTGGTTTTTGGCATGGCTGTATCTTGGCAGGGGCTGTAGGTTTGTTTGATGAACATTGAAATGGGAGGGGAGGAAGCAGCCAGGGAAGCATTACAAATTGCTTCAGAGCAGTGGCATTAAAAGTATTTGTGCTTACAATGTCTTCTAAACAAAGAGCTCAGAGTACAGTACAGAGATCATAAATAATGTCCTCATTTTACTTGTAAAGAAGCAAATGCAGTAAGAGAAGAACCTCTTTGCCTATTGCCATGTGGCAAGCTTGCAGTGGAGGTGCGACAAACCGCGATCCTAGCTCCCAGCCCTTTTCACCTTCCCAAAACAAGAGGGTCGTACAAAAGAGAGACGACTCGTCTTAATCAAGTGTTGGAAGTCCAGGCTGTATCAGGGGATCTGGAGAGATGCCTTCAAATGCGTTGCTGAAGCGTCGGCTCCGTTTCTTTGCTTAGCGCTGGCATCTTGTCTGAGAGATGCTAATGCCCAAAACGTTCCTGTTCAAGCTGCTAGGTTTACCTTTTTTCCCTCCCTGTCTTCCCTTCCAATCTCTTTTCCAGCTGAAACTGTGGAACAAGTACCGCGTCTCCAACATTCCTTCCCTGATATTTATCGATGCCTCCACTGGGAAGGTGGTCTGCAGGAACGGCCTCCTGGTAATCCGAGATGACCCCGAAGGTGAGACTTGGAGCCATGTGTGTTGTACTAGCATAGGCAAACAGTTGCCTTTTTATTTTAGCTCACTTGCCTTTGCCTTGGAAGTAAAAAAAAAGGAAACAAGCAACTATTGTCATACTTAACTAATCAAGGTGCTGCATTATTTTCAGCATAAAATTCTCTGCATCGTTCCTGTTAGATCTCGTGTTTTGGTTTTGGTTGTTGAAAAGAACAAAGATTTTTCCCTCCAGGATTTTTGTCTGAAGTGCTAATGAGGAAAAAGTTAGACTAACTGAAACATTAAGTTTAGATTTCCACTGATGGAAGTACATGAACAGACAGACAGAGGGCCCAGGCTTCCCGTAGCTTGGGGAAGAGCACCTTTCCAAAATACTGAATAGGTTTTTATCACGGACATCACAGTCAATTAGGATAATGAATTCCCTCATTATTTACAAATGAGACAGAAAAACGTTACTGTTGTTACTAAATGTTACTACTACACAGCTTTACTGTGCTGAGGGTTAACATTAAATCCGTCGTCTTCCAATTTGTAAAAACCAAAATGAGCAAAATGTGTGCCCTTACTCATAGATTCTGCAGAAAAGTAAACCTGCAGACCTGTCATTGAACTGTTTGCCTGTCAATGCAAATATACTACCAACCTGTCATTTCTTCATGCAAGATATGAAAACAGTGACTAGGTGTAATTCAGGTGGCAGGAACTGTGCAGCAAGTACAAGTTGTGGTCTGAGCCATCTGTTACATTTCCTCATCTCCGGCTGAATATATAGATTGATTGCTCTGGTAGTTGGCAGTAGATGGTTTGGAGCATGTGTTTGTGTGTATACACACATGCTTTCTTTGGGGGCAGGGGGTTAGGATAAGTTCGAGAAGTACCTGCACGTCCAACTTTAGGAAAAAAAAAAAAAAAAAAGCTCGGCGACATGGGGAATTGCTATGGTTAAAGCCTTAAATACGGAGGAATGGGGGCTGTGATGATGAGTCCTGCACCGTCTGCTTCTCAGTTAGTGTAGAATTGCAGCTGGTGAGAAGCAAGGTGGATGGGAGGTGGGAAACGGGCAAAGCATCCTTATCTGTAAATGGCAAATAGTCTGACTGCATTCCTGAACACGCACCGCCTTGCCCTCTGTTGTTAAAACCAACTCTGATAAGGAAAATATACACCATCAGGCACAAAACCAGAAGAGGCTTCCTCAAGCAGAAGTTGTTTTGACATGAGTGAGGGTGCAGTGTACATGTGGGTTGGAGGTGGCCAGGGGGTGTGATGCAGAGCTCGGCTTCCCTGCAGCAGGCGAGGGGCTGTGTGTCAGGATGCCTGCACAGCTGAGTAGCTCTGCACCCCGCTTGGATGGGGAGACACCTCAGTAGATTTCCCATAGAGGTTCCTCTGTATCTTGGCAGAAGATAGGCTGTTTTTCTAGTGAAACTTTTTGAAACTGTAAATGCTTTACATGCATCTTGCTGTTTTATTTCTTTTTCCCTCCTCCATCCCAAACTCCCCTAGGTCTGGAGTTCCCTTGGGGGCCAAAACCCTTCAGTGAAGTTGTTGCTGGGCCTCTGCTAAGGAACAACGGCCAGTCGCTAGATAGTAACGCCCTGGAGGGCTCTCATGTCGGGGTCTATTTCTCAGCGCACTGGGTGAGTAGTAGGCGCTTTGCAGACAACTGGAGTGAGCTTGGGGGCTGGCTTGAGCTCTGGAGATCTCTTCTTCAGCTCCTTTGCAAGGTGACCAGTCCCTGCAGAGCTGGGTGGGCAGTGGGAGGATGAAGATGTTTTGCCGATCAGTGCGTGAGCAGTTAAGACGCTTTGGTGCCTTCGGGAGAAGGCATCAGCATTGCAATTGGACGTCATCCTCAGTTTGCCCTTCAGAGAGGGAGAAGTTTACAGATTTAAAGAGGGAGAGGTTTCACTGGTGACTTACTGAACCAGTGAACTGTTGCCAGAAGCGTCAGGCACTTTCTAGGCAGCAAGGCTGCTTCCTGGCACTCCAGAGAAGATGAGATCATGACTGGCTTTTGATGGTTCACTAGCTCACTGAGACCTGTTTATGAAAGCTGGGTGCGAGTCCAGCCCTCTGACGGGACAGCATGCTCACGTGTGCGTTGTATTTTGCAGTGCCCACCGTGCCGAAGCCTCACGAGGGTCCTGGTGGAGTCCTACCGGAAAATCAAGGAGGCGGGTCAGAAATTTGAGATACTCTTCGTTAGTGCAGACAGGTAACGAAGCACTAATGCTCTGTGCAGGTGGGGCTGGCTGCCCAAAGCTGAAAAGGTCTGTGCCTCGTGGAATACGAAGATGAGCAGAGCAGGGTGTTTGTGCTGCTGAAAAACCTAGGAAAACCTTGTGCCTCGGAGTCGAGGAGAGCTGCGAATGACTGCAGGCAGCTCAGGGCTAGTTCTGTCCTGCGGCTCGTTCAAGCAGTCTCATTTGGGGAGGACAATGTTCCAAGTATGGGATGAGGTCTTAGATCAGACAGTAAAATCACTCTCAGAGGAGTGCAGGGACCCGCTGAAGACTGAGGTTTAGGCATTAAGATGGCAGGGGAGGAAGGTGATAGTGCTGGGGGTTTATCTCTGTGTGCTAGACCAAGTTGGCTCTGGTATCAGAAAGGCTGTCTGAGTCCTTCACGCTCTGCCCTGCGGAGGAGAGCTGAAATGGGCGATCAGCGAGGACGGCCCTGGGATGGAGAGCAAGCTCTGTCCGCGGAGCAGCTGTTTATTTTACTTTGTGGCTTGTGGGTCTGAGATCTGAGAGATGCTTGAGCCGCTGCTGTCACAGCGGGTTGACATTCAGATGCCCGGGAGAGTTTGAAGTATTTTATTGGAAAAAAATGCGTTGCAGAGCCCTTCCAGAGGGACCGAGGGCTTTAAATGTGGTACAGCTCTCCCCATGTTTGTTCCTGCCGGCAGTCCTTACAGGTGGGACTCGGAGTGGAGAAAGGTCTTTGCAGGCCAGCTGCTCAGTGAGAAAAAAAGAGTGTGGCAGGTAAAGGGGCTGCAGGCCGGATCCCATGTGCTGTTCCCATTGCCCAGGTCAGAGGACTCCTTCAAGCAGTATTTCAGCGAGATGCCCTGGCTAGCTGTCCCGTACGCTGATGAGGCCAGACGATCGCGCCTGAATCGACTCTACGGCATACAAGGTAGGAAAGGCCCTGCTGATGCACAGCTCTCCTTTAGGTTGGTTTTGCTGAATGTTTGCAATGTCTCCTCTTGTTTAACTAAAACAAGAAAACAGCCGAGCAGAGCAGAGTGCCCCAGGCAGAGCTGCTTCATGTTTCTGCTCTCCGCAAACTCACATTCCTACCACCTGCCAGGCAGGCTGTTAGTTGAAACAGGACTTCCATAAACAACCTAATTCTTCCTGGAAACTTGGAAGCTGTTTTTGGCTTGGATGTTTTCTGCCTAATTATTGATTTATTTGTTTTGCTTTTACTTGAAGGTTTAAATTTCATTTTCTTGCTGTTTTATGCAATGCAGAGGCAAGCCATCGCTCTCTGCAGAGGCTGAGGAAGATGGCATCTGGTTTATGTTAGCGACATGAGTTACAGAAGAGCGCGTGTTTGATGTAAGCCATGGCTTCGCCTTTACTGTGTGTGTCAGTGCCAGAATTGCAGCAGCCTTGGCTGCTCCGAGGGGCAGGGGGAGAGACCCCGTCTGGGTGTTTTCAAAGTGTCCTGAAGATAAGAGCTCACAGCAGCCCTTCCCCCCTTGGGACTGACACACTGTTCTTGCAGGGGACCAACTGCAGCGGACTGCGGTGTAAGGTAAATAGCTGGCAAGGAAGTCTTCAGTGTGTACGCGCAGTTTCTCCCTGTGCTTAAGGGACTGGAGGATTTGGAGCCTCCAGTCTTGCTGGACGTTGTGTGTTTCTCCTCCGCTTCAGCGCAGAGTCAGTCGGATGGGCGCAGGCTGACAGAGGGTCCAGGTGATGGTGGGCTGCAGGCTGGAGGGGCCAGAGGAGGAGCAGCGTTGCCAAAGGTGGCCAAGGGCCTGAGGACATGGCTGGACCCTCCTGGTCGTCACTGCGTGCCTTCCTGGCTTCGCCTGTGTCGCTTCTGCGAAGCCTGAGCAGTGAAAGGGTGCCAGAAAGACACGAACCCTTCAGTTTGGATTATTCATCCACGTTGGCATTGATACGATAGTTTCCCTGGTTTGAGCATTTGGCCGAAGCTCAGCGGGCAGGAGAAATGATCCCTCCTTGGAGTCCTCTCCAAAGAGCCCTTCTGGGGTGAGCTCAGGTGCCGTTGCTGTGCTCTGTTCTCTGACCTGAAACCAAGAATAACTGTTAGCCTACTTTAAATAGCCAGCAGTGTGCTTCTTAATTACCTTCCCATGAGGCAAAAGCCTTCCGGTTTCATCTGTCTTTCCCCCGGCCTGTTTGCAAACCTCTCCAGCGCTGGTTTCGGCCGCGCTGCGCAGGACGGCTGCCAGTTTCGCTGGGACATTCTGTAAATAAGGTGTCCAGACTTGGACACTGCAGCGCAGGCGTGCCGTAGCCAGGGAAACGGGGACAACAGCTTTCCTTTCAACGCCAGCCGCTGTCTCCTTAAATGTCTCTCGTTGTTGTGTGCTGACCTGAAAACGTAAATATTTGCTGTTCCCCTGTGCCCTGACCCTCTTCCCCGGTCAGAGTAGCTCCCATATTACCCCTTCGTCTGAACTCGGCGGCGGGACTGCTTCTCCAGGGCCACGGACCCTGTGGTTTGGACGGTTTGATGCCAGCCGCTCTGCTCCATGTGTCCCGGTTCCTCTGTACGGTGGGAGCGTCTCTGCCAGGATGGGCCGTGACCCTCTGAAGCGTGGGGGCAGGCTCCAGCGCGCGCCCTGCGCGGAAGGCAGCGCAAGGCCTCCCCGTCCCACCTCCTCCCCGCGCCGGCCTCTTTGCCAGGCGGCGCGGCAGGGCTGGGCTGGGCTCGGCGCCCGCCCGCGCGGCAGCCCGCGGGCCGAGCGAGCCCCCAGCGGCGCGGGAGAGGCGACCGTCGCGCGGCTCCCCGGAGGCGAGGCGGTGGTTCTCCGTTCCCCCCCGCCAGGCAGCGGCTCCTGCTTCCCCGCGCTGTTTCGGGGCCGCGAGCGCGGCGCCGGCAGGAGCCCGCCTGTCTCCGGGCAGAGCTTGCACGGCGGCCACCACGCTGGCCGGATCCAGGGCTTTCCGCAAACCGAGCGAGATGTCCCGGGCTCATCTCATCTCCGCTGCTGGGTATCCCACCCGAATGAAAAGGAGGGTCCATGTAATCTGATCTGCCTTTCCCAAAATGGATGGCTTTGATGCTCTCAAACATCCTACAAGCCATCTGTTGCTGCCTCTCCGAGTGCTGCGCCGACGGACCCGAGGCAGCGAGCGACCCACTGGCCCGCGTGCGAGTCCAAGGTGACGTCGCGGTGGTTTCGTGCAGTCCCTGCGTTTTCCCGTCACTGTTTTTCTGATCAGTGTTACTGATTTCGTCTCCAGGCTTCCTCAGCCTTTGTGCGCGTAGCGTGCATCTGCCCTGTGCCCTAGCAAACGCCTGGTCGCCCCGTCTCTTCCGCCTCTCCCTCGCTGGTACACACAAGCGTGTCCTGTCGGGATGCGGCGGTAAAATCCTCCTGGTCAAATGCTGGTGCAAAGAAACAACTTCCTGCAGTTGCCAGCCTTTCTGTTCCTCTGCCTTTCTAGTGGTCCTGTTGGCTTTTTCCTTTCTGTGAATCTCCGGTAAAATCTCAAAGCGATACTGGTCACCTCGGACGTCCTGAGGTGCGCTTGTTGACGCGCCTCCAGTTTTGCTCTGTAAAAGCCTGCTTGGCTTTCCCTCTTCCCTGTAAGACTTGAACGACCCTGCGTCGTTCATTGTGGCTGTTGTCATTCTCCGTCGGTGCGGCCGGCCGGCGCGCCGGGTAACGCGGAGCAGCCCCCGAGGCCCGTGCGCGGGTCGGTCTCCGCAGCGGGCTGTGCGGGGAGCCGGGAGCAGCCCCTGCGCAGGGCGCGTGTGCGCGGGCTGCCTTTCCCACTGCTTTCCTAAGGCTTGCACAGGCCGTTCCTGGGGCTGAAATAACAAGAGAGCTTGTCTTCTCAAACGATTTAAGTTCCTGAGTGGTGGAAAGCAGCAAGATGGGCAGCTCTCTTGTTGTTTTAGTCCTGTGTTGGCCCCTACAGCATTCAGAAAAAACTAGTGAAAAACACAGGTTGAGTTGCTTTATTTGGGTTTGCTTGAATGCCTCTATTCATAACCCATGCGGAGTCGGTGGGTTGTGCCGTAGCCACCTGTATTGAATTGCTTCTGGGTGCAGCTCTATCTTGAGAGACTCGTTTCTTGTATCATGGCTGTTGAGAAGTAATTCTCCATTGGGCGTGCTGCTCCCGGGCTGCGGGGTAGCTGCCCGAGATGAAATCCCTTAATGTGAGCTCTCCTTCTTGTGGGACAGGGGGCAGTAATAAAATGTATGCCCGAATGGGAATTGCTCCACGTTGCGGTACGTCTTACGAGAGATAATGGGAATTGCTCCATGTTGCTGTACATCTTACAGGAGATTTTGGGTTCTGGAAAATCCACCGTGGACTCCATCACGGCTCTCTGGGCCTTGCAGTCAGCTGGGGGGACTTGAAAAATCTGTTGTTTCCTCCCTGCCCTGGGCTTTGTTCCAGACCCCCCCAGGTCACTCCTGCTGCCCAGCTGGTGGGAACAATGTGGACATTACTGTTAGGAGAGGTTTCCTGTACCGAATTCCTAAACCTTTCTTCTGAAGGGATGACAAACCAACAAAATCCCCAACCTGCGCTGCAGTTGGTGTATTCTCCTGGCGTTTTGTTCACAGTGATTTGATTATCCAGCCAACAGATTTAATGCAGATAAGATTTCCATGTCAGATATGAGTTTTAAAATATAAATAAATAAATGTATTGTCAAGCTCAGTAACAAATCATTTGGCCCCTATGTTTTCATAAAAAGCTAGCCCTGTGGGAATCAAATCCATTTTCTAATGCATGAACTGAAACTGAGCCCATCCATGCTAATTCTAATCTGCGCTTATACAATATTCATTGCGGAATATCTGATTTATGATTCTTCTTGATAAGTAGCTTCTGGCGTTACGACTCACAGCAATTACCAAAGTCCCCGAAAGGCACTGAAGAAATAAATAGTGGATGTTGAGTAGGGGCTCGTGTGTGTGTCTAGGAGGGGAAATATCTGGGTTAGCAGGTGTGAGATGGGTTTGCCTGTAGGGACTGCTGGGCAGGGATGGTCCCCGGGCCTGCTGGTCTGCATCTCCTGCAAATGGGACATGTTTGGTATTTGCAGTAGGAAGTTTTAGCAGCTGGGTGTTTTGCTGTGTGTTTGCATCTGCAAATTGGGTAAAGTCTAAATGCTTTGAATAGTACATGAAATCACTGATCACTCTTGCAGAATAATCAACGTGTCAAAATCAGGCCCTTAGATTTCCCAGGTCAGCAAAGCTCATTTGAAATCCTTTCTGTGGTACGTTGGGTTTGTCAGGGTGCCTGGCAGAAGGACGCACAGGAGCGGTCGTGGCCCCACTGAGGATGAACCCGCGTTTCCTGGGGCACAGGCTGTCTCCCCGTCTGTTTCAGATGTACAGCGCAGATCTGGAGAGGACTAAAAGGCAGGCATTTGGGATGGGAACCATAAAGGCATAAAGGTCCCAGACTGGTGGGATGCTGGTCATCATGTACTTCTTTTGGCTTCAGGAATAGTTCTTGATACTCTGTGTCTTGCAGGATAGGGCCGGAGTGAGTTTCCCAACTCCTTCCACCCTCTTTAACCTGTTCCTGACCTGGTGCTATCATGAATATCAGCAGGTAATGAATAAAGCCTTTCTGTGATTTAAAATCACTTTCTTGGCATACCCGCAGGATTTGTAAGGCCAGCCGGCGCAGCACGGCGCTGTGCTGTTCGGAGGGCCGGCGCGGGGCGGGCAGGCTCGCGCATCCCGAGGAATGTGAAGCAGCGCTGTCTGGGCTGGAATGAGGGGAATGTAACCGCGCCGGGACGCGCAGGCAACCCTGGCGCGCCCAAATGGCCGTGTATTTCCTAGCGAAATACCTAGAATCCAGAAGGCTTGTGAGTAACCCTCTGTTTTACAGGCATGTGCGCGGAGTCTGGCAGTAGCTGCAGGGGAGAGCGCGTTCATTCCTCCCTGCACAGAAAATGCCTCTCTGGAGTATTTCTAACAAATGAGCTTTAAAATGATTCTTTGGGCTGAAAGGGAGAGGTGAGGGCAGGAGGATTAGAGTTGCCTGAGTTTGCCAGTTGTGATTCAGCGGGTGTTGCTGGGTGAAGGAGGAGATGCTCGATAGCGATCAGATCGCTGCCTGAGCGACGAGAAGTGGACAGGGAGCTTGACTCGTGACCCCTCTCTCTAAGGGCCTGATATCACATTTTTTCCCTCTTCCTTCCTTTTGGGATGTTGCTTTGCCTCCTGGATGAGAGCGCAGCACTCTTTCCCAGTGCAGTCACCACCGTGAGCTGTTTCTGGTGCTGTTTTGATTTCCTGCTTTTTGGTCTCCCACTCTTTCTGCAGAGGTGGGGACCACAGGCAGTGCAGGCATCCTCCTCCTCCTCCTCCGCTGCAGGAGCCGCTCGTGCCAACGGTACCGAGCGCCCGCCTGCCTCCCCGTGCCCGCTGTGTCCCGGCTGCTGGGCCTGACCGCTGTCTGAGAGCTGCCGCTTCTCCTTCCTGCGGGGATCCAGGACTCCAGGCTCACACCCCCACTTAAATCGTTGTGCTCCCAGCTGGCTTGCTCGGTGCTCCCAGCTGTCCAGGAGAATGGGACAACTGGGCTCAGACTGCAGAGTCTTTCTCCAGCTTCGTGGATGTTCGTTTGCTGTTTTGCTGGTGCTGCAATGTTCTGCTAGGCATTGAGGCTACCAGGCAGCTGTGGTCGTGTCCTGGCCATCTCGGCTGTGTCTCGGGCATTCCCTCCCTCCCCCCACCCCAAAAGAAAAGGTTGCTGTTTGTGTGCGGATAAGAGGTCTCGGTGGAAACTGCTTTCCCAGGACGTAGCACTGGCAGAAGGGCTCTGTTAGCGTAAAATGAAACTTTCCTACGCAAAGATCAGGTACGTCCTGGAAGCAGCATCCCTGACATGCGACACAATTCGTTCCCCAGGGGCTTTGAGTTGCGTCGCAGGGGCTTGCTGCAACTGCCGGGCTTGTGCACTGAAAGCCTCACGGATGTTTTATCAGATTGAACAGGCACCAGCTGGTGTCCGCCCTGTGCCGGTGCCAGCAGGGCTGGGTCTGAATAGGTGACTTGTGCGAAATCTCTGCTGCAACTGCCTTCACCTCGCTTTGTTTTACCCAGCGAGCCCTGGAGGCCAGAGGCCACGTGCGCACTGCCAGCCTGCTGAGCCAGCCAGCCCGCTACGTTTTTAATGAAGTCTCCTTTTCTATGCCTGACAGTTTGACTTGTGCATCATTAGGGCAGAGTTGCAGCCAGTCCTGATACAAAAAGCAGAAGCTCTTTTGCATGTAGTGGCATCGCATCAGTTTCTGTGGAGACAAACGCAGACCTGTTGAGCTAAATCCAGCTTCTGAAGACAAGCTCCATGTTTGCAAACCCTGCCCCTGTGCCGGGGTGCTCGCCCTGCGCTGGTCCACCTTTGCGTGCAGCACACGCGGACCCTCCCGTCAGCTCCGTCAGGCTCGCACAGATGCTTTCAGCTCTTGTTCTGGGTAAAATGTTTCCATCGACTTTGCAGAGGGCAGAGCTCCATCCGAGTTTGGGCAGGGAATGCACGTGAGTGAGGCAGCACAGTGCTCCTTCCTGGGAGGGTTAGAGGCAGAGCGTTCTTGCTGTGCTCCTGCAGCGGTGAAGTATATGCTTACAACTTCCTGGAAGACTGTTCTTAACACATCTGCTGCAGCCAGGCAGGATGAATTAAAACACCGATAAAGCTGCATCCACAGCAACCAAAGTGCGATCATCCTCCTCCGAAGCAAAATCTGTTAGCAATTGTAAGGAGATCTTCCTCTGGCCTCCTCTTCCCACACCCTGCCGTGTTTCCAGGTGCTTGTTGTAGCACGCTCCCCACAGGGCTTCTCCTTTAGGACGGGGCTTTCCAGGCCCCGCAGCTCTCTGGACGAGATGGTGCTTTGCCCCAGGGTCAGAACCGTCCTCTGACATCCCCCACCCCGTCCTGCGCAGGGCCTTTATCCAGTAGGTCCTGGACCCTGTCCCAGTGTGCGTGTAGGGAGGTAGCTAGCTGATTCCTCTCTGGTTTTCTTCCAAAGAAAGCCGAATACATGTGGTGCCCCTTTCCCAGGGGCCAAAATTTTTGAAGCGAGTAACCCGGGACCTCCGTCCCGCAGGCAGAACGAAGGGCGGCTGGTCGGAGCTGCGTTAGGGTTGAAGGAGGCGTGCTGCACTCGCTAATGAGCAGCTCTGGGTCCCTGCGGGGGAAACGAATTTGGTTTCGTGCCAGCAATCTTCAGGCCAGCACCGATGTGCGAGGGAATCTTCTCTTCCTCCGTTTATCCCCCGCGCTCTTCCCCGGCAGCCCCGTACCTGCCTCCCTCCCGGCTTCCAGGCCCGGCAGGCTGCCCTGAGAGCAGCCCAGGGTGGCCCAGGTGGGATTGCCCTGCCAAAGTGCTGCTTCCAGCTGCAGGTTGGTCTCGCAGGCTTGGGAGCTGGCAGCTGGGCGCTCAGCGAGGCCGCAGCAGCAGGACCCGGGCCAAGCGGCAGACGCTGCGTGCCTGCCGCGAGGGGAGCGGTGGAGGGCTGCGGACTTGGCGGTGTTTTCCCCGCGCAGAGGCTGAGCGAGGTGGGTTCCAGGTTTCTTCGCAAGCATCGCGCATGGTTTGATCAGGTAGCCGCAAGCGGCGGCGGCTGAGATGGGGCGCTGCCCGGAGAGACTGGCTGCTTCCGACTGCCCAGCTGTGTGAGCGGTGTCGCCCAGCTGGTCCGTAGCAAAGTCTCTTGGTGTTAATGAATTTGATCCATAACTCAAGGCGAGCGGGGGGCCAAGGGGAGGGAGCTGCGCCTTTAACTCAGCAGCCCTCGTGGTGATGGTGGGGGGCTGTGATTTGGCACCAGGACGCTGCAGGTGAGGCAGGACTGTTGCGCTCGCCCTGAATTATCTCGCTGTCGTGGCGCATGCCTGCGGCTCGCACCCTTTTCCTCCTCGATCGCGGGCTCTCTGGGGCGAGGGCAGCGCTCGGCGTGGTGTCCTGCCCTGCCTGGCCCAGCAGCGCTCTCGGGGGCTGCGGGGCGCTGAATCGTGCAGGCTGGAGCGGGCAGCGCGAGCAGCAGTCGGAGGTAACGCACAGCTGGCGCTGCACCGTGCCAACCCGTCCGGGCGGCGTTTCTCATAACCTAGGAGTCAGCTCTGAACTAATAATAAAAGGTGAAATAATTACCGGCAAAACGGATTTGAAATCCAGGCGGTGGGTGTCCAGCAGCTCTGGAGCCCCGTGCCTGCGGAGGGCCGTTTCCTTGTCACCGCAGCGCTTCCCAGATGTGCCGTGCTGGGTCCAGGAGCAGTTGTTAGGGCACAGTAATCGGGACTGGGCTCTCAGTTCGGGTTCCTGTGTGCTGGGGCCGTGGCCGAGGCTCCGGGAAGGAGGGAGGAGCAGCACAAGTAATACCCAGGTCCCTTTCCTCCCCCAGTCCCTCTAGCTGCTGGCAGCCTGCAGCTCGGGAGTTGTGCAGCCGAGGCTTACGGCTTTGTCCTTGGGCTTAATAGCCCTTGGTGGTTTGTTTTCTCATGAGAAAAATTTGAACATGCGTATGACTTAGAGGAGAGCTTTCCTGCTAGCTGCGCCTGGAACAGGACCGGGGTGGCATCTGGGAGGCGGCGACCGCTTCAGCCTGGCGCTTTCCGCTCGCTTTGCCGCAGTGGAGGTACAGGGTTGCCGACCAGGACGCGGCGGCCTCGAGCTCAGCAAAATTCTCGTTTTGCAAGCTCCGTCCCACGGCTGCACGCCCGCCTTCCCCCGCTGCATGCGGAGCTGTGGCTCCCCCGCGGCCCTCTCCGCTTCCGCCGGGGCCGGCCGTGCCGAGGGGAGCTGCCGGGCCAAGGGCCAGAGATGGAGGGGCCATCACGAAGCAATTGTAGCCTTTGAAAATGATGTCTAACAATATGGCATTAATAAATACAAACCATGCTCTAAGGCTTTACGAGCTCAAGTCCTCCCACAGCCGCCCTGCTAATTCTCCGCTCTGTCTCGGCTCGCGGAGGCGGGCGCTCCTGCTCGGGTATTCGCAGCAGGGCCCTGAGCGGTTGGCAGCAGTCCTCGCTAGGTGAACGTAGCTAGCGCTGCGCAGCTGCCTCTTGGTCCTCAGGCCTTTCTTCGCCCGGGGACGTCGGGTGTCTGCCTCGCCAAGGCCCGAGCGCTGCGGAGCAGCCTCCAGACCACCTAACGGTCATGACTCGCTGGACACATCTGTGCGCTGTGACTAGGGCTGGGCAATCATTTGTGAGTGCTGGAAAGGGTGTGGGGCATGGGGGAGTCACGGAGGGTTTCTGTATGGGTTTCTGCTGGGAAGGAGCACGCCCTGCTTCCTGGCCCCTGTTGTGTGCAGTCCGTCTGCTGGAAAGATTCGCACTCACGGCTTTGAGCTTGGACCGAGCAGAGCCGGGGCTGGTAGTGTTTGCCTGGCCGCTCCTGCTCCTGCCTTGCCTGCTGGAGGAGCTTTTTGTCCAGGTACTCTGCAAGGTGGGATGAGCTTTCGAGGAGGGTCCCTATCTGGTGTGGTGCAGTTTGCCTCCGAGAACATCCATGCCAGACAGCGGTGACCTCTCCACACTCGGATGGGGAAAGGAGGGCAGTGCCATAGCCTGTCTCCCAGCTTCTGGTTCTGGCTCCCAAGTTACAGTGCTCTCCTGGGGCAGAAACAGGATCCAGGGACCCAGCTTCCCAGATCACGCATGAGCTGTAAAAAGAGTGTGGTCCCTGGGCTCCTGCCACGACCAACTAGAAAACATCCTTCTTCCCCACGCCCTCTCGTTCCCAGGTTAGTACTTTGGCTGATCCCCCTGGTTTTTCTTCCGTTGCAGGCATCCCGACTCTCATCGTGCTGGACTCCAAGGGAGACGTGATCACGCGGCAGGGGCGAGTGGAAGTGCTGAACGACATCGAGTGCCGGGAGTTCCCCTGGCACCCCAAGCCCGTGCTGGAGCTGACGGACTCCAACGCCGTGCAGCTGAACGAGGGCCCGTGTCTCGTTCTCTTTGTAGGTATGGAGCGCTGCTGGTTTCAGAGCAGAGGCTTTGCCTGAGAAGGGGTCTGGGTTACCCGCACACTCGGTTGGAGCCATCCAGAAGGCCATCTAGCCCAGTAGCCTGTTTGTGGTGGTGACGGTGTCTGTGGGAAGTGGCATCTGCCCGGACTTGCTCCCCTGTCCAGAGAGGCCGTGGGGAAACAATGGACTGCATGAGAGCAGCTTGTCAAATCCCCATCAGGCATTTGAGGGGGGCCGACAGTCCTGGAGCCTTGCTGCACCAGAGAAATAGGCTATTGCAGCCTGCAGGGATCGGCCAGAGCCATGCCCGTGGCATAGCCTGCCCATGCCTGCGTTTCTCCTGCAGCTCCAGCCCTGTAGTCTGAGGGATTTGGTGGAGTAGCAATTTGCAGTGGAGAGGAGCTGTCATATAAAAGATGCTTCAGCGGTGGCTGTGGAGAGGAATGCTAATTAGGTGTTGAAGAGAACTAGCAATGCACCACGGTCGTTGGTGGTGTTTGAGATGAGAAAGGGCTTTTCTGGAGCAGAGACTCCGAGCACACACGAGGTTGCGGCTGAGGCAGAGGATGGGTCGGAAGTAGCCCTAGAAGGGATTGCGGTTGGTGCTGGGAAGCACAGTTCAGGGCCTGAATTCCTGGGCTGAGCGAGGCTGTGACCCACAAAGGATCATCTTGCTTGCTCTGCTGATTCTCGGATATTCCCTCTCCGTGGGAAGCTGGCTTTTCCCCAAAGCTCGTGTCCCTCTTCCACAGTCAACCCCCACATGAAGCTCAGTTGTGATTGGAAACGGGCCTAGAGCTCATCCTAAGCGCAGCTGGGTTGTTCCCGGTCGCTTCCCTTCACATGACAGATGGTCAAATTATGCCAGTGCCTTGGCTCAGGTGGTCCCTGCTGCAGGCTGACCCCTGTGCCGGGCGGAGGCAGCAGCGGGATCGCCGGAGGGGCTGTGCGCGACACACTGCTGAGCGTGCAGAGGGGTTTGGGGTCTCCGTCACAAGGCTCGATCCCCTTCTCCGAGTGTTTGTCCCTTGAGCGCTCTTCCGAGCGGTGGTGAGGGTTTGCTGAAGGGCCTGTTTTGTCCGGGGCCTGCCGGCGAGGCGTCGCGCCGAGGGGGACTGACCTGGGACGCCGGCAGGGATTGCTTCCCGCTTCCTCACGTGCTCTTTGTTAGTAAAACGCTTTTTTTGCAGTACTTGTAACATGGCTCTTGCTCTTTCCCTTCTTTCCTTTCAGATTTCCTTTTGACCCTGATTATTTATTCAGTAGATCCCAGCAGGGATGTGAGAGCAGAGCCAAAAATACTCTCCCCAAGCTGGGCGGACCAGCTCGCCACGCCGAGCGTGATGGATTGGGGCAGTCGCTGCCGGCCTCTGGAAAGAGTTATTTTTATCTTGCTCTGAGCAAAATTTTTTCTGTCACCTTACTGCAAACAGCTCATTGGGAGAGCGCTCTCTGGCCAGCAGCTGCGCTTCTCGTTCAGGTCGGAGAGGACGCTGAGCCTTGGCGAGGTCCCCGGCGCCGCGCTCAGGTGGGGACGAAGCTGGCAAGCGCGCAGAGGTGGAACTGGGCGGCGCGGGACGGAGGCTGCCTGGCCAGCCCGGTCCTGCGGGGAGCCTTGCCCCGCGCCGGCGCTGCCCTTAACCGCTTTGGGGCGCTTTGGCGCTTGCTTCGTAGCTCTCTGAGCCAGTTAGTTACTGGTGTTGAGAGGTGGCGCAGCTTTTCTAGACGCCGCCCAGAGCGATGCCTGCGCTGTGCAGACAGCGCCTGAGAGACGTGGGAGGGCGCTGGGATGTGCTGAGCTTGCAGCGCGCGAGGTCGGGATTGTGTCAGTGGGCTTAACAAGTATCAGCTATGAATAAATGGCAAACGATATACATCCGCCGCTTGAGAGTTTAGGGCTAGGTTAGCCAGAATGTCGAGAGCTGGCCTGGAGCTTAGCCAGCGGCATATGGTCGTGTAAAAAAAGAAAAAAAAGGAAAAAAGAAAGAAATGGCTGCACAAGCCCCACAGCTCTACGGGTTTAGCGCTCTGTCACGTGTGCAGAAGGACAGACCCCAAAATGCCGTGCACAGCGTCTCTGGCATCCCTTTTTTGCTTAAAGGAGCCGGAGGGGAGGGCAGAGAAGTGCCGAGCGAGGCAGCCGGCCTCGGCTGCGGGCCGCAGCCTGACCTGCCGCAGCAGCCGGAGACGGCGGCGGTTGTATCGGATGGTTACAGCAGGGACCGCGAGAGCGGGCACGCTGCCAGGACACCTGGCTAGAGGAGCTGGTGGTCCAAGGAC
Organism: Struthio camelus; assembly: GCF_040807025.1. Taxonomy (NCBI): domain Eukaryota; kingdom Metazoa; phylum Chordata; class Aves; order Struthioniformes; family Struthionidae; genus Struthio; species Struthio camelus. The sequence goes on from NC_090957.1 coordinate 18,123,649, forward strand.
CTGTTTTTTTGGTTTTTTATTTTTATGTTTTCAATGCTAAAGTTGTCCCCAAGTTGAGATCGTTCCTAGATGCTGCTCAAGGACGCTGTCTCTCTTCTTTCCAAGTCGATGTTTGAACTTCAGTGCTGGCTGGCATTTGATTGATGTTTCCATCTCTTTCTACTGTACCTCTGTCAAATCAAAGCTGCCTCCACAAAGCTGCTGCCCCAGAGGCTCGAGCATCGAGCAGAGGAGCTGCCGAGCTGCCGTCCCAAGGCGGAGGGGCGGCGGGTGGCCGGCAGGGGTGGCAGGCAGCCTCGGGTCAGCGCGTTTGTTTGGGCTTCAAAACATCCTGACGCTTTTCAAGCTGCAGACCAGGGGTTTCGTGTCCGTTTGTCCCTGCGCTTCAGCAGGAGCCGCTCTTCTGTGGCATGTTTCCCCGTCTCTCGGGAAAAGGAGGTTTTGGCGGCTCCCTGATTGCCGCGCGGCCGCGTGGCTTTGAAGCGAGCGCTGTGCGTTGGCGCTCCCGTTTCCCCCGTGCCGCTGCTGCGGGACGGAGCTGCCTGTGCCCAGGCCCGTTTGCATCCGTTTGATCCTAACGTCCTTTTTGTGGTGTCTCCCTGTTTTGTCTCCCCGCGTCTGTGCCCTGCAGATTCAGAGGATGACGGAGAGTCAGAGGCAGCAAAACAACTGATTCAGCCCATAGCTGAAAAAATCATCGCCAAGTACAAAGCCAAAGAGGAGGAGGCCCCGTTGCTCTTCTTTGTGGCAGGAGAGGTAAGCGGGAGGAGAGCTCGGGAGCTGCCCTTCGGAGAAGGGCCACATCCTGCTCTTCCGGGGCCTGCGGAGATGGGATGATCTCAGTCGTACTGCTGAGCCAGGCCGTGCATGCGCCGCTGGGCTGGAGTCTTGGTGTGCTTCATACAAGGACGGAGTTGGGTTGGGTGCTATTGTCCCACTCTTCAGGCGGGTGAGTTGAGGCACGGAGCTATTGCAGCTCATCAGAGACCATGGAGCAGTGCTAGTCCTGAGTCCTGGCTCAGTCCCCTGCTCCTAGTCCTTCCTAGCAAAGGGGTCCCAGCCACGGTGCGCTTCACCTGAAAATCCAGAGCAGGGCAAAGGTGTCTCGGTTTCGGTGGAGGCGTTTTGGAGCGGGGAAAGCAAAGCTCCGAGTGGCACCAGCACACGCCGTAGCCAACGCGAACGCGCTGCCGCGGGCTCTCTGCTGGCTTCTCCCGTGAAACGCATCTGGAAGGCGGAAGCTCGTGGCCCGAGCTGGATTAAAACAGTTTAGAGGCTCTTCCCAGGGCCAGGTGAGAGATTGCTCCCAGCCCTTTGTGTCCGGGGTTTGTTCAAAGGGGGAAAAGGCTGAAAACGGGAGAGGGGTCCCGTGGGGACGGGCAAGGGCAGGCTGTGGGGAGCAGCTGGCCTCCCCAGCCGGGGCTCGCGGCCCACGCGGCGCTGCCACTGCGGCTTCGCACCCTGGGCACGCTGCGCGGGCCGGAGGCTCGGCCGGGCGGGAGAGCGGAGCCGAGCTCCGACTGCAGCCGGCGCTGGCTGCCCGGCCCCAGGCAGCGCTTCCCTCCGCGCCACGCTGCCGCTCTCCTCGCCGCCCCGGGAGCAGGGAAGGGCCCGGTGCTCCAGCCTCTGCCCTAACGGGCTGGCAGCCACCCAAAGTAATCGCTGCGGTGCCAGCGCGAGCTGGCAGCTGTTGGCCCTGCCGGCGAGCGCGGCCAGAGAGGCCGCCGGGCCGCAGCCCCTCTCGCTGGAGCAGTCCTGGCTCTGGGGAGGGGGGTTTCCCCGCACGTCCCCCTGCCTCGACTCCCGGCTCTGCCAGGAGGAGGAGGAGGGACCTGGCTGGCCTGGGGAGGTCGCCTGGCCCGCGGCCAGTTCCCTCCTCCAGCAGCGCGCCTGTGGCTCGCCTGGGTGGCCGTGGCGGAGGGGCCGCAGCCCTGCGGCATCCCGCCTGCCCAGCGCCCGCTGTCGGCGGCTGGTTTCTGGGGAGCAGAGCGGGCGGCAGCGTGGGACAAAACCGCCCGTGGGCACGGCCAGGGCCGGCGGCGGGGCGGCGCGCGGCCTCGCTGCCGCCGCGAGCGGGAGCGTCCCGGCCTCGGCGCTGCAGGGCTCCCACCACCCACGCTCGCGTTCCCCCGGGGCTCCTCGAGCTGGCCTCGCTGCTGTGGCTGCCTGCGCGCTCGGGGCGAGCGCCGGGCCGGGGAGGGCAGCGGGGTGCTTGGAGCCGGCCTCTGCTGCAGGCCTGCAGGGAAACAGGGCTTCTTCAGTGTCCTTTCCCCTGTGCAAGCGCTTGGTCCTGCTGCAGGCTTGAAAGGTAGGAGGGTTTTACAAAAAGGTCGACAGAGCTAACGGGCCCCCCTCCAGGCCTGCTAGCCCCGAGAGGGGCCGTTGCCCTGCGAGGGTGCCGCGCTGTGTCGGGGCAGGGGGGGCGCAGCCGGCCCCTGCGCTCGCGTCACGGCGCAGCGTGGAGCGAGCGGGTCCCTCCGGGCCGCGCAGCGCACATGGGGGCCCGCGGCGCCGCACCCGGCACCAGCCCCCGCGCGGCCGCCTCCCGCAGCCCCTGCCGTGACGGGCTCCCGAGCATCCAGCTCGGCCCCGCGCCCCTGAATGAGCCCCTTGTTGGGAAGGCAGTTTTGGGAAGGCCCCCCCGCCTGCTGCCCTCCCCCCGAGCCTGCGAAGCCTTTCCCTCCCCAGCCTCCCGCTCGCCGGCTGGCGCCGAAACATTGCCGCTATTCATGCGGCTCCCGACATCCCTGCAGCAGCCGGGCCGAAGAACGGGGAGCATCCGACGCGTCCCATTCATTCGTCGCCGCCTCGATAGCCCCGGGTCTGGGCCGGCCCCGGCACGCAACGCAGCCCGGAGCAGGCGCCTCCCGTTCCTCTGCGGGTGACGCCTGCACCGCTTGTGCGTTGATGGAAACGTTTGAGTTGTTCTGCGGCACTCGCGCCAAGGGTCCCAGGACCTCGACTGGGCTGGGCCTCGGGGCACCCGCGCGGCGCGGCCTTGCGCTGGCTGCGCTCGCGACCCCAGCAGCAGAAGGGGAGGCGCGAGACGCGTGACGCTGCCGGCCGCCACCAGGCGCTGCTGAGCTACCGGCCCCTTCCCAGATTTCGTTCTTTCTATCGCTGCCGTTGAAAAACGACCCGGAGAAACGCCCAGCTTTGGACGCTGCACGTTCCGGGCTTGGCCCCGGTAACTCGCTGCATCTCCCTGCAGCGCTCGGAGCCAGGAGCTGGAGATGAATCATCGCGGCTCAGGCTTTGAAGTCCGCAGGCCTGGCAGCGACAGACGAGCTGTTCCCTTTCCCCGGAGCCGGGCTGGGTCTGACCGATGTGAAGGCAGCCCTCCGCGAGCGGTGTGCGGCCGCGGGCCGGTCAGGGTTTGTGCTTGCCCCAAGACGTCTTGGGCTCTGCCTTTATAGTTCTGGGATTGGATCAAAAATGGGCCTTTTGTTTCATTCACTTTTTTAGTTTGCTGTCGTCAGCGCACGCTCGGGTCCTTTCTGCGCGCGCCTGTTGTGAGCCAGCGGGCCGGGTCCATCCCCGACGGGGGCCGCTGAGCCCCGTGGCAGGAGCTTGCCCCGCTGTGGCACTGTCACCTGGTGGGACTGGTGGTGCCAGCGGCGTTACCAAGGGGAGGGCGGGAGGCCTGGCCACCTGCGGCTGCCCCCGGGCCGCTGCGTTTCTCGCACGGGGCCGCGGCGCTCAGCCCTCCCACCCCACTGCGGCCGCTGCCGCGGGCGGTGCGGTAAACGCTGGCCGCCTCCGCGGTTCCCCCGGAGGGGCAGCGCCACGCCGCACCGCGCTGCCCGGGGTCGGTGCTGGCCTCGTCGCGTGGGCGCCTTGCAGGGGAGCGCGGATTTGAGCGCGCGGTCGGCTCTGCCGGCAGCGCCGCGGGACAGAGCAGCGCTCGGGGCTGCAGCGTGGCAGGGAGGCGGCGGCGGAGCTGCCACGGCAGGCTGCCGCGGGGCTGCCGAGCCCGGAGCACGCCGGCTCTGCCTCCTTCCCCGGGGCGGCCAGGTTGGCCTCCGCCGGACGGCGTGGTGACGGCGAGGGGGGCTCCTGCGGCTCCCGGTCTGCCCGCTCCTCGTGACTCGGCGCCCCCAGCCTGGGCCGCAGCAGCACCGAGTGAGGTTAGCGGGGCGCAGGGACGGGGACGGCGTGCGCGCTCCGAGCTGGTCACCTCCTGGTCTTGCTGCTGGGAGGTTTAATCCAGTGCGTTTGACAACAGGGTTTTCCAGAGAGGAACGCGTGGAGGGAGGTGACCCGCAGAGAGCCCTGCGGCTCGTCCTGGTGGCTTGGGAAGCAAGTCCCCAAACGCCGGCACTGCGAATGCCGAAACGCGAGCGCTGCTCCCGCAGGAGCTCAGCGCTCCAGCGCGGCCCCAGGGAGCGAGTCGCTCTGGGGACTGGCAGCTGCGCTCCACGTGGGAAGGGGTGGAGGAGCGCGTGGTCTCGTCCCAGCCCGGCATCAGTTGGCCCGGTTTGTTCATAACCGTAGCGGAGCGGGCAGGCGGCACGGTGCTGCCGGCTGCGCTCACGGTCACGCGGCACAAGCCCTCGTGAGATGCTTCTGGGCTGGATCACGGCGTCAGAGCAGCAGGCTGCTCCTGGCCGTTCTGCTTCTGCTGATGGTTTTTCTCTTTGTCTCGTTTTGGCCTTCAGGATGACATGACCGACTCACTCCGGGATTACACCAACCTGCCGGAGGCTGCGCCCCTGCTCACCATCCTCGACATGTCAGCCAGGGCCAAGTACGTGATGGATGTGGAGGAGATCACGCCAGATATTGTGGAAGCCTTCGTGAGCGACTTTCTAGCAGACAAGCTAAAACCCGAGCCCATCTAAGGGGGCTTCTGCACCCACAGACGTTATTTAAAACTAGGTCTCTCTTCCGCCGCTCACGGATTCTCCAGCGTGTTCTCACGCCCGACCCAGTATCCAACCTTCTTGTGGTGCCTTGTTTTACGCAGTGAATCCTTCTCCTAAGCAAACTCCCTGAGATGCACTTTCAGCAGGGAGTCGTTGGCGTTTGGAGACTTCGCTTGTGCTTCATGGTGATATATTCTCTAATAACCAGGCCAGAACTGTTACCATATTGTTATTTTATACACGGCACTAGCTAGCAGGCAAATTTTTCCGCGTGGTGTTCTTCTCAACATATGCATCAGGCAGTGGATGGGATTCTTGGGGCTCTTTTCTTCTCCTTCCCCTTTCCTTTCCTACAACCCTTGCAGGCTAAATTACTTCAAGGAAGCAATAAGGAGATTGTCCCCTTTGCCCCTTGCCCACCTTCCTTTCCCGCTCGAGTAACAGTGCCCTGACAAGGCCAAGTCAAAGTCTTAACTGCTGACAACCTCTGAAAGATGACAGCGCAGCCCAGCTTCTCCTCCTGGGGGTGAGAACTTTCTGAGTAGTTTTCCCATCTCCCACCTCAAACGCTTACAAAGTGTTGGCTGTACGCGTTGGGGGAAATCCACCCACCTGCAAAACACAGATACTCCCTCCCTCCAGCCCTGACCCGGGAGGGGGAACCACACCGGGCTGCCCTGCCCTGCCCTTCTCTTCCCATCCTCGTCTCGATGTTCTCGTCCTCGTCCTTGTGCTCGTCCCTCCCCCTTATCCCCTCTCTGGTATGAATTGTCTGCCCCTCTATGTTAGTTGATTGAGCTGTTTTTCGTAGGTGTGTCCCAAACCCAACGTTAATGGTGCTGTTCTTTAAAAAAAACCCATCCCTCCCCAATTCCTAACCCAAGCAGCACAGCCGAGCCCCCAAAAAGTGACATTGTAAAAACTGTACATGGTGATTGGAACTTTGTAATAAAACTGTTATAATAACCCAGTTCTCAGAGGTGCCGATTCCCACGTGCCGCCCGGCCTGTCCGGCGTTCAGGGGTGGAGGGAGCCTGTCTGGGACTTGCGTGAGGAAGAGGAGTTTCCCGGCTGGACGGGGGGCAGGTGGAGCAGCTGCCCCCCAGCGTGGTAGGTGTCGGTGCAGACGGCTCCCAGTGCCGTGGCGGGCAGGCCTGGATCCCGTCCCCCTTCCCTGGGGCCGGCGTAGCCCCCTCACGTCCTGCCGTGCGCCGGGCTTGTTGTGGGGCCGGTTGGGGTGCAGGCTGGCGCCTGGGGCAGCTCCTGCCTGCCCAGGGCCCCTTGCCCCCGCTGCGGGGGCTGCTGCGCCGCGGATGGGAGAGGCTGGGAAGGCCACGAGCGCCCGCCCCAGCCCGGACTCCCAGGCTCCAGTGGCCGTGGGGCCGTGCAGCAGCATCTGCGATCGCTTCCTCTGACAACCCCGGCGTCCCTGGCGGGGGGGGGGGGGTCCCGGAGCCGCGTCCGAGGCTGTGTGTGGCGCACGCTGAATAGCGCGTGTTGTGCAAGTCGCTGCTTTTCCTTGCAGCTCATTTGTCAGTGATGGCAGGATTACGGCCTCTCCCCTTTTATCACTGTTGCAGCAACCCACCCTGGCAGGAGTTGGGAAAAGCAGCCAGCTCGGAAAGGCAGGAATCGTATAAACCTATACTGTGTTTTGCACGCTTCAGGGACTCTTGTAGTCGGTGATGATTAACTGACTTGTGAGTAGTTCAGGAAGCAGCAGCACTGGCTGCTCCGCTGCAGGCCGCACAGGGCAGGCGTCGCCAAGCAGAAGCGAGCAGGAGCAGCACGGGGAGGCTGGTGTCCACTGGGCCTGGCCGAGGAGCCGGTGCTCGGTGCTGTACGCGGCAGGGGCACCAGCGCAGCGGCAGCTGCGGCGGGGGCACCGCAGGGCTGCGCGCACAGAGCGTGGCTTCGTTGCAGATCTCCCCCCGTGCTAAATTAACTCTAAGCCCTCCTCTAGTGGTGTTTGCTGAGGAAAATACCCTTTTCAGTGACCTACGGTCCGCCCTAGGGTTAAGGACTGGGCAGGGACACGTGAGTGCCCCTGGGCCCAAGCTGTGTGCAAAGTGGCTGAGCAACAGAACTGCTTCCAGAGCCCACTGCCACCTAGCGCGCACGGTGCCTTTGCACAGCGGGTTGCTGTCGGATTGGGGGCAAGCTCGATGTGCTTGTGGTTTGAAAGACAATTACAGTGAGGCTGTAAGCGGGACCACGTTGTCTATAGCATTTGGTCATGCTGTTTTGGTCATGCTATTATTGGGTCATGCTGGTTTTAGCCTAAATGTGGAGAACCCGTGTTCCCATCCGGCCCCTGTGGTTCGGGCTCCCAGAGAGGCAGGGGTGGTGGTGCAGGGCCTGAGCTCGGAGCGCGTGGGGCTGCTACAGCGACTGCCGGAGTTACTGCAGAGAGTCCCTGCTTGACTGTCCCCGGGGCGCTTGGCACGAACGCGGCGGGAACTGGTCTCTGGAGAAAGACTCGCTCGGCTGGAGCCGTTTCAGCCGTGAAGAAACGCCGCTGCCTGGCAGCGCACTGCACACCGGCCTCGCAGCGCTGCGCTCCCCTCCAAAGGCTGAATCTCTGTCTCAGGGTATTTATTTCTCAATAATATAATAATATAATATAAATGACTTCAATGTGATAACGGCAAACAAGAGCCAGAAGAGCTAGTGGGCTGGCAGTAAGTTTTATGACCAGCAGCCAGTGCAGGTGAGGCTTTTTTAAATGTGCAGTAGGATGCAGCTAGGGCTGGCACAGGAGCCCTCCATCAATAAACAGCTGTGAACACAGCTGAAGAGCATTGTGCAACACTGGCAAGAGTTTTCAGAGTGATGCGGGCTTTGTGACACAGCCCCGGGTGGGCACATGGATCTCCCAGCTCCGCGGAGGTGGGATACTGCGGCCAGGCTTGCTGCCGGCCACAGGGGAGGTGCAGGCAGGGCCCTGGGGTCCGTCCCTCCTTCCTTCCCCTGGAGCCCACAGCTCGTCCCGCTTTGATCAAAGTTCACTGCAAGTTGCAGTGCTACAGCTCCCTCTTCCCAGCCTTCCTGTCCCCTCATCCATAATTCATCGGTGCTGAGGCAGCTGCTGGAGCCGGGCGGGCTGCGGGGACAGACACTGCCACCTCCCGGCAGCGGAGCAGCCCCGGCCGGCCGAGAGGGCCCCGAGGTTCTGCCGCGGGCACCCGCACGGCCCCGGCGCGGGGCAGGGGCGGTTGGTGCCCTGCGCTCACCGCTGGCTGGAGCGCACCGCTTACCGCGTAAGCACGGGTGACAACCTGCTTGGAGGCCCTTCAGCCTCCGGGGCTGCGTGGGCCGGGGGGCTGCAAGAGGAAGGATGCGCTTGTCAGCCAGCGTCCCGCCCGCCGGGGCTGACATAAACACTGCTGCCTGCAGCTGTGCCGCAACCCCCTCGCGAGCCAGTTCAAGGCCTCTCCTGGAAACTGCTGGGTGGGCCTGGAGGGGCCCTGGCCCAGGGCTGCCGAACAGGAGGAAGCGAGAAGAGCCCCCCAGCTGGGGAGCTGGCTCCCGGCGAGGCAAGGGCCCCCACCCGCAGCCGACTTCCTACTCAACAGCATCACCGTGCGGCCACGGGGCCTGTAGCCACACACTCATCTGCCCGGTGAGCCTGACTCTGTTTTCTGCCCTTCTGGGGGAGGGAAAGCAGCAGCGCCAGATCCCAAGGACATCCACGCTTGCACTGCTCTTATGTTAAGGAACTCAACAGTGGCTCGGTGGGCTCCTGCCAGTCCTGGGGCCACGCGTGCACAGCGCTGCTGCTTCCTCATCTCACTGTGGGCAGCACAGCTAAGCTCCGCCTTGAGGTGTGACACTGAACTGTTGGTGCTTTGCCAACACGGAATGAGATTTTTAGCACACGCGAAGGGGCCCTTCCACGTCATTGTGAGAGGCGCTGCTGTGAAAACATTTTTGCGAACCCCTCTCTGGCATCCCTGGAGGGGCGCAAGAGTAGGCTCTGCGTATCTAATCCCACAGCCTCCTCCCCTCAGCAAACACGCAGGTACCCAGGAGACCGAAAGTTTCTCACGTTCCACTCACGCTATGGGGAACAAGCTGGGGTGGTGGGTGCCAGGAAGCGGGACTGGCTCCAGGCAAGTTCTGCCCCTGTCAGAACTACTTAATACACAGGATAGCACAAACAAAACAGCCTGAGCTGCTCTTTTATTAACTCCTCTGCCGGATGCCAGAGGAAAGAGATGCTTTTTTCAGCACCCGAATCTCAGCAGCTTAGCCTACCACAGGGAACGTCTGCCTTTCATCTTGCTTGTACCTCCACAGCAATTGTCTCTTCCCTTCAAACAGCACAATACCAGCAGCTATCGCAGAGTTCAAGCTGTCCACGCCTGGGACCACAGGAATGACCAGTCTCTTCCCCCCTGTGCTTGCTGCGAGGTGAAGTGCAGCTGGACTCAGACCTTGGGTCTCTCCGCCAATCACTACTGCCACAGGGGTTTGTACCCAGTTCTCGTAGTAATACTGTGCAGCGAGCTCTGGGACACCGACACCCGCCATTCCCTCCCCAGCCTCACTCTCAGAAGGATGAGCCTTGGGTTTTGATTTTACAGGAGCCTGCAAGTTGCTAGAAACAGAGACGGAGCTGCTGGCGCTCCCTGACGTGAACTCTGTCTCAGTCTGCACGCCTGGGTCTTTGTTGTCAGCCACACAGACCTGGACGCCAGCAGGGAGATTGCTGGGAACAGATTCCCAGTCCAGATTGGCAACGATGGGCACACGGAAGTGAGCTCCCATACCTGCACGAAGCACCTTTGGCTCCCACGGATCCACACAGCCTGAGACAGAAGGGAAGAAAAAAGTGAGCGTGCAGCAGCTCCAACAAACACAGAGATTCAGTAGCGGTTCCCCCAGCAAAGCATGTCTGGGCAGAAAGAGTCTTGGAACAGTATCCTAAGACCTCTTGTTCTCCGTCTTACCCTCAAATTTGTCAAACTAAACTCTTCCCTCCCCCTCCCCCCAAGAAAAGGCTCTTACCTTTGGTGAGCAGCACTTTTTCACAGCCTGCTCCTGCTGCAGATCTCAGAATAGTCCCCAAGTTTCCTGGATCTCGGATGTTGTCACAGATTAGGAGCACTGGCAATGAGTTGGTTAGCTGAGCAGCAGGATAAGCCATCTTGGCATGGTCAGGCTTGGAAAAGATCCCTGAGGAGACAAAGTGCTGATAGGCTTCTGACTCTAATACATCCCAAGGAGAGGGCTGACTGTGCTTTAGTTGGCCTCAACTTCACTATAAAGATGTGCCAGAGAAAGCATTAGGAAAAGTGCTACTTAAAAGAAGTCTGATAAGAGTTTGACACTTTGCAATGAGAACTATTTCCCAGTGCCGTATGAGCAACGTGCTATTAAAAATGGGCGTTAGGACCTTGAATGTACCCTACGAGCCACTTTCGCAGTTACCACAGCAGGGCAAATAAAAGGGAAACCTCTCCAATTACTCCACTCTTGACACACTGCCAGGGTGTCTGGGGGAAGCTGGCGAGGAGATAATCGTTATCCACTTATTAAGTGTGGAATAAGTTTCCCTTTGAGCAGTGTTGTGACTGTTTCCAAGGCAACTTACCTATAAGCCCCTGAGGAGTTATGAGGTCAGACCAGCTCTTAATGTCTTCAAATTTCACTTTCACTAAGTTGGCTCGTTTTAGCTCTGCCTCGGGCAGCTCCTTCAGGTGGCCCACGGTGCTGAAGAAGAGAGTCTGCAGCACAGCTCCGGCCTGCAGGGCATCCTTGATCAGCCTGTGACCCTCCAGCAGAACCTTCCCGTGATGGTCCCGAAACTTCCTCGACTTGGCAACAGTCACCGCTTTTCTGCGGAGAAGTTGATCAGAGAAAACGGCCGCGATACTAACACCGCCTGCAGCCCGAAGTTGGCCAGGCGCCAGCGGAGCACGCCGCTCGGTGTCTTCAGACGGGCGCTACGCTCCCGATCTCTCCCCCGACCCGCTAAATCGCCTCAAGCGCTGCAGCTACCGCACCGAGCGGCCCGAGGCGAGCACAGGCCGCGCCGGCCGGGCCCCCCCTCCCGAGCCGAGCCGAGCCGAACCGGGCCGGGCCGCGCCTCACCCCAGCCTCCTGTCACCGGGCGCCGCCTTCTCGTACCACAGCCCCGGCCCGCCCGAGCGCCGCTCCACAGCCGGCGGCGGGCGGGGCTCCGCCGGGGCCTGCCGCTCCTCGGCCGCCGCCGCGCCCCGCTCCTTCTGCGGCGGCAGCACCCGCACCGGGCTCCGCCTCAGCGCCCGCACCCAGCGCCGCCCGGCGGCGGCCTCGGGCGGCCCCGCGGGCCGCAGCAGCGGGCGGCCCAGGCCCGGCGCCAACCGCCCCAGCGCCGCCATCTTGGGCCCCGCCGGCGCCGGCGCGCGCATCTTGCGTCATCGCGGCGCGGCCAGCGGCGGCGGCGGCGGCGGCAGCTCGGGGATGGGGGCGCGGCGCGCGCTGCACTTCGTCTTCAAAGTGGGCGACCGCGGCCGCAGCGCGCGCTTCTACCGCGACCTGCTGGGCATGAGGGTGAGCGCGCGCGGCGGCGGCCGTTGGGGGGGGCGGGGCGGGGCTCGCGCGGCGGCGGCGGCCGTTAGGGGGCGGGGCGGGGCTCGCGCGGCGGCGGCGGCCGTTGGGGGGGCGGGGCGGGGCTCGCGCGGCGGCGGCCGTTGGGGGGCGGGGCTCGCGCGGCGGCGGCGGCCGTTAGGGGGCGGGGCGGGGCTCGCGCGGCGGCGGCGGCCGTTGGGGGGGCGGGGCGGGGCGCGCGCGGCGGCGGCCGTTGGGGGCGGGCTCGCGCGGCGGCGGCGGCCGTTAGGGGGCGGGGCGGGGCTCGCGCGGCGGCGGCGGCGGCAGCGGCGGCAGTTGAGGGGGGCGGGCTGCAACCGGCCGGCGCGGCCGTCGGTGCCCCCCCCCCCCCGGTCGGAGAGGCGCGAGTGTTGCCCTTCGCAGCGTGACGAGCGCGGCCGGGGGTGCCGGGCGCTGCCTCCCCCGCCTTCCGCTCTCGGAGCATGACGAAGTCCCCTACGGCATCGCGTTAAGGCGGCTAGCAAGTGTTCAGCGTCGGAACGAAACGTTGTTTTCTTTTTTTTTAAGGACAAAACCGGTCTGATCTTTCTTGGGGGGGGGGCTTAATTCATCAGGTCCTGAGACATGAAGAGTTCGAGGAAGGCTGTAAAGCTAGCTGCAATGGGTGAGAACCAGCGTTGCCTTTCTCTCATCTTTTGATTCTCCTAAAGCGCCCTTCAGTCGTGGTTGGTCGTATGTGACCGCCTGTCACATTATCTTCTAGGTAGATTTGTATTCTCTCTAAACTGTTTGTCACGTGGAACTAACGCCGCACCTTTTTGTGCTGGTGCGGGGTTTACAACGAAAGGCAAACGTTGCTGTGTTACACCCGTAAGCTCCCTATGGAATCATTTCTAAACTCTCCCGGAATTACATTCATTGATTTGGCGGCAGGTTTTTAAAATCACGGGGCTGGCTAGGGTCCAGAATAAAAATCCTTCCTGGTAGCCCCAACATCTTTTTTGCCTGTTCTGTTTTTTAATTAATAAAGCATCTTATAATCTGTTGACTGACTGCTTAGTTTTCCTACTTTATAATAAGGGAGTGCTTGTATAACTCCAGACAGTGAGCAGCTTGCACTCTTGAAATGTGAGGTGGTTAGAAGTAGGTAGAATTGTTTTTATCAGTTATAATAATTATGAATGACAACCGAAAATCAAAGCTATTGGCTATAGGCATGCCTGTCAGCTATATGCTATTGTATCACTATTAGCCATAATAAGACTTCTTCACGAGGATCAGCTTCTACTTAACGCAGAGGTTGCTGGATTAGCTGTATCGTTTGTTTTTTCTAGAAATGCACTTCTCGTCTTGGGGTGCAAACACTTGCAGTTTTTGAAGTTAATTTCTAATATTTGCTGCAAATAAATATGGTTGTTTTAGCCCTTATGATGGAAGGTGGAGTAAAACAATGGTGGGCTATGGACCAGAAGACAATCACTTTGTTGCAGAATTGACGTACAATTACGGTATTGGAGAATATCGACTTGGCAATGACTTTCTGGTAAGTGTTACGTTTAAAATCTGTCTTCTTACGATAATTTTTTTTTATTTATTAAGACTCTGTTCAGCATATAGCTTGTGACAGTTGCTTTTTCATGCTATTTGATTCCTTGGATACTTTTATGCTTGCTTGTGTAGTTCTCTCCAAGTTGGAAGAGCAGAAACTAGAGCAGAAACTAGAGCAGCTTTGTGTGCGTTTAGGAGACCAGGAAGTGTTTCCTTGAGCACCTTCCAACTCCTAGTTGCTGGGTGTAGGACGTATGGTATTTCTGGCAGGTCCAACTTGGAATGGTTAGCTAAGAAGGACCGTGCTATGGGAAAACACTTTTGTTTATCACAGTTGTTTGTTATATTTCTTTATTATTTATTATTTACTAGCTGACAGCCAATGAGGATCTCATGTTTCTTCTATGATTGTGTGTGATATGTTTGCTCATTGTTTCCCATAATCTCATTTTCTTCCCCTACTTTGAGAGGTGTCAAGGGACAGATGCAGGGCCACAGATGTCTACCTACCATGGTAGAACGGTTAGGAATTTGGTTTTTTGCTTCTGTACAGTGTGTTGTATCAGGCTTTTAAATCCTTTTTGCTTCTCGTTTCCCTTTGATGTGAAAGAAGAGTAAGTTAACGCGTTCTCAGTGTATATGTGGGATGAGAGGTCAGATTACACTTACTTTGCAGGAGCAAGATACCAGCTTCTCAGGAGATCATATAGTCTATCTCTAAGCAAAAGTAATCTGATTTGCTTCCGGTCTTCATATGTAGAGGCAGATTATTTCAAAGGGGGGAACTATGCACCATCCACTCTGTCTGGTGGTCAGATCTCCTTGACCACAACCACAGGTTGGATCCAAGATTGTGGCTAATGTAGCCTGGAAGGGTGAAAGGGAGGAAGACAGAGTTCTCCTTATCGATGCATATAAACTGGAGGGCCAGTGCTAGTGCAAGCCGGTGAAGAGAGGCACCTCAGTCATCTTCGCACCAGCGTATTTTGTATGTGTCCTTTCTGTTCTTGCTAGGGCATAACACTTGTGTCCAGCCAGGCTGTGAGCAATGCTAAGAAGCTGGGATGGCCCCTCAGCGAAGTTGCCACTGGTATATTTGAAACTGAGGCCCCGGGAGGATACAAGTTCTACTTGGAAGACAAAGAACAACGAAAGCAAGGTAAAGCATGTCCGCTTACTCTTACTTACATTCAAAAGAGGCCTACAAGTGGAATACTGGAATTGGCTGTGCATTTGGCTTGCAACGTTTTATGAAACAGGAGCATGTTTCTGTTTCATTTCCTTGTTGTTTCTCTCTTCATCTCGAGAATGTAAAACAATGAGTTTAAAACTACAGTATCTCTGTAACTAATGTGAAATTATTGCAATCTTATAGATCCTGTGCTAAAGGTAACTTTGGGTGTCTCCGATCTGCAGAAGTCTATTAACTACTGGTCTAATTTGCTTGGGATGAAAATATATGAGAAGGATGAGGAAAAGCAAAGGGTTTTACTAGGCTATGCAGATAACCAGGTTAGTCTCATAGAAAACTTTCCAGTTCTGATCTTTAAGAGTTGTATTTCGTGATAGAAGCTTCTTATTCATGAGAACAAAATCTTAAAGGAGAAAAGCTCTTCATAAAAACAAGTGTTTCTCTGACCTTTTCAACATTAGCTTTTATTAGTGCATCCTGCTTCTATCTTACCTCTTACACGTTGCAAGAGAAGAGATTCTCACGGTTGTTAATGCTTCTGGGTTTACATTTTAAATGATTTGTTAAAAGCATTTCTCCTTTGTGAATTATTGCCCAGAATGCTTATACAAATAGAAATCAGTGGTACAAGTTGACTGTTCCGTTGAGACACTTACCTGCAAGTGAACTTACTTGTTCAATGTTTTGCAAAGAAAGGCTGAAACTGTCAACAATTCTCAGTCTTTCCTACTTTGGATTGTTTGTGTGTGTGTGTGCTTGTGTGCACTTAATTCATTTTTTAACCAAAAGCTATGGCTTGCTCTGGTAGTTCTAACTCATTGGGAAATATGTATGTGGGTAGTTTTGACATCATCGGTATCAGTGAAAAGCTGGAGTTAAGTGTAGCGCTGAGAATAGTGTCCTTGCAAATTAGGCTATTTTTTTCCTCTTCCAGTGTAAATTGGAGTTGAAGAACGTTGGAGGAGCAGTGGATCATGGGACGGCATTTGGGCGGATTGCCTTTTCCTGCGCAAAGGAAGAGGTAATCTTTTTTCTCTTCCCCCTTTCATTTGGCCAGCTGGCTACTAGGAGATTATTTTCTGGTATTAACAAAATATCTCAGATGTGAACAAAGTAACACTGAACAGATGTTCTGTTCCTATTTCTTGCAGTGAGAACACAATGGAGAAACGGGCTAACAGGAAACTGTAAACGAGAACAACCTGAATGCATCTGATCTTCAACTGACTAGGGCTGGTCTTGTTTCTTTTCTGTTTCAGTTGCCAAACATTGAAGCACTCATGAAAAAGGAGCATCAGAAAATTTTAACACCTCTAGTTAGCTTGGACACACCTGGCAAAGCCACAGTGCAAGTGATTATTTTGGCGGATCCTGTGAGTAATATTGGCAAGACTGACAGATTTGATTTAAATATCTGTCTCCCAGTTATCTAACTTACTGTGCTGTTAAACTTGGTTTAGGATGGCCATGAAATCTGCTTTGTGGGAGATGAAGCATTTAGAGATCTGTCCAAGGTGGATCCTAATGGTGATAAACTGTTAGATGATGTAAGTAATGCTGTCTATGCATGAGTTTTCATACTGATCAGTTAGACGCCCAGTAGAATTTAATTTCCTTTCCAAGGAAGCTCCCTTTAGTTCCAAATGGAGTTTTTTCAGAGAAGCAAGTCATGTGGTGTTTTATCTCAGTCTCCTTTCCAGCTAAGGAAAGCAAATCAATTTTTAGAGTTCACTTCTGTGTCCTGGCTAGTTTTCCAGCCTTGTTCTCAGGGCAGCCAAGAGGTTGTGCATCTTGCTGGACCTGTCAAACAACACTTTGGTGCAAGTTACTGCAGAAAATGATTTGTCAGCTGCAGTAACATCCCTGCAGTTGAAGATCCTTCCGCGACAGAGAGGCACTGGCAGAAACCATGAGGTTTCCTCAGCAGAATAGCTTGCTTCAGAACTAGATTGATTATAAGGATGCTTTCTAAATTTGTGGGGCAGGCTGGTGAATGTCAGCAACCAGGTGTCTGGCTGAATGGGCTTCTGTTCTAAATACTAAAATTTTTCTTTGTACAGGCCATGGCAGCAGACAAGAGTGACAAATGGTTTGCAGAGAAAAACATGAAGAAGGCTTCTGCTTAGTTGGAGAATAAGACTCGTCTGATCATTTGTGCCTTGGTTGCCATCTGAGTGAAATGCCTATAATATGTAACGTGTTGTGTTATCCTCTTCAATAAGAGGCCAGTGTAATGCTGGGGGTTTTTTTGAGCTTGTATCTCTTAATGCTAATCTCTCCTTTCCAGTAAATGCTACGTGCTCCTTCAAATGTATGCAAAAAATTGGGTTGTACAGTAAGGAACAGATTGAGCATATGGCTTCAAAAACAGGAACCATGAGTTAATAGGTAGAAAATCTCTCACATTTCTCTATTCCTGTTAGACTTGAAAAGGAGGCCCAGAGTTTCTCCTCTAACACTGCTACAGCTCTCTGATATCTTGTGTAGTGCGCTGTTAACAGCTGTTAGCGTGCTGTGAGCAGCTGTCCTCAGTTAGCCTTCTGCCATGGTTGTGAGTGAATAACGCTTCTACGGTTTTCCTGTTTAATGTCACCAGAGGCAAATTTCTGATGTATTGAAACAAAGGTATTAAAAGATAATTAAAAAGTGGGACCCTAATTAATTGGCTATATTCATTAAAGAATTAAAATAGGAATTAAGTTTGTGGATGAAATGAAAGCTATTTACAGATGTTCTCAAACATTCACTATTAAAGCAAAACGTGAGGTCAATAGTAACATAAGAATATTACGTGGAAAAGGCCTATTCTGTTCCCATTAATGGATGGGATAAGTTAAGGAGAAAATTTCCATGTCAAAAGCTTATCAACAATGGTAGAGTCAGAGAGCAGGTACTATTAAAGCTTATTCTATAATAAATCTGTAGATTCATTAGAATCTGTGGATTTATTAGACTATCTAGTCCTCCAGTTAATTGGGTTTGGCCAACCTGGATTTGCTGCTCAGAAAATAGGTTTTCAGGTAGCTCTGGCCCTGAATATGGCAGCTGTCCTGCTTTGGTGATGAAGTTTCAAGCTGAAGCTGAGGGGGTGTCTACAGAGAACTTGACCATTTTGTAGCTATGATAGCGGACTCTTATTTATTGAGAACAGGGTAACTATCCTGGTGATGCATGTGAATATTCTAGTCTGGAAAATTATTTTCATTCCAAAATCTTTGCCTGGCTTTCACGGTGAAGTATGCACTTTGGAAAGCTGGATGGATTTCTCACTGGGGTCATACTACGTGAATCCACTGGATGTATTCGATCCCGTACCCAGCCCCTGCCTGCGTAGCTGCTCAGCGCAGCACACAGCACCGCACGTTCCAGGCTGGAGCCTGGCTGTGCCTCGGGGGGTGCAACAGCTCCGTGCCTTCCCCTGAGGGGCCAGGAAGTAACTTCAGATACGTACACATGGCTTTGCAGTTAGCTTTGATGTTAAATTACCTTTTGGAAGCAATGGTTATGGGTTTATGGGTTGGAATAAAGTCGCTCTGCTTTTGCTAGTGGAATGAGAACTTGGGAATACAGGGACTCATTACTAGCATTGTTCATGTTCGGCAGGCTAGCTGGCTTTTAATCTTTCTTCATGAAAACCTGAAATAAGTTTTACAGAAAAAAGGAGGCAAAATCAACAGCATTAGCAGTTGTGTATCACTGAGACAATTTAAATGCTTACGAGGAATATGCTGAATTAAAATGGGAAAAAATCCTCAATATGTTGTTTGCGCTTTTTGTTTCATTCGATTAAGCCAACTACTGATCAAGTAAAAATATTACACTTAAATTGTATCTCCACAGCCTGTTGTTTTGAAAACGTGCAATTAAATGAATAAAAGTGCTTTGTGGTGACGATGATCTGAGATCTGTTCTTTCAGCTACCCTGCAGGGCATTCTTATGCAATGTTCTGCCAGTTTTAATGTAATTCTCAACGCCTTTCATGCAAACAAAAAAAATCATTGCAAAGTTGTGTCAAAAGGGTGGGAAAAAAGTTCCACTCGCTGCCTGGCCTGGTGGGAAGCCCAGGCACCGCCCGGGGCTGCACCGGCAGCGGGGGAGCCTTCCCGTGCGCGGGTTTAAACCACGGCAGATGCAGAGAGGAGTTCTTCACGTCCGAAAAGTAGCTTTTAAGTAGCACGACCCCAAATAGATCGTCCAGAGCTGTTAAAGGTTTCCTACTGCCCCGGGGGGGGGGGGGGATGTGACACCCCCCCTGTCCGGGAACCGGCCAGGCGGCGGCGGCGGCGGCAGCGGCAGCTCCGCCGCTCCGCCAGGGGGCGCTGAGGCGGCGGAGCGCAGCGGCGGCAGCTCCCCCGCTCCGCCAGGGGGCGCTGAGGCGGCGGAGCGCAGCGGCGGCAGCTCCCCCGCGCCGCCAGGGGGCGCTGAGGCGGCGGAGCGCAGCGGCGGCAGCTCCCCCGCGCCGCCAGGGGGCGCTGAGGCGGCGGCGGCGCGCTGGCGTCACAGAGCGCGGCGGCGCGGGGCGCGGGCCGGGGCCGCCATGGAGGCAGGTGAGCGCGGGCGGCCGCGGGGGGCGGAGGAGGAGGAGGGGGGGGGGCGTCGGGCCGGGCCGGGCCGGGGTAACGGTGCGCCGCGTGTCCCCGCGCAGGGCCGTGGGGCGTGTGCGAGGAGATGGCCATCCTGCACGGCGGGTTCCTGCTGGCCGCCAAGCTCTTCCAGCCGCGGCCGCTGCGGGAGCTGCGCAAGGCCGACTGGCCGCTGGTGGGGCCGCCCATCGCCGACGCCCTGCGCGAGATCGGCGCCCGCCGCCCCGCCCCGCCGCGCCCCGGCCTCTGGAAGAAACAGGCCGTCGCCATCGTGTGGGCCAAGGTGCTGCTGCCCGGCCCCCCGCCCGCCTCGCTGGACCGGGGCTGGCGGGAGGACGCCTTCTTCTCCGTCGGGCGGATGATCCCCGACGTTAACCACACCGTCCTCTTCGAGCTGGCCAAGGCCCTCAACGTGCCCCGGCTCTTCGTGCAGCTGCTGCTGGCGCTGCCCCGCCACCTGCGCCGGGGCGAGCTGGAGCGCTTGGTGGAGTACGTCGCCAGCGAGACCTCCCCGGCGGACGTCAGCTTCTTCCTGGACGTGTGGTGGGAGGTGATGAAGCACAAGGAGGAGCAGGAGGACGGGACGGCCTCGACGTTCAGCGCTCTCATCCGTCAGCACGGGTCCGAGTCCTCTCCGGACGACGGGCTCCAGCCCCCCAAGAGGTTCAAGAGCGACCCTGTCTCTGTGACTGGCCCGCCGGCTGCCGCCAGCCTGCTCGTGGTCCTGATAGAGGGGCTGAAACAGACCTACAGGAGCATCACCCTGCCCCGCATGAGGTGCTACGCCTTGGCCAACCTGGCGGAGCTGCTCTCTGTGTTCACCGAGCTGGAGCCAGAGGGCAGGTCCCTCCCCGTTGCTGAGTACCTGGACAAGGTCAGCTCCGTGGTCAGCCTCTGGAACAGCGATGCTGAAAGCCGGTACCACCGGAGAGGGCTGGACGAGAAAGTGAGGGAGGCTGAGAGAAGCATGAGCCTCTTGTCCGTCGTCAAGCTCTCTGACGAGGAGCTCTTTGCTGGCTTGGACTTTCTCCGCACCTTGCTGCATGCCTGGGGAGAGGAGCTGCAGGGCACTCTGAACAACTCTGAGGAGCTCTGCTATGAGAGCTACCGGCTCCTTGATACGCTTACCACCCTCAGAAAGAACCTGGTTTGCTTCTCAGAGACTAGAGACCTGAGCGAGGACGAGAAGTCCGTAGTGCTAGAGCTGACACAGATCATCGGGGACTTTCTCAAGAAGATCAGCACCAGTCTGAAGAGCAAGGATTCAGACACCAGCCTTGTCTCTTCAGTTGCCATGACAATCATTGAGCGGAAGCTGGACCGGCACGTGGAGATGTGCTCCGTTTTTGCTTCTGAACAGACCTGGGCCTTTTCAAAGGACTGGGTTGACTGCCTTGTGAAAAACAAAACTCTCTTCCAGAAACCAGAGCTAGTTTTGAAATTGCTGGATACTGTGGTGAACTTTACTGTGTCCTCCCAAGACAGGGAGGCCCGAGAGTTGCAGATGCAAGTGACCAGAGCCATCCTGGAGTGTTACACTGAGCTTTCATTAACTGACAAGAATGAAGTCCTCTCAGGTGTCCTGGCTTCCTGGGGTGGTCCGGGTCTGTCCCTGAACTTGCAGGTTGTCATGGAGGGATTCCAGGAGGATCTGAATGTGACGTTCAACCAGATAACGCAGAGCGTGTCCGATCAAGGCCTGTCCAGGGCTGTGGCTTCTGTGGCCAGGCTCACTCTGCTGTACCCTGAGGCCACCGTGAAGAAGGTTTGTAATCTTGCTGTTGTCAACCTAGGAACACACCAGTTCCTTGCCCAAATCCTCTGCTCCTTCCCAGCACTGAGCTTCCTGGAGACCCACGATGATCCAGGCAGGCCACGCAGTCTGATAGTGAGGTGTCTGAAGGAGGCGGTATGGGGGAAGCTTTCCACAGCGAGAGAAGAGGAACAGTTTCTTGAGTTCTTGGCCTTTCTCATGCAGCCAAGCTCAGCAGCTCCACTTGTGTCACCTGCAGAGGTGACTAAAGCCTTTATCCTTCCCTGTTTGAAATCAGACTGCGCTCAAATTGAGCTGAGCCTGCAGATCCTCAGTAAGGTTTTGGGGATGCAGTCCTATCCAGAAGAGCACTGGATCAAGTCCTGCTACCCATTCCCGCTCCTCCTCAGCCTCTGCAAGCTTCTGGATGGTTACACAAGGTACTGGCATCGGCCCAGGGACCAGCACTTCCCTTCACTGGAGACCAAAGACCTGGTGGTGAACACCCTCTCCCAACTCTGTGAAGTGGTAAGACCAGAAGCCGCCCCATCCCCTGAGGTGTGGGTCCAGTCGCTGGCTTGGCTTCATAGGAAGTTGGCATCACTGGACTGGACTGTTGGTCTCCACCTGAAGAAGCTTTACGGAGACCATTTCAAGAATGAGGTCCCAGAGACGCTATTTGAGATCTGCAAGCTCCCAGAGGACGAGTGGACGTCCCGGCCTTTACCAGCCTACGGGCCGGGCAGCGGGCTCTTGGCATGGATGGAGTGCTGCTGCGTGTCCACAGCGCTCAGGGAGACGATGCTGACGCTCCTCACGGTCAACGTGGACAACCCTGAAGAAGTGAATCTCTTCAGCAAAGGGTTCCTGGTGGCCCTCATACAGGTCCTCCCTTGGTGCAGCCTTAGCGAATGGAAGAGGCTGGCGCATGTGGTCCAAAGCTTGCTGCAGAGGCAAGTCTTACATGTGCCGTACACGCTGGAGTACGTCCAGTACATGCCCCTGCTCAACCTCCGGCCTTTTGCCCACTACCTCCAGTTCTCTGTGCTTTTCCTCCGAGGCTTCCAGCTCCTCTGCAGCTCCAGCTGCTCCACTTGGCTGCCGGCAGAGGCCTGGCTCCACGTGGTCCAGCTGTACTGCAGCAGCCTAACGGACCTGTTGGGCTCCATCAAGAGCACCACGGTGCCCCCCGTGCCCCCCGCCGAGGACATGAACCCCACACAGGAAGTGTCCTTTGTCTGCATCCAGATGTTCTGCCATGTGCTGCATGTCGCTGCCATGCTGCCGGACAACGGGTGTGGCGAGCCGCTGGTGGTGGTGGCGTTGGAGGTCCTCTCGCAGTACGAGGCCTTCAGTGCCGCCGATATGTCCCCCAGCAACGCGCTGCGGAGAGCCAATGAGAGACATTTCCTGGAGTGCATCACGGACAATGTCGGCGACAAGGCGCTGCGGAGCACCCTTCTGCAGAAGCTCAGCAAGCTGGGAGCTTAGGCAGCGTGGCCAGCCAGGGAGCCAGCTCGGGAAGCTGAGCAGGGCAAAGGAGGAGAGCACAGACCCTGCAACAGGGGACCTGATAACGTGCAGAGCTGTAAGACCGATAATAAACCTTATCTTTTTTTCTCTTTTGAATTTATTTCCCCCCTGCAGTGTTTTCTCCCCACCTATCTAGGCAGTGACGTGGCCATATAAGGATGGATGGGAATGGCCACTCCAATTTCCCGGCTGGAAAAGCTGTGGATGCAGCTGTTGCTGACTCAAGGCCCAGGTCCCGTGGCTCCAGCCTAGCCTGGTAGCGGTCTGCATTTCCAGTGAGTCCACGGAGAGCTCAGCAGCCTCCGACATCCAGCTGTGTCAGGGAAATCACTTCTCTCTGGCTTGCCCCCTGTCAGCCCCTGGGTAGTCACAGGTGGGTTCCTGGGTTCACCGCATGCTGCCGGCGGAACGGGAAGCAAGTCAAGTGAGAGCTCGCTCATGACTAGCCGTCATCTTTGGCAATAAGTGTGGGTTGCTCCTGCCCTGAGCTGGGTGTGAAGCTGTAACCTGGATTGCGGTGTGTTCATGCCTCCCCGCCCAGAAATGAATGGTGTGTGGGAGAAACACATCCAAGTGGGGTGACTCTGGAAAGAGGTCTTTATTGGTCTCTTCTGATAGGTGCAGTAGTAAATAGGGCAGTGTTAGTGCAAACGGAAATGCCTCATTGGCTTTTTTTCTTTCCTTTACATAAGGCACATTATTTGTAATAAAGACAGCAAGATACAAATATTTGTAAGAGATAGCAAGCATTTTGTAACATGAGCTGGTCTCTGGATTTAACACAAGTAGTAGTGTTTCTGCAACAACCTACTGCATGTTGGAAGAGGCCTTCTTTTATTCTTTCCAGCCTGTACAACTGTGGCTGGAGCAGCATGTCACCAGAAAAGAAAAAGGGGTCTCTCAGAGCGAAGCACTTTCCAGCCATTCTTATGTAGCTTTTAGACAGAACAAGAGGCACAGAGCGGCTGCGGGTCTCTGGGCTCCCAGCGCGATCGGCCGCAGCGAGGCTGCCGGGGCCGCGGCTGGTGGAGTGAGCGCCCGGGAGCAGAGGGAACCCTTGGCTCGCGCGGGAAGTTGCAGGGAGGAGGTGGCTGCCCCGGCTCACACTGTGCGCAGGGGAAACTTGCCCCAGGAGGGAATTGCGTTCAGAGCAGCTGGACTGTACATGCCCACTCGGATGGGTAGTCCCCCGCTGCAGCCGTGGTGCTGGGGGCAGCGGGGAGGCCTTTGCCTGTCTCCAGTGTGACGCAAGGTGGAAATAGGCTGAACCCCTCAAGGACACAACTCAGCACCGGGCTCTAGTGTTGCCTGCTCCGGAAACCAGAGCCAGTTGGTTCCTCCTGCACTGCCCCAGTTCCTTCCCTGCCAGCTTCCTGCAGGCCCCCCTGTCGCGGGGGAGCGGGGGGGCAGGAGGGATGGACCCCACAACCGCAGCTTAGGCTGCGCTGGTAACCACGGGTGGGTGCTGCCGGTGTGGCTGGAGGGAGAGCAGGGGCAGGGCATGCCAGTGGGCTTTCAAATACATGTTGGGGGACGTGGGGCAGATAAAAGCATCCCCTTGCAAGTGCAGTTAGGGCAGGGGGTTGAAAGCAGCGTCCCCTGCCCCTGAAGGGCTCTGCGTGAGGCCCCATGGGTGGTGAGATGTCCCCATCCTGCCTTTGGTGCCGAGCTCCCCCTGCCCTGTCGGGATTGCTCTCTAAGACAGTGTAACCGTTCTCCGATCCTGCCGTGAACTTCTCCTCCCTCCTCCAGCCCGGTGAGCAGCACCAGAGCCTTCCCTACCCTCGGGACCGTCAGCCACAGACACCAGGCAGCTGTAGTGAAATGCCCCTTTGGGCTAAATGGAGAGTCTGTGAGTGAGTTTGAGCCTCGCAGCAGTGAGGAGTGCACGTGAGAGGTAAGAAGCTGAATGCAGCTGTAGTGTAAAGGCAGTGTCAGAAAAGATCAGGAGTGGGCTGCGCAGACCAGCACCATGTTTTGGGGGCCTGGCTCTGCTCTCAGCTGGAGGCTGTAAATCAGAGCTGGAGAAGTGAACCTGAGCTGCGTTGGGTATGGCATGAGGCTCCCCCAGCCCCAAGGGCTGCTGCTTGGGGCTGGGCACGCTCCAGGATCGTCTGCGCTGCTGAGCTTGCTCTGCAGGCTCCTGTGCGCCGTGCCTCGCGCTGTGCTGGCCTCCTCTGGCATCAGTGTCAGCCCCGGAGATCGGGGGCTTTTTATAACAGCCCCCTCTCTCGTGACACCGTTGGTCAGTTAGGTGCCGCAGTGTTGAATCCCAGCAGGAATGTCATGCCGCTTATGGACAAACCTCCTCCTCCTCCTGACCTCCCACGGGTGGGAGGATGTGAGGCACGGGAGCGATATGGGAAGAGAAGTCTTCCTGTCTGAGGCTGGCGCTGCCTGGCACAGAGGTGGAGACAGCAAGGCTGCTTCAAACTAAAACCGCCTTGTGGTAGCGATGCTTCTCTGTGCTGCTCTGCTCCCGAGATGGTACCGCCAGTGCTGGCATTCGAAGCAGGAGAGCTGAGGAGGCTGACCTGGTCCCTGCCCCGCTCTTGGCTGCCCCTGCCAGCCGTTAACTACTTTTGTCAGCGGGCGAGCTGCTGTAGAGTCGGACGGCTTTGCGGCAGATAAGCCTGAACCAGTAGAGCTGCGGGGCGATGAGAGAGGCGTTTGCGATGTTGCAGTGCAGGGGGATGCGGAAAGGCACCATGTAAATGGGAATTCCCACCTGCCTGGCATAGGCTGCATACATGAACGGGAAGAGGAGAATACGGCAGAGGAAGAAAGTCACCAGGATGAGGATCCCGTTCACCTTGTGCAGGAGCGTGTCCTGCATTTTGAGCTGAGGAAGGAAGAAGGAGACCATGTTGTGAGTGCTGTGTAAGCAACTTCCCCAACTGCTCCTCCGGTGAGATTTACACTCAGAGAG
The DNA here is from genome assembly GCF_040807025.1 of Struthio camelus. NCBI lineage: Eukaryota > Metazoa > Chordata > Aves > Struthioniformes > Struthionidae > Struthio > Struthio camelus. The sequence goes on from NC_090957.1 coordinate 18,148,587, forward strand.
CATGGAGACCCGTGCAGCAGGGAACCAGTCCCTGCCCCAAAGGGCTTGCAGGCCAGGAGCTGGATGCTGGGAAGTGCTAAATCCAGTCTCCTGTACCCTGGGGAGATGGCTGGCTGCTGGAGGCGGGAGAGGAACGTGGAAGGAGCACCCAGCAGGTGTGGAGAGAGAGGAGCATTTTGGAGAACGCTCCTCCTCTCTGCTGCATGAATGGGGCTGATGGAGAAGGGCAGCCTAGGGTGGGGAAAGGGTGCGAACCACTGTAGGGTTCCCAGGCACCCGCTCAGGGGTGTCCGGGAGCCATCCACTGAACGAGCCCAGCCCTGAGGCAGAGCACAATGGCTAAGACCAGCCTCGTCCCTCCTCACCTACCTGCATGAGGATTTTGCCCAGCGATACAAAAGGAGTGCTCAGCTCTGCTGTGAAGATGCAGCCCACGAAGAAGTCTCCCAGCTCACCCCTGAAGTGCTGCAAATAAACACAGCAGTGAGCCCAGGGCCCTCCCCACCGCAGCACGTTTCGTAGTTTGGGTTCTGCTAACAGGTCCTGCTGCTTTCAGGCCCGGGCTTCCCCAGCGAGGTGCCTGGGAGCTAACACTGAGTATCTCCAGGGTATCACGGGCTCCTGACGGGCAGAGATGCTTTGCCAGACACAGTCTTGATTGCAAGGGTGTTGAACGTAATGCCAGTCAAGTGACAGGCACAGATCCAAGATGCACAGCTTGAGGAACGCTTCCCTTTTGTCACTGTAAGTATTTGATCTCAAGCTGATTTTAATCCTAAAAGTCTAGCTGCAGTTTAGCTTGTAGGCTCTGAAAAGAGGAGGTGGATGCTTGTCAGTGGAGACCTGCTGTAGGTCAGTCTGGAAACAGCTGAGGTGGGAGAAAAGCACTGGGGAAGCGTTCAGGCATTTTGGCTTTGGAGCAGGTGGAGAATCTCCTCTACTGGAAGCTTTGAGGGACAGATTAGGACTGGTGGCACTGGCCTGCTTCCTGTCCTGTCTCAGAGCGCGTGACTGCCTGGGATGCCGTGCGGCAGTGCTTTCCCATCTGGCTGTCATTAGCCCATGCTCTGCGCCCTGCTTCCCGGGGCAGGGACAGCGGCAGGGAGAGCGTGCGAGGAGGAGTGACGTCCCAGTGATGTAGGGAATGAGGCCTTGCTGGGAGAGGGAAGGACCTGCTGCAATTCAAGGACGAGGACAAGGACACCCAGGGACACCTCTGTCTGGCATTCCCCCACCCCACCCCATGTGTGCAGGGAACCCAACTGGGGGACAGCCACCCTACAAGGAACACCCCCTGCGACCCCTTACTGGAAGGGACAGCAGGGCTGCTGGTTTGAAACCCAGTGTGGCTCCTCCGTGGGCTAGATTTCACCGTGGCCGTGCCCAGCCCTTACCTGGGTGACGGGGGTGAGCACAATGAGGATGAAGAGGTGGTGGGTCACCATGAGCCGCTCCTGCAGGAGGAAGCTCCGCACGCTGGCCAGCGAGTGCTTTTTCTCCGCTACGCCCCTGTCTCTGCTCTTGTGCCAGTGGCACAGGTACATGACGTAAATGTCGTAGGTCATGTAGGGAACAAGGACCCAGATGTACTCCACGGCCAGCCAGTGCCTAGGGAAGGAGCAGCACACACAGAGGTATTGCCACAGCTTTGTCCATGTGCAGACGGTCTAGAAGGTGGAGGAGACCTAAATGCTGCTTCAGCAGCCACAAGCTGGTTGTACGCAGGGATGTAAAGCGTCTCTCTCGGGGCTCTGACAGACGGCGCTTGCTGCGGCCTGACATCCACCCCAGCCTCCCGGTTTTGCACAGCATCTCAAAGCCCATCTGCAAATACAGAAGAGTAGCCACGCTGCTGTAACCACGAGGGCCTGAGGATGAAAGCAAGCCGAAGTGGTGGTGGTGGTGGTGGGGAACAAATCAGTCTCTTTTTTTAGGCTGTTTTAAGGTATAGAGCTGGTAAAACCAGACAGGCTCAGGAGGCAGGGAGAGCCTTCTCTAGGTCTGAAATGGAAGCAAACACTTGCTAAATGCAAGCTGAGAGGCGTCTAAGTGAACTCGATTAGGCTCACCAGCTAGACCCTCCCAGAGAAAAGGTACTGGTACCTGCGGAGCAAAAGGGGGAGCAGCAACTCCTCCAAGGTAATTCGTGAATGTGGCAGGTGAGCTGGGCAAGGCCATGTCAGCATGTTGTAAAAGCAACGTGTTTACTGCGTCAGTGACTTTCAGTGTCACCGTTTCAGTGCAGAGCTGTGCAGTCAGCCTTGCGTCAAGCAGGCAGGAAAGCCACAGCAACAGGAGACAAAGATCCAAACCTCCAGCAGTGTCTAGGCTCCTGAGGAGTTCAGGGGCCCAGGTACTGCTGAAGGTCTGGTCTGCTGCACAGAAACTCGCCCGAATCCTGCAGTGTTTGCAGGGGAGAGCGGGGGCCCGGCACTCCCGTTCCCGGCCGACGGCTCCTTGGGCCTGCCTGGGTTCACGCCCCGCCGTGCCAGGCGCTGAGCACGCCAGGCCTGGAGCAGCCCAGCACAAACACAGCATTAACGTGAAGATCTTGATTAGTCCTGCAGCCGCCGTCACGTGCCAGGGGCTGGAGAGCTCTGCCGTGCAGGCTGGGGGTGCAGCACTTCTCAGGATCAAGCATTAATCTTGCACCTTCGCAACAGGTAATCTTTTCCCTCTAAGCCCTGGGACGTTCAGAGCTGATGCTTGGTAGGAATAAAACTTTGGGACTGGGTCCCCTCTGTCGGTCACGCTGCTTCTGTTGGCAAAACAAGACAGCGTTGCCTACCTAGTGTTTGAAAAGCACTCGGAGACCTCAGAGTTAATTAGAGATGCCTGGCCAGGACTTAGGAGGGTGAAGTGCAAAATTTTTCATATAGGTGAGAAACCCCTGCAAGACATTTGTCTGTTGGGAAATAATTGCACGCAGCTGCCTGTTCCCAAAGTGTGTCAGCATCCCGGTTGCACAACCCAAGCAACTATAACCCGAGTGCTGTATGTAGAGAGACCAGACTCCTTAAAAAATACTGCATGAAATGGTACTGATAAAAAACTGCTGCTCTAAGACATGTAGCTTGGGGCCCAAATAAGTCCGCTCTTGCTCACCTGCTATCTCAAGAAAAATTTCTTTGCATGCATTCCTATTTCAGATAGAAAGATATATGTGATGTAAAACAGGGAGGGGGACTGACCAGTTATTGTGTTTGTAGAACTTGCCCAGGGCTTTGGAGGGCGCTTACAGTGCCAGCAACATAATGATTCTCTGACTAAGTAAATTAAATGGCACATTTTCCTGCAACCTTTGTGATGCTTCCTGGCTCTCTATCTTGCCATCGTTTTCTGTGACCTTCCCCGCTGAGCTCCACGGTGCAGTGCCTTTCTTTTTTCAAAGAAAATCTGGGCACCGTGGCCACCAAGTTTTTGCTCAGAGCTGTCGGCCTCTAGAGCGGCCGAGCAAGCGCGCAGCTCCAGGGGGAACGAGGACTGCTGGCAGCCTCCCTCTCTCCCTGCAAGTCCGGGATTCTTCACGTGACCCATTTCTACAGCTGATTGTTTTACAACAAAAAGATAACTCATTAGACTTCCTGTGCTAAGCAGCGTTGAGCCAGTTTTATAGATCTCACTATCTGTAGTGAGATAAGAGATTTCACATCTGTGTACCAGAGGCAAGTCTGCAGCGACTGAGAGGGTAGCCTTCCTGTTTTTTTCCCCGCATTTGTGCTCAGTGAATGCCCTGTTATGATGATCCTCGTACATGTGGATCTAACCCCCAGTTTTTGAACAGACATTGTTGCTGTACATCTTACAGCACTTTTCAAGGAGTTAAATTCTCGTGTCACAGTCAAATTCCATTTCAGCATAGCTGTGTTCTTCCCACCTACAATTTTCTCTGCTGTGCTGGATAATAATTGCATGTTTTTAATTCTTCTGACCTAGACTGCTCTATATTGCTCTGTGGAGAGCTACTTAGGGGGCAGTTTATTTCAACGCTTCCAGTAATGGGGAAGTGGTTTTGCCTACAGAGCAAACTTACGGTTTTTCCTTGTTTCCGAACTGCTTCGGAATCCATTTGGGATGAAAAAGGCAACGTACCTTTAAAATCGGTTCTCGCTAGGTCTGTTTGGTTTGTTAGGAACTGAAAATTTCAGCAAGGAGGCTTCCTGCCTCTTCGAAAGGCGATGTTGTCTTTATTTTCTGCTCATAGAGGCACATATTAAAACCTGAAATGCATCCCCAGGGGGAGAGATTCCCCAGGCTCCATCCTAGCAGAGCAGCCCAAGGTACGAGCGGAGTGAGCCCGACAGCGTTTTCTACGGGGCGTATGACCAGGGTGTATGATCCCTAATCCTTAAGCCACAGTGGAGGAAAGAGGAATATGAAACTGTTTTCCCCTCCCCTTTGTACATGCAAGCCTTTGACATGAAGTACCACGGCTGCAAGCTGTCTTGAGTACAGCCGCCTTGCGATCCTTGCCTGTCCTCTGCAGAGCAGCAAGCCAGCTTGATTAACGCTTGATTACCTGTCGTGCACCACGTTCTTGCAGTTAAGGACAACCGTGATTCCAGAGACCGTTGCCATCGTAGCTTGGACTGTCGACACCAACCTGAAACCAAGAACGGGAACAGGTCAGACCCAAAGGCCGCCCTATAATGGCCAAAACACAGAGCTTTCATAGGCGGGGGCACGGTTGCCTGGAGCATGCTGTTGGCACTTAGACGCCTACTCTGTGCACGCCCTGAAAGCCTCCTAATGGTGCCGAGGGCTCTGCCCCTGCACCTCCTCACGTGGGACACGCGGCCCGACGCCGCTCCACAGAGGTCCACGTGGGTGGGCCAGGCCACGTCGCTTGAGGACACAGCTCGTGGTTTTGTTTCGGAGCCCTATATCTCCCGGAGACGCGGCCCAGGAGGAGTCGCGCCCGGTTTCCCAATGGGCAAGCGATGCGCCACAGCATCTCTGCCCCAAAGATCTGACCTACGAGAGGTAGATGCAAGTCTGATGTGGGGCAGTAGAGGACAAAACAGGCTTTGTGCATAGCCCACCCTGCCTGGACCGCCGTCGCCGTGGCCCCGGCGCGCCGCTCCATGCTCCCTTCGTCACGAGGCGTGGGGCGGGTGCCCTCTGCCTCACCGGGAAGGTGGTCACGGGCTGTTCCCGTGCAGAGGGGCGGCGTGATGGCTCTGGGCCACCATGGGGCTGGGCTCCGGACCCCCGTGGGGCTGGGCTGCAGAACCCCGTGGGGCTGGGCTGCAGACCGATGTGGGGCTGGGCTCTGGACCCCCGTGGGGCTGGGCTGCAGAGCGATGTGGGGCTGGGCTCCGGACCCCCGTGGGGCTGGGCTGCAGAACCCCGTGGGGCTGGGCTGCAGAGCGATGTGGGGCTGGGCTCCGGACCCCCGTGGGGCTGGGCTGCAGAGCGATGTGGGTCTGGGCTCCGGACCCCCGTGGGGCTGGGCTGCAGAGCGATGTGGGTCTGGGCTCCGGACCCCCGTGGGGCTGGGCTGCAGAGCGATGTGGGGCTGGGCTCCGGACCCCCGTGGGGCTGGGCTGCAGAGCGATGTGGGGCTGGGCTCCGGACCCCCGTGGGGCTGGGCTCGGGACTGATGCAGGTCTGGGTGCTGGACCGCAGTGGGTCTGGGCTGGGGACACGCGTGGGTCCGGGCTCCGGACGTGTGTCACGGTGCCGCCCCGGGCGCCGCGGCGGCGGCGGCGGCGGCGGCTGCGCTCCACCCCACCCGCGCCATCCCGCCGGGCCGGGCCGTGCCGTGCCGGGCCGGGCCGGGCCGGTCGGGTCCGTACCTGCCGCTGAGGAGGACGCGGTCCTTGAGGCTCCATGCCGGGGCGGCCCAGCGCAGCGCCCGGAGGCAGAGGGCGAAGAGCCCCGGGAAGAAGGCGGAGGCGAGCGCCAGCGTGCGCCACATGGGGCCCCGGCCGGCCGCGCCTGGCGGCGGCGGAGAGCCCCGGCGGGTGCCCGGTGTCCCGGCCCGGCCCGTCCGGCGGCGCCCGCTGCTCCCGCTCCCGCTCCACGGACGTGGCGGCTGCGCGGGCAGCAGCGGCCGGCGGGGCGCCCCCGCGGGCCGGGCGGGCGGGCGGTAGGGCCCGGGGGAGCGGCCCAGCCCGGCCCCGCCCCGCCCCTCCCCGGCCCCGCCCCCGAAGGGACGGTGTCCTCCCGCATCCCGGCGTGCCGCGCGGCCCGGAAGCGGCGGCGGGTCGCCATGGAGGAGGACGAGCCGGAGCTGGCGGCGGGGCTGGAGGCCGCGCTGGAGCTGGCGCCCGCCGTGCAGGCGGCCATCGAGCAGGTGCGCGAGCTGCGCCGGGGGCCGCGGGGCAACGGCTCGGCCCGGCTGGGCGGCGGGAGGCCGGGCCGGGTCGCGGCCAGGAGGGCGGGGAGGCCGCGGCCTGCCGCGGGGGCCGCTGTGGGGCCCCGGGCCCGGCCGGCCGCTGGCTCGGTGCGGCCCGGAGCGGGGTCCCTCCCCGGCAGCTCGCCCCGCGGTGTGGGCACGGGCCCGCGGCTGGGCGCCGCTGTGCGTGCCCGGTCAGTTCTCTGTGGCTTATGGCCGTCGAGCGTTCATCCGGCCGGTCCCTGGCAGTTAACTCTTTTTTTTTTTTTAATTTTTTTTAAGACTGAAGCGCTTTTGCTAATCGGTAGCTTCGAGTGTGGCGCATGAGGCTGACGTTCACGGGGCCTGCAGTTTGCTGGAAGTCTGTATGGCCTAGGTGTCCCCTTAGGTAGAACGTGATGGGCTGTGTTGCGTCTTCCGGTGTTTCTCAAAATGCTCAGTGGCTCTTAGAGCCCACTGGAAAAAATCTGCAACAGCCAGAGGTGAAGTCATGCTTCCGTTGGTGCCTGTGATCGAACGTGTGCCAACTTCAACTAACCCCTCTGCCGGGAGAGCTCTTTCCTGTAGTAAAAGTCTCTAGGCAGAAGCAGGAGCTGTCTCTCAAAGTACCACTCAGATAAATCATCTCATTCTGTTGTGTGTTGGGGCTTGTGGATGACTTTTTATGGCTATTTTTAAAGCAAGAGGGCAGATCGTGATAGGTGGCATGGCATTTCAAGTGAGCGCTGCACCAGAAGGTAAGGAAGGCAGTGGAATTTTGTTGTGTGTGTTACAGATTTTGGACTTTCATTGTCTGAAAGAAGCAGATACCCCGTGCAGTCTGTCTTTACGTGACATTGCTGCATCTGGCAGTAAACTGTTGAGTCATTTTTGCTGAAACTTTGAGAGCTGCTGAATTAAATACAGGTTCTGAAGGAGAGCTAGAACTTTTCCAGAAACATAATTTTCTGTGTTTTATAGAGCCTCTATGTTTGAAAGCCGGAGAAGACTGTTGTGACTTTTAACATTATACAGCCAAAGAAAGTTGCCCAGTGGCGTTTTTATCAAGCACAGAACTTCTCTTCAAGCTGAAACCTCTCTTTTTAGAGAGAGAGCCAATTCTGGCTCAAGGTTTTGAGCAATGGAGAATTCATCGCATTTAGCTGAATTGTTTGAGCAGGTAATAAGACTGTAGGTAGGTGCTTGTATCTTGATTGAGAAGAGGCAGTTGAAGATGGCGCTGCCTCCTGCTGTTCTTCAATTCCTAGCTGGCATTCACCGAGCAGTAGTCCTGTCAGTACTGTGAACGCTGCTTTGGGCAAAACCTGCCACATTCTGGTTAAGTTTGCAGAACTTGCTCAACTGACTCCTGCCTGAAGCAGGATGGGGAGCACACATAGCTGTTGCTGCAGCAAACTTGTGGGGTAGTCATTTTTGGTTGAGTGCTTGTGACAAAGACCTAGGAGTAGTAGGAGTAGTAACATTGTTAGTAGGTTACAGCTACCTGCAGCATGGATATCTGCCTTACAGTTTGAGAGCGTAGTTCCTGACTAGCCCATATCTTCCGTCCTACCCCTTGCTTGAGTTGCTTTTAACGCTTGTGGGAATTTGGGATGAATTGAATCTGCTCCAACTGAACATTAACCCAATAAAACATAAGTAGTTTTTGGTTGGGGCCGATCCAGCCCGCCAGGCCCTGCATGAAGGGCCGGGACCTGTAGGCCCAGAGCAGGGCAAGCTGGTTATGATACTGCATCTATGCTCTTAACGTGGGCTAACGTGAGAGCATCTTCCTTACTCAAGCAAGACCTCATGCATGTTTAGCTGCTTCCTGCATCTCTTTGGCTGCAGGAGTCACTCTGGAAAAAAGGCAAGCTCTTCAGGCTTGTAAAAGGAGGACTGGGAGGGGAAAAGTATAATGGGCTGCTGTGTCACCACCTCCTGATCTGTTTTTTGCCTAGTTCTGTGCTGGCTTAGTGCTTTGCCCAGTTGCACTGGACCCCATGAAACTGTCACTGTGTCCGGTGACATTGCTGGATTCTGCTCACTCATGGCCTTGTTGCTTCAGCTCCTCAGTCAATTGTGTCTGTGTCTGCTCTTCAGCCATCCTGTCCCCTGCATATGATGGTTGTAACCGAAAATTTCACAGTACTGTATGCTTCTGTGACTCTCCTTAGAGAGACTGCAAACTCTTGGTGTTTGCAGTGTCACTTAGCTCACTTTCTCCCTTCCTAGAGACCTCTGGCAGTCAGATGTCATTGACAGGTTGGATTGAGGGGCTGACTCGACTGGGTTTTGTATAGACTCTTGGCAGGACAAAAATCTTATCATAACGTGGCTGTTGTGTTATGTACTGGTTGGGACGGCAGTACTCTGACCCTTTGTCTCTGGCTTACTGTGTGATCTGTTTGCTATTCGCTTGCTTGCCTCTTGCCTAAGTTTTCTTGACTCGCATGGGTCTGGAACTGGCCAAGTGTGTGTGGAACTGTTTTAGTCTTCAGGGGGGAGTGGAAGAGACCTATTTCTAAAAGTTATTTTCATTTAAAGGGTCTCACAAAACAACTGCTTTAACTCTTTAAAATGTAGATGTTGTGTGTGCCCAGGTAACAGGGCAGCTTATGATGATTTTGTGAAAGCTCTTAAGTGGCCGGGGTGATACAGAGAGGTGATGCTGCAGTGTGACTGAAGTGAGCTGCTGTGTGCAATAGTCATGATATCGATAAGAGGGCAGAATAGACGGCTGTGTAAACAAAGAACAAATGCAGCATATTTTAGTCTGTGGGGGCAAAGAGCAAAGCCTGACAGCCTCATTTGCATCATTTCAGCTACTCCTGAGGACAGATGAAATCTGTTTACACCACAGCTGCTCTTTTCTCTTTCCCATGAGTAGGAAGAATCGCTCAACAGATTTTTTTCTCTCCCTCTTTTTCATGTGAAAGTGGCAAAACCCATGTCTCCAGAGGACTTGTACAATCGCTTCTTAATTCATCACGTTTCATATTACGAGGCTGTGAAAAGCAAATCCTCTGCCTCTCGCCACAGGGCCTTGCAAAACCCAAGCAAAGATAAGGGCAAGGCTTCAGCAGGGGTTTTCATTTCCAGACAGCTACAAAAGCATTAAAATGGTTTGGGATGCATAATTAATGGCTTGTGTGTCTCAGGAATTCCTTGTATGTGACTGGTTGTACTTGGGCTGAATCTGGAAACATGCATGTATGTTACCCGTGCATTTACCCAAGGTGATATCTGCAGGAATTTTGGTAGGTCAGAGACCACCAGAGAATGTGGCTCCTTTACTGTTGGGCAGAAGCCTGGCTGTCCTCTGCACAGATGCTTTAAAACGATGCTTTTAAATTCAATCTGAAATGAGTGCTGCAGCAATTAAAAGCAGTAGATACTGTATAAAGTTGATGTATTGTTGATTGTATTTTTTTTCCTCTCTTTAGGTATTTCCCAGCCAAGATCCACTGGACAGAGCAGACTTCAATGCTGTGGAATATATTAATACTCTCTTTCCCACAGAGCAAGTAAGTAGTGCTCACAGTGCTGTCCTCTCCTCAGTGTGAGGAGAAGCTGATTGTAAATGGCTGAAGGCATGTTTAAACCTGTACCCAAGCCTTTTCTTCTAAACAGCAGCACAGGTAGTAACTCTATAGCAATAATCACTTGTTAAATTCGCATCTAGCGAGATTCACTCCAGCAAGCACTTTGACTGTAAAGAGTCTGCGTATTGACCGTGAAAGTTCTATTTTGATCTGCAGAAAGAAATTACTTTTATTGAAAGAGAAAGCTTTATATAAATTTCATAACTTGCAGTGACTCCTGCATGAATCATTCTTGTGAATTCAATGTTGATGAATCCCCAGGGGTTTCAGCCAAATAAGGCAAGTGTTGTATGTGAAATGCCACTAGTCCGGTATGTTTTAACCCCATTGTTTCTTTTGAGCTATAAAAAATGGGACTACATGAAGCAACTACAGGTTTGTGAATCCCTGAGCAACCCCACAGGCAGTTTTGGACTAAGCCTTTGAGGAAGGGAGGTGTGTCTGCAGCTGAAGATGGGCTGTTGTGGGCTAGCTCCTTCACAGGTTTTACTGTGTTTAAGACCTGCAGCAGCACTGGATTCTGGCTTTCAGCTGTTCCTATTCAGCTTACTGGTGGTGTTGATTTGTCTTTTTTCTCCTTTGCCAGGGGACAGCTATTTGCTTCCTTCTCCAGCTCCAGCAGCAGTTAGGCCTCCTCCACCCTGGTGTGGCAGGTGTCTGGGCTCTGCAGGGAGGTCTTGCTGGGGAGCCAAGAGCTGTGTCCCCGTTGTCTGCAGGAGGTCACTATCACCATGGTTTTTAGGGAGCAATTCCTGCTGGCTGAGGCAGTGCCCAGGCAGTGGAGGGGAAGCAGATGGCTGCGCCCTGCTTGCCTGGGGCTGAGGGGAGCCAGAGGGCCTCTGGGACCTGCAGGGCTGCAGCCTGCACTGCCCTGCCTTTGCCTGTTGACCATTATGTGACCTGAAGAGCAGCTAGGATGACCGGTCTCTTGGTACCTCTGTCAGTAAAGTAGAAGTCACTGCTCTCCTTCCTGTGAAGTGCTGTGCATGAGAGAGTGTTAGGCATCACAGTTGATGTGTATTGCAGTGAAGTTTTTCACCCTTTAACTTTTCTTTGTTTTTTCTATTGTAGTCTTTGGCAAACATTGATGAAGTCGTGAACAAAATCAGATTGAAAATAAGGTAAATTCTTTTCCATTTCATTGCATTTCAGAGGGTGAGTAGTCTAGTTGTTGTCAAGGCTTCATAAATACAGTCTTTGTGCTGTAGCTAATCCGAAATAATTTGCTTGGAAGATGTGGATAGGTTTAAGCTCAAATCCAATAGGCAAAGAGTGAAGAGATGAAAATATCTCATTGTAAATTTTTTTTGCTTTGTCTCTGCTGTGTAATGTCCCTCAGGAATCTTAGCTGGTGGGTTGCAAAGTAGGGCTTTGAAAGGCAATGAATTAAGAATCAACAAGTACCAAATTTTAATGCAGTTTGAAAACTGAGGGGAAAAAACCCGGAATAAATTCTCAGCAACCAGATCACCTGCTTGTGAGGTCAAATTAGCAATTGTAGAAACTCTTTCATTACATGTTTTTATTGTCATTCTTGGTACTATGAGTACAAAGTAACTGTGGGAGTGTACAGGAAATACTTATATTATCTATGCAGTCTGGCATTGCCAGCCTGAAAAGACTGAGACAGTGCTGTAATATATGAAAAGTGGAGGTGAAAATTGAAGAAAAATTGAAGGTATTGGTTGATGGAAAAGAAATACAAGAAGCCTTGATTAAATTAGGAAGTTGAATTTTATTTTTTCAACAAGATTTTTAAATTACATAAGGTATTGACGTGCTATAGAAAGAGAAATAAATGTGAGTTTAGTGTTGGTAGCACCAGCTTTTTTTTATTTGTTTTTTTTAGCTCTCAAGATTCCTATACACTGCTCGAGTTAGGCATATAGAGAATGAGTTTGACATTATAGATTCTCTTCTCCAGGAGGCTGGATGACAACATTCGAACTGTAGTGAGAGGACAAACCAACGTGGGGCAGGATGGCAGGCAGGTATGTGTGTCTCATCTCAGTAAATGCTAGAGGTTCTCATCTTGCGCTGCCAAACTGAGGAAAGGCTCTGGCAGGTGGAAATGTGCCCTTGTTAGAGGTGTTTCTGATGTCTCTTGCACTGATGGCTCTGAGCTGCTCACTGAACAGCTGTTCTAACATGCTTTCTGATCGCTCTGCAAAGGGAAGTGAATGAAAAATTGATTTAAAAAGCAGAAGGCTCGCAGTTGCGCCACTGTGAAGCTAATTACAAATGAACAGGAGTAAATAGATGCAAGCACATTTACTATTGAGTAAAGATCAATAAAATGATATTTAGCCTTTTAACCAGGTCATTTGTTGAAATATCCTGTCATTAGTGACTAAGCCTGACCAACTGCTGGTTCGTCTTGCATGAATCGTTCAGCAATCAAGTTTTCATTTGTCTTTTGCTTGACAAATATGTGTGCTCAGAGTACAGCATTGAACATCACGGCCATGGCTACCCTGTTTGTGAACACTGAGCTTGGTCTGTGTCTTATCTGATGTTGACGCATCACCTGATGCTGCTGTTTTCCTGCATCTGTTCCGTTTTAGGCCAGGAACATTACTGTCTTGAGCCGTCAATTTTGCTGCTTTCCTCAGTAAATTGATCTCTCTAATGTTAGATTTAAGAATGGGTTGCTAGGAAGGGACAATCATTCCCTTACCAGCAAAACTGCCTGCATTTTCCAGTTTTTGCTGCAGTAGCAATCAGAGTATATGTACTCTTTCTTGGCCCCTGAAAGCCGCAATCCCACCATTTTTTCATGCAAAATCCTTGTGTTAAAAGAAAAATTCCTGTGCAATCTGGACATTGAGATTTGTACAGGAAGTGGTGAGAAGAACTGCTCTGCACAGAGAACAGAAAAAGAACCAAGATTAAAACATTCATAGTTGTCTGACTTCCAGTAGGCTTATTTCTGCAATCTTGTACTCCCAAAGATGTAGAGAGGTTACTTCCCTGGAGGAGAACACATGGAGTCTGCAGCTAGAAATAAAAAATAAAAATAAAAAAATAAACCTTTTTATTTCTAATCTTACCTCTGTCAAAGCGTCTGTGGCCTCGAGTGAATTATTTCACTTACTTATGCCTTGTATTGCTGTCAAAAAATGTGGGTTGCTTACCTCTCCCAGCTGAACTAGTTTAGCGTTTGCATGGTTCACTGAGCACTGCTATTAAAGTGAGGATGTGCTTGGGGTATGGTGTAAGGGAGGGGGGGTTGGCTCAGCACCTAGGAGTAGTGCTGCCTGTAATTACTGTGTAGGGATGAGATAAGTCGGGTGGGGAGGCAATTACTGAGATTGAGGCAGGAGTGGCAACTAGTGCAGTACGTGGAGGGGAGAGTTTAGATATGACTGGTAGCAGGGAAAGCTAGTATTCTTGTAGTCTTTTGGCCACGTACAAGGGTGGCAAGTTCAGAGAAGACTGCAAAAAAGAGAGAATGAGAGAAGCTATGGGTGAGAATTGCCCAGTGTTCCTTCAGGGCTTCCAGATTGGAGACGGGAGCGTGGTGAGAGACGTAAAAAAAGCAGTGCTGTACTCTGCTGTGCTTGCAGGATAGCAAAAGTGCCTGTGTACTATGGAAATTCAGCAAGCTTTGGTTAGAGCTGTACTTTCTTGCTCTTTAATCCCTTTGAAGTTCTCCACAGCGTGTGGAGACGGTTTTGGACAGTATCCTTCTCTCAAGTGCTGGAGAGGCAGATCTGTTTGTGCAGCCCTTCGTTTAGTCTGGCTATAAAGGAACCAATTAATTCTGCCCAAGTTAAATCCTGTAGACATGCATTTGTATGGTGTGCCTCTGCAAGGCATCTTTCATGTGGCCTGGAACTGCAGTTAATCACAAGCATTCTTGTACTTAATTGCAAATGCTCTTATTTTTTTCCTCACCTTGCTGTGCAAGGTAAAAGTGCACTTCAGAAAAGACTCCAAAGCCTGTGGATGCACAGACCGTGTGCTAAGGCCAGGCAGTCTCCCAGAAGTGTAACAGTTGTTTTGTGCTTTCAGACATCCTCAAATATTGAAACCATTCAGCTACTGAGAATGTTATTTCTCTGCTAAGAAAAAATGTTTGCATCTGAAAACCTGTGGACCTTTTGAGTGTTTCTAATCCAAGTCCACAATTTCACACTCCTACTTGGATTTCATATTGAACTACTGGGACAGGACTGTTAGTGGCAGGACTTAGAAAACCAGGCCTTAAAGTTTAAAGCAATAAAGGAGCGTTGGTAATTTCAGGCCTGAGGTGTTAGCAGGTTGGAGGGACTGGCAGCAGAACAGGTGATCTTACAGCACTAGGACGTGCTTAAATAGCTTTTTGGTTCGAGGTGGCATTTTATATTTGGCACCCAAGAACCCGACAGGAAAACTTAGGAGAAACAATTGCTGTTCCTGTCACCTCCTGTGCTACTTTCTCTTAATTCTTTGTGCGCGCTAGCTGGGAGGAGCGAGAGAGCTTTTGATTACACGACAGCCCTGTTATTATCAGATTGTTGTGGGGGTGAAAACCTTGGTCTTTCGCATCAGCCATCTGTTCCTGTGCTGAAGAGTGCCTTTGTTTTACCAGCATATGCTCAGTGGAATCAAGGACACTTAGAAATGTTAAGTTTTTATAGTGCGAAAGACCTGGCTTCTCCCACTTGGAGAGGAAGGGTTTCGTTTCCCAGTGCGTGGTAAGAATTTGTTACAAACCAACTGTGAAAGCAAGGTGCGCTTAAGAAAAGCAGATCCTCTGCTAGGAATGGAGTCTATGCTGTTGTAAGGGTATTTTGTATAACAGCAGTAAACTTAAACAGCAAAAGCAATGCTGATCTTTCCCTACCTTTCCTGGTAATAGTTTGTAGTTTGAATGGTCCTACAATAAAGTGAACTTCAGGGAAGGTGTTCACTTAATTCACGCCTGATTAATTCCTTGTTACCTTTTTCAGGCTTGTCTCTTCTGTTTCTCACGAGCGGCCCATCTGAGGAAGGGGCAGCTGCTGTGTCCCTTTCGTGTGTTTCCCTAATCGCTTTCCATGTTTTTTTCTCTCTGTTCTTAAAGCTTGGACTGCTGCTGGCTGTCCAGAACTGGGCCTGTCTGACAGGGCTTTCCTTGCTCTGCAGGGTCTTGTTCTAATGGCGCTCTGCTGTGTTCTCAGGATAGAGCTGGAGCTGCGGCCTTTCTGTTGTGGGGGGAGTGCACACAATTCTCTTTTCTACTATTTATCTTCATTAAATATTGTAGGAAATCAGTAGCTCCAAGACCCATACTTCCCTGTGGAAATTTGAGTGAAGCACACGCATGATAGACAGTGTGGTCCTGTGAACCTCACCCTTAGGAAGCCCACACTGAAGATTGTATTTTATTATGGTAAACCACAGCTGATTAATAAAGAAACAGTTGGCAAACAGCTCTTGCGATAGGTTTGAAACAAAGCTTAAAGCAGCCGCAGCAAAAAGTTTAAACTCTAGAAACCTTTCCCCATATAATGATTTCTTACCATCTGAGCTCTCTAACCTGTAGTATGCAATACTCACAACAGACTGGCTTTTGAAGGAGCCATTCC
This sequence comes from Struthio camelus, assembly GCF_040807025.1. Taxonomy (NCBI): domain Eukaryota; kingdom Metazoa; phylum Chordata; class Aves; order Struthioniformes; family Struthionidae; genus Struthio; species Struthio camelus. Next base: position 18,164,063 of record NC_090957.1, read on the forward strand.
TGTCTTGTAACATATTTTCATCCTGACGCACACAGACCCAAGAACAACTATGCAAGTCTGCCCTGCTCTGTTGCAGCTGCTTGAATTTCAGTGGGAGCTCAGGATGCTGTGTAAATGTTGTAAGATTGGACCTAGAAGGAGTTTTCCAAAAGACTTTTTCTTCAGTCGCACCCGTTCCCAGCAACATACGATACAAACTGGAATCAGCTTTTGCTGGAATTGCCTGGCTGTATGATATTAGAGCTAAGGGAACCATTCTTGTCTAGAGAATAAATAATAGTTTTTATAAACATCCTTTCAGCCTTTGACTTCCCTCCTAAAGAAACATAAACCTCAGATACAGTGGTAAATTAAAAATAATAATAATAATCTGTTTAAGCCAAAGCAAGCCAGGCGAGGGTCCCTGCTGCGCCCGGTTTTCACTTGTACCCCGTGCCTCCGTTGGGTACGTTGGGTAGAGGTAGGGTTGTGGATGCGAGCGGTTGCTGTCTCTTCTGTCCTTGTGCGTGAGACAGTAAGGTGCACTGCGGGGGGAGAAGCTGATCTGGGAACCTTGGCCTTGGCTTTTCCATCTCCTCTCAGCTTTAATTGCCTGAACAGGAGAGTTGGGATCTGATGCAGGCTGTTGATTCAAGTGCTACCCGGAGTGCTGAGGCCTGGGAGTTATCATCAACTAATCCTTTTATGACAGTGTATTTGGAAACGATGATGCTCGGCAGGTTTCTGGAAGACCGACTGAGGCTATTTGACCTTTAACAGTTTTCTTTGCCCCTGAGGAAGGGGATATTTAACAGCGGAGCCCAGCAAAGCGGGTCCCCCCTCACGCTGAGGAGCAGTGCTTCAGGCGGCCTTCTTGAGAGCTGCACCTCCCACGGCTGGCCAGGAGAGGGGAGCCCAGCCTTGGTTTTGGGACCAGGATAACATCCTCTTTTGCTGTTAATTGATGGTAAGGGAGTGCTGCCAGAGGAGAGATGTCTCTCTAGTTCCTCACGTTATTCTTCCAGTCAGAGCAACCTAGATCCCAGTCAGACCCTGTGGTGAATTGTATTTTATAGCTATGGAGATGTGCCCTTTATGGAAAAGGAGACCCAGGGGTTAGCAAGTTCAAAGTCCTAATTGCAGTAGTACTCCCTGCGGTCCAGTCTCCTGTGCAGGCTGGCTGGTAGTGTTCGCAGTTGTAATGTTGAAGATAACGCTTCTGTGGTGCATGTGGGTGTCAGGAAGACTGAGCGAGTCTTCTGGGTGAACTGTACGTATGAGAGGGTTGCAAGAGTAGCTTTTTGTAGTCTGTCTAACTTTTAGGCAGTTTCCCAAATAGTCTTGATCACATACACGTGTACATACGAAATAGTATTTAGTGACTGAAAAAGCAGATTCTAAATCTAAATAACTCTTCTGGGGCCATATTTATTTGATTGACTTTATTTTTAAACAGCTCTGAAGATTGGAACGCGCTCTTCTCCACAGAGCGTAACATTTCTCAGTTCAAAGCATCTGCCTTCTTGAAATTTTGCCCTAGAATTTCCTCCACATGCAAAAGCCTTAAAATAGTCTGGCTTATTTGGCTTCCCCTTCCTGGTGCAATATTTCTGTAAAGTCTGTAGACAATACTGTGAACTTCAGAAATTATCTCATTAGTGATCCTTTTCTGGGAGGAAGCAACAGTCGGGGGTGGAACATTCCACTGCAGGGTGTAACAAAACTTTTCTTGGGAGTCCCAGACTTGGGCTATTTCTGCTGCCTTGGGAGAGGCTGGGAATGCAGAAGCTGCTGTGGTTCAGTTGTGAGAATATGTGGCTCAGACTGTGCCTGTGTTTTTTGGGGAGCCAGTGCTATACGATTTTTCCTTCGTAAGGTTTTTCTCAGATGTGTTGCTGAACTGGAGTCTGGACTGACCTTGCTGTGAGCTGTAGTCCAGTTGTGGCATACTTTCCTCTCTGCCCTAGGGTGTAGTATAAAGAGTTCCCATAGATTTTTTTCCACCAAGCGTTTAATGCACTCCGTGCTTTTTTATTTGTCGCTCTTTAGTTCTCTTTATTGCCAAACCTTCTACATGGGCTGGCTATAATTTTTTTGACAGTTGCTGACATGCTTTTGCTGTTTGCTTGGCTGAAGTTTCTTCAGCTATCAAGCCAAATGTCTTTGTAATAAAGTAGCCTCTGTATTTTCAGACTATTTTAACCCTTTGACTGTATCTCTGCAACTTGGTTTATCATTTAGTATCTCCTAGTATGTTAGGGTCCTGGCTCACTTGGTGCTAGAACAAAATAAACGTTAACTATAAAAGAGGAAATGGATGTGTTCTGGACTGGGAAAGCCTCACGCGTGTCTCATGGCTGAAGACACTAGTTTGATAATTTAGTTTGCTTTGATTGGCCCCCGCTTTGCTTTGCTCCATGAGAACAGTAATGTATTTTTTCTTAACTAGAGGAGTGCATGAAAAGAGGTGGCAGCTGCTGTGGTTAAAGAATACAAATATATTCTTGCTGCCCAGCCTGAACCCAGCGCAGCAGTAGAGAGCTTAATTAGCCGTCCTGTACTTTGGTAACCATTGCTGTCCTTTCTCATTGCATGTACAAATAAACACATCTCAGCTCCGCAGCTGTGGTGAGGCTCAGGCGGCGTTCCCTGCCCTGCGTGTGCGCTGCGGTGTCTGGCAGCGTTTAAGCCTGTGGAAGGAGGAGGATGCGTCTGGCATAGAAAAATGCCCACCGGTTATTGGGTTTGACAAGGTCATAGATGGAAATATGTGAAATACATTCTCTCGGCTTTTTTTTCTTGCTCGCTTTTAATAGCGATCAGGAAACGCTTTGCAGAATCAATAACAGGGAGGAAGAGAGAGAGGAAGATGGACGGTGAGCAGAGGAAGCGAGCGCCGCAGGCGCTGCCCGCGGCGGGGAGCGTGGTACTCCCCTGCGGGCAGCGTTGGCCCCGCTGCCTGAGTGCCCCTCTTAGCTAGCAGTGTCCGTAGCTGCAGCGCAGAGCCTTGCTCTGCCCTCCCTCCTCGCAGCCTCGTCAAACGTTACAGCTGGCGGGTAGCGTCACTGGAGCCAGCGGCTCGTCCTCTCCGCAAGCGCCGGGTTACAGGCAGCCTCAGCCTGGCCTGCAGAGAGTTGGTTTTGTGCGCTGTTTGCATAAACATGCTTAAAAAGCAGCACTGTTGCTTCAGCCTCTTCTCCTACCCCCACCTGTTTGTGTGGAGACAGCTCTTTTGACTACAGGTTATGTTTCAAGTTAAACTAAGGCAGCCATTCGTTAAGATCACCTACTGTAGGTACCTGATTTTATTTTCCCATTTATTTAAATAAGTGCTCTCTTCCAGATGTCAAATTGCACACTGCTTCCTTGGCTGCAGCGCGCGAGTTAGGCACGTGCGGTTGGCGTGGGGGAGCGTGCACAGCGCCTCGGACGCTGGGGCCTCGGCTCTGCTGCTGAGGAAGCATCGACTACGTTTGTGTGGGCAGTAGGGCTGTAAGAGCTGACAAGGAGAATTGCAGTAAGATTTGCTCTCTTAATAACTACTGAAGCCTAAGGTCTGAAAAGTATTTGGGATCTTTTCTGTGCCACAATCCCTGATGTTGCAGGCACTGTCTCTTAATGATGTGCTCTCCTATGTGGCTAAACTTTATCTCCTCTTTTCTGATGAACAGATCATTATTCTGAAGTATGAACAGACAAATGTTAGTTTTTACTTTGTGTTTTGAGGTGGAGAGGGGGTGGGGGCTAAATACTGTGTCTTCAACTTTGCAATTGTATTTAAAAAAAAAAAAAAAAAGCTGTGTCCCAGGTTCTATAAGATTTCAGTCCAGTGACTGGAGTCCCATAATATTCTTAAGCTTTTGTAGCCAATGAATAATAAACAGAAGTTGAGCTGCCAAAATAAATCAAAAGTGAGATTCATTTAGAGTAGTTTCCCTAGTGAATTATGACAGTTGGATGATGTCCTTCCTATCTGAGAGACACAGGAAGCTTTTTCTAGCCTAAAACATGTTTATTAAAAAGGGTTTCAGGTGAATGGCATGCCAAGAAGAAAGTGCTGTTTATTATCCTTCTGGCTACTGGCCGTTAAAACTGGCATCTGCAACTATAGAAAGATGTCAGGCATAACTTTTGCCATCTGCTGCAAAGCCTGATTCGAGGCAGAAGCAAGTCGGAGCTTGACCTTCTCTTGTGCTTCTATATCAAAAGGCAATACATGCACTATGTTGCTGTCCCAAAGCCTTGGGCTGGAAAATGGGTTGGATTTTATGCTAGCAAGACATGCTTTATTCTTGATGATGTTAAAGGCACTGCAAGTTGCAGAGTAAGACTGGGCTGCTCCACAGCCAGTGCTGTTCAGTTTTGTTGCCAGCAAAGCAAGAAGCCCAGCTTGAAAATAGAAATCTTGACAACAGTCAGGAGTTTGTCATACTATGGATTTCTTTCTTTTTTCCCCCCCTCCTTTCTTTCTCTTTTTTTTTTGGTGTCCCATGTGGTAACGTTTATTCCAGCTGTGTTACTTCCATGCCTGTGGCTGATGAACTGTCAGCATTTCCATTTATAAATCCCTATTTGTAGGGTTCATGATATGATTGCGCATTTTTTCCTCCCCATACTTGGCCTCCAGGACTTCAACCTGTAAACGAATTCATCTTGCAAAAATCTGAGAAGCAACAACTTGGTCTGTTGCTAAACTTACCCCCCAGGTAATTCAGACGTGGCTCCCGTATTGCAAATATGACTGAAACGCTGCCTGCAGCATGCAAACTTGTCGACAGACAGACTGGAATCCGGCCCTCGGTAGTTTACAGGCTTCCTAGGCCAATGTCATGGTAGGGCTGCAGATCAAAGGAAGCACGTGGCGTGTGCGGCGGTGCGTGCAAGGCAAGGGCAGTTAGTTACTCAGTGCCCAGAGCGGAGGCACCGCAAGAGGAGACGCACCGCCGTCCTGGGGGGTGAAGCAAAGGGCTGCAGGCAGCCTCACAGACGAGCTCTGTTGGATTTAGCCACAGTGATTTCTCTTTAGCTGTGAAAACTTAGAGTGTTTTTTTTATATAATGAAATCAGATTGAAATTCAAAATATATTTCCACCCTTTCCCAAACTGGAGGGGCTCATTTGTATGAGGTTTTAGTGGCAGAAATTGTTAGGCTGGTCGCAGTGTACAAGGGTCTCTTTGAAATCTGTGCAGCTGAGGCTCCTTTGAGAGTTGGGGATGGGAACTTATTTTTAGGCACGGTCTAGATTTTCATTGATCTGGGTTGTAAGTGTGGCAGCAAATGAAAGGAGCATTAGCACCCTGTGTCCAAGTATGGGGCTAGATCCAGGAGCACTAAATTCTCAGCATCTTGACCACATCCCAATTTGTAACATTAAAAATACATTTGGATGCTGTGAATTTGGCAGATGTCAAGCGTCTATAAAATACTTAGTAGAGGACAGCTTTCTGAAATGGGTAGTAACATCCAATAGAAATATATATTGGTTAGAATTTGTTTCTAGCACCACACCAGTAAGCATATGGAAACCATCAAGGTATTTTAACCATTACTGGGGACAGAACAATGTTAATTCAGTAGTTCCCAAGCTCAGAGTTTCCCAAGCAGGCGGGCTACGCCCGAAAGTTTGCTCTTTCCTCAATTAAACGGCATTTTGTAGTATCACACAGGCCTCTCAGTTTCTTTGTTCGCGTATTTCTTAACATTTAAGTGTGTGTTTACATGCACAAGGGTGAATAAAGAGGTATTAAGAAATCAGCACACCCACTACGGGGATGTCACAGCCTGACTGGCCGGATGAGGCAGCCCTGGAGAGGGAGGGCAGCAGGAGCTGCGCCTGAGATGGGAAGGGAAGGAGGATGCTGCGTCTGCCCGTTTGCTATGGGCATTTGGAGAGACAGGCTGTAGTGCTCCAAATTGTTCTTTGTCTTGAATATTGTTGCTAATACTGGTTTTGTTCTTGTTGACGTGAATCTGTCTGTTACCGGAAGTGGCTAGAACCTGGACTTTTAAAGGATGTATCACTTCAAAGTCTAATCAATTAAAAATTCCTGGCACTGGTATTCTGCTGGACTTGACCTCATCCCACCGCTCCCTTGGGGGTATTTTCTTTCTGCCTTTTGTTGTGTGGAAGACCTCATGTAAACAGGTGACAGAACCGATGATGTGTAGATTGACCTTAGAAGTTGCTTGGGATAACTTCAAGTATATTCTTTAGGCAATTTTTTTTAATTCCTATTTTAACTCTATTCCTAAAGAAATTGTTTTGTAATACAGTGCTGGATGAACTGTTTTCCTGTTGCATCTCAAGGCAGAGAAGGTTGGAAGAGCTGTAGTTCATGAGTCTGCTGTGCTTTTCCCTCCCTGCTTTGGAGCATTTAATGAAAACTGTGTAACTCTGTCCAGTTTACCTTGGCTTCAGCTCTGAGCTACAGAGTTGGGTCCTCCAGCTCGCAGGCCTTAGCTCTCAATGGCCTGCATTTAATTCCTGCTCTTCTGCAAACAGCAGCAGAGCTGCTGCTGTATAAATGCAAATTGCCTGAGAAATAGGGCCAGTTAAAAATCCCTCATATGCTTAAATTGGAAGATTCCCCTCTCCCCTCCAGAACTCACTGAAGAAAGTCTGCTTCGAAGCCCTGCTCTTGCAGGCCCTGGGGCTGGGTAGGGCCACGCGAAGGCGCGTTGCTGTCGCCTGCTTCCCTCTCCCAGCCAAAAGACGTTCCTGAACCCATGCCGGGACAGAAGATCAGAAATATGCTGCAACCAGAGGAGGAGATGGGTGATACGTAGCCAAAGCCTTTCTTGTACTGAGCGCTCTGGCTGGATTCTGAAGACATTGCCGACGGATAGCCCTGCTTCTCTTGGGCAGTAGCGTCCTATCGATGCTGTATTTCTCAGCTGGTGCCCGGAGTTCAGGGACTGCAGAGGTTGTATGAAGTTGTAATAAATAATGCTGATGGGTTAATTGTAGCTTGCAGGCTCAGTTGTTGATTAGAGTCATATGGTATTTTTCCAGTACATCGCAACCTTAATTTCAACATCCTTGTTTCACATAACCACAACAGATTATGTATCCAGTCTCTTTATTTATTAGAGGTCCTCTGCCCCTGAAATGACCTGCTATTTTAGGAAAGGAAATGCGATAACCTAACATTTGTAAACCCTTTGGGGGTACCATACGTATACATGTTTCCCAGTTGCACTGATGAGGAAACGAGTAAATTAATAATGCAAGGTGAACCCTGTGTCAAGCCACAGAAGATTAGTAGATGTTGTTAACCACATAAATCAGTTATGTCCGATTAAGAGCAATTCCGATTCTCAGGATATTATTTTGGTCTTAGAATTTCTGTCCAAAATAAATCCTCTATTAGTAAAATTACAGCAAAAGCAATAAGAAAGTGCTTTTAAAACTCATGATTCACTGTCTTAAAGGGAGCAGTTACTGTGTGTAGATGGGGGAAATTTACTGGAAAGAAAGTGCCCTTTTCCCAAGTATAAAGGGTAGTCTCTCGATGTCTGCAGTTTCACGTTTCCTGTTTTACAGGAGAAAGAATAAGCGTTAGATAATGTAATAAACTTCTGTGCTAGACCTTGAATAATTAGGCCTATCTTCACATTTTAGACGTTGATTTCTTTTCCCTCAATAATGAACATCATTTATCAAATACAAGATGTTTTTGTTTAAAAAAAAAAAAAAAAGCTTATGTTTCATTGGTCATGCTCTCTTTGCTTTACTCTGTCTTTACAGTGACCCGCATGGTGAACTTATTTTTTTTCCATTATTGGTTAGTTTTATTTATTTCCTCCCTCTGCTTGCAGTACTTTACTTTCATATGCTGCGGTTGGAATGTTACAGCCCAAAACTTTCATTTGGTTTTTTTAGAAGAGCCATAAGAACGTTTAATGGTAGGCTTTGTCCAACAAATAACACTTTTGATTCGGTTCTAAGTTTTCCATCAGATTTATTTGACAGTGTCCTCCTGGCTAAAAGAATAATAAATTTTCATCCAGCATTAATTTCAGCAGATCATATGTATGTTTGAAAAAAGTTTTCATCTCTAAATGTAAGTTATATATATAAAAAAAACCCCAAATATGTTAATATAGCACATTAATGAATTTGTTTCTTCCAGTTCAAATAAGGAATACACAGCTGTTTGTTTGTTTTGTTTTGTTTTTAGGAGAGTAACTACTGAATTAGTTGAAGATTTATGTCTTAATGGCTAAGCAAATATTTGGAAGCAAGTTTTAAGAAATGAAACTAGTATTTACGAGCAATTCTAGTTCACTCAAGTCTGTTAAGCTTGCTGTTGAGTTCTCTGTGTGGCTTTTTGAACAGTTCTGGAAACGTAGACCTTTCTCCAAGAGATGTGATGTAGAACTTGAACAGAACAGCAGCTGCTGTTGCTGCCTCTCCTCGCCTCTGCTCTCCCCCAGACTACATCCATGTTGTTTTTCAAAGCAGCGGGAGACCAGACTTCTTTAATTCATCCGATGGGGGCAGAGCACTTGTCTCATTTGTGTTTTTCCAGAGTCTATGAGGAGGTAAAGCAAGAAGTGTCACCACTTCACCTTAAGACACCAGGTTCACCTTATTTCTGGCAGTTTTAAGTATATAAGAATAACATCCCATTTTAATTTGGTCAGTGTTCATGTGACGGTTTTAGGAGTGGCGTTTGCCCGCTGCCGTGCATGCTGGAGTGCAGAGTAGTGAGCAGTAGGAACTCGCTCTTTGGGTATAAATCAGTTTCCTCTAAAAGAGTCTCCACTGATTTTTGTCACAATATTATTAAGTAGTGCCTTGACCTGTTAAAGATGTAGATTGAGTGTGGTTCCTTAACAGTGAACAAAAGAGAAACTGCTGTTATGTGGACAGCTGGAAAGGTTCTTTGGGCCTGCTTTGGACCAACCTCTGAGGATAAATTATGGTGCAGTAACTTTGGAAAAGGCCTCCATGTTCAAGCAGAGGATATTTTATCTCATGAAGGAAATGGATAAGACAGTTTGCTTTGGATAGGGATTTTAATGTAAAACCCTCCTGAAGAACCAAGATGGAAATCCTCACTCACTGTGTTGTTTACTCGGGTCTTGGTCTCTGAAGGCTGTCGAGAATGAGTGACCTTCTGAGCTGAATATTGATGCTTAAAGTAGCAGCTCATGCTGTCTTTCTTGCAGAACAGGTTAGAGATGCTACCAGCCAAATGAAAGGACTGTGATGGATGGCTGAAGGTCTCAGCGTACAGCTCAGCAATTGTGTGTCAAAAACAAGAGCTGCTGTGACTACTGTCTGAGCCTGTATTTGAAAAAAATCGGTCTTTGTGGGAGAGGAGAGTGGGATCAGAGATGTGCTTAAGAAGGGTCAGCTGATGTTGTAAATTTGGGAGCGACCCTGCCAAGTGTTTTGCATCGGTCTGTGCACCGCATGGCTTGTAGGACCTCCCCAGGCTTCTTATGGCCGATTCTCCTTAGCATATCTCCCAGTAGCTCATCCACATACGTGCGATCTGAACAAATGTCAGTTCCTGAAAGTTGATTTGAGATGATCCAAAGACTGAATGAGTTATGTGAGATTATCTCGGCTTTGGAGATTAAGGAGGGTAGTTGAATAATGTCTCCTTTTTTTTTGTAGCCTGGCTACGTTCTTGTCTTGTCTTTTAGAGAATTCAGGAGCTCTATTGACCTTCCTTGGGATAACGCAGAGAAATTAGCGTTTAACAGTAGTGCTGAAGCAAAGGGAAACATAGCTGGTATCTGTGAAGAGCTGCAAGCTGATTTTTCTTCTGTAGACCTATCCAAATCTCAGAGCATGCAGGGCAGTTACTGTTTGCTTAATAGCCCGCTTGAGTAATGTGCTGCTGCCGTGGTCTGGGACTCAGTACAGAGACAATAGTTAAATATGTTGAAAAGAGCATTCTTTAGTTCTTGGGTTTGTGTTTAATCGAAATGCCTTTGAAGGCAATATAAGAGAACTTTATTCTAAATGGTGACTAGGCTGAAGCCAAATTAGAGGGAAGGGGGGGGTGTTCATTCCTAATATAGATGTCTCTGTAGCACTTGAGTTTTCAGTCCATTTACTGCATATGCTATATGATAGCTGTGTGTCGCTAAGAGATAAAGTGTTAACTTTCACATGATTCAAAAGATATTTGAAGAGACTTTTTTTTTCCTCCTCTGGAAAATGAATTAGAAAATGTTTCCAACTTTTATACTTTTATTATAATGCAGCTACTATGTTCCAGCAAAACCTCCTGGCGAACGCTTTGCTCTTATGTTTCCAAATGAAGATGTGTTAAATTTATTTGCTGAAGGATCTTGTAGCTAGCCTTGTAACCTTGGTCATGAGACTGGATATAAAAACAGAGGAATAGAAGCTTGCTTAGCAGAGGGAAAGACAGTGGAGCTGGAGATGGAAATATTACCAGACTGGGAAGGCAGAACGTGTTGGGTTACTTCAGAAATCAGATTTTGGACGTGTGATTTTGGACATGCAGCTTTGCTCATTGCATCTGTTTGTAGTTCACGCTGGTTGTATGAGGTCAGAATACACCATGGTTGTGTGAGGGAGACCAGCTAACCCAAGAAGCTTGCAGCAAAATGGTACAAAAATACAGGCCAAGTTCCCTTCCTGTGCTCAACTCTCTTGTGGGTACAGCTTAAGCTGTGTACTCTGTTCTGCGCCTAGGAAGGACCACTCCTCTTACCTGTGGATGGAAGACTGAATTGCCCACTTCAAAGGAGTTAACAAAACATGCATCACATTTTTCAGCAGGGTGATGTCCTGCTAATTCAGTGAGATTTTTAGGCAAGCACCCAATGTTCTATATGTAAGTCATTCAAAGAAAGGAAAATAAATAGGAGATGGTCATTCGGCACAGTAATGCAAAGGTCACTTGGTTTGACTTTAGAGGTACTACAGTGCCAAATTTGGAGATGAAGTTCAGTGACTGAAGAGCGTGTAAGATGATGCATCTAATCTCAGGACCAATGATACAATTTAGCTACTAAAGGTGGGGGGGGGGGGTGGACTAAACCAAAAACATATCATCGTTAGGAGGAGTGTTTTCAGCGTTATCGTAAGGTAGAAGTTTTATTTCCCTGCTCTAAAGACATATCGATCAGTACATGTTTGCATTTTTTCCGCTCTTGGAAATTTATTGCAGTAACCTTAGACCTATTATTGTTCCAGTTCATATCATGCAGAGGTGCTTTCATAAAAAATCTCAATCAGATTTTGTCAGAGCATTATTGTAAAATTAACACTGAAACGTTGGTCCACTCAGATTAAAATCCCAGTATAAAAATATTTATATATTGGCTTTTGATATGCTGACCATATTTTCTTTGTAGCAGAACAGCTCCCCTCCACTGCCCCAGCCCAGGTTACTGAAGGCAGCAACTGTACAGTTCTTAGCAGGGGAAAACTGGATGTGGATTTTCTCTCTACTCTTCTTTGTTTCTTTTCCAGGCTCTGGAAGAAGCCCAGAAAGCGATTCAACAACTCTTTGGTAAAATTAAGGATATTAAAGACAAGGCTGAAAAATCAGAACAAATGGTGAGTAGTAGTTTCTTTCTAGCCTTGGAAAGGGAGTGGGACACTGACTTTTGCTTCTAGCTCTTGTTAGAAAGAGAGCGTTTTTGTCTATAGTACTGCTGACTGGTTGGTAATCGGTATTGAACGTATGTTCTGGGTCAAAAATCCAGTAGTGTTTGTGCAACCTGTATCCTTGTCCTTGTGTTAGCTGGCTGTTCAGCTAGCACGTTCTAGTCCCTATGGGAGAAGAGAGCCCTTCTCATCTCCTTAAAGCATTACTGCTGTGGCTTGATATTTAACCAGACTCTTGTTTTTGCATTCATTAGGTTAAAGAAATCACACGGGATATCAAGCAGCTAGATCATGCAAAGCGTCACCTGACCACCTCCATCACCACCCTCAATCACCTCCACATGCTGGCAGGGGGTGTGGATTCACTGGAGTAAGCATGTGTATTTTTAGTGATGCTTTAACACCATTGCTGAGTTCTCGAGTCCAGTGCAGTGCTCTGAGTAGGTCTGTAACAGCAGCTTGTTCTTCTGGAGGAAAGTTTGCTTATAGATTGCAGTCATGACTTTGGGTAACGCAGAAAGGACCTGCCAACAAAAGTGACTTGCAACCTGTAGCGTCATATCTAAAGGTTTGCAGCGTCAGTTGCTTGAATTGCAGTGTTGATCATTGGTGATAAGGAGTGAGAGTCTTGTTTCATTAGAGAGTAATACCATCCGTCCAGTTAGGTATCCTCATTAAGAATGCGCTCTTCAAGGGTTGTGGGAGGTTCTTATCCGTGTTGGGTTTTAAACCAAGACGGAATCCCTTTTCAGTAAGGTCTACTCTTGCTCTGAGAGGAATGAGTTCAGAGAAGCCTTGCAGCTTCTAGTATGTCTGAAGTGAGGCTACGTGTTTCTAATAGTTCTTAGTGGTTTTTTAATATGCTTGAGGAACACACTGGCTAAGGGAATCCAGTTTTTACATGTTGCATCTGTGAAGTTGCAAGACCCAGACACAGCCTGTTCTTGGATTGTAGCAAATTCTGCACGAACACTGGGTTGTTAAGTGTTTAGAATTAAATTTTACTTAAGCTGCTGTCTCCATTGGAATGATCTAATGGATGAAGAAAAAATAAACTTGATCTTTTTTTTTTTCTGTCAGTTCCCTGTGAAAGTTATTAACAGAAAAGTTGAGGCTAATAGGTTTTCAGCTTAATGATTTTGCTCCCTGTGAGGCTCTACCTCACACTTTGTGCGTGGTGACAAATGGCTTAACTCAGGTTGTTATGGTGAAACGGCGTTTACTGCCTCTGGAACCATACTGGGAAGCGGATGCATTCAGTAGTTTACATGTTCTTCGCCAAGCGTTGCTTTTGACGTTTATGTTTTTTGAAGCATTGTTAGATATATGCTGGATTGGTTTATTTTAGCATCAGTTGAATGAAATTGTAATGCTGCATTGGAATGTTAATGAAGAGTTGTGTATTTTAGAAAAATAAATGTCAATAGGGGCTGGCATGATCCACCAAGGATGAGGTAATTACCACCCAGTATTTTCAATGAACCTGCCTTTGTAAATCTCCAATTTCCTCTACAGGGCTATGACCAGGAGGAGACAGTATGGGGAAGTTGCCAATCTTCTCCAAGGTGTCGTGAATGTGTTAGAGCACTTCAACAAATACATGGGGATTCCTCAGATTCGACAGCTGTCCGAAAGGTAACAATGATGAAACGCTGAGCACTTGCATGCCTGCTGGGAAGGGGGATTAGAAAATGCATTAGACAGAATAGGTTCCACAAGAATGTAAAAGCTGGACGTGGTCCTTTGAGCTTATTTACAGCCAAAACGGGTTAAAATCGGATGCAGTTTGCTCAAATCTTGAGCAGTCTATTCTGTTAAATAACAACAATTAATAGGGATGTAATTCATAAATGATCTAGACTGCTCATTGATGGGCTTTTACTTACCTGGAGTAATTTGAAGAAGAGCAAATTGTTTAATCTGACCTTGATGTACAGGTGTTTGTGCTAAACCCTGAGGTGATACTTTCTGCTCCTTTCTTAACCTCAGTGTTATAGTCCAGCTACCTGGCATGAAGCAGAAATATATGCATTTAACATAGTGGTGCTTGGGGCTACTTTCTGCCTAGATGCGTGCCTTACTGCTGTCAAATTGCATAATAGACTAAGGGCTGGATCTTTTTCTGACTTGTACCAAGAACTGTTCCATCTTGGCATGGGTTAAACAGGCAGGCAGGATTTCTTTTTGTGGACTCGCCGAACTCAGCTATTCTGAACACCTTGAGCGTCTTCCACCAAAACTTGCACCTATTGCCCAATTCTGCTGAGTTTTGAGGCTTGTAATAACAAACCCTCCCAAAATAACAAGCAGCGTGCCTGACTGATTTAAAGCTCTGCACTTGTAAAAAGCTTTTGAGCTTGTATAGCCCTGATTTTCTAGCACAGAGTTACATGTTTGAATTTGGTGAGTTGTGGTGCAGCTCCAAGAGGAAGAGCCCACCGTTCACCACAGTAGCAGATGAAGGCTCAGTGGTGACTAAGCCACTAGATCTCTTAGAGTTTTGGCTTCATGTGGGACTCGACAGTGTGGAGGGAAGGGAGCTAGGGCCTTCCAGTTCGAGGGGACGTTGCTGTACCTGGGTGGGCTGGGAGCCCAAAGCTGCTTTGCCTGCTTTCAGCAGGCGTTATTTCCCCCATGCCACAAACCTGGTATTTGCTCAACAGCCTGCAGTAGTGCTGAGCGCAGCTCAGAGATGAAAACAGCCTATTAACATTAGGGGTGGACCTTGTTAATGATACAATCATGCTTGTAGTGTTTCTTTTCAGCTTGATGTTTGAACGTTGCAAATCAGCACTGCCATCCTCTTGATGTCTGAGATGACTTTGCTGATTACATAGATACTTGAAGGAGCCTTCCAGGCGCAGTAATTAATTTTGCTGGTGGCTCCCTTTGCTAAGACAGCAGCTGGCTGCCTGTACTGTTTAGCAGTGGAAGCTGTTCAAGCGTGTGTTTGTAGCGTTTTCATGTAAACCTGCTGGACTTTCTTTATTGTATAGATACCTATTCCAGAAAACCCAGATGGAATCCATGAGACTGAGCTAAAGAAAGATCCAGCCTAAATCTAGGGGGAGGCAGGGGGCCTTCGTTTTGACAAAGCGCTTGACCATAAGCCTTTGCTTAAATGAACATGAGAGAGAGATATAAACATAGGTCAGTGCTTTTCTGCATTTAGGTTGTTGTCTATTCCAGTCCTCCCCCTCAGATAACTAGTTTTAATTTTCTTGCAGGTTGGTAGTGCCCTAGGCAGCAGTCTGCCGGCGTTGGCCGTTTTACAGCCACGTATAGTTTAAGCCGTGGGCCAGAATTCTGGTGGTTCATGCTGCTGCTAAGCGGCGCAGTGGTATCAAGTCTCACTAGAGAGACTGGCAGGGACGTGGAAGAAAACTTCCTTTGTTTTGTTCTGGCTCCAAGATAAGGATCTGAGAAGCTCCAAGTCTCTTCCTCCCATTTTTAGAATTGCCTTTGTTGGATTTTCCTTCCAGTGTTTACAGAGTGAGAGCTGCGCCATCTGGTAGTGATAGAAGTGGCTGTTTTGTGGGGCGAAAGGAGAGCTACACCCAGTGTGTTGCTAGGATCTCTCTACTGCTTTGACATCCAGGCAGCACATGGCTCCAGGGAGGTTTACAGTGCTGTAATATCTGCTTTGGAGTCTGACTACACGTGTACCTATTAGAGCACAATGTGGAGTTGACTGTTTGTTTCATGAAACATCAAAGGAAGTTTTCCTGACTTCTTTTAAGTTTCAACTGTTAAATTGCTGGGTTTGATAGCTTCCTGAATTTCATTTAATGGCACAACTGGAGCCTGTTGGACATTTGCAAAAGCAAGAAATGCCTCTTAAAAGTAGATTTTGGTGAAGGTGAGTGGCAGTAACTGAAATCTATTAAATGCCCTGCTGGATGAGTGGATTCTCTTGCTTTCTTTAATAAAGAGCCTCTTTTTTTGGCGTAAATGGATTGAAGTCAAACACGAATGAGAAATCACGGGAAAGAAAAGTGTGTGTCCGGTGCTGGTGGATGTGGTCTTTGTCCCATAACGTTTGATTTGATTCCTGCTCCTTGATGCTGTGAAAATTAATGATGTGTTTTAAACGTTGCTTTCCACCTGTCCTGTCCCTTAGAAAATAATCAAACAAAATCCCACCTGAAGTATGCATTAGAAAGTTGGCTGGACCCTCAGTTACTTGGGTTCTTGTACTGATCCTGTTGATTATTGATGTAAAAAATGTCACAATTCACATTCAAATGCAGATAATTTTCTGGTTATGTTCCTAAAACAACTTCTAATATGTTGCATTGGAAGGTGTTTGTTTCACTAAATAGTGGTATTTTGTTATCTCTGATTTCTGTTCTGTTTTCTGTCTCTGGAGAGAGAGTTTTAATTAGTGGTCGTAAACCCACCCATGCAAGTGGTCTGGAAAGCCTAGCAGATAGTGGAAAAAAGCCTGGAAAGTATTTAGAAGAAAGATAATTATAAGTTTATTGCAGAAAAATAGGCTAGCTCAGCCCCTTTTTGTCTCAGCAGACTGCCAGGCCTAGTTTAAGATTTCTGGTAGCTTTGGCTAAAGGGATTGTGGTTTCTAGCAATTTACTGTCATTTGAAACACAGCAGTGTATGCTGTTGTAGTTAGTTTTTTGTTTGGCTGTTTTTTTTGTTTGTTTGGGGGTTTTGTTTGTTTGTTTGTTTTTTAAGGTGGGGGGGGATAAGTCGGAGAAAATCCTCATGTACCCAAAGGTTTTGGTGTGTACGAGCAGCCCCAGGAAAAGGCGATGCCACGCCGCGCCGCGTCGGGCTGGCCGCTGCGTCGCCCAGCGCGTGGCCTGTAGGCATCTGATCAGGGAGGGACATCTGGATAGCACTGACCTAAGAAGAGATCCTAAATCTGTTATAAACTGAGCGTGTCTGAGATTGCCGAGACTTTGTGCGTAATTCGCTTTTGGCAAGTGGTTAAACGCATGCTTTATTATACACGCGCACAGATGGTCCTTCAGCGGGGAACGTGAGTGAAGGTAGCCTTGGGATCAAGGCTTCGGTCTCTGCAATTTCCATTTCCCTTGCGTGAGGATTATTTTGAATTGAAAGGCTCACAGCTTTCCGTGGGGAGCAATAACCTCCAGCGGCTAAAGCAAGTGCCTTCCTGTGTTCTCCAAGTAAAGCCATCTCTCTGCAAAGATGTGGCATAAAGGTTTTAATGTTTCTGAGTGCATGTTAGTGGAAAAAATAATAACTGTGTGTGCCTGTGTGTGGGCTTATATAAAGAGTGATAATTACAGGGTGGGCAGTGAGGCACGCTCTAGTTGCTCACACATGCTTTAAACCTTTGGCTACTTTGCTTTCTCTGCCCTATCTGTATCTTGCAAGAAATGCAAAAAACGCTAAAAGCCATTTCTCTCTTTTGTTTTTGAGAGATGTGTATGCAGGATAGGTTTTTTAAACTATTTTAACACCTCAGTTCAGCAGAGTATTCATGCAAGTTTCTTAATTTAAGGATATAAGAATCCCTATTAAGAATATCCTTAAGTACTTTTCTGAATCAGAGCCTAAAATAACAAAGCCTGTGGACAGGGCTTTTAACTGCTTCATGAGGCCTCTTTTACGTTTGATGGAGCTTTAGGAATCTGGCTGCTCTTCTTTTGGTGCTTTCACTGTACTTTGCACTGCAACTGGTTTCAAATGGGAAGGTTACTGCCGCTTGTGCTATATCAGGCAATAAGTGCCAGGGCTAATAGTTTCATTTGTTTATATAACATCCTTCATTTATGTGGCTCCTGATACTAAAGACTTATTGGTTCTTGATGATTTAAAACATGCTATTTTTTCAGTCCATGTTTAGTCTCTTTTTCTTTTTTTTTCCTTTTTGTTTTTTTGATAATCGAAGGGTTTGGTTCTGTGATGCTGTCTCACATGAGTTACTTGTGCAACTTGAGCAGGATTATACCTGTTAGGGCTGCTGGAATGGGCTCTTCTTTCTTGCTTAAATTTCCTATTCTTCCTATTTCAACGTATTAGTCAATCCCTTTTGTTTTACAGTTAGATATGCAGGTATTAACTGTGGTCTATACCTGGAACGTTCAAACACTCCTGTGAAGCCGAGAGCTTAAGTGAGAATTATGCTTGACATTGCAGGCAGGAAGGTTATTGAGCAAAATCCCTGTAAATAAGTCCTGCGTAAGGCAGGTCATACATACAGTTAAATCGCAAATATCATGTTATATTTTAACCCTAACTTTTAAAGGAATAGACTCTTCTGCATTTGGCACCATTAGAGAATCCAGCCTATTCTCCATCACTGTCAGGTTGTCTTGTAGTGCTTCTGCTACTAATGGATCTGAAATGGGCAGATTAAAGAAGTGTACCATTCTTTGATAAGATTGAGGAGTCTTAAAAAAATATCCAAATTCTTCACTCACCCGCCCCTGCTCTGTACAAACGTTTTCACAAAAGTAAGTGTACCTACTGTGTCTAACATATCAGTCTCTGTGGAAAAATCCACTGCTTTGAATAATCAGTTTAGTCCTTAAAGTGTTTCCAGTATAATAAAAAGTGATGGAAGAATTCAAGGTCTGCAGAGGAATATAAGTGCCTAGCTATTTATTTTGGCTTCTTCTAGTATGTGTAGGCATTTCCATTTCCCTAGAAGTATCAATTAAGGCATATTGACTTTTATTTCTGGAAATTGGAAGCTTTATTCTCTCAGCTAAATAAAGAGCAAGATTGTGGTCCGTTCAAACATTTTTACCCATTTCATACCTTTGCTCTTTTATGCTTCTGAAAACATAAAGAATTTATAGTATACAACCACAGCCGAACAGTGTTCACGTGGCTGCGTTTAAAAGTAGGTCAGTGCACCTGGAATTGTGAAAAATTCACTGTGAAGACTGAGACACTGTGAAGCCTTTTATGTTTTAGATACTTCTGGTAAAATGTGATCAACACACACAGATGTAAAATCTGCTATGAATTGATCACTTTGGCATCAAAGGAACAGTGCTGATTTTTCAGCTGAGGATCTGGCCCTTACTGAAATACTAACTTGCAGCAGGGTGGTCTTAATGCGTGAGTTTTTTTTTCTCTCCTTAGCTTGCTTTTTTTTTTCCTTTAAAAAAAACTTAAGGTAACTGTTAAGATTGAAGTCCGTCTTGTAGTTGTGTTTGCAGAAAACAAACCAAAAAAAGTTGTTGTAACACCGACAGAGTCATTACTTCCTATTCCCTCATCAGGGTGAAGGCAGCGCAAAATGAGTTAGGACAGCAAATCCTGGCTGACTTTGAAGAAGCCTTTCCTTCGCAAGGTACAAAGGTAACGTGCTGACTTCCCCTCTTCCTTCCCTTGAATAGCACTGCTGAAATTAGCTACCAGGCGTAATTGTCATCTGCTTTTATCTCATTTTACTTCTATGTTTGATCTGTCTCTGTTTCAGGAGTTATTTTAGAAAGCAAACCAGTCTCCCAAGCTGCAGGGCGATATGTACAACATTTCTCACTGTTTCTCTCGGGTGAACGCGTGAGGGAAATGACACCCTTCCCCTCTCATGCTGTGTTTGAGGTCTGCTTGAGAAGTATACTTATGCTGACTGTTTGCACAGATGGGGAAAGCACTAATTGATGTGACCCGTCACAGTGACTTTCAAAGTTGATCTATTGTTTAAATGCATTTATTGCAGTAAGGCCTGCAAGCCAGTCAAGGACTGCAGCAGGCGCTGGCCCAACCAGAGCAGGGTCCCGCACCCTGAGCGTCTGACCCAGGTGGTTCTTGCCCGTGTTACTGGCTGTTTGTCAGACAGAAAAGATGTATGTTGTATTTAGGGAAAGCAAGCACAGGCTGTTTCATGACATGCTGTCACCAAGCCCAGCCCCCAAGCTGGGGCCTGTCGTCTCTGGTTTATACAGACGGCACAGATATAAGTCTAAGCTAGGACTAAGGTACCCCTTGGAACACTTTACAGGTTGGCCAAATTATGCATCTAAGTGCTTGCAAAAGGTACAGAGTAGCTGTGAATTTGAATTTATTACAAAGAAAAATGTTCATTCTGTCTTCCAAAGTACCAGCTCTGCTGGATTCTTCATAAAACTAACAAGTGCAGAAAAGAGAAAAATATTTGGAACAGATTCTTGATAAAGAACGGATCTGTGTCCACGTGAAGCAGCTTCAAAAGTGTGTGGGGTTTTTTTAATGTTTCTAAATTATATTCTCTGTCTTCTCCACTGATACGGTGTTATGGGCCATTACAGATCAGCATCAGAGGCTACTGTACGTGTTGCAACTTGATCACCTGTAGACTGCTTTTTTTCCCCATTAATTTGGCAGAAATTAACAGGGGAAAAAAATGTTTGTTTTAGTTTTGCAGAAAACGTTTTTTTTTTTTTGTCCCACTTATCAATCACTTTTTAGCTGCTCTTCAGAATATCTAGGCTAGTGGAAGGCTTTGCAGAAGTTATGGGTCCATGGGCCTTCTCTGTAGAAGGAGCTGGCTGCACTTCTGCAGGTCAGTAGCTTCCTGGCTGTGGAGCCACACAACACCTTTACTGCCTGTGTCAAGGAGGGAGCTCAATTGTTCATCTCACAGCAAAAAGCATCAAAAAGAGAAAAGTAATGGGAAAGGATAAAAACAAGACAACTCTGGATGTAATACAACTTGCGATCACCCCTTTAGCTGTTTAACCATAAGTCATTTGCTCCTGTTTATTTTGACAGAGGCCTGGTGGACCCAGCAATGTCCTACGTGATGCGTGTCTAGTCGCCAATGTCCTGGATCCCAGAATCAAACAGGAAATCATCAAGAAATTTATTAAGCAGCACCTCTCAGAATATTTGGTCCTTTTCCAGGAAAATCAAGATGTAAGAGAAACATAGCAAGCTACATTTGGATTTTACATTTTGCTCTGGTAGCATGTACAAACCTCACACTTCCCCAGCCTCCTGTGGTAGTGTGTTCCTAACCTAGGGGCTTGGAGGCAGTGACTTGCTGGTGTGGTACTGACTGGCTGATGAATTTGGAGGCAATGTGGTCTCCTGCCAGGATTACTTCCTCCTTACTTAGAGCTCAAATTCATAGATCAGCATTGGAAACATTTTCCCCTCCTGTAAAAAATGAATTCAAGTTAGCCATACACTTTCTGTCTTGTAAAGGGTTGAAAACTTAAACTCTCTGACCATTGCAACCTCCCCATCCCCAAACCTTAAAAAAAGGTGAGGAAGGGAGCATTTCTAGTAAATGGAACAATTTATGTAGATAATTTTTAAACTTCTTGTCTTGATGCTAACAGTGTTTTCTTTAAAAAAAAAAAAAAAAAAATCAGATATGTAAAAAAAAAAAAAAATGTTTTGAATCAAAATGTATTTTAACTACTTCAAAATTTTGATGGTTTGTGACAAAGAGAAGACTAAAATGCTTCATTTAAAATAGCATTTTTTCGAGAAAGTTCTTTGAATTAATCTGTTTGCTTTTTTGGCTAGAAAGCACTAA
Source organism: Struthio camelus (assembly GCF_040807025.1). Taxonomy (NCBI): domain Eukaryota; kingdom Metazoa; phylum Chordata; class Aves; order Struthioniformes; family Struthionidae; genus Struthio; species Struthio camelus. The sequence continues at coordinate 18,185,111 of NC_090957.1, forward strand.
TGTTGGAGAGAGGAGGTGATCCCACGCTGCTCTTGTAGTAAGGATACTGGCTTATGGTGACACAAACCCCAGAGTTTGAGAACCAGTTGAACATGAAAATCCAGGAGTTCCTGACTTCTGATCCCATTGCTGACCTTAACTTCTCTGTCTGCAAAACAAAGAGAATGGTGGGATTGAATGAATTATTATTGGATTTAGTTTTCAGTAGTACCTACATGATTTAGAAGTGCTGTTATCCTCATTTTCAACAGAACTTGCGCTCTCAATTCACGTCAGCCAGGATTTTCAGTCTAGCTTGTGTTTAAGCATTTTGAAGAATGACTGTTCGCATGTTATTAATATTGGTCAAGTTAACCTTGACTGATAGCCCCATTTCCTCTGTGAAGCAACTGCAGGGAAATCAAGCAGTCAGGCTGAATATTAGCAGCTGCTGCTCTTGAGGTGGTTGTTCTCCATGTTATTCAGGTTGCCTGGCTGGATAAGATTGACAGGCGCTATGCTTGGATAAAACGCCAGCTGGTGGACTACGAGGAGAAGTATGGGCGCATGTTCCCCCAGGAATGGTGCATGACAGAGCGTATCGCGGTGGAGTTCTGCCACGTCACAAGGTGAGTGTGCGTGGGTAACCTGCAATGCTTCCCAGCAGAGTCACCTGCCTTAAAACAAGAGATTGGCCTCTCTTTTGCCAAATTGATCACATATGTGAAGGACTTTAAAGACTGTCTCAAAATATCTGTGTAGCTTGTTCATGTTTTAAAACAACAGCAGCAGAGTGAAAACCCTGAGAAGTACCCTAAACTGTATTTACGGTTGAGGGAGTGAGACAAACTGGAAATGAATTTTCAGTGTAGCAGAGATAAGAATCAATAATGTTGAAGCCTGAGTGAGAAAACACCAGCTGACTATGGAGTGACTGCCCCAGGCCAATCTCTCTGAAAGCCAAACTTAGGGAAGCAGGAGAAGCGCTAGCCAGAGTCCCAGTAGCACCATTAGCTGTGTTCTAGGAGCCCAGTTAGGGACGCTGCCAAAGCTTTCATAGCACTGGCTTTTCTGGCTGGAGTGGTGCACGGGGTGTGAGGAGATGGGGTCCTGTTGCACACAAAGCTCTAAACAACTGTGGTTATATGTTTGAAATGTGACCTGTAAGGCAATTTTGTAGCTCAATGAGAGGAGCTTAGGAATTAGCTTGAAATTTGTGCTGAAAGTGTCTCTCTAGGGACTAGACTGAATTGCAACCTTAGGTTGTAGATCTTTCTCTTTGCATGCACATAGGTGATTAATGTTTCCATCCAGGAAACTACATTTGTCGTCTTTTTTTTTTTTTTTTTTTCCTCTCCCTCCCCCTCTCCCTTTCAGGACAGAGCTTGCTAAGATAATGCGCACAAGAGCAAAAGAGATTGAGGTGAAATTGCTTCTGTTTGCAATACAGAGGACAACCAACTTTGAAGGACTTCTGGCTAAACGCTTCTCAGGTTGCACTCTGGCTGATGGGACAGTGGTAAGGGGATTTCTAAAGAGCAGTCCTTTAGTCCACAGCTCTTTGGGCAGGGAAAAAGCCTTCTCTCATACATAGCTGTGGTAACGGGAGACTGCAAAGGGTATCTCCTGCAGCCTTCTCTGCCAGGAAAATTCTGACTTGCCCAGGCAGCGTAGCATGTCAAGTGTGTCTGTACTCAGTGGGTTATAGTTGGGTGAAGGGATTCTTGAGTTTAGAGCGTGGTAGATAGGATGCCTTAGGGCTCATGAGAAAGTGTACTGATTGTGTACTGTTTCAGTTCTCCTGGGCACTGTGTTATTTGCAGCAGAAGCCACTTTGGTATGGAGAACCACAAAGTAATTATGGCACGGTGACTGCGTTGTAACATTTGTTCTCTGCATGCTGATGACACATTACAACTAAAAATCCCCTCTTCTGTTCATTTCTAGTTACCACATGGTTACCACATAGTACCAACTTTCCACCCCACATTGCCTGTTAGGGTAGTCCTACTTGCAGGGGCACCACTAGCTTCCACTTTCAGTATCTCATTCGGTAGGTTGTAGAGGCAGAGCCAAGAGAAACAGCTCACTGAATATCTCTAGAGTCATCTCTGTGCTTTTTCTGTCTGAAATCTCAGCCAAGTGCTCTGCCAGCCAAATGCCCTGAGAGCACAGAATCCACGTGTGACTCACAAGCCGCTGGTCTGAGGTCCACTGCTCTGTCCAGCTGGTGTCTTGAAACCTACTTGGATGTGATAATTCAGCCTACCAGGCAAGCCTGGTGGACCTGTTAGTAATTTGCTGTGGATCAGTAGGTGCCACTAATTAAAAGGGGAAGTCCTGTGAGATTTTCCTCCTGGCTGAATTTGAGATCTCTCAAGAATATGGCTTTATTTTTCTGACAAATTTCATATGAAGTTTGCAGCTTTAATTAAATTGGCTTCACTGGATTGTTTTTATCTCTTTGGAGAAGGTAGAAACAGAGGCGGTTATAATAGAGAAAAAGAAAAAACAGAGTATGGCTTGAAATAAAGAAATTCTCCCCTCCCCTCCCCTCCCCTCCCCTCTTTCTGATCTGCCTAGAGACTGTGAAGCCCTGGATGCAGTCATCTGACCTCTTTTAAACACACAGTGAAGCCTGCAATTATAAATGGGTATCCAGAGAGTGCACAGTGGGGACAACCAGTCTGGTGGGAGCAATAATGCAGGATTTATTGCAGCAGCACAGTTTTCAAGCCTGCAGTAAAAGGTTATGTTAGCATCCTGCAGTTAAGCCCCTTATTTCTAAAGGGCTTAGGACTGACTCATGTCAGTGCCTCCTGAGCAAGAACTCAGTGCTCTGCTGCTTCTCCTTGAGCCTTCGGTGCCCTTTCAGGCTCTGTGTCTAACAGCAGATGAAGCAGCAAGCAGAGTTGGGAGCCCTGATAGTCCTCTTGGTGGAGATCCCACATTCTGGAATGAGGGGTTTGAGAGGACAGAGATTTGACGTTAGTCAAAATGCCCCTTCGAGGGATGATAGAGGCAGAGTGCAGGCGCAAGAGGAGCGGGAGGAGGCAGACTCTAGCCTTGGAGCGGGAGGAACTGAGTGCCAACCTTGATCGAGAGGCACCACCTGGCCCTCTGCATCCTCCTCTTTGCTTGGAGGAGACAAACTGCTGTACAGTGCTTTGAAAGGCTCAGTAAATCAAAACATGCAGCTGTGTATGAGAAGGTACAAAACAGAGTGGTTTGCAAGGAACTTTCCCTTTTTTTTTTTAAACAGAAAAAACCAGAAGTGCCGCCTCCCTCCACCAACCCATTTCTGGAGGATGAAACTGGGACAGAGACAGACGAAATTGTGATCGAGAAGAACGACACAGACAGAGTAAGTCTTCAAAATTCTTGAGCTGTCAGTGAGGCAGTCACTGTGTTATCTCTGTAGTGTGTTTCATCCGTTACTTCTGCAACACCAAACCACTTGGAAAAGCACTGGCTTTCCAAAGCACTCTGCAAATGTTAAAGGAGTGAATAGTAAGCACTATTGTTTTATCTGGCACCAATATGAAAGCCTGCAAGCGCCATATTTCACTCATCAGACTGACAGTTTCGAAGTGTTCAGTTTTAAGTTGTTCAGGCCTGGCACCCTCTTTGTGCGGTGAGTTTACAGTCCTGTAAATGGGCTGTTTACAGGGAGTATCCTGATATATGACCAGCACCATAGGTACCACTCACATCCTCACCCCTGGAGATTTTGTGGGGTGATAGCTCTCCATTAGCACTATTTGATGCCGTGCATCCCCTCCAGCTTTATATATGAGTTGGGTGGCCCTCTGCCTTCCACCTACAGCAAAAGTCCTGAAATAGAACTATTAAGCCAAGTTTTGCCCCTTCCATTAAAATACGACTTGGAGAGGTAGTATTGGTAGGGCTTTATCAGTGATCTGTAAGATTGATACCGAGAACCTGGGGAGTTAACGTGCATTGTGTATTTTTTTGTGCAGAGCTTTCTTTCCACTCTCTGTAGTGGCTGAAAGAAGGTTGCCCTGATGCCCTGAATTGGCATGAGGGATTGGCCACGCTGTGAAAAGTCAGGAGTGCTGACAAGCAGGTGAAGAGATAAAACACAAAACTGTGGGCTGTTTTTAATGAATAGTAGAATTCACTGCCCTGGCCAGAAACAGTTTAGTGCTCCTGTGAAAGGAGCTCCTTTGCTCCCTGTACGTAAGGAGTCTGGTTTTCCTCCTGGTGTGAAGGCTGCACCCAATCCACTGGGCTATTCCTTGAAATACAGTCTGTGGAGCGGTTACCCTCTGTCTCTGGGCATTCCTTGTGTTAATGCCCGCAACTCAGTGCTAGGATCTGCTGCAAGAATGACTGTGCCTCAGACTCCCATCTTGCTGATGCATGCTTGGAAGCCTCAGCCTTTAGGCCTCGCTGCTTCCCTTTTTGGGTGTCATCAGTTGGTGGCTGGTGCTGCTGAGTTAGTGCTGGAGGCCTCATCTTTTGCTGTCAGTAGCTGAAGAAGAGAAGGAAAAGGAAGGGTTGCAGATGAACAGTTCTGGTTGGTGGAGCGCTTTCAAGATGCTAGCCTTGAATTCTCTGAGAATTCAGGACGCTTGCAAGTGTGGGGAGGGGGGAGAATTCATGTTAAAAAGAACCTCTTTTAGTGACCCTAGCAGTTAGATTTAATCTGTTTACTTTGGATAGTAATGAAAGGAAACTGGGCCAGCTGCAGACCTCCTTACTGTGACAACAGTAACCTTTTATTATTTCCATCAAACTCGAGGAGGAAATAGCTTAAACATCTGCAGCTTTTGGACAGGATTGCACACTCAGAAATACAGCTTTACTGCTACTGTTAAAAGATTTAGTATTCTCTCTACCAGACATGCTGGGAGCAGCATGATGCAAAGACCCACGCGCACTCACAGCAATACGGTCCTGCGCTAGGATTCATCTCTGCCAGCCTGGTGAATTGTAAACATAATGCATCTGCAGCCTTGTGTTGGCACTGCTGTTCTGGAGACCTTCGCGACTGGAAGGTTTCTGTAATTACCACCTATTGTTTTCCTCCCAGCTCTGATGAGCGTGTGCATCCGGCAGAAACGAGCAGGCGCCGGCAAAGGGGCTGGGATGGTGGATGCTGGATAGTGGCTCTTTCCCAACACAGTAAAAACTTACATTCTCCAGTCATGCTGTTAGTTAAAAGGTTAACGAAGCCAGTCTCGTAGAGGTGGTCTGGTCTCCATAAAACTATTTGTTCTCTTTAGGTTTGCAGCTGCATGTTAGCATTCATTTTTGTGTCTTCGAGTCTTAATTATTTCTGAGAAATGCGTGCTTTGCTATTCTGTGCTATTTCTGCAAATGACCTAGTGCTACCTTCTCAGTCATTTAGGAGAGTACCTGCTTTAGGCTGTCTTGATTTGCTTTTCTTTGGGTTAAAAAAAAAAAAAAATTGAACTGGAAAAATTTGTCTTTGCCTGGGAGCTGAACCTGGCTTTTTGTGGAGAGAGGCAAGAATTCCACTCCGGAGTCACTGATGCCGCCTTTGCGGGCAGTGAAAAATTGTCAGCTTGCCAGCAGACAACAAGGAAAATTGTCTATCAATAAGAAAAAATCTAGTCGTAAAACAAAGAGGAGCTTAAAGGCCTGCTCCAGCCGTGGTACTTAAACATAACAACTTTAAGCATATTGTAGTCCCAGTGGCTTCAGTGCGATGTGCTTGGCTATTATTACCATACTGCGCTTTGTAGAGTATGGTAATAATAAGTTGGATTTTGCGAATGTATCCCGACTGTAGGAATGTACAAAAAAGTTGTTTTGCAATGGTAAATTAAACCTCAGGCTTTTAAAAATACTGTATAAACTGGGAGCAAACCGAATTACTGCCAAATGGCATATGTGCTTACTACTCTAAATTTGATTTTAAAGTAGAACTCTGCATCTTCAGAAACATCTTTCACAGTGAAAGCAATCCTGTAATGTTGCCTGTATAATTCCAGCTCCAGTAGTTACGTTGTGTTTATCTAAATAAAATTCATCCAGATGAGGTCTATAACTTCAAATTATTATCCTTAATGTTCTAAAATGTAGGAATTTTTCGGTGTTTCTTCCGAACAACTGCTGTGTTTCATTTTGGAGGTGGCTAGTGGAGTCCTGTTACTGTTGGAAGGATGCAGTGAGATTTCCTTATTTGCAAATTGCCTTGATCCTCTTCTGTTGAAATCTGTTATAAAAGCATAGAACAGTCTTCTCTGTAAGAATATTTTACAAGTGAAAAGAAAACTTCTTGGAATATTAACAGCTCTGCAAGAGCAAAGGAAGACTGTGACATACAGACTTTGTATATTCTGTTGATCATATGCCTTTGATTCTCTGACAGCAAATTTCTGGGTGGTAGTGTTCCTAAAGACTTAGATCCTCCTATGCTGCTTGCATTAGTGTTTCTTCTAGGTCTTACAGGATGGGTTTGAAATCAACACTCTAAATGTTTCCTTACAGCCAAAGAAGCCAAAGGTCCCAGACAATCCTTTTCATGGCATTGTTTCCAAGTGCTTTGAGCCTCACCTTTATGTATATATTGAGTCCCAGGACAAGTGAGTAACCAGCATGCTCTTTTGGTTTTATTTGCTTTTGAATGTATATTACAGTGGCGTTGCCCTAGATTCTGTATTCAAGTTGCAGAAGATAAATTTCTTGAAGTGCTCATGGATCAGGACATTTAAAATGAGTGAGGCCTTTGCTCAGGCAAAAATATGCGTGTTCAGAGGGCTGTGGATGTTGGTTTTATCTGTAATTGCAAAGGCCTGCAGGAATGATGCCCACTGCCTTTCTGCGGAAGAGGCTTAGTGTTTCTGAAATTGCTTCTGCAGTTCCCATTGCAGACATATGCCTTTCTTTCATCTCATGTCTTCCGCAAATAGTAGGTTTGTTTTTTCTGTAAAATATACATGTGCCTTGCTGGCAGAGGAGTTTCAAGATTCACTTTATAGAAGTTCTTTGAGATTCTCAGATGAAAGCTGCTGTAGATGAGTTAGCTGTAAGATAACATTCTGGTCATTCACAGACTGGGATATTGCTAGGAGTTTTTGCATCCCTAGAATCCTTCTTCCTCTTCCTCTTTGACTTGCAGCAAAATACTTCAGTGAAAGGAGACTTCAGCTTGGAGCTCTGAAATGTTTTTAGAGTTATGTTTTCTTGTGCACCTTGATTCCTACCAGGGTTTAAATAACATCTCTATAATGCCTGCAGTGTCAGTTAAGGTAGGAGATGGTTGAGAAATATTTAACACAGTCTCTTAGTACAGGTCAGTGGCTGGAAGTGAAGAAGAGGTGGCTGCCTCGCGTAACTCATCTGTCCATGGACTTTCTGTATGGCAGTGTGCATCAATTGAGGCTCGCAGTGTCACAGTTTTGTCCAAACCCCAAGTTAGCCATCTTGAGGAAGGGTTTCTGTGTCCTGTAAGTCTTTTATGCTTAAAAAATAAATAAATAAAGCCTTGCATAATGGTTTGTCATGCTGGGATTAGGTTCTACTCTGCAGCATAACAAAGGGAAAAAAGGATTTTTTCCTCCTCAGCAAATTAAGCATTACCTTGTCTGAGTGTTTCTTCCCTTCTCACGGAGGGCCATGTTAATCCCTGTTTTGGTAATTCTACCCCACCGTGCTCCTAGTCCTTTCAGGTTTTTTTTTTTTTTCCCCCTTTTCCTTTACAAGCCTGAAATGTTTTCTATTAGCTTTATAGCCACAAACTGCAAAGGAGTTCAAAGGAAAACTGCCACAGCATTCCCCATGCTGCGTTCCTCTGCCAAAATTTGCTTTTCTTTGTCATTTTTCACTCTTTCACCCCCTTCGAAATGTTGAGGAGTCTGTGACTGATATCTGAAAATGAGGAATTGCTTAGATAACTGTTTATTTGGGCTTTGACTAGAGAAAGTAGTGTGATAGTTTTGTTCATCATTGCTTTAGTCTACTACAGCAGAAAGCAGCTCGGTCCTTTTCTCCTGGAAAATTGTTTCCATGCTCATTTAAAGGAACATAGTGCCAAATTCTGTAGCAGTTTAACGGGAGACACCTGAAAGAAAAAATGCTGCTCTCCACCCCTAGCTGCAGCATAAATGCCAGATTTCTAAGCAGATTTCGTTTCTGTCCCTTTGGGGCTATGTGTGTTTAGCTCTTGCTCGTGGTCTGGCAGAGCACGAGGAGCGGCCGCTTGTGCGGTGAGCAGTTCTGCGGGAGCGGAGCAATGGCTCCGTTAGAGGTGAGTGCTGTGAGTGTGCAGAGCCATGTTGAAGCGTGCTAAAATGTGCATTAATTGTTTGGAAAAACTGACGTGTTCTCTTTGTGGTATGTCTTTGTGGCCCCATGAGCAGAGGGGTTTCCAGCGTACCCAGTCAACGGATGCAGTTTACAAGTACAAGGTCTGGACATCTCAACGTCATTCCCCTTTCCCGGTGCCCAACTGATACCAGCAGCTATTCACGGCCCTGAACTGACTGACTTATTGAGCACAGTGTGGAGTTGTCTTGGTCCTCTCTCATGATTGCTAAAGATGCAGAAAAAGCAGTGAGTAGGTTGAGTGAAAAGAAAAAAAAGAGGAGAAATAAAAGGATTTGAGAACTATAATAAAATTCTGTTCTGGTACGATTTCATTTCATATTTTCTCCTGGTTAGATGTGGAGCATCCTTGCTGTTAGGAAATAGCACATCTGCCCTACCAGCAAATTTTGCAACGCCTATATGGAGAGAATGTTATTTTCTGTAGCTCTCCTGCCTCCTTGTTTTGTCTCCTAGTAGCTTTTTCTGCCAGATTTTTGGAGCTTCCATTGTTCCAGGTTCTTAGCTTTGTTTTGCCAAAGCCCAGTATTTGTGCCAACTGAAACCAGTGTGAAAGTTTCATTGACATCAGCTGAGGTGTGGAGCAATATATATTAGTACCATTAGTACACAATGGCCTAATGTTTTCCTTGTCTCCATCCCATGCTGAAATAAGAGCAGCGATCCTGGCCTGTGCCAGGCACTTTGGCCAGGTTAGTATCAGAATAAGCATGAAGCTATAGCACTGCTCTCCCAGCTATTTGGGACAGCTGCATCTGCTTGTACATCCCAGTTGACAAGACCTTGAGGGACTGGGGAAATGTAGATGCATTTCGCTTTGCCTCAGAGAAGAGGAGAACATGTGGAGGAAGCATAAAGAAACAAAAGCCATTGACATTCCTCACTGTGTCTTGAGACAGAATCAAAAAAAATGGGGCTGGTGAATGCTAAGAAAGCCCCATTTTGTTGCACAGATGGAGCAAAGCACAGATGCAGAGGTGAAAAATGCAGCTGTTTAATTTAGTGGGGCTTTTGACAAGGGGCAAGCCACGTCTGCTTTGCTTGAGAACCGGAAGGAATGCTACAGCTTGTGCCACATGTGAGCCCTCCTTCCATCGCCATCTGTTTGACTAATGCGCAGCTACGGTGGGAAGTGTAATTTGCTTCACTGTGGTCAACTACGTTGAATGCCTCGGTTCAGCGTTCAATTGCTTGTGCCAACGTGAAGATTTATCGCATCAGTTGAGCAGCCTGATGCTTTCACAGTTCTTGCAGCAAAGCGGAGGAGCGGGGTGTGTGTGTGGAATCAGAGCTACCTAAAGTACGCAAAGCAGCACACAATAAGCATGGAAAAGGGGCTACTTGTCTTTGGAACAGCCGATGAGCCTAGATTAAGCCAAAGAATCTTGCTTAGCAATTGTAAAGCCTTGGGTTTTCAAGGACAGACCTGTAGATTAGTTTGGCTCAGAAGAGCATCCACAGTAGGAATTCATTTCTCTTGGTGCCCTAACCTGTAAGTTTATCGGGGAAGAGCCATGTCACCTTTTCCGCTGGTGCAGTGCTGTGGATTCTGCGGTGAAATGGCATGATGATGATTTTTCTCTTTCACAAGATGAACAGAAAGAAAGGACAGAAACTGGGGAAAAGCTGTTGTTGCTTGCTTTTTTTCGCCTTTAGTTGTCACTGGTAAGCGAGAATGTGCTCAAGGATGTTAACCACCATCAGTACTGGTGGTAAGGTTTGTACCCATCCCAGGAGAATGGGGCACAGTCTCTTTGGGTGAATTCTCATGCTGTGCTGCGTGCCCTGTGAACTGGCTTAAAATTGAAAGAACATTAAGTTGAAATTCTTTGACAGAGTTTTTAAGAAGGATTTTCATTTCCTTGGGCAGCATTTAGCTGTCTTGTCAAGTAAGTCAGTTCCTGAAACACGACAACAATGATTAAAAATCAGCTGCAAAGGCAGTCATCCTGTTTAAAACTGGTAGCCCAGTTCCTCATGGGAGTTACAGTTCAGATCCTTTCTTTTCACATTCTCCTTCTAAGGATTTGGCTTTCTGCATAGCTAACAGCTCAGCCCAGCCAGAAGATTAGATGCTGCAGCCCTCAGCAAGAAGAGGGGCAAAGGCTGTGCAGTGGGCAGGGGAGCTGAGGGAAGTGAAGTCAAGACTGTAGTGAAAGTGGGAGTATAAAATACATGAATTTGGCAGCTATTCTCAGTCAGCAGAGTGCCATTTGGTCATCTGAAATGTCTATATATTCCTCGAAAGCTAACCTTTCTTGTGGAGGAACATATATATTTGTGTGTATGGGGGAGGGAGTTTATTGCTGTAGTTTAATTCATCTGGCAGACGACTACGCTTAGCTAAGCTGCAGCATCAAGAGGGCTGTTCTTGGTTCCCGACAGGATGTGCTGTCTCTGGAGGAGCAGGGCTGAAGGAACTCCCTGAGATCAGAGGACTTGTTTGGTTCTGTATTGATCATTCTGGCCTTCTGCCAAGCTAAAAAGCCTTTCTGTCTTGATGAAATGGTGGAGTGAAGTTTACTGTTGCCTAAAGACCAAAATATTTGAGTAAAGAGCAGGTCATAATGGATCACTGGAGACAATAGTAGGGCTTTTTGTGCTTTAAAAAGAGTTTAAGTCAGAAGTGCGCCTGTCCTCACGCTAAATAAAGCTTCTTTAAAGGATGTGTCAAGTTGTGCAAAACCAGGTGGTATCCAAATGGGGGCAAGAAATTGCAAATGGCACACCGTTTTGAGCACATCCCATTAAAAGGCATATTCCCCAAGGCCTGCTCTGAAGGCAGTTGATATGGGAAGTCCAACTGTGACTTTTGCTGGTGCCAGGAATGAAACTTGAGCATAAGCTTTATGCACTTTCATCAGATGTGCTGAACCCAGTCTTGGCAGACTTTGCAAGATTTTATATGTGACTGGAGAACAGACTGAAGCTGCCACTAAAACTCTGAGTACAAAAGGTCATTACTCATCAGCCCAGTCTTCCATTATTGTACGAGGCTTGTGCTGAGGAGGTGGAGATAAGAAAGGGCTGCAATACCAAACTGCTAAAATCGGAATGTGTTTATTGGTGTCACAAGACAGGGCATCTGGTTTTATGTGTTATTCTCTCTCTTCCCTCCTTTTCCTCCCCAGAGTACTAAAATATCTTTCCCTTTTTCCCTTGCATTAGAAATCTCGGCGAACTGATTGACAGGTTTGTGGCTGACTTCAAGGCTCAAGGTCCTCCCAAGCCCAACGTGGATGAAGGAGGAGCCGTCTTGCCCAGCTGTGCCGATCTCTTTGTTTATTACAAGAAGTGCATGGTGCAGTGCTCGCAGCTCAGCACGGGAGAGCCGATGATAGCCCTGACTACCATATTCCAGAAGTACCTTCGAGAATATGCCTGGAAAATTCTGTCTGGAAACTTGCCCAAGTGAGTTTAGCTGCCCAAATGCTGCAGCACAGTCTGAGACATTCCAGTAAGGAGCAGATGCTTTATAAAGCTAATTAACAAATGTATGCTTGTGAACATTTATGTTTTGCTGTCAAAGAAACCACATAGCAGCAATATGTCCACATTTTCTTCAGGATTTTCTCATAAGTTCAGTTTCTTGCACTGAGAAACAGCAAGAGACCAAATGGACAGCCCTAGTACTTTTTTTTTTTTTTTTTTATCAAGGGTCCCTGGAAGTTAGCTTCATATTCTGTTTTGATGAACAGTCAGATTTCCAATTTCTTAAAATTCCTTTTAAAATGCCAGCCCCAGTCTCTTCAGAGAGATTCGACTTTCAGAATTGCACGTACCCTGCAACTAGGTAACAAATTCATACTGTGATTCTCAGCTGCCTGGTGTTATGAGCTCAAAATTATACCTATATATAATTTATAATGAAGATCATTATTTGTGCGGTGCTAAAGTGCTTATCTAATTAGTTCTGCTCTGAAAATTTTAGATACATATGAATAAAAGACATAGGTGTAAATCCAGTAAAAATAAAGGAATTCATTATGGGCTTACGCTAAAATAGGTAAGGGTACAGGCTGAGGGACGTCCTTGAGAAATCTCCAAACTACAGATAATTTTTTGTGCTATTTGCCATCTTCACTTTGTTTCACTTGTAAACCTGGGAGCAGCAGAATGAATTTCTGAAACTAGTAAAATCTTTTGCAGATGGAAGGGGAGAGGGTTACATCCAGAGGAGTGGAAAGATAAATTTAATGTGCGTTCTCCATCAGACCTCAGTTGCATTCTTTGTACGCATTTTTTTTGTGTGCTCCGTTTTTGCTGTCCAAGATAAATATCACTGTCCTATTTTTTAATGGATTTGGATTATAAAGAGTTGAGAGGTAGGGAATTTCCTGACTCTAAACTGTTCTGATTCTTTCTTTGTTGATATAAAGCAGTTAATCACTTGAACACAGTGGAAAGAAGCCACATCTCCTGTAATTTATTGTGTTGATATCGTCAGCTTTTAAAATGGGTTACCAAAGTTTCAAATGTGTTTTGAAATCTATTTAGTATTGAGAAGATAACTATGACAAGCCGCATGATAGTTATTGAGATCTTTCTGTAGTCTTTCATTAGATTTTGAGTAACTGACAGTCAAGGTGAAGTTAGCTGAGAAAGCTATATTAAGCTTAGTTCTGATCTGATGGAAAAGGTTGAATTGTCCCTTGCCTGAACACTTGACCTCAAGTTCTGTTTGTCATCTTAAAAGATATTTTCTATCCATAATAGTTATGAGTTTGATGCAAAAATGATTGCAAGACGTTCTCTGGCCTGTGTTACAGAGGACGTTGGACTTTGTGGTCTTAATGGTCTTTTTTGGCACTGAAATCCAGTAGTGATTTTGCAATATGTGTGTCTGTGTATACCTGCGAGCCTTACAGGATTGGTCTTTTTTTTCCAGAACAACTAGCAGCAGTGGTGGGCTCACCATCACTAGCCTGCTGAAAGAAAAGGAAGGCTCTGAAGTGGCGAAGTTTACTTTAGAAGAACTCTGTCTCATTTGCAGCATCCTTAGCACTGCAGAGTACTGCTTGGCAACCACCCAGCAGGTGAGCTTTCCTCTACAGCCCCTCTGAGATGGCACCGGCAGCTGCCCCTGTTCTCTCGAGATGGAGTGCTGCTCCTTCTTCAAGGGTAGGCTGCTGTGGAGAGGAGAGGAGTCAGAAAGACTAAAACGTATGTGGTAGAGTCTGCTCTGCATAGTGTCCTGCTGATTATGGCACTCTACATAATTAAGTCTATTTTTCAAAGGGAGGAAAGTACTGATTTTGCTGTTTCTCCCTGGGAAAAGTCGTATGATTATAATCCTGCTTTGCATCCTCAGTTTTGCATGGCATCTCTTTTATACTTGTTACATAATTTCTCTTAATGGAATGACAAGGAAAAAAAAGAAAAGCTCTGCTTGTGGTTTATGATCTGCTTTTTATAAGAACAAGAAAAAGACTGATTCATCAGGAAAATGCTCACATCAAGTATTGGGGCAAGGCAGAATGAGGAGACAAGATATTTATGCTGATAGGCTGGCTTTGCAGCCGCAGTGCTTCTTATATTGAGGTACTTTCAGAACGCTGTAGATCAGTAGGTCAGCTGAGACATTTGGCCAGAGCCAGGCCTCTCCGTCACTAGAACTGGTGATCTTCCTTCTCTGCGCTTTGGGCACAGACAGCATGTTGGAAAACATATTTGTTAGTGGGAATGATGCCAGGGTTAAGGTAGTACTGATGTTATACTCCAATTACCCATATAACCTTGGAGATTAAATTCTTTGAGGACACCATCATTGGCCATCCTGGGAGACCAGTATTTCCACAGAGAGAGATTTCTATTTCCATTGTTCACTTGACTGAGTTTTGGATATGGTCTGGGTACGGTTTTGAAACTGATTTTTCCAGGACATAAGTTTTCAAGCATGGTCATTTCAGGTGAGAAATCTGATCTTTCTATTGCTTGTTTTCTTTCCTAACAGTTGGAAGAGAAACTCAAAGAAAAAGTGGATGCAAGTCTAATGGAAAGAATCAACCTGACAGGAGAGATGGACACTTTCAGCATGTATGTCCAACCGCAATATGCCGAACATCCTAGTTTGTCAGCCAGATAACGCTGGAGTAGTACAAGCACAAGATCCTAGCGTTGTAGGATCTAGCCAGCAAGTGTCAGGATATGCAGCCTAGGTATAGGCATTTTCCTGGTGAAGGAACAGTCATTCCTTGGCTAGTCCAAGAGCAGCAGTAGTACAGACTTCAGATGTAGTTGCTCCCCATCGTCCTAGCCAAAGGAACAAGAGCACTGGAAAGAGGAAAGGAAATAGTGAGTTTCCATTTGAAACATCATTTGCATCTTGGCAGCTCCATGAGGTGGCTGTTACATTTCAAGAAAGGAAGCTATTTCAGTGCATTCCTTCCTGCTTTAACTTCCCACTGTTAATCAGCAGCCTTGTCAGTGTGATCAAACCCCATTTCAGATGACATAAAAGATTGACCCAGTCTTATATTTGGGGATTATAATTGAGAGAAGATTATCATTCATTAAAATAACTTTTCATGTAACCATGCTAAAAATACTCCCCTCTAACATCTTCCCCTCTCTACTGCTGACAAACAGATTAAATATTTTTTGAGAGAAGGAAATGGAAGCAAAAAATAATTAGTTATTTTGCCTCACGTCAGGCCAAAAAAAAAAAGCCCGTGGTGAAGCTGGGAAAGTAATTCAAATCACCAGCTCTCATTCTCCCTAAAACTAAAATTCAGCACAGATAACGGTAAGGCTTTTTCGGAAGACTTCCTTCCTGTGATTCCTCTTCTCTCGCTCCGCTGGGCAGGATACCACTGAATTTCCATTCAGGTTTTTCACATGGGCTCAGGCTCCACTCCAGTCTGCACAGGCTCCCTTCCCTTTAGGTATTTCAGACCTTTTTAAGAAGAGCGAATCCCTGATTGAAAGCTAGGGTTGCTGGATCCACCAAGCCAAAAAAAGCAAGGTAACTGGGGAGTAGGAATAAAATTTGCCATGTGGTAGGATTTTCCTCATGTGGACAAGTCGAGGGAAATTTTTGCTTTTTCTTGTGACCTGTCCATGAAAAGCGAGACAACTTGTGTTGCTGCTCAGGTTCCTTGGTGGCTGCCTCTCCAGGTGCTTTGTTGCAGGCAGCTAATATGACGTGTTTTGGAAATTGTTTTAACGTATAGTTCACGTTTGCAGTTTTGGGTAGCTTTAAAGTTAAACCTTCAAGCCTGATGTATCTTGTAACAAAGACTTTTTAATTGACTTTCAGTCTGTTCCAGAATAACATTTTGTCCAGTCTTCTGTCAGTGTAAGTCGTAGCTATAAACCTCTCTTTGGCGTTTGCTCATTGAACATCAAACAAGTTGTTTCTTCTGGGATTTGATGTCTTGTTAGGCACAATCATAAAAATAGTGATAAAATGTTGCTGCTTGCACACGCTGGAAAGCCTTTCTTCCCTCACAAAAAGGAGATTACAGAACTAACAGCAATGCATATAAAGCAATTGACTGGAGAGGTTTCTACCGCCAGGGTAGCGAACCATTTTATTTAGAAGAATGTGGGAAAGATAGTGGGCTCTTCTTGAAGTTCAGCAGAAGGAGAATTAATATATGAATCCAGAAATCCATGACTTAAGGGATCCCCTGAAGGCCTAAAGTACAAAACTTTCTAGGTTCTCTGTTAGAACCCGTTCTGCTTGTTTATTGCCCCAACTTCCCTATCTGTAAAATTTTGTATGTCTATCAGGAGTTGTATGGGGATTCATTAACTGCTGCTAATGCATCATTAAATGCTGCCTGGGGCAAAAGTTTTAAATGGCTCCTAGCATGACCAGAAGCCAAACTTTCTTGGCACATCATGATGCTTTACATTTACAACACACCTCTTGCCACACTGTTACCCCTATAAAGTAGGTGTGTTTATTCTGAAGCGTAGACAAATAGATTTTTCTCCCTGCTTGCCTGTGCTTGGTGACCCAGCCTTAGACAGAGTTCTGACATGTGGAAACTAGTCATGAAGTCAGTTGCTTTCCATTAAATGGGTTGTATTTCATTTTGGTGCTAAATCACAACTCTTTCCTACAACTCACTGACAGCAGATGCCCTGTAGGAGCCAGCTGGGCCCAAAAGACCAGTTATTTCAGTCTGGCTCCCTTGGCACTGGTTGAGCTGGGGAATCTGCCAAGGAAGTAAATTCCCTGATGCCCAGCAGAGGCACTGGCACAAGTGTTCGCAGGTGTTTGTGTCTCAGTGCAAGTTTCAGATCGTGTAACTTGAAGCCAGTGATCACTTCTCCTCCATTATTAATTTTTCCAACTTGTCCAACATTTTGGACAAGTTTTGTCTTTGTAACAAGCAAAGTAATTGCTCTAAAGAACTGGTCTTTTATTTAGTGTCCTGTTCCAGTCTTTATGTGCTAAAGCTCTAAGAAAAGGAATAGATGACCTCTGTTTGTTGTAGTGATGAAGAACGCCCAGGCTTCCCAGCAGCAAAGTTGTAAGTGGGTAATTCCATGCCTCACTGAGGAGGTGGATGCTTAAAAATATTTAAAGGAAATACTTTTAAAAGTGAACTCCAGAGAAGTAGTCAGAACTTCATGAAGAAGAGGAGGGGGAGGAAAGATGGTTTCAAGGAACCACTGGTCAGATTTTATATAGGTGCCACAATTCTCATCTGTGCTAGCATCATTAGAAAGAACAAAATTGAAATGCAATTCTTGCACGCATGATCCCAAAGTTGTAAACAGACATCTGTGACAGATTTAAAGTTTATGCTGACTTTAAAAACTGTACTTGCATTGTGCAACACTCATTTGGTTATTGTTTCCTAGCAGAAATTGTCTCTAATGCTAGTACTGGGTTACGTGCCCACAAGGGTGATCTGAGCTGCTGAAGACAGTGTTTCTCAACTGTTGTTTTAGGATCAGTTGCACCTGTAGGCCCATCATTGTGTTCCAGATCTTATATAGCAGGATCAAATATATCTCTCAGCAATATTGTGCTGTTATATTAAAAAAAAAAAAAAAAAAAAAAGTCTTTGACTAATGTGTCCTTCAGTCTGGTATATGTCTCCAAGAAACGAAAACAATGGATGGCTGCAATCCTAGACATAGTATAAATAAGACATCTGCCTTGATCTTCTCAAATGTGAGACATTCAGAACTCATACAGATGTGCTTTTAAAACCCCCTTTGCAAGTTTCTGTGAGTCGTAGAACATTGACTGTGAATGGGTGGAGAGACGATTAAATTTTATTTTTGTGCAGACTGAATTAAAATTGAAGCAGAATCCCAGCTTGGCTTAGTACTCGGAGGTTCTTTTCTTCCCGATGCAGGGTGGGTTACCCAGTCTGACGTGTTTGCTCCCCAGCCCCTTCTGTATGTTAAAGCAGAGAAAGGTCAACTATAGAAATGCCCTCTGTGTTAATCCACACTGCATAGCTCCCTGAAGAACAGCATGCAGAATTTCTTGGGTTCTTCTAAGTACAAGTTTTAATCCACATGTATATTCACGGCACAGTGCTAGTGTAATCTAGTAGATGATTTTCTTCCTTCCACAGGCAAATAAACCAGCTCCTGCACTTTGTTGCTGAGTATTGTCCGACTTGTGCTTGATTTTTTGCAGTGTGATCTCCAACAGCATACAGCTGTTAGTGCAGGACCTGGACGCGGCCTGTGACCCTGCCCTGACTGCTATGAGCAAGGTAGGGATCAGATTTGTTTGGGGAATAGCTCGCTTTAAGATGCATCATGTAGTTCTTGTCTGCTTTAATTGCATGATTTCACTCTTAACGTATCCCTTACGCTGTCCTGAGACTTAGCTATATATTGATTGCTGCTTCTTGCCGCTTAGAGCAGCGATTGCTGTAGTTATAAATACATCCTTCAATCCAAATGCCTATAATTCGGGTTAGAGCTTCCATTTGTTTGCAGCACGCTGAAACACACAGACAATATAATGCTTTCTGTGAGTATCCATCTCAATTTTCTCTTTCCGCTCTTACCTAGGGACTCTTTAGGATTGGAAGATTTTCATTAGCATAAAATTTCAAATACATCTTCTCATTTGCTATCCTCTTCATATTCTTTGGTGAGGAGTTTTACTAGCCTAGTTGCCTCTGGCTTTTAAATGGAGATACTGAAGGTAATACAGAGTTGGGATCGAGCCCTGTTGCTTCTGTGATCCTCTCGAGGGTATATGGAGCTGTTCCTAGAGAGGCCCATGTGATTAGTGCTTAAGGATTCTGTTGCAGTTATGCTGCTAGCTTTTATACATTTGAAACGCAGAGCTGTGTTTTCTTGCCAAAGCATTGTGAAAACCCAGACTGCTTTAGACAGAGGTGAAGACAGCAAAAGTGGATTGAAGTATTTTTTTTAATTAGAAATATTAAACATAGATCTCCATTTTTGTAGGATCAACATACTATCTAGCTGCCATGAATTTTAATAGCTTTCTGCTTTATGATGTATTCCAGCTGTAACTAGCCACCACCCCCAGCTAGTATGTGAAGTGGAATGCAGCTAGTAATCGAGCTTGTACGTGTCCCAAATTGAAAGATGCTTTTTTTTTCCCCCTCCAGTGAAATAACACCATTAGGAAGGGCTCAGACTTCAGGTGTCGCTTGTGTGCTGTGACAGTTCCTTAGCTCTCCTCCTGAACCTGCCTAGCATAGTAACATTTGAATCACTTAGCTCGAACTGTTTATACCCAAGTAAACCACAGCCTTCAGAAAGCGGCAGCTGGCAGACCATTTATTTTTGTCTTTGGAACACCAGTAAAATGCAGCCCATGTGATGGGACTGATGAGATATAAACAAGTGAAGTGCTATGAAATTAGCTAAATAAATACTTGTCATTTCTGCACATATTCCACGATTTGCATCAGACAGAGTTGCTTTTATGTGATTTTTAACTAGACCTGGGCTTGGTGCAAGAGTTACTTCTGCCTTGCCCTCCTCCTTCCTTTCCTTCAGGGCTTATTTATTACTCTGCTAGTTGAATAAGAAATGCATATAATTATTTAAATGCACAGTTGAATTTGAAAGTGTAAAATTTCAGTCTATATCCAAGGGGTAAAGACTGTATGGCTAATCCATTCCAGTTTTCCTACAATGTGAACGCACGTCTGTCTCAAAGCCACTACTCCGTTAGGGCTCTCCCTTTGTTTAGCTTCTTTTCATTTACTTCACTCTGGTGTTCTCTGAGACTGCACACTCCTAGTCCTTTGTTTGAAATCTGACTTTTGTTTTCTTACAAAAATGTTTAGTAATATAGAGGTAAATTAAGAAATACTTAAACCTCTAAATCCACTTTGGCTTCAGGCCACTTTGAGAGATTTAGCATGGGAAGCAGCATCATGCATATTGTTTTCAGCTGGGAATGATGCTCAATTTTGCTGATTCTTTACCTTGTCTGTTCTGGAAGAAATGGTACATAATGAGAAGGCTCCATTTTGCCAAATTTATGGGTGATAATCTTTACTCAGTAAACAGTTAACTGTCAGTAAGTTTATCTAGCTACTATGAGACATAACTTGTATTTTCAGATACTTTTTTTTCTGGGGCTTCAGTTTTAGAGATGGGGTACTTAAAGTGAGGGGATGCCCCACCAGGTGCTCAGAGCCTGATTTGGGTAAAAATGATGCTGTAATGACAAGCTGAAAAGCAGGAATGTTTGGGAACATTATGGGGAAACTAGATGAGTGTGAGGAGGCTGCTTTGTGGAAGAAAGGGACTGTCACCTGTTTACAGTATGAGGCAACTGTTTGAAAAATGCTGGAAGGGTCTTTTGAGGCACTTCTCATGAACCCCAAGCGTGAAGGGAGCATCTCAGACAGGTTTGGAAGACCCAGAACATGCTGCAGAGCTGGGCCTGAGCTGTGTGGTTGGAGCTAAAGTGCTACGGGTGTGTTGGAAATCATATCACTATGTGGATGTAGAATGATTAAACTTGGCTGTAGGACAGGGAGCTGTGACATGGCATTGGAGAGATATTTGCCCTGAGCCCGTGTTGTCATATTCTGATATTCTGCATTTGAAAAATTGCATATGAGCATGCAAGTGTGTTGCTTTCACTGCCTGTTGCCCCGAGGTCTAAGTGAAGAGGTTTGCTGTTGTCACTTGGTGATAGTTGTGGTTTGCTTTCTTGTTTCGGTTACGCTTTTCAGTGTCAGAGCTGTGCCTGAAATAAATGTGGGCTCCCAGAGAGGGAGGGCTCTGAATTCTCCTGGAGCTGTTGATGGCACGAACGGGTGTAGTTTGTCCCCAGGACAGAGCCTGCAACAGTGGTAGCTGCAAGGGGCCCTGTTCCCTCCTGTTCTGCAGGACTCGGTGGCTCACTGGTGGTAAGTTTGTGAACGCCATCACGGAAAGATCTGGCGCACAGAGAATTTCCTGCTAGTGACCTGGCCACCAGCGTGGTGCACGTGCCACCTTGATTCCTGGGCACTGCTGCTGGGGCTAATGAAGCAGTATCTGGGCAGCCAGGGCCACACTGAAAATTCACCAGTCTTAGGAGTTGCAGACATTGGGGTGTGCACCTGGAGGGTTGAAGGTAAGGTGGAGCATCTCTGAGGAAATCTGGATGCCAACAGTGATAGTATGTAATGCATGACCGACCAGCTGTACTCTACATGACATCTGCAAAGTGAGAGACATACTGTGTTAGGGAGCAGACCCTGGCCATCGATGGAAAATTCGTCCACAGCGGGTAGGGACCTAGAGCCTGGGAGAAGGAGGATTGCCATATGTGCTCCTGTGGGTACCACACATGGAAGTTTTACTGAGGAATCACTTGCTAGTGCACGTTATTTTTTGTGGATAGCAAAGTACTGTGAACATGTCGTACTGATATATAGCAGGGATTTAAACAGCCTGTTGTGCTTTCTTTTTAATTGTTGGGATGAAGGAACTGCTTATCTGCATGGGGTACTTTGGGTCCAGTTAAGTTTATGGATTGCACTGGGTAAAGTTTGATTTATTTGCTGAATTAAACATCAATTTTTATATATAATGCTCTGTGCTTGTAAGTGGGGACTGGGTATATTTTAGTGACTCATGTCATTTGCTTGCTGTTTTTTTTATGTTTTGCTGAAACCTTTTGGCACAGCTGCCATTTCCCATTTCCTTGCAATTGAGTGGACAACAGCAAGCGCTTAAACACAGAACTTTAATCTCTCCAATGCATGGAAGGAAAACCCTGAGAGCAAAGCCATCGGAGCAGCCAGCTGCTAATTGAAAGTCAGCAGGAGTGTTTTGAGCTTCACACAAGGTGCAGTGTTCAACAGAGCGCAAACGAAAGCCCGTGTCGGAAAACGACAGAGGTGGTTTCAAAGGCAGCGATGTCTGCTGCCGGCAGCACCCTTCTGGCCTTCCTCCCCACTCCTGCCCCTTCCGGCATGCGTGGCGCGGGGTCAAGGGAGAAGGAGCCAGCCCTGCGGCAGCTCCCCGAGCCCTGGAGCACCAAACCACCCAGTTTTGCTGGGGGCCCTCTCTCTTCTCCTCCCTTTTTAAGCAAGCGCCCTGAACTCTTGAGGATCGTGTCTCTTTGCTGTGAAAAACAGCTCTGAAGGTAGCACCAAGTCTGCAAAGCCAGTCCCCTGCCCTTGCAGGCAGCTCCGTCACCTCGTGCCCCGGCAGCTCGCGGGTGCTCAGCGGCTGCTGTCCCCACGTGCCGCGTTTCCCGCATCGGCATCTGAGCGGGAGGCCTTAGCGCTCCTGGTCTTTGGGCTAACGTTCAACTTGTGTATGTAAAGGATGTGGATATCCCAAGAAAAACATAGGGGGGGGGGGGGGAAAGGAATAAATTTAAAATGACAGGAACAAAGCTTTACCAGAAGAGTCGGGCTCATGTTTCTTCTGATGACTTTTCAGTATGAGTACTATTTCTTTCATTGCAGCTACTGTTTTTTTTCTGGTGAAACACACCCACATACACACAAAGCACTATTTTTACTGCTCATGCTTTAAGAGTTTGCTTGTAAAGTATTGCTTTTGGAATGAAGACCAACAAAATGAAAAGGCTACTGTTTTATTGTTGTTGTAATAATTCAAGCCAGCAGCCCCTTCCCGCTTTTTGGCCATCCCGTCTGCTGGCACGATCTGTTCGTTTAGGATTGTTGTCAGTCAAGACCAGCCGGTGCTGGGATGCGGGAGCGTGCGTCAGGGAGACGGGCGCAAGGTATATTTGGGGGGATGTGACAATTGCCAAGAGCAGTAGAAAGTAATTGTCGTCTTCTGATCAATCTTCCAAATTAAAGCAAGACAGAATTAAAGTGTGTAGAGCAGCTATTGAGTGAATTATCCCTTCTAAATACCCACTTAATGAGATGAGCGTTTTGGGTGTTTAGGGTTTTTCCCTTTTTCTTTTTCTTTTTCTTTTTTTTTTTTTTTAATGAGAACGGCTTTGATAGGGCATGTGCAGACTCTGTCAGATACTGGGTTTTTTTAGAGAACTTGGCTCCTCTTGCCCATTAAGTCATTTGGGCTGCGTTCTTTTTGGATGGGATTGAATCAGCTGGGTTGCCGGGGACAAAGTAGCTGTAATTAAATTAAAAACAGGAATAAAAACTTTATGTGCAAAGTCCAGAACTTGAGAAAACAATTTTGAAGACAAGCATCTCCTCAAAGGAAAACTCAGCTTTTTCAGAATGTACCCAATTTTCTGTCCTGATTTTCTTACTCGTTTTACTCCTGGTTCATCTCCAGCATGAGGAACTGCAGCTCTAAGCAGTTACAGGGAGCACCTTGCAGAGCGGAGTCACCCCCTGCATTATCTCGGTAGAGCAGCAGGACTCAGCAGCATGTTTCTGGATGCTCCTGTTCCTCAGTGACAGATTAGATGCGTGTTTTCCAGGGACATCAAGATCTTGCCCAATTGCCCCTTTTTCAAATGACTTATGATGTGTACTTGTTATGTACTTCAAATAAGGCTCAGAAAAAGTCAAGGGAGTCACATATCTGGCTAGTAGGGGTTATTCTGTAGCATTTCTGCTGATGTTAGATTAAAAAAAAAAAAAAAAACAGACTGAGTAATTCTTCAGTCTTTTATATTTTTTTGCATGTGCATTTGGGATGAGCTGAATTTTGCATCCTAGCGTGTGTTGGTGTTGAACCAGAAGTGTTTTCAGTGTCAGCTATGCTGGTATAGCGTGTTTTGACTTAAAGGTTATTTCTACCTCTTCCATCTGTCATCAGTCTCACCAGTATTAATGGCTTGGCTGCCATACAGGAATCCAGACTTTGCAAGCTTGCAGTTATTTTCTCAAATGCCTGTAATCAGGATTTATATGGGCACGTCATCCCAGAAAACTGGGAACGGTTAAATATTAAGGCAATCTGGAACGCCCCGAGAGCTTTTTTGATCCTAATGTTCCCCATTTGTATAGCTCACCATGGTCGCAATCTCTCTGTGCTTTGGTGCAGAAAGGGCCTTTTTGGGTTTTCTTTCTTTGTATCTTGTCTGCTTTTGCTGGGTACCCGTGGTCCTTTAGGGGAGAAAAGCTTAAAGGTTGTGGGAAGGGTTTTGCTTAGTAAAGTGACGAAAAATGTGGCCTTGATAGCAGGGAACCGCAGAGATACCTTCTTGAGGATTCCCTAGAGATCCTTTGGCGGGAAGTTTGAGCAGGTTTTCTCATATGTTTTACTTGAATCCCAATGAGTTAAACAGTCTTGTTGTTGTTTTTTTCCCCCTGGTGCAGATGCAGTGGCAGAATGTGGAACATGTTGGTGATCAGAGTCCTTACGTCACCTCGGTGATTCTTCACATTAAACAGAACGTCCCCATCATCCGCGACAACCTGGCCTCCACAAGAAAGTACTTCACTCAGTTCTGTATTAAATTTGCAAAGTAAGTTACCAGTTTGGCACAGAACTCCCCTAATTCTCGCTCATCTGTTTGTACGTGATAATTTATTTGCTTTCTAGCATGCTGCATCAGTGGCGTTCGATCTCTGGGTCAAGACCCTCCTGTCCAAGGAGAGCACAGAAGGAGGTGGGGTAGGGCAGCAAACAGCAGCAGCTGCTGGCGAGGTTGAAAGATGCTTCCATTTTTTGTCTCAAGTTTCCTGCTGAGGCAGATTTTCTCAGACGTTTTTATTGGTTGGTTCCTTCTTGCATGCCTAAACCATCTCATAAAATATTTTGATGATCGCTGTCCACTGTTTGCCAAGTAGAGAAGGTTTTGGATTGGGCATATTGAAAAGGCTTTGAACATCTGAGTGTGGAGGACTGCTGCTGAAGAGCTGACAGATGACTCTTGTCAGCAGGTTATGGGAATCTACTTCCTTTCTCTGATATGAGGCTGTGATGCTTCCAAGCTTAGAGAACTTTGGCACATCATTTGCCTCAAAATAACTTTTATAATAACTAGAGGACTAGAAGGAGGGCACGCGTGATGAGTAAATGCTAAATTCACAGTCTGAAAGCTGCTTTTCTGTGCAAAAATAGTTCAGTAAGGAATAGAAATATACTTCAAGATTTAGGAGTATGTTACAAACGTCTTCCTGGCATGACACTTCATGTTGGGCAGCAGGAAAGGAACTGTAAGATTAGGCAGAAATTGCTGTTGCCTTTGGTTTCAGGGCGGAGAGCACAGCTCTCTAGCTTCTCTTGGAAATCCAAACTTTGAAGCCGTGTGTCTAAAACTAAAATTCAGTTCCTTGGGAAGATGCTCTGAACTCTTCCTTGCTCACTTGAGGCCAGTTGGACTCTGTATGCCAGTGCCCCAGGAAAAAGCCACTGGGGGATAGCAGCCTGGCCAGTTGTAGCCGCTGCTTTTGGCGTTGCGCATCGTTATCCTGGTGGAGGCATGGGAGCAGTACTATACCCATCATGTATTGCTCTTTAAAATACCTTAACATCCTGTTTAACTCTAATAAGCTAATTGTTCTGAAATAAACTGTATGACCTGGCAGTTAATGCGTGGTTTTGAGATTGGAGCTTCAGTTTGTACTTCAGCAGGAAAGGATGTAGTAGGCTGTCTTGAGAACCGTTAGCTTTTGCAGCAGTGTGGATGGCCTGAGAGTTTTGTTCCCCTTTCTTTCTCTTGGTACTCATTAGTCTGCATTAAGGAGCAGTTACTGATAAATCATATTATGACATTGCCCATAATCACTGTTTGAAATGCTGTCCCGGTGAAAATTTATTGCACTTAAGCCTCCTATGTGGTTATGCTTGAATTTTATATTGCTAATATGGTGATAAATAAAAAACCATTTACTCAGCTGTTCACAGCACCCTCTTAATACCGCGGCTTAGTTGCCTCCCTTTTAACTTTATTACTAAGCACATACCAAGTAAACTCAGAATACCCAGCTCTCACATTTGAGAGAAGTTCACGTCTAAACTGAGCGCCTGCATCAGATCTCCTTCCGTAGAAAACCACGGCAACCTGCAAAACTACTGCTCTGCTTTAAAAACTTAATACAGCTACAAGCCTAATCTAAAATGCATTAAAGTTAAGACAGTCCTGAATTCACTAAGCCGCAGATCAAGCATGGAAGTGAAAATTTGGTTCCTTGAGTGCTCCTGAAGATAGTGTTTTTGCCAGATTGTTTTTGAAGTCCTGCTGTACGACTTAGTTTTAAGGAGAACGAGCACAGTGGATAAGAGTACAAACATTTGCGTTTTTGAAACTGAATTCCTAGAGGATATGCTGGCCCGTCTAATAAATACCTAGCCTTCTGTGTGCTACACAGCACTGAAAATCCTTCTAACAGGCATAGCATTTTTCTGTGCGTTAATGCCTGTATCTTTTTGCACTGCCAGCCGCTTCTTAACTCTAATGGATTGTACAAAGGGCTAGTGTTGAGTTACAGGACCACAGGGGAGAAAGCATCTGAAGTCACTAAATTTAAAACCAACAGATCTGAACCAAATCTGGAAGAAGAAAAATTGCTGTCAGAAATTATATCAGTCCTCTAATCTGTCATTTTTTTCTTTGTGTTGACCAACCCTCACTCCCTTGAAATCACAAGTAGCAGCAGAAGTTCTGGGAGGCGCTCGCAGGCGGCGCGGAGGGCTCTGCTCTCGCCGCACCTCAGTCGCTTACCCTTTGAAATCCAAACCTGCAGCGGGGAGGCTGTGGCTCCTACGCTGGGATGTGTTTGGGAAGTCTGTGACCTGACCTCAAATGATGAAGGGATTAGAACTGAGAGACAAGAAAATAAACAGCTCTCCCCATCACAAAAAAAGCTTTCATTAATCACAAGCAGCAAAATGTGGTGGGTAATTGCTATAGACGTCTTTCCAACAACTCTGGCCTTTGCATAATGCTTTTGATGAGGGGAGTTAAGATTGCAGTGCGGAGACTCCCGCAGGTTTCGAAGTAGCGGCTGAGCTAAGTCTGGGTGAGTCTGCGAGAGCCGATCGCTGCCTCGGAGGGTGGTGCAAAGCAAAACGCTTCTCTGCTGCAGTGACTCAGTAACGCCATGATGCTTTGAGCCATGTTCTGTAGTAGCTTGTCTCCCGTCGGACAGGCAGACTGTGGTTGCAGCTCTGTCTGCCTTGCTTAGCAAAGCACTGTGTTTAATGCATCATCAGTGCAGGGGATTAGGAAAACACAGGCTTGGCAGAGCCGCTCCTGTTGGACAGGAGCCTTTCAAATGCTGTGGTTTCTGTGCTTTAGGTTCCCAATCTATCTTGCACTGCTTTATTGTTACACTGGGGACTTGTCTGCTTGCATAGAGGGTTTGCTGGATACAGTTTTATAGCTGAAACTGTAAATGGACTGTGGCATCCAGTCTAGCTCTGTGGATGTGCCGGGAGTAAAGGCATTCAGAGCACAACCATGTGCAGAGCATTTCCTGTTGAATGTGCACATCTTGTTCGCATCAGGATTGCCTGCTGTACTCTGCTGTAGAGCCAAATGTCGGGTCCAGCTTAGGCAAGGAACTCAGGTGAATCTTTCAGTTAAGTGCAACTGCACTTAATTGTGGCAGTTGATGGCCTGTGCTAAACTGCAGGAGGAAAAAAAAAAAAAAAAAGGGAACAGTGCTTGGATCTTATAGTTTGACTTGTCTGTCCTGCCGGAGCTGAGAAGCTGTTTCCAATAAGACAGCGTGAAGTAACAGGCATGCTAGGATGGAAGGTCGCTTTACCCTGCTGCATTGATTGTGGGTGGCCGTCCTGAGGGGCCTGGAAATTGTTTCATGCAAGACAGAGTGCTGCCTATTGGAGCCCATGCGGTTATAGAGCAAAAAGAAAAAAGCAGAGGGGAAAAAAGGGCAGGAGGGGGAGGGAGGGGGGAATCCTTTGGCTGCAGGTCTGCCACCCTGCAGAAAGAAAGGCTCTCCCTGTTTCTCATACACAACATGAAGCATGAGCTCCAGGCCTGACCTTAAAGAGGAAGGGAGGGTTGGACCTACATGTCAGATCAAAGGTGCAATTAATCTCTAGCACTCTTCCATTTGTAGCACGCCGCTGCATCCAGAGCTGCTACTGATTGTTCGTTTTATAGCACTGCGTGAACTCCGGCTGTTCTTGGCACTCTGAAATTGCCCTCTGGGATTTATTTATACACCTGAAAAATGGACTTCTAAGAGGGAAAAGTTGTGTCTCTGCTGTAACGCTTTAGTGCAGTAGGAGTTTGTTCTCCTCCTCTTATATATATATACACTCTGTTGTCAAGGATGTTTCTCTGGTGGCCAAATTGAAAGCTATTGGGGACGTCCCCGTAGCTGGATCTCAGCTGGTTTGAAATTGTTCTCTTTCTTGACACCTCTCCAGGAAAAGATTACTCACTGAGAGAGGTCATGGCTCTGTGTCTGAGAGAAGGGCAAGGGAAGGAGTCTTCGCTTGGGAAGACCATTCCTTGAACCATTTCTTTTGATCAGCAGCTTGGCACGCTCCGTGCCCGAGTTAGGCTTTTGTCATTCTGCTATGAGAAAGGGCAAAAAATAAATGTCCTGACTCAGAAAACAGGTGGCAGGACAAACAAGATGTTGTCCACACTCCTTGCTTCGTGAGAAGAAAACTAACAGCTTGACAGATGCAAGGGGAAAACCACACTGAATTTGAATCTTCACTATAAATGGCACTTTATGCAAAAGGAAAGAAGACAGACCAACGTACAGTAACTTAGGGCAGAGCCACCACGTCACGGACAAGGACCTGGAAGCATGAGCCTTGTGGACATTCAGCCCAAGAAGGCCGTGTGAAAGAAGCCAAGTAAATTAAAAATAAGCCAAGAAAAGGAAAGTTGAGAGTATTAGTGATGTGGTCCTGACAGATGACTCTTCCGTTCCAGAGGAGTTTGTATTACTTATGCTGGTCATCCTCTGTATGTTTAGCTGCTGAATTTTCCTAGTGTTGCAGCTTGATATGATAGGTAGGGCAGGAGCTTGTCTGGCAAGTGCTCATCCAGCCCTAAAAGGGAGCCTCTGCTTTTTCAGTGAAGAATAAAACAGCCACAAAGCTTAAAATCTAGAAGCAAAAACCTAAAACCAAAGTTGATGTTCTGGAACGTGTTGACTGGAGCTGGTTTGTGTTCAAACACCAAATGGGAACTCGGAATATGGGGTTTAACTTCCATATTTGCCAAATTCTCACCTTTTGAGTATATGTAACTTAGTCGTTTCTCAGAGTCTTAAACCTGCATTAGTAAAATAGGCGTGATAGCGTTTTCCTTTTCACAGAACTTTTTCTTGTCTTGATTGTGTTGGCCAGAAACTTTCTGGAAGAGTGCCTTTGTGTGTGAATGTCCAGGACCCAGCAGACCTCCAGTCTTGGCTGGACCTCAAGTTCAGTCTGTAATATGCACATTATGGAATTACTAGTATGCAGTAAAGTGTAGGTTCTGGATACGATCAAGATACTTCCACTCTGTGAATAGCTATAATCCTAATGTGTTGCTTTTTTATTATGTACAATAGTTTACTTATTCTTGAACTTGCACTGTGATACTTCGTATGCGTTTTATAGCAATGCAGTAACATAGAGTGTGTGTGCCACCTCTCAATGAACTTTGAGATCAGCATGGATTAAAGCAAAAGAATTGCACGTAATTTTTTGTTATTTAGTATTCTTAACGTGCCTAGAGTCAGTTTGAGAGCTATGCATTTACCGTGTCTTTGTGGAAAGCCGTGCTGTTTTGTTTTTGCGTGCTTTGTTACCACAGAAGACTATGACTCCAAATACTGACATTTAATTGTGTCATGTTATGTTTCCTCTCTGCAGCTCCTTCATTCCCAAGTTCATCAACCACCTATTCAAGTGCAAACCTATTAGCATGGTGGGAGCAGAACAGGTAAGAGAAAGTAATTGCAGTAGCTGTAACATTTCACCACGTCTGTGCTCTAGAAGTCAAGGCAGTTGATGATGAAAAGTGGCAGAGAGCTGTTTTACATGTTCTGCATTCTGGTACAGCTGAGTGCCTGCTGGTTATCTGAAAAAATTACACTCGTGCAGCATTAGTCCACAGGGATATAAAAGTGTTTTCCCATGGAAGAGAGCGGTGTTCTGGTGGAGGGATGGGTTGAAGCAGGTTTTCAGCGATCCTGCCGCAGCTGAACCTGGAAGAGAGGTGCTGGGCACCTTCCCAAGCAGGTAAGCTCTCGCTTTGCCAGTCTGTGGTGCAGTAATAATAAACCTCTTAAGCACCCGTCTGAGGTGTCCTGCTGAGATTCAATCTTCCATATGTTCATGGAAAGGAAAAGAAAGTTGCTCGTGGCAGGAGCTGCTGCAGGAAGCTCTCATGTCCTTCTCAGAAAGACTGTTGTTTTCCTGTGCCATCTTTTCTCGAAGCAGGTAATCTGCTGTGCCTCCTGGGGGTTCGTTAAACTCAAGCCTGTTGCTCCTCTGCTCAGAAGAGCTGAGGCGCAGTCGGCCCACAGTTGCTCCCGCCTCGGCTTTGTCCGAGCGCCCGCCTCACCCTTTCCCTTCCAGAGAGCTGTGGAAGCCGCAGGCAGGGAGACATGATCTCAGGGAAGGAAGAAAGTTATTGCTACTGGAACTAAATGGGCGCTTTTTGGTTCAAACAGCAACCCTCGACAGGAGCTCCTGTCCCCCAAGTCGCACGTGGGTGGGCAGTGCGGAGTATTTATTACCTTTAGAGCATGGTGCAGCTGCTGGACTCTGACTGCCCCCCCCCCAGTCTCCTACACCTGCCTGCGGGCTGGGACTGCTCTGCTCGCTGAGGATGAGGTTTGGATGAGGCAGGCTTTCAGCTGTCTGCTGCACATACAGCTGCTGCTCTGCTGTGGGCTGATTTCAGAAAGCTAAAAAGAAAAGACTTGTCCCTAATGGGAGAGCCGTGAACTTTGGATCAGTGCCTTAAAAGCCACTTGGGTTTTAGGCATGAGAAGATGGGTAATCATCTGAGCGGTATGTCTCTGCAAATGAAATGGGAGCTTCACAAGAAAACATTCCTGTTTCCTTGTAGAAAGCGAGCGAGTGAAATACAGTTCCTGCTCATCTTGTGTGATGAGCAGGAAACTGGAAGTGGTTAAATGGACTCTTTTGGACTCTTTTTTTAAATAAATATCTGAAGTGATTAGCCTGTTGCCATCAGTGGGATTGTGTTTTTAATATTAGTAAATATTTAATATATTAATATCATTCCTAATTAATGTTAGTTTTTATGATTTTAACGTTACTATATTGGAATGATATCTCCATTTTGGTTCTCTAGAGCAAACTGGGGAGATTTTTATTAGACTGATCCACAGTGAATGCATCTCACTGTAAGTGGGACTTACTTTCATGGGATCAGATTTACAAAAGTCTTCATGTGCCTTCAGACCTGTCGGGAAGCACCACATCCTAGGATCCTCTGGGAATTTCAGCTAGCAGTTTAGGCACCAAAGGATTTGGTAGTGCCCTTCTTATTCCTTGTCTTCTAGCAGTGACAGCTGAATCCTTCTTTCACTGCAAGTCTTTACTTGTTCAATAGGATGTTGAGAAATGCTTCATAAGCTGCGCGTGGGAGTATTTCTGGATTAATCTTTTAGTGCCTAGTTTCCTGCAAGTGGAAGTGGAAGAATTCCAGGTGGTCTCTACCAGTGTCTGCCGCTGTAGGCGTCTAGATGCGTGACTCCATCCGTGACTCCACTCTCAATGGCATTTGGGTCCTGTGGACTGCCTCAGGAGCTTTGGGAAACCCCACTGTCTGCATCTTTCAATTCCACTTTCTCTGCCCTGATGAAAGTGTTGCTGTGGCATGTGCTTTCTCTGCCTTCCTGGTCTCTAGCACTCCTGTCTATTTGGTAATAATCGTGTTTGAAAGGTGGACACTAGCACAGTGTTTCTGGAGGTTTCTACTGTTTGGTTTATTGAGGAACAAGATCTACGTGACCTTACGTTCTGTGTGTTTGTCTCTAACTTATTACGATTGGCCATTTCAGTGAACTTTTGCAGTAAGCTAGCAATCCCAGGGACGTGCACTTGCTACAGTTCCCTGGAAATAGGGTGAGGGGACAGAGCCCCCAAGTGTTGTGACTGTGGGAAAGGCTGCCAAGTGAGCAAAACTCATATTAGACATCAGAGAATTTACATGGGAAAGACATGAATTCCCCGACCATGGAAGAATCTTCAGTGCATGGGATCCCTCCAAGACATGCAATAATCCAGTTCAAGTGGACAGCGTGAGATGACACCAGGCTCCAGCAGTTCTGCTGGGCACAGACCTGCTTGTTTGGGATGTGCTTTGTGGGCTCCCCAGGACTAGATTGATAGCATCCGTCCGTCTCATGCAAACCGTGAAACAAGCGCCACAGAGAAATGATACGCTGCCACAGATAACAGGGGCCAGATTTGAACTAGCGTGACCCACCAGCCCTCCTCCTTGGCGTGGTCACGCAGGTCCTGTGTATTTTAACTGAATTCCCGTGTGTGCAGAAAGCTGTTACCGCAGTGTAACAGCAGTCTGGCTGCTGTGGGGGGGGTTTCTGCAGAGCCGGTAATGTTGTGCATCGTGCAAGGAGAACAAACTTGTCTCTGTTTCTCAGAGAGCCTTTTGCAGGAAATGCGCTGTGTATGAAGAGAGTCTGGCAGGTTTTCACACTCAGTGCTATATAAGTAAATTTTGCTCCTCTTCATCCAATTTATATTCAGATTTCCGTCCATCACAGGTCTTGTCTCACCTCTTTCAATCTACTTTGTGCAGTCAGAAGGTTGCGGTATTTGGGGTAATTTCACTCTAAGAAAACCTAACTCACATCACTTTGTCATCAGATGGTGGCTGAGCTGTGATGCCCATCTTAGCCGCTTTTAGCGGCTGTTACTTGTGTCTGGTGTAGCTGCTGATGTAGTAAAAACTAACATACAGCAGGCAGTGAGTTTTAGTGTGTCAGTAAGCACCAGGATATTAAGTAGTTCTCAATGTAGGTATTGTGCTGCAGTTTTATTTTTGAAGAAAAGAAATCAGCAAGTGGCTGAGTAACTGTAGAAGACCTGCTGTAATTGCTGGCTAGTGCAAAAGAGAGCATGGTGCTATTTGGTTTGACCTCGCTATCTATCTAATTAACGATAGTTACAGGTAATCAAGGTTGTTTCACTTAATGCTGCTAAGGAAAGAGGACTGGGAAATCCTTGCCTTATGAGCCAGATGTTTTTAGCTGGCGTAAGTTACTTTATGTCAATAGAACAATATTCTGTTACAAATGGTGCTGATATATATCCACGGGTGATCTTATCTTCTTGAACTGCCATTACATGGGTTAATTCCTCCTGTTCCTACAGTCCAATTACTAAGACTTTTTCAGTGTGTAAAGTATTTAACTTCTAAGTATATTGGATTCTAGCAGCTAATGGAGCTTGGTAAAAGGGACCTGAATAACTGGGTGTGATTAACTCTTGCAGCTGCTGCTGGACACTCACTCTCTGAAGATGGTTCTCCTGGATCTGCCTTCCATTGGATCCCAAGTGGTGAGGAAGGCTCCTGCCAGCTACACCAAGATAGTGGTGAAAGGCATGACTCGGGCTGAAATGATCCTGAAGGTAACTCAAGACTTTTGATAAGCTGCCAGCCAGACAGGGAAGGGGAGTAAGTGAATTCCAGGGGGCCCTTCCTCTGAACACGGCGTTGCAGATGTCACGTTAATGTATGCGTGCTTGTACGAGCGTGCTGCCAGCTGTTCTACAGAATTGGCTTATTTGCCTTGGTTTTACTGCAGCTCTCCTTTAACATCACGTTTGAGTTTTCATCCCCGCTTTTCAAGATAACGGAGTGTTCACGTCCTGCTTGCTAGCAGAGCTGGGGCACCAAATGCTCTTGGGAGCTTGTGGAAATCACTGCTAACATCCCTAAGTGTCTGCTTCAGGGCTAGCCCTCCAGTCCAGGTTACTCCAAGCCTTTGTGCAGTCTTGGTCAGGCAGGGGAGCCAAGCTGTGCTTGAGTCACCTGTTTACTGTCTAGTGTAACAGCCAGTGCAAACATGTCTGGGTTACTGTATTCACCAGAGCCCTTTTTCATTTTCCAGACCTGGTGCCTGGAAAATGACCCGAAAGCAATGTGTTGTCTTCATAAAAAGTAACAAGCAAAGCAATCTCCCCTGCCTCCCCCTCCCCGCTGTTGGCGTTCGGGAAGAAGTTGTTAGGTTTGATCCCAAGAGAAGCCATGGGAACTTTACAGATTGTGCCCTGCTAGCTGATGGGATTATCATCTGCTCACTAATGTTTCTGTGAGGGTGTTAGTGGGACCTGGCGTCAGTCATGATGGCAAGCTAATGGTGAGCCTCACGTAAACCGCAGCACGGGCAAGGAGGGAGATGCCGAGTCCACACTGCCCTGTACTTGCTCAGTGTGCAACATGGGTTTGCTGCCATGCCCAAGGTAATGTCAGGGTTGAGTGTGCATTCAGAATTCAGAAATTAGTTATGAAATTCCATGCTTTTGGAATAAAAGTACTGAGGTGCTGGTAGATGATGTTAGAGCAAGTCTAAACTGTTTTAGAAATGACTTTAAGAATATCCTGCTCCTACTAAGAGGAGTAGGGATTGGTGCCTGTTGCATACAGAAACACATCTTTCCCTGGAGCTTATATATGAAACAGAACAGCAGTAGAGTTAACTTGTTGTCTACCCTTAACATCACACTGGCTTCATGAGGAATGGCATGAGGACAATATAGGAAATCACTGCTGCCAAGCCCCGCTCCTCAGGCAGTGAGTGAAAGCTGTGGAAGTACTGCTGGGTTCATAGACTTTGCATTAGCAATGTGACTGCTTTTTCAGACATCGCGTGCTTGCTGTGCTGATGTATAAAGCACTTCTGCTGGCCCCAGGTGAGAGCTCAGTGTCAGTATAACTAGCAATTAAGCAGGGATACTGCTGTTGTGTTCAGGGCCACAGAGGCCCGCAGAGATGTATTACAAAATAATGCTCCTGTACTTGGCTAGTGACCAGGCTAAATGGCTGGCTGGTGTGGATTCGCTAATCACAGCGACTGAATCTGATCACCCTAAGCGTTAGGTAACCCACGCGCCGGCATTTGGGGCTGGTGTCAGCACCCATCTCTTGGGTGTGGGAGAGAGGAAGGCCTCTCCGAAGTGCCTGCTACCAGTGTTTCTGGGGGAAGATTTGCTTGCAGGAACCCCGAGCTGAGTGTTCATTTGGGGCTGTTCTGTTTGCCTTGTGGGTTGTTTCTTTTTATCAGTGCTCAGATTCCTCTATCTGTTTGCTGTTTCCACATTCTACATTAAAGAGTCTTTTTCCTAAGAACCATTTCACAGGCAGTACCCGATCAGAAGTATGGGCTAACACACCTCTTCAGTGTTTTCAGAGCTCTCCTACGCAGCAGCAGAATGGTTCGGAAGTGACGCCTCTGCACACAACAATACCGCCATACATTATCACACCCTGGTTTATGCCAGTGCAGCCAGTTCGGTTGGAGTATCGTTAAGCCTATAGATGCCACAAACAAATTCATTCATCTAAGCCGTACAAAGCGCAGATGCAAGCAGGGAGGAGGGAGTCAGGGTGCGCACATCTTGCAGAGCTGTTTCCTTTCTGCTCTGGCTATGGTGTCCAAAGTTCCAGCTTTTCAACTTGGCGTAAGATTTTTACAAGGGCTGTAAATTAAGGATTTATAAGTGTATACATGGCTATGATGTTTCATTGGTCTAAAGTGCAGGGAAAGAAAGAAATATCTCAGTGATAGAATACAGAGTGGGGTGAAGTGGGTCAGTGGAAACATATGGAAATGTTATGAAAACCAGGGAAGAGTCTGGTCCTGTGCTGTTTTCTCCCGTGTGTGTGTGCACAAGCTTCCCCAGAAAGATGATTTTGCTGTCCAGCATTAGCAAAAGATGTGTTCTTAACGGAGCTCATTGCTCATAAAAGGGAAATACAGAAACAAATAATCCTCTTTCCAGCTTGAAGTCTCCATTTTAGGTTTTTTTCCTGACTTGATCTTCATTGAGACTAAGAAGGTTCGAGCTCTGGGGTGGAAGTCAGAGCGGGGGATTAGCATGCTGAACAGCAGCCTGCATCCTGGTCCCCCTGGAGGAGCGTACAAGCAGAGCTGATCCCAAAGCACAGAGTTACCGAGTGCCCAGATCTGGCTACGTGAGGGCAGCTCACATCCGTCAAGTTAAATATCAGAAGCGAGGTTGCAAAGAGGATTGCTCTGACCCACGTTGCTCTGGGCAGAGAGCGCTCGCAGAAAGAGCGTTGTCAGGTTACCCTGTAGGTTGCTGCGTCTGCTCCCCTTCTGGAGAGGAGGGAGCGCGAGGAGCACGCAGCTACGTGTGGGTCTGGAGTGCCTCCGGGCCCTGCTGCCTGATCTGCGGCGGGCAGGGGGGTTTCTCCCGGCCCCCTCACCAGCGCTGCCGCTCTCCCCCGGGCAGCTCCTCGGCAAGTCTTCCCCATGCAACACGATACTCTTGAGCTTTGACAATACACCAGCGCCTGCCAGCCCACAAGCGCAGAGACGAAGTCCTGCTGCTCCTTGAAACGCGATACGCGGCCGTGCAGCCGCTCGGATCCGAGCACGGCTGGCAGTGCAGAAAGAGCCCCCCTGCTCCTTACTTCTCTTCTCTTCACTCGCCTTTACCTTCTGGTTACTATTAGCACGTACAGCCTCTTTGCTGTTCCTTAGGCATCTTATTTTAGGAGAAGCCGGTCCAGCTGTCACTCCTGTGCCTGAATTGACTGTGCGTTGACTTAATGCATAGAATTTGTCTGATCTCTCTTTTTTCCTCTCCCTTGGCAGGTGGTTATGGCTCCGCATGAGCCCCCAGTTGTGTTTGTTGACAATTACATCAAACTCCTTGCTGACTGCAGCACAGACACTTTCCAGAAGATACTAGACATGAAGGTGAGAACCAGTCTTAAATTTCTGCTCATCTATTAGAGCTACACTGAAATCGTTGACTTTTTCGGTAAAAATACAGAGGGATTTGGGAGTAGGAGAAGCACTCTGTAGGACAAGTGTATCCTCTCTACTCTGAAAGCATGTAGAGTTACTACTGAAGACCAACTCTTTGATTTGTTTTGTGCTCATAGCCATGCTGGCTCCCGTGGCTGAGCTCAGTTGTAACTAGATCATTTAGAGATCTACATATGGCATTCGGGCAATCAAAAGACTGAGATTTGAAACAGGCTTTCCAGCAGTTGCTGTCATGCGTGCCAGCTCCCCCGATCAATGAAGACTAACCTGCTTCTTTCACCGTTCTTTGTTCTCGCAGGGCCTGAAGAGGAGTGAGCAAAGCAGCATGCTAGACCTCTTCCGCCAGCGCCTGCCAGCACCCCCCTCTGGGGTGGAGAACACCAGCTCCCTCTCCCTGAGCGCTCCTACGCCGGAGCAGGAGTCCTCTCGGATACGGAAACTGGAGAAACTCATCAAAAAAAGACTCTAAGTGAGCGGAAGGAAAATTTGTTGCTCAGAGCTAGCTGCAGTCACTGGGAGCAAAGCTCTTCAGACTTCTTGTTATTTACACTATGCTGCTGAAAAATCAGTGTCCGGTCACACTCGTGCCCGGTGATCTGTTAACCATCATAGACCGTGGCGCTGCATCTCCCTTCAGACCAAGGGAGAATCTGACCAAGGAGTTTGCCCTGTAGATAGCTTAGCATGAGTGAAACCAAGGACACTGCCAGGTCCATGTGGTGGAGAAAATAAAGGTACCTGGAAGCCATCGGCTCTGAAAACGGTTTAGGTGGGTTATCGAGTCAGAGAATATCTGGCTGGGATACACTTGGTGTCCTGTTAGCCCGGCTGGGATCTCCCCCCTGCAGCACTAAGGATTTGGGCTGAGTATTTGGTGTTTTTCCCCATTCCCTGTTGCAGAGCTGTTCCTCTGTTTCATTATTTATTAAAAAAGAAAAAAAAAAAAAGAGCTTTAACAGCTGGGACGCAGGCATCTGCAGCTCACTGAAATCGTTAGAAATGCCTAGGAGAGAACCCCGAAGCAGATTTCTCCCCTGCTCCCAGGAGAGGCATGCATGCATGCATAAGCCACTGGTGAAACAGCAAGGCAAATCCCTTCCCGAACCTGAGCAAAGGGCTGAATTGATGCGTTCTGCACCTTGGCAAATCTCCCGCCAGCAAGCCAGCAGCCTCTGTAGCTGTTGCAGCTTAAAGGCCAAATGAGACATCTGCAGAGCCCGTCTCCAGCTTCTTGTTATTTCTCCCGCATGTGCTGGACTCGCCCGCTGTCCCCGACGGGAGTTTCCATGCTGCATCTCGCCCTCTCCCCGCAAAGGGCCCTTCATGGAATAAGCGTCCAACGGCACCATCCCACGGGCCGGCCGGCGTGTCCCGAACCCGGGCGTGCCCCTTTGGCACCCTCGCTGCCCTGCCAGGAGAGACACTTGACATGTTGTTTTTAACAAGGAGCCTGCAGCTGCCAGGGCCTGTTCCCGGGACAGAACGCTTATAGCAGCCTTGGACGTCAAGGGCCTTCCTCTCCTCTCCTCCTCCTCCTCCTCGATCTCCTCCTCCCAGCGTCAGCTTGAAGCAATGCAGAGGAGAACAGAACCAGAGGTGACATATCTCAGATAACCGGGGCCACCCTTTCGCTCCCGCTGGCCCCCGTCCACATAGGCAGCGCAGAGCGGGGTTTGGGCTGGGGTCGGACCTGAGCTCTCCTGAACTGACCTTTCCCAGAGGAGCCTCCGCGTGAGGATACATCAGCTCGTTGGCAGCACCGCTGGATTTCCTCCCAAACTCTTCTGTGCCCCTTTTCTGGGACGCTGGAGGAATAGGCCCGACCAGTGAATGCCTGAATGCCCTGTGGATTGAGGGGCAGATAGACCAGTTGCGCCTGCTTGCTTTTAACTCAGGCTTCACCTGTGTTTGCAGGAGAAGTGGTCGCACACCAGTCGGGCAAGTGAGGAGCGACTGCTGTTGGACGCCTTCTTGGGAGGGCCACGCTCCACATCAAGTTTGGGCTTTTGGACTGTTTTTATCAGGGG
Source organism: Struthio camelus (assembly GCF_040807025.1). Taxonomy (NCBI): domain Eukaryota; kingdom Metazoa; phylum Chordata; class Aves; order Struthioniformes; family Struthionidae; genus Struthio; species Struthio camelus. Next base: position 18,223,740 of record NC_090957.1, read on the forward strand.
GCTGTTGTCACTATGAGATTTAATATTCACTGCTGCAGGTCTGGGAGGGACGGATCGAACGTGCCCCAGGAGGACGAACTCCGTCCACCCGGTCCCAGAGCTTCGCTGGAAGCGAGGGAGGGAGCAGGTGGGATGAGAAATTTCCCCGAGTGAGCCAAAAACCTGGGCTCACGCTGGGTCCGCGCTGTCCTGCGCGGGGGCTCGCGGCGGGAGGAGCGGGCCCAGCAGGGCTGCGTGTTTGCAGAGGCGCGGGCTGCGCTCTTCCTCGCATCAGCCGAGTGGGGAGGGCAAGTTTTGTGCTTGGCTTTGTAAAATCCTTGACTCGTTTTGCACAGCTGACAGATGAACGTGCGCTTACCCAGCCAGAGTTGACCGCGTGATTCAAGCAGAAACAGTAAATCAGCGGAGATGAAATCCTTGCTGGTCAGTTGTTTCTAAGGCTGCTCACAACAGTCTGCCCCCGCAAGGAGGTGCGTATTAACACGTATAGTAGCACTGTCTGTTTAGGAAATCCTTTTGCGGGTCCCCAGGACCGGACCCCGGCTGAGGATGCCGATGCTCGGCCGGAAGAGCCGTAGCCGTGACGCCCGTCGGGAGCGGGCGGTCTCCTCGCGGAGCTCCCCCCCCGCCGAAAGCCGAGCGGCTGGAGCGGCAGGGACTGGCGTGAGGAGGGACGGCAGTTTCTTGTTACTCGGTTTTTAGAAATACTCTCCAAATCCATTGCTGCTTCACTGAGTTTCTCGTTTCCTATCCTGATTTCACAAGGAGCAGCGTTTGCACTTGGTACACGTCGAGCCGCAAAGAAGGGTGCTGGAAAGCACTGGGGGGTTATGAGCAGCTTTTCCCAAAGGACAAATTACATTAAGGTGTACGTGCAGAATGGTTTATGCGTTATCAAATGCAATAGCCAGGGCAGAAGGAGCACGGGGTTTGCAGAGATTCGTTATTCCCAGGGTGGATAAATAATTTATTTTTAGATTAATTTTTCTTTGTGATGTCCGCGGATGACTCTCAATTTACAATTTATTTAAATTGTGAATAGCTGAAGACCGCATTAAAGCTATCGTCGCGTGTCTTGCCCAGAAGACTTCTCCTGTTTCATTTTCTGCATTTAATTCCAAAGAGAAAAGGAAAACGGATTTCTAGTCTCAGCCTTTGAAAGGATATTGCAGGTCTGGATATTTCGAGTTCTGCTTTTTAGAGGGCCAATTTGCAATTTTCTACTTTCAATTTTAAAAGGTTTTGTCCACCTGACTCCTGGCTGTTTATCCGAGTTGGCACTTCTGTGCGGGTAAATGTTAGCTCTTGGGGGTTTGTGTCTCCTGGGGACAAACAAGGGGTGTTTTTTTCCTGTATAAAAGCCACTTCTTATGTTTTTTTGGCCAAGGAATATTTCTGGCTGTATGTTGGAGTGTCACACTAAAATGAATTAAACGGTTACTGGTGTTCATCTTTTGGGTATTTTTTGTAAAACTGCCGCCAACGCAGAAAGGGGCCGCGGCGGCCGGGGTGAGGGTCGCCTCGCAGCGCGCCCAGGCGCCGCGTCGCCCGGGCCTCGGCGCGGCCCTGCGCCCCTTCCCTCCTGCTGGCTCTTCCACCTGGCGCGTTTCTGTCGCTTCAGCAAACGCCTTTTCGCAGGTAGCGCTCGCGTCCGCGGCGGCTCGCCGGCACTGCGGAGGCCGTCCCGGAAACGCTGCCCTTCTCTCCCGAAATAATAGGGCGATTTGTGATTAATTCTAGCTGCCGGAGAGATTTCTGCAAGAGCCTAATTTTTCCTTTGAAAGTGATTAAGAGGTAGTGCCTTTGCATACTGCAGGCCGTGATGTCGAAGGCGTTTCTCGCCCTGGGAGAATTAGCGACTCGACTCGTTTGCTTTTCTCGTAGCATCCTGCTGGCCGTGTTTTCTCCGCTGTCAGGCGGAAGACAGTCGGGGGAGGAGACGCGGCTGTTTTTCTTTCCCCGAACCTGCAGGGACGAGTTCGGCCGCCCGCGCGGCGATGCCCGAGTCCTCGCGAGCGTTTCCGGGCTGGCGGTGGCAGGAGGGGACCCCGCGGCGGCAGCGAGCATCAAGGGCTGCTCCACTTACCAAAACGGGCTGAACCACTTGTATTTGGGCTGTGTCAGAAATCACTTTAGCAAAACGCGTTCCTCCCTGTGCCCGGCATGGGGGGGGCTGGTTGTGGCAGCTATTGCTGAGGTTACCCAGAACCTCTCCCTTGAAAGCCCTGTTCTTGTTTGCCGGTTTCAGGCAGGACGGTCGCGGCGTTCCCGCGCCGGCGCCGGGGGGAGCGGGTGGGCTGCCGCGGCGGGAGGGGAGCACCTGCGCCGGGCGTCCGCCGCCTTCCTGCCGGCGCTGAAATAACGCGGTTTCTTGGGCCGCGACGCCCCCAGCGCCCGCTTTGAAGCGCGATTCCCGTGCCTGGCGCCGGGGAATTTCCCAGCGTTTGGAAATAATTTTCCATCGTTATCGAGTAACAGGGAATCCTCCTGATTCGTTTTCCTCCTGCCCGGCTTAATCAGCGACCCAACAAGGGCCGCGTTGGCGGCGCCGCGGAGGGGAGCCGGGCCCCAGGGGAAAGTCCTTTTTCCAGAGCAGATCTTGATAAGATACCGGCACGTCGCCTGTGCGCGGCGCCTGAAAAGTAAATAACCTGGACAAACAAGCTGGGTGTGAAGGCAGGGGAAAGGTTTCAAAAGCAATCGGTGACTGCAGGGCTTGGGAGGTGACTGCAGGGCTTGGGAGTCGCCAGCGGTGCCCTGGGGCCCTCGCTTCTCGCAGCCATCCCTGCCGTGAGTGTGTCAGGGCTCAGCCGCCTCAGCGTGCGGGCTGCCGCTGGGGGACGGGAGCCCTTCGGTGTCCTCCAAGCGAGCCACTAAATCCTTGTCGGCCGTGACAGCGTCTCCCATACCAGCCTGCGCACTGGGAGCACCCGCCAGGGAGGTGCGCGGGGCTCCAGCCCGGAGCGTCCCGTGACAGTCGAGCTGCCGGGCAGCAGGGTACAGGGGTGCCCACCCCCCCCAATCATCCTAGCCCAGTTATTGGCAGATTTTTTTTTTTAATTGTATTTTTTGTGCCCGGGAGCTCAGCGGCGGCCCCGCGATGCTGCTCGCGCCGCTCCGGGAACTGCCCGGCAGCCTTCGGGGCCGCCTGCTCTCGTGAAGGGCTTTTGAGGGCGGTTTCGAAGTGCTCAGCTTTGCCGTGGTGCCCACAGACCCCGTCTCGCTTTTGGATGTGTTTTAAGCAAAAGCAACGACACACCTGTCCAGCACTTTTTCCTCAGACCCCGAAGGTTTCAATCAAAATTGTTAACGTTCTTTTTTTCTTCTTCGTCTTCCCATCCGCATCTCTCAGCAGAGACGAACAACCTCGCGCTGTTTCTTCAAAGGCACGTAAAGGCCGGGAGGAAGGATGCGGCGCTCGCAGCGCGCCATCCCTGCAAACCGCAGCCGCCGGCGGCCCCGAGCGCCGCTCTGCTTTTAATTTGGGGGAAGCGAAGGACTTCCCCTGCAGCGTTGGGTTCGCCCGGGCCGGACCCGTCAGGCCCGACGGCGCGTTACCCCACGGCCGGGCGTTTGCCTCCGCAGGAGCGGTCCCCCGCCGAGGCTCACGACACGGCACCCTTATTTCACTAGGATTTTCCGAAACGCGCCTCGCGCAGCCGCTGCGGTTTGGGGGGGGGTCACAGCGGGGCGGGAGCCTGGCCGACGGGCCGGGGAGCTGCCGTCCCCCCTGGGGCAGCTCATCCCCCTCCCTCGGCGAAAGCCGGGCAGGGAGGTGCGGCGGGGGCCGCGGTGCCCCCTGAGCCTCCTGGGGGGCGCGTAGTACCAAATCATTTATTTACATATATGCACATGTATAGATATGCGTGCACACACATATTTTTGGGTATATATATTTATATATATATATTTTAAATTTGGGGGGAGGGCGGCAACGCGGCACCAGCCGCCGGGCCAGGGGCTGCTGGCATTCACCGTGAACCGTTTCCAGGTGTTTTTCCTTGCTTTTTTGGTACCGCGCTCCTACGGGCGGGGCGCTGGTCCGGGCGGCGTGGGCGGGGCCGTGGGCGGGGCTGGGCGGGGAGGTGGGCGGGGCTTGGTGAGCCGAGCTCCGCCCCGCCCCGGGCGCTGCCGGCGGAGCCGGAGCGGCGCCGCGACGGGACGGGACAGGACGGGCCGGGCCGGGCCATGGTGGGGCGGCTGAGCCTGCGGGAGGTGCCCGAGCTGCCGGAGGCGAGGAAGCGCGGCGACGGGGTGCTGGACAGCCCCGACTCCGGGCTGCCCCCCAGCCCCGGCCCGGGCCACGGCCCCTGGCTGCTCTCGACGGGCAGCCCCGAGCGCCGCTCGCCCGACGGCGCCGCCCCGCCCGCCGCCGCCGTGAGTACCGGCCGCGCAGCGCCGAGCACCGGCCCCGGCCGGGCGTCGGCGCCGCGCAGCGTGCCCGGGATGGGGGGGGGGGTCGGGGCCGCGCAGCCCCCCGCGCACCCTGCGGAGGCGCCGCCGCGCCCCCCGCCCCCGTCGGGGCGCCCCAAAGCGCGGCCCGCCCGTCGGGGTCTGCGCGTTAGTTGACGGCTTTCGGTCGGGAGGCCGCGGCGGAGACGGGCCCGCTCGCTTGCCGCGCGGTCTGCGAAGGCGGGCGCGGAGCTGGCGGCGCCAACGCTTTGGAAAGCGCTGGGGGGTGTTTTGTTTTGTTTTGTTTTTTGTTTTTTTGCGAAGGCGCGGCCCTGGGAGCCGCGCGTCGAGGGCGCGAGGTCCCTGCCGCCGCCTCGCCTCCCGCCCCCCGCCCTGGCGTCCACGAAACGCCCTGCAGCACGGGGCGCTCGGCCGGCCGTCGCGCCGGCCTCGTCCCCTCTCGCGCCGGGGCAAAAAAAAAAAACCCGCCCTTTCCTGAGAACGCAGCCGCGACGGTTCTCGAGAGGGCAACCGCGACGTAAAACGGGTTGTTTTCTGCCTTTTTACAGAGTTCCGCGTTCTCTGCCAGCCCTCTGCTCTCCAGCTGCCCTCCGAGGTTGTGTCCCCTGTCCTTTGGCGAAGGCGTTGAGTTTGACCCCTTGCCACCAAAGGAAATAAGGTAAACGCCGTGCGCGGTACGGCCGTCTGGCTTGGACGGCGTTAGCGCGTCGAGCAGCGTTAGGCCTTATCGGGGCTCGTGAGTCCAGCTGCTGTATCTGCAGAGCTGTTGTTGCCGGCAGCTGCGCGTTCCCGGACCGGGACGTTTGCACGGGCTGGAGGAGTGTTCGGGCTCCCCCACGTAAAGCTGTTTCCAGGAAGACTTCCTGGATCTTAACTCTTCTGCTTTTTATTTCGTTGCACAGCCCCGAGACGTTGCCTTTCTGCTGATCAAACGTGATGGTGGGGGAAGATCTTCAAAGCAGCCGTCTTTCTCAGAGGCTGTTTTGTTAGGGGAAAGGAATCTTGCTCTGCCCGTGGCTCTCTAATAAGAAGTTTCTGTCTCACCAGCTGTGGCCAGTTGCATGAACTGAAAGAAGAGTTAATATCAAGAGATGTCCATAAATGATTTTTTTTTAACGCGCCGCATCTCTTCCTAGCCCGGGAGTTGCTCCTGCGGACGTCGCGACGGGCAGTAAGGAGGAAGGGAGGCTGGCGACGGAGGCCGGCGCGGGGGGCCGGACGGCGGGGGGCCGCAGCCCGCCCCGCGGCCGGCGCCGAGGGCAGAGCAAGCGCGCGGCTGTCCGTGCGCCCTGGGGAGGGAAACTGCCCTTTACCCGCCAGGTTGGGTGCAGGCCGTAACGCTTTCCTGCCAGGTGAAGGTGCACGAGTTTTCTCGCAGAAGCGGTCGAGTTTGCCCTCAGACAGCATCCCTAGGAAGGAGCCGCTGCCTGACTCCTGAGCGACGCACGCTAAGAAAGCAGCGTCTGCCTAAAGGGCTCGGCGCCCCGAGGGGTTCGGGCGCTCGTGTGCGAGGCCCGGACGTGAGCCTGCGCCTCGGGCTTTTTGGCATCGGCGTTTGAAAGATGGCCCTCGGGCTTCGCAGCGCTCGGACCGCACACGGCGGGCGATGGGTTGGGACGACGTTACACGCTGCTGGCGGCGGGACGGCGCGGCGGCAGGGCCGGGCGAGCTGCACACGCAGCTCTCCTGCCGGGCGCGCGCAGATGTCGTGCTGGCAGACGGGTTTTGCGTTATGGGGCTTTTTTTGCGGTTAAGCGGCCAGGTCCGGAGCTGAGGGTACAACCTAGATACCCGCCAGCTCCGTTTCCCGAAAAACGCTGCCTGCTGTCCCACGGTGGCATTCAAACCCGTCTCTCTCTCGCCTTTCAGGTACACGTCCTCGGTTAAATACGACTCGGAGAAGCACTTCATCGATGACGTCTACATGCCCGTGGCCTTAAGCGTTTCCTCCTGCAGCCAAACGGTCGTCTGCGTCCCGAACTGCACGTGGCGCAATTACAAAGCGGAGGTGCGCTTCGAGCCCCGCCGCAGGCCCTCGCGCTTCACCAGCACCACCATCGTCTACCCGAAGCACGCCAAGACTGTGTACACCACCACTCTGGATTACAACTGCCGGAAGTCCCTGCGGCGGTTCCTCTCCAGCGTCGAGCTGGAGACCTCGGAGGCCCCGGGGAGCGACTGCGTCCTGGGCGGGTGCTGACCGGCGGCTGTCGCTCCCGCCGTCACCCGTCCCGGTCCCGTCCGACGCGCCGGGCCTGCTCTCCGTTAGCTAAGGCGGCGCGGACCCCAACCCTCCGGTCAGGCTAAGGGGACCCTACCTGTCGCCACCTCTCTCTCCGCTCTTCGTTCCTGCTTTAAGCACCAAAGCGGCCTGAAGCCAATCTTCTGCGGGAGCATCCCTTAGTTAGGAGCTTGTTTCGTCGCCTTAAAAATTGCTAGTTCCTTCCCCTCCCCTGCAGGGCAGCGATCAGATGCGAATAAGGGGAAGCGTTTTCCCAGGGAAAAAGCTAGCTGCCGTTTCACAGGTAAGAAAGAGTCAGGAATAGAGTCTGGCAGGTGGAAGTATATCTGATGCTTTGGACTGAAGTGCAAAAATAACGGCAGTTCGCTTTCTTGCAGAAAATCTGCCAGGTCATTTGATTACGTAGCCATCGTTTATAGCCATAAACAGCCATCGTTTATGTCAATTTAGACCATGGGACTGTTTCCTCTGATAGAGCAATCTCCTGAAATCTGCTGGAAAAAGCTAACTGAGAGACAATCTGGAAGTCTGTATTTAGCAGATCCAGAGACGTTACCCTGTTGCATTCGTGTCTGGTTTGGAGGTGCGATTCGGGAAGTCAGGTCTTGACAGCGAGGTGTTGAAAGCATCAGGGGCTGGTCTCGGCCGTGCCGCCTGCGCTAGCCGAGCTGGTACCTGGGGAAGCGTCAGGAAGTGCACAGCGTGGGCCGTGGTGGAGCGCGAGCGGAGAAGGAAGTGCTGGGATTGGATGCGAGAGCTGTCGAGGCGGTGGCCGTGGATCATTTCCAAGGAAGAGGCAGACCGTAGCAAAGGACGGGCAATTTTTTTATTGGGTAGCAAAATCCACAGCCGTATCTCCGCTTTCCCCTTTGAGCTCTCCGTTGCAAAGGTCCCGGTCCGCTTCTGAAGAAGCCCTCAACCGCGGTGAAGCAGGACGCAGATGCGTTTTGTGGCCGAAGGGAGTAGCTTCGGGTGCTAGGAGAGGCCAAGCAGATGGTACGTGCGTTAGTTTATCGCGTGCTCTGATGAAAGTAGAAGGTGGAGATTTGTGACCTTGCCCAGATGGCCCCTCTGCAGCGGGGCGCCGGGAGCGTCTGCTTTGGGGAGGGGGCCGGGGCTGGCGGCCCGTGGGGCAGCAGCTCGGAGGAGCCCTGCAGGCTGTGCCCAGCCGGCTGGACGCGGCCGCTTCGCGTGCTCCAAACCCCCTCGGGCTTTGGTGACCTGCTGGTGCAGCGTCTCCCCGAGACCCGCTGCTGAAGCGGGCGCGATTAGCGCCTGGCCCCAAGGGTGGGTTTGGTCGGCGGGGGGCTGCTGCGGAGCTGTGCTGGGCCGGTTGGCGCAGGCGGCGTGGACGGCGTGGAGGGTGCTCCAGCGCAGACGGGCAAGACCCGGGCGCCGCAAAACGCAGCGGGGAAGGAAGGTTTGCGTTTGCGTGGGGGTGAGGTTTATGGTTTTTACTTATTTATTAGCTCAAAGCAGAACGTCCTTGATCTTTAGCACGTGCCTCAGAAAAGCAGATCCTGAAGCAATTCCAGGGTGACGCAGGATGCCAAAGCCAGGTGGCCTTTGCCGCTGGTCAGAGCGGCACGGTCTTCTCGTGAAGCACCTTGGTCGCAGGCGACAGTGTTGAGGAGATCCTCGCTCAACCCTGGGCCCGCGTTACGCTCGCGCAGAGGCGGCCCGAGCCAGCCCCCGGCCGCGGCGGGTTTCGAGGGGACGGGACCGTGCCTTGCTGCCGGCCCGGCGGGGCGGCCACGCTGGACGCGGGCGGCTGGAGGAAGGAGGACCCCGGCTTGCTCCGACGCCGCTCTTCCCGGGGGCTCGTCCGCGGGAGATCTCAGAGTTGTAACCGTTACTTGTTCCGCCTCACGTTAGACGTGCAGCGAGCCCTACGCTATGGCTTTAGGATAAAACACCTGATTTATAGAACAAACAGATTTAACTACGTACCTCTTAAAAATGTTTTAATTGGTAGAGATACTTTTTAAATTATTGGTGATCCAACGTTCGCAAAGCTCTGATTAGCTCTGCGCGAGTGTTCTGGCGTCGCGATGTTCCCCAGCTGCTCCTCTTAACTTTCAAGTTGTCTTTTCTCATGTCACTAGTAATAAATGATCTGAAAACTGTAATATAGGGAAGTCTTTTATTTTTCATTCAAAACTTTTCAGTGTTTGTTATGGTGTTTACTTAGAAATAAATACATAATATATCCTGCCAAACTGAGATGCCCTTTTGCTTCTCTTGTGTCGCGTGTGACTGGCGCTGCATGTTCGAGGAAGGCATTTCCTATATCAAACTGTCTGTATTTAAAAAAAAAAAAAAAGAAAAGAAGAGACGAAAACAAATGCTGTGGCTTTATCAGTGCAGTAAGACGCTTGAAAAGGTGCCTTGAAGGCAGCCGAAAATCCCCTCCAGCCTGTGTGTGAGTCTTTCCTCTGGTACGGTTTTATTTTTACAGAGAGTTTCTGGTGCGGGCTCCGGCGTAGCCTACGGACGAGGCACTTGTCCTTGTCAAACGTTGCAAGTACTTAACCAGGCAACAATTTCTTTTTAATTTTGGATAAAAGCGTGGATGCTCAAATGCTACATGAGTAAATACAGCACGGGAATAAGACGGGGTTGCGTTACGTGTTAGACTTTGTACAAGCGAGGCAGGTGGCCACCAGCTCTCAGCTTGGGAGAAACGCCGGGTGCTTTTTCTGGATGCTCAGCGTGGTGTTAAAGCCTTCCGGAGCTGCAGGCGTGCCCGCTCGGACCGTACCGCTGGCGGAGCAGAAGTGCCTCCGGGAGACCGTCACTTAGTTAATTCATAAGAGGGTGTTTTTTATCGCTCGTTCGGCTACGCGCCGATTCGCGTGTGATGACGCTGCTGGGGTCTGGGGAGCTCTGGGGCCGCTCCGGCGCCGAACAGCGGAACAACCCCACGTAAACATCGCTTGCTTCATAAAAGTGCATCCCAAGGGGTATCAAGAACAACTTTTAAATCAGAGCGGTCTCTTTTAGGAGAGCGTTGGGAAACTGGGAAGCTTTTGCTCCTTTCGAATGTGCCATCCAACTTCCAAACTCTTCCTTCAGCTTGCCTTTGGCTACATGTATGCATATATATATATAATATATATATATAAACTTTAGCGCTGTCGCAGCACGCAGTTTGGTAGATGTTGCCCTACCGCGAGAAGCGGGAGCAGGCGGGTACGAGGCAGCCTGCGCGCGGACAGGTTTTTAAAGCGTATTGGCCAAATGGGCTCTGGTTAGCCGACAGCGCTGGGTAACGCCGGCGCTGCAGCGAGCCCCTTTTCGCTGTGCGCGCTTTGCTTCGCGGACACCTCGGACCTGGGGGAACCGATACAATGAACTTCTTGTGACAAAATAAAATACCGCGCTTAGCTCCCCGGCCAGGAGGCAAGAGGGCTCGATCCCGGTCGCAGCTCCGCAGCTCGCTCCGTTTGAGCCGCTCGGTAGGTTTGTTCGCCTGTAAGTCGCTTCAGCCGTCTAGCGTCACATCAGGCCGTTTAGCCGCTGCCAGGCTGGCTTTCCCCAGCCGCCGCGACGGCTCTCCTCGTCCCCTTTCCGGCACACGCGTGTTCCCCGGCCGCTCGGGAGGAACGCAACGCCCGCTATCTTGGAGCAAACTCACAGCGATAGCTAGCGGTACTTAGGGACAAACGGGCGGTACGGACAGGAGGACTTAGAAGCGGTTGCATTGCACCTGTGTTTTAAGCAAAGGTTCTGTTCGGTTTCTCTGTTGCTTCTTAAAGGCAGCCGAGCGGGCACGGGCACCCTGGTCCAGGACCGGTTTGCATTCGCCACCCCCGTTTGCATTCGCTCCCCCAGTCTGCATTCGCGCCCCCCGTTTGCATTCGCTCCCCCAGTCTGCATTCGCTCCCCCAGTCTGCATTCGCTCCCCTGGTTTGCATTCGCCCCCCCAGTTCGCATTTGCCACCCCAGTCTGCATTCGCCCCCCCAGTATGCATTCGCCCCCCCAGTCTGCATTCGCTCCCCCGGTTTGCATTCGCCACCCCAGTTTGCATTCGCCCCCCCAGTTTGCATTCGCTCCCCCGGTTTGCATTCGCCGCCCCAGTCTGCATTCGCTCCCCCGGTTTGCATTCGCTCCCCCGGTTTGCATTCGCCCCCCCAGTTTGCATTCGCCGCCCCAGTCTGCATTCGCTCCCCCGGTTTGCATTCGCTCCCCCGGTTTGCATTCGCCCCCCCAGTTTGCATTCGCCGCCCCAGTCTGCATTCGCTCCCCCGGTTTGCATTCGCCCCCCCGGTTTGCATTCGCTCCCCCAGTCTGCATTCGCCCCCCCAGTCTGCATTCGCTCGTGTCCGTGCGGCCGGCGCAGCGCGCTCCCCAGGCCGCCGGCGCGCTGCGACCCCGGCGCTCGCCAAGCCCCCTTCACGCAGGAAACGGGTTTAGCGGCGGGGATTTCGTTTTCCAGCTGCGACCCGTTAGGGCGGTGAGCGCTGCCGCTTCCGCTGGAAGCTTTTCAGACGTTGCGTCCTGGAAGCAAACGCTGCTGACACGGGGCGGGGGGGGGGGGGGGGGGGGGGGACATCTGGAAGTCGGGGCCCCGGGGAAAGGAGGACGCGGAGCAGCGGCGTCCAAAGCGGCCACGTCCAGGAGGGGAACGCGCGGGCGGCGGCCGGGAAGGAGGGGGGCTGGGGGCGGCGGCGGGGGCCGGGGCCGGGGGCCGGGGGCCGGGGCTCGCCCCCCCGCCACGCAGCGGGGACGGCCGGCGAGCCGCTTGTGCACCAAAAAAAACCCCCCAAACAAACAAACAAACAAACAAAAAACCCTGCGAGAAAGCAGCGTGATTGGCCACGAAGCGCCGGCGGGTTTTACACTTCTGCGGGGCTTGGGCCGCTGTCGGGCGCGGAAAGGTGTTTTTTCTTCTGGAAAAAAGAAGAAAACAGGGAACCCGCAAAGCGCCTCCGCCGCGCTGCTCGCGGTGCCGCCGGCGCCGCCTGCCCGCCCCCTGCAGCCCCCCCCGCAGCCCCCCCGGGCCCCCCGGCAGTGCCCCCCGCAGCCCCTCCGGGCCTCCCCCAGCCCCCCCCGGCAGTGCCCCCCAGCAGCCCCCCCGGACCCCCTCGGCAGTGCCCCCCGCAGTGCCCCCCGCAGCCCCCCCGGCAGTGCCCCCCGCAGCCCCTCCGGGCCTCCCCCAGCCCCCCCCGGCAGTGCCCCCCAGCAGCCCCCCCGGACCCCCTCGGCAGTGCCCCCCGCAGTGCCCCCTGCAGCCCCCCCCAGCCCCCCCCGGACCCCCTCGGCAGTGCCCCCCGCAGTGCTCCCTGCAGCCCCCCCCGGGCCCCCCCCCGGAAGTGCCCCCTGCAGCCCCCCCTGCAGCCCCCCCCGCCAGTGCCCCCCAGCAGCCCCCCCCGCCAGTGCCCCCCGCAGCCCCCCCGGACCCGGCCGGCAGTGTCCCCCCGCAGCCCCCTCCCGGGCCCCCCCCGACCCCCCCGGGCCCCCCGGCAGTGCCCCCCGCAGCCCCCCCGGATCCCCCGCAGTGCCCCCCCGGCAGCCCCCCCCGCCCGCAGAGCGCGGCTCTCGGGGGGGCTTTGCTTTTTTGCCCCCCCTTTTTTTTTTCTTTTGCTCGGAGTGAGTCGGGTTCCTTTTTCTTTTTCCCCTTCCTGGAGGGAAGCTTTTCGTTTGGAAGTTTTTCCTGAGGGGCGCGTGGGGGTCTTTTTTTCTTTTATTTTTTTAAACTTTGTGGCTGGGGGTGGGCTTTTCTTTGCTGGCAGTGTTTCTGTGGCTGGGGGTGTAAGTCGGTTGGTTTGTTGTGCTGGGCTCCTTTTTTGGCTGGGAGGTGCTTTTTGCTTGGACGTTTTTGCTAAGAGCATGTGCTTTTTTTTCCGGTTTTGTTTTTTTTCCTGAGTTTTTTTTTTTTTGTGCTGGGGGGGGGCAGCGTTTTTTTTTTTTTTTTTTTTAAACTGGAAGACTGCTTCATTTCTCCCGTTTTCCCCTAGCGGGTGCTTTTTTGCTCGGAGGTGTTTGCCAGGGGCGCGTGCTCTTGCTGGTGCGCGCGTAGGGGAGGGTTCTGCCCGGAGGTGACTGTTTTGCTGGGGGTCGCGTGGGGGGGGGGGTTGGAGCTGTCTATCCCGGCGGCGGGGGGGCATGTATATTTTTGCCAAGAAGGCAGCTCCCGTTTTGCCCCCCCCCCCAGCGCGGCCACCCAGCTGCCCGGCGGGCGGCTCCGCTCCGCTCCGCGCGGCTCCACGCCGGGCTTTCGCCGCCGCCGGGGCGCGGGGCGGCGCCGCCAGGGGGCGCCCGGCCCGGTGGTGGGGGGGGGGGGGAGGCGGCGGTGCCGGGTGCGCGGCGCTTCCGCGGTCGGCGGGGCGGGGCGGGGGTCCCGGGCCGGCTCGGAGCCGGGAGAGGGGGGGGGGGAAGGGGTGGAGGCGGCTGAGCTGAGGGGAACTTTTCCCCCCCCTCGTGAAATTAACGGCGCTGTGGGTGCCCCGACGCCACGGTTGAGGGGCGCCCTCGCCGCGGCAGCGACCCTGGACGCGCCCTTCCTGGTTCGCCCGCCGTGTCGCACGGAAGGGCCCCCCCCCCCGGGCCACCCCCCCCCCCCGCCCCGACCCTGCCGCGTCCGGCCCTTCCCGGGGCCGCGAGGCTGCTGCCGCCCGCCGAGGCCTCCGGAGCTTTGGGAGCAGGTGAGAGCAGCGGCTGAAAGGAAAAACAGGGCCGGGAAGGCAGCGGCTGCCACCGGGGGCTCGCAAGGGGAGCGGCGGCCTGGCTCCGGCCGGCTGCTTAGTTTTGAAATGAACTCTTTAAAAAAATAATAATAATAATAAATTAATTAATTTCCTATCAAAGCAGATTTCTACAGGTGCGAGCGGCTCGGCTGGAAGAAGGAGGCCGAGGCCGGCCAGCGCGCTTCCCGGGGGCAGGCGGGCAGGAGGCCTCGCGCGGGCCCCGCTGCCGCGAGGACACGGTGACGGTCTCGGCGTCGGAGCGCCTGCAGGCCGGCGTAGGCCGGGGCGAGGGGGAGCGCGCCCACGCCGGGGCGGCACGCGAGGGGCTGGGCGCGTGCGTACGGGAAAGGGTGCGCGGGGGCCTCTGCCCGGCCCCGCCGCCTCCGTCCTCCCCACGCCGCGCTCCGCTGCCGCCCTGCACCGCCGCAGCCCTCCCAGCCGTTAGCCGTCCTCCCCCCCGCCCCGCGCTGCAGGAGACCCGCTCTGTTGCACGCGCTGAGTTTTCAGGTTCTCTGCAGCCGCCGGGCGGCCTTGCCCTGCCGGGGAGGAAATCGCCGCGCGGTGAACCACCTCCTTCCAGGTGCCAGCTGTGCCTCCGGCGGCCCCCGGCCATGGCGGACACCATCTTCGGCAGCGGGGCCAGCCGGTGGGTATGCCCCAACGACCGGCAGCTGGCCCTGCGCGCCAAGTGAGTCCTCCCCCTGCTCCCCCCGCTCCTTCCGAAATCTCTGCCGCTGGTGCAGAGCCCTCCGGGGCGTCCGGCCGCCGCGGCGCACGCTTTAGCTGCAGGCACTTGTCGGTTTGGGTTTTTTTTTTTTTTTCTCCCCGAAGTTAAGTTGCTGCCTCCCCTCGGGGTCGTTCCCGTTTCCTGGGGGCCGGGGCGTTTGGAGGAGGGCGCGGGTGGCCCCTCGGCGGCGGCCCCGAGGTCGCCGAGCCCTCGCCCCGCTCTCTCCGACGCCTCCTGTCCGCAGGGCCGGAGCCGAACGGGAGCGAGGAGGAGGAGCGGTAAAAGGCAGACGGGACCCGGGAGGGAAATCTAAGCGGCGGGGAGGGCGCGAGGGGGCTCCCGGGGGCTCGGGCTTGGCTCCCACCGCTGACCCCCCCCCCTCCCCGCTCGGCAGGCTCCGGACCGGCTGGTCGGTGCGCACCTTCCAGACCGAGAAGCAGAGGAAGACGCAGGCCCTGAGCCCGCAGGAGCTGGAGGTCATCCTGGACGTCATCCGCAAGGCGGAGAAACTGGACGTCGCGGAGCAGCAGCGCGTCGGGTACGGTCGCGGCGGCCGCTCCCCTTTCCCCCGGCCCGGGGGAGAGGTCGGCGCCGGCGGAGCTTCCCCTCGGGCGCTGCTTCTTCCCCTCCGCGTACTGCTCCTTTGGAGGCTGGGGAGGACGCGTGCCTCCTTCCCCCCCCCCCCGAGCCTCTCGTGCCTTCGCCGAGCCCTGGCAGCGGTCGTGCCCCCCGGCCCCGGTGGGGGAGCCCGGGCGGGCGGTCGCCCCGCGGCTGGTTGGCCGAGCTTTCCCTCGTCTGCAGCAGCCCCGCGGTATTTAATTAGCGGGCATCTTCCTCCTCCTCTCGTGCCGCTGCCAGTTCTCCCTTGCTTTCAGCCCTGCTGCAGCCGCGGCGGCGGCAGCCCCGCGCTGCCCGCCCTCCAAGCGGGCCGGGGAGGCCCAGCTCCCTGCCGCCGCGGGGCCCGTCGTCCCCGCGCGGGTGCTGGGGCGGCCGCAGCAAGCTCTCGCGCTCCGCGGCGCCGTCGTCGTCGCCTCCCGGGCGTCCCCCTCGTGCTGAAGCCGAGGCCGGTAAAGGCGGTAACGACGGCGCAGCCTGGCAGCGCTTGACGGGACACAGGAAACACCGAGCGCGGAGGTTGTGGTGAAAGCACCTGCGGTCCCAGCAAGGTGCCCAAAACTGCCCAGGAGAAGCAACGAGCGGCCGAGCCCGGAGCCCGGCTTCGCAGCCTGCCGCTTTCCCACAGACGTGCGGTTTCCGCGCTTCAGTTTCCAGGGTGAGCCCTGCGATCTGAGCTCTGCCTCGTTGCCCCGCAGGCGCCTGGTGGAGCGGCTGGAGAACATGAGGAAGAACGCGATGGGGAACGGGCTCTCCCAGTGCTTGCTCTGCGGCGAGCTGCTCGGGCTCCTGGGCAGCACGTCGGTCTTCTGTCAGGATTGCAAAAAGGTGGGTGGACTCGGGCCGGCGCTGCCCGCTCCTGGTAGGAGATCTGTCTGCGGAAGGCCAGCAGGGCTCCCGGGTGGCTCTGTAGCGGTAACTTACCTTCGCTCCGCTCGCCCGGGCTCCTGCTATCAGGCCGCCAGGTCCTCTCTTGCCCCCTGGGTACTTTATTCCCCAGGACCCGAAAGTGCCTGAACTGCAGTCGGACGAGGTGCGTGAGTTGGGTACGGACTGAGCATCCGGCGCTTGCAGAGTGGGAGAAGGGGCAGAAACGTGTGGTCATCAGAGGCAACTCCGAAAAGGATCTGTGTGCTTTGCTGTAACTCGCTGCAGGGTCCGGCCTTAGATCTTCCAATAACACGTATCTTCAGAGGGCAAAAGGCTCAAGTCCATCTTCAAGCTCCAAACCAAAGCTTTCCAGCCCTGACGCTTAAATTCGCCTGCGCACTGGTGACTCCGCGCGCGTGCCTGCCGCGGGCAGGACTGCGCGGTGCCGCCCGAGCCGGAGCAGGGAGGCTCTCCTGGGGGAGGACTGTGGCTTGTCGGGGCTCAGGCAGCCCAGGGGTTAAACCGCATCGCTGTGCAGATGATGATCTCCAAGGCAACCACCTTTCCCTCCCTCCGCTGGGAGGCTGGTTTTGCTGCACTTGAAGCCCATCGGTCCCTGGGGAGATGTCTCCAGCGTGGGGCCTGGCGGAGGCGAGGATGCCCGGTGGCGCCTGGCGTGCCGGCCCGGAGGGAGCCCTGAGCTGCTGGGAAGGTGAATGCAAACGTCTAGCACAGGGAATAACAGGATACGCTGCATTCCTGCCCTCTTCCCCTGGTGCTTCTGCTCTCACCTTGTCCGAAGCCAGCTGGTGTAGGAGGTCACGTTGCTGCAGCGCTTTCTAACCTCCCCCTTAGAGGCCCTGGGCCCTGAGGAGGAGGCAGAAGCCGGCGCAGGCGTTCCCCTGCTCGGTCTCTTTGCAGTGGCAGGTAGTAGCCCCACTAGCCAGGAGGCTGTGTGAGCCCAAGGCTCCTGGGGGGCTGCGGCCAGCAAACCCCGGAGGAGGGATGGGTCTTTTTGTGGGTATTGCCCTCTTGCCTGGAGTCTGGGGGGCAATTCAGGAAGAGTCAGGTGCAGGTTGATTTAAGGTGAGGTCCTACTTTCCAGTGTGCGTCTTGCAGCTGCTTGCAGCTTGGCTGCACTTTTCAGCTGTGTGCCAGCTCCGGGCGAGGCTGGCGGGGCGCCCCGGGCTGGTCCCCTTCCTGCTTTTTCGTGCTGTGGTGGGAACTGCGGGAGCAGTCAGCCCTGCAGCAGAGCACGCACGGAGTGGGCTGCTCCTTGAAGCTTGTTCCCTCTCCTCCAGGGATATCCATCATTCGTGCCGTGTTGTATGCAGTAAGCAATGACTTATCAGGGAATTATGGATTTCTTAAAGTTCATATTTTTCTTGCTAGCGTTGCTCTATTACTGCCTCACCGGAAAGTCGTCGTAGCCCGTTTAGTTCAATAACAGGAATTGTTGTAATGATGCTTCTGAAATGTAGCTATGAACTTACCTTCAGCAGGTTTTTCCTGCAGAGCAGAGGTTCTGTAGCCCTTGTAGCCAGATGGATTTTCTACGTGCCACTTTCTGTTTTATCATTTAGAGGTCAAAATGAAGAATGCTTTTAATATTAGTTTTTTATCATCTTAGAAATAAATGCATTGGGGCAAGACAAAGATGGATGCAAATTCAGCTATATTAACAATAGCAGCAGTTAGACAAAGCCTAATGTGCAATTTACCATGCAGAGGGCATCAGCGTTGCGTCTGAAAGGTGAAATATAAGTAGGAGAGGAAAATGCTTTTTCTTGTACGTGATGAGGAACAGGGTTGCGTTTAGTGTCTTTGACTGTTATGCCTCCCTCCGAGGGGCTGCGGGTGATGCTCGGTTTTCCGGCTCGCCCGCAGAGGAGGGGAGGAGGAAAGCCCTGTGTTATACTGAGCTTTCGCAATTTATGACTAGGAATAAAAATCGCTTGGAAACTTCCACTAGAGGGAGCGTTTGAATGCACTTTGCATGTGGGGATTAAAATCTCTGAGGGCAGGTACGCCTGGGTCGGTCCCGCAGGTTTGGGTGGGAAGGAGGGAGAGTTTGGGGTAGTGCCGCCGCCCGTCGGTAGCCGCCAAGCGCTTGCTGAGCGAAGGGGGAGCCGAGGGGTTTAAGGGTACGCGCGGAGGGGAGGGGGTCCAGCCTCGCACCACCACCGGGTAACGTAAAACCCGCTAATACAGGTTTTGGTGTTTGCTTCGGTTTGCGTTTTGCACTACGACAAGCTAGCGCTCGTTTTATACCTGGTGGCATGTGGGGTATTAAAAAAAAATAAAACCCACCGTGCTGGAAAAGTGCCTGTTGGTCTGGTGGTTTGACTTGCCCTGTCCGGTCTCGTCTCGCCCTGGAGTCGGGCGCTCCGCTGTAGCTTTGCCCCCGTCCTGCAGCCACACAAGCAGCTTCTTGCGATCACCGCTTCTCCGGGGTAAATAAGAGGCCTGAGCCATGCTTAGGTTTTTAAGGAAAGCAAAACAAAACTGTTGGGTCAGATGCTCCTCAGGCTCCTCTTTGCCGAGGGCTGTATGGCTGCGGGGAATGTAGGTGCTAACACCCGCCCCCCCCTTTTTTTTTTCCTTCTTATTTCAGAAAGTTTGCACCAAATGTGGAATAGAAACTCTTGGACCCCAGAAACGTCCTCTTTGGTTGTGCAAGATCTGCAGCGAGCAGAGAGAGGTAAAGCGCATCTGCGGGGAGACGGGGCGCCGCGGGGGGCGGCGGGCTCTGCTCTGCCCTGCCAGCGGGAGGGAGCTCCGGACGGCGCTCGGGAGGCTTGGTGGGGACGGGCAGGCTCCGTGAACACGCACGACGGCCACAACTTCGGTTTGGAACGGGGGGAAAAAACCCAGCAGCTCACATTGCTTTCTGCATCAGGCTTTCCTAGCTTTGGCCATAAAGAGACTTATTCCCTTTTGCTGCCGTGCTGTCCCAGCCCCGGGGCAAACACTCGCTAACACTTGTTCTTTACTGCAGCTGGGGGGATCTATAGCAGTATTTGTCCCTCTAAAAATAACTAGCATTATTTTTAAGTCTGTCCCATCCCCCCCCCTCCAAATCCCGTAGCTCGACGGCATGAGACTTCCAGCACAAGTCTCTAAATTTTTATATCCTTCATCCTTGAGTTTACATCGCAAGAAGTCCTAGCCAGCCTCCGTTCTTGTCTGCCAGCTAGCATCCACCAGCTCCAGGGCTCGCCGCTGTGCGGTGAAGTCGGTGAAGCTGCTCAGCGATTACAGCGGGATTTGCGCTCGTTCCCATCAGTTCCTGCTGGGCTTTTGCTCGTGGTCCCGCAGCGTCGTTCCAGCGCGGCAGCTATTTCTGACCGCCGCAGCCAGCCGTGGAACCTGCTGCTCTGCTAGAGCCATTCACGTTTTAAGTGTAGCCAGAGCATTTCTGCAGGTGTTTGAGGCGGTGAGGATTTTTATAGTAGTTGTGGAAACTTAGCTCAGGTTTTTAAAAAAAAAAAAAAAAAAAAAAAAGAGGGGATGGTCTGTGTGGGAGTACTTGGGACGCTCACGTCCAAGGCACGAGGAGGAGCCCGCGGATGCTGCGTGTCTTTGAGCAGCAGTGCGGCTAGGGCAGCAGCAGTCCTCCACCGCCCTGGCTGTTGCTGGCAGTCCGCTGTGCTGAATCATCCAGATGTTTTGCCTCCCGAAAGGGAGAGTGAGGCAGGTCAACGTATTCTCTGGGTTCTGCAGGGGGATGAGTGTGGAATTCAATTGACTTTGTCTGTTTTTTTTCTGTTCGTTGTGTATTCTTTCTCTTCCCTGCGGTATTTGCTTTGTAATTGCTTTTTTTTCTCCTCCCCCCTAATTTCTTATAAAAATAACGAGGAGCCGTGGTCACTAGACAGAGAAGAACATTAACCTGTGCAGTAAGTGTCATGTGGCCAGTGCGCGAGGGTGCAGTAACCTTCAGAGCTCTCTCCCTCCGTGAAACCCGAGATCTGGCCAAAGTGCCTCTCTGACGAGAATGGGTGGAACCTGCCCTCCTAGCCTGACTAAAGAGTAGCCCCATCGTTCCTCCCAGTCCTGAGCTTCGTCTTTATTTTGTTTTGCTTCTCTTTAAGGTCAGGCCAGGTCTGCCTCCTTTGCCGTTGGTGGTGGGGCTGGTGCCCCGGCCAGGAGATGGCTGGAGGGGCTGCAGCGTCGGGCCGTGCCACCCACCCTGTCCTCCCACGTGCTTCGCTTTTGTTTTGGAGGAGGGCAGGAAAGCGTAGAGAACTGGCAGGAGCCTTGAGACGTGTCAGCCAGGCCAAAGGAGGCTGAGGCACTAGCAGATGAAACGCCGGGAACGCGAGTCCTCGCTTTTGGCTTTGATCAGATCTGCCGTAAGAGCCTGTGTAAGGAGGAAACGAGAATTGCCAAAGGCTGGTGCAGCCCCCGAGGCCGGTTCGGGTGTCGCGCTGCTTACAGAGCTCGCACGCAATAGCCCGGTTTCTTTGAAGGGCTTGTGTTCGTGACCAGGTCCGTGTTGCCGTCTGTTTCGGTGATCTGGATCTGTCTCGTGTTGCCATCTGCTCTGGACCAAACCCATTTGGCCCCGTTCTTTGCTGAAGGTTATATCTGCCATCAGCGAGTGCAGACGGCTGTCTGCTCTTTGGGATCAGCTATTCTTTTTTCTGTCGATAACCCTCCAAAGCCCTGCCCGGTGAGTGGGTATTGGCCCCATCTCGTTTCCTGGGAGCCAGGCAGGGAGCTTCAGCATCCCGCACGGGCACTTGGGGTGGTGGGATGCCGTAACACGCCAGCACCACCCTTCTTCCCTGCGCGCCTGAACGGGGCCCTGCCTTAGCGCGTGCCAACGCGCTTCGGGTCGGCTCTGGCAGAGCCCCCGGCTCGCGGGGCCAGGCCCCGGCACTGGGTGGGCTGCAGGGGGGAGCGGTCGGTGCCGGGCCGGAGCAGGGTGGGCTGTGACGAGACGCGGCAGGCGTGGTGAGATGCGGTGCTGCCAGGGGAGGTGGTTCCCCCCCCACCTGAGCGCTTTGGTGGCGGTCTGTAATTTTCTGAACCGCCGCTCGAGCTACTTGGGCGTGATATTTATGAAGCTCTCATCCCCGCTAGTGCGAGACTGGCAGGCGCTGAAGTGAGAAACGGAGGTCATTCGGAAACCTGGGCGGGCTGAGTGGCGTTGGCTGGAGTTAATGAGTGTTGTCTGGCTGGGACAAGAGCCTGGGACTAATTGTCCCCTTTAGCCTCTGCCGTGCACCGCGTGCGCACGTGAGCCTGGTGGCCCACCAGGATCTAAAGCCAGGACGGTGGGGTTGGATGTTAATGTGGGCTGGCTAGCAGCCAAAGCATATGGCATTGCTCATGCAGGCTAGAGCTCTCATCGCTGCGTCTTCCTCGTTATTGTTTATACCTGTAGGCTTGATTTAAGCGAGGGAAAGTTTAGTGACAGGTTGCAGTCGTCTTCCCCCCTTTTGCTGCGTAGACAGAGTGTGTGCTGGCGTCAGCTGTCGTTAAGTCATGAGCACCCCTAGGTTGAAGTGAAGACGGAGGTGACAAGCTATTGCTTACATCGATTTTTCAGTGGGAGTCGAATGCCTGATTCCCACAGATCCCTCTGGAAATCCCAGCCCCAGCCACTCAGGAGTGCGCTTTGCTTTCTGTTTCCTTGAAAACCTCCACCGGGAAGGCTGTGCTGCATAGCAATGAGGAACAGGTTGCTCTGACAGTGGCTTATTTCTGGAGCGTGGAGGTGATTAATGGATTCGGCCTGCTGCTTGCATCCCAGGCAGCCAGCAGCAAAACAGCGCGTTGGGCAGCGTTGGAGTCGCCAAGCGCGATGCGTGCCTGCAGGGCGAGGGTCTCCGAGCCGCCGGAGGGGCGCGGGGAGGGACGTGCCGCCTTGTCCCGCGGCCAGGGACACGACAGAGCCCGAGTGGTGCTCCTGGCAAAGGGGACGTTCCCGCAGACCAGCAGGCAGCCCTGCATCGTAGGAGCATCTCTTCTTCCGGGAGTAAAGTAGATTAGAAATGCTTTCGGCCAGCGCTGGCCTGATTGCAGATACCGCTTGTCCTGGCTGTTTACAGAAGCATCTCTGTTTTAAAAAAAAAAAAAAAAAAAAAACCTTTTGTTCTTTCAGGATTTTGTGCACGTTTTCTTTTGCAACATCTTCTCAGGCTGGTGAAGTTAAAGCAGGTGTAGATTGTGCTTTGCTGTCCGTGCAAGCTAGGGTGGAGGCAAACTCGGTCGCGCTCACGTTTGCTTTGGGGACAAGAAGCTCCCTTTCTCCCTCCCTCGTTCCCCGTGTGCTGCATCTCCTTTCTTGGCTTTGTATCTTGCTTCCTCTCCTGGTTTGCCCTTCCGGGTGGGCTCGCCGCTGCAGCTGCCGGAGGAGCAAAACGGCCCGGGAGGAGCTGCGGCGGGCACGGAGACGGCAGGAACGGCTCCTGCTGCCGGGCTGAAGGCTGCCCATCACCCCCGGCCGAGACGGGGCAATGGGACCTCCTGCTGCGTTTTGTCGGATCCCTGCCCAGCCTTTTACCTCTCTGCACAGGCTTGTTTTGGCTGATACCACCAGGTTCTGCAAAACACCTTCCTGAATTGCCACTTTATTAAAAAAAAATATATATATATAAATAAATAAATATATATATATATATAAAATCCATAATTAGCGGTGCTATCATCGTAATTAAAATCCTCTTGGAAGCGTTCATGCACATTTACATTTGAATTGACACATCCAAAACTGTAGCGATAATGGAAACGGTTTGAGCAGGGTGGGGGAGATGGCTCTTTTTTTAAACCCCGTGAAACGCCAAAGAGAGCGTTGGCTATCAGGGACCTGCTCGAGGTTTTCATTTGCCCCCTCTGCTCCCCTCTCCCTTTCATTCCTTCTCCTCTTCCGCTAAGCAGCGTTTTCGTGGCCGGCTGCGTGTCTTGGTTTATCACAATAAACCACGCAGGGGAAGATGGTTGCTGCTCTGGAAGGACGACTTCGCCTCCTCCCCTCTTGCCTGCAGGGCTTCCCTTTCCGCGTGGGTGCTCGTGCCCCGTCGAACGTTAGAAAGCAGCACAGGCCAGGGTTACTGCTGCCTGGCGTGATGGTTTCCTGGCAAAACCCCGCGCTGGCGGAGGGGAGGGGGCCCCCGCGTCGCGTCGGAGCGACGTGCACCTGTTTGCCATTCAAAGCACTCCTCGATCGCCTGCCGTATGATTTTTGGGGGGTGGTAGCAAGTGGTTAGACTGAAAATAGTGTCCTCTAGAGCAGAGCCACGGGGAGAGAAGAGGCCTGATGGAGAGGGGAGCGATGGATCGCTGGAGGCTGGCAGCCGCCGCGGCTTGGGGAACGCTGGGGTCAGAGGTGCGATAGATTGTGCTATTGCGGAAACAAAGCTCCGAGCAGCAATTTCACTGCCTTTTAATTTTCTTCATCCTCAAGTGCTGAATGGGGGAGCTGACAACAGATTGCTGTAAATAATGTAATTGGAAATCTCTGTGTTATGGAAAAGCAGCTGAATGCAAATAACGAAGCTGACGAGCGCTTGGCTCTTTCCCCCTGCCAGCGGTTCGCAGCGCGCCAGAGCCGCGGTGGGGCGCGCGGGCGCCTCTGCCCCGCGTCCGGCGCTGCGGCCCGCGGGGACCTGCCCCTTCGGCCGGGGAGCTGCGGCAGGGCCCGCGGAGGGGCTGCGCCTGGACGTGCCAGAGGAGAGCGCGCCTCCGCTGCAGCCTGTCGGGCCGCGGTCCCGTCCCGCAGTTACAACGGCGGCGTCAAGCCGCCGTGCCGGGAGCGTTGTCGGCGTTGCACGATCGCGTTGAGCTCTCCGCGCTTCTCCTGGCCGCGGCTGTTAAGTTGGTTTTGAAGCGATGGACAGAGGAGCCCGTTGCTAAAGCAGTTTCTTCTCCCTCGCGTCGCTCTAGGGGGGTGCGGGGACAGGAGCCGGCCGGCCGGCCGCTGCCGCGGCTCCCGAGCCCCCGCGGCCGGCCGGGCGCCCCCTCCGCCCTCCGAGCGAGGGATTGCCGAGCGAGGGAAGCGGCTCGCCGGCCCGCTCGAGAGCGAAGGTCCCGCTCCGCGCGGCGGGACTTGGCCCTCCGTGCCGGCAGCTCCTGGGAAAGAGCTTTTGGGCTGCTTTTGGGTTTATTTTGTTAATTTAAAATCGGGCGCGAACTTTGCTGTCGGGCCGCTGCTGCGCTGCGTGAAGGTGGCGTCAGCAGCAGCGGCGACGCGTTGCGGGGCGCGGACGCTAAACCGGCCCCGTGGGCCCGCGCGCCGAGCAGAACGCCGACCCCGGGGCCTCCCAGGTGTTGCACGCTGCGAGCCCGGGGGGAGCAGAGGTGCTGAGCCGCTGCGGCCGGAGCATCTTGCTGCAGCTGTTCTAGAGCTGATCTGCAAACGAATTTCGGTGCCGCTGCAATGAGACCAAACGGAGAAGCACCAGTTTGAAGTGAATATGTGTGCACAGAATCGATGTTATGCCGGTATTACCGCATCAGCGCTGGGTGCGTTATAGCGTTTAACTCCTTCCGTAACTGAGCTTGCTTTGTGGTGGTGGGAGAAGCCTGGGGGGCCCCAGCCCTCCCTGCCAGCCACCCTCGCTGCCGCCCATCGGTCTTATGGCCTGCCCGAAGGGGAGTTCGCCTGAAGATAATAGGTCTCCCCGGTGCTTCAAATTAAATTTACAGACGTTGCAAGGTCCGTTCAGAGAGCGGCGACTAGAACGAGAGGTTGCCGCTGCCCCGGCGCGACGACGGGCCCCCGCGCCGGGGACGGTGCCGCGGGGGGCGCGAGCCCGGCGGCTGCAGGACCCCCCTGCTCGGGGGGACCTCGCCGAGGGACGGGAGACCCGGGGGGCTCGCGGCTGCTGCGTCGCCTCCGTTTACGCGAGCTCCGCGTCAAGGCGGCTCTCCCGGATTTGCAAAGCGTGTTGGCGCGTCCCGCGGCCGGGTTTCGCGAGGGCGGCGGAGCAGCCTCCTCCGGGGTCCGCGCCGCGCTGGCGCGCGGGGGGAGCCGGCTCAGCCGCTGCCTTGGCCGAGGGCTGTTTGGCCGCTTGTTGGCGTGCCGACGGAGGAGCTGGGCGAGGGGCCGTGCCTGCTGAGGCCCCCGCTGAGGTTGCGAAGCTCTTGCCGTAATTGGGGATATCTGCATTTGCACCCATCGCGTCCTGGTGATGCTGTATCTGAAACCCGGATACAGCTTGCGGTAGAAGTACTTGGGATAGAAACGCTTATGAGCTCCTTCGCGCTGAACAGAAGCGCAAGGCTTCTGCTACCCCCTTGCATTTTTACTGTTTTAACTTCTTTTTTCCCTGGCTGTCTCGTTAGCTCATTATTAGGCTCCTGGAAGGCACAAAGGAACTGTGTTTTTAGAGAATATTTCTCTTTGTCTGAGCTGCCGTCCTCGCCCCTTCCTCTGGCTCACAGCAGCCTTTGTCTTGAGTATACTCCAGAGCGCTCCTTCATCCCAAGCTGCGTTAAAACACAATTGGCAAGTAGAGGGTGTTCCCGCGGGTTTGGGGTACAGCGCCGAGCTCTCGGCTCGCGCCGCAGGTTTGGGTTACCGGAGCGTTGTTCTTGTTCTGGGCTTTTCAAGCACGCTTGCTAGATGGTCCGGCCTAGCTTGAGTCGCTCTGAGATGAGTGTCCAGGCTGTGCCGCGCAGCGTCCCGCAAGGCTGCTCCTGGTGCCCCCAGGGTACCGTTTGCACGTCGCTGCTGCTGCGTGGCTGCAAGCAAGGCGACCTTCTGCAATGTTCCTGCACGCGACGGGCCCCCGCGGGGAGCCGCTCGCTCGGAGCGTCGCGGCGCGTGCAGGCGCCGAGCTGCCGGGAGACCTCCTGCAGCTCCTCTTGCAGCGAGCCCGGCAACGCCGGTCTGACTAGAGCCGGGCACGGGAGAAGGGTCCGGTCTCTGGAGCCGGGGGCCGCGGTCGGGGCTGGGGGGGGCGGCGGGAGCCGAGAAGCCCCCCGGCCTGAGGCGCTGGGTCGTGTCTCCGTCTCCGGCAGGTCTGGAAGAGGTCCGGCGCGTGGTTCTACAGAGGGCTGCCCAAGTACATCGCGCCCGCCAAGAGCGCCAGCAAACGCCGCGAGGAGCCCTCGCCCCTTGGGCAAAGCGAGGCGGCCGTGCCGGCGGCGGAGGGCACGGCCGCCAGCCGGTCCTTCACCTGGGCCCGGGGGAAAGGTCGGTGGTGCGCGAACGCTGCCGCGGGGCTTTGCCGATCGGCGCGGCTGCCCGGCCCCTCGAGCGCCTGCGGGGCAGAGCGGCGGCGGCGGCCCGCTGCTGGGTGGGATGCTCGGGGCGCCCGGAGGGGGCTCGGCGGAGAGGACAAGCCGAGTTTTCATCCCGCGCTCGCCGGCGCTGGGGTTTGCCGTTGCCTTGAGGTTGTCCGCCATAAGCAAGCGGTTGCCATGGGAACCTGCGATTAAAACCCAGCTGAATTGGGGATTTTTTTTTTTTTTTTCCGGGGGTGGAGGGGGGGCACAGCAGGAGCGTTTCCCGCGCCGGGGAGCAGCTCTGCTCGGCACGATGGCACGTGGGGGGCTTGGGACGGGGCCACCGGGGGTGGAGGAGGAGGAGGAGGAAGCAGCCGGGCTTTTCTGCCCCTTCAGCTCCGAGTTCAGCAGAAAAAAAAATAGAGAAAAAGGCCCCGTAAAGCAGCCGGGGGAGGAGCGAGGGGGGGCGATCCCGGGGCCGCCTGCCGCTCTGCTCCGTCCCCGGTGCTCCGCCGGCAGCAGCCCGCTCGCCCGCCCTTGCTGAGCAATGCGACGTGCCGGGCTGCGGCGCGGCCGGGGTCCCCTCCTGCACCCGCTCGCCGAAGGACGGGAGCCCCGAGCGGGGAGGAGGGTGGCGGGGCAGCCCCAGGGCTCTGCGGGCCACCGCGGCGGCTGGTGGCTTCTCCGGGGGTTTGGGCAGCGCCGGCGCCGGGCCGGTGTGCCGCTTCTGGACGGGGGAGAGCGGAGGGGACGCGCCGGGCTGGAGCCCTCCTCCGCCTCTGGCCGCCTCCGGCTTGCGCGCGTTTTGGGAGCTGCGGAGAAGCAGCAGGCTTTGGGGCGCGCGGCGCCGTGACCGCGGCCCGCGCCCCGTGGCGCCCCCCCTGCCCTGACCCGGCCCCACGGGAATTTCGCTTCTCCTGCGCGTTTGATCTCAGCAGATGGTTTTCTTTGTGAGCTTTCTGAGCCGGCTGGAGAGGGAGCGGGACAAGCCGGTTGCCTTCTCTGAAAGCGCGGCCGTCCGGCGGCTCGCGCTGCTACGTCAGCACCGGCAGGAACACCAGATTTATGACTTCTGAAAGTGCCGCCAGCAGGTCCGGGGGCTTTGGGGGGGAAATGACCTGAAGGGGGAACGTTGGTGCACGGGGCAAAACGCGCTGGTGTTGGCAGCAGAGGAAAGGAGAGCAGGCAGGGCTGCTCCGGGCCGCGACTGCCGTGGCGGCGGCAGCGTCCGTCTCCTCTCGTGCCGCGCCTCGGCGAGCTGCTGAACGCCGGACGGGAAGGCAGATAGAAGTCGCCTCCGTTGATTCATTGGGGTCTTCTCCAAAGAAATCCTCACCTCCAGCGTTTTCAAAGGATCCGTGGAGGAAGGAGCTGTTATAAAGCAATGCGTTTTGCGAATCCAGGAGGCCAAAAAAGCGATGAGCAAGCGGGACAGGATTGCGTTTGCTGGGAGGACCGGGTGGCGGGAACGTCCCTGGACGGCCAGGCCGATTCTGACAGCTGAGATCTGGATTTTGCAAGAGAAAGCCTGGAACATACGGTTGCCGTGACTAGTATTTATTATCCCGAGCCTTGTCCGAGGAGCTTCGGGGAAGTGGTGGAGCTGTCTTGAGGAAGGCCAAGGCTCCGAGGGCCCGGTGGCGGCGGGCGAGAGCACGATTTCGGAGGGACGCGGAGGTGTTTGGCGCGGGGCGCGTACCGGTCCTCGCGCCCTGGGCAGCGCCGGGGGCCGCGTCGTGCCGGTGCCGGTGGCGGTGGCGGTGCAGCTCCTTTCCGAGCCGGCGGTCGTTGGCTCTAGGAGGGCTCCGGCCCCCCTGCTGCGCCGGCAGCCCTGCAGCGTCCGTAGCCCAGCGCGCCTCTCGTAACGCGCGTACGGCCGAACGTAAAGACATCGTTGGGGCTTTTTTTTTTTTTTTTACTTTATTCTTTTTTTTTTTTTTGCAGCCGTTTCCAGCGACAGCGACTCGGAGGGCAGTTCCTGCAGCCCGGACGACGAGGCGCCGCCGGGCAGGACCGAGGCTTCGCGGGACCCGGCCCGGCCCGCCGAAGCGGGTGAGCAATCGCTGCTGCCGGCGGGGGGAGAGCCGCTGGGCTCTTGGGAACGGTGAGCATCTGCTCCGTCGCCCCCGTCTCCGGCCACCCGCCGGCCCCCCTGCAGCAGCCGCGCGGCAGCCCGCCCGCGGCCCCCGCTCCGGCCCCCCCCAGCCCTTACCGGAGCAGAGCAGGAGACCACCCGCTCTGTACAAGGCTATATATGTGTGTGTGTGTATATATATATATATATATGTATATGTGTACATATATATATATATATATGTATGTATAAAATTCCCCCCCCGCTTCCCACCAGGCACAGCTCCTCCCGGCGCGCTGCAGTGCCGAAGCAGCGCCCAGCTCCCGGGGGGGCCCAGGCTCGAGCACCCCGCAAAAATGAATTGCTTTCACTATTTCTTCATGGGGTTTTTAAATTGAAGGTGGGGTTTGTTTTTTTTTCCCCCCTTGAAAGCAGAGGTGTGCCAAAGAGGCCCGGGCTTCGCTGCGCGCCCTCGGCCGTGCCTGGCGCCCCCCAGCCAAGGCGGGGGGCGGGGGGGAAGGGGCAGAGCGTGGCTTGGGAGGCTTTGTGTTTATGTATTTGTTTGTTTTCTTTTGCTTTAATAAAGTTTAACGGGCCCTGGCCGAGGCGGAGGGCGGCGCGACGGCGCGCGCACGCCGCCCTCGTCGCTATTTTCAGGCCGCTCGAAGCAGCCGTGCAGCCGCTTTCTGCCTCGCTCCCCTTCGCTCCTGTCCCCCCCCCAAACCGGGGCCGCTCTTCTCTTTCGCAGGCCGGCGGCGCTGACGGAGGCCGGGGCCGGCGGGACGCTCTGCCTCGCCGCCGGCGCGCGCCCTTGCCGCCGCTTGGCCTCCGCAGAGGCGTGAAGGCGCCGGGCGAGGAGGAGCGCGGGGACTTTTCCGCGCGGCGCTGGTGCGAGCGCAGACCGGGCCGGCTGCTCCGACGGCGGCGGCGGCCCCCCAACGGCCCCTCCTGCCCCGGCGCCGCCGCGTCCTGCTCGCCCGGGGCAGCGGAGGGGCAGGGACGCTTAAAACGGGGCTCCGCGCCCCTGAAACCCGTTGCTTTCCCTTCGCTGTCTCTCCCGTGGCTAAAATCTGAGCCTAAACCTGTTTGGCTGGGCCGGGGCGGGCAAGCGCGCATCGCCTCGGAGGCGTCGCGCTGCCTCTGCTGTTATTTGGGGGGGGTTCTCCACCCCCCTCGCAGCTTTTTTTGGCAGTGTTTTACTACTGGACCCAATAAAGCTTTGGCGCTGCAGCTGCTGCGCGCCGTTCTTGAAACAGCAAAAAGGAATTTTTTTCGCCCCGTTTGCAGGGTGCAGATGTTCGCCAGACCCTCAGGCTGGCTCCAGCCAGGGAGGCCAACGCTCCAGCTCTGGGAGCGGCTGCAGCGTGATGGGGCGGCACCCTCGGAGGCCGGCCGGCCGTCTGTCCATCCGTCCATCTGTCCATCCATCCCTCCATCCATCGTCCGTCCATCCATCTGCCCATCCGTCCAACTGTCCCTCCATCCCTCCATCCATCGTCCGTCCATCCATCCGTCCATCCATCCATCAGTCCATCCATCAGTCCATCCATCAGTCCATCTATCTGTCCATCAGTCCATCCATCCATCTGTCCATCCATCCATCCATCTGTCCATCCGTCCATCCATCTGTCCATCCGTCCATCCATCCGTCCATCCATCTATCTGTCCATCCCTCCATCCATCGTCCGTCCATCCATCTGCCCATCCATCCAACTGTCCCTCCATCCCTCCATCCATCCCTCCATCCATCCATCCGTCCCTCCATCCGTCCGTCCATCCATCCATCAGTCCATCCATCAGTCCATCTATCTGTCCATCCATCCATCCCTCCATCCATCTGTCCATCCATCCATCCATCTGTCCGTCCATCCATCCATCCGCCCGTAGCCCCGCGCCGGCGGGGCGCAGCTCTGCCCCGCGGGAGCAGGCTTTCCCGCGTCGCGGGGCGGCCGTCCGGGAGCTCCCCGGCTCGGGGGCTTTCGCTGACGGCCGGGGGGCCGGCCAGCGGCGAAGCACGGCTGCCGGCAGCAGACCGGCCCCGCTGGGTCTGGCCGGCGCAAGGCTTGGGGAGGAAAGGCAGAACATCTCCCGCGGCCCGTCTCGCTGCCTCCGTTCGATGGTTTTAACGGCGCGGCGCCCGCACCCCGCTTTGGCCACGCCGCGGGAACCGGGGCCGAGAGTTCCCCGCGCGCTCGGCTGCAGGGGGGTCGCGCCGATGACGGCGCGGCGGTGCCCTTTGCGCAGCCGGCCAGGGCCTCCCAGGGGCTCGGCCGCCAGACCGGTCCCTGCCCTCGCCCCCCGCAGCGTGCGTTAACTCTGGAGCCTAGTGATGACTCCTACATGCCTCCTCCCACCCACGGGTGAGCGGAAAGTCTGCCCATTGCCATAGCGACGGGGGGGTCAGGCCCGAAAAGCTGATGTGCAAACTGCTGGTCCCCGCGCTGCAGGTGGAAGCACCGATTTGGGAAGAAGCGCGGGGCTGTGCTCGGGCGAAGGGCTGTCGTCCCCCCACGCCGGGGCCGGGAGGCAGGCGGGCCGGGCGGCGAGCAGAGGAGACGCGAGGAGAGCGGCGCAAAGCTGCTAAGACAGGTCGGCTGGATAATCTCCGAGGACGCCGACTGCAGATAAAATTAGCGTAATGAGAGCTGATGCTGCCCAGACGGCGGGGCCGCGGGGCTGGCGGGTGCCTGGCGGCGGCGGCCCCGGGAGCGGAAAGGGGCTCGTGCGGAGGAAGGGCCGGTGCACGGCGCCCGCCCGCGCTGCCGCTGCTGCTTGCAGGCCAGCGCTCGCCCTGCCTCGCTTGCACGCCGCTGCCGGTTTTGCAGAGGGCGCGTGCCCGCGGCTCGCTCGCGCGCGCGCCCCCCCGGCCCGGCGGGGCACCGAGTCGCGTCACATCCCCCCGGCATTAGGCAGACGGTGGGAATTAAAAGCTTTACCTGGAAACTGGCTTTGCCTCGCCAAGCCCGGCTTTTGCCTCCCGGCCCAACTCGCTATTTTTGTCCCGTTCACCCGCTGCGGTCACGCGCGCCCGCAGGCGAGCCCGGCGCCCCGGCCGCCCCGGCACCGCGAAGCAGCCGGAAAAGCGGCGTTTCTCGCGGCGGCCGACGCCGAGGGGAGGCTCCCGCTGCTCCCGGGCCGTTTGCCGTCAGCCAGAGCCCGGAAAGGCCCCGCGGGTCGCTTGGGTGGTTGGCAGCCAGGCTGCCGTTCGGTTTTTGTGCTGCCCCCCGGAGCGGGGACCCCGCTGCCGCCTGCCCCGCCGTTCGTGCCTGCGGCTGCAGCTGCGCCCGCCGTTTTCTGACCGGTCGCGTCATCCTGGCCGGCTTCATTTAGGTCTTAAATGCTCTTTGAAGGCAACATTGGAAATAAATAATGATGCTTTTGGACAGGATTGCAATGGCAATAATGATATTAGGCTTTCATGTTGAACTTAATTTAATTAATTTATTTATTTGCCCTTTCTCGGAGGGAAGCGCTGTGATTTTCCGGGCGTCGGGCCCAATTCCCGCAGCGCTCTGTCTGAGGCTGCGCCGCGTGTGGGCTGCTGCGCCGGTGATGCAGCCCGTGCCCCATGCCTGGTGCAGCCTGTGCCCCAATGCAGCCCGTGCCCCATGCCTGGTGCAGCCCGTGCCCCAATGCAGCCCATGCCCCGGTGCAGCCTGTGCTCCAATGCAGCCCGTGCCCCAATGCAGCCCATGCCCCGGTGCAGCCCGTGCCCCAATGCAGCCCATGCCCTGATGCAGCCTGTGCCGTGGTGCAGCCCATGGTCACGTGCAGCCTGTGCCCACAGGCAGCTCGTGCCTCCATGCAGCCTATGCCTATGTGCAGCCCATGCCCACATGCAGCCTGTGCCCTGGTGCAGTCCATGCCCCAGTGCAGCCTGTGCCCCAGTGCAGCCTGTGACCTGGTGCAGTCCATGCCCCAGTGCAGCCCTGTGCCCCAGTGCAGCCCTGTGCCCCAGTGCAGTCCATGCCCCAGTGCAGCCCTGTGCCCCGGTGCAGCCTGTGCCCCGATGCAGCCCTGTGCCCCAGTGCAGCCCTGTGCCCCGATGCAGCCCTGTACCCCAGTGCAGCCCGTGCCCCGGTGCAGTCCATGCCCCAGTGCAGCCCTGTGCCCCGATGCAGCCCTGTGCCCCGATGCAGCCCGTGCCCCGATGCAGCCCTGTGCCCCGATGCAGCCCTGTGCCCCAGTGCAGCCCTGTGCCCCGATGCAGCCCGTGCCCCGGTGCAGCCCTGTGCCCCAGTGCAGCCCTGTGCCCCGATGCAGCCCTGTGCCCCGATGCAGCCCGTGCCCCGATGCAGCCCCGTGCCCCGATGCAGCCCCGTGCCCCAGTGCAGCCCCGTGCCCCGATGCAGCTCTGTGCCCTGATGCAGCCCTGTGCCCCAGTGCAGCCCTGTGCCCCAGTGCAGCCCTGTGCCCCGATGCAGCCCTGTGCCCCAGTGCAGCCCGTGCCCCGATGCAGCCCTGTGCCCCGATGCAGCCCTGTGCCCCAGTGCAGCCCTGTGCCCCGGTGCAGCCCTGTGCCCCAGTGCAGCCCGTGCCCCGGTGCAGCCCTGTGCCCCAGTGCAGCCCTGTGCCCCGATGCAGCCCTGTACCCCAGTGCAGCCCGTGCCCCGGTGCAGCCCTGTGCCCCAGTGCAGCCCTGTGCCCCAGTGCAGCCCTGTGCCCCGATGCAGCCCTGTGCCCCAGTGCAGCCCGTGCCCCGGTGCAGCCCTGTGCCCCAGTGCAGCCCTGTGCCCCAGTGCAGCCCTGTGCCCCGATGCAGCCCTGTGCCCCAGTGCAGCCCGTGCCCCAGTGCAGCCCGTGCCCCGATGCAGCCCTGTGCCCCGATGCAGCCCTGTGCCCCAGTGCAGCCCTGTGCCCCGGTGCAGCCCTGTGCCCCAGTGCAGCCCGTGCCCCGGTGCAGCCCTGTGCCCCGACTGGGGGGGGGGGGGGGGGGCAGGTGACCAGCTCGAGCGTCTCAGCCCAGGCAGCAGGACGAGGGTGCATCATTTTGCTGCATTTTCAGGCAAATCCCACAGAGGAAAAAAAGCTGTGTGTTTAATGGGCACCTGCCCGTCGGCGACGGGAGCCGCCGTGGGCGTTAGCGAGGGCTCGGCGCGTGGTCAGGTCCCGTGCCCGGGGCGCTGGGGTCTCCCCTCCGAAACCTCTCCAGCGGCGGCGGTGGCGGGGGGGGGAGCGCTGGGTCGGCGGCGGGGGCTCCGCCGGCTGCGCGGCTCCACGGCGGGCCGCGTGCGGCT
Source organism: Struthio camelus (assembly GCF_040807025.1). Lineage (NCBI taxonomy): Eukaryota > Metazoa > Chordata > Aves > Struthioniformes > Struthionidae > Struthio > Struthio camelus. The sequence continues at coordinate 18,256,787 of NC_090957.1, forward strand.
TCGTGCCCGGCGCGTGCCGGCCGGCGCGGGCCTCGCCGCGGCGGGCAGTCGGGGCGTGCGACCCTCCCCGAGCGGCCACCTTCGCCGGCGGGTGGGAGACGGGGGGCTCCGGCAACAGGGGGGTGAGCGGGAATGGGGGGGGGACGGCGGGCTGCCGGGCGCCGCGGCGCTGCTGCCTGGTGACATCAGCCGAGAGCCCACCCCCTGCTCTTATCCGTCCCTCCGCCGGCGCGCCGGCTGCCTCGCTCCTCGCCGCCGCGCCGCCGGGAGCCGGGGCTGCGCGGGAGCCGGCCGGCCGGCAGCAGCATGCGGGCGGCGGCGGCCCAGCCGCGGGGCGCGAGACCCACCTAACCGCCCCCCCCGCCCCCCGGCCACCCCGGTGCCCCCCTGGCGGTGCCCAAGTCCCGGCCGCCCGCGGAGCCGCTCTGCTGCGGGGGGGCTCGGCGCCCTCCGCCGCATGCATGACCCTCCGCAAAGGGGACAAGACGCCCATCAGCATCCAGGAGCACATGGCCATCGACGTCTGCCCCGGCCCCATCAAGCCCATCAAGCAGATCTCCGACTACTTCCCCCGCTTCCCCCGCGGGCTGCCCGCCGCCGGGGGCCGCAGCGGCGGCCCCCGCCCCGCCGCCGGCCCGCCGGCCGTGGGCCCCGCCGAGCCGGCCCGCCGCCGCCGCCGCGGGGGCGACGAGTCCGACGAGGAGGACGACGACGACGACGACGTGGACCGGCTCTTCGGCGCCCGCGGCGCGACGCCCGCCCAGCCGCCCGCCAAGTGCCCCGCCGCGCCGGAGGAGCCCGTCGACCCCGAGGGCTACGAGTCCGACGACTGCAGTGAGTGCCCGCGGCGGGCTGGCCGGGTGCGGGGGGTTGGGGGGGGGACTCTGGGGGTCCGGGGTCCCCGTCGGGCTGCGTGCCGCGCTGCCCCTCCCTGGGAATTGCTTTGCATGGTGTTGCACGGCATGACATGGCACGGCACAGCATGACATTGCACGGCATGGTATAGCACGGCATGACACGGCACAGCATGGCATGGCATTACATGGCACGGCATGGCGTGGCACGGCATTGCACAGCACGGCATGGCATGGCATGGCATTACACGGCACAGCATGGCATGGCACAGTACAGCATTGCACGGCATGGCACAGCACAGCATGGCACGGCACAACATGGCATTGCACGGCACGGCATTGCATGACACAGTACAGCATTGCACAACATGGCACGGCATGGCACGGCATGGCATGGCACAGCACGGCAGGGCATTGCACGGCATGGCATGGCAGAGCAGGGCACGGCACGGCATTGCATGACACAGTACAGCATTGCACAACATGGCACAGCATGGCATGGCACAGCACAGCAGGGCACAGCACGGCAGAGCATGGCAGCGGAGCTGCCCCGAAGCCCTGGGGTGCTGCCGGTGGCCGGCGGGGTGGCGGGGGGGGTCGGGGGGGCGGTGTCCCTGCTGCAGCCAGGCCGGATGCGGAGCCCGAGCCGGGGAAGTCTCCCAAGAGCCACCAGTTGCTGCGCTTTGCCGCGGTGCCCGTGCGCTTCCCCGCTCGGCTCCGGCGGCTCCGGCTGCGGCGCGGCGGCGGCGCCCGGCTTGCCCAGCAGCGGGGATGCAGCCGCCGCCAGACCGCTGCCCTCCGCCTGCTCCGGCGCCTTGCTCCTCCTTGGCCGGCCGAGCCGGGGGGGAGCCGGGGGGGGGGGGTCGCGGGGGTCTCCAGCCGGCGGCATCGCTGCAGGTGGCTGCAGGCGGCTGCAGGCAGGTTTAACCCCTTCCCGGCCGGCTGGGCCGAGCTCGCAGGCTGCAAAGCGGCTGCTGCGGCTCTGCTGGCCGGGGCGGCAGCGCCCTCCGCGGGGCCTCATCCAGCCCAGCCCCTGGGGGCCAGCTCCTGCGCGGGGCTGAGCGCGAGGTTTGCAGCCGGGGGAGGGAGGGTGGCGAGCCGCCGCGCTGCGGGGGACGTCGCCGCCAAGCCGCGGCCGTCCCGGCCGGGCGGTTCACGCCGACTTTAACCGGCTTTGCGCTAGCTGCAGCGCTGGTTGCCGGCGCGCCTGGGCCCAGCCCGGCCTCGGCGGCGGCGAGGAGGAGGACGGCCGCCCCCCGTTTGCTCGGCGGGTTTCCCCACGCGGCGCTCGCGGACGGCGGGCGGACGTGCCGCGGCTTGGTGCGTTTTGCCCCGGTGCCCAAAAGCCCCGCGTGAGCCAGGGGGCTGCGGTCGCGGCCCCTTTGGGGACACGAAGTCACGGCCACCGTTGCTTCTGGACAGCGCTGGACGCGGCGGCGCTCCTTGTTTAGCGATGCGCGAGCAAGTTTTCAGTCTTTGCAGAAACACTCTGTTTTGCTGAGCGGCCGTTTGCGCAGGGCTCTGCCTGGCGGGGGGGTTTGCTGTGCTCTCCACGTCGGTTTGGCGTTGGGTTTTAGGACGGGCAGGCACCCTGGGAGCAGGGATATCGGTGCGGGAAGCGGCGTTTTTGGAGCAGCGGTGCCTGCGCTCCGGGGCCGGTTGCGCCCGCTCCACCGCGGCCGGCTCTGCCCGTGGGCGAAGCGGGCTCGCCTGGCCCCGGCTGCAGCTCCCGGCCGGCCTGGCGGGTCGCTCCTTGTGGCGCCGCGGGAGTTATTTAGGAAGAGAGACTCTTATTTTGCACAGCAGGCGCACGTTAGGCGCCGGGCGGTGGCCGGCAGCACGCGCCGCGGGGCGCCGGGCAGCTGCTGTCGGTGCGGCGGGGGAGGCGACGAGGATGCTGGCAGCTCCTTAGCATACGCTGCCACGGCTGTTTGTAACCTTCGAATCGTCTTTTCGAGCCAGATGAGGCAAAAAAGAGGTTTGGGGTTTTTTTCCCCCCCCCCCCCGGGCAGAGCCTGGTTTCGGCAGCGGGACCGGGGCTGCGGCCCGCGCTCGGCCCCGGCAGGCGTCGACGCCGCGTTTCACGCTGCAGGCAGCTGGCGGCGGGGGAGCCGCCGGGGCCGACGCTGCGCCGGTTAAAGGCCGCGTTTCGAAGGCCGTCGCCGAGAGGAGGCAGCGGGCGCCGGCGAGGGCTGCAAAACGCAGCGGCGCCTCTGACCGGCGCTGAGCGGCTCCGAGGCGCCTCCGAGGACCGGCCCCAAACGGGGAAGCGCGCTTTCCCAGGGATGGGGGTTTGCTTGTTTGTTTGTTCCCAAGTGGGAAAACCAGCAGGGAGCGGTTGCAAGCCGGAAGCGGGGCGCCGCGCTCCTGCGGCCCGCCGACCCCGCGGGCGCCGGGGCGGCCCCAGTCGGCTCCCTCCCTCCCCAGGAGCCGCTCGCCGACGGTTTCCCTGCGGCTGCCAGCGCGCGGGAGTCCTCGCCATCGGCGAGGCCCGTTACAGCCGGGGAAGCCCAGGGGCCTGTCTTTTCCGACGCGTTAAGAAGCACCCCGCGTGAAGGCTGCCGAGCCCCCGCTTTCCGGGAGGGAGAGCTAATCCCGGCGATCCCCCGCGGCCTTTCTGCTCCGCTCCGGGCTCCCCGGCACAGAACCCGCAAGCAGATTATCTGGGGAGCAGCAGCGCCGATAAGCAGAGGCACTTAAGGCTTTTGGACTCCTCTTTAATTAGTGCTATAGTGGTTTTGTGGTTGGTGTATTTTGTTTTTTGTTTATTTTTTGGTGCGCCCCTTCATGCCCGGCTCGATGCTCCCCTGCGCAGCCCGGCAGCGGTGGCGCGACAGCCCCTGCGGCCCCCGGCCGCCCGCGGGAATGGGGCCGCGGGAACAGGGCTGTGGGGACGGGGCAACGGGAATGGGGCCGTGGGAATGGGGCTGTGGGGACGGGGCCGCAGGAACGGGGCTGTGGGAACGGGGCCGTGGGAATGGGGCCACGGGAATGGGGCCGTGGGAACGGGTCTGTGGGAACGGGTCTGTGGGAACGGGGCCGCGGGAACGGGGCCGTGGGAACAGGGCCGTGGGAATGGGGCTGCGGGAACGGGGCTGTGGGAACGGGGCTGTGGGAACGGGGCCGTGGGAACGGGGCTGTGGGAACGGGGCTGTGGGAACGGGGCCGTGGGAACAGGGCCGTGGGAATGGGGCTGCGGGAACGGGGCTGCGGGAACGGGGCCGTGGGAACGGGGCTGTGGGAACGGGGCTGCGGGAACGGGGCCGTGGGAACGGGGCTGTGGGAACGGGGCTGCGGGAACGGGGCCGCGGGAATGGGGCTGCGGGAACGGGGCCGTGGGAATGGGGCCGTGGGAACGGGGCCGCGGGAACGGGGCTGTGGGAACGGGGCCGTGGGAACGGGGCTGTGGGAACGGGGCTGCGGGAACGGGGCTGTGGGAACGGGGCCGTGGGAACGGGGCTGCGGGAACGGGGCCGTGGGAACGGGGCTGCGGGGATGGGTCTGTGGGAACGGGGCTGCGGGGACGGGGCCGTGGGAACGGGGCTGCAGGAACGGGGCCGTGGGAATGGGGCTGCGGGGATGGGTCTGTGGGAACGGGGCTGCGGGAACGGGGCCGTGGGAACGGGGCTGCGGGAATGGGTCTGTGGGAACGGGGCCGTGGGAACAGGGCTGCGGGAACGGGGACGTGGGAATGGGGCTGCGGGGATGGGTCTGTGGGAACGGGGCTGTGGGAACGGGGCCGCGGGAACGGGGCTGTGGGAACGGGGCCGCGGGAACGGGGCCGCGGGAACGGGGCCGTGGGAACGGGGCCGTGGGAATGGGGCTGTGGGAACGGGGCTGCGGGAACGGGGCTGCGGGAACGGGGCCGTGGGAACGGGGCCGTGGGAACGGGGCTGCAGGAACGGGGCTGCGGGAACGGGGCCGTGGGAACGGGGCCGCGGGCAGCATGGGCTCTTCGGGGCCCATTTGCCTCTCCTCCGGCTGGTAGGAACAGCAGCTCCTTGAGCCTCGCCGGTGGGAATTGTTGGCCGTGACCCATCCCCGGCGGCGCCGGCCCCGCGTCCCGCCGCTGAGCCTGCCGGCGCGGCTGCGCTCCGTCCCACCCTCTAATAATTTTGCGGCCTGCTGAATTAATCAAAACGCCCAAAGGGCCACATTGCTGCGCGAATTGGATTTATTCCTCCTTTCCAGGCCGGTGTTAAGTGCCAAACGGCGGCGAGCGCCTTTCCATCGATCCCTCCTAGCGCGCGGCCAGGAGGGAGGGCCAGAGCCGCTGCCGAGCTCGGCTCTCCTGCCGGTTCTCTTGCCACCGGCGCAGAATAATCGCAATAATAGCGATACATCCTGCCGGCTGCCCCGGGCGCTCGGCCGCCTTTGTCAGGCCTGACCGAGCCGGTTCTTTTCGTGGGGTGGGAGGGCAGAGCCGGGACGAGCCCGGCAGCTTGCGCTCGGGCAGCGTTTCCTGGCCAAGCGCCGCGCCAAGCCCGCAATGTGGTTTAGAAATTGCCAAACGCAGCGGGCTGAGCCGCGGCCCCCCCCGGCGATAAAAATAAAATAACTGCTTGAAGTTAGGCGAGCCGAAAGCCGGGGCCGGCAGGAAGCGGCTGATTAAAGGGCAGGTGGAAACGCTGCGACCGGAGGTGGCACCTTCCGCTCTCGAGTGAAAAACGCAGATTTGTCACGTTGTGCTGAGTCGGGAGAGGCCGGCCCCGACAGCGAGCAGCACGCGCCTCCGTGCGCACGGAGCAGCCAGCAAACTATAGCCCCCCCGAACCCTCCCCGCACCCCCCCCCCCGTTTTTCTTCTAAACCTCTGATTTTTAAGCAGAAATGTTCTGGTTTCCGCTGCGGGTGGTGCTGCAGCTGCAGCCGCTGCGGCCGGTGGGCGCGCCGCGGGAAGGCGAGGGTCGCCGGCGCGGCCGAGGCTTTGCTGCGCCGTCGCGTTCGCGTGACTTTCTCCGATCATCCAAAGGGGAAGAATTTTCCTCCTGGATCGCCTTTGCGTTTTGCTGCTACGGTCTCGCTCGGGCCGGCTGCAGCTGCCGCGGGGGGACGTTGCTCCGGTTACTTCTCCCCCTCCCAGGCTGTTAGGAGCCGCAGAGGTGCCAAAAACCAAAAGAGAGCAAGCAGAGCCGGTGCGTGCCGGCCCGCAGGCTAACAGCCCCTTCTGTCTCCTGCAGCGGCGCTGGGGACGCTGGATTTCAGCCTGCTCTACGACCAGGAGAACAACGCTCTCCACTGCACCATCAGCAAGGCCAAGGTAGGGCCGGGCCCCGTCGCGCCAGAAAAGCCCCCGAGCCGCCGGGATCACCGCCGGACCCCAGGACCGCGGCTCCGTGTCCCTGCCGGCGACGGGGCCGCCGGGCAGCGGCGTTGCCGCGGGCTTCGCTGCCCCGGCCGCCCCGCCGCCGCCGTTCCCGCGCCCGCTGCCGGCCGCCCCGTGTACCCCCCGGCCAGCCGCTCCCTCGCGTTGCCCCTCTCGCCCGGGCAAAGCTGCCAAAAGCCGGCCGGGGGGGGGGGGGGCTTCGCCCCGGCGCCGGCCGCCTCCCGGATAGTCATTGCGCTGCGGTCACGGCGCGCGTGGCCTAGGGGACGCCGGCGCTCTCGCGTCGCTCCCTCTGCTTCCCGGCGAGCTTTCGGCCTCGCTCCGTTGCTCCGCCACAAGCGCATGGCGGCAGGGCCGGCCCCCCCCCCGGCCACGCTCGCCGGGCTCTTGGGGCGCAAGCGAAGCGGCTGCCCGCCGCGCTCTCGGCGTGCCGTTCCCCCAGCGGCCTCCGCCGGGCGCGATGCCGGATGCCCCGTCTCCCAGCGCGCCGGTGAGAGCCAGCCCGACCGGCGCGGCTTGCAATTGCATCCTACCGGTTAGCTAAATGCCAGCGGCACGGGAGGCGCTGGCGGGCCGGGCCGAGGGAGGGGGACGAGCCTCGTGCCCCCCTCTCCGGTTGGGGGGGGGGAGTGTTTCCTGCTAAAATCAGGCCGGTGCCAAGCTCGTGCGAGGCGGCGCGGGAGGGAGCTAGACGTGATGCGAGGAGCCGTTATCCCGGCTCCTGTCATCCCCTCTCACAGAGCGCATCTGTTAAAAAAGCCTTTGACAGGTAACGTAACTGCGCGGCGGCGCTGGGCGGATTCCGGAGCGGCCCGGCCCGGCCCCCCCAGGCCTTGGCGGGGGGGTTGGCTCGCTGGCGGCTGGTTGCCCCCACGCTGCCCCCCGCCTCGTCCCGCCTCCCGCTTTGTCGCTTTTCCCCGGCAGGGCCTGAAGCCGATGGACCACAACGGGCTGGCCGACCCCTACGTCAAGCTGCACCTGCTTCCCGGGGCCAGCAAGGTGAGCGGGGCTGGGGCCGGCTGCGCCGCCGCCAGAGCCCCCCCCGGGGGCGCGAGCCGCCCGGGAAACGCTCCCGGCCCCTCCTGTTCGCCGCTGGCTGCCGCCGGCGCAGTTGAAGGTGTCGACGCGCCGGGGCGGCTCGGTGCCGACGAGCGTCTCGGCGGCCGGGCGGCCCCGGGCCGGGGCCGGAGGGAAGAGCCGCTGCCGGGGCGGCCTGACCCCGCGGCCCCTTCGCTCCTCGCAGGCGAACAAGCTGAGGACGAAGACGCTGCGCAACACGCTGAACCCCACCTGGAACGAGACCCTCACCTACTACGGCATCACCGACGAGGACATGCTCCGCAAGACCCTGCGGTAGGGCCCCGCCGCGCCGCCCTTTCCCCCAGCCCGCCGCCCTGCCGGGGAGCTCGCCAGCTGTTCATTATTAATGTTATTAATATTATCATCACCAGTGGGCCTCGTTTATTTATTTATTTATATAAAATAAGAGGGGAGGGGCCGAGGCAGGGCAGCGCCGCAGGGGAAACGGGCAGCGGCAGGGCGCAGCCGCCGGCGTTTAAATAATGCATGTAATATAGGCAATAAATAGACTGCGTTCGTAATACCAGAGCTGGCCAGATAGCGGGCCCCATTATTCATGCCCGAGCGTATTGGCGGAGCGATGCATTATTCATGCGCGACTCAGCGAGCCCACGAGCGCCAGGAACGCTTTATTTAATCATGTGTTTGACAAACACCGTGACTCATTAAATAGATTATTCAGAAAATAGTATTTGATCAGGTATTGCGGCTGCTTGGAGGTTCGGGGGCCGCAGGCGGCTCCGCTGGGGAAGCGCGGAGCGGGTTGGGCTGCAGGGCTGCCGCAAGCTCGCGACCGCCCCGGGCCCCCCGCCGCCGTCCCGCCGCCCCGCCGCTGCGCTCGCCCTCCCCTCTCCAGGCGCCGTCTTTCCCCGCCGGTCCGCAGCCGCCGCTGCTCCTTTTTTCTTGTTTTTCCCCCCCCCTCGCTGTTGTTCTGCAAAAGAAAGAGGGAGCAGCAGGGAGGAAAACAAGAAATATTGTGACTGCGTTTTTAGACTCTCCTTGAGGATTTCGCCGTTGCGCTGGGGTGTTTTTTTTTTTTTTTAAAGTGGGTGTCTGTAGTAACGCTGCATCCCGCCCAGCTTTTTGGGAGGGCAGCGGGCCCCGTTTCCCCTCGCGCTTCCCCACGTGGCTCTCCGGCCACCGGCAGCACCAGGCAGCTGAAAGCAGGGCAGGAGCCCGGGCGCAACCGTGTCCTCCGAGGGCTGCTGCCATGCGCGGGGCTGCGCGGGCCGCGGGAACCGGCCGCGGGAACCGGCCCCCAGGCACTGAAGGGCAAAGGGGACGTGAAGGCAGTGTAGGAAAGTGAAAAAAGGGGGAAGAAGGACCCGACGGAAGGAAAGAGGGAAGGCTTTCCTGGAGGCAGGATGCAGGAAGTCACCGTCGGAGGGACGGGATGGTTTTCCCGCGCCCGGATCCGGGCTCCGCCGCTCGCCTGCCTCCTCCCGGCCTCCTCGCCGATGCTGAAGGTGCCGCGAGCGGAGACGAGGCCCCAGCTGGCCTGGCCTCTGCTCAGCACCCTGGTGCAGGGGTGCACCCAGCCCCCTGCCGCAGCACCCAGCACCCTGCCCCAGCCCCCAGCCCCCAGCAGTGCTGCAGACCCCCCTCTGCAGGCACTTGTGGGGGAAACTCGGTGAATTTGGGTCACCCCTTCCCTCAGTCCCCGGCGTGAGCCCCCGGGCGCCCCGCGGCCCACCGCTGCGGCTCTGACGGTGTCCCCCGGCCGGGGGGCACGGCTGTCCCGCCCCGTCCCCGGCGGCCCGGCCTCACGCCGCCCCGGCTCGTTCCAGGATCTCGGTGTGCGACGAGGACAAGTTCCGGCACAACGAGTTCATCGGCGAGACCAGGATCCCCCTCAAGAAGCTGAAGCCCAACCAGACCAAGAGCTTCAGCATCTGCCTGGAGAAGCAGCTGCCGGTGAGCGGGCCGGGGCCGGGGCCGCGGTCGGGGCTGGGGTCCCCCCCTCCCCGGGCCGCCCCGCACTGGGCACCTCTCCCTCCCCAGATAGACAAGACGGAGGACAAGTCGCTGGAGGAGCGGGGCCGCATCCTCATCTCGCTCAAGTACAGCTCCCAGAAGCAGGGGCTGCTGGTGGGCATCGTGCGCTGCGCCCACCTGGCCGCCATGGACGCCAACGGCTACTCCGACCCCTACGTCAAGACGTGAGTGCCGCGGCCCCGCCGCCGGCCTTCCTCCCCATCCTCGTCCTCCCCCTTTGCCCCTGTTTGCTACAAGCGAGTGCTCCTGCTCTCTCCCCCTGCCCAAATCTTCTTCGGTCGCAGTTACTTGAAGCCGGACGAGGACAAGAAATCGAAGCATAAGACGGCGGTGAAGAAGAAGACGCTAAACCCCGAATTCAACGAGGTGGGTTTGCTCGGCGCGGCGGGGAGGAGATGGCCCGGGCCCCCGCGGGAGGAGCCGGCTCGGCGGCCCCCGCGGCCCCTCATCCCCGCCGCTGCCCGGCAGGAGTTCTGCTACGAGATAAAGCACGGCGACCTGGCGAAGAAGACCTTGGAAGTCACCGTGTGGGACTACGACATCGGGAAATCCAACGATTTCATAGGTAAGTGGGACGCGCCGCCGGAGCCGGGACCGCCGCCGCCGCCTCCCGAACTAACCGGTTGGTCACCGTTCCCAATTTTTGGCCCCGCTTTCCCTCCCCTCTCCCGGCCCGGCCTGCAGCGGCGGCTCTCGCCCGGCTTTGGCTGCCTTTGCCGGCCGCTGCCCCCGCGCGCCGTCCCCTCGGGAGCCCCCGGCTGCCCCCCGCCGCCGGCCCTCTCCCTCCCGGCTCTGCTCCCGGGGCGGCGGCGGCGGGGGGGGGTAGGGGGGCAAGGCAGCAAAGCAGGGGGGGATTCGTCTCGGCTGCCGAGCGCCACGGTCATTTCGCTCGTGGCGGCGACGATCTAACGGCAGGCGGCGTCGTGCTGGGCATCAACGCCAAGGGCGAGCGCCTCAAGCACTGGTTCGACTGCCTGAAAAACAAGGACAAGAAGATCGAGCGCTGGCACACGCTGACCAACGAGCTGCCGGGCGCCGTGCTCAGCGACTGACGCCGCCGTGGGAAAAGCCCCCGGCCCGGCTGCGGCGCCCCCCCCCCCCCAAACGCCCCCCCTACCCCGCGCTTTGCCAAGCTCTCGGCGCCCCTTTGGACACACGCACCCTCGAGCAGGCGTGTGCGGGCGCCCACCGGCCCGCGGGCGCCCGCCCCGACGCGCCCGCCCGCCCCGCTGTCCCTGCTGCCACCGGGCGCCGGGGCGCCGGCCCCCCCCCCCCGGCCGGGTGCCCGGTGCTTTGCCAGCCTCCGCGCGCCGCGTTGCCGCCTGGCTCCTCCTCACCCCCCCCGCCTTTTTTTTTTTTGTTTTTTCCTCCTTTTTTTCCCTGCTTTCCCATGAAAGCCGCCGGAGCGAGCGGCCGCGCGGGCTGCCCTCCGGCCTCGGCTGCTGCCCCCCGCGTGGCCACGGCTTTCTTGGGGGGGGGGGGCGCTCAAGCCCTTCCAAACCCACTTTTGTCTTTTTTTTTTTTTCCTTTTCCCAATGTTATGATAGTGTGACTCTTTGTTTGATATTGGGGGGGGGGGGGAACACGTTCATAGGGTCTTTTTTAATAACTTACTATTTGTAACGCGGTCTTGAGCTACGCATGGGTCGCGTGCCGGCGCTCGCTGCCGCCGCCGAAGGCTCTTTGGGGTGGGTGGGTTGGGTTTGAAAGGCCCGGGGCCGCCGCATGCCGCCCGGCGCCCGGCCCGCCAGCCCGCGGTCCGTGTTTGGTACCGCTGTTTTGCTACCGTGCGACGGCTGCAGAGCTCGTCCTTCACCTGCCTCCGCCCAGAATTTTTTTGTATCGGCAGTATTACCGAGCTGTGTACTTTTTGTCAGATTTGTTAATATTTATAAGGAGAACCTGAAATAAAAAGGGGGAGAAGAGAAAAAAAAAAAAAGAAAGTGTTTGGCCATGGGTTAAAGAAACCCCTGGGGCGGTGGGCATGGCCGGGGGGGGGGGGGGGGCACAGCTTCAGATTAGCCCTGTGTGCCATGTCCAGGCGCCCGTCGGCAGCATTTAGGGGCAGGGCGTCAGGAAGGAGAGGCCGGGGGGCCCCGGCGTCCCCCAGGGCTGCGCTGCGGCCGCCCTGGCGCGGGGCGCATCCTCCCCCTGGAGACTTTAACTGCTACTCTCTGGGGCTTAACCCCCCCCCCAATTATATACATATAGAAATATATATCTACACACAAATATGCATATACAGCGCTCTAGATCTGGCTGCAGGGTGTCTGCACGGCCTGCGCTGTGGGGTGCCGCTGGCTCCCTTAGTGCCAAACCGACTGCGCCGAGCCAAAAAGCGGCGGCAGCGGCCAGGCTGCACCCTGCACCCCGCACCGGCACCACGGCCCTTCAGCAGCGGCGGCCTCAGCCCAGGGGCCGGAGCGCTGCGCTGGCGCCTGCTGCTGCAAGTTGCATCTCACACAGCCTACAGGCACGTGTGCGTGCATGTGTGTTTGTGCATGTGTGTGCGTGTGTGTGCATGCGTGTGTGTGTGTGTGCGTGCATGTGTGTGTGTGTGCACATGTGTGTACACATATGCTTGGGTCAAGTTTGGATATCTATATATGTTTGTATACATATGTATGTGCGTACACATATAGAAATATGTTTGCGTATACATACACCCACTCTTGGGTCAAGTTTGTGTAGGCTTGCATATAATAAATCTAGTGGGTGTGTGTGTGCGCGTGCGTGCACATGTTTGGGTCAAGTTTGTATATGTGTGTATGTGTCACACAATCTTGGGTCATGTTTCTCTGTGTGTGTGTTTGCATATCCTAAATATACACCTTGTTTCCGTGCGTGCGAGTGCGCGTTCCGCGCTCCCTGCCCACGGCCGGCACCACCGCGGGAAGCCGGCCCGGGGGCACGGAGCGCCCGGTGCAGCCCCGGCGCTGGGGCGAGCGCAGGGCTCGCGGGCGACCGCTGACCTCTGGCAGCCGCTTGCTGCGGGTGCTGGCCGCACGCGAGCCCCGAGAGCGCAGCGGCGCGGAGCCTGGCTGCCCCCGGGCGCGCAGGGCGCCGGGCGGCAGCTGCCCGAGCTGGCGCCGGCCCTGCGGCCGTCAGCTGGGCCACGGCAAGGGGGAGGCAGCCGGAAAGCACAAGCTTAAGAAAAAAACAAAAAAAAATCTATTTACTCAATTAGATGATGCAGCATGAAGTCATCAGATTTTTTTTTTTTTAAGTCACTCTTTATCCCTTTGGAGTGCAGAGCTGCTTATAAACCTGAGGGGGAGAAACCCTTCAGATTAAAACAAAAAAGCTTAAGGTGTTTGAATACAAAGCTGCTCTGGGGGCGCATCCAGCCCTCCCGCTTTATAAAGAGGGTTGTCTCTGGGGGAGGCCGCTGTGCTTCTGCCGGCGCCGGTGCTCCAGAAGGTGCCGATGGAGACCTTCAACCGCTCCGAGGCGCCCCCGAGCAACGGGACGCCGGGGCCTTTCGACGGCCCCCAGTGGCCCCACCAGGCCCCCTGAAGCATGTACACGGCCGTGGCCGTCCTCATGGGCTTCGTGGTGGTCTCTGCCTCCGTCGTGAATGGTCTGGTCGTCGTGACGTCCATCAACCACGAGAATCTCAGGTCCCCCCTGAACTACATGCTGGTGAACCTGGCGGTGGCGGACCTGCTGGTGACGCTCTGTGGCAGCTCCGTCAGCCTCTCCAACAACATCCACGGCTTCTTCGTGTTTGGCGAGAGGATGTGCGAGCTGGAAGGCTTCATGGTCTCCCTAACAGGTAGGCAGCGTTGGCTCCAGAAACCAACCTTAAGGCCTTTCTCTGTCTTTGGCCGATGCAATTCGCTCAGCACACGGCAGCCCCTGAAGAGCTTTGCTGAAGGCCGTGACAATTAGCAGCTAGCCAGGGCTCCTGCAAGCATACGGTCAAGACAACGCTTCCGTTCAGGATGCAAAGCTTGTGTCATTCAGCTGTTCTTTGGAGTGGGGAATGGCAGAGCAGGTGGTTGCTCGCCGGGGGATCGATGCCCTGGGTCACTTCAGGCTCTGTCCTGCTCTCCGTAGGGAGGGGAGCAAGATTCAGACACCTCAGGAAGCATCACTTCCAGGGCACGAAGCACTTTGTGCCGACACATTGGTGCGTGTCGCTGCCCCGTGCCTCCGAAACGCTGCGGAAGGTCTTCCCTTCCGCGGGGAACGCCGCAGCTGAGACCGCCTCCTGCCCCCGCAGGCATCGTGGGGCTGTGGTCGCCGGCGATCCTGGCTGTGGAGCGGTACGTCCTGATCTGCAGGCCCCTGGGCGACTTCCGGCTGCAGCGCCGGCACGCCGCAAAGGGCTGCGCGCTTGCCTGGGGCTGGGCGCTGCTCTGGACCACCCCGCCGCTCCTGGGCTGGAGCAGCTACGTGCCGGAAGGTGAGGGAGAGCCGGGGGGCGCGGCGCAGCGCGTGGGGGCCCCCCCCCTCCGCACTGGCTATTTTCAGGCATGTTTGGAGAGTATCTAGTCTGGAATTTAAAATGCCAACGCGTCCTGCTTTCTCAGTCACTTAATTCCGTCTCCGCTGTTGTTCTTTGAAAGTTAGCTGCTTCACGAGATGCCTCCGCGACTCTCTCGCACATATGCTCAAAATCCGACGGCTGAGAGACATCGGGTTTGCTATTTTGGAGTCTATTACTATTTGCTATTTTGGAGTCTATTACTGAAACCTTAGCTTAATTCAGGGGCATCTGGGGCTTGTTCCAAAACCTGTCTGTCCCAGGGCTGAGAACCTCTTGCGGGCCCAACTGGTACACCGGTGGCAGCAACAACAGCAGCTACGTCGTGGCCCTGTTCGTCACCTGCTTCGTCACCTGTGTTATCAGGATGATTTGCATTCATGCTAAACTCAATTCTGGAAACGTACAAGCAGCTGAACAACTGAAATATCTAATTGCGGTGTTCTGACCTGGATAAGGACAAGCAGGCAGGCTATAGGACTACTACAACAGCTCTCTACCAACAGATGCAAAACCTCTCCACGTGAAGATTAAAAAAAGATGGGGAAAATGGTTCAGTCCACTCACCATTTGGTTTGATAGATAAAATAGAGAAAGACATCCAAGAAGCTAAAAAGATTGGTTTGCAACACGTGCAGAGTGGCATATAATTATGTGCATGCTAAAGTATGTGTGCTTCCTCCACTCCACCACATTGCTGCAGTCCAACAAGTTTAATTAACTCTTTATTTAATTCGATGAGTCTATGATATAGGGCAATGTCCATGGGGTTTTGTTAAAGTGAAAAGGAACGACCTTCACCTATTTTGTCATTTACGAGTTACAAGCCACCGAACACAGAATCACACAACAAATTTGTGATTTACCTTTTGCGTGCATTTGTCTTTACTGGCCATTCTGAAACTTGCAACAAGCTGCAACATAACACAATGTTTTTCGTAGTGCCTTGCCACTGTAAAGCAGGATTTTGTAGCAGCAGCTCTCATCAGAGTACTTGGTTCCTCTTCCTGAGGCAAGGGTACAGAACTTGTACTCCCAGGAACAGTATACCGGCAGACAAGCCCAAGTCATGAGCCCAGGCTAGAAAACACTAAACTTTTTTTCTGGATAGAACGGTGTAATGCACAAACGTGAACACTGTTTCTCAGGCACTGACACTGCTGTTAAGCTGAGTTAACAGAAACTCAAACTGTAACCCCCTTGTTGCTGGCACTCCTTTTTTATCACTAAAATGGTATGACTAAAGAAGATTGTGTTTTATGAGTACGGATGAAGGATGTTTATCTTTTCTCGAGATCTTCTGAAGAAAGCTGCCCCTAATCTGCCAGAGTTTGCGGCACCTTCACTAGAGGAGCTCATCTCCAGTCATATACATAGTCTAATAGCAGGAAACACAGTTAAAAGCAAGTTAAAAAAAAAAAAAGAGAGAGAGAGAAAAACACATGGCAACACAGTTATCTTGGAAACTTTTACTGATATTATTAAACCAAATGAAATAATTTAATAGTTACAGATAGACAGAATTTCCATATGTGAACAACAATGAGAGTACAATATAGTACACCTAAATGCATGAAGGCAGCTTAAAAACCGCAATGTCTGGTTCAAAAGTACCAGGACAATCTTTAAGCTTCCTGTACCCAAATAGTATTAGTCACAAGAACAGTTAAAAATATGAAGTTGCTGTGCCCATCAAAGCCTGATCCAGAGCTCGACTATATCCAGGGTTATCTCTTCAGAATAAGCCTACCAAGTGTGGCTTGATTAAGCAGACAGGCATCTTAATAATGCTAACCAGCTTTTATCATATTTTTGTCCAATACTGGCAGTGAACGTACTGCTCTACTTGCAATCTCTGGATAACACTGGCGTTTTCCCATTAACTTTTTGCACAGCAATTAATCCCCTTAATCAGTCAAATCAGTTCAACTTCACATTACAAAAGCACTAAGAAAAGAGAAAACAAGAAATTACCTTGTTAAATTTAATGAGCAAGGAAAAAACACACACCATGTGGGCTGTAACACAGTACTCCACACTCCAGCAGTGTAAAATAAACAACAGCCTGAACAGTAACAGCAGCCTACAGAATTACAATCATTTTGTCCATAATACTGAAGACTGCATAATGCAATAGAGCAAGAAATTCTTTTGCTTAGGAAAGTGTGCACACACAGGGGAGAAAAACACTGCAGCAGGCTTGCAAGGATGTTATATCTTCAGAAAACAATTTAGTTTTGCAGTATTATGGATACTGTCTTTGATATGCTATGATAGCATAAAAATAAGAACTGCTGTACAGAGTAAAGCATTCGATTCTTTTCTGTATTTGCTGCTGCAGTTAAAGGAAGTCTGAGCATTACAATTGTTTGTGTGGCCAAAAAGGGTTGCAGTTCAGACTGTGTACTGTACAAGTTGCAGTAAGCAGGTGATATATTAGAATTTATTCACTAGCCATTTTCATGTAGGAGGGCTGCTCTGATCCAATACGATCACCCTGTAGGAGGGAAAAGAAAAGAAAAAAAAAAGGAAAAAAAGGAAGAGTTACACAG
This sequence comes from Struthio camelus, assembly GCF_040807025.1. Classification (NCBI taxonomy): domain Eukaryota; kingdom Metazoa; phylum Chordata; class Aves; order Struthioniformes; family Struthionidae; genus Struthio; species Struthio camelus. Next base: position 18,273,082 of record NC_090957.1, read on the forward strand.
TTGGTTTCTTCTTATATCAACATGTGAAGAGAACGGGATTTCGCAGTGCCCCTTTTGCCTCCTGGGCACAGAAACCGAGAGAGCGCATACAAATGTTCTAATTTCTGCCAAAAGCCCAGTTTAACTCACAAGGAAGCTCACCTGAACGGAGAGGGCCAAGAGAGCTGACGTCGTAAGTGGAATTTCTGATCCTCATGATGCGGGTCTACAAAAATACATAAATTCAACACAGAACCAAGAAGAACACGTACAGCCACACAACACTTCAAAGAGAAAGCTCTGGTTTTGTCTGCCCGTTAACAGCACGCAGAATCACACACTACAGTTCTCTTTACTAAATCCATTAAGTTGCATTTGTAATCATAAACCAGCCTCAATTCTGTTGCTGTAGGCTGTATTACCCATGACCCTCTTTGTGGTAAGAAAATAGTCTGTTTTCAAAAGCTGAAGCCTGATCTTAAGTCTCTAGAAGTATGACAGAAAATGGGGCTGTATCTGTTAATGCTGTGCAAGTAACAACCAAAATCCTTTTATTTTCAGATCTCTGGGTTTAAAACTACCCTCAACCATTCTGAAAGTAACTAGTGATGTGGAACATTTCAAACTTCGGGGAGCTATCTGGAAAGCTAAACACTTGTATTGTAAAGCTGACTGCTGCAGTTTTTAACTCTCACAACACTGAAGATTAGCTTCCAGTCCTCTTATATTAAACACTGAAAAAATCAAATGCTCTCCCTGGAAATGAAAGGCTGTCTTAAACTTTCTTTCTTTCCAGACAAAACACAAGTTCTTACATATTTTTACAAAGCGGTTTTTAAATCGACAAGTATTGATAATAATGGGAACCTTTTACTTGAGCTGCAGAATACCAGCCAGCTTTGACAGTTTGAGGGACGTTTGGAATTAAGTAGAGCTATACCAGAAATACAGGGTTTTTTGGTTGGTTTGTTTTTCAAAATCAGGTGAAGCACAGGAATGTTCATCTGTTATCTTATTCCCTCCTTGTATACAATTTCTTGTATTCTGCCACAACTCAGCTCACCTATGGGCCAAAGATTTTCTCACTGATCATCTGGTATGCAAAAATGGAAACTTTGGCCAGAAAGAAATAATCTTTCTACTTTTTCAGGAGTTGATCACTAGGAGTAAAATGCCAGCTAGTTTTTCGTTTTCATATTAACTCTTGAATTTTAGATGCTAATTCATTCTTCCCATACGTCCTGACCAGTTTCTGGTCCAGAGCAGCTTCTTCTCTTTTAAAAGTACAGGGAAGAATCAGTACCCAACTGGCAAAGGAACCGGGAAAAGAACAAAAACTATTAAGACCCCTACCCTGTGCAAGCTCAACAAGTTCAGTGCTAACAATATAATAAGAGTAACTGCACAGCAAAGCATCTAGTAGCTTTACAGATGAACGGGACCTTCAGGACTCCTGGCACAGCTTTCTGGCTCTCTGCTTTCTTCCTTTGTTTTGCATTCCTTTACTCCATTCTTCATTCCACCATCTCCTGGATTATTCACGTTTGCAGCCCTTGAATGACAGAAATTCGTGCAACATCCCCATTAACTGTACTTTCTTTTAGGGAGAATGAATATAAAGCACTAAAACAGAAGCCTCTGGAGATATTAAATGCCTTATTTTTGCCCTGACCTACAACTGGCAACTTCACATGGGCACACAAATACACACACCAAGACTACAGAAGTGCTTTACATCTGTAAGCAGACTCCAATGATTCCTTGTGTATCAGCATTACGTAAATATAGTTTGACTATGACTGTGGCTTTGGATTGAGCCCTTTACGAACATGGCTGTTTATATATCGCAAGAATCCGTATGCCCTACCAGTAAGATCCTCCTGGTTATCATGACGCTTGCCTTCTACGTTCAAAAAAATTCTGATGCCCAACAGAAGGCTATTTTGTGTTCCCTAGTAAGATATACCTTAGGAAGGACTTGTGACTACTCACCGGCATAGCATGGAACCATTCAGAGCTATTAGGCTCTGATCTTTGGTTCTAGGAGGAAAAAAGGGTATTTGGGACATGCACTTCTTAAAAAGTGTTGACTGTACGATTTCTGTCGTTTTCTTCGCTACTTCCTACACTGTCATGACAGACTATGATTGCCTTCTCAAATTCTTCTTTAAAAATCTTTTCTAAAGAGCTTTTGTGATTCTGTTCTCCTAATATATATTCTTCTTTCTTATTAGCTCAAAAAATCCACTCTTGCAAATTATCTCTAATTTCTGTAAAGATGATGCACTACCTTTCAAACCTACTGGAAATGTTTGCTTTCCACCTACACGAAAATTATCTTAGCAAAACATTATTTTCCCTCTCAGTATAGGACTAGGAGTTCAGATTGATGCCTCCTGGGGAATTCCCCAACACTTTGCTGCCTAAAGAGTGACAGTCCATTTTCTAAGATGTCTCACATAAGTCTGTGCACAGAACATAAGATAAATTTAAGAACAAAGTATAAATTACCAGCTAACCTAAGAGTGTGCACCTGAGCTTGTTCTTGGTTCTCCTCATCTTCAGGAATTGTATGAAGCATTCTTTCTAAAATATCATCAAGAGTAGAATGAGCCCTGTTGAATAAGAGATTTAAAATCGATGTTGGCAAGTTTAATTTATACATTTTGATTTTGGAAGAAAACAAGCATAATCGTCAGGGTTCTTAATGGAGTGGACTTACTATAAGCACAGAATCTTGCTAGACTATACTGGAGCCATTATTCTAAATCTTTATAACTCATAGCCAAATCTGCCTAAATCAGCATCCTTATCATCACTGTCTTTTTCATACCTTTCTGTTTCCTCTGCTAGATTTAATGGCTCTTCAGTCCATAAGCTATTACCTCTCTTCTCATTTCTCTCCGTTTCCTTTTTTGCCTCTCTGTCCTCTATTTTAAATGGATCAGAAACTAGACACGTAAAGAGAAAGGTTTTAATATTAATATCAAAGGTACAAAGGAAGATAATAAAGAAATTAAAATGTGTTATTTACTACACTTGAGAAACTGTCAGTTGTCCTTTTCTCAGTTATTCTTTCCTCAGTCATCCAATTTTCTACCAAGAAAGGAAATTCACATTATCTACAAATAGAAGTGGTCAATAGCAAGACCTAGGTAAGTATTTTACTGTACCACATTTTTAGGTTCACGAGAGCGAGCATTTTGCTTCATACTAAAAATGGAAAATGCATGTGGAAATTAACCTTTTATCTCGCCCCTTAGCTACGAGAGAAAAATCAAAAGAAAACCTGTGGATGTTAGCTTTGTTACCCTACTTAGCAAAATCCAGTGATATTCCCCCTCCCCCTGCCCCGACTTATCTCGGTTTCTGCTCCCTACAGCATGTGAATATATTCAGCTACCTTCTGCTAAGCTATGATAAGCAGGAAGCAGTAGGCTGTCACAAAAATGGAGTCTGAAATAGCTGTACTTTATGCAAATACAACAAAACCACAGTGATTGAACAGCAAGCAATACAGGCTGCTACATTCCTTACCGCCTAAAAACAAGATACTCCTATGAATAAAGTCACAGTAGCTCCTATCCTTTGGGTAACGATTGTTAAATGGAAAAGATCTAACAAAGCTGTAGGATAACACAAACAAGCACCAGTATCATTCTCAAGTGACTATTCTATTTAGCTTTTGTACAAACTAACTTATTTTTTTTAAACTGCTCTTCCACTTCAGTTTCTGACTCATTGGAAACAAATGCAGGGCAGAGTCTATATAAAGATTTAGGTTTTCTGCCCTTCTAATATTACTTGCTGTACATCTAAAAATGATTGCCCACCTATTACTATTTGGAGTTTCAAAGGCACAAAGCTTCACTGCTTTGATGTCTTTCTAACAAAACAGGAAACATCATATTGATGACCTCAGTGGCTACAATTTTCTGATGCTAGGAGATCAGAGGCGTTACTTCATTCGGGTGAATAAGAAATAAGCAGTTAGGGCGCACTGGCCACTTTGACTGAGCCACCCTCTCAAAAGTGGAAACATTCGCTCCTTTTTACATCAGCTGCTCACCATCTATATTTTTATGGGTTTCATCACTTACATTCAGACACAACATACATTACAGAAGCAAAATAAAAGCAGAAGTTTAATTCAGATAGCTCAGACCTGCAAATCTTCCACACCAGATCCTTGTAGACTTTAGAGAAGAGAACGCACAGAAAACAGCAAACACTAAGACTTTTTGCTGCTGTTTAAGAAGAAACTGTTTCAAGAAAACATTGCATATGATCATATTAAGAAAGGCAGAACCCTCTCAACTTTCTGTGAAATTTGCTAAGATAACCACAAATAAAAAAAAAAAAAACAAGTAAAGCTTGTCATACAGCTGAGCATATAGCTACTAGTATTCTATAATCTCGGTCAGGATTATTGTCAACTAACCTTCTATTGGCATGCCACAGTCATACAGCGCCTCCTCTTTGAGGTCTTGAGTGGTGGAATCTTGCTGCTTTAAACATTCTGTTAAAAACAGCATATTTCCTTACTGATCTAGATAGTCTTTCTAAATTGACTCTATACCATTTAAGGTACCCTCTTTCTTTATCCATGCTAACCTAGAGGAAAACCTCTATATAATATATAGTTAGTTCATACGTTAATCTTACAAACTGACCCTGACCACAACTTATTCACTTGATGCCAGTCTCCATGTGTTCTTGTTTTGGTGAATGAGGAAATAAAGAGATTAGAACATGCCTGTGCGCCTCATTTCAAAACCAGCAGAAGACCTGTATACATTCAATTATCCAAAAGCATGGTATTTGTTTAGGATGAGTTTTAGCTGAATAACCAAGGTTACTTTTTCTGTAACATACACTAGTAAAAATAATGAGCTTTGCACTGTGTTCTGCCTGAAGATCTCTGCGATTACAAAAAGAAACATACATCATTGAAACTAAGCTCTGCAAAAATACCTGAGTAACACAGCTGCCCAGCCTGCGTTTGTTTTAATGGAGAACATGCGTATCCAACACCTTTGAAACCTTCAGTCTACACAAAAAAATTCATCCTCAGTGTTAAATTACATCTACACTCGATAGCCTAGCTGCTGTCATCAAAAGCAACTAACTGTTGTGTGAAATGCAGGAAAGTCAAGAATTAGCTGATTATGGGGAGCCTGAAGCCAGTTACTTAAGCTGTCGATGTCTAACTTCCTAATCATTGACCTGACTTCCAACTACACTGGAAGCTCTTGTGCATTTCAGTAGCGAATGATTTGGGAGAAATCCTGATTGCGTACTGAAGTAGAGCCTTTGGCTTTAAAACACAGCTGGCAAGCCTCACTCCATTTTGGGTAAAGTACCTCTTACCAATTTCATCCAGCAGCTCTTGGGCTGGTGAAGGCAGCTCATCAATGAAGTGGTTAGATGTCTGAGAGAGTGCTGAGAGAGAAAATGTCTAGTTAATTAACAGTGATTAATCCTTAATAATTGTGACATAAGCTTGATTATGACAGCATCTCACTGACATATTTCATTTATCAACCTTCTTGAGTCTGGCTCCTTCACGTTTTACCAAACGTGAAAAACTCATCTACGGCTAAACTTGCACATAAAGGTCTCAATCCTGTAGTGCAAGTTTCAAGCCAATACAATTTACACTTCAAACGTAGGTTGAGTAGAAGTCCGAGCGCTTACAAGTGCAAACACAAAATCTGTAAGAAAACAGTTGCTAGCAATAAACAGTTACTTGTACTGTTATTTCTCCCTATAAAAAGGGATACCCAGAAGAAAAAATAAAGCTGCAAAGTTTCTTATAAAAATCTAAGTGTGCGCGTGTACACTTACCAGATTCCTTCCTGGTGCTTCTCAAGGATGGAGCAGTTACTGACGACCTACTCTGTGCAAGATCATACAGAATGAAACACAACAATGTAAACCAAAGTTCTTCAATCCTCCCCTTTAACACACTAAGTCCAAAATGACCTAAGTCCTTAAGTAAACAGCAAACAGTTCACTAACTTTTAATTCAAGCTGCTCAATCAGTTCAGAATATGAGAACAGAGATAGCATCCAGATAAGCCAGACATTTCAAAAATTTTGCTTAGATAATTTTTTAATGAGACTTTTTGTTGGTCTTAAGGTACTGTTAGCTACACAAACTTTAACCTTTTTAACATTCTGTATGGACAATTGGACCAGAATCCCCAGAAAGGACAGTTCTGACATCTCCTAAGTTCCCATTCTCTGTTTTGAATCTAAATATTAAAGCCAGACACCCCCATGAAAAGCAAAAGATCCCCCTACAAATCAAGAATTTGAAGAATCAAAGGCAAGCCCTCACTGTTCTCTAAAGGAAACAGTTGCTTCATACACTTAATTCCATAGGAAATTTTAGACAAGAAATGACATAATCCAATATCTCCACAGTGCCAGTCAAGGCAGCACAGCGCTGTTAATGAGCTCAATGAATTCCAGCAGTCTGCTATGCAAGGTTAAAGACGCTGAGCTGACCTGTCGACAGCGAACGTGTTCACTACTGTTCTGGCTGAACAAACTCCAATTTAATCTTTAAATGACAACCCCATCAATAAATAACAGTAAGAAAGGCATAAAGGCAACTATTTTAGACATACACAGCTGGAAAGGCAGTTAAGATAATGTGGCTCCAGAATATTTTCAGTTCCAAGAAGGTTATTGGAAATCACTACAGTGACATTGAAAGCTATCAACTCAAGAGAGGATTTTTGATGCAACACAGTTGATAACATTATGCCAAGCCTGTGCATGTAATAAAAGGGACAAACTTAATACCCTAATACAAGGGCTTTCTGAACGTTTGCGTGCACTCAAACCACCCTCATTACCTGGAGGCTTCCATCCTGGATTTCCTTTCCCAAGGAATCACTCATTTATATACTCATTTACCTTCCCCAACTAAATTTTAAGAATTCTTCAGTTCCACATAAAAACCTACATATTTAACAAACACACATATTTACTTTCATTCAGATTTAACCCTCACTTCCACACAATCCAAAACCTGTAGAGTTCACAAGCGAGTTGAGAGTTCAGAGTGGTTCAGAGGAGCAACCTGCTGCTGATCCACCAGAAGACCAACTCTCCAACCCCTTTCTCCTCCCCCCCCCCCCCCCAAAAAAAAAAACCCATACCTTTCCTACTCAGTCAACTTGCTGATACTTATTATTTTGCTGTTGGAAGATTAGTAGATGCAATGCAAGGCAAATGGCAGTTCTTTATGGTCAGGGAAAGGAGGGAGGACAGGCGAGCCCATTTTGATAGTGGCACATATCTACTCAACGTTATGCGCGACGGGAAGTCAACTCCTTGTAAAATCTGCGGCACACATGGAAGCTTTGAATTCGATTAGAACTTTGTAATATCAACAGATCCAGGATTCCTAAATACTCATAGCATTTTGTCTTACATTTCTTTTAACGAAAAATATTTAAAAAAAGATTTTAAAAATCTGTCTGGCATAAGGGTATTATTTCCTAGACTTACAAGTTTGTTCAATCCAGACGAGCAAGCTCCTGAAGAACCAGAGGAAATTTCAATACTCTTTCCCTCTTTGTAAGCTGTACGAAACGTTCTGGACGCTGCAGAGGAAGTCTCTTGAGAAACCCAACAAGAAGTATCCAAAGCTATTTCATGAGAGTGTCTGTATTTCTTAATGGCTACTGGAAGTTTTTCCTCTAGAATTAAAAAAGATGGCAAAGCTGGAATTTTTTTTTTTTTTTTTTAAATATCTTGGTCACATCTGAATAGAAGCATAAGTAGCATTGTATACCAGCTAATTTGAAACTAAACATACGGTCCAGAAGTGATCTCTTAGCAGATTTTTGCCTGGGATTTCCGTCTCAGACATTACTAGCCTAAGACTTTGCCAACCGAGAAACTTTTACAACTCTATTGCACAAAATTAATGAAAGTGGAAAAGTAATTCATTATCCCTAAACAACATTTAACAAGTTCAACAATGCTGAGAGCACTTTAGCAGCGCTGAAAATGTACTAGGCGATTGTCTGGCTTTAAAATGCAAAAAGCTACATTCATCACTCCATATCATTTTCAAATTCTAAGTCAACTTCCCATTTATGAAGGCTACCGTAAGCATCAACCAGCAAGTAACTTATTTTTCAGAGACCTTTCAGATACTGGCTTTTCCAGCTGTCTGTCTGCAAATTCTTTTAGTTCTACCTGTCAAATTCCTTTCAGCCAAACAGGCTTTTAGCTACAAAGGTATAATTATCATGGCCAAAACAAAAGATTTCAAACCACAGGTATATCGTTTCTTATAATTACTTATTATTGCATTTGCTACAACATGAATGGAGTTTCCATGATTCACACCAACCATTTTTACATTAGCGAGTGCTGGCAGAAAGAGCTGACTCCTGGCATAGAAAGGTTAAATAAGGCATTGATCCTTCCTTCCTTCCTTCCCCTCTGCAGTTACCTGAGCTGAGTGGAGTGCTGACACTTGTTGGTGCATGACTCGCTCTGGGTGTTTTACAATTTATATCCTTAGAGCAGCTCTCTTGCTCACAGGAAATACTTGACAAATCCTGAATATCTGTCAGTGATCTAAAGAATTGAAAGACACTCTGACAGTTAGAATATCCACTTCTTACACTTTTCAATTACTAAATTCTGCTATTTTCAGGTTCTTTAAATTCCACTTTGTTCAGTCTTGTCTAGCTTTTCAGAAGAAAGTTAGATACTCCCTTTGACAATTGCTCACAGAACTTTCAGAAGAATACTGTCTTCAGTGGTCTTGCAGAGACAGAAAAGTTAGTTAACAGCTTTCCCTTTCCTTTATGGAGCTTCTTCCCTTTAATAGTTCTTTTATAAGAAAAAACACAGTAAATTGCCTCCAAAAAGGGCAAGAGCTTCAAATGTAAGCCAGCAGGCAAAAAACTATTTCCAAAGCCAAAGGAAGATCCCAAGACTTAATGAAAACTAAAGATCTGTTAAGTAAAGACTAATTCTAAGTCTTATGAGCCTTTAAAAGAATTTCTCAGATAAAGCAAAACCGCTAAGTATCTGCACAGGCAGCGATGTCTACGCAAACGACAAACGTTTTTAAGCAGGTACAGAACTGAAATACTAAGAAAACTAACATCTATTGCACATATACCCTTGTTTACGTTTTTCTCAGGTAATGATCAGATGTTGACTTTTACCAACTCAATAAATTATATCCAAATCTCAGCTGTCTGTAAAAAGAAACCAACTTTACTAGCTAAGTCACAAACTTATTTTGATAATTGTTCCTAAGAATCACAATCACCAGACTCTCTTTGTAATAATATTTATGTAACTACGCACCAGCAATTTGCTATTTAAAATGATTTGATTTCTTCTGTGTACTATGCACAGAAGAAACAAGGAAGCTTAATACTTAAACGTGAAGAGGTATACCCAAATTATACTAAGTTAATTGCTTATGAATATGAAAAGATTTCAAAGAAAGCTAAGGTATACAATTGCTCTTCCATAGCAATCTCCCTACTTATCGTGAAAAAATATTATTTCAATACTTTAAATAGTATTGTCTCTCAGTTTTGGTCTGTCGCACATTCTCTTATCAACAGAAAAACTCTAGAATGATAACGAGCCAACTTGCTGCAGTTTTAGTACGAAACAGTCTTACATATCTTTCTCTCTGCATTCTTTCTGCAGCTCCCTTAGCATCGCTTCTTGTGCTGCTTCAACACTAGAACGAGGAAAGGGGGGACCTCATATTAATTATCTTCTTGGAAAATTATGGAAATATATTTTTAAACAGAAAAGAAACTAAATACATTTAAAGGACTACCTTCCCTCTGAGATAGACCAAAGCTCCTAAAACCTTTTTACTTAAAGCCTTAGAGGACAGGGAAAAGAAGAGCTAGACGAAAATACAGTTTTAAGCACGTTGCACACTTGTACCCAGTACAGAGAACGCTAACTGACATCAGCAGTTTCCAAATAAAACCGGAAGCTAAATAAAAATCTGTGAATACCTATCACTACGCTGTTTTATCATCCTTTGACTAGCCTGCATTGTAAGCTATTGTCTCAATCGCATCGTTCTTCAAGGTCAAAGAGGGATTCAAAGCCGATTACTGCTAGATGGTCAGACAACAACAGCACTCTGTCCTGCTGCCAAAAGCTCAATTCTCCAGGAAAGGGAGGAAATAAGAACCTTACCCTTTACCATGAGGCCAAGTATTTATTTACACTTCCTACCTACCTTTGGTACTGGTAACTCAGTCCCTCTAGAGGAGGGGAGAGAGTACAGACACTGACAGACAGTAAATACAGTTCTCACTCCCCCACTGTGGGGAAACCGAGCAACTGATAACTCCAGGGGAACACAAAAAAGATGAGCTAAGGAGAGCTCTCAAGAAGCCTGAACACTACTGCTGACAGACCTTCATGTTGAGGACTACATCTCTTTAAGGGGAAAGAATCTCTTGCAGCATGAGGTGGTGATTCTGGCTGACATCTCTGGGTATGACAACAATACAAGATTTACAGAAATACTGGACATAACCCTCATGTTTGACAGCTAATGAGATGGCAAGTATCCAAGCTTGGGATAACATCATCTGCAGCAAGCTGCACTGAGCATACTTCCCATGGCAGGGGAAAGGCACGATCTTCATGCCGTTTGAGCTCCAGTACCGAAGCACATCAAAATCTAACACTGATGACAGAAGTCCTAATTTGAATTATCTTTGCTCTGTTTAAGACTGTGGTATAGCAGTGTAAAAGGAATAGTAATAAAATAGAAAAAATAAGTCATGTATATCTCCCTCATTAGGCAGGCAAAAAGATACTAAACACAGTAAAAGACAAAGCCCCATGAGACTCGTGAAAAGTCCTTTCGATGTTTTCTTGGCAAGAAAATGTTATATACAGGATCATCATTAAAAAACACCACTGGCACCTTATCTGAATATTAGATATATGAGCAGAATTAAAGACAGCATACTTAATAACCTAATTTATGCTTGAACTAGCAATGAAAATAGTCTCTCTACCTGGCTACAGGCGTATGGGTAAGTTGATTCACTCCTAATGTGTTATTGCCAGAATTCTGTGCTGCTGTGCTGGAGAGTAATATTTTTCCTCCTGAATACAAATAACAAATGTTCCCTGTTATTAGGTTTTGCAAGTACAAAAGAAAATGACACAACTCATTGAACAGGAAATTACAACTTTATTGTATTTTTTAGTTCTTGTGACCTTCGTTGTTGTCAAGAGAAAACATGTTTTTCAAGATGTGTTTTCATAAACATACCGCAGCTGCTAGTCAGCCACTGGAGCATTGGGGAACACGGCAACATTGACAGATTTGAGCCGAGTAAGACAGGCAATACAATAGATGAACAATGCTGATCCTTGCATTATTTTGCACACATGTTGTCAGCTCTTACAGTTTTTAAGCTCAAGAGACTTCAAGCAGTAAGAGTATTAATGTATAAATTAAACTCTAATTGTTTCCAGCACCATAGCAAGTTGTATGAAAGTGTTAACTCAGCCCTAGAATATACAACAAAGGCTGCAAGTAGGTTTTTAACTGAAACACAGCAAGTATATGATCTCTGCACTTAACAATATTTCACTGACGACCACGCCCAAACGTCATTTTCCAAAATCCTGTGGGCCCTGAACTCTCATTAATATAATGGAGAATAAGAGACTAAGTGACCCAAAAGTATCTAGCTTCAGCTTTCTAACAGGAATGTTGTTGACAAAAATAAGTGCAATTAAAAGACCCTCAAAAGAAAGAGCACATTTAATAGGAATACCTGATCCAGCGTCATCAGATATTGGGTTCTGTACATAGACTTCTTGGGTGTCTTCTACTTTGCCTTCAGGATTTGAGGTCTGAAGGGAAAATGAAAGGAAGTAAATTCAATTTCTCATAGGCAAGCTGTGAAGGGTAGGACAATTCCTATAGGACGATGTTCAAAGTTATCAGAAGGGAGACACGTACACTTTTTAAGAGCTGGCCACTGAGAGGAACAGCAAACAGTATGGATTGAACAGTCCATACAACTAGTTTCAAATCTTCCTTAGGAAATGAATACAGATTATTTTCTAACTATGAAGTACTATGCTGGATAGAACTAGGAAGAAAAGGCTGAGATTGTCAGCAGCCTCAAACTTTTCTCAGCCTACAGCAGTCTAATCTTATGGCTCCACAGAATACATGATTTCCTAGTAAACAAACCTGAATTTAAAAAAAAAAAAGAAACATTTTCTTAAAGGAACAGTGTTAGAATTTTCTGACTTTTAGATAAATCTTTATTTGTAAATATTCTTTCAAAAGTATAAAAGTTTTTGTTCTTCAGTTTTCTGCAGCTCTTCTTCAAATCAAAAGAAAATGTAATAAAGCCACATTTGATTTTATCTACTTCCAAAGTTTTGATATAGATTTCACTCCTGTCTAGGCTGTGATTTTTACCTCTAGTTCTGAGTTTTCTTGAATAGTAGGAGGAAGGAAATAATCAGGATCAGGAGTCAAAAATTCTTCAGACACATCAGGAGATGAATCAGGGGAACATAATTCCTTTGAATGCCCCTGTGAAATATGTTATTATTTGAGATGCTTTCTTCATTCCCTATTGAAAAATAGGCATTCTAGTCAATAATGTTAAACACTGCATCAACTTGAGACAATATTTAATTTGACCACTCTGCATCAACTTGAAACAATATTTAATTTGACCACTCTGCATCAGCCTCAGTTCCTGCTGCTTAGATTACCCTGCTGGTTTATAGAACTGAAAGGGGGGGGGGGGGGGAAAGGATTGCTAATCAGATTGCAACTGAAAAGTTAGCACTAGTTAGCTTGTCTTCATAGTTCACTGTGTAATATGCAGAGACTAGGCTAAATTGTTTTATAGGTAACTAGCAGAAATTAGATTTCTTGGATTACTATACATACTTTGGAGAGATTCTCGACTTGAGGAATGACTGAATTCTTTTCACGGGCCGTTCCAGACTCTGCTTCCTCATCTTTTGATGGTGACTGGCAATTTCTCCCTAGTATGTCACAACGGATGCAATTATTATACAGAGAATAATGTTGACTGAGTGGTCAGAACCACTGATGGAATATCAATGAGCGTAAAGATAGCAAAGCTACGTGATCTGTTAGGAACACGCAGCAATATCAACAGTTAAACAGTGACATCATTAATCTAGACACGTGAAGCTTTCCTTGTTCCTTTATCCATAACCGTTATGAGAGCACTTATCTATTATAGTGCTACAGCAAAAAGTAGCTTTGAAGTTCGATTGAAAAATAAATAAATAAATAAAGGCAGGAGAGCACGTTCCATAGATTTGAAAGCTTTGAGTCTCCAATGCTGATATGATGATCAGTGATGAAAGGTCTCTGAGCTCACTGGACACTACAACCACCTATTAAAACACAATACTTAGCTTAGTCTATTATTTATGTACTTCAGTGACTAACCCATTGACCTGCTTTGGGGGAAGACTGGGAGAAAAGATGGCCAATTCCTGTAGCAAAATCACAGAAGCTAAAATCTGGTGGGAGCAGGAGAGAAACAAAACACGTATTTGTTTCCTGCAGCCTTACCTCCAAAACTTTTGAATGCAGACTCCAGATCACTCTCCTCAGAGTCAGACCTCCCCTCACCACCCAGATCCTCAACACTGTTATCTGCCTTCCACCTCCTATCTTTTGGCCAGTCTTGACTTTTTTGGACTCTGACAGTGACATGTTGAAAGGCTTCCTTTATACTCTCAGCTTCACTTTCAGATGTATATTCACTGGGTGGATACGGAGAGATGAGTTCTAGCTGTCCCGAAGCCACTCTTCTGGCTATTTGCTTTACTTCGGCTACATGAAAAGAAAAAAAAAAAGTTACCTGTCCACACAACTGAACTCAAACTGTCAAATCTTTCCCTGTGTTTCATGGTGTCTGCAGACTCGGAAACGTTAGAGGCTGAAGATTTCTTTTTCATTACAAGAGCTTGACGCTTCTTTTTTAAGGAAGGTTTAAAACCTGCATAAGATCACCTGGACAGGTCTTTATAAGAATATTCATTTATTTGATTTTTTTTTTTTCATGCTATACTGCCATCCAGTGGTCATTGCTATAGTACTCTGAATTATGTGCTGTCCCTCCCTTAAATCCTCAGAACAGGGCCAAAAATTGTGGTTGTGATGACTCCACACCCTGAATGAACAAGACACAGGACCCTACTCCTCTTGTTTTCCTCCAAGAATTGCTGTAGCTCTATTAGGCTGTTAAGGCACATAGATCTCTAAGTGACAAAACGTATGAAGTTTTATTATACCATGCTGCAGCAAGTATCGCTAACTGTAATGTTTATTTCACACCAATTTACTTACTCCTCCATTCTGATTGCATCATCCTTCTCGCCTCACTTATTTTGGTGCTGTAAGTGTCAGGTGTTGATTTGGGACAGCACCTACAACATATTGTTAGGAAACAAACTTATTCACAAGTGTAGTGCATCAAGTATTCGCAAGTCAGGAAAACACTAAGCTTTTTCAGTGTTAATTAGAAGGCTCAGAGCACACATACTTGAAGAACCCAATGGAACTAGCATATTGAACAGAACAGAATATAACAGAACTAACAGAAGCTTAGAAAGCACAGACAGGAATTATTATTGATTAGCTAGACAAGCAATAATTCAGAATCTAGTTTTCAAAGACTGTCAACTACCTTCAAATGACATATCTAAATACTGATATACAATGAGCGCTAGACAGATTTGCATTCGGTCAGTAGCTGATCAGTGGCTCGCTACAGAGGGTAGGGACAAAAAACAAGCAAACACGACTAACCAATGCATGCTTTGTTCTTTGCTCCTGGGTTTAGCAAGACACAGATTCTACACTCAGTCCCTAACATAGGGCCTACTCCTACGCCTGCCTATGAAAGTTTAAGTATTTCTACTTAGAATTGAACAGAACCACCCTAACCAGCATCGGTATTATTTTAAACTTATTAAATTGCTCTCCTTAGGCACTGTCACAGTTTAGGATCCACCTACTTGATACCACCCCTTGAAAGCTCTGCTCATTTCCACACATATTTACATATGCCTAATTTTATATATATATATACACACACACATATATCTGGGTATTAAAGTCATTTAAACATTTTAAAATCATTTTAAAACAGTGAGATACCATTCATCACCCCAGTTTCTACCTCTGCCAATTCTAGTTCTTGGGTGGTGACCACAGACCGCTGCAGAAAAGCGTTTGAAATCTGTCAGATCACAACTCCTTCACAGCAGCTGCCCTGTCGCAGTAGTTACCCTGTCAGCTCTGCAGCTGACAATGAGTCACAGCAGGGTCCTAATTGGACAGATAGCTTTTGGCTTACTGAGAAAACATTCAATGTCATCTTTAACCCTGGATGTGTCCACTTTTGACAGTGGCTGTAATGAGATGAATCTGCTGGAATTAATCCTTTTGTGAATACAGTCAGAACTCACCACCTTTCTTCTTCAATTCCACTTGCTGCAGAACGTGAATCATCCCCTTCCTGACACTGCACGTTGAACTTTTTTTTGCATCTCTGAGATACATGTGGGAGTAATTGCTGAAATGAGTCCAACAAGCCATGACTCAGCACACATCAGGCACTCTTACGGTAATTATTACTGGAGCCACAAGGCACACTAAGAACCTGACCATGCAAACCGTAGTCCCTAGGCTTTTTTTCAGTAACACTGCTCATGTGAAAGGATGGCAGCTCCAGGCCTTAACCCAGTAAAAACTCTGCTATGGATTTCTAGCAGACTTCCTATGTATGCAAGATGACCGCCCCAACACGTGGTTCCACAGGGAACGAGTGGACTTAGGCAACTCAAGATTATTCCCACAGCAAATGTGCGCACAAATTTCTTTCTTTACCATTCTCTTCGAGCTAAGCATGTCAACTACTTACATGTAAAAAAACAAAACAATCTAGAAGTTATTATGAAGTGACAGCTCTGGCTTCCATAAGCAAGTATACAAAACAAAAAACCCACCTTTTTCTACTTGCTCTTTTTCCTAACAGTCCTACCTCCATTGTAGTACAAGATTTTTTCCCCACTGAGGGACTGGTCTAATCTAGAAAATAATTTTAGAGCTCAGACTAAGGATCCAGGAAGAACGAGACATATCAATGTACTGTGAGCTAACAAAAAAAAAAAAAACCCAACAGATGCAGAAGGTATAGCAAGGGGTACGTGTGTGTGTGTGTGTATGTGTGTGCTTTTTAAATACGTACTCTTCACATTTGTATTTATGATGCATTCCTGCATGCAAAATTGGCCACATTAACATGATGATCAGGACACAAAAATTCAACACCAGTTTTAAAGTTATTTTGAGTATTTTCATGTCATGAACTATCAGTACAATAAGCAGGCATGAAACTGTTCAAAGTAGAGCAATCCATAGAATAAACCATAGACCATAGAATAAAGCTGTAATACATGCAAGGAAAAAAAAAACTAGTATTTTGTGAAAATAAAAGAAAAAACACTATCGCACCACTGAGCTGACCGTTCTATTCCACGAACGATGCGTCTGGCATACACATATTTTACAAGACAGAAAAGCTATAGATTCTGCCTTTGCCTTGGGCAGCATCCAGAACCATGTCTCTCTTCACTACCCACAATCCTACTGAAGAACCTGGTAGTGATAAATGCAGTCACCCTGCTCCACACTTTACCTCTTGATCTAGGTCCATTTGATCATCCAGGCTTTTCACTGTGCTGAAGCTGAGGTTGTCTTCGTTTTTAGTCTTACTCCTCTGATGAAAGCACTTCCCTTTCTCATTCTGGATTGCCCACGTTCCCCCAGCTGCCTTTGGAATAGCTTGGAAACGGTCTCCACCCAAAACTCCTCGCGCCTGACACGTTATCAATGGTGGAATATAGTCACTTGATGGCGGACCTATGGCCTTCCATAAAACAGGATCAGCTCTGGAAAATGGGCTATTGGTATTTTGAGCAGTATCATCAGACCTGTTCCAGGATCTTTCTAGAAAAAGCTGCTTAGAAGTCTGATTCATTTGCATTTCCTGGAGCAGCTTTTGCTTTTCAGCAAAATTTTCTAATTTGTTTAGTTTCTCCTCTGTGCTGCACAGGGAACTTGATGCCTGCTGCAACATGCTCTGAGCAATTTTTAAATTAAGTACACATTTGCTGATGTGCTGCCCAGCTTGGGATGGACTACTCATTCTTTTCCCCGCATCTCCTCTCACCTGTGATCCCTTGCACAGCTCAGAGGCCTCACTTATCCTTTCTTCCTCTTCTGTAGTGTACTCTGTACCCAATTCTGAAAAGCTACCTTCCTCATAAACTAGCTTTTCCTCATAGTGCATTCCAGGGGATGCAAATAGGTCTCTGAGGGTAGCCTTATCTCCTTTTTGCTGCCCTTTTTTATCCTTCAGATTATGACCTAACATAGTGCCTTCTTCCAGAAAGTCTTCATGAAATTCTGGGTAACTGGCAAAGATTTCATTCATTTCAAAGCTACAGAGGCTCTCATCCACATCACTGACACTGCAGGTCACCTGGAGTTCAGAAGCTACATCATGGCTTTTTTCCTGTGCAACTGCCTGTACATTGCTTGGTGTCTCAGCATCCACTAAAGTCTCAGATTCCTCAGGAAAAACAGAGCATCTTTGGGCAGTAGAGCTGCCTGAAAAAAAAAAAAAAAAAAAAAAAAAAAAATCAGAGGTTAAGTGTTAAGCTATTCCTCCAAACGTCCAAACGCATTGCTTTCACCCGTTTAGGAGTCCATACATTTTAGTTATTATGTGAGCAGCATTTCATTCTCTCTATTGAAGACAATGTGCCTGCACTTCAATTACTCATTAGACACACAGTCTTGAATTGATGTTAATAATCAGGGTGCTAGCTAGAATCCAAACCTCATAGCCTTCTATTTTCAAACTGGGCCACAAAAACCTGTAAGTGCTTGCATTTTGATTATTAAGATGAGACCCTCACGCACTGAGGGACACGCTAAGTGAAGGACACGTGACATCTTGCGGAAATGAAACTCACCAATCTCTGTTATCTCTTCTCCTTCCAATCCCAGTGTTCTCTTCTCGTAGTTAAAAGACGATGCCAAACAGATGTTTATGTCAGCTAAGACAGCAGACCTTTGTGCTTTTGGCATTTCATCAGCACGACCAGCTTGAGACTCAGTCAAGTCCTGTAATATGAGAAATGCTATAAAAGACAATTACACTTGACAAAGCAATGCCTCCAGCTTCTGTTTTAAGGTGATTTGTCTCCATGATCAGAGAAGGATACTCTCAAGTTCAGATTTGACACAAAAAAATCCTTCCACCTAGATTTAAGCAGAATGACCTAAATTTGAATAGACATTAACTCTTGATTAACCAAGCGCCATTTTAAAAGCATGAAAGGCTACAATCCCGGAAGTCACCTTTAAGTCATTCTTCAGCAAGTACTGAATATCCTGAAGGTTCATGGAACGGTTCTTCTGTTTAGGTTCTAGCCCTGACTTTACAATATCATAATAGGGTTTAGGAAGTCTGACATCTGCTTCTAAATGCTGTCCCAAACTTATGAGTTGCTTAATAACTGAGTCTTCACAACCATCCCAGGGAAGGGTCTCTGCAAAACACATAACAGGCTTTATATGTTACAAGCTACATATTAATCCTAGTAACAAAAATTCAGAGAGACAGAAGTATTGCTGTCTGAATGTTCCATAATTTACAGCTTCCAGCACTCAGTCTAGTCCAGCTTCTCCCGTGTACTGTGCCAGCAGTAGATGATTTCAAGGAAGCTGACAGAAGTCTCTGTAGTAGACAGTTATGCAATAGCCCACACACTCGATTCTTCATTCTCAACTAGCTGGTAGAGGGTTTAATTTTTAGGATAATTGCTTATCTTATTTCACTGTCAAAGTAGTCAAAGTCAATATATATGTAATCACCTGAAGTTCATCTCCAAGTTACCATAGTGATCAAAAGGATCAAAGTTCTACAGGCTCATTTTGCACTTTGCAAAGCATTAACTGAATGCTTTATTGTCCTTGCATCAAGGGGAAAGATAAACGGCAGAAAAACACTACAGAAAATTACATCTAATTCCTACCTTTAATCTCATCCTTTAGTTATGCAATTTTAAACTTTTCAATTGCGTTTTATAACAGTTTTCACTAGCTATTGCCACTGTCATTAACATTCATTTTTTCACCTTGAAGTTTCCTCTTCAAGGTTAATTCTATTTGTGTAATCGTGGCAAGGTTTTACACAATCACATAAGGAAGTTAAGCAGACATTTGGGGGCACGAGAGTCCACATTAAGCACATTCAATGGGCTACCCTAGTGACAAAAGTCTAAACCTACAGATATACCTGTCAAGGCCTCCTGCATTACCGTACAGAAGCTATAAATATCCGATTTGACTGTGACAGCTCTTTCAAGGATTACTTCAGGAGAGCACCATTTATACAGCTGGATTGGGACAGGAATACGCGTCAGATCACTGTGTTCTCCTCCATCTCTGCTGTATAAAAAAGTTAAATATTGGGATAAACAGAACAGTCATCTAGAAGTTATATCTTTTAGAATTAAGCACCTGAGTTTGTTACATTTTCTTGTTGTTTAAATTATTCCCACTCTCCTCATATTTACCAAAACAATGAACCTAGAAGGTCTAAAGTAGACCTGCAAAAGTCTCTAATATTTTCAAATCAATAAATACTGTATTTTGGCACTACATAGCAGAGACTTCTGCTGGTGAAAGTAACATCTTTCAAAAATTTACTCTCAAAAAATAAATCAGAAAAAGTTAAATCTCCCACTAACATTTTTACAACCAACCTTTTAAGTCTGGCCAGTGTGCTCAGAGCAGAGACAAAAGACAAGAGAGTGCCACCTAGCCTGTCAAGATTTGTTTTGCAGTGTATACTTCAGTACAGGAGATGACTTCCTCCTCCTCTGCAAAGTTTTTTTTAACATTCTTGTTTATTTCACAGTAAGCTGTATGTGTCCAAAAAACGGTAGCTATTAACACATCTTGGCTGTTCCTGATAAATTGAGTTTGCAAGGATGTCAGGAGATGTCTTTGCTCCTTTCAGCACAGTTCCATTGGCAAGTTTTTGTTTATAGCCAGTTTTACTCTCTCATTTCAGTCTAATCAAACCAGTCAGTTTCTGCCTTTCTAAACCAACTGCACAACAGCAAAGTACTGCGAAAAAGTAAATGAAAAGAATGGTGTCCCTCATAAAAGAGGCAAAAACGTACTAAAGCCTCTCCTTGTCCTAGGGTATTCTTAACTACCATACCAGCAGTTCAGTGAGATGTGAGAGCCTCAGCCCTTTAGCATAAGTCTCCATAAGCACAAGTTCATTATAACAAGAATGGGCTTAAATTATTTTTAGCCCAGCAGCAGAATTAGTGACTCAAAGAGGAATTGCACCTCTGTTCACTAAGATTAGGTTCTATTTCTCCATGATAGTACTTTTATACTCCTGTAAAGAGCTTCTTTTACTACTTTTTATTTTCAAATGTTTACAATTAACATAAAAATCAAGTCCACTTGAAATTTGCCACGTTACCTGAAACAAGTTAATATACCTGAGCAGTAACAATTAACTTTTTAAACTCCCACTGTCAATTTTTTAACTGCCCACTAGAGGCAGGAAGGGGGTGTGCCTAGCAATCAAGGGCATCTGCTAAATCACACCACCAGAATTTAGCACTAAATTCAGCTTTACTTGCGTACGTCCCTTTCACAGAAAACAGTGAGGCAGTTCTTTACCTCTCTATCATGTATTCCAAGTTGCATAACTTTGCCTCACCAGAAGAAACGATTTGAATAGCATAGGAGGTAACCGAACGGTGGATAAATCCACGGGAATGTAGAAAACGCAAAGTGTCATTAATTTGAAGCAGCAGATGTAAAATTGTCTCCATGCGCAGCACAGGGAATTCTGAACGCTGAAAGAAACAGAATTCCAAATTTGCATTGGAGGTCATTACAGCTTGAAACAGTAAAAAAAAAAAAAAAAAAAAAAAAAGTATTATCGTACAGTAGGAGGCAAAGAAAGTGAAAATGAAACATACTGTAGTAAAAGTCAGACAAATTACCCTTGCCGAATAACGTATATGTACTCAGAATCAAACCAAACAGTAATACATTAAGCAGTAACTAAGAAAATATCGATTGAATATCCCAAAATTCATCTTGAAGCAGAATCAACTCTTAGAATCTCCAGCTTTTATCTACAATTTCTCCAGTAACTTAGATGTCTGCATTCCATCCCTTAAAGGAGAAAAATTAGGATTCAAATAACTGAGAAAAAGAGAGAGATAAAAAATGTTCAGTGACACTAATAAAACACAAACCAGTTGGTAAAAAACGAACTGAGCTCAAGCCTTCACTTTTACACACAGGACATGCAGTTTGCAATACAGTGAATGCAAACATTCCAGGGCAAAAGCTGATTTTGTCACATTTGCAATGTACAATCACATGCAGGAAGTTAAAAGTGCAAATACATTTAACAGCAACTATTTTAAAACTGTTCCAAAAAAAAATAAAAATAAAAATGGAAAGTCAATGTAATTGCACATTAATCGAAGACATCAGTGAACTCCTATGAATTAGAACAGATGTAGTAGAAAAAAGCCAAACAGGTACTCAAACAATTCACAAACTGTGCAGGATTAAGAACTCAGCTGCTCCTTCCACTTGACTTTGTTAACAAAAAGAGCAACGTGAAATAAGATACAGCGTATGTCCTTCTTCTGTATCTAGAACCAAAAGGGGCTCTCCTATATATCCTGCAGCCAGCTGGGACTAAGAACTACCCGCAACAGTTAATTACATCTCTCCAGAAGAAAGAAAAGCCCCTAACAGGATTAAGGTTTGCCATGGGCAAATACTTACAAGCCTGCACAGAGTATCCAATACTGTTCAATGATACAGAAGCCTGAATACAGACACAGAAAGATGATTTTGTCTTTTTGTTCTTTGAGTAAAGACTGTAGATCTAGTTACCAAACTTCTTTTTATTTAAAAACAAATATTCCAATTACCCTTTCATGTAGAATGCTGTACAGAGAACCAAAGTTTACCCTCTCATATACTAAACGGGTTTTCTCCAAGTCACTAGACAGACAGACAGACATCAACTGCAGCAAATGAGGATGACGAAGTTTACTGCAAAGGGAGAGGAAAAAAGCGTAAGGTAAATCTGAGATTAAAGGAAAGAGTGTCCCGGCCTTCTAGGTCTTTTTTATCAAGACAACATGAATGTTTTCAACTTATCATTAAAACACAGAAAATTATAAAAGAACCACTGATGAGAAGGCATTCAGGAAAGAATGTTAATTGCTGCTACTAGGAGAATCTAGGATTTATAGATTCTTCGTGTTTGCCATCCAGGAACATGCAATGCAGTATTCACACAGACATAGGAGAAGAGAATCTCATCTCCTCCCCTACTAGCCATTCCAGGCGGGAAAGGAGGTGGGAAGAGACAGAGAGGTGGAAAATAACATTTATTTCTCATTTGGAAAAAAAAGCACGCGGCAGGTGCTTTTTTGTTCCTGAGGTTATTCATTCACACTTCCTCACATCTCTGGAGAGACCCAAACCCCAGGAGAACTTTTGGCCACTACAAATTCTTTCTTACCTGCTATATTCCTGCTCTGCAATGAGAAGATCAGCTAAGCGCAGTTTACTACAGTTCTGATGGGGCTCAAAGCTGAGTTCCTTCACTGTAACTCTGCTGCCTCCCCACATTAAGCTATAAGGAGAAGAGGAGTTTCTACAAGATATTTTGCACTTTTTTTTTTTCCAGTTACAGGATTACTTACAAATAATTTTGTAATTCCAACAGCTCTGATGCTGTCTCCTACCATCAGTAACAATGCCATTATTTTGATGACCCAGGCAACAGGCAAAGAGTCTTTCAAATTAACAGTAAGTTCTCATCCTGTTAAAGACTAGGCGTAGCAGGACAGGTCTACTGTCCAAAGATACTACCTTCTCATGACCCAAGGCAAAGAATAATGACGCTGCAAAACCCCTCTCAGCCCACTGTGATGCAAGTCAGATCTTTGGGAGGATTAAATCACCAATTTGCTGATTCTCTGTATGCCTCTAAGGCAGAAATACTTGCTACAGAATACAAAAGATTAAAAGAAAGAAAGAGAGAAAAAAAAAGGCTCAGGCCTTGCAACACTCATCTCACCGTAGTTTTGAGCAGGTGGGCCACAGCCATACATACCCAGAGGCTTGAGGTGGAGAGATGCTAAAAATCCCTTTGAGTCCTACTCACTTTGTCATAATCATGTACGGTCCAACGAGGTAAGAGAATGTTGGTTCATCATCTGCCTGAACCACTTCTTTTTCCCCAATAATAGGGAGAGATGCCAAGTACCCGAGATGTCTGCTGCCTGTAAGATAAAACTGAAACAAAACCAGGGCATAACCAAAAGGAATATGCAACATTCCCAAGATCACATCCACCACAAACTCACTGAAAACTTTAACAACATCACTGCAATGGAAAGATTTAACTTTGCTATTTTGGCAATGTTAAGATATCCATGTCAAAAGCTTAACTTTCTATTTAAGTTGAAATAAGAACAGCTCAAACAGCCACTAATAACACATGTGAAATTTCACAAGTGAGTCTTTATTGATTGTTCCAAAACAGCTTCGCCTGATAGGACTTACTAATGACTAATGACCCCTGAATATTTGGGCTCTCCACAGTTTCCCCTCCCCCCCCCTCATTTCAGTAGGGATAAAAGCATACTAATAATTAAAAACAACACAGACAGGGTAATTGCTATGAAGAAAATGAAAACTGTACTAATATCATTTGAAAAACATTATCCATAGTATCTTACCTTCCCAAAACCAAAGCTGTAAATGTTCCTGGCTGAATTAGCTCCACCTTTTAGAAATCTACTGAGAGGACTCTCAACATTTCTAAGTATCAAAAACATACAAGCAGTAAGAATAATGACATAGGCCAAGGTTTGAGTGAAGAAAGACAAAATCATAAATACTGCAATAGCCAGGTATTTTAACCACTGTGCTTATTTGGTCCCACACTAAAACTGAAAGGCATTCTCACCAGTACAATTAGATGCTGAAATTCCAAGCTATTCCAAGTTTATTGTGCAAGCTATTAGCATTCTAAATGCACTGTTAGGATCCGTTTGTTCCAAGCAAGATAGCCAGAAATACATATGTGTGTGTGTGTGTGTGTGTGTGTATCTCTAGGCTGCCAAACCACTTCGTTCACAAGTATATTATTTTCTTAACGCACATCTGGCCTAAAAGGGCATGAAATGGCTACAAATATCCCTCCAAAAGTTTCGCAACGCCTTTCAAAAAAATCAAGAAGCTGAAACTACTTCACGTTACAGCTATTCTAACACTACTAAAATAGAATATTTCATATTACCTATTGCAAGGGTAAGTAATATTTGCAGCTATCAAGTTCCCCTTTGGAACTCCCATAACAAAAATAAAAAAAAAGATATTCCAAATATATGTTTAAACAATCAGTCAGGTTTTAAATTGGATATTGTAAAAAAAGAGACAAAAACATGTTAATTTTAAGATACTAGAATACGAAATTTAAATGCCTTGTAGCTTAGTTCCTCAGCACTTGAAAAATAAATTCTTACCCTTGAACGAGGCCACCAAACCTAGATGGATTACAGACCAGTGCTTTCGATGAGTCAACCTTCCTGAGTAGATCAGAGGGAAAATTGTGAATGGCGGCCTGCATGTGTGCTGTACAACGCTGTATAAATTCTAACATCTAAAGGGGGTGAGGGGGAAAACACTACTTCAGAACTGTAAGTTATTCTATTTTAAATAACTAAACCGTGACTAAGGAAAAAAGTAACTTATTACTTACAATATTTAAATAGTAACTCCAGCAAATAGACACACAGGAAAACTTGAAGAAAGTCAATTGCATGGAAAGGTAAGAAAGCCCACTTCAAACACTAAATGATTAACACTCCCAAGACAATTCACCCACTGAAAACTGTAACATTTTAGAAGAATATTATAACAAAAGAAAAGAGGAATATTACAACATCAGTTTTAAATCAATGTTGTAGTTCTAAATAAATAAGTTCTCTTCTTATAGCTTGCTACCACGCTAACAAAAATGGCATTTATATTTTTTTGAGAGTGATCACTCACAGACTGAGGCATGCAGAACTCATGAAAAGCTTTAAAACCTCTAATGGGTTTATTCCCAAATTACACATGCACGCAAACAAATTAGATCAGGGACTGAAAACAAGGGCCTGTTATTCTCCTCATAGTACACTTACACATAATAGACCAAAAAGGTTATAGACACAGACAGGCCCCTGCACCTCCGTAAAACCTTAGTTAAATAATCTGAATCAACAGGACTCCAGAATACCGCCATTACGGCCAAAAAAAAAAATTTAAATAATTTTTCTAACACAAAACTTCAGTAATTTCTCCTTGAAATGCTGAGGTTTCTTCACTTCAAGATAAAGGTGTGAACACATACCTAGCACATACTCAACACACACATCTATATACCTGAGCACTACTTTCTTTTCCAGCTGACATTGCCCAGTACTGCGGATTTTTTCCATCTTTATCATGTACTCTCAGATCACCTCCTCCATCCAGTAACTTGCTAAGAATCCACTGATTTCCCGAGAACGCAGCTGCATGGACTGGGGTGCTTCCATCATAACAGCGACTGAGGAACATTAAAGGAGAAATGTTTCAACCTACCCCTACCACACTCAACTAGCTGTGCCTCTGGGGAAAAAAGTAACACACCTAGAATGTTTATGTGCTCCCAAGCAACAACATATACCCGGAGGTAAGGAAACTTAAGCACCTCCTTACCTCTGAGGATCTTGCGCTAAAATAGTAACGTTCATCTTAAGCACTTCTTCATTTAAATGCAGCAAAAATCGTGCATTACGTTGACTGAAAACATTAAAGGTAATATCAGTTTCAATTTAAGAATGGAAATGTACATTTTTTACTTAACTGATTAGGGTCTGAGCCGAAATCCAACAGCACATCCACTATTTTACCAAGACCTAGCAAAGCAGCAGTGAAGAGAGAAGTTTGGCCCAAGGAATTTACAGCATCAACAAAGATACCTACAAGAAAATAAAAGATTAGGAAAATGTTTGGTTTTCTGTTTTTCCTAGCGAAAAACGGGCAGTGGCTCATTAACTCTGAACCTGATTACCATATTCCTTTCGAAAGACTGGAAATACAAAAATAAAAATATTTACAGAAAGAAATACAAAAAAGCAAATAAGCTTCCTTGTGTATGGTATGAATAGAAAGTTACAACTAACCAACAATGTTTTCAAATAAAAGATATACAAACGTCAGAAGCAAAGCATTAACTAGGATGGGTGTGAGTTACACCACAGCATCACATGAACAAAAAGTAATTTCTGCTAAAACATTAATTAAGAGTTTGGAAAGTATTTGGGTATCTTTCCCAGTCATATTGAAAATTAAGGAAACTCATTCATTTTTCAGCAAAAACCTTCGGCATGGCCCAAACACAAAGATAGAAAGGAAACCTCCAGGGACACAAACCTCAGGCCCAGCATCCCAACACTCAATCTGTTTTTCACCAGCCGAAAAAAAAAAGAGGCAAACCACTCAGCCCGTGCTCTCTCCCTCCTGCCGCCCGAGGGCAGCAGGAACGGTCATCAATGGCCCGCGGCCGCTGCCACCAGCAGCACCGCCCGCCCGCTTCGCGCTCAGGAGAGAACACCGCCGCTCCTCCTCGTGGCTTGCGAGACCAAACACTTTCGATCACACTCCTCTAGTTACCAACTACAGAAATGATCCCTGAAAGTATAGTCTTGCCCCACTCCCCGCACGGACCCCGCCCCACCCGCGCGCAACCGCCCCCCACATCACGGTCACTCCCCGCCGCCGCCACCTCCGCCGCCCGCCCGCGCCCCCCCGCCGCCGCCGCGCGCCGCCGCCGCCCCCCGAGCCTCCCCCGGCCCGTTCCGCCGCCCGCCGCCGCCGGCGCGGGGCGCCCCGCGGGACACGCCCCCTCGTTTGCATTAACTCCCGCCGCCGCCCAATCGCACGCGCCGCCGCTCCCCATTGGCTCTCCCGCCGCACGTGAGGCCGCGGCCCGCGCTCAGGCCGCCGCGTCCCCCCGCCCCGCACCGGCCCCAGCGACCAGGGCCCGCGAAGCCGTGGTGCCGCCCCGCGCCTCGGCTGGATAACTGCAACGCCTCCAGGAGCGGAATCGGACTCTCGGCTTAGGACAGCATAGCATGCCAACCGAGGGCTCAGGGGGTTCCCTCTCCACTACTGATGAACGAAACCTCTCACTGAACAGAAAAAGGCTCGGAATGATAATGTTAAAAAAAAGCCCGAGGAGACTGTGGAACCCTGGCATTAGAAAACCACAAACTGGAAACAGCTAATAGCAGAAAGTTTAGACTTTCTGCTAAGTCACACAGAAGCTAGGAAGAGAGTTCCTCTTTTCAATGCAAGAGACAGCCCACTCAGTCTGTGCTCCCTCTTTCTCACTCCGCCAAAGGAGCGGAGGAGGACCAGGCACCGCTGCACTTTTCTTGCCTGGCACTCCAAAGAGGAGGCCTAGGTCTCCTCTCTTGTTGCTACCAAGTCTCAGCACTTTCCGTCACACACTTTTGTGCCAACTAAAACAAGCCCAGAGAGTACCATCTTAACACTATCCTTTATGCCTCCGAATCCAGTCCAAGTACTACGGACTTCCAGCTCCGCGACACGAATATGATATCAAGCAGTTTCTCCCAACCCCTGTCTCCAGGGGATACCCAGGGGCTTCAGTTTCCAGCCTGACTTACCCAGTCTTTCACAGCATTGCAAAGCATAAACAGCACAATATTAAGTAGCTTCTCCCTAACCCCAGTCAGACTCTGCTGGAAAGCTCACCACGCCTCCAGATCTAGCATGAACCACACAGCCTTTTGCAGCATGGCATGGCGTGAAAGGACAACATCGAACACAACTTCTCCCAAGCTTCTCTCACACTATGACGACTAGTACCCTGTTCAATAGCAGCAATTCATCTTAACAGCACACACCGAGTAATATTTTCTCAGACAGACAGATAGCTCAGAAAGAATACTGCCACCTAACTCCCACACCGGGGTACTAGCAATCTTTCAAAGTATTTCTTTTCACTGAAAAACTCTCTCTTCCCTGGGCATTAAAACCCAGACCAGACTGGCTGCTCCCCTCTCCTGCCTGTGAAAGGCCTGTACTGGTCACTGCTATCCAGAGCCCACTGAAGGGCTCAAGAGCAAGCAAGTACCATCCTTTCCAGGCAGGAGGCAGCTGGGCTCTAGCATCATTCAAAGGCTTGGGGGGGGCCTACCAGTCTTCCTCATGATACTTGAGACCTTTAAAAAATTGCTCCCTGCAAAAAACCAATCATTTTTCTAAACACCACGTTATTCTATTTTTCACCAGCCGAAAAAAAAAGAGGCAAACCACTCAGCCCGTGCTCTCTCCCTCCTGCCGCCCGAGGGCAGCAGGAACGGTCATCAATGGCCCGCGGCCGCTGCCACCAGCAGCACCGCCCGCCCGCTTCGCGCTCAGGAGAGAACACCGCCGCTCCTCCTCGTGGCTTGCGAGACCAAACACTTTCGATCACACTCCTCTAGTTACCAACTACAGAAATGATCCCTGAAAGTATAGTCTTGGCCCACTCCCCGCACGGACCCCGCCCCACCCGCGCGCAACCGCCCCCCACATCACGGTCACTCCCCGCCGCCGCCACCTCCGCCGCCCGCCCGCGCCCCCCCGCCGCCGCGCGCCGCCGCCGCCCCCCGAGCCCCCCCCCGGCCCGTTCCGCCGCCCGCCGCCGCCGGCGCGGGACGCCCCGCGGGACACGCCCCCTCGTTTGCATTAACTCCCGCCGCCGCCCAATCGCACGCGCCGCCGCTCGGGCGGGGAAGCCCAGGCCCCGCCGCGCCCCCGGAGCGGCGACCTGCTCGGCCCGCGCTGCCGCCCGCACCGGGGCCTGGCCCCAGCGACCAGCGGCTCCGTCCACGCCACAGAGCCGCCCGCCCGGCGACGCTCCTCGGGGTACCGGTTCAAGGAATAAGTCCGCAAACCGCCCCCTTCACACTGTTCCCTGAACCTCCAGATCCAGCCCGAGTGAGGTGCACCGCAGTTGATGGGTTAACATCACCAGCAAACACACGCTGCAAGGAGTGGGGGGCTGGACCAGGGGACCCCCGAAGTCCTTCTCACCTACACTATTCAATGACATTCTCATAAGAGCAAGCCGTTTCTCCCAAATGCCATCAAATGCCAACGAGCAATACCCCCGGCCTCCAAATCCAGCCTGAGTTGGATTGCCAGGGAAAGCGGGGCCTTCCAAGGACAGCGTGGCATGAAGGGGAATAGCAAAGACAGTCCGGTCTCCCTGGCCCCCACCGAACTCTCTCTCCACTCAACAGCACTATAAAAAGAGCCCCGTAAAACCCCCTTGTGGAAACACCACGTTATTCTATTTTTCACCAGCCGAAAAAAAAAGAGGCAAACCACTCAGCCCGTGCTCTCTCCCTCCTGCCGCCCGAGGGCAGCAGGAACGGTCATCAATGGCCCGCGGCCGCTGCCACCAGCAGCACCGCCCACCCGCTTCGCGCTCAGGAGAGAACACCGCCGCTCCTCCTCGTGGCTTGCGAGACCAAACACTTTCGATCACACTCCTCTAGTTACCAACTACAGAAATGATCCCTGAAAGTATAGTCTTGGCCCGCTCCCCGCACGGACCCCGCCCCACCCGCGCGCAACCGCCCCCCACATCACGGTCACTCCCCGCCGCCGCCGCCGCCGCTTCCGCCGCCCGCCCGCGCCCCCCGCCGCCGCCGCGCGCCGCCGCCGCCCCCCGAGCCCCCCCCGGCCCGTTCCGCCGCCCGCCGCCGCCGGCGCGGGGCGCCCCACGGGACACGCCCTCTCGTTTGCATTAACTCCCGCCGCCGCCCAATCGCACGCGCCGCCGCTCGGGCGGGGAAGCCCAGGCCCCGCCCCGCCCCACCGCCCCCGCCTGGCTGAGGCGCGTTTCCGCCGGGCGGCGGGTGCTGCCTCGAGCGGCCCCTCGTTAACCCCACCGCGATTATCCCCCTCCCCGTGGCATAGGTTAGTCTCATATTACTCTACCTAGTCAGGCAGCTTTAGAAGAACACCCTAGACCGCGTATCCGTTAGTAGTGTTGCGGAGAAGCCACACCAATTGGAATAGTGCCTGCTATTTAAGCGCTCTAAATTGCAGTATTTTAGGAATATTTACATGCATACCTACAATTGATATTCATATAGTCATACTTCTTACGTTCAGGGAGAAACGACCCCTCTAAAGCTCCATTTTCTGTACATACTACTTCATACTCATTGCTTTTATGCTATTAGGATTCTGCTTTTAGAATCAGCTGAATAGGAAGTTTTTCAGGTTTTTTTTTTAGGAACAGCAAGACAGAATTTCAGCAAAATATAAGGTCTCATTTACAACATTTCCTGTTCCCATGTAGTTAAACTCTTACCTTTTTTCAGAAGTTTCTTCACTTTCACATAGTTTCCTTGTCTGACATATTCATGCAGTTGAGCTTCCAGAGAGTCATTTTTTATACTTCCAAGCTGGACTGGACACGGAATGGGAACAGGAAGAGCGTGAGCCATCTTCTTTCCTGCTAAGAAATTATGTGGGATCTAACAAAGACGAGAAATACCACAGCTCAAATAATTTGGTTTGGGCTTCAAAACTTCAGTAGCTGACCCAACTGCCAGCGAGCGTTCCTGAGGAAACCTGAGAACAGAGGGGGAAGGCGGCTCAGTCCTTTAGTCACAGAGGGCGTCGCGCCCAGGGAACGCAGGCCCGCATGGGAGATTTGAACGTATCGTGGAGGGACTTCGTCAGGGGACAGGGCCTGCTCAAGGGGGAGATACGGCCCCAGGAGGATAAGGAAGTCCCGATGAGGGAGGCCCAAGGGACATCCCTGAAGGAGCGCGACTGGATGACAGCAGGACAAAGCCAGCGCCGCTTCTGGATCACGGCTGCTCAGGGACACCAGCCCTTTGGCTATTTCTGCACCCTGACGACCGACAACCCCGCCCGGCACGGCTAGGCCGCCAACGCCACCCCCCTCACCTCAGCCCCACGCCGCCTCACGGGAACCGCCCGCCGCCGCCCGCTCCTTAACGGCCGCGACGGCCGCTCACGCGCCCCGGCGCCTCGCAGCGCCACGTGCCGCGCATGCGCTGGCCTCCGGCGCGCCTCGCGGCTCCGCTGCGCATGCGCTCGCCGCACCCCCTCCTCCCCGCCCCACGCAGGCACGCGCGGGCCTCGTGCGCGCCCGCCGGCTGAGGCGGGCGCCTCGCCCCGCGGGCGGGGTATCGCGGCTCGTGCGTGACACGCGGCGTGTTGCGAGGGGCGGGAGGCGGCGGCAGCGCTGAGGGGCGAGCGGGGGCGGGGACGTGGGGGGGACATCTCTGCCTGCGACTTGACTCGGAGGTCGAGTTTGAAACGGCTGGTTTCGGGCGACACCGTCAGGTCCCCGGCGGCGGCGGCGGCGGCGGCAGCCTCGGGCCCTGCCCACGGAGGGCGGGCCGGGGCCGGCGGCGGCCCGGAAGGCGGCGGCGGCGCCGCCATGCAGCGCGACGTGGGCAGCCTGCCGCTGGCGCCCGCCCTGCGAGCGCGGCTGGTGGCCGCCGGCTTCCAGACGGCGCAGGAGCTGCTGGAGACCGGCCCCTGCGGGCTGAGCAAAGGTACCGGCGGCGGGACCGGCTCCCCGGGCGCGGCCCCCGACCCCGGCCCGCGGCCGGCGTGCAGCGGTTTGGGCAGATAAAGCGCTTTCTGTCTAACTGCGGTTCGGCTGCGGGCAGCTTCCCTGCGAAATCTCCCCCAGGCTTCCAGCGAGCCGAGAGGAATGGGCAAAGTAAAGGCTTAATAACTTTCACGTGTGCCTAAGCAAAAATAAATAAATAAATAAATTTGATTCTGACAGAAGATCCTCCTCCTGCTTTTAGGAAGTGTAGATGGGACACTGGAAAAGAAAAATCAGACTGTCCTCTCACCCGTTCCCCCGCTTTCCCCAGTTGTATGTTTTAAGCAAACTGCTTTGAAATGAGGAAATTGCATTTTTCAAGAAGCTAAAGTAAGATTTCCGCAGCCGTTGTAAGAAATGCATCGTGTTTGTGATTAGCAATAGTTTCAAATATCTGAGAGAATACGTTGTGATAGTTTTGCCTGCAGATCAAAGTGAAATAACGAGACCACGGCAGATATGTGTGCATAAAGATACACACACAGAGATATTTGCAGGTGTCTCATTTCTGTTACTGGGTCTGCTTTAAATCTAAATAAAAACAATGCCATAAGGTGCGTAGCCCACAGTGAGTATTCAGAGTGTGATCACTAGGTGTCACTACCACTTATTAGTCTGCAACCTGATGTCTTTTACAGCGCCTTAGTTGCTTCAAGTGATACTCATAATAGCACATTCAAGGGCGTAATAGGTGAATGGCCCTCCCGGATCCCAGCCACGTCTCTGAACAGCGGTTTTGGCTTTTTACTTGCAGATAGCTTATTGTCACCTGAATTCTGAACACGGTGCACCATTGCTCTCAGTTCTTTTGAAAATTAGATCGTGAGTTCCAGAAATATTGGCAAGCTGTGCGCATCATTATAGTCTAAGGATTACTATTTTCGTGTTGCACTGCAGACTTATAAGGTTCTGACAAACAAGATAGAATTCTCTTTTTATAACTTAATCCACTGCTGTTTATAAAAAAAACGATGTTGTTCCATGTGTTTGTCTTTCTAGAAATTGGCATCTCCAAAGAAGAAGCGCTAGAAGCATTACAGGTTGTAAGGCAGGAATGTCGCGGTGATGCGACACGGACTGCTGGGGCACCTGGCACTTCCAGGAAGTGCACAGCACTGGAGCTATTGGAACAGGAGCAAGCCCAGGGTTTCATCATCACCTTTTGTTCAGCACTAGACAATATTCTCGGAGGTGGTGTGCAACTAACAAAAATCACCGAGATCTGTGGAGCACCCGGTGTTGGGAAAACACAGCTATGGTATTCTATTTTTACGTTACTTTTGTGCAACAGAGAATCACTTTTCTTGTCTGAATTTAACTCTGATGAGATTTCTTCATACTTATTGTCATAGCTGCAATCTCTCATTCTTATACAGCATTACAAATATAATCTTGATATTGATTCTGCTCCTTGCTACTCCATGTATTCCGCAGCAAAAATGTCACTTTGGGAATAGGCTGGGAGGGGAGAGCGTTGTAATGCATGTTTTTATCTTTTTATCTTTCTGTTTCCCATGGCAGTATGCAGCTGGCGGTAGACGTACAGATCCCAGAATGCTTTGGGGGTCTAGCTGGAGAAGCAGTGTTCATTGATACCGAAGGAAGTTTTATGGTAGAGAGAGTAGTGGATATTGCAACTGCCTGTGTGCAGCATTGCCAACTTATTGCTGAAGCTGACCAAGAAGAAGGTATGTTGCTAAGTCATGTTTTTTTCTGCCTAATAGGCTAGGATTTGGGTGAAGTGAGTGTCTCATAGACTGCAGTTTTACAGTATGGGGTTTTCAGCAGCAGTGCTGGCTTTAGGAATTCTTGCTGCCAGCCTTTTATTTCTGTCTGAATGTCCTAGGGCATCACATCCTGAACTGCGTCAATATGATGGTGGGACCATGCTGCAGACTGAGCTGAACCAGTTCAAGAATATTTCTTTTCTAAGGGATTATTTGTTGTTTTTTTGGGGATGCGTTTTGGGTTATTTGTTTTTGTTTTTAACACAGATCGCGTTAGTGATAAAATTTACAGCAAAACCCAAACACTTCTGTCTCAGCAAAACTGAGGGAGAATATGCTGCAACACAAGGACAGGAAGAGCAGCTTGGGAACAGGAAGAGGAAAGGCAGAATTGTTTAAGTCAGTGTTAGTGTGGAAGCCCCATGTTGCAAAATTGTAGCTGCAATCTAGCTCTTTCTAAAAGTCAATTTGACAGGTTGCATTTAATTGAATAATTTTATTCTGTAAGTCGTCAGAATGTTAGGGACACTGACACAACTTTTATGTTGTTCTTGGAGCATTTTGTACAAAGAACTGGATTTGAACAGAGCTAAAAGGACACCATATTATATGAGCTGCTACCTGTATATTAAACAATGCTTGACTAATACTAACTGCTGTTAGGTGCTGATGTTCTGGCTTGAAAATGACTTACTCAGAAAGTCCTTTTGGACAAATTCATTTTTCATGTTTGGAGCATTCCTTTGGAAGCTCCAGTGAATCTGTGTGCAAGTGTTGAAACAGCATTGAGTCACCGCTTTTCTGACTTTCAAGCCAGATGGAAAATATGTTTTCCACACTCTTTACCTTGACTGTTTTTGTTCCTTTAGCAAAGTTTCTGTTTCTGGGTGTTTGGCAGTTGTTGTTGCTGTATGTGGAAGAAATAGTTTGGTGGAATGATGGGAGTGGCAATACGTTAGTACAAACTTCTGACCCGTTTATTCATCTATTTATTTTTTCTCAGATCATCTAAAAGCTTTGGAGACTTTTTCTCTTGAAAATATCCTTTCTCACATATATTATTTCCGTTGCCGTGACTACATAGAGCTTCTAGCGCAGGTCTACCTCCTCCCAGACTTTCTTTCAGAGCATTCAAAGGTAAGGTTATTGCAGACTTACCTGAAGATATCATTCATCTTCACGCTAAAGATTTTGAGTGATGCTCACCTGGTACAGTAAGAATGCGCATTTCTATGAGCAATGACTTAGGAATCATCACAAAACTACTTTACAGAAGAGATTGAGCCGTGTGTGTGTCTGATGACCATCGTGCAGGGGGATCAGAATGCCCTAGCGTCAGTCTTTTCTCCTACCAGATCCCTGAGGACCGGAAGCATCCTGCATCCTCCCCGCATCCAGAAACTGACTCTTCATTCTTTCCAATGCGTTTTCTGTTGCTACAAGCAACCAGAGTCTGCAGCTTAACTCTTGGGTGAACTACAGCCAAAAAGTTGCCAGTTGTCTTAGTGGAATGCTATCATAATGCAGATTTCTCCACCTCCTTTCCAGATTTCTAGATTCTGCAAGGCAGGTCATTCCCGAAACAGGAAGATGACTTGTGCTTCATTGTAAGAGAGCACAAATCAATGGTGTTTAGTTAGATTGTCTTTTGGATATCATTTTCATTTTTGGATGCAGTTATGAGCTTGAAAGTGCAGGTGGGAATCTTACTTTTCCTTGGTATAGTCTGAGAGTATTTCCCTTCCTCTGCCAGGTACTAATGGTGCCCCGTTGTGTTTGCTCTTGTGGAAAGTACATGGCTTCATTAGCACGGTTACATTGGGCTGCAGTTCTCTGGTACCATCTGTCCTGATTATTTGTGCTTGGCTTGGAGCCTAAAATACTGAAGGTTGCAGGAGAATCATAAGACCTTCTGGTGATTCCTTAGGCAGCCCATAATTGACATGACAGACTCCTCGCTGTAGCCTAGTTCTCATTAAAATTGGTCTCATCCCTCTGAGCGGACCTAAAGCCAAGACTGGGACTATAAAAATACTCCACGTTTTAGGTTTTCTTATGAGAGATACAGGTGGGGGTTTTTTTTCAGATATGTCTGACAGTTGGTAATATGAATTATTTTGAAATTTTGTTGACAAGATGAAAAAGACCATGCTAAGAAAATGTTACTGTCCTAATAAACATAATTCATCAAGGTATGTTAGAGATAAATTCTATGATGAGCAGGTGTGTATTATCAAGCTTTCCTGATATTGTGTAGTCTTGAATACTTCAAGTCTACTCATCTGCTATTTTAGAACAAGTGCAACATGGAGAAAATAAACTAAATTACTAATAACTAAATTACATCCTACCTGGACACGTTCATCTGATAGGAAAGTTGTATAACTATGTATATGTTTCTTTCTGGTATGAGTCATTTTTATACTCTTAATCTGGTTGTTTTCATAGTCAAAAAATCAAGCACAAAGAAAATGTACAGGCTCCTTGAAAAGAATTTGCACGAAGGAGAGAAATGGAAGAGAGCAGAAGAATATCTTATTTTGATTCTCACTATTTAATCTTTTTTCAAATTACTTTTTTTTTTCTCAGTTGGAGCCCCAGGGCCATTTCACAGAGTGATGTTTGCTGCAGGCTTGTATGTTCCAGACCCAAAGCTATTTTCCAGTGATGAGTTAAATCAATAATATAGAAAAAAAAAAAGAGTCTTCTAGTGTTGTTTCCAATTTGTTATCTTGTGTATTAATGCAAAAACTTGCAGATACCCAGGATTTTAGTGGAAAATGAACCCATGAATAATACAAGACTATTGGTCTCCCTTCTGTTATTTCAGGCAAATTTGGGTCAGGAGAACAACTGCAACAAATGAAGTTAGAATAAATCAAAATCCCAAATGGATGAATATGTAGTGTCTTGAGGGTGATGAGCTTACAGCAGCATTGTACTCTGGTTGCAGCTAATGATTGCTGCCAAAGGAGTAATTCAGTAAGGCAAACACCTCCAGAGAAGACGGATATCCAGCTTCATTAAGTAATGTCTGGAATATCTTCAAGCGTCTGTTAAAATCCATGTTTCTAAGACAGGTCACTGATATGGTCCTCAGTATCTGATAAGTTACTTCAACAGTGACTGCAGACAGCACGTCTTCTGGTTCTGGTTTTATTTTTTGAGGGAGAGAGTGAAATAAAACAGTGCTCATGGAGAGCTGATTGAAGTGCGCTTCTGATGTTTAATGAAATTTCTCTTCAGCTTCTATTCGGCAAGACTGCTTTGACCACCTTTATCCCTTGGTGTTCTGTACCAGGTGCTGCAGAGATAAGTCACCTAGCTTGTAAGCAAGAGAGCTCTGAAACCAGAAACATTCAGAAG
The DNA here is from genome assembly GCF_040807025.1 of Struthio camelus. NCBI lineage: Eukaryota > Metazoa > Chordata > Aves > Struthioniformes > Struthionidae > Struthio > Struthio camelus. The sequence goes on from NC_090957.1 coordinate 18,310,070, forward strand.
GGCAGCTCTGTGCTGAGTTAACTAACAGGAGGGCTTAGTGCAGCATTTTGTTTAAGCTAATGCAGCTATGGTCTGAGATAGTATCTATGTATAATGCAGTATTGCACTTAGCAAATATACTGATTTATACTAGCGTATACTGTTGCAGTTTGGAGCTTGAGACTCTTCAGCCTGCACTCCTTTATGCAGTGCAGATTGTCTCCAATAAGCAGAGACAGACAATAGATGTTATACTGTCAAGCACATCTGAGTATAAAGTAAAAGACTGCCATCACCTCATATAAAACAAATTCTGATGCGCTTGGAAGATCTTACTACTTTTTGTTATCAGTTTGTAGGATACTAATCGTAGGTTTTTTTCTTCTCCTTTATTTAGGTCCGACTGGTGGTAATTGATGGAATTGCATTTCCCTTTCGCCATGACTTTGAGGACCTCTCACTTCGCACAAGACTTTTGAATGGTCTTGCACAACAGCTGATCATCATAGCAAATGATCATAAAGCAGCAGTAAGTCTAGGGCAAGTTTAAATCACAAATGATGCTACTTTGGAATCAGTGCCTTAGAAAGGATTAAGCAAATAGGATGTGTGATTGCTTGTAGACAGCAAAATAAAACTGCAAGAACGTCCTTTACGTTCATATTTGCCAGTTTTGTCAGTAAATATAGATGTATGGCACAGGCAAAAGGGTTTAGCTAGGAAGTTCCTGGACTTACCAAATAAATAAAATTCTCATAAGCATCCTGTAAATTTTAACTAAATGGTAACATATCAATTTGTCATGCTGTTTCACATCATCCCCTTTCGTGACTTCATTAGAAAAATAACATTCCTTTGGTGAGTTTTCCTACCTACAAAGCACACGCTTTAAGATACATCAGAATATTTAGCAGTACCAACATATTTTTAAATGAAGAATATAAATTTAAGGTACTGCGATAGTGGAATAACTGCTTCTAGGGAGGAAAGCCACTTTATCTGCTAGAGTTTGGCTTGCTGTTCTGGCATCCATGGAAACCCACAGCTTCCTGCCTGGGGATTGTTTCTACCTCATTTACGCCAGTATGGAAGCCTGCAAATGTGCAGCCTTGTAGCCAGCAGATGGCACTCAGAAGCTACATCTGTTCCTGAAGTTGTTCGATGAGTCTGTTGCAGCACAGAAAAGGGTTGTTCAGGAATTAGAGCTTACGGGGTCTCAAAATGGTGCTTGTTCCTGTATCTGTTTCCAGGTGACTTGCTTCCTTGTCACCCACAACTCTCTCTCACAATTGGCTTTTGTTTGTACTGCTAAAAATAAGCCTCCCCTTGTGTTTCCTCACCTGCACGAAGAGAAAGAGCACAACTCCACGTTCTGCCAGTTAGGCAACTGTACTTGCTGCTGAAAGCAGATCCCCTCTCTCCCCCCAGTATAAGTTATGAAGGTTCTTCCTTCTGGAGTGGGCTCCAACGGAGACAAATATTATATGACTGCTTGATTTGCACAGTGTCCGGTTAACTGATTACTCTCAGTCATACATTAGGTGCCCAGTGACCTTGAAAGGGAGCAGTTGTCATTGCATAGTCTTTTTCCTTCTGTCAAGTGAAATATGTTTAACTTGTTTGTGTCGAACAAGTGAGCAGTTTGGTAAAAGTGTTTGCTAAATCAACACTCGCTAAAGAAGCGATCAGTCACAGAGCTTCAGAAATGGTCTAGCTCAGAGTGGCCCTTTTGTTAGTTTTTGAGTTAGTTACATGTAGCTTGCAAGCAGTCTAAATTAAGCTTGCATGCCAGGAGTTGCTCGACTGGCAACGAAGCTGGGCTGTCTGAACGCTCTAATATGGGAGGAAGTGAGTTTCTTCAGTTTCTAAAGCTGAACTCGTTGGGTTGTGCTGGGATGCCCAGTCAAGCTCTCCTCCCTCAATGGGGCTCAGTGGGACCATTGCGGGGCTGTTATCATCGATCTATGATGAGTTAATTCTCCAAAATACACAGTGTATGTTTTGGGGCTTTCAGCTGTGTAAATGTTTTGGTATGTGCCCCATATGCTCAGTGCAATTGGCTGCTCTAGTACACTTTTCTAACTGTTCAAGCAAGAATCATACAGGCATGTCAAACACCAAAAAAAAGCTAGGGTTTAAGACAGGTACAATTTTTTATTTTTCATTTTTAATGAACCTTGCAGTTAATATTCCTGGCTCTTTCCTGTCTCACCCACCCCCACTTCTACCAAGGATCTAACCTAGACTGTCTGTGAACCTCCTACGAATGATTCGTGCTGCGAAAACACTCCCCCGTTCTGTCTGTTCACTCTCATTCTGCTTTGCATTGTATCCATTTGCACATTTTTAGACTACAAGGTGCAGAAATGTTGTTAATCGTTAGGCTTATGCATGCTTTGTGCAGCACTACCAAGTTTGTTTATGGCACAGTGAGTGAAACCTATCCCTATAGAGAGGGCTAATACAAGTCCTGTGCATCTAAATACAGATCTGAAGAGTCTTTGGTACATATACAGTGGAATAGATGAGTTGTGTTGAGTTTCTGTCTCTTGGGTAGGGAGAGATTTCATTTTGTAAGTCTTGAATGAAAGAAATCAACTTCCCATGCAGACTGAAAGTACATTTTGCAGAATTCTCCTGTTTTATTTTGGCTATTGAGAAAAGATGAGGCACCTTTATAGTTTCTTCTTGCTAACACAAGTTTCATTCTGTTGGCAAGAGTTTGGTCTGAGTAAGCATTTTATCAATAAAACCTTTCTGAAAAATCTATCTCTTTCCCCTCCCCCATTATGATTGCTTCCTAGAGTTGTGTTTTTTTTTTTTTTGTTTGTTTCTGTTTCCTCTTTTAGGTAGTTCTGACAAATCAAATGACAACGAGGATTGGACAAAGCCAGTCCACACTGGTACCTGCTTTAGGTAGGTGTTTAGCGTGTGAGTTGAAAACCAACAATCTTTGAATACATGATTTCCTTTCTTTTGGTATCATGAACCAAAAAAAGTTGTCTGCTAAAATTTCTGTGGTATAGCAGAATCCATGGTGGAACTATTAGCATAAATCTAAACTATTAGCCTCGAACTATTAGCACTGGGGAACTCTGCAGTAGTACCTATCCATGTCAGCATCGTAATTATAATTAGCAACTATCAAATTTTATTGTAAGCTCAAATGTGGCTTGTAGGTTAGAATCCTGATTAGATTTTTGAAAAGGTATTACAAATATTTTTAAAAGTCATGACATTTTAAGATTGCAGAAACTCAGAGGTTGAGAATGTTGCTGGATTTTTTTTTTCTCTTTTTAAACCCGAATATTTAATGCTAAACTTTAAATTAGATCTGTCACTGTTACCTGAGCTGATTGAATCACCCTTTATGGGTAAACACTAAGAACACTCTGTTGAGTAACTAGTTTCTTAGACCTGTAGCTAATGTGTTGCAGCCTTCCCCTGAGGCTGTAGAGGTACCTCTGTTCCAGCTGCAGCTGTGCCAGCTAAGGAGGCCACTATCCCTGCTGGAGGTCACTGCCCTAATCTACAAGCTGGTTGAGCTGTTTATGCGAGTGTGTCACAATACATTTCTGTCAAAAGTGAGTCAGGCAAGCTTAAGTAATTTAACTAATAAGCAAGCCTCTGCTAAGCAGGTAATTTAGACTGAAACTGGCTGGTGTTCATACAAATAATGCAGGGATTAACTGTGGGCAGTAGACCTCTGGCAGGAAGATGGTGATAAGCAGGTTGAATCAATAACAGGACATGTGTCCGTGGCTTTATGGTTGTGGAACTCAAAGTATGCTGCAATTTCCTAAATTCCCTGAGAACTGTTAACTGCCCCTCCAAAACACATTCAAGTGTAATGGCAAAATAAACAGTTTAAAGTGTTTCCACTAGTTATTTGCAAAGGTATTTCATATTTGGTGCGTAGCTGGAACTATCTATCCTTTACTCTCTACAGTTATGATGTAGAGGAAAGTCTATGTGGGCTCCTGAATTACAGCCTGCCCATAGTGAGTTTAAATGGTTCTTACAGGCTGTTCAGGCTTGCCTTGTAATAAGCAGTGCCCGATACAGACTGTTTTACTCTGTTCGCAGGGGAGACTAGCACAATTCATCTGAAACAGAGATTTGGCCAAGTTAAGATTTAAATGCTGAGCCTTTTCTTGACTCAGGTTGTAACTTTATATTATTTCATGATGCAGTTAAAGGGCAAAAATTCTGTGCCCTTAGCTTCAGATTCTGTGGACTAAGTAATGTTTCCCTTGGTCTGGAGGGGAGGGAGCAGAAGGAGAGAGTACAAAGGCAAAGATGTTCTCAGTGTCTGTACAGGCATTAAACCATTTGGCACAGATGTAAGGTAAAATGAACAAATACAGATCATCTCTTTGGAGAATGTGAAATTTTGGGCTGTGCATGCAGATAAAGACCCAGCTGTCAGTATCTGACCCTTTTTGTCATTTTCACATTTTGTTCTCTGATGTATTAGTTATTTTTGGCAGCCTTTCTGGCTACAAACTGAATTAAAGCTAATAGATTCTGCCTTGACTTTTTTAATAGCCAGCAGTGTTTGAGCGCTGTTGTGTTTGTGTTTACCTACTGTCTTAGGGACAGTAAAGAATGCTAAAGGAGTCAGTGTAGGTTATAATCCTGAGTTATCGCATATTGTCTTGCACACGATTTTATTCTTAAGAGCATTTAATTTGACGAAACCTCCTCTTGAGGAGACCATAAACTGATTGAGGCTCTCACCAGAACGTGCGTGTAGCCACATAGTTTCGTTGAACTGAATAGTAGTATATCCTCTTGCAAAAATGAAAGTTTGTACCAGCTGGTAAAATATTCAAGGAAAGAGATACTCTGCTCATCCAAATTTAAACAGCAATATCTCAAGTTGAGAATTTCAAAGTGGTACAAAGCTGTTTGCAACTTGATGTGAATTTATTCCGTAGACTTGGTGTGAGTGTCATGCTGGTGTATTACTGGGTGGTTTTATGACCCACGCTGAAGGGATGCTATTGCAACAGTCTCATCGTGTCGTAAAGCTGAAAAAGCTCCTACTCCTCTATGGTTGCTGGTAGCCAGAGGGACTTCTGAGGGGTAGGTGAGCAGAAAAAAACCCAAGTAAAATCAGTCCAGTTGCCTGCCCTACATAGGGTTTTTTTTTTTTTTTCCTGTTTATTGGTAGCGCCTAGAAACAGCCTTTTCTAAGATTTCACAAGAGCATTAATCCCTAAACTCTTATTCAGGTTCCTAGCGGAAGGGAATTCCTTAATTATGAAAAAGAGCACAGATGCTGCAAGGTATTAAGTCAAGAGCTTTATGAAAGAGGCAGCTTGCTTTCCCACTAGTGATAGCTAAGCTGGGTGTTCCTAGACGTTTCTGCTTGATATATTTAGAAAGGAGGTCAAATATTAATCTGCAGCCAGTTTAACTCAGAAATATCTCATTTTGCAGTAGCATTTTTCCCTTTGTATTCAATGTATTTGGAAGCAGTCTGGTGTAGAACTTTGCTCCATTTGTAAATTATGTGTTTTGATCTCTGACTCAGAACTATATCCAATGGCCAAAACTGTAAATCTCAACTAAGATACAATGGAGCAGGGTCTGGCAAGATGCCTAAAGGGTCTAGGTCTTCATTACAGTTGAGTCATTTTTTCTTCCCCATGCTATAATGAAGGCCAGAGCACGTGGGGCTGGTGTTGTGCTGGAGACCAACAAATAACTGATTCAGAATGTAATGGGTCGTGTAGGGATGAATAGGAGAGGCTTGCAGTACTTAACCAAATGACTATTTGAAAATTCAGTCCATCTTCTGACTACTGAATGTCTCCTGGGATAAACAGAGGAAAACACCCAATAGAGCTGTTTATAAATTTAATTATCTCATGGTCACACGTGATCTGAAACAGTAGGACTGTTTCCCCTGAAACAGGATAACAGCCCAACTTTCTTCTCTCTCCCTCCCCCCCACCCCGTTCTGTTCTTTTTCATTTTGCTGTCAGAAAAGGAAGACTGCTTCAGGGGCCCTTAATACTTTAATAATCATTGACTTTCTCCCAAAGCTTGTATCCCAAAGGGAGTGATGTTTGCTCATAATTATGCCTGAGAGACAGAGTATCACAATTTTGAACTAGGATTCAGACATGCTAGACTTTTTCATTAGTAAATTAGAAAAATCTTTTCTTCATGCTGCCTCTGTTTTCAAGATTTGTCTAGTACCTGCCCTTTTTTAGGTGTATATAAAATCTTTCTACAAATACAGAAGTATTGCATCAAGCTTTTTATAAAACACACTGTGGGTGAGTACAGAGGTTATTCCTTGTCTGTATAGTATATTTGATAAACTAGTTGTGAAATCCTTGCATGTGTAAAAGATGTGATTCATTACTGCAAGAAAAGTATATATATTTTAATCATTTTTTGGAAGACTGATCTGATTTCAGTTCAACTTATTGATGCTGCTGCTTTTATAGGAGATAAATAAAAATGGCCTATCATTTTATGTCACCCAGGAGAAAGCTGGGGACACGCTGCTACTGTTCGTTTAATCTTTCACTGGGACAACAATCAAAGGTAAGTGTAAATGTATGCCAGTAAGGTACCTAGTAATACTGCCTAGTCTAACACTGGAGAATCTTTTTGACTTCAGGACGTGGTCTCCCACATCCTAGGCTACTGAGGCTGAAAAAGAACTATCTAGCTCAGCCCTGAGACAGTGTGAGCTGAACAGTTGTGCTCCTTCTTTTCACTGGTGATTAGGTTAAAAAAAAAAAAAACTTTTTTTTTTTTAATAACCTAACTGTGAGCACATATGGGTGTCCTCAGTCACAGACCTCCAAGCTTCACCAAAAATCAGTCTCTCAGTCTACATTTTGCAAGCAGGAAGAATTTCTTTGCTAAGTCTGACTTTTAAGCCCTAGTCAGTACAAAGCCCTTTGATGTCCAAGAAGGCTTTCCACCTAGACAGTGATTCCCAGGGGGATAGAACATAGGCCTGCTGACTCCTGAGCCTCATTTGCAGCTTTAGGACCATTCTGCTTTTGAATACAGTAGGATGGTTCTGAAAACTGGACAGCCGTGCAAATACTAAGTGACAGTTAACTGCAGAGATGTAGAAAGAGAGTTGCCTTTACTCCCAATGCAGAGTGGACCTATGGAAGATGATTTTAGAAGCAGATGACTCCTCTAAAACCTGTATGAAGTTCTCTGTCTGTTGCGATGTGATTTTTGTTGTTTCTTTTTTTTTTCCTCTGTTTGTTATGTTGCAAACTCGCTTGTGTTTCCTGCTCTGTTGAATTTGTTTTGCGTATAGTATCACAATGCAGCTGTAATTTGTGACTTAAGATGCCTTGCTTCTATTTCCTAATCTTCTGCAAATAATGAACAAAAATGCTAATGGAATGTTGTTTTGCATAGTTTTGCTTTTTAAACTTGGAAGAAAAATGTGGTGATATTTTCTTGTGAGGTTTTGTTTTTTAAATTCTAAGTTTGAAAGCATTGCAGAGTGATTACAGCAGGCTGTTTAGTCTGGAGTTAAATTAATGGCACGGATTAGTTAACAGCCTTTATAAGACAGAAGTTGCATCGACATGACAATTGCAGAGTGAACAAAAGTTAATTTTATATACAGAAAGTAAAGAGCTTTTTCCTTCCACGTCATGGCTAGGAAGGTTGTAGGTATAGGTTCCAAAACGAAAGGTGAAAGGTAGAAAAGCATTTCTTATTTACTGTTCTAAATATACAGCTAATATGGAATGGGCTAATACGGAATGGGGCCTGCAGAAGCATAGCAATTCTGAAAATCTGTAAAAAGTAGAAATAGCCAGATTCTGTTGCATTTGTAGGTGAACTACCTATACCTGATGATCCTGCATGACTTGTTGTTCTTGTTTTTATAGGCTGTTATTGAGGTGCAAAAAAGACCATTTAAGAGTTCGTTTTCCTTTTCTATTACGCTTTGGTTACATATGATACTTATCCCTCTCTCTGTTTCTCGCTACTACTGGAAATGTGTCAGATCTTAATTGCAATGGGTCTCATTGCTGTGAGGAAAGATCCTGTTGAGTCAGAGGTGTGCAGCAGAGCTCCCGCTGAGCGCTTGTAAAAGCATGGCTTCTGCAGCTTCAGATTTAGGCTATTTTGTAAAGTGTAACCCACCACTTAAATGTTCTGAGGAATTCCCTGTTTAGCTAATATGAAGTGGCAGTGTTCCTCAGGCTGTAATTACGTGCTCTCTAATAGAATGGCACCTCAGGGAGGAAAAAAAGCCCCCAAAATAATTAACAAGATCCTTGGCAGGGTGTCTTGGTGCAGAGAGCAGAACACTTTCTATATTGGCTTTACATAAGTGTAAGTTTTGGAGGAGGTAGGCATGGAGCAGACAAGCAGCCCTGGGACGGGTTAAAAAAAAATCCCTCGATTATTCAGCTGTTTTGCAGTCTTTTATCTGTATTAGGCAAGCACCCATTGGGCTAGGTGTTTTATAAGCTTAGAGCCTAAATGCACAAAATGAAGAAAAGAGGAGAGATACAAGAGAAGTGATTTACTCAGGGTCACGCTGTGCGTCAGTGGCAAGGTGAGGCTTAGAACATCTTACTCACGTTCTGCATCCACTGTATTTTGTGAAATCTCTTGAAAAAACTCCCTAGAAGTTTTGGAATTCTTGAGATGTATCTTACAACTTTGAGAGGTCAAGCCATGAATGATTGCTTAATGGAGTAGAAAAGAATTGTTCTCAAAAGCTTTTTTGTTTAGATTTTAAAGTGGCATTTGGAATTAATTCAGAATGGATATTGTTCCAAAAACATGATAAAGTACAATGATTAAAACAAGGCTAATCAATCACTCGCTCTTTATTAGTAGGTCTATATTGTATTTGAGCTGGCTGGTTACCTAGGGATGGCATTTGAACATCCACACGTTGAATGACCTGTACAAGTATACGCACATAAGAATTCCACTGGTCACCTACCCGATGACTGTGGGACAACTTGGGTCTGGATAACCTAGTATTGTTTATTTGGAATTTTTTTATTATCTGAATTCACTAATCCTAATTCTTTGTTTTTGTTTAACCAGGTTGGCAACGTTGTACAAATCACCAAGTCAGAAGGAGTCAACCATACCATATCACGTTACAGTTAGTATCTCTTTTGAGATGGAAATATAGAGATAAGAGCAAAGTGTTAACTGTGAAGAATTTTTCAGAGATTTGTAGACAAATCTGAGAATGCCGTTTGCTTTCTTAGAAGGCAACTGAAAGGCACCACTGAAATTAGCCAATAATATCGGGATGTCTCCAGGTTTATGAATATTTTGCCCCTGTGCCTCTCTCTGAAAAAATGATCCATCATGTCAGTCTTCTTATAGTGAAAACATTTTGATTTCCAGATCAATTACAGGCAGCCTGTTCCCATCTGCTCGTGTGCTGTTGTACTGTTTATTTATCTGTCCTTGATGTTAACTCTTGGCCTCAGTGTAATTACAGAGGACAGTCATGCACTCTCTGGGTCTTCATTTTGGGAGACTGAGCAAATCAAGCTGTTCTCTCCTTTGTAAGATAGGTTGTTTGTTTCCATAGTGGCTTTGCTCTGCATCTGCTCCATTCTGAGGTTATCTTTTTAGGACAAGGGTGACTAAAATCATACATGGTGTTCCAGACATCTCACCAGTGCTTTGAGCCGCACATATTTTCCCATCTCTGCTTTAAGTACATTGGCTGCCCAAGGTACTGCCTAATGACCAGCCAATATAGACAGATTTTTCTCTCCTGTCACTGTCATATGATGAGCTTCCAACTTATGGCTGGAGTCCTTATTCACCCCCAGATCAATCCTATGTTTATATTCCTTTATGAAGTGCTTAGAGACATATGGATAATAATACATAGCATCTAAACTATATTTAGGTTGAAAAAATAATCTTATATTTTCAAATGTCACATACATAGGTACATGCAATAACTATTTGTTGTGTGTCCTCATGGAAACACGTTGCCATAGCATTTCCTGCAGATTTTAATGCTGCCTGTACAATGAGGTTTTCAAACTACTGAACAGAAATCAGATGTTTTTTTCATTCCTGAATATATTTACCTGGATAGAATAAATACTGCAAAAAAGTATATATATCTTCATATATGTACACACGCACATATATATTCTTAGTTCTGTAAAGACTTAGAAAGGTAAGTGGGACCACATCCCAAGGTTATTTGGGTCACATAATATGAGTGTGCAGGCCTCCCTCGCCGGCCACCGAACAGATTGATCATACCTTAGACAGTTAATTGCCTTTTTGCTTTCAGTTTTATACTTATTACAAAACAGCAATGCTCCCTTTTCTATGTGCATGCACATAATTTTGAAATACAGTTGAGAATGTATTCTAATACAGGATAAGTTACAATTTAAGATTATCCTTGTGTTTTCCCCTTAATCTTGCTGAGCTGCTTCAGTAGATGGTTTCTATAAGTAAAAAAATGTATTATCCCTATTTCTTTCATGCAATTCAGGTCTGATGGTAACTGTCTTCTGTTATCGTTTCTCGTTGCCATCTCAGTAGTTAAAAACTGGAAGAGGTAAATATGTGTTCAGTGCTTCCAAATATGATCTAGCACATCTATGTATACCCAGCATTCAAAAAAATCGTTTTATAAATTCTTCAGGGAGCCCAGTTCCTCAAAGACTTCTAGGCTTATAACTGCTGTTGATTTCAGTGCAAATTAGATACGCTGGTACCTTTGAAAAACTGGCTGTTGAGTGCCTGTAAGCTGATGGAGAAGTATGTAACTCAGTGACCAAGCTCTAGTCCTTTTTCAGTTGTTTCCTTTTCGGCATCCTGGCAGGTCGGTCACCACTCTGAGCAAGTGCGGAAGCCATGGAACACCTATGCGATGAAATAATGTCTCTTTCACAGGCTGCTGTGGAGTCATTCTTAAATGCAGAGTATAGAAGTACAAAGTGATTTAAGCACAAGGGAGCAAATAGATCATCTGATTACCTAAATTTCTCAGGTAATGTGACCTGATTATTTGATAGTGGAAGACAGAGATCCAGAACCTGTATTCTGGATAAGAACTGTCAGCGTTTCCCTGAACATTGGAGGATCTGCCAGACTAACCATGAGAATACCTTTCAAGTAATAAAGCCACCTAGCCTTGTCAATCGTGGTGCAGTCTGTAGCCACCAGAAAATATTAAAGAACAGTTCAAAATGACCATTGAGTATCTGAGCTTTGCAGGCCTGAAGAACCTTTTTAAGCCTTAGTTCCATTAGCCATGTTGTCTCCATCTAAAAACCATTACCAGGCTTCACAAATATATCTGAAGTTCTTGTATTTTCGTCACCAGAGAGAGGCTATGCCCAGAAGAAACATGCCTTTAACTGAACACAAAACATCCAGACTGAATGGCCTCCTTCATCATGTTCCAGGCTTTATTACCATTGGAATGCTTTCGTTAGGAGTCTCGCATGCTGGATTAAGTGGATTCTTGGCTACAGATCCACCTTTGCGCCTCAGGGAAATGGCAGAGATTAGATGCAAGCAGCAGTGAAACACTAAACTTTAAGATTCCCTTTATGCTATTTAGAATAACACTTGAGTTGCTTAAAATAGCAGAGGGACTGTACAAGTTCTGCCCTTGTGGCATCCCTTGATGTTTGTTCCTTTAAAGCATAGCAGGCTGGATGAGGTGAGGCATTTAGAGATAGATTAGAAATACAGAGACGGGAGATTTAAGCAAAACATTTTGGTTTCATGTTGTCCTGGATCGATCTTGGTATGGGATATATGCGCATTCTAGAAAAGTCGTGTATCTGATAGTAATTCTACCTGATTTTTCACACTGCACCAACCTGAAATGTCAGCTCTTCTGAAATGCTGTCATCCCCTCATTGTTTCTACCTGAGCATTTAGGATCCCCAAAACAATTTATTTTTCTGATGACCCCTTTTCCTCTCCAAGTCTCTGCACTGCTGTGAGAGTCCTTCGATGAGCTGTCAACAATGCTCCCTACACAGTATTGTCTGGAGATGGGAGGACAGTCCTGGGCCTCACACAGTGTAACATCCCGATGTCTCTGTCTGCACTGATGACACTTCAACTAACTGATTTTCCAGCTCTTTCGTATTTTTAAATCTTTTAAAACCAGTCATCTAAATGGTGAGCAAAGCTAACAGAAAATACCAGTGGTCCTAAGGAATGTAGAACACTTTGAGCTCTCCACTGCGTACCAGCATCTAGTTTTCACTTCTACATTTAGGTTTTGGCAGTTAAAAGTTCTCACCCCATTGTGTCCCATAAATCACTGGGCTGGGAAAGTCTGTGGTCTGGATAGACTGATTCAGATATGCTCTTCTCTTGCATCTCATTGCCACTTTCAGTTAATTAAACAGATACATGAAACAAACATATCCTAAGTTTTAGAAATTCACAGTTGTGTTTCTGAGAACGACTGAGGCAGTGAGTCCAGCAGTCCCCTCCTCTAGAGTTACTCATGTTTTATATCCTAGGCTATATCCCGTATCCTATTGTATGGTTTTGCTTTTATCTTACAGCCTCACGGTTTTCGAGATGTGCAGCTTCCAGCTGTCACGCAAAAGCCAGAAGGTACCGAAATGAACCCTCGCAAACGGCCACGGAGAGAAGAGGAAAAATAACAGTAATTCAAAAGTCAAATGTTAAAAAGATGTGCTACATGAGAACATTTGCATAATAAACATGCAACCAAGAGTAGCATGAGAGATTGTTTCACTAAAATTCCTGTTCTGGACTTTACATCAGTGTTAAAATTACAATATGCAAGTTCCTTCCTGCATGACACAATTTTAATTTTCTAATAAAGATCTAAAATGTTTTCTACAGCAGGCTTCAGCTTTTTGGGGATGAAGAGCACACCAACTTATTTTATTGTGGGTACAAAAGTGATGTCAATTTAAACGACTAAATATGAGGATCTAGTAAGATAGATTTAATGACGTAGGTCTTCATCATTCATCTGTTTCCGTGTGCAGTTGAATTTTAACAAGGTTTCATGCAGTAGTCTGCTCACATGCCTCAAGCCAGGGCATAAAGCAGTGGAGCTTCTGATATAATGCTTTAAGATAAATACATGCTTAAATGCTATGCCAGTTCGTGGCTTTAGCCCTTACCTGCTGCAAAGTCCTTGATCAAGGGCAGTCAAAGCACTGTTTCCAACGTCTTATTTATCTGGTAGTGGTAAGAAGAGACAAAAGACTAGATTTGAAGGACAAAATATTTAATCCAGCATGGCAATTTTATGTTCTTATCTTGGTGAGTATGAATGTTTTACCGTCACTCAAGCTTGAACTTAACTGCTGCATAGCCCTTAGCCTCCATGTTCCCTTTTAACAAAGGATTCAGAATGAATATTCTGTAATCAGGATCTGCTTTGTTTGTGGCTTAATTTAGTAAACAGGATACCCAAGTTTCTTAGACACCAGCAATATATTAGCATCCCCAGAATGTAAACCAAATGAAAGAATGAGCGTCCACTGAAAATAGAGCAAGGATTTGTCCTCTTTATTAACAGAAAACAAATCTATAAGATGACAATTTCAGAAGAAGGAAGGTACTGCAATGCAAAATAGTAATTACTCCAAGCACAAGAAGTGTTTGTTTGGACACATGCACATACGTGACCCCTTTCTGGCACAGTACTTGACAATGTTATAGCTGAGGAAACTTAGCCAGCAGATTAAATGGAGAATTCAAGTTATGGGAGTCAGTATCTTTAATTTTTAATGTAGCAACACTAAACAGACTTTGCCTTTTTAAACGAAATTCAGTGCTGAATCTGAGTCACAAAACCTCTCTATTAAAAAAGCTGCAAAAAAGTAGTAGTGATATTTGGATCATTATAGTATTTAGATATAATTTACATAATAGAATACTAAAAGGAAAAGTATTCAATTGCCATACAGCACTCTGAGCTTTGTCAAAATTTAAAAACCATGAGTCAGGGAGAGCTCTCAAGCAAGCGTGACATAGAGGAAGAAAGACGGCGGGATTTGTGACTCAGACAAACATTTCAATGCAGGAGACATAGGCAAACAAAAGGATTCTACCGCATGTGATGTCAGCAAGCAAATGCTCCATTTGGGAATAATAGCTTCCTACGTATTGCAGTGCAAGAGGAGGGGGGAGCTGGCACAGTATACATGCCTACGTAGGTGCAAGGAAAACCATCCATTAAGAATGTTGTAGCAAGATTTTAAGAAGCATTGCTGGTTACTAATGATAGCTACTATCAAACATATTTGTTATTTATGGAAAAATCCACTTCTGTCAATTTATTGTGTTCTGATTTAATATCCTCCATATTCTTCCATATTCAAGGGGGGTTAGGACAGGACTCTAATATACTGTTAATTCCGCTAATTATTTATTTATTTTATTTGTGGTAGCGTAGCATCCAGGAGTCCCAGTTGAGATGCTGATTCTGTTATGCCAAGATCAATCATTTTGTTCGAATAAATGATAGATTTTCCAGTATTCCAGAAGTTATTTTCAACATAAAAAATAATGTTGTTATCGGTTAACAGCAGCAGTCATAAAAACTCCAAAGGTAATATTAGAAGCTGTCTGTGCTGAGATTTTGTTTTTCATATTGAAGCTATTATAAAAATCAGCTCTGCAGACCAGAACTAGAGAGAAGGATCTGTTGGCGGAGACAAAATTAGATTAAATGAGCCAGATTTCATTCTCATCTGCTGGAGACAAGAAAGCTGTTCCAGGCTTAGAATTGCGTAAGCAGAAAGAATTTGACCATTGCCTCACCAGTAAGTCTTCCATGGCAAGCTGATATTTTCTTACATGAGTCTGAAATTCTCTCGCATTTCACAGCATCAGTGTGCAGTAGTGAGTGGTATGAGATAATTTATGACTGCACAAAAAGTAAGATTCTAACTAGTCAACCTCACAGCACTGTATCCAGAACAAAATAGCTTGTTTAGACTGATGCTTGAATCCCAGTTTTCTGAAGTGCAAGAACTTTTAACTATCACGCTGAGTTCAGTATTACTGGATATTGTACTGACAACGTTTGCTTGTTGTGGTGACAAAGTAGCTTCCTACACAACAAGGATACAGTAACTACCACAGGACTTGGCAAGAAGAAAATACTGTGGTTATGATACACTTCTTCTCAAGCCCAGAATCATGCTTCGAAACTCTTTAGTCTGGCATGAGAAAATAACAATTTATCTCTTCCTGATTCCAAGGGTTCTCTGCCTTTTCCATTATGAAATACTGAGAAACCAACTAGCTTCCAATCAGAATAAATTTAAGAAAATATGGAGAGGAAATAGTTTTAGTTAAAGGTGTAAAGTTGTAGCCAAAGTTCAAGTTACACAATCAAACTGTCTTGTACTGAAGTCAATTACAAACTGATGGACTAATGCGGAAGGAGGCTCAGCTGCTAACCTGAATGTGGAATATAGTACTGAGAACAAATATTTAAAATATAATATACATGCCTCTGTTGAATTAAAATTGTTCTTCCTAGGATTATTTTGGGAGATTTATTCTAAGGCACTTCATGGATTAATGACAAAGGCAAAATCCTTATTTCCTGCCTTTTTAACTCTACCCTTTTTCTGAAAGGAAGAAGATATGCAAGCTGGAAGGATAAGTCATTGTGTTCCAGCTTGATGGAAGAGATTGTCTTACTATGCTCAGGATCATAATTACTTAGAAAGACACTTTAAGCAATATTACACTGCTTTAACATATTCTAATTCTATATAAAATATGTTTTATCAAGTTATCAAGTATGGTATGATGTTCTTTTGTTCCAAGACAGAGTACCTTGAGGGAAATTACACAAATAGAGCACTTATATTGCACTAACACAAATATTACAACACAATACATAAGGGAAATAATGTTTCTCTTTAGAGGACTAGAACAAGGGAAGATAACTTGTGGTTCTCAACCAGCTGGAATGTAACCGCCCCACCAGGACTGTGCTTCAGGGCTGGCAGGTTGGTGCGGCGGCCTCGGAGCAGCATGAGTGCCTGGCTGTAGGAGAACATGAGCCAACGAGTGCTGAGGCTGCCAGCGTCTTGGGGCTGCTGAGCTGCCTGCTCAGTCCTCCTGTGCGTGCCAGTCCTCCCCTCAACTCTGGGAGCCAGTGCCAACTGCTACTTCCTCCTGGAGATCCCTCGCCCCAGATCCCCAAGGTATGTACCAATGTATTGTGGCTTCTAGCCATATAATGATTTTGGATGATTAGGGTCAGGAAAGTTGGCTTTCCTCTGCTAGTGCAAGATTTCTGCATTGATGCTCTGTACTAAAGAATGAAATCACCAGGAACTGGCCCTCTTCCCAGTATTGAATTTCACCCACAAATGTACCCACTATTAAACTGTAAACTACTATCTTGCTTCCTACAAGCAAGGAATATTTGTACAATATCGCTGATCTATTTAATAGAGATGCTAAGCTCTACATGGCTGTAGCTAAATCTGTAGAAATTATAACTGGTATTGAAAGCAATAGTTATAAGCAATTAAAAGGTTGGATTATATGTTGAAAGGGTGCATAGAAAAGTATATATTTCACTAAAGTCATTCTTCAGGAATTAAAGCTAACACTGGTCATTTTATTAAACAAAAAAAGTGCTATTTGCCATTGTTTTAAGTGGAGCCGGAGAAGCATCAGGAGATATATATATATGTGTGTGTGTATATATATATATATATATATATATATATATAACACATTTTAGTTTTAAACAATGAGAAGGGGGAAAGTTTAAAATATAAAATATCTAGTAATGTATATAGGGAAGTAAAAAGGAAACTCTACAGAATTCAAGAAATAGCTGTAACAAGACCTAGATATTTTTCTCAAAGTCTCTAGACATGTTTGAATATGAGCTTAGTTTGGTATTTCACATTATTTTTTAGTTTTAAATGAACAATATGTGTACTTCTAATGCTCTTAACTTATTTAGTGTGAACCACTTCAATTTTAGCAACAAAGTTACAGCTACTCTTGCTTAGTGGTTCTTTTTGTTCATGTGCATGTTGCATATTTTGGACTGAAGAACAAGTTGCCTCTATAGTACAGAAATTATGCCTATAAAATATAGCATATCAACATGAGATTATAACAGCTTGTCACATCTTTTTTCACTATCATGGTTTAGTACAGTTTCATCTGGTAAACGTTTTTGGAACACATTACATATCAGGGTATATTAATCTCCTTTAAACAGTCATTCATTTATCAATTTATTCTGCATTTTATAATAGACCTAAATTTCTGTGGCTAATGCACAGAATACGTGACTGTCCAAACGAAGTAAACATCAGCTGCATATATATTTTAATATCTGTGTTGCTGAATCCTACCATTCTATTTGATCTCTACTCTGGATACTACTTTTATAACATAAATGCTGTAATAGTCTGGACACAACAGTTGGTTTTTGGCACTCATGTAAATGACTTTTTCCTCCCTTTTTTCCCTCTTTTTTTAATAAAGAGACATTTCTAAGTAGGTGACTCTAAAATTCAAGGTCTTGTGACTGGAGCAGGATATCACAGAATCGGGATCTAATCTACAGTAATATGATGAACAAATCGTTTAAAGTAAGTCTGTGGAAGAACCAATATATTTTTTTAAATCCCACTAGGCATCTGTCCTAACAAAGCTAGCTTAAACTTTGTTCTCACTTTTGGACGAACTTCACCCCCCCATCTCCAAAGGGCAGAACATGCACACACCATTAAATCCCCAGAACAAAGCATAAATGGGATTTAAAAGGTATACAGGCCTTTTACTGTCTCCTCTGAACAAAAGCAAACTTTGTGCTTATGAATCGCAGTAGTGCTATATTCATGCAGTATGGTACTGTAAGATTTCAGCCTCGGATGAAACATGTTACAAAAATGGAAAGTACAGAGGAAGGGCCTGGCACAGTAACACAGCCAGCAAGCTCTGTTATTTGCTGATATCCAGGAGGTCTGTACCCCTCATCTCCGTTTAGCACTGAAAGGAAATTATGATAACAAGTAGTGACTGATTGCTGAAGTGGATCAGCCTTAAAGAGAAGTTATTTGACTCTGGTGTGTGCCTGCTTGCAGGATGATCTCATGATTTGACAACATCCAGGCTACATTAGTAAGTGTTATGTGGTCAGCTGTGTTTTGCTGAGACAATCCCATGGGCACTAATCTACAGACACACTTCAATCTGTCAGTCAAAGATTTCATGACATAACAAACATCATCTTTGCCTTTATTAAAGGGAAATAAGGTACATTGTGCTATATCTGATTTTGCAGTATTCCAGACCCGTTTTGTCATTTCGAAGGGCCAGTTTCTCACAGTACTTCTTTTCGCTAGTTCTGTCTTCCATATACTTTTCTGCAACAGATTTCCGAATCTAACTAAATAGTCATGGACTGACATCCTCTTTCTCACTACTGCTATTCATAGGACCCCCTTTCCTAAACATGGGTCTGAATGGAAGGTTGCAAATGGAAGTTTCCTTTGGAATGGGTTTGGAAGTTTCCATGACAGCTGGAAGTGGGATTCAGGCCCGAAATCTTTTGTTCTGCAATGGATGTGGATATTTCAGAGTAATCTTTGAATATGAAATTTGAAAAGCTGTCTTAGCCTCAAAAATCATGAAAGACAGAGAGAAAGAAAGAAAGATATGGACTTTGGTGTTTAGGAACATCCTAATAGAGTACTTACGATGGTAAAGGAGCCAATCAAACCATGGTGACAGTAGTTACTGTGCTTTTAAAACTGCAGTTGAAAAAAGATTGAACCTAAGATAACTACCTGGAGCTCGATACAGCTTATAAACAAGAGCCTTTTCACTGTATTCCTTTCAAATTCTTGCTGACCTTAGTCTCAAATAATTATTTTAGTGGAGTAGAAGAATAGTTGTCTCATTGAATTTTAAGAACTATAACAAAAATATAGACTATGGGCCGCTCTTGTAGGGTGTTAGACATTCATATGTTTTTGAGAGTTATCAACAACTACATATTGATGTATTCATTTCATATTCACAAGGTGACCAATATTGATTATATGAACAATAATTTTAATATTTTTCAACAGTATATTACAAGCATCGTACCATATATTAGCCCACATACCGCACCACAGGAAATTCAACAGTAGAAGTGCCTTCAAAATGAGAACAGCCAAAGGCTTGGAAATACTCGCTTTTATGGTGGTTTCATCTGGCCAGGAAAACAAAACTAAAATTACTTCTGGTTGATTGCAAAAGCCCCTACTTTTTAAAGAGATCACTTCAGAAAAGCAATTTGTTTACCATTAGGTTTTCTCATTTTACTCTTTTGTGTAGTATCAGAAAGTATAACATAGGAATATTAAAGTATTGCCAGACGCTTCTTAATGCCCCTACAATTTTTCAGCTCATCAGTGTACAAGAACTAGTTCCAAAGGTTAAAAACATTTATAAACCACTTCATCTTGCACTCCACACAATTCAGGTCACCTCCCCAAGGCCTGCTCAAATCCTGCTTATTCCTCACCAGCAAAATGAGAAAGAAGAAGACGACATATTTTTAAGGTTAAAATAAAAAAAAAAATTTCCAACACAATCTTGTAAAATCTTTTTTTTTTTAATTTCATGAAGCCAAAAAAGATACAAACACCTGTGTTTCCATCTCAAGTCAGGTGGAAGCCTCTATTTTGTCTCTATTTGACAATGTGTTGCAAGCCAATCATTTCAGACTCAAAACGTTATGAATTGTGAATCTATTGCATACACCTAACCTTATCACATAAAAACCATTCATACTGCTGTTACCCAGCAATCTAGAATGCATCAAAGCATTCTAAATTTAACTTCCAGAGTTAATAAACACTAAAAAAAAAAAAATCAAAGTAGTACCAAACATGCCTCTTATAGATTAGTGCTTTACTTGATAATAAATTGTATGTAGAGTCTCCTTTTCTGGACAGCAGTAAAATATCAGTGTGGCTACCTTCTGTGGTAATTGCCCACCCCACTGTCTCCACATAGTGAACCAATAGCAGGTTCCTGGCTGCTTAACTTAGCCGTACCACCCACAGTTACCATATGTTCTATGTTGCAGGTTAATAAGAATGGTTTTTCACCTTCCCTCCCAGAAACAAATGTCACCATGGCTTACAGCCATAAGGTCTTTATTTAATATTGAAGCAAAATAATAGTAACTTGACAGTAGTGCCAAAACATGACAAAGTATCCTGAGTACAAAGTTCTACTCTATTTCATTTTAATTAGTGTCCTTTGCAATTAGACAACTGATGAAAAGCGCATGGGGACTGCCAAGATGAATCAAGGACATCTGGTAACTTTAGCATTTCAGTATGAAACAGAGCAGGTATTACTCTGATAATCTTTTGTGCTGTTTAAAACAACTCAGAAATATACTATTTATACAATTAATAAACATTTAAGAACGAGACTACCTAAATGCTTTTTTGAATTTTTTTCTGGATAGCCTTAGCTGATATTTGTCATACAATATGAAGCTGCTCATGCATCTTTTGGAAGTAACTGCTACTTCCCTAAGATATTGTACTAATAGGAATTTTCTGAATTGAGATCACAATGCACTAAGATTATCAGGATTCTAGTTTCTTAGAAACTGCAAGTATTTCTGGACTGCTACTGAAAAATGACTAATGTTGAACTTAAAACTCCTTTTTGGATGCTTACATTGATATGCATTCTCTTGAGGCTTCTGACTCACTGATGATGCAGTACACACAAACTTAAAAAAGAAAAACAAAACCCAGGAATGATATCATCAACTGCAACTATGAGCTATCTCTTCAGAAAGCACTGTTACTTTTCTACCCCTCAAGCCATCCTGACATTCTTAAATAAATGAATGTTAAATTGAAAGTGTATAAATGATACACTGAAAAAAATTACTTAGAGACAGATACTTTCAGGAGAAGCTATGCAATTTTGTATCACTTTAATAGCTTTTGTTTGTGAAAGACTAAGACCAACTGTGAGAATCACATTTTCAGCTCTTGTGGCTTTTACATATTCACAAGATTGCAATATGATCAGTCAATGCAGTTGCCGGAAATATTCTAAAATTAGTTTGGCTCTGAAATAATAATCCACCAAACAAAAGACAGATTTACAGCAGCACCTGACATGCAGAGGTAATTACTACAATGCAGATAACAACAGGTTCCAGCAAGCTACTGTTCTTATTACAATCCGTTAAAAATTGAGAATATTTTTGCATGTGAGACTTGTAATTTGGCTATTTTTCAAGGTCTATCTGACATTAAGGATATCATTCTCTCCCATGTGTACAAGCTGTTTTAAATGGGTGACAGTAATACCTGTTCATTGTTGATATTTATGGACCTGATAGCTCTGAAAATAGCTTTTCAGTAGCAATGAATAAAATAAACTAAAATGCTTTTCACAAATGGGAGACATTTATTAGACAGCAGCAGAATCAACTATGCTTTGTCCCCCACTGACTAATCATAACTTTTGAGTTTCATTCAGCCTAACATCTTCAGCTACTTATGTAATCTCATTTGCCAGAACATTTAATGCAGAGATATAACATATACATTTATGACTTCATATTGCTGTTCATATGTCAATCCTGAGAACAGCTAAACGTCAGAAATGTTGTTGCTAAGTGTTGGAAATCAATAGATATGACCTCGAAGCTCCCCTTCCTAGAAACATGAGGAACTATTTCAAAAAGTAAGATTTGAGAGGCTGTGTGTGTGTGGGGGGGGGGGGGGGCCTCTCAGCCTAATGAGGTTCAGCTGAATTTTTCTTCCGATTTCAGTGTACTTAGTCTGGACCCCACAAAACAGTCCCACCAAGGCATTAGGTCATTTTGGGGTCCGTGGCAGCCTTTAGCTGCACGTGCAACAGCAACGAGTTTCCAGAGGGGACTTTTTGCTGAAATACTATGTATTTAATTGCACGTTTGCCTCGTGCTAATCCATTCGGGTTTCCAAAGCGTTCTTAGGAGGCTTGGTCTGCGGCGGTAAGGCCGGGGCTGCCAGCTCCGAGAGGTAATTATGCTCGGCACGCCACAGAGCCAAGCCGGGCTGCCCTCGGCCGTGGCAACGGCGCTCAGTTTACCCTCCTGCCCTGTCCTAGCAGCGGCAGGAGAGACCACGCACAAGACACTGGCGCCGGAAATGATGAACACAAGGGAAATCCTGAGGCAGAGATTAGGTAATAGGGAATTTGCTCTCAGGTTTCCTTCGGGTTCCTGTGAGGAACCTACGCGTCTGGCTGCCTTCGCATGACTCATCACGTCAGTACGACTGTCAGCCTGCCCCCCCACCTGCCTGCGGCTCCCCTCTCCTCCCTTCGCGGCCTCCTTCCTTCCCCCGCCGCGGATTTATTTTCTCACCCCCTGGGCACGTCCCGGCCCGCCGCCGCAGCCGCCCCCTCAGCGCGGCCGCGTCCCGACCCGCCTCAGGCCGCCGCCGCAGACTCCTCAGCGCCGGCCGTTGAGGCGCCCGCCCCCCCCCTCAGCGCCGGCCGTTGAGGCGCGCGCCGCCCCCCCACCCAGCGCCGGCCGTTGAGGCGCGCGCCGCCCCCCCACCCAGCGCCGGCCGTTGAGGCGCGCGCCGCCCCCCCACCCAGCGCCGGCCGTTGAGGCGCGTGTCCCACCTCCCCCAGCGCCGGCCGTTGAGGCGCGCGCCGCCCCCCCCACCCAGCGCCGGCCGTTGAGGCGCGTGTCCCACCCCCTCGCCAGCGCCGGCCGTTGGGGCGCGCGCCGCCCCCTTCCCCCCCCCCCACCCCGCGGCGTGCACGGGCTCGGCTGCTCGGGAGCGCGCGCGCAGGGCGGGCGGCTGGCCGGCGGCGGGCGGGAGCTCTCTGCGGGCGCAGTGCTGATCGGCCGGCGGACAGCCGGGAATGCGAAGCAATGGCCGCGGGCGGCTCGGGAAGTAGCAGCGGCGGCGGCAGCGCGGAGGAGAAGAGCTACCGCCGCTTCCTCGAGCTTTTCTTGGGCGAGTTCCGCGGGCCCTTCGGGGCAGAGCCGGCGCCGGCTCCCCCGCCCGCCGCTGCCGACGCCGACGCCGCGGCTGACGAGGACCCCGGGGCAGAAGGAGAAGCGGGAACGGCCGGGGAGGCGTTGGAGGGCGACGCTGGGGACTCTCAGCCGCCCACCCCGCCGCCGCCGCCGCTGCCGCCGCTGCCCCGGCCGCTCTCGGAGTACATCACGGAGGAGGAGGTGGAGGGCGAGTGCCTGGACCTTTGCCTGCAGCAGCTCTACAAGTAGTGAGTGCCGGGCTGAGGGGAGCGGGGGGCAGGCTGTGGGGCTGAGGGGAGGCGGAGGCAAAGGTGTGCGGCTGAGGGGACCTTCTGTGTGGGGCTGAGGGGACCCCCATGCAGGGGGCGAGGTCAGGGTGTGGGGCTGAGGGGACCCCCCCCCTTCCACGCAGGGGGCGAGGGCAGGGTGCGGGGTTGAGGGGACCCCCCCCTTCCACGCAGGGGGCGAGGGCAGGGTGTGGGGCTGAGGGGACCCCCCCCTTCCACGCAGGGGGCGAGGGCAGGGTGTGGGGCTGAGGGGACCCCCCCCCTTCCACGCAGGGGGCGAGGGCAGGGTGTGGGGCTGAGGGGACCCCCCCCTTCCACGCAGGGGGCGAGGGCAGGGTGTGGGGTTGAGGGACCCCCCCCTTCCACGCAGGGGGCGAGGGCAGGGTGTGGGGTTGAGGGACCCCCCCCTTCCACGCAGGGGGCGAGGGCAGGGTGCGGGGCTGAGGACCCCCCCCCTTCCACGCAGGGGGCGAGGGCAGGGTGCGGGGCTGAGGACCCCCCCCTCCTTCCACGCAGGGGGCGAGGGCAGGGTGCGGGGCTGAGGGGACCCCCCCCCTTCCACGCAGGGGGCGAGGGCAGGGTGCGGGGCTGAGGACCCCCCCCCTTCCACGCAGGGGGCGAGGGCAGGGTGCGGGGCTGAGGGGACCCCCCCCTTCCACGCAGGGGGCGAGGGCAGGGTGTGGGGCTGAGGGGACCCCCCCCTTCCACGCAGGGGGCGAGGGCAGGGTGTGGGGCTGAGGGGACCCCCCCCCTTCCACGCAGGGGGCGAGGGCAGGGTGTGGGGCTGAGGGGACCCCCCCCTTCCACGCAGGGGGCGAGGGCAGGGTGCGGGGTTGAGGCGAGGGCAGGGTGCCTGGGGAGGGGAAGGTCCCCGAGACAAGGAGTTGAAGGCTTTAGTGGTGCTGAGCGGCTCAGGATGAAAACCCTTCTCCGTGTCCTGATTCCCCCTTCCCAAAACACGCCCCTGCGCTCTCCCTCCCCTCTCGCTGGGACGGGGAGCGACGAAGCGAAGGGAACAGACAAGGGAGAGCCGTGAGCATCCATCTGGAGAGCAGCTTGCTCGGGGAGGAATAGTGGTGGGGGAAATGTCTCACGCTCTGGTGCCAAAGCAGGAGGGGGCTTGGCCGTGGTTGATTGTATCGAGGCTTGAAATTGAAATGTTCCCTGCATGAGGATTTGTAAATGGGGAAACCTCTGCCAAGAAATAAAGAGAGGGAGAACAAGGAGAAAGGCAAGAGAGGCACCACCCCCTTCCCCCCCCCCCCCCCATAATCAAGAGAACTGCACCATGCTTTTACCTATCAGGAGGAAAGAGGAGTAGGAAGCCTTAGGAGAAAGCTCTCCATGATCATGGGGCTATTTCTGCTGTCAGCCGGGGGAAGCCAGCTATGGTGTGTTCTGTACAGAGGCAGTTTCCAGATCTGTGCTTTCTAAAAGGCTGGTGCATAAAGAGGAAACAGATGGGATCTATTCCCAGTGTGAAAAGTCTGTGGACTGAAACCTAAAGATCAGTTACCAGTGCTTTGTACTGCGCGCAGCTTTGGCTTTGAAGGCTTGAAATAGAAATGGTTGTTAGTGGCATTTCTTCAGGAACCTTTTAAAACTGATGCCACAGGAGGAGACAAATGAACCTGTGAAAATATGCATGGCACACCGGGGAGCTTTTTGCCATTGAGCTGATAATTGTAATGAGAGGTGTTACTCTGTCTCAAAAATAAATAAATAAAGAATCGGGTTTTACAACTGCACGATCTATTTCTATTCAATTCTAATCTGCCCTCTGCATTTGTGGTTGATAGGGACAACACAATGGTAGCTGTAAAGGACAAAGCTCTCCTATTCACACATGCTCACCCTGCCACATTTAGAAAGTCTTTCTCTTGAGCATAGCAGCAAATTCATAGGATGTGATAGGGAGCATAGTGACAAGTCTCTTACATATATTTGGATTTTTTTTGTTTGCTTTTAACAGATTTGTAAAATCAAAAGTCAAATTAGTTTCAATAAAGTTTTAGGCATAGAATAGATTCTTTCAAAGTATTTTTTAAAGTATATCAAATGATTTTGAGCTTGATTTTTACTCTCTCTCATTTTTTTTCTTTCTTTTTTTCCCTTCTTCTCTCCTCTTTGCATGCTCCCGTACCCCCAAGACAGGCAAACTTAGATTTCCTAGTATCTGAGGCCCTTCCTCATGGATGAAATTAGGTAAAGACATTTTGAGAGGATTCTGTATATAGGGATAGCTCTTGTCTGATATATTTTTTTCAGCCTTTATAGAAATCTTTTGAGGGTTACTGAATGAAGTGTTTCCTTATTTTTATTTCTGGTGAAACAAATGCAGATTTCCTTTGATAGACACCTATGTTATGAAGCAAAAGGTGGCATCTGTCTTCCAATTAAGGGAGCGGAGGAACATGCTGGAAGAAAATTATTGCTTTCCAAAAGGCTTAAATATTTTATTTGTTAGTGTTTAAAAATGCATTTTCAAATAGTAAATTAATGTCTTTTAACTAAAGATTTATTGACATTGATTTATATCTCACTAGTTAAATATTTTAAAATGTTTCAAAGAATTACCTTTTGCAGTTAACAGCTTAAAGGCCAAATCTAATAACTTTTAGTACCATGAACTAAACCGAATGGCTTTTGCTTGAGTGATAATGCACTATGAGGTAAGTGCGAGTATATAAACATGGTCTACAGGTGTAAGTATTGTATTGTTAATACGTTATCCAGTCACCAAAGAACCCTAAAACTTATAATGCTATAAAACTGACAAAAGTAAAATGACTCTCCCCCTTTGTAGCTAAGGGTTCAATTTATCAGGTGACTCCAGAGATGAGAAACTTTATTCATGTAAGTAAAGCTACACTTGTGCCAAATGGTTGTGACAGTGTTAGAAAAATGTGCCTGTGAAAACTCACGTGAAGAGGAATGTTTTATTGGTATGTTATTAGCAAGGAAGGGTATATTGTGAAGGCATATTTTCTGTAACTGTATATTAGTCAAATGACTGGTTTGCAGTAGATGTAGCAAGCAGATAAAACTCATTACTGTGAAAAATCCAACAGCTGTTTTTCAGCTATTTTAAGCATACTGCTTTAGTTCTTTTTGAGGGAAGCAAGACTATCTCATAAATAAAGACATATTGCCAATCATGGAAAAAAATATATGCCATTGTATATATCAGCATCAAAAGAGTTCCTATTTATGAAGCTTTCCTGTTATTTTCCAGAAGACTCATATTCCCCTTTGAGGTTTCCAGTTCCTGGTTTCCTTCTAGAGACAGCATGTGCTTGGAAAATTAGATTAATGTGATCTTTATATCTATTTAAATGCCACAAAATGTGTACTGTATGTTTTCTCAATGAGCCACAACAGAATGAAACTGATCAATAGGAGGTGTGAGAAGGTATGAAAGAACCTAAAAAGAATAATTTTAAGCAACTGCATTGGAACATTGCTGATAGCTTGAGAGTTTATTTTGTGATTATCTGTATCTTTTACACAGTTTCTATATAGAAACAAATATATTAAGGACTCAGTCCTGCATCAGTCGAATGTAAGACCCCATTGTTTTCTTCCACTGAGTCAGGCGTAGACCTCATTTCTGACTTATTTTAATTGTAGAAGTTACTAACTCAATTTAACAAACTTACAGATGTTGATCTAGTCCTCCTCCTACTAATACTTTTATTAAATTTAATGTATTTAAAAAGCTGGTTCTTGATAAGACATTTGAAAAACTAACCAACAAAGTTGTGTTTGTGAAGGGAGAAGAGAGCCAGATGGAGGAAAACAAAAGAACGCCAGATTGTTCTGTGCTCAGTGAGGTTATTGACAAGATTTTACTGGAATTTTATAGTGAAAGATAACACTTCTAAAAAATGTCCTTTTTTTAAAAGAAAATATCTAATTGGAGATTTTAATCTCTAATAAAAAAACCTAGTTTTGATTCTAGGATGTGCAGCTACTAAGAGGTGTGTGAGATGTGCCTTCATAGAATACTTAAATAACACACTCCTAGCAGCTGGGTCACTGAGAGGAACAAATTTATCTTGCTGTCACAGTTTTTTCAGTACAGACGAAATAATTAAGAAAAATCCAGTTGGATATCGTTCTGCACGTATCTTGCCTTTTTGCCTCCATCTCAAGCTTTGCTGGGAATAAATATAGTCACCATCACTTGTAGATTCAGGTTTATTTTCAGTGTGTTTGATGGTGCAGATTTTGCTTTTAAATATTTATTCAAAAACACTTTTAGTGAATTTAAAGTAGGCCTATTTCTTCAGTCACAAGAGTTGCCAAAGACTATATTATAAAAATCTAAATTTTATGCCACCTTCAAAGCTTAACTAAGGTGCTGATGACCAAATAATTATTTTGAGGACTTCAGAAATCTTTCTGTAATGCAGAGCATGAAAAGAAAAAACTTACAAGCGTGGCCTATTTAGATTCCTTTGCAGAATACTATGCAACATTCCAGAATATGATAGTCCTCAAGTTTAGAATTAAAAAAATGCAAGGTTTCATTTTAAAAATCTCACTTAACTTTTTTTTTTTTTGTAAAGAGAAGAGATATTTTTATTTAGGTTTGAGTAATCCTCGCAGACTCACTGTGAGAAAATGAAGAAAGGCAATATAGACTCAACCTTTTAATATTGGACTTATGTGCAGATAGTAAATGAAAGTGACTTTTTTCCCCTCTCAACTTGCAGTTTTAATTTAAAATGGAAGAACTTTTTGTGGTATTCTTATATAAGCAGGAGTCTTTTTCATGAAAATGAATATTCTGCCTGCTGTCTCCATCGTTTATGACTGAAAACACTGTGGCTTCTCCCCTTAAAAAGCAGATGTGCATTTTTGTAACCTGCTTTCTTAATCACTGTTTCATGAAAGCTTGCATTGTTGTCACTGTCTGTAAAGTAAAATTCACGTGTTATCCTGTATTGGCTTTTTTAATATTATAGAATAGACTGTGATGTTTTACTGCTTTATTTTTTTATAGTGTCTTACCACCTATTCTATTGATTGCAATCTGAAAACCTCTATAGGAAATATGACAATGTTATTTGCCATCTTTAACTGTTTAGCACAAAGGCTGTCAAAAAAAAAACCCCATCCTTTTCAAGTTGATACTTGTTTCATCTTCCTTTGTGTGGTTTTACAATGGAAGCAATGATGGTATTGGCATATGTTCACAGTAAACAACTTAAGTAGATATTGGTTGCATCTCTTTTGGGAAATTTCTAATGGTTAAGAACTGTGACAGAGACCATTAGATTCCCCTTTCCCATCTCCCTAACTCTGATGATTTGGTTCCACACCTTAGCTTTGCTGCTTCACTGGATCCCCCTCCAAGATCAGGAATCTCTTCCTGAGGGTAGGTTTTGAGCTGGCGGCTGCTAGGCGTGTGCTGAGATTTGCGTTGTAAGGTGTAGAACTGTGTAGGTGTGGTTGGCTGTTACTGTTATCCTCAGATTTGAGGGATTTTGGTCCTAGAACCCCTGATGCTTTTGTATAGAGAAATTCCAAATAATCTGAGAGAAGTATATGGAGAAAATTAAGAGATCTTTAGAATTGTTATTAATTCTTTCTTACTCTTTGAAAGAAGCTGCTATTACCTACTATGACATTCAATTCATAAATTGGATGATGGAAGTGTGGCATTCAGAGATAGGCACGTTTCATAAACTTTAGACTGGAAATCATTATAATCTACCAATAGGTGACATTTGGTGGTGATCACTTTCAAAACTCAACGGCTAGTTTACACAGATTCTTGAAGTTGCTTTCAAGGCATCTTCAGTTCATGTTCCCACTCACTTAAAAATACTGAATCAAATCAGATATTTTGATACTCCTTTAAAAAAGGATTATTGGCTAAAATGAGCTATTGAAATTCCAGATATATGCTTTGACTATTGTATGTAGTGATATTTCAAAACTTCTTACTAATTTATGATTAACAGGACGATGCGTTTTTCAAGTGCCATGGTAACAACGCTTAAAAGTCACTTTGTGTTGCTTTTAAAAAAACCTCATTCTTAGTAAACAACTTATGGGAATATAATCATTCCAGTGAATTTTTCTAATGGTACAGCAAAGAAAAATAATTTTGTGAGGTGCTTTTTCACATTGAGATTTTTTCTTATCCAAGAGTAATTTGCATAGATCCTATTACTCCCAGCAAAGTTGTTAGATTTTGCATGGATATTGATTGAAAAATTAGACCTGCCTTAATGCCTTCTTTTTGGACCTTATTTAACCATTGTTGAAACTAGTTTGGGTTATCAAGAAGCAATGTATTTATATGACTGCGTCTAATAAAATTTATATGTAATTTGTTACTTCTTATTTATAAAACACCTGAAAACCTTTCACTAACCAAAATCTTACCACACATACAGACTTTTGACTCCATCTTTTGGATGTGATGAGGACATTAGACTTAATTCCTTTACAGAGATTGCTTAATAAGTTTTAGAAGTTTAACCTTTTGTCCGTGTAAAAGCCCAGACAGTTGCGTTCTAATTGTATTCTTCCTACATAAACTATGCTTGCAGTTACACTTTGATACACTGCTCTTTTTCACATAAACACTTTCGGAATGTTTCTCTGTGTTATTAAAAACAAATTTCAAATAATTTTAAAATAATATTTTTAATTCTTCCGCAAAAATTCTGCTTTTTTTCACAAAGAACTCTTTGCATAGGATACTCCTATCCTTAAAATTCCTTACTGTATTTGCCTTTAACAATGGGAGAGTATTTCTCTACCTGCACTTCGAAGAAATAATATTCTGCTCAATTGTGGTTCTTGTCATAGAAGATGTAAAAACATATATATGTGTTTCTTGATGTTGATGTTCTACTTTCAGTTTGCTTTGCACTATATTAATAGATGCTTCAGTGTCCCGATTGACTGTTCTGTCAGTATGCTTTTATTTTATCTTATTTTATTTTTTGCTAAACTGCTTACATGATCACAGGACATGTAGTACACAGATAATGAGAACACTATTTATTCCTATGTTTGATGCAACTGTTAAATGATCACTGGCAGTTTTTGGTTTGTTTGTTTTGGGTTTTTTTTTTTTGTGCATGCTGATTTTCTCCTAGGAAGTATTTTACTGGCTAGGGAAGATATGTGAAAAATGAGATAAAATGGAATTAGGGCTTTAAATCGTCAGATGTTTTTTGAACCACGCTGCAAGTTTGTCTTATGCAATGCAATCATGATTACGTAATGCAGATGGATATAAAAATAAATGTGTCCTGGACAATATGTGTCCATGACATGTTAGTAACCTATGATATGCTACTGAACTATAAATGGTCATTGCTACATATCATAATATAGTACCCTATTTCTGATTTAGCTGAAACCAACTGCCAAGTAAATATTTTAGTTTTTGTTATTATAACATATTTAGTGATTATACAGAATGAATGCAGATTGTAGGCTTGTTTTACAGAAACATTTCTGCTGTGCTTTTGTACTTTATTAGGAGGAAGAAACATCACCCATTTCTAAAAAGGCACTTCATAAAGAAGTAATCATCAGAGTCATAAATTAGAACTGCAAGGCAAATAGCTGCCCTTGGGTACTTCAATAATTAATACTGAAGTTAAATGAGTTAACTAGATTGCAGGATTACCTCAGTTTATGTTTATATTGGATGGAAAACAGCTGAAGGCAACTAGTGATTGAGTAACTGAACCAACGTTTTAAGCTCTGCTACTACTCATCTGTGAACTCTGCACGTAATCAGTGGAAAAGTTTATTTTTTGTGTTAGAGTAGGATTAAGTTGAATGTTAAATTTTGATCACAAGAAAAATGTGCTTGTTTGCAGAGAAGTCTAAACTGGGAAACACATGCATTTTCTTGTAGCTGTAATCACAATAAAAGGAATATTGTGTTAATTGGGTAAAATTGTGGGCAGCTCCTTAAAGCTCACTTTCTCAGATAATATTATTTTGAAGATATTTTTGCTGGCCTCTTATGATCCGGTAAAGTCTGTTAAATTGTACCTACCAGTTTTCAAGTTTAGTTTAGTGTTAGTTTGCAATACAGAATTTGACTACCTTCTTGCATTTGTGAATTTTTTTTTTATTAATAAGCTCTGTACTTCCATCATAACTAAAAATAGAAGCAGCCTATAAACATAGGGACTGGCATTTTAACTCCTTGGCAATGTCTCTAGGGCTGTTGCTTTCACCTCAGGCTGTGACCTTCTTATTGCGGTTCAGCATTCTGAAATGAGTGTGGTAAGTTATTCTTCATTAGTGTTAGGAAAAGTGTACTCTATACATTACATCAGATTTTGGGGATTATTCTTTCCCTTTCAGTCTTAACTTGAAATTATAGATGGCCAAAAATCCTCCATCCTCTATTTTAGACTTTAACAAATAGCTACATTTTTTCTTTTTCTATTTCTCAACAGAGAAAATACTAGTTAACTAAACTTCATTTTTCCAAATGTGGCAGCTCTGCATGCAATGAGCTTTTGCTGCATTAGCCGTTGTTTGTTACCAGAGCTGCAGTTCTTACCAGGAGTTTAATTAGATGGTAATGGTAATAAAATTCATAATGCTAATTACCTCTTTAAAATAAGGTATTTTGTTTATTAGTTTATAATACATCCCCTGAAAATCAGGGGAAACATTATTCAGTTCCTATTGAAATCTGTGGGCTCAGTTGAAGATGGTGGCAAAATATCTTGGACTTGCATTAAAAAATAGGAATTTTTGTCTTATGTTATATATGTAGGTAAGTGTGTGTGACTGGAGTGTTAAACACATTAAACTAAAGCTTTTATCAGCTTTTATTATAAGTAATGTCATTGTATTTAAAAGGTCTAATCGTTGTGGCTGAGGCACAAATCTGACTGAATGCAGGTGTTCATATATGAAGGTCCCTGTCTCAGAGAGTTTACTCTCTCAGCTCTTATTACCAGTTTCTTCTTAAAAGCTGTGGAAAACCTTAAGAGATAGGTGATGAGAAGTCAGAAGCTCTATATTTCTAGAGATTACCAGAAACGCACTATTGTTCAGTGGATGGGTATGCTTTTAGAATACTAGTGCTCTGAGTTGTTCTTAGTTCTGCTTTTTCACTTCAATCTATTTGATAACAGATATCTTTATTCTCTATCAGATGAATTTAAACACTCTTCCTCCTGACACCCCCAAAACATTTGTTAAATCAGATTTTAAAAGAAAGTGGACAGGCCCTAGCCTTAACATACAAATGTGCATTGTTGGTGAAGGTCCCCCTAACAGAAGTGAGCGTTGATATAAATGCTGGGCTGCATTACTAAGGTTAGTCACGTTAACTTCAAATAAGCGTCCGTTACAATAGTTAACGTGATAGACATTTAATATTTTAACAGAGCATCTGTTTTAAATTTTTGACACGTAGAAACAATAACAAAATGTTGCTTGTGCATGTGATTCCTCTGTGATAGCAAATAGCAGTAACTAATGGTAGTTCTGATGTGCCCAGCAAGTACTAAATCTGAGATATACTGAAGCCTTAGAAAAGCTAAGAAAAAGTGAGATCTGTGACATCTGACAGATTGGAAGAGAGAAAGAACAGCCTTCTACTCTCCCCTGACAAAATACTTGAAATAAATTGTGAGCTCTTTTGTCTTGCCTTTAACCCTTACCTCAATGGTAGGACCCATGTAAAAATCCATGAAAAGAATCCTCTTCCATTTAAACAGGGGGTTAGACTTATCTCTACATATCACTGCTGCAATTGCCATTGAAATAAGTAGAGAAAAGAATATACAGTTTACAAGAGACTGCCTCTGGATGTATGCTTAGGATATTTGGTTGGAGAGGAGAATTGAGCCTATTTTAAGTACTCCAATCCTCATCCCCAGTGCATTGTTCATTTGAGAATGAATTTTAAGTGGTTTAAACTTTCCTCATTGGTGTTAACCTTCTTCAGTTTGACTGATTATGAATGACCCAAATGATCATATAGAATATTTAAAATCTTGCTAATTACATTGTAAGCCAATTTTAGAATAACATTTTTGGATGTTAGACACTTTTGGCACTAGCACCTAACAAAATGGAGTTGGTGCAATTCACATCTACTTTGTCTTTATAAGTGATGATATTTATGACATACAGCGTAATCCTTTTTAACATGAAGTTAAACTATACATCTGGTTCTGGGGATTAAAGAAAATATGTTCTATGAAATTAGTAAATATATTAAAGTAAGGCATCCCTCCAGTCTTCTAAACTCTCCCTATGTCTTAGGGAAAATGAGAGGGGAGGTGTGTCAACAAGGAACAAGAACAGCCATTTTAAATCTGAAAAAACACTTCTTACTTTCATCCTAACTAAATTGTCATCCTAAATTTTTCAGTGGAAAAATTAACACACAAGGCAATTAAATTTTGAAATTTTGATTATATTTGTACATGGGTGTTTTTATATTAGTGTAAGTTTATATTAAATAGAATTTATTTAAAATATAAAATATGTACTTCAAACTGCATTTTGCATTAGTACAGTGAAAGCTATTCAGTTTAATTTATTATCTTCTGAAAACCGATGAAGTTGTATTACTTGACAAAATAAAGATGAAGATTGTCACAGCTCAAGAAATGTTATAGTAATATAGGTTTGTGTGTGTGCATGTACGTATTTTACTTTCACTTGTCTTTTTAAGCTGTTTTAAACATCAACATTTGACCAGTTCCTTTAGCCAAAACTTCCTAGCCAAACAAAAATTCACGATAAGAAGGGAGTCTCACAGTCTCATCCTTTTTATTATGGAATGGAACAAAGAATGATATTGAAATTATGCTTTGTGTGGTGGTTTTATTTTCTATTTTTAATTGTGAGAAAATTGCCATCTGAAATAGAGATAAAAAACATCTGTTGAGGAAGTGCAGAAAGAAAAAGGAAAGCACTTTGAGGAAGTCTGCTTTATATTTGTACTGATATGAAAAACAGTCAACTAGGTAGCATGTAATAGTAAAACAGAAAGAGGAAGAAAGAATGAACTAATATTGCAGCCTGAGTCACCACCTATGTTTCTTCCATTCATTTATTGAAGAATGGTTGTCAGTCTGTGAAATGGGCATGCAAAGTGGAAAAATTCATGAAAGTTCTTTTTAACCTCTGTTTTATTGTGTTAGATTTCAAAAATGTATTTTGCATAAGTATTTATATTGGGTTGAAATTTGCTATAAGATATTAGACCTTTGCCATGACTTTAAAACTTTTAGGTTAGAGAATGATCTGATACTTTCTTACTTCCTTGCTTTCATGTATGTTTGCTATTATTACCCTATTACTACTTGCAGATACTTCTCAAGGAACTTTTTTTTTTTTTTTTATCCTTCGCTCTAAATTTTTGGGGAAGACTGAAAAAACAATTCAGCTATTACCTTTTAGTGGTGTAAAAGGGAACAACGCCATTCTGTTGTGCCCATGACCATCTAGCGTGTAGAAAAGACTGTTTGAAAGGTGTCAAATCAGTGTTGGAATATGCAGAGAAAAACTGATTTTTAAAAGGCTTCTTTTATGTGGAAGTAAAAAATCAAAATTTCTGTAGGCTGGAAAAACAGAAATTAGGTTTGTTAATTTTAAACAAGTAAATAGTAGCATAAGATCATACACCATTTTAATTACTGTATGCCAGAATAATGTTTTCCTCGTTTCTAATATGCTCAATTAAAAATGCTATGTCTTCAAGTTACTCTTGTAGTCTCCTGGTGTATTCTGTAATGTGATCTTGTGGGATTTTGGAAAGATAGGAATCTGAAGAGTTTATTAATAACTGTGGTGGAAATAAGGATTTGGAAAATTTGCTATCGTAAAAGATTGTAAAATTCTTCTTGTGAAGATAGTCAAGAAAACCGAAGACAAATTGGTGAGATTTTTATTAGAAACAGTACCATAGAACTGTGTCTAGCTGAAGTGTTTTTCTAGATTCCTGAAATATGTACAATAGGAATTCGTATTCATTTTTTGGTTCATTTTTGGTGACAAAACAATGCTATCCATTGAAAGAGTATGGAATACAAGTTGCTAGGCTCACTTGCAAGTTTAAGTGATGTGATGAAAATTATTACAATGAGGTATTTGAAATAGCTACTCTCATAGTAAAACTAATGGCAATAACAAACCTGGAAAGTTTTATTTGTAGCAACAGCACAATGTAATTGTCTTTTGCATTTCACAACTGAAGTGTTTCTTCCTCATGAATGCATGCAAAAAAAAAAAGTCCAACCAGTCATAAAATTGTCTTGGCATGTTTCATCTTTATGCTATTGAAAATGCGTACAACAGAGTATGAGCCATCCAAAAGCCAAAAAAAATGCCAAAATAGACAATGCATATATAGCTTAATTCAGCATTATTTGCACACCAAGAGCTTCTAAGTTTAGCCAAAGGAAGTTTGGGCTAAATAAAAAGACACTGGATCTGGCCCTCAAAAAACTGATACTTTTAAAATCAGGAATAAATTAACGCATCGTGTAGATTCAGTAAACTCTTGTTTCAGAAACGCTTTTTTTTTTTTTGTCTCCTTTTGGAGAAAGATTTGTTTTACCTTTCTGTCCTGTGAATAGAGAAGAATAAATATATAAAATAGGGCAGGAGTTCAGAAGAAATGTATAATTAAATAAGAAGCAAGTCTGTCTTGATTTAAGAGTGAATGTTAAGCCCCAAATTTCTCTCCACATTGCAAAATCCATTTCCATTCTTTAGCTTCTTTCCCAATCTTCTGTTCTCTCCTTGCACCAATGAAAAAGCTTCCATGTCTTTCTCTGAACAAGAACTAGACAGAAGAATCATGCATCTGCAAGTTAGGTGTTGGACTCTGGCATTTATTCATAAAATACAAGTTCAGTTATTGCCTCATGTTAGTGATGTGACCAAGTACTGAAGGAATGGAGGAAGGTGGTAAAACTTGATTCTAAACAAGATAGAAATTGGGATGATTTTGAATAGCAAGTCATGCTGGGTAATCTCCAAAAGTTGAAAAGCTGCATGTTAGAGTTTAACGTAGTGAACGTTTTGGCTAATGACTGAAAAATTGGTTAAGATTTTAGGAATAGTGAAGTAATTTCTACCCTGTAATAGATAGTTTTCACAAAGGACTTCTATAAGAAAAATAATCTGTAGGAATAGAAGGCAAATGTTAATTGTACTATGAGTATATGTAATCTTTACAGAAACAAGTATTTTCATTTGGGTATCTCTTAGTTTACTGTATGAACATGCAATTGCATAAAGATGTAAATGCCAAGTCAATTTTATGGTTTTTTTTTTGTTTGAGGAAGAAACACTTTAGTTGTGAAATATAAAGACAATTATATTTTGCTGTTGCTACAAATAAAAATCCAGAGTTGATTGCTTTATTTGACTTGTGCTTTTTGTGCCAATATAATTTTAAGGAGGGAAGAATATGAAGAAGAAAAGATAGCACAGGTAATATTGCCAAACCAAGTAATCATTATATCATGATTTAGCTCCAAAAAGTAAAACTGATGTAAATTTAAGTAATTAAGAAAAAATATTGGTATTGCTGCTGAAAAGTGCACTTAGGAACATTTTAAATTTTTACCTTGTAAACAAAAAGCCTGGAAGCTTTCTTCAAAAGAATAATCTGAAATTTTAAAGTGATTGTTTTAAATAGTGGGAGCTTGAAGTAAAACATCAAATACTATGAGCTTGCTATAAAAATTGTGGAAGTTGGCATCAAGGAATAAAATTGTATCCTTCAAAATCAAAATTATCCAGTGCTTCCTTTGGGCCAGAACTTTAGCAACTGTACTTCTCCCCCTCCCCCCCAACCCCCTGAGAAAAGATTAGGGAAGAAGGGCTGCAATCAGTGATTAAATCTGTGTTGCTATATCTTCTAGGACATTACTGAGATCGTGAGGTGAAACCTGGACCTCTTTCAAGTGAACAGAATGTAATAAAAATTTGTGATATGATGCCTTTCAAAAGGCTAAATATCTGGCTGAAAAAGAGACTGTCTGCATTTCAGCACTGGTAGTTACATTATAAATACTTAATCATTTGTCCTTCAGATTTTTTTTTATGAGTAAACAGATGGGGTCTTCTAGACTGCTCTTGGGATGTAGTTCTTCATCTGTGATACCCAAATTCTGTCCTTTGAACTCTTACATTGAAATCAGTTGGTTTTTTGTTTCAAGAATTTGTCCATGCCCAAGTGAAGTACTTCTCATCTCTCAAATCAAACAGTGATGAACAATTTCCTCCATCAAACATTCTGTCACCTCAAAAATCTTAAGTGGGCTTGAGAGGTCACTGATTAATACTTTCAGAGTAAGGAGACATTGTGAAAAAAACTTAATAGACACACATTATGTCAAATGAGGGAAAAAAAACAAAACTATGAGAGTGATTAGATTGTTTGAAATACCAGGTCAGCTAAAACATAGTTAAAAGAAGCTGCTAGCATGCTTACTTCTTTAGTTAGTTACCTGCTAACTTCATACCTAATGGGCAGTCTGAACTGTCTGAATAAATATTGATTGAACTTAATAACCTAATCAGTTTCATTTAAATTCTGGACAGCTAAAAATCAATGAGAACTAAAGGATTGGTGCCTTTTCTCCTTTTTCAAGGTGAAAAATTTTCTATTCTCTTTGGTTCTCCAAAGCACATTTTTTGTGAACTTTATTCTGCTATTTGTTCAATAATATAGTTGCCAAAAGTAGCTGTAGTGCAAAAGCTTTAGTGTTATTACTATGGTTTTACAGAATTGTAATCTTTCTTTGATTTTATTTTTATTTATTTATTTGTTAATCAGTGTTGAATATTTCTTCCATGACAAAGATTCTGGCAGGGTAGCCAGATGCTCCAAATGCTTTTGTTGAACCACTGTTTCTGTACTCAAAGCAAATGTAAATGCTTTTATACTTCTAGGGGCTCTTTGAAAGGATAAATCTATCATTCTCTATCAGTTCCTCCTTATGTTATTTTACCATTCTATAAACAGGAAACAAGAATTTATCATTCTGTCTAGAAGCCTCATAAAAGGCAGAAGTACACTGATGTAGCCGGTTGCCCAAGAAACCAGTGTTAATGAACTTTGATGCTGCTTGTTAGAGGTTGGGAGGAGGACGCTCTATTTAGTTTTGTAGTCCCAGTCTTTGACCTTATCTACTAATTCCAGATCCCAAAATACATAGATTTGGAGGAAATTAGTAGATGTATCATCTTTCTCCTATGTGAGAGATTTGGTACTCTAGTTACTTTTGACTGAATTTATTTAACTTGCCAAAATCTAGTATTCTACTACATTTAAATG
Source organism: Struthio camelus (assembly GCF_040807025.1). Lineage (NCBI taxonomy): Eukaryota > Metazoa > Chordata > Aves > Struthioniformes > Struthionidae > Struthio > Struthio camelus. The sequence goes on from NC_090957.1 coordinate 18,348,678, forward strand.
TGGAGTGATATGTTGGCTTAATATTAAAATAAAGAACTTGCAGAGGTATTAAATATATATGTTTAACTCTCCAAATTCCATTTTCCAGCCTGCATCCTTGGATAGCATGTAAAAGAAAGCTTTTTGCAAATCTTCTTTTGCTACACAGATTCATCTGTTCTTTCCTCCCTCCTTAACGCAAACAGAGAATTTAATTTTTACATCTGTTGTGTGAACGCAGTTAAATGTATGAAGATGATGCCACTCTCTGTATTTGCATGCAGAAGTTAATTATTCATTTGTTATAATTTTAATCTGAGAACAAAAATCATAAGGCTATTTTTAAAACAGCAGTGGTAGTTAGATATATGGCTGATTAATTTTACTGTAACTTTTACTATTGCTTTCCATGCATAGTTATAAAGCAATTACAGTACTATCTGTGAAAACACTGGAGAATTGTAGTGCTAGCAGGAGTAGAAAATATAAACAACTAGTCTCAGTGCAAGGTTAAGTGACCTGACAAAGAAATTTTCATGAGGAGTCTAAAACTGCTACCCTTGTTGTAACACTGGTGGGAACAACAAACGTGCAAAGTTTCAGGAAAATGCCACCATAGACAAAGCACTATAGGAAGTGTTACTCTTGAGATCGTGCTTGGAAATATGTTTCAGATTATTTTATCTTGGCAAACTACTGGCCAAGTCATGATGTTTTATAGCCCTGAGAAAAGACATAAGGCACACAAGTACCCCAGCCAGTTTACGCCTGAAGTAGATTTTGCCTAAATCCAGGAAAGTACACAAGCTTGCCCATGCTCACAAGATAAAATTAGTTTGTGTGCTTGGTTTAAATAACAAATACTCTTAAGCAGATAAAAGTTTAGAATCAGTAAATTGATACTTTAGTGTGTATAATTTAAATTCTTGTGCTGGTTTATTATGTTCAGAATTAGGCAAGGAGGAAAATTCTGAGTAGGAATAGAATTTTCCTCTAGGCCATATTTCAGAGTGTGTCATACGAACATAGATAAAATTTACATGCGCTAAGCTGATTTATATCACTGGAGTATAAAATAGGGAGCGAAGAATCAGGGATGTTTTCCTCAGTCTTCACTGAAAATGAATGAAGTTAGACCTTAAGATCTTCAGGGAATAGACTTCTCTCAAGCAGGTCTATGATGCACCTTACGGAGTGCCTGTTTAGATAAAAATATAGCTACACAATGATAATAGGTAGTGCATTCAGTTAAATGCTGATTTGAGTACATGTGACTCTAAATCTATGTCCTATTTTTGCCAGGTCTGATTGTCCTCTTAAAATTTGCCAAATTTGTTCATGTGATAACACGCAGAGCTGTCTGTCTCCCTCATTGTGAGAAATATCTAAACGTGAAGCAACAAATCTAGATGGTATATAATTCTAAATAGCCACATCAAATATGAATTCTTCCTATCAGTTGTCTCTCTATTTGTATGAATGATTAATTCAAGCCCTATTGATCACAATTAAAGGTTGAAATTAGAAATTGACTTTCATTAGTCCAAGGCACATTATTCTCAGGACATTGCAGTAGGATGTACTCATGTTCTGTTAATGAACTTGACAATCAGGTTAAGTTAAAATTCAGAAATGCAGCAGAAGGACTGTATCCCAATATCTTAATGTGACAGCTAGCAAGGGAATTGCTTCTTGAAGCAGCAGAAGGGAAACTGGAAAGAAAGATTGAGGGGGTGGATGCAGACAGATATGACAGGATTCTAAGAACCTGGGAATCCTGACTGTGTAGGCCTTTAGAGACCACCCACTGAGCTTTGGCAGGTAATAATCTAGGAAATTATTATACACTTACTCTAAATGAAGCTGTTGAGATGTTTGATCTTCATTCTTCATTAGCCATACAGTAATCCTTTTGCTGCTAGAGTTCTGTTATTTTACCAAATGATATTGAAGATGAGATTTCAGAATGGAATGTGTAGTGAGGTAGCATCCAGTTAAGCGGGTACAAGTATGACCAAATTCTACAGAAGTTAGCATCATAGTATTCATGTAAGCAAGTTCAGTCAACTTTAATCTACTGTTACTGAATGATACTGGAAAGTATCCTCATGCTCTGCATGTGTCTGCATGTTTGTGCACCTGGGTGATTATGCTGTAAAAATCTGATGTGCAGGAGAATCACTGTGACTAAAGATCTCAGGATCCTAAAAGAATTCAGAGAAAATTTAATACCTCCCCCAAATTTTAATGCTTCTATAGAAATATTAGAAACAACAAGTAGCTGTATGCATGAGAGAAATTACTGCTTGATCATAAGCATTTAACATAAAAAGTATTTGCACTGAACTACATAACCTCATTCCTTTGTCACAAAGCCACCAGACAGATTTTCATCTTAATGCTAACCAGATTAAGCATTCCAGCTAGATCTCTGTATGCTATTACAACAGCATTCTATCTTCTCTCCCCACCATGCCTGATCAGTTATTTTGGATCTAGAATGTAAAATATTCTGTATGTAATTGGGGAGAGGAATGCAATACATTTATTTGTGGTAAGGGAGATCAGCTTCGAGTGGGGCAAATGAGAACGTACGCAATGAGGTTCATAGCATAAGATTTAGTAGCACTGTAAAGGAATTCCTGTCAGACTGTGGCTCTGATAGTACTTATCAAAGACTACATGCTACTTATCTGTCTTTGGCAGAGGACTCTAACTCCATTTAACAGTCAGGGCATCTATAATCCTTGCAAGTCTGGAGCTATTGATAGAGTGCCAACTATTTTGGATTATGTATTGTCGGAAAAAGTAAGGTCTATGATAGAAGTATCGAACAAGGCAAATGTAGTTATTTAATCAAAAAATTGCAAGGTTTTAATATGGCATAATATAAACCCAGAATTTTTTTTCATTTGATAATGTGAGCCATTTCAGAGCCATCGTACTGGAGGTAACATAAAAAGGAAGAGACTTGTGGGATTACAGCTACCTATCTACTGGTAGATATCACTGACAAAAACCTAGCTTTTCTTTTGGTTATTCTTGCATGATGAAAGTCTTAATATACAGACTGTTGAAATGTTCTGATCTATTAGTTTCTTTATAGTATTATGAAAATGGTATTAAAATATATCAGGGATGAGACTATGTTATGGTATTCGGCAATGAAAAAGAGCATCAGATGGGACAAAACAACCTAACGCTGAATGATGTCATCAGCAAGTAGGTTGTTTTAATTATGACTCCCTATAAATCAAAATCTATCTGCTTCCTATTTTATAAAACATATACACACTTGCATGTGCATACACATGCTCTGTAAAGAAATATATTTTAATTTACAGCTGATAGAAGTTGCTGAGAGACTTTCTCTTAAAATTGAAGTCCTGTATTTGTTCTCAGAACAGTATGTGCTGGTTGCAGGACTAGTTTTCCTTATGGCATCTTCCCAGTGGAAATAATTCCAGTGGAGAAAAGGGTTTAGCTCAGGATTTTGTTTCCCACCCTCACCACCCCCATCCTTGCTTGTCTATAATTGCATGCTGCTGGCAATTTTGATGGTGATTTATGTGGTAGTGGCAGTTGCATATGAAGAACCAGACCAATGCTACCGATTCATGGCATCTTCTTTCCTTGCCAAATGAGTGGATGGTAATCACTTTCAACTCTCTTGGTACAGCTGCCATTAACTTTTGACATTCTCACTGGGAAAACTACAGCACCTTATATCCTTTCCTAGCTGTAAGATGCAAGTCTGTTAGGTAGAACATTTTAAATGGATAAATAATTCTTTTTTCCCCTACCCAAAACAAAACACCTCTCAAAATCCTTCACCCGTAACAAAGCCCTTGAGCTAATACAAGCCTACAGCATTTTTCTTCATTTCCTTTTCAACTCAAGGGTAAGAGAAGTTAATCAACACTAACTTTACTAGATTTAATGTTCATTCATCATGCAACATTAATGAGGCATCATAAATATATTTTTGAATGTATGAAAACCATTTTAGGGTAATTGCTACAGTTTGAAAAAGATGCAATATCTTCTTGATTCACTTGCCTTTGAGTCAGAAGCTAGCTGAGGAAGTCACGGTCGATTCAGATTTTTTCAGCTTGTAATGATGCAAATAGATTCTTTTTCAAAATTCTCTAGAAATCAAAAATCTTAAAAAGCAAGCCTATCTATTTTTTGCATTTGTCCTAAAGATGCAATAAAAAAAATGAATTGGATCCAGAGTTTCAAGAAGTAAAAATAGGTTGATGCTCTTGTTTCTCTTCAGTTGGCATACTTTGTTTACAGGATCTTGGCTGAGAGCAATTTTGTGGCTCATCAGCGTCCTTGCTTCAATTACCCATGTTTGCCATGGAAATTATTAGCAAAAGTTCGCCTGTATATATTATACAGTATATTGATAGTACTAAAGTGATCTTCTGTCTTGAAAAAAGTATTCAGAAGTCCTTCCAACCCGGGCCTGGTATGAACAACTCAGTGGAATAAATTAAAATAGAATGTATAATGGCTTTTAAACTAGACTGAAGATGGTTCAGTTGATCATCTTTTATTAGCAAAAACTTGAAATATACCTGAGTATGCCAAACCTAGTTTTCCTGTGATGGGCTGGGATATGACTATGAAACGCTGATATTTATTCTGTAACTGTGCTAAATTATTGGTACTATGACTGTACTCGTTTGTCCTTGCCACCATAAATATGCATGCCATTGCCCTGACCGGAAAAGGCCTACAGCATCTCACTCAGGTGTTATGACTCAGTGCCATGAGAGCTGCAGTCTGTGAACGCAAAACTGAAGTTCCAACCCACAGCAGAGGCCTATTCCTGAGTGTAGCTCTGCTCTGTGTTGTGTCTAACCGCAGCCCACACGCAAGGACTGATACATTAGATGAAATGGGGATAAAACCATCAATTCACCTGAAGGGAGGAGGACAGAGGAGCGAAGCTACATTTCAGGACTCATGTTTTAAGAATGCATGAGTGTAGTTAAAGTCTTTGGCAAAACCTATATTTCATGTTTCCCTGCTATCTTGCCTCCAAAGAGGTTAAGCAAATAAACTTCATCCAGGCTATGAGCAATCTGGGCTTAGGTGAAAATATAAAGGGCCGTATGTAAATTACCTCAGGTTTCATAGACATTTTTCTGCTCATTTCAAAAATGGTAAACAGAGTATTAATGGTATTTTTATCATCTTATAAGTTCTTAAAATAGTCTCAAGATTTATTGCATAGATATCTATCAGTAGTTCAAGATTAAACATTAACTCCTGAACTCTAAACCTAGCTTCTACAAATTTCCTATCAGCATTTTTTGAGCCACTTCATCTTTGTTTCTTTTCAAAAGCATAAAATAGGGGAAATTTTTGTTAATTCAAAGGTGACATGAAGATTATTTAATATACATAAATTATTGTATTGTGAAGTCTTAAGAATGTGACCTGAAAAACACAACGCTACCTGTAGAGACAACTGCAAACTCTAATTTAGAAATCCCTGGAAGATCTACGTATAAATAAATAAATAAATAAATAATATATATATATATATATATATATATATATACACATCACTGTCCATTAGCATCTTAAAAATATGCAGGGAGAAGGATGTTGTCTAATAAACTGCTTTTGGAGGAATGAGTTGAATTTTGGGTTTGTATCGTGAACGTATGCAAGAACGTGCAGCATATCTTTTAGTGCGTGCATCCAATTATGTTTTTGAAACAATGTAAACTTTGAATTGTTCCTCAAAGAACAGCTGTTCCATTCCTTTGATCATTGCTGTTGCCCTTTTCTATACCTTTTCTCATTCCAATGTTTGTATGCATGTATGTTGGGGGCGAGGTGTGAGGAGGGAAACTGGGACCGAGACCCAAACTGGACAAGGTATTCAAGTTGCATGCACGTTCAGGGCTTATAAAGTAGCATAATAATGTTTTAGTTTCTAATAATTGCTACCATTCCAGTTACTTTATTTTGCCTTCCTGAAGAGTAAGCTGACATTTTAATAGAGCTATTTATTATAGATCACGAGATGTTGCTCCTGAGAGGTAATAGTCGGTTCAGAGCCCGTTATTTTGTATGTGAGGTTAGGATGGATATTTTCTCCCCATGTGCATCCCTTTTATTTATCTACATATAATTTTGTCTGCTACTTTGTCACCATCAACCAATATCATTACATCCTTGCAACTAACATTATTCTGTCCCAAAATAATGTTATATTAAGATATATCATTTAAGAGAAAGTACATACAGCACTACTTAACTTTGAAATAACATTCAGATGCTTAACAAATCAAAACAGTGGAAAATAAATTGCTTGTGTGTTAAGTATAGGAGAATGCCCATGAATTTTAAACAACTGGCCTCAATTATCCTTCCTGCTGTGGTGCTTTCATTCAGATAAGCTTGGAGTAAAGCACTTGGCCTAAAGATGTTTGTGCTGTGGTCTCTCCATGGAAACAGTCTTAAACCATAGAAAACAATTCAATTTAAAAAAGGCTGACTCTCCCTTCCAGTTGGCTCCTAAAATAACTTTTAGCATATTTAGTTCTGTCTCACGTGTGCTAACTGCAAGTTAACTAGACAAAGGCTGAAAGATTTTAAGGAGAAAAGTTAGGGACATTGTTACGACTACTGTTTCACTAACACTTCAGCAGCTAGTCTTGTCTTAAAGAATGACTTATTAATTCACTACTAAATTTTAACATTATGGCCTTTTAGGAATGCTGAGTATTATGGGCTTTACTAAACTGGTATTTTGGAATCCTGTCTCTATGTAACTGTCTTCAGGCTGTAGAAATTACAATTAAGGTTCACTTCTCAAACTCTTGGCAGCTGCTGGTCTGGTTGATGTGAACATCCCTGTTTTCATTTCCCTGTTCTCTCAGCAGTCCTGCCTTTTTAGCCTTTCCTTCATGCGCTTCCTGATTTCTCTCCTTGTTTCATCCCTTCAGGACGCAACTGCATTGTAAAATGACTAACTCCCCAGTTCACTCGTGTCCTGGTTCCTTGATGATCCATGTTATGTGTATGTACACTAACTCTTAGGTTTTCTTTTGGAGTAAACTGCCTAATTCTTGCCAAGATGAGATCTGGGTGTGGCTGTAATTGTAAATCTCTCCAGGAATTACACGCTTCAGATGATATAAGCAAGACTGTACCTGATTTATTTCCATCTGCTCTGGACAAATCTCCAGTACCATCCCAGTAGACCTAGTTTTGAAATCCTGGCATGCTCTCCTTTCAAGCCCTAGGTTAGGCAATGTATGAGCCTGGCAATGTCATGCTGTACAAATGCAATTCTTAAAGTCTCTGGTACAGTCCAGGTGTTGGTTACTACACTTTGAACTACAGAAGTCACGGAAAATTGTCTTAGATTCACGTAAAGTCCAGAAATCAACCAGGCCAAGTGCTAGATGGAGACGATGTGGTCTGCTCTAGACAGCATAGACCTGAGTAGTGGGGAAAAGAAGTCATTTCGCTCGTATGTCCAAGGAGACAGAAATTATTCTCTGGGGCAGAGAATCTGCAGCCATGCAGATGTCACCTCAGTTTAAGAAACAAAAACAATTTTTCCAAAACGTAGGAAAGAGTCACCATAACTAGCCTGACTATCGAGCCCAGCAGATAGTTTCAATAGCTTTGTGGAAAACATATAATACTATATTATAATACAAATAAAATACAAATAAATTGGTATTTTATGTTTCCTTGTAACTAAATATTAGTTCATTTCACAATCTTTTTTTTTTTCTTTGTAGCTCTCACATAATAAATTTTCCTTGGAAGGATATCATATATAAGAAAACAAGCCAAATTATTCTGACCATATGTCAGGGATGCTCGTCAAAGTATATTTTGTACATATGACAGCTTGATCCAAGAGGCATGAGAAGAGTGTTTCCTGCTTTAGTGATTTTGAGATAGTGATTGTTATTATGAACAAATTAGATTCTTTACTGATATGCTGATGTTAGATAAAAGGCCCAGAGTTCCAGGATTGGGAACTGGGACAAAGAGATAAGTCAAGACTTTTCTGAATGAATGCCAAATCCTTTGTGAACAGCTTGAAATGCCTCTAGTGAAATGACTAAATTATGTTGATTCCTTATCACTTGGAGAAATAGCAAACGCTGTACAATTGCTCCAGCCATGTTGTCATCACCTGACCTCCTTTGGGCAATTTATGATCTCCTTTTGGAATCAGAAGCATTTTTATCTTAATTTTTCAAGGCTTTACCTTAACTTTGTTGAGTCTGTTAGTTTTCCCTCTGTTTATGATTTGTGTCTACCATCTTCTTGGTTTGATGTTCCCTTGGGTAGCACTGAGCCTATTCACCTTTCAGACCCTCTGTGTCCATATTTTCCTTGATCTTGAATGATGTGCTGTTTTTCTCTTGTCCTTCAGCTCTTTCTTCAAGATTAATGTTTTTACCAGCCTTCTAATGCTGACTCACTCCTGCTCTCTTGACTGACTTGTTCCCACGAACTGTAATATGCCAACAGAATGATCAAGAAAATGTATGGATAATTAAAAGAATACCTTATGATTTGCCTTACTGTTCTGTGTCTGTTTAAGTTTCCTTCCTCTGTAGCTTACAGATGCCTTATTTTTGTCTACGTACTATCAGGTATTCAATTGTGGGTCTATAAAGCTGTGACAGACACTGAATTTTGCTGTTCTTTTAGAGATCACTGTGCTTTGTTCAGAAGCTACACAGCTACTTTCCTTACTGATAATTCTGTGTGTTTTTCTAGTGCTTTTCATCAATGTGTTTTCAAGCTCTTTTGGTTCATCATTTAATCTCTCTCACCATCCCTATTCATGTATACTAAGTTGTTCCTGTATTATTCCTTAACACAAGAAAAAATGAGATTCTGCAATTGATTGATTTACCAAAGAAAGTCTGTAATAAAGCTAGGCCCAAACCTGAGGTCTCTTGATTTCCTTTTCTTGCCCTATCATTTCTTCCTTTGCCTAGCTAAGGCATAGCAAATAAAATCCCAAAGGGGTATCATGTTTTTGGTTAAATGAATTTCAGCCTCACTTTTATATTGTAGAAATATTTTTTTCTCCACTTCTCCTGACATATTTATAAGCTGCCAGGAAAAGGAAATCATGATGCTCTCTATTTCTCTTCTGCAACTGCTTTCTTGTTGGTATTACTTTGTTTAGAGTTTAGATACCTGGGATAGCTAGATACATCTAAAAACTCATGTCAATCTGAAATACATGTTGGATCTGGAATAAAAGTGATGGATCATTGGTTTGTGAATAAGAGTTGATATTTTAAGCTTCTGTTGTACAGGCATCCTGATAACAAAACTAGAATGCAAAGTTGCAGTTGACTCCATATGGATGTTTGTGTGTTTTCAGAGTGATGTTTTGTCCCATGAGGTTCTGTGGTGGCAGAAGGAATTGCAGGATGAAGAACGTGATTCATCTTCATTTCATAGGTTCTCTCGGTGATTAGCAACTGAGAGACAGAAAACTTCCTCCTGACCAGTACTGTAATAATGGAAGGTAGAAGCCAGCACATTCAATGTCCGCTAGTTACTGTGGCTGCTGCTACAGTTGTCTGGAAGAAGGTTTCAAGTCTGCAGCAGAAGGATAAACAGGAGGTGGCTATAGCTGTAAGGAGCTTGAGGGTGCTTGACTTCGGGTGCCAAACTGTCTTGCTTTATCTCTGCTCCTGAGATACACTGGTCCGTGGATAGACCACTGAGGAGGTAAGAGGAAACGTGCAGCTAGAGCTGCCCTTTGAGTTAGTATTTCATTTTCCGGGACTGTCAGGCCAGTTTTTTCTTGTGCCTTGAATTTTAAAAGAAAATTGGAAATATTTCAGAATTGTGAGTATACACAGTCTAATCCGTGTAATTGCTATCTGACAATATGAAATCAGTTCTGAATATATATCATTCAGTAAAATAATAATTACCATAGCAACACACAGTACATCTGAAACATAGCTCATCTGTACAAAAGCCCAGAAACAGAAAGCCTGAACTCTTCACGCAGCTCTTAGAGCAATTAGTGAGATTTCCTCCCCTTTTTCAAATCACTGTATTTGTAGGAGGTGAACAGATTTCAAAAGGTAAACAACAATCAAATGTTGTTCCCATAGTTCATCCTTAACCAGGGATAAATCTTGTATGTCTTAGGCAGAGATTATAACTGACTTTTTTGCATCAAAGAAAGAAGTACAGAAAAGAGAAAATTGCCATGGGTGTCATCTTGGTGATTCTGAAGTCATGCTCACACTTGGCTCAAAGGAAAATACATGTTCTGTGACCATTTCTTTCAGGGTTCTTTTTTGCGATTATCCTTCTTTCAGTTAAGAATAAAGGTGTCCAGCAGTCATCCACAGGGACTTTCTGGAATGAATTCCACTGTAGGTTAGAAAGTAAGGATCCAACATGAATTTTAATTTATATTTCTTAAAATACAGTGGGCCAAATAGAGTTATGATTGTCTCACTTTTGTGATCATAAATATACTTACATGTGTTTTGAAAAGTACAAGGTGGCTTTCTGTGAGTGTTCTTGGAAAATGAGGTAAAATGTTTCATTTTGAAAAATCGAAAGTTTTCCTTTACCTGTTTTTTTTTTTTTTTCCAGAAAGTCTCATTAGACCTTGTTAAGATCTGTGTTTCTGTTTCCAGCTTTTACTTCTCGTTGAAGTACATTAGTGAGTTTGACAGATATTTGCAGTTAAAACAAGCGTGTGCAAGTGCATGGAATTAGAAGGTTAGTCAGTGCTAGTAGCTCAGTGCAATTCTCAGTCTCTTTCTATAATTGCAATGGTAACATCTACATGAAGTATTGTTTGATTTTGGTCATGCATATACATGTGTAAAGAGTTTAATGTTTTTCTTAAAGTATAACACTACTGTAAACAAAGTACAAATGGCTCAATTCAGAGTTCTTAGTCACAAAATGATTTAAAAAATATTTGGAAGGAGAAAATCTTGTCTAAGGAAGAATACAAAATTAGCAGTGGTCTTAGATGTATAATTTGTTCTCTTCTGCAGTTTGAAATGATAGAAGTAGGGATGAAGAGTCCTTGCTCTGCAGGGACTAAAAAGCTACTGAACTGATGATAGATGGCTACGCTAAAAAAGGCTTTCTTTCCACAGTGAATTTGGAAGTCATTAGGTCCATAACATGAGGCCTATGGTGTATTGCCTTTATTTATTTCATGAGGAAGAGAAACTATTATGAAGGTTTAGCTTATGAAAGTGCTTATTCGACATGCAGTACATTTCCTACCCACTCATCAACAATAATAGTTCAATATGTGCAGTTAGGATATTTGACCAGAAACAGATGCTAAAACCTTTGAGGCGTCACTTACAGTCTACCTCTCAAATGTTTAGGAATGATGAAAAACCCTCTACCATAGCCTCTCATTGTTAATTTCCATAAGCACGTGATCTTTCCATCAAGTAAAAAGTCTCTTTTCTTCTTTCTACATGGTGGAAAGGTGCTATCAGTTAGATCCAAAGGTATTTGCATTTGTTGTCCTTCTGTAGAAGAAAGGGCCAATGTTCTGTGCTCTTCAATGAAGGATCCATCATGGAGTCTTGTCTCATTTTTATTGACAAGTTTCATGACTCCCCCAAGAATGCAGGTTATCCAGGTAAATAAGAATATTATAACATTAGCATGATTGATTCGTACCATTTCATGAAGCATTAACTACAAATGGGATGAGAATTATAAAGCCAAATTTTGCTATTAGTTAAGGTGTACAATTCTTTACTACCATTTATTGTTGTTACTTAAGAGTGTGTCTATACAGGAAGTATTTTTAATTTGACTTCTTATGTGCAAAGGACTACAGAATAGAAGATAATATCAATTTTTGCATTCCACTCTGCATGATCAAAGTGGCTTCATATAAAGCAATTTAATCAATTTCCGTTTTTTTTAATAAGTAATTTATGTTCAGAGAGTAGAGTTATTTCTTTGACTACCTGCTCAGCATGTTTGCAATACAAATACAAATATAGGGAAGGAACAAATAAGTATTTTTCACCTGCTGAATGCAAAGTTATGCCATTTTTCACCAATCTGTTCATGACATAAAATGGCAAGGGTCTGAGGTTATTGCATTTTCAGCAAACAAGGAGGTGTGTGTGTGTGTGTGTGTGTGTGTGTGTGTGTGTGTGTGTGTGTGTGTGTGTGTGTGAAAATGCTTGTTTGCTAACTCTTCATGTGTTTTATTCTTTGTATTTCTATCTGGGACATTTCTGTATGGAAGAGTTTCTAGTTTATGGTTGCTTAGTTTTGCAGCAGCAACAAAACCCTTTGGAAGGACTCTTTTTCCAGGAAGCATGAGCATGTTTATATGTGCAGTTTAAAATGCTTCTTTATTCACTTTTCTTTTCCCTAGCCTTTGCTTTCTGTGTTTCCATAACAACAGGAAAACTCTTTTTATAGTACCGTGTTATTTTCCAGTAAAATACATGGTTTGCCTCCACTCTCTTCCTTCTCTTTTGGATTGATATTGAAATGGGTACAAATTGGAGCAGATAATGTGAAGAACAGTTCTCTCTTCTTTCATCATAGAGTGTTAGTAAGGTATTCATTGATGAGGATTGCTTCTGACTTGCTGTAATCATATCCACTTTTTTCTGGGGAATATGCCTGTAATCTTCACATTTTCCACTGTTTTTTCTTCTTATTCTGTAGACATATATCATAGTAACTCAGTCTTTGGCCAAAGAGCACTGAGAAGAGCTTGCCAGCACCATTTTGAGCTTTGGCGAGGTGACTGCTTGGGAAAGACGTGATAAGCTTAGGAACACTGTCTGCTTGTTGAGTCGTATTCTGAACTGTCAGATTTGCCAGGCCTTGTTATCAGTGGCAAGTTTCAGCTGATGCACCTTGGGCAGTGCTTTCTGATTAAAATGGCTTTATTTTGTTATTTTTAACCACAGTTGTCAATTTGAAAGCATTAATCTAATTTTTGGGTGTGTATATATCTCTAGAGAGATTATTAAGGACATGAAGGATAGCACACAGAAATTTCATGGCTTTTCATTGATTTTGTTTTCCTCCCTCCCAAAGCCATCCTCTACTGCTATTTCTATTTTAAATTTATTTAAAGCTTAGATGTGGTAAAGATCATTACATTTATATAACAACTCTTGATTGCAGCTTAGAAATCATGTAGTAATTATGAACAGAGGGCAATACCATCCTGAATTCACCAGGTTCTAAATTTTTTTTTTCCATTTTTGATATTTATTAATTTACCCAGAAAAAAGTAGTAAAGAAATTTTAGTAATATTTTAGTGTTATTTTGATTATTAGGAATGAATCTTGTTTATTGAATGTAACTCTTTAGAATTTCAGCACATAACGGATCAGGGTCATTATGTATTTTGAATGCTGACAGTCTTTAAAAGAGATGGGTATCTGCTGAAAAACTCAGAATTTGTTTCTGTCATGTTGAGCCCTAATTCAATGTCAGTCACTGCTGACTCAAATACTGTCTTTGCACTTCCTTAACTTTTGATGTTAAATATTAGAAAAATAGAAGAGTTGATAGTATTTAATTCTGAGTTATACTAATTTGTACAACCATTAAAAATTAAATGTTTACCTTCTAGGCCATAGTGTCTATTTTGTACCATATTCTTAATAAGAAAAAAAAAAGTTGTTCAAACATAAGCTTATTGGTCAGAAAGCTGATTGGGAAGACTGTGCTGATATAGCAGTATTTTTTCTGATGTTTGTGCTCAAGCTTTTTATTTTTGAAATATTTCTCTTAAAATTATCAGTGTTAAAATGAAGGTATTCGTAGTAGCTGAAATAGCCTTCTCCCAACAGATTTTTGTTGGGTACAAATTCAAATAGATGAGCAGATGGTAACAACTGCAAAGCACCGATGTATCCTTTCATGCAAAAACCAAGTCCTATTTTGTTACTAAAGACTGATTGTTGAAAGTTTACTTCCAAAAACATTATAATAGCTGCAGTAGATACAAAGCACTAGACAAAAAGGTCTAGTCATTTTGGAAAGTCACTTGGAAAGATATATGCTGCATGTGAAGGTTACTACAAAGAACGGCTAGTCCATTCGTTGTCCGCTTCCTTCTTATGGTGTACAGAGCTGCAAATCACCCTGTTAAACTGCAAGAATATTGAAGGCTTCTTGTTTAACAAAATGAAGTGCAAGGTTTCAATGGATGCAGATCTTCATTTCAAATGGTGTTAAAATGCTTCCTTTCTTGCAGTTCCACAGATTTTGATATAGAGCTGCCACTTAAGTTACCATGTTATTGAAGCCTTCTGTAGTGGACTTTGGCGTTGATCATTATTCCTCACCCCATTTTATTTGCTGCTTTCACTATCTTCATTAAGTATCTCTAGATGAGGATTAAAAAGATGGGTTGCAGGTCACATCATCCTCGCCAACTTGTAATTATGTCCCTATTATCTCTAAAATCAAGACTGATCTTATTAAGTAAGGAGATTTCCCTCCTACTCCCTTGGGTATGCTAACCTGATTAAGACAAGGTCATTCTCAAATTCTTTAAGTTGCTTGAACTACTTGTTTTTGGCCATACCCTAACAAATATGTTGCTTTCTACTCTGTGTAAGTAGGTTGCCTAAGATGTCCCACCTCTAAGTTCTGTATGCTTTGCTGTGTACATTGGCCTCATATCATGAAGATGGATGTAGTACACTGCAGTCTCCAGTTTTATTAGTGGCCTTTCAGATTAGCCTTCACATGGATCCTGGACCAGAAGTGTTCTGCTTTTTCCTGGCTGCATTCCAAGGCAGTTCTATCTTCTGCGTTTTTTTCATTATTTCCTTGCTAACAACAACAAAGCACCTAGGTACGTTCATCAGTCTTGCAGAGTTCAGAGAGTTACTTAGCCACCAGGGCATCCTGGCAGACATCTCAGTACAATTTCAAGAAATTGGATTTCAATTGTTTCAGATCTCTGCTCTTAATCTTGTTTTGTCTTGTTTTGTTTTGCTCCTTTGGAGAGTTGTGGAGAAACTATTGTCTTGGGCTATTTGATCTATGCTTTCTGTGCTGCCTCATGCATTGTATATTAAGCAGCATGGAAATCATGTTTTACGATCAGTACTGTTCCCAGTTCTCCAGCATATGGCTTAAATACAGGCTCCAATAGGTTTGCATGAAAGGTCACCCTTCCAAGCATGGAATTCCAGGCAAAGGGAGGAAGAGCAACACCAAACATGTTGTCTGAAATTTACTAAGTAATTGAATGCTGCTTCTCTCTTCTCCAGGAAGCTTTCTAATAAATTAAGTTTAGAGCGTGTCAACGGAACTGTTGTCCGTCAGTGGGCTGTAAATCTTGAAATCAGGATCGTACTCATTAATTTTTTTCAGGATATAGTATTACATTTTAAAGTGTTGGGCAATCAGCTAGAAGCAAATTATTAAGAAAAATTTGAGACTGGTTTTGCGTTTTGTATTGCTAACTGTTGTCTTAAACAGTAGGCGTCTGTGTGAACATGAAATGTCCTAGGCTAAAGCACTGGCAATTTACCTGTCTCTGCATGAGATTAGTAATTATTGATCGCAGATGCAATATGAACAGTTCTGTGCTGTTTTAGATGTGATGTAGGCGTTGGATGCATTTACAATAATTATGTACTTTACAGCTAAAATGAAAACTGAAAGAAAAAAGATACAGGACCTTGTTCACAAAATGTCCTGCCTTCCTCTTTTGCGTTTGAGAAATAAATATACTTCTTGCAATATATACGCACCAGCAATATATACAGTTATTCCCCCTTCCCCACCACTGTAAAACGTATTCATTGCAAATTTCCAACCTCACAGTGGAGTCTGTTTGCTCTCTTTGTGATTTCAGTTAATAAGTTACAGGTTTTTATGAAAACTATGGGGCAGAATTTTTCAGGAATCCATATGGCCTTTTGTGACTTTTATTCTAAAAGACCGTGCTCTGCTGGAGCTTGCCTCTTCCTAAGAGAGGTAGGGATATGGGTTTCACCAGCCTCTTCAAAAGCATGCCACGCATGGCAGAAGTGGGTTATAATGAACATTAGGCTATAAATCATACTTTCCTAATCCTCCCAGGGAATGAACAGTCTGCTTCAGTAATTCATGTTAATACTATTTTGTAAGTTATGATGCAATAATAATAACTACATTGCTGCATATTATAAAGGTGGGTTTTGAAATAAAATTATTCCATCATCTTTAGATGTCAGTCATACATAAAATGAAGACCTGACTACTAGGCCACACAAGAATTATGACCGGATCTCCCAATTTCTGTTTTCAGTTTTAGGGACATCTATGATTTTGGGACAAACTTGCGTATGACTTAATGCTGCAAGGTGCTGAGATACCTCAGTTTCTGTTGCTGTGAGTTTCATGCCTCCTTAATGCGAGCTTAGCATTGCAAAGAAGTACTTGGTTGTTTTACATTGTTAGCATATATACTAATCTGAAATTCCTTATTTTCTATTGCACTGTGCATATGAAATCTACTGAAATACAGTGTGTTCACATTGAAGTTTGAAGAGGAGACTTTCCTGAAGCCTACTGAGATATGAATCCTAAAAACAAATTTAAGCTTGCTACTATATTGTTTTCAGGTATTTAACTTCTCTACATTCATGTAAAAACAGCGCATACTACTTTTTTACTCCTCCTAAGACATCTCAACGTTTCAAAATATACATTTTTTTTTTGTCATAAGTAATTGCTTGGAGTCTGTTTCTTTCACCTGACTAACCTGGTGTGACTCTCACCAGCAAATACTGAGAAATACATTGAATCCACTAGAGAAGCAATTCATTCCTTACTACAAACTGTTGTCTAAATTTCCTGTTTTTTCTGAGATTCATACATTCTCAAAAATATATATTCATGTTGGTTTGGAGAACTCTACAAATGCATTACTTTTTTATCTGCCATTTTTTATTGTATGAGGAAAAGGCCTAAGAAGTGTTTTGTAGTGAAGGAGAGAATGGTCAGCCGTTAAATTTTACATGCATTTTGTTATCTCTGCTGAATGCTGGTTGTTTTTTGCTGCCTGGCACTCTTTGTTCCACGGAAAATAGCAAGTCTGCTACCTGGTGCTGCCGTATATTGCGGAATTTTAGACAAATTTAGAATGTGAAGGAGGTATCTTCTGAGATCAAAGATCTCATTTATTTGTTGTGCCCTTGTTGTTCCAGTGCTAAGGTTGGAGGGAGGTGTGTTTGTATGGGAGGAAAGTGAGACTGTCATTGCTCTTACCCAAATTGTTGCTTATTTTACGATTTTGCAATATATTGTTTGGTTTTTTTTTACCAGAGATTATTCAGCTCCTGAGCCTGAGGGTCTCATGACTTCTGTCATTATATAAAGTTTATTAAAAAAAAAAAAAAAGGAAAATAAAATAAACCACTTTTTCTTATGCGTGAAATTCAGACAGACAAATCCAGCTGTTGATTTTAAAAATAGCTACAAATGTCCTCAACAGTAAAGGGTCTTCACATGTTGTTCTAGTAACAGAAATTCAGTAGAACTTTAAGATTAGATATTGTTGGGTTTTTTTCCAAATTTCCATTTAAAAAGCAGCTCAAATCATTTACTATTTAAAAGAAGCACTTACAGGTTCAGTAGGAGAAAATGTTGGAATACGCAATCAATTTCAACTTACAGGTATGTCTGCCACTTTTATATGACAAAGTATCATCTAACTTTTTTTTTAATCTATTGTCCAGTGTCAATTTGATATGTTTCATGTTACCTGCATGATATTTTGCATATCTCTTGATGTGGGACATCTGTTAACGTTATACAGTAATTTTTAACTCCTCTTGAAATTGTATAATGACATTTTTCAAGGAAATAGCTGTGTTGATGCTGAAAGGCTGGAAATGTAATGAGGAATTTATTCAGCTGCTTTGTTTACTAGTATTCTGACTTGAAAACATAAATATTTCTCCTATGATTAATGAATTTCTTTAGCAAGTGTCAAATCAGCTCATTCTTTGTTTTGCGGCAGCTTCTGCACTGAGCGCAATTTACATTCTGTGTATTGCCCCATGGTTCTCCACTAAATTCAGAGGATTGACAAGTATGGTAGTAAGACTAATATTTCACTAGAAAAGCTTCCCATTTTGAATCTTTCTTATTTTTATCATCATCTTCATATGTTTTAGGGGATTATATTTGAAAGTTGCTCTGTCTCCCTTTTTTTGTCCCTCACTTATCTTCTCTTTGTGTTTTCTTATTTGTCCCAATTCTATAATAATAAAAACAACATTTAAATAAAAATCTGTGCCCCAAATTGCAATGAACCTGAGTGGTAAACCATTATTATTTTTATTCTATTAATACTTTTCTTCTTTTGCCCTTCTTTCTTCTCCCTTTGACTAACAATTTAAATATTTAAACTGCAGGTTCTTTGGGTCAGGGAGCATATTCTGTTATGCACAATAGCTATCATTTGAAACTCCACCGGAATACAAGAAATGACAGTCTAGATACTAAGCCTTCTAATACATATCAGTATATTTCTGTGCATTCATGGGGGACTAGAGTAAAAGCATTGTCGCAGAGGGTGTTGTGTTAAGTAAGCCCTTTGTTTGCAGTCAAGTAACACCACTGCTGTTACCGCCATCCCTTGCTTTGTGCTTTGCTTTTGCCACTTCTTTATCCTGTTTAGTCTTTGTATTCTGCCTCCTAGCTCTTTTTCTTTGTATGTACTTTCACTAGCATGGAAGTGACTACAGTAACTATCCTTGGAAGTGCTGAATGACGGAAAAGCCACAATCAGGATTCTAGTCACTCTCACTTGGCAAACTAAACAATGGAGTTGCAGAAGAAACAATGCATGAACACAAGAGCTGTGTGAAGCCAGATGCAGAAGCAGAGAGAGAATAGCATGCAAGCAGAGTGAGGGGTGGCATAAGAATCACACACAGTGATCTATTTGTTCATAAATGGTGTACTTTCTTCACGATGACCTTAATTATGAAGATACCTCAGGAAGCTGTAAGAATAGCAACAAAGGAGGCAACGAATTCTTATAGATAATTCCAGTTAAATATCCAAGCACTGTAATGCTGTTGACTGAGAGATTCAAGGGGGGAGGAGGGTTACTGGAGAACTAATAGATACCAAAATATTCCTTGGATGTTCTATTTGTAAGAATAGTCAAAACACGTGGATCACAAGTTGTAATATTATCTTTCAAAACTTTAAAGGGCAACTTGATTTACTTGAAAGCAATTTTGCTGATAATAATGTTGTCCTAAAGTAATTCAGAGATACCTTAGATTTATATCTCTGTTTATCAGTTGATTGGAGTGAAGATAGTTTCTTACGTGCAACTAAGTTCGTAAATTCATCCTCACTTGCACTGATTAAATAATTCCACTGTTGCCATTTCTAGAAAGTGTAAGGACCCTTATTTTTTAAAATCTAAGTTCTAATTTGGAATGTCCCTGCTATTCTATCTGAACTTACAACAAACAAATACTTAATACCTGGAAAATTAGCATGAGCAGTATGAGGACTAACTGTAAACCACTGAACTCATCTCAGTTCTGCTTAAGTGTAACATACATTGCAGAAGTAGTTTTGTGTATTTGTACTGGTTGGTTCATTGGACTTCAAGTTTCCATATGAAATTTTTCTTGGAAATCTTTATTGCTGATACATTTTAATTTATTTCAATCCTGATTCAGATGAGCAGAAATAGGTCAGCAAAGAGCAGTATGATGAACCAGCAACAATATATGTCAAACAAAATCCCTATGGTCGTGGTCCTTTAAGGTAAATCTCTAATAACAGTTTGTTGTTGCAATAATTTGATTTCCTTTCTATGTCATGGGCACATAAAGATGACAGTAAGCAGTTTCTGTGATTGAAGTTGCTAAAAAGTTTAACTTACCTCTTGCATTTCATCCTTGCTGTGTATTTACCTTTTCAGGACTTCAGCTTCAAATGACTGAATTGGTGCTGTTTTACACATAGAACAAGTTGTTAAAAATAATAGATAATTTTTGATTTGGTGTTGACCTTACTGTTCAAATAAATAGAAAAAAGAAGTTCTAGGCCTGTTGAGCTGTTATAAAACAAAAAATTAACCTGCATGGATGAAAATGGAGAGCATGAAGGAAGGTGGCATATAAATACACAGGATATATAACTTCTTGACTAGTCAACTTTGAATATATAGAGTCATGCTGAGCATAGGTGCATAGGCAAAATAGCAAAATATGTGAAAGGATTGCATTGAAAGGATCCAAGATGAGTATGGAAGTGTAATAATTATGGTGGGCGTGGAAATAGCTTTCCAGGAGACCTCTTCTATCCTCTGCTAACCAAAATGTTTTTTCTCCAGAATTTTTGCTAGCTTCTATGCTCTTCATCACATAATTCATGAACAGCATGGATTTTTCTTTTTAAACTTTAACATCTCATACCTACTTAATGATTTTCTGCTTCTCAAGGTCTACAGGAAACCTGAATAACCACAGAAAACCATGACTAACTCACGAGGTTTCCATCAGTGCCTATGATCTAATCCACGCTGGGGTTGTCTGTCAGATGCTTCCTCCCTGGCACATAATTAAAATACTGTCCTATCTGAAAAATGGACATGATTGTATGAAATTATTTTATGCTATAACTTAGGAATAATTTTGTCAGATTCAGTTCAGGAATAGACAATCATATTCTCAATCATGACCGTTTGTGTGATTTTCTTATTCTCTGGTTCTATTAGTGAGTAATAGTCCAGTTTCCAAATGTTGGTAAATTTTCGTGTGAAAACAGTCAATAAGTTAGTATTAAAATCCTCTTATTAAAGGTAGTTTCAGTTCATGTTGTTATATTCACTTGGTGGTACCTTGCCCAAAGCTTACTAAACAAATCTAAATAAATAGATGTGAGATTTTTCCATGTGACTCTTCTGGATTGAGTGCTAGACTTTCAATTATTCAAAATCAAGATTTTTTTTTTAATAAGTTGACCTGTTTTATGACAAAAATGTCTGTGAGTATAATTAAATTGAATTCTGTGCTTAAAGTGACCCTCTGATTCATGGGCATTTGTAGTAGAAAGAACAAAAATAAAATTAAAGACTTATTTGAAAGGTACAGTAATTAAGTCTCTCAATTTTGATTATTACTAGCTGTGATGAGAATAGTGGAAAGGGAAAAGGATGTTGCTCAAGCAAAAGGCTACCAGCTTGATGTAGCTAAAGATCTGTCTGCGTTGAAGAGGCTTCTTTAGAACAAAAAAAAAATTTTAAATTGGGTCTACCAGGTTTATAGGAACTGAAATCGTTACAAAATCACTTTGTACAGATGGATGTGAAAGGGGTGATTCTTCAGTGTTGTAACTTTTTAAAGTCATATCTGAGGAAGTCAGAGATGATCAAAAAATATTAGCACCAATATGAGTGACTGGTAGATTCTGCTTTAGGAGAGTGTTGGCTTCTCTTTCTGTAGGTGTTAAATGAGAATAAGAGGTGGGGAGGCTCTGGACCTGAGAATATGATGCATATTTCACAGGACTCCATAGTATTTGGTGCTTGTTTTGAACGATTAAGCAATAGGAATGAGATCTGATTCCAAAAGCATGCCTTCCTACTGCTTTGGTCTAAGGGCCTGATTATCATTCTTAATCAGTTACCTAAATTTCCATTGATTTCAGTGAGAGTTAGGACACAAAAATATCTTTGTCAAGCTTTAAATTCTGTAGCCAGAAGACACTCTTTTATGTAGGACAGGCACTGGAGGGGTATACAACATTGCACAATGTTACTGCAGGTTACGTTACGAGGTTAATTAATAAGGGCTATGCTCTGGAGATATTGTCTCTTGAATTACCCTCTTTCCTTTTAAGGAGAAGAGCTAAGGGAAATTTCACATGTTTTTAATAGAATAGAAAAATCATAGAAAATAGGGCTGATAAGAAGCTCAGGAGGTCATTTAGTCCATCCTTCTTCCTCAAGGTAGAACTAGCTAACTCTAAGCCATATCCTGACTGGTACTTTCCTGACCGCTTCTCTGATTTTCTGGTGGTGGAGATCCCCCAACCTCCTTAAGTGGTCTTCTATTCTAGTTGTTACTAATTTTAGTTACAGCTGGAAAGTTTTCCTTACTGCCTAATCTAAACCTCACTGTTAAAATTTTCTCAGTACTATTTGTCCATTCCTTTTTAACACAGAAAACGATATCATATCTTCATCTACTTCATCCTTTTACATGTGAGCTACCTTGTTTCCTTGTATGTCATAATTTCTCCATAGGTCGTATTCTCTAGACTTTTTATCATTCTCATTGCTCTCCTCTGGTTGCTTTCCTCTGACGTTTGTGTTTTTTAAATGAAGATCTCTATTGCAGCTGCAGTGGTTTGTGTATTATCTCATTGGGAGGGAAAAATCAGAAAAGATACATTATTCCTTGAATTCAGCAGATACTAGAGTGTGGCTGCAGCTTGAGTATTTTTTTGGTGTGTAACCACTGCCTTTGCAAGATATTTCATTTTCAGCACATATAGAATAATAAGCGGCCCTTGAGTGTATGCAGGACTATAATTCACTTGAGGGGCTCTGCTGATGTCGTTAGCTTATGAATGGTATCAGAGGCCCAGAAGTGAACTGAGGCGTATATTCAGTCTTTGGCCATCTGTTGTTTTTTACCACAGGCTTCAACTTCTTCATATTTTGATCTTACATTTTCTATTAAAAACTGAATATCTTTTTTTCCCCCCCAAAGAGAAATTCAGTCATAACCAGTTAGAATACAGGAATGGCTGAAAGAATATGACTTGTAAAGGAGTTTTTTTTTTTTCCTGTCATTTTAGTAAACTTTCAACATCCATTACGGTGCATGCTTCTTGCTGTTTCTATCCTGGATCTCTTAAACACAGGAATTGGTAGTGGAGTATTGGTTTTATATGCCAAAAAAGCAAATGGGTGATACCAAGAAATCTCTTCTGCATTTGTCAAACTGAAGCCTGATAGCCTCTGGTGAATGGATTAGGCTTCACCTAGATCTTTAGTAGATGAAGTTTCTTTTGGAAGAGTTATTAATGTTTGAATGTACTGACCATAGTGGAGGAAAATAAAAAAATCATAAGTAGTCCTTACCTAGCCCACTATATGATGATGCACTATATCAAGTTGGGTCTAGCAGAGCTTTTCAGTTACACTGTGCATTTCTTTAATCTTGTCTAATTTTGTATAGAATTATATTACTGTTGAGTGTTTCTGTGCTGTGTGGAGTATACTCTTTAAAAGAGGAGTAAAAATCTGATTATCAGAAATGGCATGTAGTCAGATCTGAAATTCATGAAACAAGGATAGAATGAACTTATGTATGTTTTATTTGTTTAAAAGTAAGCTAAAATTATAACTTGGAGTTTACATATTATGCATGAACAACCTTTAAAGAATGTGCTGATGTTAGAAGGAGTAGCTCAGTAGAATGATTTTAAGAATATTTTCTGAAGTTAAAATATACATCTTGCCTAAAATTAAATATTATATCAGCCTGATAGCTGTTGCAGCTTCCACTGGAAGATTTTATCCCAGCCATGCAGTGGGATAAACTTAGTCTAATAGGCTTTTTCAATCTCAAATTTATATATGTGTAATAGCTGTGTCTCCTTGAGTTGTCCCGTTTACTAAGGGATCAGTCAGGAAACAACTTAGTAGTAAAAAATATATGCAGTGAGAAATCTTCATATTTTTTAATTGATTGCTGCTTTAGATTCTTTGAAATATGATACACGAGCAGACATTTTATTTCCAATAGTAAAACTGTGAAGGAAAAATAGACCCAGTGTCAAATATCCAGGAGTACAGCCAGGACTTTTTTCTCTAATTTCCTCTATTTCCTGTCCCATTTTGCATTTCTTGCTTTTTTTCTGCACCCTCACGTAACAACAACTGTCTGTTAGAGGAAATAGTTTGTCCTTGTAAGGTATCTACAGAAAATCTGAGAGGTCTTCTCTGTTAATAATCAACTCTTCAGTCTTGGCCAAAACAAACGACAAGTGTGATCAGATGAGTCAGTTTGCACTGTATACATATGGGCTAGAGGGTGGGTTGTGTGTGAGGGGAAAGATACTGGGTGGCGAGGGATGAGAAGTATGTATGTCTGATTATTTTCTTCCATCTTGGTCCTATATCAAAGGCTGTTGGGGGGATGCAGAAATATTTGCTGTCCAAACTTAATGCTACTCAGCATTTTTTTCCTGTTACTGGTCTTTCTCGTTTTTTTGCTTCAAAGAATTCCAGAGAATAGCTACAATGAAAGATAAATATTTGCTAACTTGAAAGTAAAATATATCCATATGTCAGTCTCTCTTACGAGGAAATGCCTTAGACATTGATAATATTAAAAAAATATTTTTAATTATTACTGTGGTAGTAAGCATACAAATTAATCTCAATTATTCTATGCAAAAATATTCAAAAATATGTTTTTTCTTTTTTTGTAGTGTTTTTGCTGAGTAACCTGGTCTGAAAAAACTGTTTGAAAAACTCATTAGTTTAGATTTTATTTGTCTTATTACATGCTATAGTTCTCTTTCCTTGTAGACTTCATATAACCATTACTGAACATCAAATAAAAGCTTTGATCACTTATGTGTTAAAAGCAGTAAAATTTGTCACTATTTTCATTTGGGATCATGTTAAGCTCAGCATATGTACCAAAAAGGGCACATATATTCCTCCTTTTCTAGCCTAAATGAAATTTGCTGTCAAAACAGGCATTTTCTTTGTAAGAAGATTAGATCTGGATTTAAGAAATTGTTATAAATGGTAAATTTGTTTGCGTTTTTTCCACTTACCTTTTTGCTATTTGCTAGAAAGATCGGGGCCATATATTTTCCAAGGTGAAGTACACCGAAGGAATACTACTTTGTTCCTCGAAGTCATCCCTGAGGGAGAGTGGGCATAGCAGAGATATGAAGTTCTCCATCAAATGTGGAAACTCCTTGTCCTTGTGTCCTGGACTATGACTGACTGCTGTGATGCAGATTAATAAAATCTTCATAGTTTTATTAAAAAAAAAAAGGGGGAAGAAGAGACAGATGAGACGGTTACTTAAAAGAAAATATAATAAATGTAGCCCACTGGATCACAAACCTGAAGAAAATATATAATATACTTTTCTGGGTTTTCTAAATTAAGCTCACTTTTTCCTAAGATAAGGGTGACTCATAGCTAAAAGGGAGAAGAAACACTTGAAGAATTGAGCAATACTGCATTGTTCTTGACAAACTATGCTAAATATCAAGAATTAATACATAACTACAAACAGGGGACCCAGACAGTTTTTCTTTATTAGATTTTTTTCAGACTTCCTGCCACAGGCTGTCCTTATGGATAAGAGAGTGCATTCTGTCTTGGTTTTCAATAGTAGAAGTAGGGGGATTTGCATTCTCATCTGCTTTGTTTTCCCTTTCTTTGTTTTGTGGTTACTTGAGCTTATTAATCTATTTTACTGTCGTAAGCATTTTCTTTCAGTATCATCTAGCCCATCTGAAAGTGTATGAATGCTAAGGCCCCAACCTCACTGTACTTTATTTGAGCATGATGAATTGATTTTATAGCTGTCTTAGGTGCTAATAAAAAATCTATAATTTAAATGAATGATTTCAGGGAAAAACATGGCATGGCTGATTTTATAACCTAGCCCTGATCAAAAAGAACATTTTGAATATTAGAAAACACAGGGAGCTCTGGTAGAAGGGTGATATTTTTATCACCAGTCTGTTATTGTTTTATGGCAGAGCTCTAAAATGTTATACTCATTTGATATCCCTGATTTAATATCCCTGATCCGTGATTATTTCACATTGCTGCCTTTGCATTCCTGCTATTTGATTTTGTTACAGTTTATTAATTTAATTTGAATTAGTTTTTTTAGCTTTGAAATAGAAAAGCAAAGCTAATAAATATGTGTCTAACCACTAAAAGCAGTTTAGGACTGAACATGCCTTTTTATCCATATATAGAAATCTATGATATTTTACACTTGTAAAGTTTTTCTGAGAGTTTTTTTTTTTTTTCTGATACTGAAGGGAAGACTTGAGTTTAATTACATAAGGTAATTCATTTTGTTTTCTGAAAGTTTTGAGCATCTTCAGCTCATGCCCAATCAAGCCCCTAACTTTTCATTCCCAGTGACTTCAGAAGAGATTGGGACCTGTATTTCTCTTTCAACACCCTTGCAGTTCTTCCATCTGTTTTTTTCCAATAATTTTTAGAACAATATTTGTGACTACATGGATGAAATAGAGTTCTTTCTACGTTGTCTGTATATTATTGGAGCAACTGCGAAACTGTCTATTCCACCTGAGGCACTGACGTTCCTGGTTTATGACCATAGCTCTCATTTTACTGATATGAGACGAAGGAAAAGAGAGACTCCTGAGGCACTGTGGAGCCCAGGAGTTAAAGCAGAAGTGAGAGAGATGAGGAGTGCACTAAACTAAAAAGAATTCTGAATGTCTTTTTCAGAAGATATTCTGGAAGAACAGGTGGAAAAGACAATTTAAACATATTTTGCTGAATAGATGATGAAATGTGGTTTTAAAGGCCTTTGACATTTTATAGGTAAGCAGTAGAAGTTTCACAGAACTAAGTCTGTCATGGTGGTATTTTTAACTTTAATAAGCAAATTATTTTCTTCCTATTTGGCTTGTTGTGTTTTTTGGGATGTATTTTGTGCTTGCTTCTGCAGAAATCCTAATGGCAAGAAAGCATAGGCCTGAATGCTTTGACTTTATGCTGTTGATAAGAACAAGGATGAATTTCTTCCCTGGAAAGACTGTACTCTGGTTGCTACCTTGCTGAAAGAATTGTCATTTGTCAGATGCAGAACTGGGAACAATGCTTAGTCTCTTATCATGTTACGTCTTCCAATTTACTACTGCTGTGTTATTATAACTTAAATCTTGCTTTAACACTAACTTTCCTTGTACTATCTCTGAGCTCAGCTGGTGTGCCTAATCTTTCTTTTCTTGATATAATATTATTTTCAATCTAAAAAATTGCTGTTGATCACAGTTTTGTCTTTTATGTTGACTCCATGCATCATTTAAAAAGCTCACTTGAGCCCTGGTGTGCCACCTGTAGTTTTCTTTGAAAGCTCTCTGTCCTGGAGGCAATCTTAGTGCTGTACTTAGACTGTACTTCTAATAGATCAGGTTGCAAGATATTAGCAATCTTTTACAGCTAAATCCAACTTTCAGTATGGATTTAGAATACAGATTTTTTTCCTTGTGTTTGGTGCTTGCTGATAGTTAAAACTCTTAGCACTCTCATGGCTCTTCCTATGATCTGTCTAAATTCTTTTACAAAATTCTCTGTACCAGCTTAGAAAACATACTTTGGTATGCATGGCTTTGATCTTTACTTGACTGCCTTCTCTGACTTTGTTCTTCTGTGATTATGTAATTACTAGTCTAGTTTACTGCAACACTTAGTCCAGAACACTGCTTTTCAGAAGCCTCTGTATGTTCCTTTAGTTTTTCAAGGATATTATCATTGGTAGAGTTTATACTGGCTGTGTGGTTTTGGGGTGGAATTGATAGAATTTCTTTATTTTCAAAATATTACTATTACAAAATAGTACAATGTTTCAACGATGCAGTTTCTGTGTTAGTTACTTGCTTTTGTGTGACCTTTGATCTCCTGTTTTAGTAATCTTCCTTTTTCCAAGGAGTCTGTGGTGATTGTTCAGATTTTAAAAAAATATTTCAGTTGCAGGTGTTGTGTAGTGAATTCTGCATAGAGTATTGCTAATTATTGAACATTTTGTTGCTGCTGTGCATTCATTATGTGCTGTGCACTGTAGGTTTTTATAAGCAAGGTATTAAACAGTCCATCTTCTGCCCGTAATGACTCAGTGATTAAGATGTTAATCTCAGATGAAGGTGGCTGAAGTTCCTGATCTGCTTTATTCTAGCCAAGAATTTTATCTGAAGTCAAGCTCTTCTAATAGATGTTATATCTCTTTGCAGCTACTTTACTTTGCGTAATTATTTATCATTTGAAAGGAAGACTAGTTCTTGACCAGAACAGGAGCAATCATCCAGGATGTGAAGGAGTAAATTTTGGGTTCCTGTTCTGATTCAGGCAGAGCAAGACCTTCAGTCAGTGTCTGTCCTCCATACAACCCTCTCTCTGCCTCTACTCCTCCTCATGTCCTTTTTCTAGGAAAAAGTTTGGGTTTTGTCCCAGTGCTGAATAAAAAGTACTATCTTGCATAATTTTAAATAAAAGGCAACGCTGAAGAGTGAATTGAAGGACCTTTGATTAAATGGAAGTTTTATTTTCATCATAATTAGCTGATACGTATTCACCTCTACTTTGTTTTAACTCTTTCTAGTAAAATAAAAATGTGATTTTGTCCTATCGCTGATTATGCAGCAGGAAAATATTATATTTTCCTGCTATCCTTCTTTTGTTTTAAATGTCAAATATTGCTTTGTGGGCTTTTTTTATTTGCCTGCCTTATTGCTAATAAGGCTGATAATAGGTCCCTTGTGTTTACTTTCTCTTTCTGCGTGTGAATATAGTTAGCAACTTTGTCACAACTCGGAAAATAGCCTGAATAGACTTCTTGGTTGTGGCTCTGTTGTGCTATTCTAACATATAGTGTTTGTTTTAACCATGTTTTAGGAAATGAAGTATATTTGTCCCAACTACTCTAAAGCACATGTTAGTGATGCGTGCCGTATGAGGAGGGGAGTTGAAGAGCTAAACACAAAAGATCAAGTCTGTGTAGCTGCATTGCACTATAGCCATTTAACCATGTCTGTTGATTCTCTTTATGCTGTCTTAAGCTCTTGGTATGCATGGCGTTGAGCTGGAAGATTTTACAAATATTTAAATTCAGTTGAGTTCCATAACTCTTTTTGGCTTAAGCTATGAAAGAGAGGGTTTTTTTTTTTTGAGTGATACCACAGAAAGATACAGAATTTATTTCAGCAGGAAACAGGAGGGTTAAAAGTACCCATCATATATTAAGTAGTATCACATATTTGATCTCTTGATAAGGTTAGGCATTGTTGGAATATGACCACAAATAATAGCTGTGGTTTGACTCTCTGATTCAATTGTCTCATTATTTTTTAAAGTTGTTCTGGTCCATGTGGATTTTGGCATGTTTGCACCCATATGTGTGTAGTATTGTAACATGTAACCACTGATGATAAATGACTTTCACTGAAAGTGATCTACATCAAATACTGCAGAAGTTGAAACGTTGAAGATTTGTCTACGTATACCTGGCATTTTTTGTTTGAAAAAATACCTTAATACTATGGATGATTGTTAGCCAGAATGGTGTTAGCTACAAATAGAATGGGTGAATTATTGATAAGTACAGGGCCATTTACTTGGCCAACACTTTTTAGAAAGTGGACAGCATGGAATCTGTTGCAATATTACTTGGTTGCACAGGTCTAAAGTTGCCTTGTTGTAAGTCTGTAGTTTTCTAACTTCAGATGCTTTGCTTTGCAACCTATGCAACTTTCTCTTAAAATACACGTACGTGATAAGAAAAGAAGTTTTTGTCTTGTGCCTGTATTAACTGTGTAGTGCATCTTCCCCAGACAGCGTGATCACTCTGTGGGAACTGAAAACAGATACCCTTGACAGATAATACAGAGAAGACAGTGACAGTAAATGGTGGCAGGGTATTTTCCCAACTGCATCTTTTGAATAAAATAGGTTATATTTAGTTATCTTAGCAGACTTATGGGAAGGAAACTATGCTTATTATATACAGTAGAAAGCTGACGTTTGGATGCAGGTAGTACATTTAGTGCAAGGGCTTCTGCTTCTTTCAGAGTTAGAGGCTGAAGCCTCCTTGTGGACATAGCTAATTTGTTAATAAATAGCAAACAATTATAACAATTATATTCCATTTTGATGTAGTCTCTCAACTATACTTAGCCCTGATTCTGAAAGAGGGGTCTTCTGGAATAGCTGAAGTCTGACTACTTGCACTGTGATTTCCCGTGGTCCACAGCTGTAGTATTGCTAGTGTACTTAGGAGCAGGGTTGGCAGTTTATGCGGAGCGATTGGGCACGTTATACTGAACGTGATTAAAAATAACAATAATGGAGTTTCTTGGACACTATTTAGAACTTTAGCTGTCAGATCAGTACAAGCCAGGAAGTGATCTAGCACTTGGTCAAGAGGCCTGTATTGAGTGTTCCTCTTCAAGTCAGTGTCTCAGTATGGTGCTAAAGCATGATGACAGATGATGATATAGACTGGTGAATGACATATCAAGGTAGATGGATGATTCTAACCCTTCTTGTTTTCACTGAAAATCCCACTGTACGGGTAGTAAGCCAAGACGATATTCACATTGTTCTGGCTAAATTTTAGCTTGGATAACTTCAATTCCTATGTAGATTTCCACTGTTGTTTCTAGGGTAGTCCATTTCTCACAGCTTGTCCAAAGCAGTTGTGTAAAGTTTCTATCCAT
This sequence comes from Struthio camelus, assembly GCF_040807025.1. NCBI lineage: Eukaryota > Metazoa > Chordata > Aves > Struthioniformes > Struthionidae > Struthio > Struthio camelus. The sequence continues at coordinate 18,379,159 of NC_090957.1, forward strand.
TGTTAGTAATCTACTGCTTTTTCATCCAAGGTGGCCTGCATGTCAGTGCTGGTAGAAGTAATCATTCATTTTCAGATTAGGGAATGTATAAAGCACTGTATATATAGAAGATAATAATTTGTCTCCAAAGGTTCACTATTTTTTATTAATGTTTTGATATCATATTCTCTCTCTCTGCATATCAGTTACTTCCTGAATATGTATTACCATTGTAATTGATAGTGTGATTCTTAAGTAACTCTCTTAACTGCTGATTATAACTGTGACACTGCTCCATTTGAAGAAGCTTTGAGCCTACTCATCACTGCGGGTGAGTCAGTTCCCACTAGTGTATTATTTACAAGCCTAGTTCATGCCGCTTCAAACAAGTTCTGTTGTATTTGAGGAAGATATCTTCTGATCTGAGTATGTTTTTGCCAGATCCCAAATTAACCTCCATATAATGTTGTTTGCTTGCATTTGTTTATCTTCCATAAAAATAAAACCCAAACTTTTACACATACATTATGTGATTCCACATTCCACTGTATATTTAATTGTATGCAGGATAGACTTAAGTCCAGGCACCAGGCCAAGGGAAGACAATGACACTGATTTTCATCACGTTTCCATTTTCATTTTACTCAGGCTTGTGTTGTCTATAGGCTATTGTGTGCTGCCTCACTTCCTGAAGTATTACGTAACAGATTCTTTCTTATATTTAGAGCTTGCCTGCCTGCTGAAATGGTCACTAGTTTAATAATAATAAACTTATAGGAGAAGATACCGATTTTCTTTGAGGGGGAACAGGGAGAAAGAAGAGGTATTCTTACATTAACTGGAATGGATTGGGGGCAGCAGTGTTACCTCTGATATGGGACAAATGGTTAATCCAGCATTGCTCATACAAAACAAAATGCAGCAAACAAGATTTAAAAAAATGATCGAGTCCTGCACATAAACAAAGCACCAATTTTTGGTGAAAGGCCCTCTAGAGTTTGTGTTGAAAAGTCCATTGGTAGAAACACAGTTTCTATAATCTTATGAGATTTACTTTGTAATGTCATTACCAGCTATAAAAGGTGACAGCTCTTATTTTCATTTGACTTTATAACAGTGACTGGAGTATAAATATAGATTTGTTTTTAAATTGTGCTGGAAATAATTCTGGAACGTTTTCCAAGTTTTAAATAATTCACTGTACATTTCAGAATGGGAGACACTCTACAGCACGCCGCAGACTTTTTTGAAATCCTCAGCTGGTTGAGAATCAATCCATATAGCCTTTGTGCGCAGAAAGAGCTATATATAGATGGATACTGCAGGCAAGCTGTGTGTTATGCAGGCTCAGGACCTGCTTTACCCAAAGCAAAAGCCATATTCTTTTTCTTCTGAGCGTGGTCACTCGTGTGGCATATAGCATATTCAATACAACCGTCTCAGTAAAATCATAATGCAAATTGTAAGTAATTCTCTGAACTGGGAGAGTTGGGAAGACAAGCCAAGGAATGGGGAGTAGAGAACAACAAAAAGACCCATGTTACTTGAGCTTGCTTGGCAGTTTGTGTATTATGGCTCCTTCCTACAATCTAGCAAACGATGGAGTCAGTTTCATACGCTTAATACCCTTATACCCTGACACGAGCTAAAAGTGATTTTTCCCCATCCCCCTCCCTTGTTTTTAACCTCTCCAGGTTTTCAATTTTTTCTTCTCTTTACTCTCCAGAGATGGTACAATTTTCAGCATTTCCTACTGTAAATAGATCCATATACAAAGTGAAAGGTGAAATAAAAGAGGAAAGCTGTTTGGTTTAAGCCTGTGTTGCTATAACTACTCCACCAGTTCTCTCTGCAGCATTTGAGTGTAAATCTCTCCTTGCCGTTTGTGGGCACTGTTCTTTTTGAGACTGATTATGTATTTCACACTGGTGCAGTTCCCTATGATGTCAGTACATAGTGGGAATGCAAGATGTTCCCTAAATTTGTACCCGTAGCTAGGTAGGCAGAAGCATGTTATCCTATCAGTCAGTCAAGACAGATATTTTTGAATGTATCTTGCTGTTAAGCCACAAAGAGCATAACCTCGACTACTGTTTGTCAAGTGTTGTCAAGATAACTTCTCTTCCTGTTTTTAATGTTTTCAATGTTTTGTGGTACAGTCCCTTTAAAAAAACAAGCATAGAGGAGAGACAGGACTTGGGATTTCCACTTTGCATTCTGAATGCGAAGCTGGATTTGTCATTGTAAAATGAAGATGATAGCTGTACTTTTTTTCCTCCATAAGGAAGGAGGAAATATAGACAAAGGAGAAGAGGAAATTTAACAAATTTAACACTATGACTTATTTCTAGGTCATTAACTAGAGGTATAGAACCATGTTAGATCGTATCTAAATAACTAAATAGTGTTCAAAAATGCTAAATTGTAGTTCCAACATGACCTGTGGAAATCCAATTCCTTGCCAGTTTTTAAAAATAATGTGCTATATTTGGGAGGATATCTCTTAATTGCTCTTCATGAATGTGAATACTGAAGATGGGTAGTGGTAGGTTTGGAGATTTTTAAGACCAAGATTGGAAGCAGAATGTTTTACAGTACCAGCTTGTGGAGAAATGTCTAAAAGCTGCCATTGTGTCTTTCAGGCAAGAACAACTGAAAGCCCTAATGCATTTTATCTGCCTCTCTGTTCCTCAGCCCTATAAATAATTCAGCTTTGTTGGCTTAACTACTACTGGCAACTGTTATTTATTAAGAATGACTGAAATAACTATGTAGCTCAGTAGAACAGAATGCATTTGGGACTTAAATGTGAAACAGAGTGCCTAAAACATTTTGATTATTCTCTGAAGAAAAAAAACAGAACTCTACTGCCAATATTCTTTGCGTTTCTGCAAAGGACAAGTGACAGTGGGAATTAGGAGGTGATCTTTTGAAGTAAGTAGAGATTTATTCCTATAACAGAGCGTACACACTGATCTTAGAGCCCCTTTCCCCCCCTCCAGTGTCTTGTTCTGTGTGCATCAACGTCAGTAATTTTAAAATTCGGGTTACAATTATATCTTTAGTTTGCCCTAGTGTATAATATTTGAATACATTTTTGCTATATGTTTATCTGTAAAACTATTTTGAAATATGCTGTGTAGGCTTTTCATATTTGCTTTTACGTTTGATTATCTTGCATGTCATACTCAAGAGAAAGGTAGGGCAAAAGAGCAACAGTGTTTTCTGGTGATCAGAGCAAGTGATTGAACTGCAGTTCTCCTGTTCCAGTCGTGGTTTTGGGTTAATTAATAATACTCAGCCCTTCCTGGCGTAGTTCATCATTAGATTTGAAATTGCTTTTCAAAGGTCAATATTATTATCCCCATTTTATAGACAAAAAATAAGTCTTGGGAAGGGCTCAGATCAGGCAGGGTATTGCTAAATCAGAAATAGAATATGCTACAACTGAGTGGCAGATATTTGGCTGTACATGTAAGATGTATTACTGTATAACAGTAGACTGCTTTTGCAAGTCAACTGATTATAAATGGAGTGTTTGGAATAAATTTTGTATCACAAAAGAGTTGACATCCAGGACTCGGTTGACTAATTATCTAATCTTACATCTGGCATAAACAGCCAAGCCATTTTTTACAATGAACTCTGTTGCATGAGAGTCAGAAAAGAGAGAACGTTCTCTGCCGACTCAGTGGTCATAAATCTTCTGGAGTGTATTTTGCATTATATTTGAAATTTATCCAATGGGTTGAAAGAAGTTAAACGATCAACTGTCATTTTAAAATCCTAGCCAGCAGCCTTTACTTTTTGTAGTTTACGTAAAAACAAATATTACGGTACAAGCACAATTATTTGGGGAGTAGCTCTGTAGATTTCACTTAAGTGTGATGTTACTGAAAGCTGTTCATTTGAATGGGCACTGTAGATTCATTATCTTCATCTTTTTTTTTTTTAAGAAATCATTTTATAACTATTTGCCTTAATTATGATCATCAGTAGAGTTATTGATGAAGAGAGCAGTATGTGCCTTTATGTAGCATTTTGTTTCATTTGTTTGAAATCAGATAGTAAACTATAATACAGTATGATGCATTTGTCTTTATGACAAGTAATTGGAGGACTTAAGCATGTTAATTTGATCTGAAATAAAACAGATGCTCTGCAATGAATGATTCTTATCAAACTTTTGTTTCTTTGTACAGTACATCCCATCAGGTTAAGGGACATACCAAAGAAAGTGTATTTTTAACTGGTAGAAAAAATAGGAGATGAATCAGTGGTAAGTATGTGATATGCCTAAACTTTTAGGGGCAAAGCTTGCCTCTTGTAACAAATTCTCCTGCAACATGAATTTTTCTAGATAATGTTTCATTAGTATGGTATTGTTAAGAGGGAAATCACCAAAAACTCCGACTCAGACATAAAAATCCTGGAATAAAAAGAATATATGTAAACAACTTCAGAGCAAATGCCAACACACTCTCATTGATTTTAGAAGGCATCTCATTCCAGCTAGACAAAACACAGAATTTATAAATTAAATTTTATGTATATTGTATATGGTTTTATGCTGATGTTGGCACGCTTTCAGATGTAAAATTAAATTACTTTTTCCAGTAAGGCAGCACAGATTGGAACATGGATTCCTTTCTTTACTAATAAAGCTAGTAGGAAGATATTGAATTATGCTAACTTTCAAATTGATGGAGAGCAAAGAGAGAAAAATCAATGAAACTTTAAACATCCTGTAGAGCTTTTAAATAGGCCCCAGTCTAGCAGAGAGACTCGCTATGAGAAGATTGTTGTTGACATTGGATTTCCAGTTAAGAAATGTATTTCTTTAGATAAGCATGCATCTTGCATGGATGCAGACTTCATTATTGCTCCAAGTACTGGGGTGCTAAGTAGGCAGTGATGGCTTTTGGAATGGTAGTCAGAAGATTTTGGATACTATGTATGTATGTCACTCAATAGTTCAGTATTTCTGTTTGAGCAGAGAATGCACCATGTAAATAAGCAAAATAATCTTTGTGAAATGGCAACAATAAAAAAACAGAAGGAACTTTATCTTGGTTTAACTTCATCTAAAATCCTGAAAGTCATATTTGATTGGGTGATTCCAATAAACAATTCTGATTTTGGCTAATGATAGGATAAATATAGATTATTTTACTGTATGGTCGCTCTTACACAGTTGAGCCCTAGAGGTCTAAATTATAATAAATGCCAGTTGAATATGTGACTTTCTGCTTTTGTATAACTTCACAAAATTATAAAAAGTATTATTATAAATTGCATCATATAACTAACTGAAACTTAATAGAAGACTATCTAATCCCTCAGAATCCAACTGCTCAGGCAGAAAAGCTTATGCTTTAGAGAGGAGACTGATGTATTGACATAGTCTGCATTAATTTTGAAATAGCTATAGTCTGTATCTATCTAAAATTCATGGATGCTGGTCTCTCTCTGTAATAAAAAGTCTCTCTTTGCATTCCTTCAAATTCTTAGCTTACCTGTCGTTTAATAACAGATGGATAAAATGCGGCTCTAAAGGTCTCCGGTCCTGGAATATGATTTTCAGTAGTAAACTTTCTATCTTGAACTCTTTGATGTAATGAAGAATATCATACAATCATCTCTGGGAATTCCACTTCTTGCATTATTTCTGCTTTCAGCTCCTTGAAAATTCATCGTATTTTTTAAGAGTTGTTCATGGTATGGTAGACCTCCCTTGTCATTTTAAAATGACAAATCCCTTTAATGATCTGTATCATAGACTAAAACTTTAGAAACATTCTGAACAGTGAAATTCAAAAGTCTGGTTTGTAAAGGAACAAGGCTTTTATGATTGCACATTCTGTCCACTTGTCAGGTCCCTCCCATCAACAAATGTAACCTTGCTGGCCAATTTCAGTCAAATTTGAAAGATGGGTTGAGGACTGAAAGCTAATTAAATACCTGTACATTTTCTGGAAATTGGTGGCAGAGTAGGCGAGAATGGGCCCTCCAAGGTAAAGGTAGGGAAGGGAGTACTTAGCCCTGATGGATTTGTCTGGCAGCGTCAGAGGGGCAGTCGGCACGTAGCTAGTGTCTGCTCAGCCCCAGCACGGGCTGTTCGTTGTGTGAAACAGATGGTGCTGCAGCCGGGGGGTGCTCCAGGGAAACTGGTGGTGTTGGAGAGGAGAGTCAAGGGGCAGAGCGTGCACATCTGCAGGGGGTCAGGGCTCGCTCTTCCTGCTGCTAGTGGCATTGCTTCTCCTGTTTGGCCTAACTTTTAGTGAGAAAGGTGTTCGTAACAGTGTGCTGGAAATGCTGTCCAAGACAGGTTCTGAAACATGTATGTGAAAGAGTGTGTGTGTGTGTGTCTGTGTCTGTGTCTGTGTCTGTGTATGAGCGTAGCTGGAAAGGAGGCTGATCTTAGGTTTGGCATCCATTGATAAATCTAGTGCCAGCTGCGGCCAGACCCCAGAGGCTGGGAATTTGAGCTGCCTTCCACTTCAGCTGACTGGAGAAATGAGCTGGGATATCCCTTTGCAGCTGGGTCTCCCAAGTAGTCAGATAAAAGAATTTATAAGCCATGCTCTTGCAGGCATGCTTTCATGAGCATTTTTTTCTCTTATTCACCATCAGCAAAAATCTCCAGACCTAATAAGGAATTGCAAAGGGAAATTATTGTGCCTATGAAAGCAATTTTATTCACATTATTTAACTGTGGAGCCTTTGGATATTTTTGAGATCATAGCCTCTGTAGATACTTTGTCAAGTAATAAACAGATGTTACAAAATAGTGACAAATACTATAAATCTGATGTGTGTATTGAAACATCTTAATCCAGCTGCTGAAAGCATTATCTGATGAGCAGTGCATCTCTATTTTTTTAAGTCTAGTTAAGATATACTTATCTGCAGGATAATGTCTATGTAAACTTGATCGTACTCTAATGTGATCTCTAGAGTATGGCAGTGAGTATAATGTGAAAGGCTAAATATTCTGTAAAAAAGATAACATTGCATTGTCTATATATAATATGGGTATTACGAGCACATGAGAAATGGTGTATTTTTTGTAATACTTGCGTATTGTATGAGTGTTCCTTACAACTTGTGTCCCCACAAGGACAGATTCATTTTGAATCTGACTGGGCAGCTGTCTCTGTGAAGCCTATAGATAGCAGCTTCCTTGTGTAGCACATTTCCAGCTCCCTGAAACAGATTTATCAAGCATCTTTACTGTCTCAACACTGCCAGCTCAAATGACTTCTCAAGGAGCTTTGGTTATGCAATCTTTTCAAAAGGAAACTGCAGCAGCTAAAATCTAGTGCAGGGTTTCACCGCAGGTCAGGAAAGCCATAATAATCCATAACATAATCCATTTGTCCACCATGGCCAGCCTTTAAATAACCTCAAAGCTTTTGCCAGCTGTGAAAAGTGGAAAAACAGCATAGGTCAGATCAGACTGGTGTGCTCATAGGAGAGAGCTGTGCTTTGTGAGTAAGGAGAGGGCAACCTGCAGGGACGGGAGCTGGAAATAACATTCTCTTGGCATAATTAGAAGATACAGCAGTAATCGTTTCAGGGTGTAAGGACTGCTTAACAAAATATTCCTTTTTGTGTCCTCTGAATCCTATCTGACTTACAGAGGTTAGAGAAACACAAAGTCCTTAGCCGGTACCCTGTCTTCCTGGATGGCCACCGAAACACAAGGTAGCTAAAAAGAGGGATGGGTAAAGAGTGAAAGGGTCTGCCTGAATAATTTCTCTGCTCCTTATTGCTGCAGTTCACCACATGGGATCTTTCAAAGATACAGACTTTAAAGACTTGTTCAAAGAGCTTCCAGGCTGTGCTAGAAGCTCCATCTGGAAAACGTCTCATGAGAGTTTGGTATTTTTTTGTGAATACAGGCTGGGGACAAATGAGCTTTTTCTTTTTTTTTTTTTCTTTTTTTTTTTTTTTACTGAATCCTTGCAAAACTTGCTTTCTAAAAAGCACTTGCAACAGGCCACGTTAACACAGGAGTGTTTGTCACTAGTGTAATGCCTTATGGGAAGGGTGCAGTTAGCTTGTCATCCCCGTAAAGTCTTTTACTAACAGTAAATTATAGCCCTTATGGGAATACGCTGTACTTGCTTCTTTTCAGGTCATGTTCTCGGTCTTGGATTCCTGTGTTTGACTATATACAATGCTTTTTACTGTTTCCTTGTGGATTTGTTTTGTGTTTCAGCAGATTTAATAGCATTTCTATTTAAATCATATTTCATTCCAACTAAAACAATGGTGTTCTATAGTTAGGGAGCTCTTAAGGTAATAGGAATATTACATGTTTTGTGATTTACTGGCCATTTTTGTCTTTGAAAGGCACAAGTACATTTTGGTCCATTTTTCTTGCTTTGTTTGTGTCAGTGATGCCACATCAGTTACACTGGACTGGGATAGCGTAAGTATTCTCAGCATCGATAACACCTAATTGTATATTTTGGCAAGTGGCAGTAATGGACCTGCATCATCATTTTTCTAGACTTTTAATCAGCGGTCCTATGTCTAATGCTCTAAGGACACAAGCGTTACTGAGTTTTAAGAACCTGATCTCTCTCTCTCTCTCTCTCAGGGTTTTTTCCCTTTTGAGATGCTTTAACTTTTCTAAAAATGTGTTTACTTCATGCAGTTGTTATGATATACGTCAGCAGCCCGCATCAGATGAGATCTGCCTATCTAGAGCTCTTGTCTGCCTTGTATTCCACTTAGAATTTCTGGCATCATGTAAGAACAGACAAGATGGAGCAAGAAAAAGTATGAGTGCTCCATAAAGCATATATAGATTGGAAACATCTGCCACTATCATGATATTTTGCCCTTTAGATGTGCTCTTATCTAGAAATCTCAAAGTATTTTGCAAACATTAAATTAAGCCTCCTACAGCCCCCCTCCTCCTCCCCCAGGAAATGACATTATCATCCCTTGTTTGTAGATGAGGAATTGAAGGACTGAGTGGTGAAGTGACTTGGCCAAGGTCAACTGCTGAGTTAGTGGCATGGCTATGAATAGACATAGGCATTCTAGCTCTCAGCTCTCTGCTAAACAAGATCATGCCCTCCCAAATTCTAATTGTCATAACTTAATGACTAATAAGATTTGAACATCTAGAATGTGGCAGAAGAATTTATTTTCAGCCAGCAGACAGGTAATCCTTACTTATGCCAGGTGCAGAACACAATACACCTCCAATGTCCATACACATCCTGTCTGTCGCTTCTTTGTTTTTTGCAACAGATGGTGTGAGGACAGCTGAACTGCTCGTGCGAGAGTATTTTATTGTTCAGGCAGAGATCTTTGTTATTTCGTGGGATGCTGTAGGTTCTCATCTGAATGTTCATTTTTGTGATAAAACCAAAGGTACTAGACCTGATTCTTCACTTTCCTCAGTATAACAATAATGAAGCAAGTAGCCTGACAGCAGTTTGACTTCAAAATCTAATCCATTTTAAAAGAAGTTATAAACTCCTGTGCAGTCTACTATTCCTTGTTGTTGAAAGAGAGAAGTAATTGAACCAAATTCCTCTCAGGAGAGAAGTAAGAGAATTGAATTTTGTGTTGCGCTAATCAGGAAGAGGAAGTCATCTGTCTCCAACTGGTCACTTCACTGCTTACATTGCATAGTCCTATAAAGGCTGCATAAGAAGCTTTGTGATGAACAAATGTCAAGGGCAATTAATTCTTTGGCAGGCAGTTGTTATTATTAGGACAAAGAACGGCCAGACATAAAAGGAAAGCCTTCATCTGATTTATTTTCTCTGTCTTTTCCATCAAAATTGATAAGTCACTCAGACCCCAATGGTGAACTTTTATGCAATAAGAATTTTAAATTTGCCTTCTCTTTTTTTAGTAGGAGATCCTATATTGGGTTTAGAACCCAGAGGAATAGCTCAGAGAAAATGTTTGGAAAGTCTTCATCACTCTAATGCTCTCAGCAAGGAGGAGAGTTGTGTGTTAAGCTGGTAACATAATAATACGTGGGCTGAGTTAAGCCCACTTTAGACTGTTTTTCTCAACCTTAATTGATGGAAACTGCCCACTTCTAAGCTTGATTTATTACCTTAGCCGAGTTATCCCAGGATTGCTGCAATGCAACTGTGGGGGTGCTAAACACACCCACACTGCCAAAGAATCAGGAAGGATATACTTTTAAAACCTCTAATTTATCTAATAACATCCTTAGTGGCTTTTTGTGTAGGTTTAGTATTGTAATGGAAATAGATGCTTTGGTAAGATAAAGAACTCCTGTATGAAACTGCTAGCATCACCTAAGTAGTCTGTAGGGACATATAAATAGCACTGGCAGACTGACTGGGGAAATGCTCTGACCAGCTATGCACACTGTAAATGCACCTTCCAATTTTCCGATCTGTCACTAAAGTTAAAATAATAAAATCCAAAATTTCAGCTCTGGATGCTCATGATGGGGCATGCCTTGTTTTCATAGTTAGGCCTCCCTCCCTCCCCCCCCCCCAGTAGAACAGAGGTCCCCCCCACTGTCTGAGGGAAAATATTCCTGTGCTTTTTAGGTCCTATATCTCCATTGTAGCCACTGTCTTTGCCTTAATTCTTAACGAGGTTCCCTATTTGCCCATCAGTGGACTCTCTTGAGGGGTCGTTTATAAGTGACACAAGGAAGTCTGAGGGAACAAGTTTGCTCTTCCTGACAGGTTTCTACATTGACTGGTGAGAGTAAGCCTGGGCCTGGGAAACAAGCTCAGATTCTTGCAGGTGCTACCACAGCCAATTTCCTTCCTATCTGAAGCGAGCTCAGTCTGAGAGGCTTGTGTTTATAAATCCTTTCAGCACAGATTCTTCTGCTTCTGCTTTGTTTTTATTTAGGCTGTACATTAACAAGTAACTATGCATTTTTCCAGAATGCTATTCTCACAGTGTTGCTAGCTCTGTTGACATAACTATTCTATCTATCTCAGGCATAGTAACCTCTTGCTTTTGTTGTGACATGGAAATTGTACGTAGCATGAACAGTAACCAGCATCGCTGCTCCGGAGTTTTGGGACTAATAATAGAAATTTAAAACCTGTTCTTTGTGAGCTAAATAAAGGCACGCAAGACGAGGTAGAAAATTAACTTCTACAGGCACTAGAAGTAAAGGAGATCCTAGCCTATTTTCTTCTTACTCGTTACTCTTACCATTGCTGTATGTAAATAAGATCGGAGTTCTCCTATTGTGCTGGGAAGAGCCAGTCCTAAGACAGCCGATTTCCTCACGCAGTCATGCCTCATTAGTGCGCGCATTGCTGAGGTCTGGAGGCGCTGCGTGAGCTGAATGCTCAACTGCTAATTCTGGGAAATGCTCTTGTTGATGGTGCAATAACAGAACGAGTGGCTTTCTGCATAACTTTGAGGGTCAGAACTTGTCTCATGATAATGTATCCCTTGGAAAAAGATGTTTATTCCTATTCCTGCGTTTAAATAATTTACAGGTATGTTGAATAGTAAATAATGAGCGTTGGAAGACCTATTTTGTGTACGCTTTCTGAACCTGTTACATAATCCTACTGTCTGTGACAACACTTGGTATCAAGTATCTGGAAAATTATGGCAAAATGGCCTTTCAGAAACCACCAATTACGATAAATCTAATTGAAGGTTTTTCTGGAATTCAGTTTTTGCTACTGAAGTGACAGTACATGGGCCAATTTAGGACTGCAGTTGTCTTTCCCGGGCAGCCTACCAAATGTGAATACAAATGAATGTCACCACATGCTTCTTGGGCTCCAGAATGAAGTCTGACAAGTGCGTGTTTTGTGCGTAGATGTTTGTCCATTCTAGATCTAGTGGGAGGTGCTTCTATGCTAATATCTCATCTCCAGCTGTGGTGAAAGCATAAGAACCAACATACTGGGCCTAAGCAGAGGAAATAGGTTAAGGAAATGTATTTGTTTGTTGCCTGTATCTCGGCTAGGTGAATTAGCTGACTTAGAATTCTGTTGCTGATGGGCTGTTTCTGAGACTAAAACTGGTTTACGTATCTGTGCGGTTCTGCAAAGGTAGATACGTCTTAGGCAGAACGTTGTTGTCTTAAGTGTTAACCATGAAACTGGAAGTTTCAGGCTATGTCAGCGAGAGACACCTGGAAAAGTTAAGGCAGACCAACAGGAAAAATGAGGCTGTGCATAAATTAAAGGGTATTAAACTCCTCTTGAATAAGAGCGTGTGCATGTAAAGTGGCCTTGGTTCGCTATAGATTAATTAACCTTGGGAGATATTAAGCTTAATTAAGCTACAGTGAGTTAAAGCCACTTTACTCTTGACAGAGATCATTCACAAGGGAGCTTAATTCACTTTTAATATGATGCACAACAACTTTGTATGGGTTTGCATTAACTTTTCTCAGTGCCCTTTGGTAAGCTTTGGAAACTTTGAAAAACGAGGGCTTCTTTAGCCTTAGAAACCTATTTCAAATTCTTAAGAGAAGCTTAAGAAACTGGACAGAGTGGGCTTGAGATAAATGAATAATGTGCATGGAGAAAATATGTGCTAAGCAAGTGTTGCAAGATAAACTCTGCAGGTAGGTTCAAGTCTTGGTTTGAAAAGCAAATAAAGGATATGAAATGGAGCATTAAAGCCTAAGAGGAAACAAAAGTGAAGTGCGCCTACTAAAATTCACGTGGTGAGAAGGTTCTGCCTGCAGAATTTGCAGTATTATCTTTACAAGTCTTGGACAACATTCATATTTGAGTTTATTTACAGAAAAGTGTTGTTGTGTGTTACCCTGATTGCAAGTTATCTTGCTAAATCAGATGAAAATATCTTCTTGTGCGTTTCTTTTTGTTTTCTTGTTTTTTTCAGTAATTGTCCTTCATTTTTGGCTGCTGCTTTAGCTAGAGCAACTTCGGATGAAGTCCTTCAGAGTGATCTTTCAGTGCACTACTTACCAAAGCATGTGGACAGTACAGATGGGATCATACGTGAGTACATCTGTGCATAGTAACATACAATTTTATGTGGTATGGATCTTTCATTTACACTGTATACCAGACAGTATGATATGTATATTTTGCAGATAATTCATAGATTTTAAGGTCAGTAGTGATTACAGAGATTCATCTAATCTGAGCAGTTGAATAGTACTATTTTTCCCCAAATTGGTTCCTACTACTAGCTAGTTATGAGGTTTGACTTGCTCCTTTTGTAAATGAATGTCCTGTTGTAATCTAAAAATATCATTGGAGAGTTCACCACTGCTCTAGATAGATCTAGTGGCTAATTTCTTTTGAAGTCAAAGCTTTCTCATTTTTGAATCTTAATTTGTTTAGTTTCAGCTTTTACCATTGAATTATTTTTTATTGTTGTTGTTATTTTTATTGCTTTTCTCTGGTTTTACTCAAGTCTTTTTATTGCGTTTTTGCTCCTTAAGACCAGATGGAAGTCACTCCTTACTTTTAAGTGCATCTCCATAAGGCCTAGGACTGTATCTGGTGACCCTTATTTCCTTTATAAGGACTTGAGACTATGTGGTCCTACTGCTTGCTGGCAGACACCAGTTGTCCTCCTTCATCCTTAGAGCAAAGCCAAATATAGGTAGAAGGAGAGAATTCTGAACTGTTTCCGTCAGAAGAGTTTTTATCAAGACTTTAAATGTTTTTAATAGTTTCGGTGAAGATAACATTATCCCATATAAAGATGTTTTTGTGCTTAAGAGGAAAATTTCTTCATTTATTTCTCTTGGCTAATAAGATTTTTCCATCATCCACCTCAAGGCCATGCATCCTAAATCGTTTCAGGATTCTGCTGACTAAACAGCCTTGAAAAACTTTATAGGATGCTCATTATGATGAAGAGCAATATTCATCACATCTATTTACAGGAATTCTGTCATTCCATCTGGAAAATACATAATCACCAAAGCATTGTGTACATGCCTTTTTTGATAAAAAGAGGTAAATGATTCTGGGGATAAGTAAGAGAGATAAATCTCGCTATTTAAAGAGGGAGATTCTGGTGTACTTCTAAGAGGCCTCTGCAAACCTGAGAGAAAGTAGAACGTGCTATGGGCTCTGTTTTTGTATGTACTGCTGCCTCCTTCTGCTGAGCAGGTAAATAGAATAGATTTGTCATTGTTCTGGCTGAGCAGCCTTCATTAATTTCAAATTGAGATCTTTGAGACTTGCATAAATATTTGACAGTCTCCAAGGAAATGTTGACTAAGCCTCCACACAGAATATTTAAAGAGTTCAAAAAAAAACCACAAAAAAACTTCAGAAATTTCCATTTAAATATTTTTAAATCTGTAGTACAAAGCAGCAAGCATAGATTGATATGTGTACAGGCTAAAGCAGGCACCAAAAATATGGAACTCCAGATGCAGTATGTAGAGATGACTTGTCATATAGAAAGTGCTTGAAGATAATATATACCTTTACAGATGCCGTGTAAGGCATTAAAATAGGAAAATAAAGGGAGAGAGGAAAATAGAGAATGTTTTCTGAACCATAGTAAAGCAGTGATTTTATATGAATGCTGCAACTTCACATAATATATATAATATAGCAGAAATCATAATTTTCCAAACAGAGCGTTAGCTCAAGAAGTACAAGATTTGGCAAATGAATGAGATTGACAGTTCCCTCCAGCTGATATTATATGGGGAGACTTTCATGCTTTGAAAGAAAGCAAAGGATACTGTAGCAGGTGATGGAACTGGGATTTCTATACCTTGAAATTTTGTGTTCAGAAAGCACTACTTATTCTAATGATTTTTGGACTGCTGTAGAGTGTGAAACCAAGTTGAATGTAGCCTGCTGGTTTGAGATCCAATTCTATGTCAGTCTTAGCAGTCCGGCAAGATTTTTACTCTGTATAATATAAGGAGACATTTAGCTGATTTGCCTCGAGTTTGAATTTGCTGGGTTTGGGGGGAGAACCTAAATTTCCTTTGTGACACATTTCATGCCGAGTAGTGCAACATGACGAATCATCTTGCATATTTATGACTGGTAAAAGAAGTTATTGGTGTGCTGACAGAAAGGAAAGTAGAAGCTTCATGAAAAAAGAATGCTAATCTTAAAGGAAAGAAAACTGCTTTGAGCCCACAAATGTAGGAATGGAAGAATATAGACTTGCCATATTCAGATCTGACCATGCATCTTTGGAAATCAAAAATCTGAGAAGTATAAGCCATGACTGATTCTTCTGTACCAGTTGAACTGGGGAGGAGTAAGAGAGCTTGAAAGAAAATGGACAGACTTTTGATTTCCTTTTGGAAAGGTCAGGTTACAAGTTAAGAGTGTTTAGTTTTCTTTTTGGTGGAGGAAGATGTTCACATGGGGGTTCAGCGTTGCTGAGGAATTTCCGAAAGAGGCTGGACTGTGTTACTTGCTGGAGGTATCTAAAATATCCAACAGACTTCACAAAGCAGATCCCAGAGTCTCATTACACAGTCTTTCCAGATACTAGGTGTTGTGGAATAACCAGAATACAATTTAGGTTCAGGGCGGAGCAGAAATGGGATTTCTGTAACCAAGACACAAAGAGGTTGTTGACTAGTCAGAAACTGGAGTTCTCAGACTAAGGAATATATTGGTCACTGTCTTGATGAAAATGTCTACAAACCTGAATTCTGATCTCTATTGTCACACTGCCCAAATTTTCAAGAGAGGTCTTAAATTTTACCAAGTACCAAGAAACAGAATCTGGTTACTGGTATCCTCCCTACACCAGTTTTGCTCTAGAAAAAGTCAACCATCTTTGGGAACAATAATGCCTAAGTTGGATTTCCCACTAGTTGTGGTATAATTAAGCACTGCTTCCAGTGCTGGGGATTTTAGAGCAGCATTGAAGGAACAGCAGGAGGGAAATGAAATTCTCCATGACACAACCACAATGACAGCTGAGTCAGCTCTGGCTCAGTGCTGCAGCATTAACGATTGATGAGTAATTTACAGCTGTGAGGGGGTGGTTTAACTGTTGTGGGCCTTTCTCCTGTTTTAATCTCGACCAACAATTATTGATGATGGTGACACTACGCATACTCCCTGCAGGGGAAGGTTATTTAGTATCTCAGCACAGCAAATGGGTTCAGTCCGTTCTTCCTTCAGAGTGACACTCTGAATTGTAACAGCCATATGACATGGAAATGTACGCCCTTGCCTTTTAAATATGCCCATTAGAAAAAATGGAGGAGGCAGCCTATGACATTCTCTTTTGGAAAATGTAATTTGGACATTTCAGGCTGTATGTTTTCCCTCTTTAAATATATTATTCAGCAAAGAGTAATAGCAGCATAGGCCTGGCAGGAGAATTGGTTCACATCACTCTGGTGTTGGTTACATGACCCAATTATATGATTTCCAGCTATTGTTCTTAAAGCTATCTGATTGAGAAGCTAGGACTCCCTCTTTTGATTACGCATACACCTTACTTCCATGCTTAATGGCTGATCTTGCCTGACCTGGCTTGAACCACTTATAATCAGCAGAGCTGGGGAATATTCCTGGGGATCTCGGCTTCCTGATCATTATAGCCTACATCTTGTGTAGATCTATTACTGAAACTAGTAAATGCCGATTATAGATTCTTCACGGAATTTCTGTCAACTGAAAGGAGTCCTCATCCTCCCCTCTGCTCCCTAGATTTGGGCCATTCCTCTTCCAGGAATGACTGACAATCAGGGATTGCTGTTGTTGGAAATTTCAACCTTTGGTTGATGATGGTGAAAAAAGAGATTTGGATGTGTTCAGTTCTCTGATGCTTACTTCATGTTTTTCTTCCCTGAACTTCAGAATGATTGTCAATGCTTGAGTTTTCACATTTTAAAATTATTGTTTTTCAGGCATGATAGTTCAGAATTTCCTTAAATTTAAGACCTCTATGGTTTCCTCATTTGCTCATGCAGATTTCTTTGACACTCAGTCTCTTCAGAAATCTGGAAATAATGGTATGAAACTTAGAAGGTACCTGAAAGTGTTTGCTCAGAATTACAGAATGGTTGAGGTTGGAAGGGCTACTGAACGTGTACACTGCTGAAACATCTTCAGGTTAATGCTATTAATTTTGGTAGCGTATTTGCCACTTTCTTCGTTTAGTTTTGCAGTGAGGTGTTTGTGGTGTGGTGGATAGATTGGTCTAAAAACAATACATCGTCGTAACAGGTCGTAGTTTCCCTGTGTGTTTTGTATGTAACACAATATTCCATGATGAAGTTCCTATCGGAGCCTTTGTGGTCTGGCTGCACCACCTTGCGTGGAGCTATACTAGGGATCAAACACTGAGGGTAACGTATTTGCTTTTCATTTTTTTCTGATGCTGCAAATGAGTTCCCCAAAGGCGCAGGGGAATACTTAAGTTAAAAAGACACACAAACAATGAGCTTCTCACTGATGAATGCTGTTTCTGGTGAGTTTGGCTTCCTCTTGTCCAAAATTTCCCTGCTGACATCCATCTCAGTTGCTTGGCTGAAATGGTTTTGTTTCATCTTTATAATGTATGCAAGAGAAAAATTCTCACTTAATAACACTCTCAGCCTTTTATTTGTGGTTTTTGTCTTCCCCAGAGATTGAGACAGTGAAGCTAGCCCGCTTAGTTTTCAGCAAACTCCATGAGATCTGCAGCAATTGGGTAAAAGACTTTCCACTCCAGCGGAAGCCCCACCGCTACTATGAGACATCCATCCATGCCATCAAAAATATGCGCAGGAAGATGGAAGACAAGCATGTCTGCATTCCAGACTTCAACATGCTCTTCAACCTTGAGGTAAAAAGAGACTGTATGGAAGGTGAATGCATAGGCTGAATACAGTGTCTGTTCTCAGGGGAACTAGGCTTTCTTCTGTGAAAACAACAGCCATACCTGTGATGGACCTGAGGAGGACTGACTGTCAGGAGACAAACCTGGACTTAAGTTAGTTCAGTTGATGTTCTCTAACTATACGACATGTAACAATACGACATGCACTTCCTATGTAGGTTATATAGGATGAAAGAGCGATTTGCACAGATATCTGAAGATATGTCATCTAAATAAACAAAGTTGGTATCTGCCCCATCCTGATGTAGCCACTTAATGCAATGGCTGAAGAACTAACCTGCTATCCTACAGAAAACAGTCCTACCTTTGTGAGAGGCAACTGATGCATTATATTACCATGTGAAAGAGCAAGGTAGGATCCTCTGTGTGGCTGTAGATGCTCTGTGTGGCCCAGGTGTAGAAAGGAGTTGCCAATGGAAATAAGGAAGTGGTTCAGCTTATAGTTCATCATTGTTGCCATTTGTCTGCAGAGGTGTGTCTGTACTGCTTTTCTGCCCTTCTTCTTGGGAGGAAAAAGCCAAAAGCAAGAGTAAGGAAAGGAAGTAAAGAGGGGAGGGGGGGAAAAAAAAAAAAAGGATTCAGTTCACATGATTATCTAGCAGCGCTAGTAGTTTGGTGGAACTGGGGCCAGACTTAACTCCATTCATTTCTTTACGTGGCCATTGGTCAAACGCTCATGCTTGCTCTTTCTTCAGAGATGGACGCTGAGGAATGGCAAACAGAAGAAAAGGGCAAGAATGTTATCACTGGGATCAGATTACTGCATAATTGATTCTTTATTACATCTTGTCAGTTTAATAACCATTTTCTGTGCCCTATCCAAATTCTTGCCTTTAAACTACATTAATGCAAACAGAGGCAGATGTTTTCTTTGCCTGTCAATTGTCACCTCTTCATTCCAATTTGTGTTGGAGCCTATTACTTAAAAATTACAATGTATAAATATTCTAGTCATTGAGATGGCTGTCAAGGTTGAATTGGCACTGACAGTGGGTTGGTGTGTTATACGTATGAACAGGCACAGAAGTTATGTCTCTTGGTACTGGAACATTGTTTCTCTGTTTGAACAGATAAGGGGAAGCTGAGAAAATTGAATTGAAGATAAGTGATTCTGCTGTACTTGATTTGTGAATGTAATCACATTTTATTATCTGCTGAGAGGGTACACAGAGGTATTTTAACAATAGATATCTAAGGTGATATGGATTAGATTTTAAAAAAGAATGAAAGCAAAGGCTAGCTGGCTTCACATTTTAACTGTACTGGTATTTTATCACTAGGGGATTCCAGTCTTGATACAGACTTCACAACTGTGACGTCAAACTGTATTGGATGTCCTTCTCTTTCTGCATGATTTTTGCAGTCACAAACACTCCTGCGCAGTTTGATGGGAATGGCACTTCCTATTTGAGCTGAGTAATGGAATTGTAACAAATAGGACATAAGGATTATTGAGAGCGCTACACGGATGATTCTTGCAGGGCGTCTTTTGTAGTTTGCAGGTGGAGTTCATCAGCAGTAAGGTGAGAATTTGAGTGCACATCTCCCATTGATGCAAGTGAAGATGGTCTGAGTAGTTTGTTTCTCTAGTGGAGATTCTGCTTCTAAGCGCAGTTTAATGCTACCTGGTAAAAATCCACAGAGGACACCAGAAATCTCAAGTTCAACTTTTTAAGGATGATCCAATTAACTGCTTATATTGCTTTGTCCTTTAGTTGTTTTCTCAATGTGTTTCCTTTGACAGGACCAAGAAGAGCAAGCTTATTTTGCAGTATTTGATGGTCATGGCGGAGTGGACGCTGCCATCTATGCCTCCATCCATCTCCATGTGAACTTGGTCCATCAGGAGATGTTTCAGCATGACCCAGCAGAGGCGCTGTGCCGAGCCTTCCGGGTGACAGACGAGCGCTTCGTCCAGAAGGCAGCCAGAGAGGTGAATGAGTTATCTGGGAAAGAAGGGAAGTGGGCTTGACTCTGAAAGTATTAATTTAAAAATTCTGTTCATGAAAAAATAGAAATTGAGTGAACTTCATGCTATAGAGAGACACAGATCAAGGTTCCAACACATCAGGCTATCAGAACATGTCTTTGATCTGACAGAAATAATTAGAGTTCACTCTGATTTTCAGTCTGGTTCAACCACACACCTAGCTTCCTCAAACACTGAAGGCATGTTTTCTGCTGCCGTGGATAGATTTGGCAGTGAGAGTCCTAGTTTTACCCTTGGACCTCAGTGCAGGGGGGCAGTAGGGCACCAAACAAGGCAAGGTCTCATCAGTCTGAGGAGCTCAAAAGCTCCTCAATCAGATGGAGATCAGGGACCCAGAAAAGTGGTGCAAGGCACTCCTTACTCCCAGAAACACGTACTGAAGACAAAAATGTTGATGACTGAAAAAACACTTAATAGAATACGTGACAGCAGTAAATTGATTGTGGTATGCTGGACTAATGGAGGTGTGTAGCACCCAGCACTGTTGGGATAACAACCTTCTTGGTGTGTACATTAGCAAGGATGCACTAAGTGCCGTGCTGACTACAGGCCAGGGGTCAGTCTGGAGCCATCCCTGCACAGTTCACAGCGCAGGTGCCCACTGATGGACTTGGTTAACGTTCCATGAAATGTCAGCCTGGCACTTCTTGCAGCATCTGATTCATTTAGAAGGAGAGGGTTGATGATGCTACTATTCTTATGTTCACGTGCTAACTAGGTTTAGTCCTTGTTTTCTTTTTTCTTTTTTTTTTCCCCTCTCTATAACATAAATCTTTTTAAGCTCCAGAAAGCAAGAGTAAATGGCTAACTGCCTCTTAGGCCTCCTAAACCTATGCAAGGGCTGAGCAAGTGTCGGCAACTCAAGATGCTTACAAATAAATCTCCCACCAAGATCGTTAACGCTTATGCATTTTTATCAACAAATAGGACACAGGTATAGAAAATCAATTAAAACAGTAGTACAACAGTTCACTAGCAGAGCCCAGCATCTGAAAATGCGATCCCAAGTCAGGGGAAATTACAGGACAAAATCAACGACTTGTATTTAGTGAGGTTAGCTTTGAGGGGCTGTTACTGAACAGTTTTAAGAAAAATGCTGCCTGTCTGTCTCCTGGAACAGCCTGCGTATTCGAATGTCAGCATGTTCTGACCTTGAGTTAAGTAGGGAAATGCTTTGGACCAGTTATTTGCTTATTTAAAACTGTAGGTGTTTTCCTTCTCCCCCATCCAGAGTCTGCGTTGTGGAACCACTGGGGTGGTGACTTTCATCCGAGGAAATATGTTACATGTGGCTTGGCTTGGGGATTCCCAGGTTATGCTTGTGAGGAGAGGCCAAGCTGTGGAACTGATGAAACCCCACAAACCAGATAGAGAGGTGAGAATGGCCTGTTTTAAATACACTCGGGTAGTGTTTACCATCAGCTTTATACGGGGTTCTTGGACATTGAGTGCTGCCTTGCCCATGTCTCTTGGAGTGGCTGAGCATGCTCTGGCTACTCTGGTTGGTTCAGATCTAAGTATGAATTTGTGTGCAAATGTTTTGTTCTCATTTGATGGGGCTTGCAAGCTCCATGATGCTGTGTCTGTGAAAATACCAAATATTTTATTTTAAGTGTTCGGAGTGTCATGGCGGCACTAAACATTCTGTCCAAACAACTCTTGTGTTGCCTTGCTGTTCAGGATGAGAAGAAGCGCATTGAGGCACTTGGTGGCTGTGTGGTCTGGTTTGGAGCCTGGAGGGTGAATGGGAGCCTGTCGGTCTCCAGAGCTATCGGTAAGAGTGGATTTTAATTCCTTTCTCACCCTTGTTTTTCCTTTTAATTGAAACCTTCACTTTCTACTGATCAAAATTTGAAATACAGCTGAAGATGGAACTGTGAACAATGACCTCTATCTTTTTGCTACAGTTTGAGGGGCTGCTCCAAATAATTTACTTACTTTGGGGAAGAGGCTCCATGCTGTATTAACAAAAGGGCTCCCAGATGCTGCAACCGCAAACCCAAAGCCTTGTATATCTCTCTGTTCTGTTTTTCCCAGGGGATGCTGAGCACAAGCCATATATCTGTGGGGATGCAGACTCTGCCTCCACTGTACTAGATGGCTCTGAAGACTACCTCATTTTAGCCTGTGATGGCTTCTATGACACAGTCAATCCCGATGAGGCAGTGAAAGTGGTGGCTGACCATTTAAAGGAGAACAATGGGGACAGCAGCATGGTAGCACATAAATTAGTGGCATCTGCTCGGGATGCTGGTTCCAGCGACAACATTACTGTCATTGTGGTATTTCTCAGGGACATGAATGCAGCAGTCAATGTTAGTGAGGAATCGGACTGGACAGAGAATTCTTTTCAAGGTGGGCAAGAAGACGGTGGGGAAGATAAGGAAAACCACGGAGACTGCAAACGACCGTGGCCCCAACACCAGTGCTCAGCACCTGCAGATCTAGGGTATGAAGGACGAGTGGATTCCTTTACTGATAGAACTAGCTTAAGTATAGGGTCCAGTATTAACCTGTTTGATGATCAAGGCTATTTAGACCTGACAAACACAGAAACAATTGAACCTAAGAGTGCCAAATATTTGCCACCAATTCAAGTGTTTAGTCCTGGCATACCAAAGAGTGAGAATTTGATTAATGGTTTAACAGTGAAGAACAAATCACCGGAGAGCACCACATCATCAGTCTATGGACAAAGTGACCCCAGGGAGTACAACACTCTTCCTAGTTTGGGTTCTGCAAGGCAAAACATCTACAGGGTGGAGGGCTTCTCCCCCGTCTTTTTGGGGCTGGAAGATGAACAGTTCAAATCCTTGGGGAAACGAGCTTCTGCATTCTCTCACTTGCGTTTCTGTAACGGGAAGAGGCGAAGAGGAGCCAGGTTCAAACCAAAGTTTCACACGCCGCTCTTGGCTCATGAGCCTTCCCGTATAGAAGGATCAAGTCTGTCCTTCCCTGTCCGAGGCCGCAGTAACACGAGGTTGTTGGTAAGACGCTCCCTGTGGTGGAGGCTGGCTAGTCATAAAGCTTACAGTGAGAGCATGTTTTTGATGCAAATACAAAGTAATTGTATACCAGACTCATCCCTTCATCAATGCTGTAAAATGTAACTGTCTCCCTTGTGTTCCCCCTTAGATACCTAAAACAGACATTCCCAAAATAAAACTGGCATCATCAGAAAGTGAAAAAGGGTGGGCATTTCAGAACTGCGTGTATTACAATCCTCTGCAAAGCTCAATTCATGTGTAAATAGATCTAGGAATTAACAAATGTAGTTGTTTCAATCTCAATAAAATGTGCTGGTGGTGCCACCCTAAGCAATGCCACAGCCACCCAACCACCTGCACACATAAGTATCTAGTCACATTCACTAGTGAAAGCTGACTAGTTGTTCACGTGAATAGACACCATTAGGGACCGTCTTTAAAAATGCAGGAAGTTGAATCTGCCTGAGTCTATGGAGCAATATCTAAAGAAAGATTCTGTTTTAGAACTGCCAAATTTTTTAGAGTGGGGGGAAGTTTCCATAGAAGTCCAGGTTGTGGTTTTTTTGTTTTGTTTTACTTTCAATTTATTTCAGGCTAATACTAAGATGAATTAGAAAATTACATCCACTTTGCAGGTAAAAGACTAAAAGCCATACAGGATTTTACCAGGTAACTTAGGAACGGACAAACTAAGCTCCTGTTACTCTGTTCTCAGACTCTGATTGAGGTACATACTCATAATTTACTTATTTTTTCATGTAACATAAAACGTGGAATATGAAGAAAACTTTTTTGTAGTTTAAAAAAAAAATTCCTATGGCTAGAGGTGCAGTGTACAGGGATTTCGTATCTCTCTGGTGCTTTTAGTGGCATTTTTCTTGTTTGTCAGTTTAAAAAAAACTGTTTTCAGTTAGTTTTAATCTAACATGATTGTGCTTAATGCTTTGAGCCAACCTCTTTCCACCGTAACTTCATCTCAGGTCTTTAAAGAAACCAAGTCTGTGGAGA
The DNA here is from genome assembly GCF_040807025.1 of Struthio camelus. Classification (NCBI taxonomy): domain Eukaryota; kingdom Metazoa; phylum Chordata; class Aves; order Struthioniformes; family Struthionidae; genus Struthio; species Struthio camelus. The sequence continues at coordinate 18,402,928 of NC_090957.1, forward strand.
TGTTCAGTACACTACTACTGTCACTCAGCCAGTTAAACCAGAGAACTGCTTGCTAGGAATAATGAGCAATTTGTTTTAGGTGAGGATTTTTAGGTGGCAAAAGTGTAATTTAATATAAAGTCGTAGTGTCAAGGAAGGTAAGATGCTGCCTCTGTAGTAGCATTATTGCTGCAAGTTGGTATGTTCTAGAATGTCTAAAAATGGATGCAAGGCTGCTAGAGCAATCCAAAGTGAATGGGAATGCCATGGATGCAGACGAGTAGGAGATGTGCTTGGGGTTTAGTGGAGATGGTAAAATTCACTGACAATCCAGAGCTCTGCTTCAGTTAAACTTGTATTCATAAAGAAAAGTGAGGAATGTCAGCTGCCCTGTATTTTGACAAGCAGAGTGGTATTTAACAAACAAAACCAGGCACACACAGTACCTGCCAGCTTTTCCCCGCCTTTGAGGTGATGTTAACTTCTTAAAGGAGCAGTAAATTAGGACATAAGTAAGCAGACTATTCCCATCAGATGACAGACCAGTCAGCTCCACTAAATACACATCCTGTTACTAATATTTGTTACAATAAGGCATTTGGAAGAGTATGAATAAGATAATTCTTCACAGGCATTTATTGTACCATTCATATCATTTTAGCAGTAACCATTTATTATCAGTATTAGTATGTAGCTAGAATTTGCAAGTATTTTAAGTAGTCAGAAGATTATTCAACATGAGTGATGGCAAGCTTTGAATTCTGCCAATTTCTGCTTCTTCTAATCTTTGATGCACTATTTTAAAAGCAATTTGATGAACAGCAAAAGGCTTTGTGAGTAACCAGGAGTTGAAATGTGGCTTTAGATTCCTTTGATCTTTTTGAGACCTTTTTTTTTTTTTTTTTTAATCTTTTGGGATCATTGGCTCTTACCTGTCATCTTATTAAGCCTTAGCTGTTGTCAACACTCTCTTTAGATGCAGCATATGTTCCAAGCCAGATTTACTAAGGAAATTTGAGGAATCATGAAACAATAAAATATGCAACTATGGGGCATCTCTGTGGTGCCTTTATTTTAAATTATTCACAGTAATAATGATGCATTGAAAGTCCATCTTCTAGTTGACAGTCATGCTTCTGAAAGAAAGGTGGTGTAAGTGCAATTCTTTGTATGAGTAAATAAGAATGAAAAATGTGATGGATGATAAACTTTTTCCCAGTCTGCAGGAGTAGTTGAAGAGCACTGGACTGCATGTATGTGTGCTGCTTTGGGAAGGATATAGCTTTTTAGGTGTGGATTCATAAATGATAATTCTGCTGCTCATAACATTTATCTTGCTAGGAGAAAAATTTACCATCGTAGTTCCAGTGTGGTCAGGTAAAATATTGTATAGATAGCAAGTGTTCATTTCTTCACTAAATGCATATTTATAGAGTAGATAGGAACCATTTGTAAGGTAAGTAAGTCCTTTAAAAGTTCTATACTATTAAAAGTAGTGGTTATTGGTCTGATATATGCTGCTCTTGATTCTACACACTAGACAAAAAAGCAGTGCTTTGTGAAATGCAGTGTTTTCTCTTAATGCCACTGGTGATAGGAAGTAGTTCTCTTCAGTTCAAAATCCTGTGCCCTTATTTGCTGCTTGCTAACGTAAGCAATAATACCCCCTCTGATGGTATCTAAATGTTCTGTATCTTGTACTTTGATTGTCTATCTGGTGACAATGTAAAAATACTAGGCTAATATAAAAGTATCTAATTGTATTTATTAATTGTTGATACTGAGATTCAGTCTGTGACCTGTGTTTTGTATTTTTATTGTGTATCTTAGTGGTGGTGAAATTTGTATAACAAATATTTCCAATAAAGAGCTGAAGTATCCCTTTTTCAAGTTAACACAATCTGCATCAGTTTCAGTTTACATGTTAAACGTGTTTGCAGAACTAGGAGGTAGGTAGTGAAAACTTTTTTTTTTTTTTAATTGTGTTGGTTTTGAGAAATGGACTTCAGGCTGTTTGTCTGAAGCTGCTCAAAACTTGCTTTTAAGCTATTCACTGTGAGTAGTAGAGGGATTCATTCAATCCCCACTCTAATAGTTTCCTGTGTACACTTTTTAAATGTGCAACTCTGAGGAATGTCTGCCTTGCAGAGAGCAGTATAGCACCAGACCAGGGAGCTGTTAACCCATTTCGATTTGCACTAAAGGTGGGTGGAAACGCATGTATATACACATTTTCTTTACCTACAAGTGCCATCAATTAATTGTCCTTGCAAGTTAAAAATCATTCAGTATTTAATTTAGATTGCATTGTAACACTGAAGGACAATGCCTAAGCAGACTTTAACTTATGCCACATTTATAGTGGCACATTGTCATAGAAACTCCACCTGGTTTTTGGAACACTGTGTGTCAGTGAGAAATGCATTGTCCTACGGGCAGAGAGGACGAGGCATAAAGAGTTCCGCGGTTATAGACATGACTGCTGTAGTTCAGGTCCACTATCTTTTCACTAAACACACCCTACCCTGGCAATGTTCTGCTTTTAAAAAAAAAAAAAAAAAAAAAAAAAAAAGAGAGAAAGATTGATCTAAATTAGTGGCTGTTTTAGCACAATTTATTCACTCAGCACTAGTCACACAGACAAAGCCATTGAAGGGGGGATACTGCAGCTTTGTTCATGCCTATAATTTAGGGCAATCTTTCTTTAATTCATATCCTCTTTGCAACAGGAACAAAACTTTCTACCCTTGTATCATGTGCAATAAGTAATAACGAAGCATAACGCAACCTCTGACTTAAATGTTCACGTCCTTTTCCCGTCACTGTTAATCAGATGGTCGCACTATACTTGCCAGCATTAAAACTAAAGAAAGAAAACTCCCACCTATGAGGTTTTAGTACAACTCTTGTATGTCATAATTGCATTTTGTTAGGCTGTTGTGTAGAATACAGGAGAGGAAAAAGAAAGATATTTTGAAACAAGAATAGCAAAAGTTGGCTGAGATGATCCTGAGTACTTCTACTCCGAAATGAGTACTTCTGTGGATAGCCAGGTGCGTTGTCGGTTGCTACACTGGGTGCTCCTGTTAAAATATCTGTGTTATCTTGTTCACGAAACTAATGTTCTTTATGAAGTGAATAAATTAAGCTAATCACTTAACAGTATTGGGACTCTTCCATTTGCAACCTCGTTCTACAGTTCACCTATGACTTCAGTTATAATCATGTATTAGTCATCCATATTTTATTTATGAAAGCTGTTTATACAGAAAAACTGTTGAAGTTTTACCAATATCTTAATAAAAACAGTAATTTAAAACATTTCAGATGTTGGTTGCTATCATTTTTAGCTTATAAATAACCAGAATATCTGTATTAAGTGTCTTTACTGTGGTGAAAGCAGATTTCCTCTGCTTGAGATAGAACAGAAAAGATGACTCTTTGGCATGGAGTTGTAAGATACCGGTGTACTTGCTGGTAACTTCTTCAGTATAGCTGGGGGAATAAAAAGGCCCACTGCAGCCCTTTATGATCTACTTTACAGTCAGAAAAGGAACTTGCTGCTATGGCTTCGTCAGTTTAGGACCAGTTTCAGTGTAAATTAGTTATGTAAATTAGGCTTCCAAGCCTGTTTACCTACAGCTTGTTTAACAAAAATTGCAGTGTATAATTTCTTCATAAGGCAAGCAAAGTATGATGTTACCTGCTCTTCTTGTCGCTGCAAAGGTCAGACACTAAACCCAGAGTAGGAAATGTGGCTAATTAAAATAATTTCCTTCAGCTTAGGCCTCAGATTAAGAGTAAAGCAGCTGCAAGCACCAAAGAGGCAGGTCTCTGATTACTGCTAATTGAGCTGTGTATAATAATCAACATGCAGTCCTGTAAAACAGTAAACACTATCAGTATTCAGTACCATAGTGTGCAGCTTGCCATAAACTGTCCTCAGTACTCATCAGTTGGAACAATTTGTGTGCAAGCCAGATTAGACTTGCATCTTATTCCTTTAGGCCAAGAAATACAGAAATATTTGTCACATAAAGAACCAATTTACAGGTAGAAGTTGGGGATCCTATCTGAATGCACACTAAGGCAATGTATGTCTGGCAGGAGAAAACTCTTCTCATAAGCAGCCAGGCATTACAGCAATTTAGCACTAAAGACTGATCAAGCTTGTAGTAGCGTATTACTTACCCAAACAGGCATTCTCTAGCATGTTACTCATTTACACATGAATGTCTCAAGTTTTACACCAGCTTTCACCATACATTTTATTAACAAAGTGCAAACAGTTTTAAACTATGAGTTGTACAGCACTTACTTACACTGTGGAACATTCATACAAAAATGAACTTCTTAAGTACAGTCAGCTGAGACAAGGACAACTATCAGTTACACTTATTCATGCTTTTTCAATAACCAGCTATTCAGCTTTCATCATAGCTTCACAAGTAGTTTAGCAGCTCAAAACACAATGCACAGTGGCAAAAAGTTTGGCAATGTGTGCAGTTGGTCCATGTTACAGACTGAGAAAAACAACTTTCATGCCAATTACTTTACCCCAACTTTCAAATCATTGTATCTGTGGGATTCAGCAGTCTTACACAATCAGCTCATAGCATTAAAAAGGAGGACATTCACACGTTCTCTGCTATTCTCATGACATAATAAGACAAACATCTTGAAATAGGGCTGCAGCACCTTTTGGACATTTTTTCAGAGCATGTGCCTCTGAATCTGGCAGAGCCAGCAGGAATGCAGCCTTTACTATAAGGCTTTCAAAGGTCACTTTGCCCTAGTAACAGGTTTAAGATGACTGTAGCAGTACTGCACAATGGTCCTTGACAGAATGGAGCGTGCATGCAACCAAAAACAGCGGCCTTGGACTAAGCTCCAACGAACAATGTGCCTCTTCCCAGGAACACAAGCCGGCCAGTCTTCAGGCACCAAGCCAGTTCTCTATCTGGTCCAAAGAAAGTCAGCTTTCATTGAAAACTCTCACAGTAGGACAGTTTTATGACTTCAAGCAGATATAAACCCTAACATTTAAAATTTTAGGCCAGCTAAAGCCAATCAGGAGTTTTCTATTAACGATTACACGAACATGCAAGCCTCATCCAGCCTTTCTTCAGCAATGTGTAATTTCTAGAAGTGCCTTAAAAATTCAGAAAATTCACTGGTCTTGAAGATGCACATTAGCCACAAAGTAGTAGACCAGGCACTCACCTGTCTCTGCCACAAGTCACCTGGTGGCAGATTGCTGCCAATTAGACTGTACAAACATCTATCTGTCTACTCTCAGTACGGTAAATGGTTCCTTTAATACCTTCAACTCAAGGAGCAGTAAAGGAAATTTGCGTCTCTGGGGTTACAGTCATCTCAGAAGCTAGCTAAGACAAACATTTAAAATTACCTGGTGCTGTCTTCTCCAGTAACAAAGCTGAGATCATCAGAACCTGCTTGATCGCCCTCTGGAAATACTGCGCACCGCTCTAAGGCTGAAAAAACAAACAAAAAACCCAATAATCTTTACCAGGTGAACCTCCAAAACGGAGCAAGTTTGAGTTGTTAGGCCATCCTGCTGACGCAGCGTGGGACAGTTATTCAGGCCAAAAGTTAACTTCATCAAACATCAGCTGTCACCTTGTCTCACCAAGTTTTTAACTTGATCAGAAGGTTAAACCTTTTCAAATGAAACGTTAAATGAGTTTTTAAAATTAAACTGAAGTGCTCAAAGCACATTCCTGTCAATTAAGATGCAAGTTCATTTCTAAGGCAGTGGTTACCTCCCTAAAGTTAGCCTACTTACAGTGCAGATTCTGGTACACAGGGAGTTCCAATTCAGAAGAACAAGAGCTATGGGTTTTCCAACATCTCCTCTGGGAGACTATCCTAAACTGACTTCTCAAGGCTAGAAAGCGTTCCCTCTCGTGTTTTGATCTACTTTTAATCAGAAACCCAAGAGAACAGTTCCAAAGCTCATTGGCTCTTGGTTGAGTTTTAATATCCGTATAGCATCACTAGTAATCTTGGCCTTGGCAATAGTCTATATTCATGAGAGCAATGAGGCAAGCCTGAAGCGTTTGGAGAGATGTGCTCACACAGTCAATTCTACCTTCACTTGAGGACTGGACAGAAAAGGCATGGTTAAACCCCTCTGAGGTGGAGGTGGCATCCTCCTGCTCTTCATTTTCTGTGTCACATTCAATGTCACTATCACTGCTCATTCCTGGTAGGAGATGAAGGACATGCTTCTGACATATCCCAGCTGCAAAAAAAAAAAAAACCCAAAACAACAACACAAAACAAAAAAACATAGAGCAAAAACTTGTGGCAGCGAGTCCGGTGTAGCTCAAGTGTTCAACTTTTTCCACACTTAAGAGTTACCAATATCAATTACCAAAAGCTGGCAGGAGAACAAGAGAGAAAGAGCACATTCAGAGCTAAATGTATTTACCAAAGCACTAAGGAATTTGACAGAACATTCAGTCTAATTTTGCTATGCAGCTTAGCTCAAGAGAAGTAGTTCCAACTACGCTGAGTGTGAACTTGGGAATCTGCAGATTCTTCCTGTTTCAGCTACACTCCTCGGCCAGCCACTCAGCCTACCTCTACAAGTAGGGCAGAAAAAGTTAAAGGAGTGCTTGTGAAATGGATGATGTGACCCTTTAAGCAGATGTACTTACCAGATCCTTCAAGCTGCAATTTTCTGTTAAGTCTTATACTTAAAACAGAACTTGCTTTTCCTACAAGTAATTATAGCTGCAGTGAATCAAGGTAGCTTCTTTTGCTTTGTCAGAACTCAAGTATGCATTGACACCAGTCAAAAATTCACCCATTTGTAGTTCTGTGAGTGACTGAAGGGATTTGCTCTGTTCTTTTATTTTCCTAAAAGGTGACAGTCATTGCCGAAAGAAAGCAAGTGGCTAAGTGAGATGCCAACTCTACTACAGTTTTTCTTCCCTGAAAGGAAAATAATTGTAATATTTGTTTCCTGGGTTTTTTAACAATGAAGTATTTTAGTTTTTAAAACACTTTCCTATTAGACACTCTGCTCTAACAGGAGAGCTGCAGGAGCACATCACGATCACGCTGCAGTGACTAAGAGCAGAAATTCAGTTTTGTCACTGAGAGACCTTCTGTAAATGCCAACTCCTACACAATATTGCACACTGCAGATAGAGATGGATGCTGGCACCTTAATATAGGCTTTGCGCCACAATTCAGTCATTGAAATTCAAATTAGTGCAGGGGTGGAAGGCAGGAGAGTTTTAGCAAGATAAGAAAAACTCTTCTACGTGGACTTTCAAAAAGAAAAGGAATAATATTTTTTTCCAGCCTGCAAAGGATGCAGGAAGGGAGGGGGGGAAGTTTTCTCCAAGTCTCTAAGGAAAGTGGCTTACATACCACAAAACCTGATGCAAGAGAGACAGTAGAGAGATTCTAGTGCAGGAGTGGAGGTAGTTACCACTGCAGTTTGTCCCTGAAGGCAGAAGGCTTAAGAAAAGCCAAGGTCACTGACTATTATTTTAATTAGATAATTTATTATTTTTAATGCCACACTACTGAACAGTAAAGCAAAGATGTGAAGTCTTATCAGAGGCAGAAAAAGCAACTAGCAGTCCAAAGAAAGAGATGGCCTCCTACAACATTATCTGCTAGGTCTTCAGATTCCTACTATACCATAACATCACTATTTCTCCACAGATATCAGTGGGACAGAGAGCTTGCCTCCTCATTATACTACAGCTGCTAAGCGCTACAACAAAGTTCAACAGCCACGGAAACAATTTTTTTTCCCCCCTTCCCCTCCAAGCTATTTCCATTACAGAAAGGGATGATCATAGCCTGAAGTGCTGTAAACTGCATTTACCATGTACAATGTTTTATTTACCTTCTTCTGCCGCAGCTGAAGCACCTTCAGAAAGCATGCCCTGTAGTTCACCAGTTTCCAAGTTGTTCTCCAGATCAGCTGACTGCGTTTCTTCTGTATGACGTCCTTTAGAATTTGATCTTAAAAAATTTAGGAGACATACAGAAAGGCTTATTAGCGATGTGGCTTTAATACAGTTATGGAGATGACTCCTTCTAGTGCAATATCTAATTTCACTCATTTTAAGCCTCTTGCATGTCCATTTAAAATCCAACTGTTATTAATTTAGAAAAAAAATTAAGATCTTCAAAAATAAGCCTGGAAAAGTTTATGATGATTATTTTTCAAAGATGGTGAGTCTTGCTCATTCGGGGGGGGGGAGGGGGGGGAAGCCACGAGAACTCCATTTCTCGTTAGCTGCCTCTTGGCTAAACTATTTCAAAGTCATTATGAAATGAATGAAAAGTGGAGCCACAGTGAAAAATACTCTCTTAAGGAGGAAATCAAGAGTCATAACCTTTTTTTAAGAGGATATTTTGAAAGGAATAGCAGCAAAACAGGCAAAGGCTGCCTTTCAAATCAAAGTGGCAAACTATATCCACCGCTGATCAAACAAACAAACACACACACACCATAAAGGACTCATAACCTAGCTATAAAGCCAAAAATTGATATCCAGAAGGAACAGCAACCAAATAAACTTCAAAGTCATTCCTCTTCCTTGCTGCAAGCACCTGGCTTTAGTAGCTTCGTTATTTTCTTTCTAGATCAAGGGAACCAGGAGAGGAGAGAGGGAGAACAAAAAAGCCAAACCAAAACACCCTCCAAATCCTTACCCCAGTGCTCCAGCTTTTCTGGTCTTCTCTAGAGCAGCTAAGCCATTTAAGCCAGAAGTTCCCATATCAGAATCCAAACCTTCACAAGGTCTTTCCTCGGGCTTCGGCAGTGCTTCAGAAACATTACTGCCAGTCAGGGGCCTAGGAGAGTTATGTCTGCTGCTCGACTTGGAACTTCCTATGCCACCTGAGAAGATGGGAAGAGCAGCTCAAAGCACATTCAGTTTTATTTTATACACTAAACATCCACTTGTTTTATCACCAGTTAAGTTCCAAGTACATGTATGCACAAGCACACCTGCCCCACCTCACTCTTAAACCCTTACATTAAGTCACTGTCTGAGCAACGTATATCATTTTATATATGCTCCTAAACACACACACAGTCTCAGTAGCATATTGTGACAATTATGACATCCAATAACTTCTCTGAGCACTTAAATTTAGAGGGGCAAAAATACCTAATGCAGGAATTGGTATTAACTTTGCTACCACTCAAGGAAGTGCAGGAAACTCGGGAGCAGCAACACCAAACAATTCTTTTATCACACGTATCGGTTTTCTTGAATTCCCTTTAAGCCAAACCACAATTTAAGCCTGGGTCAGTACACTGTATCTGTCCCTTATACCATAAAGGTAGCTCCTGAAACATCTTTATTAAGAACAGAGGTGACATACAACACATACTTTTATGTTCTACTGGTAAGTCTACTGTGCGGCACTGTTCTACAGCTGATCAGCTATCAACACTCACTATACTTGAGAAAGGTCCCAGTCAAGTTTCAGTGAAACTTCAGTCTGTTGCCAAGTAAAGGACTTCCTGAAAAGCTTTGTGCAGATAGCAAGATGCATCACATCACAGACACAAAAACGACCTTGTTTACCTTCAGAAGTTTGACCATCTCCCTTTGAACGAAGATTACCATCCCCACAGTCCATAGCTCTTCGCAGAGACAGACTACCTGCTGCTCCAGATCGAATAGGTTTAGGTGAATTACTTTTCTTACTTGCAGCTGCAAAAATATTTTAAGATGTGACAAGTGTTCAAACTGCTGCAGCACTTTGTCTTCCTGCTTGTTTTAAGTGAGGTTAAGCTATATGAGCTACTAATTCAGTGTCTAAAAGAGAAAAAGTCTCATTTAACACTAACTCCCAATCCTGCACAAAACTCCGTCCACATCCTTCCCATCAAAGATGCAGGCTAGAGAAAAGGAGCTTAGCTAATAAGGATTGCTGTCAAGATTACACAAGTAATATACGCCTGTCGTACAGTAAGAGATCCTTCAGGAAGCCATCATCCAGATAGCTTCAGCCATAGTTACGCATGGCTTTCAGGCACAAGGTAGGAGACTTTTGAATAACTGTCCACTCGAGCTGACTACACCTCTTCATACGCCAGCATGAAAGTATAAAGGCTAAGGATATTCAAAACCATCCCTCAGCTCTTAAATTCAAAGTCCAATGTAACAGAGAACTTTGAAAAGCAAGGGTGGAAGGCATGAGACTCGCACTGCTTAGAGCTTCCCAAACTAACCATTGACTGAGCAGTGTGGATCCTGCTACCAAAACTCATCTGGATAGAGGAATGGAGAAATGGTAATTGGAATACCAAAACAGTTAAGTTCTGCCGTCACCCCACTCCATAAAGTTGGCAGATCTAGGCTGCCACGTGAGTCAGAAGATAGCTCCTGTTTTACAGGACACCACTATCTGTTCCTCTAGTTCCGGTGCAGACTGAAGAAGCTGCCCAGTGCCTTAGTAACCTTCACAGGATGAGGGATTTATCCACACAACACAAAAACTAGCGCTTCCAATGAAGTGGCTTGATCCTTCCTGGTTTATTGATGGCACCGTTCAAGGCTCCAAATTTTAAACATGCAATTATGTGTCCTCTAAATGTGCATCACCTGAGCAGAAATTCTCTCTGTTTTATAAAGGGGATGAAAAGCAAAGTAGGCCTTTGCTGGAGTTGCAAAAACCTTGTTTTGGAGGTGCATATTGAAGAGGATGCAGAGGAAGAAAAAACTACTCTATCAGTTCTTCAGTCCACAACAGATTTCCTACTCATCTTGGCTCCAAAAAGGCAAGCAATAACTCAAATCAAAACAGAGAAGGCTGGAGAAGCATCTCCCCAGGCAACAGGGAAGTGAGGGAAGACTGACAATCATTTGTGCCTCTATTCAGGAGCATAAGCAACAAAGGGCACCTACACAAGCTTGAGACTGGTATTCAAAAGATTCCACACTGGCTTACCAGTTCTGCTACCGGGACTCTAAGTGATAGTGTCTGAAGAGACTGAGACATCGGCATTGCTTTGAAAGAAGTCACCTTTCACTAGGCAAAGTCTGTCCAATGAGAACCTTGGCTTGCTCAAATTTTAGCAAGATTTCAATTTACTAAAATCTAGTAAGTCTGGAATTCTTTAATTTTGTTCACAGCAACCATCATTAAACCTCACAGATGAGCCGCATCTAGAGTGGCAGTCAACAAGAAATGACCTTCAGCTAGGATCAGTTTGATTCTGGATTAAACTTAGCAGGCTTCAAAACATTCTCACTGCATTAGGCATGCTACTGATTGTGGAGCAAAAGTTGTGGTGCTTTTGCTGGAAAAGGCTGAAATCAGTTTCAAAAAACATCTACTTATTCAAAGGTAGTGCAGGTTTTTAGATTTCTGGATTCTTACAACGGAATTTGAATATGAGCAACGAGGTCTATTTCCAGAGGCCTAGATATATAGATGTCAGTTGTATAAATGGTTTATAAGAGAGACATTTAAATCTCCCCTTCTCTACACACTTACGATTCCTTATGTAACAACTTGTAACTGAAGACTTTGTCAGTAGTTCCATTCCTATTTCTTGTAACTTGCTGCAGCTTTCTGTTCCACAGGCAGCTAGAGCACCCTGATCAACAGAGAAGAAGCTGGGTTGTCCATCACACGTGCCAGCATTATTGCTGCTTCTTACTTCTGACAGTTGGTTTTTTACATCAGACATTTTGCTTCGAACTTCAGCCACCTGAGTTTTCAGTCTCTTCAGCATCTTCAAGTCAGGAGGCACACGCCACATTGCCTGGTGTCTCCGCTGATCTCGATCTTTCAGAGAATAGGATGATGCTTTACCAAAGGAAAAGTTAAAGAACACAGCAACTAAGTAAAATTGATCTCAACTAAAACTTCACACCTATTTTTAACAGATAAATTGTAAGACAATTCTATCTTTTGCCCTGTTAGGGGCAAAATGAGGGATAGGGACACATTTCGCTGTACTAGTGTGGCACCACAATATTTAGGTTGCAAGTACTGCAGAGCCACCAAAACAGCAGATTTCCATTCTCTGCCTACTGTGGGAGGAGGGCCCCAAACTTGCTCTTTGGAAGAAGCAAGACTTCGGATACTATTGCATCAATTCTGATGATAACTGAGTTATTCTATCCCGCTAGACAAGCTTAGGTTCACAAGCCTGGTCACTAGTTAAATATAAGTTTTTATAAATTCCTCATATAGCAAACACTTCACGTTAACATAGAACTCAAAGAAATCTGAAACTAGGGAAGGAATTCCCTTGAGTACCTAACACCAGAAGATTAGATCAAAGAGTTAATACCTGGGTAAGCCTATGTGCTGCTTAGCAAGTAGAAGATCAACTTTGATATCTGTTTCAAGTGCTTTAGATTCTATAAATGCTTTACTGCAAATTCAGCTGGTTCAGAGCTGTAAATCCAAGTGGCTCTTAGAAACCTTTTCACCTTAGGAGATGAAGTTTGGCAAACTCCAAATATAACAGAAGCTTTCTCTTAGTTGGATGAATAAGCTCTGGGAACAGCCAAATCTTAAGAGGAGCTCAGCAAAAGAGCTAATTTCAACTGTGTAGACAGTAGCTAAAGATGACCAGGAACCCACTCAGCACACCAGTAAGCTTAATCTTGCTTGGGTAGCACAGCCCAAAATGCAATGCTCTCTCTCAAGGTCCTTTCATCTAAGCTTTTCCCAAGCAAAGTGCAGCTGAGACCTACAGTTCACATGCTGCTTCCCCCTTCTTACAGAACTGACCTCCATTTTTGGAAAGACGCATTATACATAGTTAAAAATTATCTGACTGTGCAATCTACCTGACTATTGCTGAAACTCTATTTATGTGACTAAGTTTAAAGAAAATCACAGGGGAAACAAATAGTTTGAGCTTTCAGACTACAATAATGCCAGTGTCATTGCTGTAGCAAGAGAAAGCATTTATCTGCAGCATATAGACTCTTATCTCTCTTCTGATCTTTAAGTCACCGAATAGCTGTTTCGGAATGAGCTGAAATAGGCTGTTGTGGTAGTTGGCCAATCAACTCCAAACGAATATTAACCATGATAAATGTATTACTGACGTTTGATTTAATTTTAATTCTTCACTAACAAAACAAGAGAAACACGTGACCTTCAGTAACAATCATGGGTGCCACAGTTGCCAGTTATCTTGCTTTTGTGGCACATAAGTTAATTGTTCTTCTAGCTTGACAGATCCTGAGTAACAAATACTCTTCAGAATCTTTAGTTATTTAAATAGCATCACTATTTTTTTTCTCCTGCTATTCTGATCTGTTCTTCTTCCACAAGTGCTTACACAAGCAGCTTTTGAGCTGCTGCTCCTTTATTTTTTTCCTGCCTTGAGCCTACATTCCTTTTGCCCTCTGCTTGCTTTTCCAGCTTTATTACTAGATTAATTTTTCTAATTCTGTTCTAAATGCCTTTTTCCATATTCCTGGAATTATTTTCTTATTAGCTTATGCTGTGCTCCTAGTACTCTTAACCACTAAATGTACAAATTGTGTGAAGTGAGAGGTGTCGCTGCTTTCTCAGCAGATAGCTGTTTTGTGTTATTTTGCCTTTTAATAATAACCTCTTCCAGAAAAGGGCTTTTCACTCATCTCCCATAGCAGCTTTTAAAGAAACTGCCTGAACTATTATTACTACAATGTTGCTACACAAAATAAATAGCCAGTTCAGTCACATCCCCCTAAAGAGATGAGACGCTCCTCACCGATACACACTTCCGGTTTTAGCTGAGTCATCTCGAGTCTTCAAACTGAGGTTAACCATTAAGACAGAGTGCGTTAGAGCAGGCACTAGGACGCAACGTACTGACTAGCACAGCTGAGGATATGGAAGTCTAGCTACCAATGAAAAGGACTGCCCATCATCCTCCCCCCCTCCTTCAAATCTGCTTCTAATTCTGGGACCGTGTTCTCAGAGACTTTTCCAAGTTGGAATCAAGTTATTTGGGATGTGATGCGCGCATAGTTTTTCTACAAAGGAAAGATATCAAACATAGGTTTTAAGCACAATTACCTCTGTTCTGCAAAAGAGAGGCAGGTGGACGTGGCTGAAGGCCCCAAAGGTTTTCCATACCATTTCTGTCTTTCAAATCCAACAAGTGGATTAAAATCAAGGGATCTATATCTAATAAGCTGCTACTAGCTGCTGAGCCTAGGGTACTTCCTCCCCGCCTTGAAGATCTTCCATTTGCATTGGCATAGCCATGGCTAGTACCTAAGGAAGAGTTATGGAGAAAGAGCGCGCATGTACATAACACAGGTGATGCATTAAGCTCCAGCACCCTGTAAAAAAGAAGAAAGCTGAGTTCTTCATCTAGAGTAGGAATGACAACATTCCAAGAAACTTAACAAAACATCAGCCTTATTTCATGGATTGATGGATTCAGAAAGCACCCCAAAAAGCAATCTGATACACTTCTAACTAAAAGCTTAAGCTAAAAAGCATCATAGAGCAAAACCAAAAAATAAAAAAAAATCATGAAGTAAAGTAATGTAAATCACTTAGTACAAAGAGCATTTATTCTAAAGAGATGTACATAAATATTCTAATTTTTCTATTAAATTTAGGAGAGGTCTTCACTTAAGTTCTGCTCTGTGCTTTAATGTTCCTGTTACACAGTGGCAAAGACCCTCAAAAGATCAAGAGAATCTTCAGAGAAAATAGGACCTGGGAGATTAAATCAGATAGCTTAGTAGAGTTCCCTTCCAACACACGTAAGTGACACTGCTAACGCTTCCGACTAGAAAACACTGCAAGTAGGCAAATGCAGGAAGCTTCTCTTAAGTGAAGAGATTACAAATACTGTGTTAGCTTTTAAAAGGCAGTTAAAAATAACTCTTTAACATCTCCTAAATAAATGGTATGTCTGCAGCCACTGTACAACTTCTTTAAATGATATGCTTCTGAAAGGAAACAGACACCTTCCTCAACTTCTTAACTCACAAGGAACTTTCAAGGAGAGTTAAGTTGCGAAACACCGACTAAAAGCAAGTAAGGCAGTTAAAGCACTTCCAAGCACTAGCAGACTTCCACAGTAGCATAAGTGACAGTTCTTGTCTCATTTGTGGTTATCTTTGTCATGACTGGAACAAAAAACATATTTGTTTCAGAATCTTGAGGAATAGATTAACCTCTGACTCAAAATATGAGCTCATCTCAAGACTGTAAAGTATCTTAGAGCACCTTTTCACTACTGCTCCTACTTGACTCTTAATAATTCTACACTTCATCCCCTCCACATAGTTCAAGTTTTATGGTGCATTAAAACCTAACTGAATATGTCACATGGTCAGAGGCCACACAGACATTAGTAAAGACTGCTTGTCAGTCTACATTTGACTGGAATGGAAGGGCTTTCAAAGAGGCAGAGAAGCTTCACTTCATAAGTTAGGACTTACGTACTACTTTTGAACAAGCACGTCCAGAAGATCGATCCTTTTCCCTCCCTCTTTTTTTTGTTGTTGTTGAATCAACGAGATGTTTCCACTACACTGCAATAATCAGTACACGCTACATGATGCGGCATTTCCAAAAACAGAAATGGCTGCAGAACACGCAGCTTGGCAATGCTTCCAAGAACAGGGAGGGAATCCAATAGCCTTTCGTATGTATGGGAGTTCTGAAGGCTACTTCTCATACCTGATGCTCCAGGAGTAGCAGCAGCAGCAGCAGCAGCATCCTCCATGAGATCTCCTTCTTCCAACTCCATGTTATTACTATATTCTACATCATTTTCACCAGACCTTAGGAGATGATTGGGGTGGAAAAGGGGAAATACAGCTATTAGCTCCTGTCAGCTCCTGTCAAACATTATGGCATTTATCTTGGAAAAAAAAACGTGAAGCATTGTAGATAGAATTTTCTGCATTCCAAACTACACAAATTAAACAAATTAAAGGGCATTAATTAAATAATTGACTCAGTAATTGAGAGCTAGTGTCATACATTTCCAGACTGTAAAAATCTGATCCTGCAAGCTTTTATAGCTGTACGTGTTACAACACATTTGAATATTTTATTGAAGGTTCTAGGATGTGACATTATCATCTAAGCTACAAAGTTTAAATTCTCTAGGTTTAAGTAACTTATCGTCATTGTGACTAGCTTCCTACTACTACACGCTTTTCTAATACCAAAGCTCTATTTTGTTAAAATATCAACTAGCATAGAAAGACTTCTCAATAGGGTTTCAGAATGGAACCTTCACAGAGCATCACTCATCAATGACAGAATACAATACTAAATAAATCAAAAGACAGGAACTACCTGCCTGAAAATTCAACATTTGGTGTTAAACATATCACTACTTATCGTTGCCAGCGCTGGCAACATCCCTCACGTCGCGCTGAAATCCCCCACGCAACATTACTCTGATATAGTGAATGAGTCAGCTTCCACCAGGGTACAATGACTACTCCCCAGGAGACAAGGTGATGATCTGGAAAGCGTTTTTGAAGTTACTCACATAGTTTCTTCATCAATATCATTTTCTTCAGTGTTACTAGTTGCTGTCGAACTTGCTGAAGAGCTGCTACCATCAAGGTGGTTTATTTCATCTTCTCCAGCTAGATCTACGTCCAGGTCACCATCAGAGAGTTCATGCTACAGTAACAATAGAACAGGTTTTTATATATACATACACACACACACACACAGATGAGTGTGTATATATATGTATATGTATGTGTGTGTGCGCGCACATATATGAATATCACTTCAATTGCACTTTAATGCATTTACCAAAAACTCTAAACAGAAACTCTCTCCTCCCAAAGGTGTCAAGATATCACAGGACTTTTGGAGGGTCCAAAAGCACAATAAAAGCTGGCAACAAACAGAACCACTGGATTTTTTCAACTGCAGCAGGGAAAGCTTTTCCTTGTGGTGGGATCAGGTAGCTCTGCTCTAGAGCATCTCTCCTTAAGTCATCTTTTACTGCTACCTCCCACACGTGTTATCTCCTATTTCCACATAGAGAGTAATAAATCTAATTCACAATTCAAAAGTTGACCTATATTTCCACTGCTATCCTACCACAAAAAGTTACACAGAAACAAAGAGGCATGAAAAGATGATCCCTACGTTAAAGTCTTCATGCTGGATCTTCTCCTCATCGTCTTCCTTGCTATCTCGCACTCCTGGAGCGGCAACATTCTCAAGTAGTACTTCAGCACTTTGTCCAGGTTTCTTTGATCTGGTTTCTGGACCATCATCATTCTGGGGACTAAGATGAGTGTCTGGAGGTGAAATGCCTCGTGATTTCTGGGTCCGGGAAAGTTCAATTGCAAGCCTCTTAAATATTAAAAGGACATAAAAGTATATATAGAAGATAACAACGGAGCCACACCATCATCTTTTTTTTTAATTTGCATATATATTATTATATGTCACTATTAAACTAACAATAGCTATCCAAGTAAACAAATTGAACTTCGTAACCTAAGACTGGTCAGTAAAAGGTGAACATGAACATTTAACATCAACATACATCCCACTTACCTCTTTAAGGTTATTTATTTGTTGGATGTAACTTGTCTGAGCTGCTTCCAGCTGAGCAATGTACCAGTGTTGATCTCGACACTTTTGGAAGAAGGTCGGTGAGCGCACTTGGAACCTTCAAAACAAAATTTGCAAAGTTTCAGTTTTGTTCTGACAAAGTTTGAAAAACCCTGCATAAAAACATCATACAACATGAAATTTAGTAATAAAGTAAACTTAGACAATAAGTACTTCTACATACTAAGTATCTCAAATGCATTGAATGGTAACAGCAAGTATTTTGTAGGAGAGGCAATTATAGGAGAGGTAGTCGTCTTCACAAACTGACACTAACAAAACTGACGTGCTACAAAGCACTTAACAGGAGCAAGGGTGGAGCAGTGTAGAGAACATCTGAAGTAGCTGAATCAAGTTTCTGTATTTAGTCATAACATTGCAATTTCCATTGACAGCATTAACTCTGTTGCACCACAGACTTCCTTCATTCATTCCCAAAGCTCTCCTATGCTCACCAAAACTGTTTCTAAAGAGGGGAAGAAAATGCATTTTTCCTTCAATTCAGTTAACTACAGATTTCCAACCCAGGCTTGTTAGTGTCAAGCACAGCTTCACCTCAAAGAAATACACAAACTTCCCTCAACTCCCTTCAGCACATTTTCTCCTTTAAAGCTTATGACACTGAATTCCGTTTATGATAAAATATGTCACGCTTATTTTATATTCAACTACTTGATTACTTCCTATTTTAGGAATGTGTGATTTTTTTGCAAAATGATAGCAGAAAAAAGTCCCACTAAGTTGCCTTCTTTACCTTAAAATCACAGTATCATTTTGTCTGTTTAAATAGCCTTCATTGGCTAGCAAGTCTAGACGAAAAAATCTGTTGTAACCCCAGCATTCTCCAACTTCAAAATCAGAGGCAAACTCTCGAATTATGTTTTTAGCTGGATCATTGGTGGACTGGTGAACCATTTCCACGCGGTACTCATACCTAAGCAGAGAAAGATTGCAGGGATTAATACCAAAACAAGAGAGACATCACAAAGAGCTGAAGCCATCAAGTTTAAGAGAACTATACTTTTTTGGGAGGCTAGCATTTCCAGCTGAAGACGTGATTCAGTCTTAAAATTTTATCGAACACTTATGCAAACACCATTGGCGGAAAGATGTAAAGAGAGTAGTCTGATAAACCAAGCCTAGGACTCAATACTGGGAGTCAGATATTCTCATTTGTTGTACTACCAGCTTGCTGTCTACCTTCGACAAGCCACTGAACACCAACTGTAAAATATCACCTTTGGGCATGATTCAAAGCTCAATGGACAATAGAAATCACTCTATTCTTTTTAATAGGCTCTAAATAAGTCCCTGGCAACTCTACAGAACTGCTCAGGTCATTCTTTGCAAAGCTCTCCAGATGCTTTGGCAGTAAGTTTTCTTACTTGGATGTCTCTGGCAATCCAGCTGACAGCTCCAAGAACACAGACAGGTAGTAGCCCCGTACCACTCCGTTCCCATCCTGAGAAAACAAACAAGCAAACAAACAAACCCACAAGTTGAGAGATAAATCTTTAAAAATAAAAATAAAAAAATTAAAGCCCAAAACAGACAAAATCTACTTCCACACACCCTTGAAGTGTCAGAAAATAGCTTCAATTCAGAATTTCTAGATAGCCCATTTTGTATACTACAGTTTTGATTTTTGTCTTCTGTGACCTAGAACTCTTACTGTAACTTGGATCAAGGTAGAATTCACACCTGGAAGCAGACATGCACTCTAGTATTTGTATCTCAGATATAAACAGCCATCTCAGAACACAGCTTAGGTTACTCTAACATTTTAGCAGTTCAATTAAGTACAAAACTGAATAGACAAACGCTTGTCAACGTGTTGGAACAACATTTATGTAACAGAACATAGACCAAGCAGTGAAGAAAGCTCACAAAACCTACTCATCGGTTTATTATGGTCCAATTCTCTCAATACAAACTCTTAGCGTGAAAACAGCTCAGGTTAAACATTAGTTCTGAAATATTTTACATACAGCTGCATTTGAGAGCCACTTCATTTCTGAAAGTGGAAAGAATAATTTATTTTGTTCAGAAAGACATGCAACATGAAAAAGTTAGGTCAATTAACACAACTTAAGAATCACCAGGATTCAAGAAAAATTGTGGCAAAACCTGCATCACACTCACCTTAATCAAGGATGAAGAATGGCTCAACTTGAATCTTCTAGGTTGAAGAAACTTTTCAACTTACCACTTCAAAAATAATTTTAATGCCTTTTGACAATGCACCTTGCATAGCCAATCCTGAATTTAAAATACTCTGAAAACTTACACAGCAGTCCACCTCTGCTCTGCAGGAATACTATCCTGTGCATATGTGGGCTTGACAGATGAATCCAGTTCTCTGAGGATCCCATTTAAATGACTAACAAACAACAGAAGTTGTACTCCACCACTAAACTCATGAAGATATTTCTCCAAACAAAGCTATCAGAGCAGCCAGAGCTTTCTGGAAGCACTGACCAAACTAGTGGAATGAAAAAGATCACACTTTATCGGTTAACATTCCAACACTGACACAGGTACTGCTTCAAAAGTCTGAATATTCAGCTCACTGAAAGGACATTGGTACAATACACACGTTTTAATGTCAGCATTTCAGGAATGTACAATCAGGAAAACAGCTTCCCCTTCAAACAATACTCTGTCCTTCCCTCAACTTCCAAAATAAGTACTGTTTATAAAAACATAAACATGGTAAGTTAATCTAGATCTCAGTGCTGCAAGAAGCACAATAAAAAAAAAATAATCACAAACAAAAGGGTAGAAATACCTATTAAGGTTGCTATGACATATTTATAAGACCCACTTTTAATTGCTTTTAAATTAGCCAGATTAACTGTACTGAGAATGCTCATACTGGATATCTGGAGGCATAGAAGGAATGCTCCAATAGTTGCTGACTGACAACTGCAATCTTATTAAGTTTTTTTTCCCCATACAGCTTTCTTATATACAACATCTCTTTTCTCACGAGAAGGCTCTAACCAATGTTTCTCTACAGGACAAGTACATGCGTGCTGCTTAAGTGTCTTGGATGGGGTAACAATTCTAGTTGAACGTATTAACTCACTGGATAAACTTTTAACCTCCAGCAAAGTCCTGACACTTGAAGAGGCGGACTGTAAACAGGATCTGCTCGTTGACGCAACGTACTATGGAGAAAAGAGAAAAAAACGCTATTGAGAGAAAGCAAAACCCTCCATGAGGGAGTAAGCTGCATATACACTTACACTCTGGAACTGTCCTTGCTGCACAAAGAGCACGTAACAGCATGTGAGGCCCACGCAAAACATTAAGCATTCATACAAATATATGTATTCCTTGCCAAATTGTTCAATCTTTCAGAAGTTGTTCGCTTTTATCATGGAACATCTTTTTAAACTATCAGTTGAATTGGAGTTAATTGTTGTTCAGTTGTTACTTAAAGAGATTTTGATTGAATTCCTACAGCTTATTTTGCATCTAACAGTTTTCAGAGACTATTCAGTGTCTTAAACAATATTAAACATGTACAGAAGAAACAGAAAGAGCTTCCTGATATTCACAGTAACTTCTAAAGATACATTCTTACCTGAAGTTTTCCAAGACAAAGGTGGTTGAGTCATAGGCAGGAACTAATTCACTAGGGAAAAAAAAAATATATATACATATTAATTGAATAACATCACATTAAAAATCCCAACTTCTGGACTCCTCAGAAGCATTTAAGATGTTTTAGATTACTAGATCCACCGAAATGCACTAAAACTATACTTGGTTTTTTTCAGCACTTCTGAAAATTCCACTCATGAGCCTTCTCCCCAGCACCTCTCCATGTGATACCACACATCAAAGCAAATGTTTTACGCTATGGTCAGGAAGGAAGAGCTGACAAAAGTATTTAAAGACAGTTAAGAGGATTTGCCCTTTTGCCTGTGAAGCCTAATAATCTCCTAACAGAGCAATTTGTATTGTAAAACTCTGATAGTTCTATAAAGGATGGAACTGTTGCATGGCTGAAAGAATAAAGCTAAAGTGGTTCATGTTTCAGAGATTACTGCCACTGGAAAATGCATGTTCAGTTTTAAACTCTTTTCAGAGAGACTTTTAAGTACTCTTTTCAGAAAACACTTCAAGGTATAGTTTTCACATTGCACTTACAGTTTTGAAATTGCACTTCAAAGACAGACTAATATTTGCTAGAGAACACAAACTGATTTGAGGAATTCTTCTATGATTTCTCATACTCTCAATTTTACAGAGACGCTTTGCAGCCAGCTATCCCTAAACTCTGACTTCTTCAGAACCCAGCACTAAAACTACTCTTTTATGAAAAGGAATTGTGTTAGGAAGTGGTTTTGGCTATATAGTCTGAATTAAGGTGACCTGCAGAGGTATCTCATGAGAGCGTTGCAATTATACACTGAACGACCCCGATAATAAGACAAAAAGGGCAAATCAGTAAACTGAGTGTAAAAAGAGACGTTTTTAGCCAACTGGAGCCCATTGTTCTGATTCCACAGCAGGGACGATAGATTTATAAAATAAGCCCTGCTGGAATAGAAAAGCCTTCCGGTGGACATTGTAAGAGGAGTAAGTTAAGCAATTTGTCAGTGTACAAATCTCAGTGTACAAATCTCAGTGTACAAATCTCAGTGTACAAATCTCAGTGTACAAATCTCAGTGTACAAATCTCAGTGTACAAATCTCAGTGTACAAATCTGGATTCAAATTCAGCCAGAGGAAATTGAATTTCACCCTGAGAAAAGGACAGAATAAAGCTACTCCACAGATTATCACCACCAATGCTTGCATGGCTGGGGAGCATGACTCCCCTTCACTATACGTGGAGTTAGGGAATCTTTCTAGCAACTCAAGCATTTATTGCTCATTCTTCCAAACCCACATGTTAATATCTGGTGGTACATCCCTGCCCTAATTTTACAACAGGCTTGCACTTATCAACATCCAACTACCTTCCAGAATCACTAGACCATCCTCCTCCACACAATCAAAATCTGTCCTGTGGGACAATCTTCAGCAGTTTTGGAACTTTTTGTACAGCAATATGGGAAAGAGATAAAACTCTCCTCCAAGTTACTGTAAGCATTTTTAAAAAACAAAACAAACAGTTCGAAGATAGCTTTCAAGTTCAAACTACAACACAGAGGAAACGCACTGCTTACCTTGTGAAGTCCGGAGGAACCGGAGTAGTGACAAACGAGGCCATGGGTTTCCGATGAACCTGCTGGAACATCATGAGGATCTCTGAACTCTTGGATATCAACTCACTCTTACTACATGATCGTAACTGTATGAGAAAAAATAGGAAAAACAAAAATCCATATGTCATTAGCAGAAACCACAGATTTTGACTGTATTTGTTTTTAAACAAATTAATTGCATATTAAAACACTGCCTGCCACAGCTTCAGAAAGATTAGCCGTGACGCAATCCCAAACAATGTTCAAATTTTTTTATATTTTTAAAAAATATTTCTCTTGAAACTGTCAGCTCTTAAGACTAAGAGTTTGCTATGATAGCTAACAGTGACATCTTCTAAAATTCTTATTAAGAAATTAAAATGAATACTCTGATTCTGTCTCACTCCAAAGGCCGTGCAACCTACTTGGGAAATCCTGAGTACTGAAGACTCTCTCAACTTCTTAAACGAAAATTACAGTTTACTATGTACTTCACTTAGATCTAAAGGATTTATGTATACATATGCCCGATTAATACCAAGTCACACCTTTTACTGTGCTTAGACAACAATAGCAGAGTAGATCAATCTGCAAGTGAAGCCTAATTATGCACTGGGATAGTTTTGTTCAATACATCACGATATGCCAAAACAAGGTCGTGTGACCTCAGACAGTCTTTTTTACATTTCAGTTGTTCCTTTGCTGCCTCATTGCCAAGCACTGTACTTTTGTTGTTGTTGCTTGTTCAACTGAATTTGAACAAAGCAAAAGCATATATTATCTTAAACAGAAGGCCATGAAAATGCATTTAAATCCACTTCATTCCAGATGGCTTACAGGACCAAGCATGATGACAAAAGTCTTTTCAAAATCTGAAGGTTCAATAAATACTTTTGTACAAATCTAATGTTATATGTTCCTGGAATAACTAGTACTGTATATTTTAAACCTCTTCACTAAAGGAGACAAAGCTATTCTGCTTCTCACTTATAGCTTATACATTGGAAAAACATCTCTTACGCTTACCGTTCAAGCTTTCTGCCAAGCTTAGGTGAGACAAGTATATACATTTAAAAAAAAAAAAACACACACACACACACACACATTATTGCTATGAATTCTTTGCATAATTCTACTACTTCCCCCAAAAGAACATGAAAGTGAAAGCCTCTCTTGACAAAGTCATACGTAATTACTTTAAACATGCTGAGGTCTAAACAGTTGCCAGATAGCTGCATCTTCACAGAACCTTTTCAGTTAACAAGTTTTTTCTCATATTTTGGAGGGAAAAGTCCTGCTTCTCTAGTTCCAATTTATTATTATTTCAATGATTTTTCTACAGAAGAGAAGCCGATCTGCAGAGTCACATATGCACCAGCACGACTGTTCAGAAAGATACCGAAGGTCCTCATTTGGGTTGCAATGTAAATGAGAAGTAATTCTTGAATAAGCTATAAATAAAGGGCTCTCAAGTAGCCCAAGGGGGGGGGGGGGGGGGAAGAGCCAAAGCACAATATGTAGAAGCATTCACCCTCCTGACCTCAACAATTCCTCCACATGACATTCCATTACGGGTATAAAATAAATAACTTAAGTGCAAGGAGAGCACATTAATCCCTGCTCAGGTAATGAAGCCAAGTTAGCATTTTTACTGAAACAAAAGCAGTGGAGGGGAATGAAGAAGGAATACAGAACAAGAGGCATAACTCAGAAAAAAGCTTTCTTCCCCTCCCGTTTCAGAAGTTTTTATTTTTTTCCCCCCTGCCAGAAATCTAAAAAGCTAGATACTGCTGAAGGAAAATACAGGATGCAGTAACGGGGAAAAAAAAACCTGCCATTTGCTCAGAGCAAGCATAAATTGTTCAGGGCTAGTAGAATTTGAATATTCCATTCAAATTCAAAAGCCAAACTTGCGTTGCTAGAAACAAAATGAAAAAAAATCATATCACGTCAACTTCTGGATGGGACTAAAAGAACTAGAACCATTTCAGTTTTCCTCAATTGCACAAAGTGAAACAGGACATTTTTGTTTATTCTCCACTTATAGCCATCACTATTCATAGGCTGCTGGCAGCTGCAAAACTGACAGAAATTAGCCACACAGTCCAAACGCTAAGCTAACTTAAACAAATGCACAACTGTGCAATTTTACATGACATTGCTAGTAATCCCTGTACTAGTTTTTCAAGCAACAGAAGAGAACACCTTTCATTATTTCCAGAAGACATACCACTTGCTTTTAAGAAGAAATCGTACAACCTAGGGCCACTTAAATACAGAGATACCTTCAAGAAACAGCTCTATCAATTAAGAGTTAAAAAAAGATAGAAGGCTGACTGATGATACATCTATGTAACATCTATGTAACTTTCAACATTTCAACTCTTTTCATAATCACCTGATGTTCTACTTCCTGGAGCAGGGATTCCAGAAGTTCAGTTTCTTGGGTAAGTGATGTCTTTTGACCTGTTTAAAGCAAAGGAAGATAAAAAGACATACTCACTGGATTTTAAGAAGTCTAGCTTTTTTTCTTCCTGGAAGCTGCCCCAAAACCTAATAAGGTAAAGGATTTCTAAATATACCAAGGTTGATTGAGAAAGCATTTTAAAAGTAAGCCTACGTTTTTAATTAGAGCTGTAGTGAAGAAGTCACCTGAGGTTTAACACAGTAATGAAATATTATTTCTGGGACAAAAAGAATAGGTTTTTTGTTTGGCGGCACTTTTTTGGACAAAGAAAGGCAGGTTTGACTTCACTGAACTTGCTCTCATCCAGCTAAGTCTCCTTTTTATTAGCTGACATTTTTCTCTTAAAAGCCACTGTTTCTCTTGTCCTTTGATGTTTAAGCATTTTTTTCCTTTAAAAAAGAACAAACAATATTTAAAAGTGTTTGTGCATTCCAACTGATGTTAAGACTGTGATAAGAATAGACACCTACATCACATGTATCTGTTCTCTGTCATGAGGATTTGAAATCTTTGTTTCTATCATGCATTCAATACCTGAAGAGCTTTTAGCAGTCCTTAGAATAAAGGTGCTACACGTACAAAATGTTAATCTGTACATACCAAATAATTAGGACATTCTAAAACGGCTTTCAGACTGATCTTCAATCAGTACACACCAAAACAAATCTTGCAATTGATATGTAAGAATTCTAGGTTTATTCTAAAGCAGGCATTTAAAATACTGATAGGAATTGGAAGAGGAACTTGAACTATGTCTGATATACATTTCTTATCTTTTTTTTTTTTTTTTTAAATGGGAAGGAACTATGAGAATAAACGTAAGCATCATCAAAACCGAGGACATTTTCCAAGCACGCACATGTCATTTTTTGGAAGGGGAGGAGGGAAGTGGGGAATTTCAAGCACCAGAAAAAAGTTTTCAGCACAGCTATTATTCCCTTACTTTTATTTTTGAAATAAGCTGATAAATACAAGGTCAACGATCTATTTGTTCATGCACTTTCATCTACTGGTTGTGTAGCTCACAAAACTAAGGTCATAAGTATAACATTTCAAGAATGACTAAAGAAACTGATGTCCCAAAAGAAGTCACCTTTATTATGTGCTTCTATCAATGCATTTAAGAAAGTGAAAGCATGCGTGCAGAAAAAACAAGACACAAGCTAAGCAAGCCGAACAAAGCATATACACAGTTACTAGTCAACTGAGGAATATAATCTAGATCTCCTGACTTCACCTGCTAGTCTATTCATTGAAAGCTGTCTCTTCACCTAAAATCATTTTTAAAAAGTGTTGCTTCTGCAAGCTTCAGTACCTGTAAACGTACCACCTATCTTCTCACCTATGTTATACCAAAGGAGAGCTAAAAGGACTAGCCTCAGGGTAGCAACAGCCATCAGGAACCAAACTAGCAGCTCTGATTCCAGATGCCCACACTCTCATTTGTGGACAACGCTGCCTCTATGTATGGTTCTGTTGTTCATCATAGATAATCATAAATAAGCAATTTTTTAAAAATAACGTTACGAGGAGAAGATATTACAAAGATGTTCACAGACAAATATGTACCTCCTAGCTAATAAAAACTTTTGTGTAAACTCACTTTCACAACTAGGTGAAAAGTACTAAATATCTTCCAATAAGAGGTACATTTTCTCCAAGTTACTATACAGGACTTTCTAACAGAACAAGAACAGGTTTGGTTGCACCAAACAATTTAGAGCTATAACACAGTAATTACAAAATTAACTAAAAGCCTTGCTCTGCGTAAACGTTTTCAGTCAGCAGTTTCCTGGCTTACTGCTGAAAAGCGTGCAAGGAGTCATACTCTTAGGGAAAAAAAGTTCATCTGTAGATTTACACATTATTGATATAATGCTCTCACTCGTAACAGATGAGGCAAATACCTACCCATTAACGTTATAAGCTTATTCTTCAGCTGAGTGTCTAACCGGGCAATCATCATCTCCACTGCATTTCTGATTTCCCGAACCCGTTCATCCTTTGCACTGCGCACTGCCTCCACATTCCTCTCCTAAAACAGGATTCAGAAAGAACATGTACACAAAGAAAGCCTTCACACTTCTGCGCATCTTTTAACTCACTTTACACGTAGACTCCACTCTCTCAGATCAGGGAGATGCCTAGACATCCTCTTGAAGCTGCCTCACTCCTCCTCCCAAGCCCTACTTTTTCCATTGGGGGGCGGAATACCTCATCCTACAGAAGCTCTCATGTTTAGAATGAGAAAATAGGGAATTATGTTTAGACAATCTGTATTACAGTCTACTCCAGAGGTCAGTCTAAATGCTTCATTATTATGTTGTAAATATCCTTCCACTTTTATTGAATAAGTAAGTGTGCCCTCTGGTGGGTTAACCAAAGGTTAACAATAAAGTTAGAAAAACATTTGTCATTACAGAGACGTTTGCCATTTCGGGACTTTTCAGTATCAACATTCATAAATACAACCACCAGTTTCTTTTCTGCAAACAGAACAGCATAGGGAAGCTGTTACCTTTTTGGTAACAGCAATGATCTGATTTAAATTGTGCCCTTCATTCTTGAGCGATCCTCAAAACATTTTACAAATACTTCCAAGCAACCCATTTGGTGATATAACATGGCCACATTTGAGCTAAAGCAGAGCTAACCTACCAGTATATGCTGCAGACAAATACATGAACAATACTGTAGCCAAGAACCACGCAAAAAATTCTTGACAGGTAAGACGTATCTATGCAGTACATCTGGAATATATTTTATTTGCACGACTACATAATACACGGCCCCATATTCAGCAGATTTTTCCTAGAATACAAAATCTGTATTGCTTTGTTGGAACTTCAACTGAAACTGCCAAGGCCAAACTTGTCAGATATATGGAAACTTCTGGCACATTTACCACTATGGAGAGGAAAAATGTGGCACTAGGTCTAGGTAGTGAACTGCTTTATTGAATATAGCCCCTCCTGTGGACTCAAATATACTTTTAGTTTATTTTCTTAAGGTAAGAAAAATAAGCTAGGCTACAATAATGCATTTTTATTCTGGTTTAGCCACACTCAAACACAAGAGATTGCACTCTATTACAAGTGTTAACAAAAACACGTCTTTCAAAGAATTGCACAACTCTAGCTTTTAGATAGCATATACCCAAAGAAAAATCTCCTGCTAGCTAACTCACCTATCTTTTTCTGTCTGGCAGTTACAAAAGCAGCATCAAGACTGTGCCGATCTTTCCATAAGTTATAATAAGAGTATCAAGAGTACAACTAAGAAGTGAAAACATCTCTCTATGGGATGATCTGACTACCTTCACAGAAGTAACAGCACACAGGTGCAGAAAAGGCCATGAGTGTATGAAATAGTATACTATTTCCATTTCCCGCTTCACAGTTATTCTTTGACAATAGAGCACTACAGGAAAACCTAAGGTTGTCTTTGATTAATTTCTTACCACTTCTTGCACTAAACTGATCAATTCCATGAGTCTTCTCCTAAGCTTTGCCACTTCTTCATTTACTTTTGTGACATGCTGCTCATAAATTTCTGCCAGTGGCTTAAAAGTATGTCCTCCGTGCTGTTGAAAGAAAAAAAAAAGGGAGGGGAAGCACTGAATAATAGAGTATCCCATTTTAACTTAACTCCATCCCTATTAAATTATAGAGAGGGGAAGAAAACCTCCTAGTGTATCACTCAGTTTGGAAAAGCTCCAAAGCAGATTGTATGTAGGAAGTCTGTCTTTCACTTCCCTTCACAAGAAGTCATGAATTTGGCTTTCATACCATCAAAGCTTCCTGTCAAGAGTTATTTAAAGTCCGAGCAGTCATCCAAAAATAAACCACTTCATTCACAGTGCATATCTTCAACAAATCAAAGATAGAAGTTTTTTTTTTTTTTTAATTAAAACACTCTTCCCAAACAAATAGCACAGTTTTAGGTACATTCAACCACTTATATTCCAAAGCATGACAGGCAGCTCTCCTCAAAATACTCAACTGAAAGGATAATATAGAGCATGGTGAAGTGTTTTACTAATAAAGCTTTGAAGACACTCAAAGTTATTGCCCATGATATTTAAAATCACCCAACCTTTATCTATATTCTCAGAAGTTCTCTTTCTTTGCGCATAAAGTTCTCATTGCCATCTTTAGTTTGACCAAAGTATCATGAAATTTGTAACAAGGAAGATAATTCTGATCATCTCCTTTCACAAATTTCAACTTGCTTCTGTATTTAGTAACAGCAAATATTGCTTTTCAAACCTAGATAAATTTTTTACGCACATAGGACAACTATAGTATTTGCATGGCAATTCAACAGCCATACCAACAGTTTCATGACAATTCTATTCCTTCAAATTGCACTCAAACACAACATAGTCTCCTATTGGAAAATAACATATGCACATATGCGAATCTCTTCTTACCATTCCTCCCCAAAGTGCACACTGGTGACAGATACACTTCTTACAGGTCCAGCAGAACACACTAAGTTTTTCATGATGGTTTTCACACCTTAAACAAAGAATACACACAAATCATCAACAGAAAATTGTCAGAAATTTTCTTTGAACGTAAGTGTTCTACAAGAATACTCATAGTCAATTCAAAACCTTTTGTAAAATACATGCTGTTCTTAGCACCCCTTCAATGTTTGTGAGAGCTACAGAGCTAAAATTGGGTTTGTACCCAGCAGATAGAAGATTTCACTGAATCTGGCCTGAAATTCTGTAAGTTAGTATCTCACATCATTAAAACACCAACCAAGAACTGCAATCTGCAACTGAAAGTAACTGCAGTAGTGCCTCATAAGTTTTTTGGCCAAATTGACGCTTGTCAGTCCTTAAAAGTTTCATAAACAGGATCAATGAACAAACTGAATATAGACCAGACGAGACCTCCAGCACACGGCTCTCCCTCCCTCCTCCAATAGGTTTTGGGAATTTAGGGAGCAGCCAGGTATGGCACACATAATTAGTCCCTGTCCGTTGTTCAACGCTTCTGCTCATTCTTTTCTCCTTCAAATCTTCAGAATATGTCTCAAAAGACAAAACAGCACTGATAATAGAAAAGTAAGCTTTTCTCCTGGTTTTATTATGTGCTGAGATACCAAATCGGCACTCACAATCTTAAATGGTACTGCCAAACAAAGAAGGCATTGAGACAATACATTTGTTTCAGGTGTATAGTCCCTAAGAAGGGCTATGAGCCATTTGCATTACTACCTTTCATCTTTCCCATATCTCTCATTTAAAACACATCGACTCAAACTAGAACGAGTATAGTTTTCTAGGCAAAGACGTTTAAGACCTTTTCTCACTGCAACTAAGTATGACAGAAATGAACTCCAACTTTTAGTCAGAGAGCGTGAAACAGCATTGCTTTTGTCTGTTAAGCCACAGCACGCTTTAGCTTTTAAGTAATCAACAATTATCAGTTTGGTCCCTGATTTTAAAATGAACTGGAACTAAATGCCCACTCATGTAAGACAAACTCCAAAACCCTTTGTGTGAAGAATGTTCCATTTACTTGTCTTTTTCGTTTTCTTCATGCTTGGTGAGATTGCACAGTTGAAGTGTATCAAGTTGTTGTGTGACTTCTTCTGCCCAACGACAGTTGACCAGCTCTCGTAGCTGCAGTGGGGCTCTGCAAGAAGCGTTGCTGAAGTTAGAGCAAAAACACAGCTCCAGGAGCATAAATGAAAGCAGCAATGAAAACTGATTCATCTCATCAAT
Source organism: Struthio camelus (assembly GCF_040807025.1). NCBI lineage: Eukaryota > Metazoa > Chordata > Aves > Struthioniformes > Struthionidae > Struthio > Struthio camelus. Next base: position 18,433,901 of record NC_090957.1, read on the forward strand.
TCCACTCTACCAGGAAAGTCATAGGCATAAACAGAGATATCAGAGCTGAAGCTATAGTGGCGATTTCAGGAAAAAAAAAAAAAAAAAGGTTAGAAATGTGATGTTGTAAGTTGATTTGCTTTTGTTATGTAAAAACAATAAAACATGGAATAGGTACATGAGGAACCCAAGAACTATTCCCAGATTTGTTAGTAGACTGCTGGATAACACCAGGCAAATCATTTCATTGCTCAGGGCTTCAATTTCGCCCATTATTCAACTATCCTCCTGGTAATGCTTCAGTTGTCCCCTTCGCAGGATGTAGATATATTTACCTCCTTTCAAGCATTTTAGACCCATTGATTAAATACTTTAAAAACTGAATATTAAGTTCTGTAGAAATGGTTGGTTGTTTTAAATACTTCCCCTCCCATCAGGGCAAAAAAAAGTCTTCTCCCCTCCACTGGAAATATGTTTTTGGTCTATACTCAGGAACTAGAATTGCTAAGGGGTGCCAGTGCTGGGGGGAGGGGGAAAGGACTGTTTTGCATTTTAAAAATATAGTTTTTTAAACTCTCAGACACTCCGCAACACATAAAGTAAGTCTCACAAACTATAGATGTAGATCTAAAAAAAAAAAAAAGTACATGTTTCAGTCTGAAAACTTAAGTTCCTGCTCTCTGAATCCTGCAAGAAGAATATGAAGAGTTCTAAGAGGAATACCTTCTAGTTTTTCTTATTAGATCAACTATAAACATTAAAAACAGTGGTGCAGCAGGGTAAGAACAAAGATACTGCAGAGCTTACTAGAACATATGTTAAAATAAATATTATACCAGTGTAAGTTTTTATACTATGTTACAGGCAGTTTTCAAAAATCAAATTTAAAACTTTTGTGACACTTAGAAAAAGACAACTCGTTAACTAACAGGACAGTACATCCAATTTTGATAATTTATTTCTGATATTAGAAGCATCTTACCTACAATGAGGGCACTGAGCTCTTTGTTCAGTCAGCCAACGCTACAAAGAAAAAAGGAGAAACTTTTTAAAAAGCAACGGTGAGAAGTGCAAGCAAGCTACCTTTTACTGTTAATTCAGAGTTATTTTATTACAGTTTTCCTGTATTTTTCCTTATTTATAGATTTGTAGATCTTTGCTTAACCGCTTAGTAATGCAAGAAGCTGCTATTTATATCTTAATAACAAATCAATCGCTCTTTTCTTTGTTGTCAAAGACACTTTAGTTAAACTTAAAAAGAGAATCTTCAGGTACCTAATATTCCATGAGAAAACCTACTGCAGATTCCCACAGTTATAGACTAAAGAGCACGTTTCAACAAAAGAAAGCATAAGATATAGCAGATGCATTTTTCCTACTCTAGATGTTCGTCTTCAGGGTAACTTATTTCTTTCTTCTTGGGCTACTTACAACGCAAGTAATAAATCTGCAGTCCAATTATCAAATCTATATAGACTGTTCGAATGTTTCTCTTCCAGAAAGTTTCATTCAAAGATAAGTAGCTCAGGAAGGAACTTCAGCAGTCCAGTATAACTTACACATTTTAAAAAGTTCAGCAATTGAGAGGCTTATCTTTTGTCAGCTCACTACTACGCTTAAAGGTTCTCCATGAAAATATCTGTTGAAACTATCTCTTGCCACACACCAACAATAGGTCATCTAACATTCTTTTTATGTAGCATGAATACCTCCCATGTAGTTCTTTGCAGAGCTTTCAAAGAAGGTGATAATTGTTTACTTTGAGCTCTGGAAACACTATCCCAGGTCTGAAAACCTCAGCTGAACCCTTATTTAATCCACTACACATAGCAAAGTCTGGACTTGGAACTTAAGTATTATATATTGGTAACTATCACCCTAGTAAGTGAATTAAAATACTCTGGATGCTGCTTCAGCCTACTATACCAGACTCCCTCAAGAAGGCTTTAACAAGTGTGTGATCATGTCATACCAGGTTGGTAACTATTTTCAAAATGTATTTAACAGGATTAAAACACCTCCAAGATGACAGGAAATGTTATGACCTTTCAGTGTTCCATACAGACATCTGAAAGATCAGTATTTGCTTTCTGTTCCAACTTCTTCCTCTGTCCATATAGGCATCACTGACTCTGAAGAGGTGTTAAAGAAGAGGCCATCATATGCCTGTTCTTTAAAAGCAATTCTTACAGATAATCACTATAATTAGCACTACTTTATATAATGCACAGCATGCCTAGTCTCTCAGGGTGTCATAAAAGCTTTTGAAAGGGAAAATAAAGAGCACAGAGGAGGAAAAAGGAATCCTCAGAACCCCAGGAAAGGAGACAGGAAAAGAGCAAGAACGCGTTCTTAAGACCAGTAGCTCTGAGTTTTTAAGTGTATACATGTGCAAGAGTAAACTATGTTAAGTAAACTCACCCGAATACAACTGAAACAACATAGCTTGGAGCAATGGGGACACAGACGTGCATCACGCAATTTCTCCATACAAATAAAACATCGGAATACTTCAGCAATGCTCTGCAAAGGTTAGATTAATGCTATTGTTATGCCACAAACGTCAAACATTTATTTTCTAGGCAGAATGCCAGGTTTAATAAATAGAGTCCTATTCCAAACAGCTATGCATACTGCATCTTGGAGTAGGGTACCGGCTCAAACATCATGGCTCTCTTCCTCATTTCCTTTTACATCCCACCAGCACTCAGTGTCCATTTTAAAACGCTATGCTTCTTCCAGGAAGAATTTCCTTGTTGGATTTATCTTTTACCAACTAGGCATTTCTGTAGCCAAGAGCCATTATTCCTATTTGTATTCCCATGGTTGACAGTTGCCAGAAACAACTGTGCTGTATATGCAGATTCTCAGCCTATGAATTTCAATGTACTGGCTACGCTATGACCAATTCAAAAGCACATTAAGTACCTGTATATATCATACAGAATGTTAACTAGAAGGGTTGAATTGGACAGGTTATTTTCTTGACTTCTGTAAGACTTAAAATAATTTAAGGTCTACCATTACCATTAGATCCACAATTTCTCTGCCCCCCCCCCCCCCACTAAATTAATCTTGGGCAATAAAATCTGGTTTAACATACTGTTTCACTATACCCATTCCAACAGAGAAGTAATTTGTTCTTGAATATAACCACTTCATCTCTCTCCATTCCCAAAATTAGGAAAGTATTGCAAAATATCAAACCATATTTGCTTGTCACACTGATGGATTTTTCACCAATAAGGATTTTCCAAATATAGACTGCATGACTTGCCAGAAGGCACATTCTAAGAAACAAGAGTAAGGTTTGGAAAGTCTTGCAGCCTGTATTATATAGGAGTTAGATCCCTTCTGGCCTTACCTAAAGAACTTTGAAAGATTTTTTCAAATGGGCTATTTTTCCCTCCAGAGTTAAAACTATCATCGGCACAAAGCGAGCCGTATCGTCAATTTACAGATATCACAGCATCTCCTGTACCCTGATGTCCTTTTTAATCGCTGTAAAACCAAACAGATGCATTTACAGGAAGCTACGCGTTACATCTTTTAAACTCTTCGTCGGCTCGGCTCTCAGCACAGCAAGGTAGACAAGGCGTTCAGGTTACTCCTCTCGCAGGGCGCTCTGCCCTCACGCGTGCCAGAGCCGGTTCTGCCGGTGTCAGGGTCTCCCTCCACCTCAGGAACAGGCACCTGCCACGCTCCCCGGACACCTTCGCTAACCCGGGCCGTGTAAAACGACCGCGCGCCGCCTGGAAGCGCTACCGCCTCGCAGCCTTCCTCCCCACCGCCGTCGCAGGCGGGAAAGGCCCGCAGAGGAGCCGCTCTCCCCTCACGGGAGGGAGCGGAAGCCATCGCCAACCCCCTCCCCCCCCGCCAGGCCCCCGGCGGGGGAACGGCAGCCCGCTGCCCCGCAGAGGCGCACCTGGGCGGGCAGCGCCCTCCGCCGCCCTTCCCGCCCCCCCCCCCCCCCCCCCCCGGCGCAGCGCCACCGGCAACCGCCGCCCCGCGGCTCACCTCCACGCTCTGCTCGTCCATGGCCGCGGCTCGGCCGGCGGCGGAGCTGCTCCCCGGCCCCTCTCCCCGCCGCAGTGCCCGGGATGGGAGGGAGGGAGGGAGGGAGGGGGTTGTGCCACAGCGCCGCGCACCCTCTAGGTGCCGGCCATGTTCGCCGCGGCGCGCGGACTGCTCCGCCCTGCGGCGCCGGGAGCGGGCCCGCTCGCCCCTGCCCCGCCGCAACGCGCACGCGCCGCGCCCGCAGGAGGCGGGGCCCCGCCTCGCCGCCCGCGGCCGTTGAGGGGCGGCGCTGCCCCTCCCCCCCAACGGCGCCGGCCTCCTGTCAGACACAAACGCTCACAACTGACCGGACTGAGGCCTGCTCTACGTATTAACGAAATCAAAGACGAGCCCCTTCACCTACCAGAGAGGCGCAGCGCTCAGGGCCCTCTTCCCCGCGGGCAGCTGCTGTCATCGCTAAGGCTTAGAGCCCTTTGAACAAAACTCCCTGCAGTTGTTGCAGGAGAAACACGCTCCTCAACGCCTGTTTTTATCCAAGCTCAAACTTTGCGATCCTTTTGTAACAATTATCTGTGTACGCATGACATTTATTGAAAACAGACAGAAGTACATTAAATGTTTATACAGATTTTTCACTCAGAAGACAGTCTATTTGACAGTGAAGACAAAAATGTTACTCGCATAATATATCAAAGTATATAGAAGAGTTCAGTGCTTAAAAACAGGTGGCTCATGTGAATTCGGAGGGCTGCACTGATCACTGCATCCTCTGCAGGGAAAGGATTTTCCTTGAAGTGTTGGCTTTGATTTTGGGATTGTCTCTTTCCGTAGTGCAGTAGTAAACACAAATTATAAGAGTCACACGGGCAAGTCGGTTACTTTCTCAGTGGGCACAAATTGAAGGACGGGAAATTCTATTTCAACACTAGAAAACTTTTCTTTTTTTTTTTTTTTTTTTTAAACTGCGAGAGTGGTGAAACAGTGGAACAGGTTGCCCAGAGAGGGTGTGAAGTCCCCAGCCTTGGAGATGCCCAAAAGCTAACCGGACGTGACCCAAAGCAACCTGCAGAGACCCCGGGCAGAGCAGGGGGTTGGATTAGATGATCTCCAGAGAGCCCTTCCGACCTCGGCTGTTCTGTGATCCTGTAATTTCATTGGACTGTAACAAAGACAGCGCACATCAAGGCAAAACGAAAAGGTCAGGGGCCAGCGGACATTTAAAAACATATATAATTAAATCTATGGCCTCCTTAGCTTTAATCATTTATTCAGGAATGTAAGTACAATTAAATGGTTTGGGTTATTCATTGTAAAAACCCATTCAGGAATGTAAACAGGAATATGGAAAAGTCACACGGTTAACAATACTCTTCAAAAATGCATCTACGATAGACCTATAAATGTCCAAGATAAATTTCCAACCTCAATGTTTAACTCTGCAATTTTAAGTTTTATAAATAGAATTTGTATACAGAAAAATTAACAGCTTTCTAACAGTGTACTGGTAACTCCCAGACATCAGAGAAATACTTCCTTGTTAATAATCCAGGAGCTATAACCAACATGCTTGTGTGTCAAATAAGAATGGACTGAGCTTTCATTTACGCCACTAATTTAACATTTCCATGTTTGTCAAGTTCCACAACAGAGAGTTCCTTCAAGATGCGTACTCTTGAGTCAGTGGCTTTCATATTCATCTTGTTCATCTGTGAAACGCTGAGTGCTGCTCTGCAAGACAAGAGCAAACTATTCAGCAAAGCAGGGTATCAAACATCAGGCCTGCCAGAGAGTGACTAAAAAGCCCATACTGTTTAGAAGACTGATTTTTGCAAGGGCTCTGCAATTCTCACACTTATGCACATTGCCATCCATTTCACTGTGCTGCTTCAAAGAACAGTCCAAGCTCAGTGTCAAAGACAGAATTGTTAGGTTAAAAGCTTCTTCATTCTTTACCATCAGCCTGTGAGAAATCTGCAGCAGAAATCACAGACAGAGGTCAGGGCTCAGAGTCAAGGGCTAGAGTCAGGGTCTGGGGTCAGGACTGAGGTGAGGAATTTGGGTTAGGGTTTTGCTTTTCCAGGTTATGAAAGCTAGAAAGGTTTTCCAGTATGACTGTGTCAGCAAAACTTTTCTGAGTAGACCCAGTTTTGGACATCTGTTCAGTGACTCCAAGGTTAAAAAAAAAAAAAAATCTGTTTCTGAAGAACTGGACATGCAGTTTTGAAAATTATCAAACGATATAAACCATTTTTATATAAATAAATTTGGGGAGTTTCCTAGGAGGGCATATCACTTTGGGCTATATACCCAACCAGTAAAGGCATAAGTGAGGGAAATCAAATTTTGAAGTTATAGTAGAGCAGCAAATAGTTAACCACTTTCAGAGTTGACAACTGTTTTTATTCAGTTTAAAAAGGCTGGAATTTCTTTACAGATTATAAGAGTCTTATTAATGGATTCCTTCAAGTCTTACCTGTTCTTATTGATAACAAAGTGGTTAAATAACTCCCTGTAAAAATTGTTCAAGTCTGCCAGCTTAACAGTACTTCTGATACTCCTTGGTACAGTCATAAGCGTTTCTTCAGTCAATGGTTTGAATTGTGATTCTAGAAAATTGAAAATAGAAGGCATTTATTTCTTCAGAAATTAGGCCACAGATAGATAGTACTTTCATACCTTTGTAAGAAAACTCCTAAATGATTCTGAAAAAGATTTTACTGCAGGAGGAAGGAGAGAGGGAAGACACTCCCTCCAAACTACCATTGTTTCTGCCGACCTAGTGAAAAATAATTTAATTTGAAATTTGATATGGATTAATAAATTTGGTCTGTCAGAGACTAGTTAAAAACAATCACTAAGAAAACTCCTTTTTATAAATAAGGATGAACAGATTAAGCAAGAGTTATTTCTATGGCACAACTAGTACACCATTTTCTTTCTTCCAGACTAGAGGCACAACAGGATCCACTTAAATCCCCTCATCAGCAAGAGCAGCTCCCAGAGACATGGGAGCTACATGTGGAATATAACTAAGCGCTCAGTTTCTTATAGTAAAGTATAAATTCTTCACTTCATGTAAAAGCAGTAGTTACTAGAGCTTAAGAGAATGAAAACAGTGAATTTACTGTGCTGTTACTGAAGGTTTTTTTACAGTCTCTGTCTTTTTCAGAGAGTAAAACAGCTTAATTCATTAATCCCTGAATTCTAGATAGTAACTCTAATAGTTCTGGGATACTTAAACATATGAAGTTCAACACTGAAGATGGAAGCCTTAGGAAAGATTGATATTATTTGCAAAACTTATTTACAGGGCCTGGGGTGGGAGGAGGCGGGGGATCAGTCTTCATGCTCAAAAAGAAAAGGGAGCAGTAGAAAGATTTTTTTCCCCAGCACTCACCTTCAGTTGAGTCAGGGACTGTAGATTCCGAACTAAATGGCTAAAAATAAATGAGAGATAATTTCAGGATTTGTTGAAATTTTATTTAGAAATTAGTTTTTACAACGAGCATTTCTGTATTAGTAACTACATTTTACCACTGGATACCAAGGATCTCACAGCTACTGAAGTTAACAGCAAAATCTTATGCGTTAAATAAATTCCAATTTCAAATAAGAATAGGTTTAAAATGCAAACAAAAAGATTCATATGCAAGTCAGATAAGCCTCTTCAGCTTTCTCCTCTGCATTCCAGTATGGATCTAGCTGAAAGCACTGCACATGCAGCAAAGGAAAAAGACGGCTTCCCTGTTCTCCAGCAACCCTCAGAGTTGACAGTTTTGACAAGCTAAAGGTAGCTATATCTAACTCTTCTCTGCCAGAAATTCAGCATTAACAACAATAACAAAAAAAACAAAACAAAAAACCAAAACAGGGCCTTTGTGGTATCTTTCCCTTCTTTCTGTCTTTCAGAGACTTTTAGAATATCTTCAAAACACACGTAATAACAACATAGGGACTCATACCAATTAAACAACCTTTAATGTGAGCAGGATATAGCTACATTTTGCACGAGGTCTGTTTTTATGCCAGCTGTATCTTAAGGGCTTCAGAATTAAATAATGGAAAGACAAAAATTGAGAGGATTTAATCAAGGTAGGAGAAGATATTTGCAAAGGAAGAGTGAATGAAGCAGAAAGCCAGTATCATACTGGAAGTCTTTCATGCAAACCAACCGTGGCAATAAAGGGACAGAAAGAGAGACATCCTTTGATAGAAAAGGAGTAGGCAGTGAGAAGAAGTAGAAAAAGATAAGGTCAGTAAGATAATTACAGTCTGCTAACTTTCTTTAATATTTTGTTTTTAATGTAAGACCCATACCAAGTCTTTGCAGATGATTATCACTATTAGAATGTTGTGCTTTCAGGAGCTTTGAGAAAATATCCGACTTTTTAACAAGTATCATTTATATCTACATTCTATTGTGTTATATATTATGTGCAATATGCTTCAATTACTCTTACTCATACTCCAACCTGTATTTAATATTTTACAGGAAATTAAATTTCTCTCCATTTTGATATATATGAGCTTGAAGCAATTACACTCTTCACTCCCACCCAAAGGCTTCTTATATAATGTGTTAACAGACTAACAAGAAGAGCGAATAAACACAAACATTTCCCAATAAAAAATAAGAAAAAAAAGTCTTCTGTCAAAACAAGTTCTTCCACCATGGACAATTTAATTGGAACAAAGCAGCAACCTAATCAACATACAATCAAAACAAAAAGGGTTTGCCAAAAATTGTAGCGCCATTCCTTAGAATACCTCTGAAAGGAATGGAATTTAAGTCATAACAGCCCTCCCAACTTCAGTTGAACTACTCAGGATTAATAGTTTCTGAAATACAGACACTGTCGCCTAATTACCTCTTCCGCTAGCGATTCCATTTCTTTAACAGTTTGGCAGGTTAATTGTTGTGCTGCAGCCTGTTCTTCTTCTGACAGAGGCAAGCGCTAGAGAGAAAGATACAAGAAAATTCTGTTACTTTCAGTTCCTAGGATGATCGTATTTACAGAAGAACTCAATGTTTGTCTAATCCTTTTCTCATGGAAGCTAACAGTAGACTTCTACCTTCCTTCAAATGAAAGCAAATTTACAAGCCAAGTATTTTTAAAAATCCAACCACAATATCCATTTAACATCAATACTCTAAATTATTCAGTAAAAAGGAGCATTCCACTTAAGAATTACACGTCTCCCAAACAGTTTAATCAACTGTATTTATCCTAAAACAAAGAAATGCAAGAAAGTCTTTGCTATATGTTTAGACTTTCTGTATCTCGGAGACACAAGACTTCCACTTTTAACAAAATCCTACATACAAAATTATTCTTGGTGGCATATCCTTGGAACACAGGGAGATAATTCTTTTTTTATTTTCTGTGACATTTAACTTCTATCTTTGAAACCATGATACAGTATGTTTTAGCGATAAAGAGTTACCAATATCTTGTCCAGAGCTGTTGACAGATTAAACATAATGTCAGAGGCACTGTTATTATAACATTAAAAGGAGAGCTGGAACCCAAGAAATACTCGCACCAGTCCTGTTTTTGCCACTAGACCACCATTCAGCTTTTTGGATCTAAATCACCGTATTTGTAAAGGGACAAAAATAATGTTTTCACGTTCTCTTCAAAGCTGTAAGGCAACAATGTCTGAAGATCAGTTAGGAGAATGCGATTTTTTTTTTAAAGATAGATAGGCATCATCATATTGAGAAAAACTTATTTCTTTGCACTAAAAATAGTACTGCCACATATAATGTTACAGTGTATTGCTTTTAACTTGCTTTAGAGAGTCAAAATATGTTTGTCATTTAAAAGCTTTTTTGCCTTTTTAAAATTGGCTTTGCGTTGTAATTTCCTTAAGGTAGCTACTGAAAAAAATCAGTATAAGACTGGGACACAGCTGTGCACAGAAACATCAGTTTCTATGCAACTATTCAAACATATGTCACACTATTAACTTACGGTATTACTTTAACTCAAAACCAGAATACCACTAGCCTCACTGTTGAGTGATGAATCAGGCTTGTGATTTACCAAAATAGGCCCGATCTGGCAAACATTTCTTCTGGTAATCAGTCCTCTTATTTTCTAAGAGTCTCCATGAATAACGCATTTTCCAATCCAAGTACTCACATTTATGTACAGGTTACACAAATACATGTTAATTTACAGGAGTAAGATCCAAATTATTAAAATGAAAATGGTACCTCAAGATCAGTATGTTGCTGTAGTGCCTGAACCGTCTTCATTGTGTTTTCTAGAGCGGCACGAATGCAGTTCATGGATTCTCTCTGCTCTATGGAAACTTTTTCCAGCTGCACACACAACATTTTATAACGGGACTTGACCACGGAGAGTTCTTCTAAGAGAGTAACTGGGTTTTCCTATACAGAAATTAAAAGTACATTTAAACTATTAGAGAAGAGAAAATTAATCTGGCCACATTCTCCATTAAAAGTATAGGCAGTTAGAGCCACTAATATATAACATGACACGATCCTTTACAACTAAAGTGATTAGACAACCATCAGTTTCATCTATACATTTAATTTCTCATAGGCAAAAATGATATAAAATGTTAATAAAATAGCACAACTCGGTGCTTCCACAGCGAATACAGGAGGATGAATTTACTATATTGGTGTTTTTAACAGCTTTTCTAATCTAGAATAAATTAGGGACTCCTAATTAAAAAGGTTATTTTTCCACTGTATGTCACAATATATATGGAGATGAGGACAAACTTATTAAATCCTTTACAGGCTGACATTTTATGATTTTTCCTCTTTCTCTCACCTCTCCCCCAAACCTGAATTTAGTCACTGTTTACTGGCAAGTTTATGTTTGGTGTCAGAGTAATGGTACATTTTAGCTAAGATCAGAAACTGCCTCTAACAATTCGCTATTAATACCACTACTCGTTTCTCAAAGCAAAATGTGAGAATTTCATTATTCCAAGAATTTAGGGGGTTTTGTTGTCTTCTGCACTGAATTCGTATTAAGCCAGTCATCTGGCTGTAAGACTCAAGAAATACTTTGTAACAATAATAAAAAATTAACAACTAGGTAAAAGAAAACTGACATATATTTTAGGATTAAAGAAAATTACTTATTTATTACTATTCATTTTTTAATATTTCATGCAAAATACAATAGAAGCTATTAATTTAATCTGAAAATACTACCTCTGCTGCTGGATTATCGGGAAGGCTTTTCATTATTTCAAACTCCAGTTTGTGTTGAATATAATCCAGATCAGATTCTGCCTTCTGGAACTAAAATATTTAAGATCAGCTGCAGTGTATTAAAAAACGAAAACTGTAGACAAAACCCATTCATTTGTCTTTCCTGTATTTCAGGAAAGCAGAAGCCAGATGCCTCCATTTTATAAGGCTGATGTACTATAAACATAAGTTTCTATTCCTCCAGTCTATTCCACTAGCTAATATTTGCCAGTCACGCTGATACACTTCTAGACTGAAAAATATAAAGCGTTAAACTTTTAGACCTCTGACTGCATAATTTTTAGAAGTTAAAGACTGTCAATCAAATAGCTAGAAAGTATCTACATAATAAAAAGAAAAGCCCTAGCATATTAGTTTGCAGAATTTCTGTGCTATCTTACAACTGAGCCGCTTGACTCAGACATTACCACACTCAGCTGTCCCCAGTACCAGTCCAGATGTGGACATGAGCATTTTTCTCTCAGGTGTAAGAATTAAATGAAACCCTAAGAACACAGATGCATTTACACACTCACTTCTACTAATTGAACCTTCATTCCATTTGTCAAACCCAAATTACCCAGCTCTTCTCTTTGCATCCCTTTGATCTTGCCCTTAGTACCTTTTTCACACAGCTCCACAAAATGAGTGGAAACATTTCCACTTCTTCCTAGATTAAATGCCCTTTCAAAGCCAAACCTCTCAAGATGAAGTTTAAGTAGTACTCCAAAGAGGGAAGTTATATCAAGAGACAAGAACAATGCATCTTCTTTAAAATTGATCATCACAGGATGCAGAAGACACTTGGTTTTCTTCCCTGAGATATTAAGATATTTTCCATCATTTTATAGAGCTGCCTCTTGGCTAGCTGCTTTTCTTTTCAAACATTAAAAATTCCATTAGCAAAACTGCAGTACTCAGTTCTTTCCACAGTAAAGACTATGAATAAGTGTTCAGGATCCAAGTATATCAATAGAGATTTTGTTATGAATTATATTACGAATGTATTCTTTCAGATGATTATAATACTCGTAACACATTTGATCATTCCCCAGTAAATCAGACTAACAAAGAGATAATCAAATTGATGACATCACATTTCTTTCCTTGGGATAAATAAGCCACCAGAGAATTAGATAACTGCCTTGTAAAACAGTGTGCTGACAGCATTATTAATTAATTTTAGCCTGCAATTTTAATGTCTATTAAGGACTTCTAATTTAAAAAAAAAAAAGCAGCTTTTCCAGTTCATGAAACAAAGATGAATTTCTTAATATAACCATTTGGGGAATTCACAGTTGCAAAAGAGATTATGATGAAAGCAAGTTAAATGCTTGGAAGTTAGTTAACTCAGTGTGGCTTCCACTATTTAAACTGAGATTAACTGTGAAGCAATCATTACAAATTTTTAAAGGACCAAAATAAGGCTGTATTTGTTAATTGTATCCCAAAGTACTAATTGGCAGTGCCATAACGGTACCTAATGCAACAAACTTCAGTAGGCTTTTTGGATATTGTATTTTGGTAATCAGGCCTGGATACCAAGAGAATGTTCATGTTTTCACCACCAGTCTTGGGATTCGCCTTCAGGAACTGCCATTAGTACCTTTGAGGATTAGGAACTTCAGATATGCATACAGCCTTAAGGGACGGTGTTCAATCCAAGATATTTTACATGCAAGATCCACTTCCTAGTGCACTGAAAATGCATGATGTTTCATCTATATGCCTTCAGCAAAACCTTTGGAATAGCGAATACAATAAGAAAATTCTCGCAAAGCCTTTGAGCATCTATAACTCGGAGGAAAAGCTCTCACATATTACTCCCATAACTTACTACCTGACTGACAAAACTCCTTCCCACATCCAACCCTACAAACCAGCCATCATAAAAATGCAATAATAATATACTTTTTATTACATTCTGTGTTGTTTAAAAAGCTCATGAAGGATTTTTCCTAACTGTTCAACCATATCCATTCTCCTCCACTGGCAAACATTTTTAATTCTTCGTTTCTAGGGACAGACTACCAAAACAGGCCACTTTCTGCTTCTCTCCATCTCCCCTATCAAATTATTAATTATTAGGAATGCAGACAAAGACTATGGGTGGCTTTAAAAAGTATCCACGAAGCCCTGTTCTTAAAAATATTTCAATGTGGATAAATAGAAATGTATAGAATGACAGTAAGCCATTAATACCTTGCTGCTACTATCATTCAGGACATTAAAAATTAAACGTGAATCTGAATGCTCACGCATTACATGACTATAATGTTAAGACTTGTGCTTAATGAAAACATTAATACAGTTCAGTATCACTGCTTTCTCCTGAAAGCATGCTACTCCATGAAAGAAACAAAATTTATTAACAACAATTTCAAAGTTTATAAGCACTGAGATATATTCCTCCATTATGATCAATTTTTTCTGTATTTTATAAGTAGAAGTATTTATTTCTTGCTATATTTCAGGAAGCATACACCTGTAAAAATCTCATCTTAATGTTATGGGTTAGGATCATTTGCATGATGAATATTATACAACAATCACATAAAAAACGCACATTTATGAAATGTAGATTTTGTAATTTACTCACAGGCTTTGACGAAAGTGTTAGAAACGGTAAGGCAAGATTCAAGCCATTGCTGAGTACTCTGCTTTCAGATGCTTTGACAATACTATTGCACTGCTAGCTGTAAAGTACAGTAGTGCAATAAAGTCAGAGCATTCGTTAGCAGCAGGAATTCTGAACAAGTAATCAATACTCTCAAAAAATGTATTGGGTAAAACCAGTTGAGTCAGACAGTGGTTTCTGTAGGTCATGGAGATTTGGATAAGGTTGATGTTTATCAAATCCCGATACTGACAGGCAAGAACTCCTGTACTTCAAGACATTATTGTTACTTAGAATCACTGCCATTCCACTGACCAAGAGAAAAAAAAAGGGGGGGGAGGGGAGGACACGACAGATCATTCAGAAACTCAGTTTTCAACAATTTGGTGTTCTTTCAACTGGAAAATACATTTGGAAATGTAATTATCTTTTGAATTCATCTTATAGCAAGTAAAGTTTCTAAACTGCTATCAGACAGATGTTCTCAAACTGCATTACAGGGAACGTTTTCTGGACACTACAGTTTATTCTTCTACTCTGAAGGTGTTGAGTCACTTTAAAATGCATTTACACATGCTAAGATTTCTCAGCACTGCAGATTTAAAATACTGTTGGGGTTACCACTTGGATGTTAGAGGACAATGAATGTGGGAGTGCATTTCATAAATCTCAGTAAAAGTGTTTTTATTTAAAAACCCAGTAACTTTTTATAAAAAGTTTGAGAAATCTTGGGGTTTGTAGGTGTTAAGATTCTTAACAACAAACTGCAAAGAAACGGGGAGTGAATATGAATGATTACTGATGCGCCCAAAGCAACAACCTGAGTCAGCTCCATACCTAGGACATCTACAATGTTTTGTAGACAAACAGGAATTTCATTTTTGTAAGAAGATTGTGTTATTGCTAAGGACAGACACCTAGACTTGATGGTATTTGTCATTGAAAGATCAATTAACATTTCTCCTTGAGAAATAACTAGGAGATAACGAATATAAGAAATAAGTCTTTGGCAATCCTATTTTATAATTGTTTTTCAAATCATCTTCTGGTCTCAGACATATAATAATGACTTTTGACTTGTGATACCATAAAACAATAATAATAATAATAATAATTACGAGCAACGTAGATAGCATTGCTGGCCAATGCCCTTTTAACATTGCACTGCTTTTTGTGCATGATCACTAGTAGTACAACATAAAAAGGGCACTGGACAGACACCACTCAAAGAAAAGCAGGCCCACTATACTAAAAAAAGTGAAAGAAATCAACTAAATTGCTCTGAACAAAACACTTTCAGCTTATCTGCTAGTTAATCCACTTTTAATATTCTACTAAATGGATATCCACAAAATTTAAGTTTCTTCTTAAGTTCAGACTGCTGAAGTGCTGCATACTGGAAGGCACGAGGTCAATATGTGAAGTTCTAAGACCTAAGCATTAATAAAATGGTTGTTGTACAGAAAGATACATTTCTCACCGGCAACTACTATGTACTGTGTTTTCATTAGAGGCCTGACTCAATGTCTGTTGAAGCCGTTGGAAAGATCTCCAGTTCCAGCTGACTTCAGCGAACACTCGGGCAGCACTGACTTAGGTGTCTAAGTCCTAAAATACAGCACCCAGGATTCTTATTTAAGTTGTTAAAACGCCAGCTTTATCAACTTTTGCATAATGAATTGTAGATTGTAGATATAATGATTCATTCAGCTCTTCTTGTTCTGAGCAATGGTCTCAAATAACCAGAGATTTACCTGGTATTTTCATTTGCATTGTTCTTTTTAAGCTCCTACAAATTAGTTTATCCTTGGTTCTATAGGATTAAAATGAAGCTTTTCATGAAATGCATGTCGAAACCTCTGGGGAAATAAGGAGTGTTATTTTATCACACTTCTGTGGAGAGAGCTGACTTCACAGGAAATCCAGGAAGAAACAATAAGCAGAAGGAAAAGCAAGAGACACAAAGCTGCAAAACGAGATATATTTGGCAAAGTACATTTCTGATTAACTTTAAAAATGGCAAGGAGAAATATCACAGTGTTTTGAAAATCTGGCAAGGGTTGTATACAATAAATTAATATGTGAATTGGTTCAAGAGATATTTAAAATGTAACATTTCTTAATAGAGGTGAAGATGTAAGATACAGCTGCCTTATGACACCCAGAACTTTCAATGGAAGAAGGCAGCCAGGCGTGCCATCTTCTGCTGGAACAAATTAATACAAGAATCAAACAGAAAAATTTAATACTAATCCTTACCAAGACAGGGTGAAAGAACAAGCTACAGTCTCAAAAACTTTGGAAGTTGTTATGAACCATCTGTGCTGACAATTGACCCAAATGAGCTCTCCACATTTTAATGCAAGATCATTTTAGTCTGTGTAAAGTAGATCATGAGACAGTGAGTGACCAGTAACTGTCCTCTTCCACTAGCACAGATGCCCCTGTTAACTTTAATGGGGCTAAAATACCTCTTTCTTTATGTCCCAAAACAAAAACCATGAATCAGCAAATGTTAAAAGTATGACTTTCCCTAAAACACAGAAATAAACCACAACATTGTAACAAAGTTCAACATCTAGCTTGGGTACTTCTAAGCAGGTTTACACAGGAGGAAAAAAAAAAATGAACGTGTTACAAGAAAGCAAGCAAGCAAGCTGCGGAACAAACTAGGCTTTAAAAAAAAAAGAATACCAACAGAAGATAAGGAGAAATCTCAAACTTACACTATGGGCAGGGCTGCCAGTTTTGAATGTGAAATCAGAGCTAAACTTCAAAGCTTTGACAAGAATGTCATTTTTCACTGAAGTCAAATACCGTATGTTATTACCGTTCTAAGTATTATTTGAGTACGATAACCACAGTTTTGCAGCTAAAGGAGAGCAAAAACCCACCTCCCTAAAAAGTATGGCTTGTTACTTCAAAAAGGAAAAAAGTACAGTTACTGAAGTCCAGTAAAACTGAGAATTAGGTAACATACGGTTTGAATTCTCTGATCTTTCAACTCATCCAGGTATTTTGGCATTTATACAATTGCTAAGTTTTCTTTCCTAACAGAAATAGTCATATAACATAACTTAAAACATTTACTGAGAAGTGTGTTACTATTGCAATAATAAAGTAATGCAAGTAACACACTTCTCAGTAAATGTTTCGAATTTTGGTCTTCACTTGGTAATGGGGAACTGGCTGTTTAAAAAGACATGTTTTCCAGAGTCTATCAATGCGTGGAAGAACAGCACAGCTTTTTGGTTGCCTTTTTTTCCCCCCTTTTTTTTTAAGTATGAGTGAGGCACGAAGAAAGGCAACTATTATGTAAGATAGCTGAGTCTTGCCTTCAGGCGCTGGCTCAAACGGTGCTGAAAACAACTTAAAAGCTGTGAAGAAATATCTGAAATGGCATGGCTGAAGCAAAAGCCATCGTCTCCTCGAGACCGGTTATATCCTAGACCCAGCGACGAAAGAGGGACTGAAAAGGCCGGTGAAGACTCTCCTGAAAAACCGCGGGAGCGAACCCGGCCTGAGGTAGCTCGGCCTCCCCTCACGCCTGAGGCGCGCGGGCCGCGCACGACCCTCTCCTCAGGGCGAGCGGCCGGGCCCAGCCATAACGCCCACCCCGGCCGGGCGACGGGGGAGGCTCGCAGCCGCTCGGCCCCAGCCCCTCTCCCCGCTCAGCTCTACCTGCCCCGTCGGTGCGGGCAGGGGGGAAGCAGGGTGGGAGCCGGGCGCGGCGCGGCCCCCACCGCAACCCTCCGCCGAGGCACTCCATCCCCGGCGCCCCCTTGCTCCTCCCCTCCCCTCCCCCCCCGCCTCGGGGCGCGAATGGACCAGCCCGGCCGACCTATTCGCCCCAGCCACCCCCGCAGGGAAAATGGGCCAGCCCAGGTGAGAGCACCACCCTCGCTGCGAGAAAATGGACTAGTCCGAAAGCGCTTTACTCCGGCCCCCCCACCCCGCCCCCGCCACTGGGCGACGGTGGAAAATGGACCAGCCCAGCCCAGCTGCGTCCTACAACGGCCCCCTCTCCCCCCACAAACGCGGGAAATAAACTAGTCCGGGAGTGCTCGGATCTCACCTTCCCCCCCCCCCAAGGTGAGAGGGAAAATGGACGGGCCCAACCCCCGAGGCAAGGGGTTGAATGGAGCGGCACGGCGAAGCTCCGCCCCCCCGCCCCCCCCCCTCCCGCAGGGGGAGAACGGAATGGACCGGCCCGGCCGAACCCGCCTGACCCAAACGGCTGGCGGCGGGCGCCGAGGGCCGCGCCCTCGCCCTGCCTCCTCTCAGGGCCCGGATGGGACTCGGGATCTCCCGCCCTCCCCCCTCACGCCCCCAGCCGCGCCCGCGCCCCCCTTTTGCCCCTTCGGGCGCCAGCCCCGTGCCCTCCGAGGCGCGCCCCACGCCGCCCCGCCGCCCCCCGGTCCTGCCGCCGCTCGGCCCGGCCCCCGCCCGCGCCCCCGGGACTCACCATGGTCTCGAGCCTGGTAACCGCCGTCTCCATGTTGAATAGTTGACATTCCTCAGGCGGCGGCGGAGAGATACCCACCCCCCTCTCCGCAGGATGGGAGAGTCGGGGGTCCCCATTGGGCAGCTGTCACTCACCGCTCCTCTCCGATTGGCCCTCCGCTGACAGAGGCCCCTGGCCATTGGGTAGGAAAGCATGTAAACCCTCTTTAAGGTAGAGGGGAGTCCATTGGTTGGTAGAAAAACTGCGCCCAGTGATTGGCTGGATGAGGGAGCGCCGCGAAGCGAGATTGGACTAGAGTAGCATCCGGCGGTTATTGGCTGAAGTAGAGAACGCCGCGCTGTAATTGGCTGGAAGGGGAGCGGTGGAGTCGCAACTGGTCCGTTTCCGAGGAGGTGGGCGAGGGGCAGCTCCGTTTCGTTTATCGTCTCCCGTTCCCTGTCACTGGTCGTTTCTCTCCCACCATTCAATCTGATTGGCCTTTTCTAGCCTAGCGGTATCTCAGCGCTGATTGGCTGGCCTGAAAAGCCTTTACCCAATGGCGGGGCAGCTCGCCTTTGTGTGCCTCAGGGGGCAGGACGAGGCGGAGAGGCGCTACGCCCGCGATTGGTCCCGCTCCCCGTCCGTCTGCTCTCCCGTGGAGCTCGGGCCCGCGTCCTCCCAGGGGCCAATCAACGCCCAGCTAGCTTCGGCCCCGGGAGGGGCGGCAGAGAGCGGGGCTGCGATTGGCTGGGAGCGGCGCGAGGAGCGATTTGAATCGGCGGGTGCCAGGCGGGAGGTGAGCGGGGGCGCTGAGGGGGAGTCGCGGCCCGGGGCGGGGGGGAAGGCGGCGGATCCCCGTCCTCGCCCCTCTCGCAGCCGAGGGGTCGCGGGCGGTAGCCCGGTGCCTGCGGCAGCGCGGCGGGCCAGGGGCTGCGGCAGAGCCGGTTGTAGCGGTACGCACATATACGGGCCCACAGAGGTGTGGGGTTCGGCCACATCCCCCGCCGGGAGGCCCTGGCCGGGTTGCGCGGTGCCCCCAGAGCGCCTCAGCGCCTAACGGAAACCCCGCAGCCGTTGAGAAGGCGGCCTGCGCCTGTCAGGGTGCCGCAGAGGCAGCCCGGGGCTGCCCAGCGGGGTTCTTCCCAAAAGACGGCGTGAGAGCGGGTCGCGTAACCCTTAGCTGCGATTAAAGGCAAAAATGCTGCTACTAATCAGTAGTGTCTCTAGCCTCAACTTTCAATGTGCGTGAAGCCCCTCAGGAGGAGTCTGGTGGGACGGACTGAGATGGCTCAGGAAGCAGCCCGCGGGTAGCAGGGCAGAGAGCTGCCCTCCCTCAGGTGGGATAGCTTTTAAGTTTGGTTTCCACAGATGAGGGATGTGGGGGTCTGGCACCATCTCTGCGATTAGGCTTCTCACGGGAGTCCCAGCAGAAAGAAGGGTATTGCCTGGGCGCGGAGGGCACCTTTAACAACCGAAGTGTTTAGGTAACCTTCGAGCAAATGTCTACATTTTTGGAAGCCCTGGATCCTTTTTTTTTGTGTTTTCTTCATTTGTGTCCTCTGTCTATGTTCTCCAGAGACATAATTTTTCCCAGAATGCAATGTTTGTCAGCGTAAAGAAAAACTGCCATCGAAAGCCCTTGAGTGAGACCTAACCAGAAAGCACTGATACACATGAACAGATAAAATGATATTTTTTTTGTATTTTTCACTCATCTCTCTTGTGTACAAACATATCCTAGTGGATCAGAGGTACTTAAGAGGAAGTAATAATCTTTTGTCTATTTCATATGATGCTTCTAGTAAGACAATTGTGACTGACTTTTAACTGGATTTTTGAGATGCCGTCCATGTTCTTTCCTCTCTATTCTGTGACAGTTCTGTCCCTTGAAAATGGGAATATTTCTATAAATTAGCTTTAAATTCGTCTTTTTTAACAGCAATGGCAAAGCGTAAGCAACGTCAACGAAAACTGAGAGCCAGAGCAAAATTCCTAATGGAAAAAAAAGGAGATGCAACTAACTTCCAGGGCTCAGGTTGTCCCTCTCCAAGGTAAGGGGCTTACCTTGCACTTTTTCTTTAATTTAATTTCTGGGTCCATTGTTTTCTCCATATATAATACGGAACCGAGGTAAAACAACTGTGTTGGAGCCTATCTAGGTCCTGACCTGGCTGCTGTGAAATCATTTCATCTTGTACGTTTTCTAGTATCCTATCTAATGTTAACTTTAGTGTGCAGGAAGTACATTTTGGAAACAAATGTACTGCAAATCTGAGATTTTTTTTGTTTCCTTCTTTATCAGTGCTGCAACGCTTCTCACAGTGTATGCTGGTCTTTCCTGGTCTCATATGCCTGTGTTTACTCTTTTGTCAACTGTTGTTGCTGGTACTTGTAATTTCCATATGATTGACCACGGTTAATTTTTTAAAAGACTGAAAATATAAATATAATTAGGATTTCATTCTGAAATGTTCTTTCCTAGGTCAGCAGGTGATCTTCCTCTGAACACATCTCCTGTCCAAAGCCGTCTGTCCTCAATCTGGTCATTAGCATTGCCCAGTGTAAAAACTGTAGTAAAACCCTTTACAGTAACAGCATCGCTTTTGTACTGTTGGTGCCAGAACACTGTTACACAGGTACACTTTCTGCTTCTCTGTTTTTGCCAGTATGTGAGATTGTTCTTAGCAGTCAGATGCAGGATTTACAGTCAGATTCCTGAATTAGGCTAAAAACTTAATTCTATCTACTGAAACATCTAAAGTATATTTTGTGGTTACTGCTGTAGGATCAAGTATGAGAAGACTGTCCAAGGCCGCTGTGGGTGTTAAAAGCATACATGAAGCTGGAACTTTCATTGCAGTATCAGGAGGATTCGCAATGACAGAGGGCAGTCTGTCTTTAATAGCAGAGATGATTGTGTTCATATATGAACTTTTCAGGTCAAATGTGGATTAAACTCTAGAATTCCTAGATAAAGTTAAATGCCTTTTTGAGAAAGTCGCTCTTTGGGTTCCTGCCCAGCCTTAAGGCCGTTGTGGTAAAGGAGGTTGCAATTAATATTCAAAGATTGGTTGTCAAAGCAAAAATTATAGAACGAGTCTAAATTATTTGGTGAAAATGTCTGTCTTTGCTTTGTGCCTTTCTGTCGACTACAATGAAAAGACTTTGCAATAGAGCTTTCAGTAGGAATCATACCTGTAGCCTTGTCCCTGGAAATATAACTTTGTGAAAGCACTCATTTGGTTTCTTTTTATGCTTAGAGTTTTAAAGTGGTTAAAGACACCATATTTCCATCGCAAATCTACTTAAAGGAGCTAAATACGTTTAGAGAGCAGCTGGGAAAGTTGGAAACTGAACTTTCCAGATTACAAGGAATACTCCAGGTCAGTCTCAAACCCAGTGGGGCAGGGTCATGTTTACTTGTGTAAGCATGTAAGGAACTGTGATCTGTGAGGAGAAACTGAAATCTTGAGACCTTCTCATTGTGTAGTGTTTCACCTCTTCCACACGTTAAGCATTACTAAGCTGCAGTTACTTCGTGGTTGCAGGGAACCGGTTTGCTGATGAGTCTCTGGACCAAATGAAGTCAGAAGCTGTGTTCTTAAAATTCTGCGTGCTTTTGTCAGGGCATTTAATATTCTTTTATTTATTCATACTTTTTTCCAGGTGAATGGAATCGCAACTTTGTCTTCAGAAAATTCTCTTTGTCAAAGGTGTAATAAGCCAGTTCTGGGTGCTCCTGTGCAAACGCAGGCGGAGCTGCCGTCATCAGTATCTGGGCCTTCTGCAGTACAACTGCAACCTGTATCTGCACCCCCTCCACCTCTTCCGCCTCCACCGCCACCACCACCTCTGCCCCCACCGCAGCTGCCTCCAGCACCTCTCCTTCTCAAACGGGGCAGCAGCTCTAAAGCACTTCTGGTAGGCAGTAACCTCTATTTATTCACTTGCGGCTGGGTTCTTTGGACCTGGGTCCATCATGAATGTTTGTCTTTAAAACCGGCAAGTGACAGACCGTTCACAATTTCCCTTCCAAATCCCCTCTGTTTTCAGGAGACATCACTAAAAAAAGATGGGCCAATGCATATCACTCTCAAAGATCTTCTGAATGTAAAACTGAAGAAAATAGACAGCAACCTGAGAATGGACAAGGTAAATTAGAGAGCATATAGATAGCTGGATGATGGCGTATCGGGGCAAACTCTGCACAAGAACCAGTGCATTTCCTGCAGTGCTTGTCTCAGCCCCTCATAGAATCACAGAATTTCATCAAGAGAGAATTCTTTCTCTTGAAAACCCAGCAAGACATTTTAAGTAAGCCTTCTAATTCTGCATGTGGGCATTTGAAGTGAACAGATTAAGTAACCAGCTCCAGTCTCATGGAGGGATCTGGGCTGATGTGCAGGACAATTCTCCTAAATTAAGATTAAGGGCGTAGAGCTTCCATGTAGCTTTATGTTTGTGTGAGTATTGTCAATGTATTTTGGGCTTTATTTCACCTGTCTGAAATCTGGTTTGCAGAAGTCTTTTTTTTTAATAGACTCTATTTTTGTCCAAGGCACATTAAAGATTCAAAAAAGCAAGGAAGCCCTAAACCACAGAAGTCTTTCAGAATATAAATATTAAATGGATTTCAGTTCAGCGAGACCTTTTAAAGTTCATTTGTAGTAACATTTCTCTTCTGACTTCAGGCAGGATCACCAGTGAAGACACGCAGGGCATTAATTACAGTCTCAGATTTACAGAGCATTAGTCTGAGACCTAAATCCAAGCCATCAGCTCACATTACAAACTGCTTAATGTAAGAAGTCTTCTTCCTTTCTTTGGTATTTGATTTTTATGTTCAGAATAATGATGAGCACTATTTACAGAATGGAGAAATGTTTTATTTTAATAATCTGTTTTCTTCTGTTAGTACCCCTGCTAAAAATCAGTTAGATCTTCGAAAACATCTTAAGAAAGTCAATATGCAAAGGTAAGCTCCTTTCTATTCTCATTTTGTTTTTCAAAAAAATTAGAGAACTAATAATAACTCCCCTTGCTGCTTCCAATCTTTTCAGAAGTCCTGGGGGCACTCCACTAAACGCTAAAGAAAACATTGAGTGCGGCACTGGGTTGACACCAATAATGACACAGGCACTACGACGCAAATTTCAGGCGAGTCATTGTGTTTCTCTTTTTAGAACAATAAACTGGCTTTAAAATTGCAGTATACCGTAGAATTGCATACAGATTTTTTTCCTACAGTGCAGTCCCATTGATATGTGTGGTCCCTTGAGGACATAAGGTACCTTAATGGAAAGTGAAAATCCTCAGGAACTAGTGTTACTGAGTTTATAATTACTACTAAGTATGGAAGTTACTGCCTCTTATTTGACATCCAAAAGGGCTAAGTTCTTCACAAATAAGGATGCCTATTTTACTGTTTCCCATTTTACTGGTAAGAAAACTACAAAATGGAGATGCTGTTGCCCTGCCTTTCAGCAGGTTGTTTGACAATGCTTAGAAAAATTTCTGAGTTGCTTTTTTTGTGCCTCATGCCGTCTCTCACGTCCTAGTTCCAGTTTCTAGGAGAAAAAAAATCTGAGGGCTAATAGTGTCTTCTATTTTAACAATTTGCTAGGTTTGTTTTCTCTTATGAAGTATCCGTTAAGAATTACACTATAGTTTATCCGAGTAGTAACTGGTACCAAGTTCATGCTCTAAGGTCTGACCCTGTTCTTGTTTTAACAGATGGCTCATCCGAAGAGTCCCTCTCCAGCCCGGTTAAACGCTGCAAACAGCTTCGATGAACAGAAGTAGATTTATGGAACAGTGTATTTTGTTCAGTTATGGTGAGGAAGCCACTTGAACCCCACTTTCCTATCACTCAGGCATAATGTATTTGTAAGTAAATCTAACGCAGAAGAGAAAGGGGAGTGCTGAAAAACCTTTAGAAGAATTCTGCTTTTTAAAGGCAGCATCTTTATAATGTGTCTCAATCTGGTTATATCTTATCTGTTAATGGACACAATTGAATGAAATATTCTGAGTCCTTTTAATATTTGGCTGGTGCTGAAACTTTCAAAAAATAAGTAGGGACTGTTATGTTCCTGGCTTGGTGCTGCTTGTAATGTAAGTGCATTTGTTCACTTAAATTTAATATTATTTTTATATTTTTGTAACAAAAAAGATCTTGACCGTAGTTATACAGATGCGAAGAAAAGAAGCAATTTGGTGCTCTAATATTATTAAAGTGCGGGGCTGCAAGTTTCCACAAACAATACAATTCTTACGTGCCTAAGAAAGTATGACATAATTAATGTATGTGTCATTTCTGGCTGGTGTTGGCTCACGTATCATGTAAAAAGAGAGACTGCATCGCTTAAAGGCAGGTAACTGAAAGCCTTCTAGAGTTTCGAGGCAAGTTCACAAACAGCTGCAGCGGAGGCTTCTCCCAGTTACAGCCATTGCTTCCGTGGCAGAGTTGGCGTAGAGACCACGTGTCTGTACCTGTGGCCCTTCCCTCCAGCCCAGGATAAGGACCTGCTTTCCCGGAGAGTCCTGCATTGGTTCTGCTGGCAGAAAACAACCCAGCCGTGGTGGTGTCCCTCAGAGCGCTGCGCCCCGATCCACCCCGCGCCTTTGGGGAGAATCGCTGCGCAACGGAATTGCCTGTCTGGGGAGAACTGGGCTGCTCTGGGAGATGTTCCGAGATTTCCAGTATTGATGATCTACAGTACTCAGAGCTCCTCTCTAGTGTTGAAAAGATAGCGTCAACTCGTTTCGCTCTAACGACCGCTTCGCTCCTGTTACCACTACTCAGTTGTATTTTATGATGGCTATTACTGGCTTATTGCAAAATATCGCTGATACACGTCCTATGACCGCTGCTTCCTGTCTCTGTGTCCACGTAACCCCCCGCCTCTAGCCTGTATCGGAAATGGCGGCAGTGAAGTTACTTTCCCCTCGACGCTGCAGCAGCGAGCGGCGATGCCTCCTCCTCGCTGCCCTCCGTGAGCCCCGCCCCCGGCCCGGGGACTGCGCGTGCGCCGTGCGCGGGGGCGGTGCCGGCATCGGTGCGCAGGCGCGGCGCGGGGTGGGGGTGGGGTGGCGGGGCCATGCCGCTGTCGGCGGCGCGGGCCATGGCGGCGCCGGTGGGGCCCGTGAGCCTGCGGGAACTGCTGCTGGCCGGCGCCGAGGCGAGCGGCGGGGCGCCGGCGGGGCCAGGCGCGGCGGCGGTGGCCGCGGCCGCCCCCGGCGAGGAGGAGGTGTGCGTGGTGGGCATCTTCGGGAAGACGGCGCTGCAGCTGTGCTCCGAGAAGGCGGCCCTGGTGAGCACCGTGTGCGACCGGCAGGTCTTCCCCCTCTTCGAGCGGGAGGGCCCGGCGGCCGAGGCGGCGGGCGGCGCCCCCGGGCAGGAGGGCGAGCCGGCGGCCAAGGACTACAACCAGCTGCAGGCCTACTACAGCCAGGAGAGCCGCGTGCTCTACCTGGTGCTCACCTCCATCTGCGACACGCCGCAGCTGCTGCGGGCCTGCGGCGACCTGGCCGCGGCCGAGGGCAGGGAGCCCGGGCCCGGCCACCCACCCGGCTCCCCGGCCCCGCTGCCCCACGCCGAGGCCCACGAGTTCTGGAAGCACCAGGAGAAGCTGCACTGCCTGAGCCTCCTCTACCTCTTTTCCGTCTGCCACATCCTGCTGTTGGTGCACCCCACCTGCTCCTTTGACATCACCTACGACCGCGTCTTCAGGGCGCTGGATGGGCTGCGCCAGAAGGTCCTGCCCTCTCTGAAGGCTGCTATTAAAGACTGCCCGGTGGGCAAGGAGTGGAAGCTCAACTGCAGGCCGTGCCCTCCGCGCCTCCTCTTCCTCTTCCAGCTCAATGGGGCCCTGAAGGTGGACCCACTCCCAGGCAGGGGCCAGGACCCTTGCGTTCACCTGGAAAAGCCGCCCCCCAAGAAGCACTCCCCAAAGAGGAGGTTGCAGCATGCGCTGGAGGACCAGATCTACCGCATCTTCCGAAAGAGCAGGGTGCTAACCAACCAGAGTATCAACTGCCTCT
The DNA here is from genome assembly GCF_040807025.1 of Struthio camelus. Lineage (NCBI taxonomy): Eukaryota > Metazoa > Chordata > Aves > Struthioniformes > Struthionidae > Struthio > Struthio camelus. The sequence continues at coordinate 18,460,238 of NC_090957.1, forward strand.
TCACTGTGCCTGCTAACCAGGCCTTCGTCTACATCGTGGCTGGCGGGGCCCAGGATGGAGAGGATCCAGTGGCCATGCTTCTCGACCAACTGAGGAGCAACTGCACCATGAGAGAGACCGACTCGCTGCTGGCTCCCACCTTATCTGGACCCAGGAGGTACCAGATGATGCGGCATGGCAGACAGCAGTTGTCCTTCTATGCAGAGAGTAGCAGCAGCAGCTCCAGCTCCTCCGGGCAACTTGTGGACTGCACCCTCAAGGAGTTCTTGTGGCAGCATGTGGAGCTGGTGCTCAGCAAGAAGGGCTTCGATGACAGTGTGGGGAGGAACCCGCAGCCTTCTCATTTTGAGCTCCCAACCTACCAAAAGTGGGTTGCTGCAGCTTTAAAACTGTATGAAGTGACCATTGAAGGCAAAGATGATGACCCAACTTCTCTCACTGGGGAACTGAGTTCGAAAATCATGGGCAGCATCAAAGTTTTGGAAGGGTATTTAGACATAGACACTAAATTCTCTGAAAACCGTTGCCAGAAAGCTCTCCCCATGGCCCACAGTGCATATCAATCCAACCTGCCCCATAATTACACCATGACAGTCCATAAGAATCAACTGGCGCAAGCTTTGCGTGTGTACAGTCAGCATGCCCGTGGACCAGCCTTTCATAAATATGCCATGCAGCTTAACGAGGACTGTTTCAAGTTCTGGAGCAATGGACATCAGCTTTGCGAAGAGCGAAGTTTAACTGACCAGCACTGTGTGCATAAATTCCATTTGCTCCCAAAAGCAGGTAAAGAAGCTTGTTTGTGGTTGGTTCTTGTATTTTAATTTTGTTTGTGCTTTAAAATGTCTTGTCTTAAGGTGAACACAAGAATTTCTTGCACATTTAGGGAAGATGAAAGCTTGACAGCTTTAAAGCTTCATTCTCTTAGAGTGGGGTTAGTTACATTAGAGTTGCTATTCAAACTTCTTTTATGTTGCCCTGCTGAGATGCCTAATCCCCATCAGGAGTGACCGTTATTATTTGGAAATAGTTCAGTTTTCATGGTCAATTCAGTCATTGTCTCCTTTGCAGTTTATTGCATGTGATGGGAGTGTGTGTGATGTATTTGCATTGCACAGGACTAGAATATCAAAGAAACCATAGATGGTCATGAATGACTGTTATGCTATCAGTGCTCTAAAAGTGCAATGTGCAATGATTATTCTCATGTTCTTGTGCTGTGTAGTCCCCTAAATGTGATCTTAAAACAAATTGAAAACACTTCTACTCTTGTTGAGTAATGTTTAGATATAAGTCCACTGTTAGTCGTAACTTTGCTTCTGTCTATGCTAATTAAAGATGTCACATTGGAGAAATATAAAAGAGGATAAAACTTATCTCAAAATCTTTGTGCCCTCCCCCCCCCCCCCTTTTTTAATAGCTCGATTGACTTGAACAAGGATCAGAAACTGTGTAAAATACACTTATTGCAGGCAGAAGAACTACATATGCATTTTAGGAAGAGCTTCTAAAAGCAAAGAAGGCTCACTACGTCGTGATGAACGTGGGAAAGGGAGAAGGAATTTCCCAATTAACTGGCATTGCTGGCAAATAACTTTGCATATGTATATAGCAAGGAGAAGGCAGTAGATGAAGGGAAACAATCTCTAGGAATAGCAAGCTACTTCTCTTGGGTTTGACTGATTTACTTTTAGGGGAGAAGCCAGAAGCAGATAGAAATCCTCCAGTTCTGTACCACAACAGCCGGGCTCGTTCCACTGGTGCCTGTAACTGTGGAAGGAAACAAGCGCCTCGGGATGACCCGTTTGATATCAAAGCAGCTAATTATGACTTCTACCAGGTAACTATTAAGTCTCTTCTTTTATTTCAAGCAGCACTTTTGCTTTATCAACAAAGCCTGTATTCTGAAGTGACCAAGAGTAAGTTTTCCTCTTAACCCTATCAATGTGTAGATATTGTCTTGGGGAAGAGACTTCTGAGAGCAGAAATTGTGTGTATAGTTGGGTGATCAGAATGGGCACTTTCTGTCTCCACCGCTCTATGCAGACAGAAGCATCTTTACATTTCAAGTGCGTTGGTTCCTGTAAATTTTAAATCCGTGGTGTGCATAAGCTGTACTCCCATCGATGCTTTTATTTTCACATTGTGCAAACCTCTGGAATCTTCCTTTTTTTTTTTTTTTAATCTGTTTGCTATACTTAATTATACTTACTGAACGTTATGACTTTGAACTCCCTCATCACTGAGATGGAAGATGTAAAATTAATCTCATTCTTTTTCATAGCTGCTGGAAGAGAAATGCTGTGGGAAACTGGAGCACATCAACTTCCCTGTATTTCAGCCAAGCACACCTGATCCAGCACCTGCTAGGGATGAGTCATCGCCTGCCCCTCCAGAGGGAGAGATTGAGAAACTTAAAGAAAAAGAACCTCAGACTCAGGGAGAAAGCACAGGCCTAAGCTTAGCCCTCAGCCTGGGTCAGTCGACAGGCAGCTTGGGCACTTACCCGCCTGACCCCCAGGGTGGAGGTGACAATGCAGAAAGCCACGGGCAGAGTGGGGACTCCAAAAGTGAGAAGAGGCCAAGCCTGGTCGATCGCCAAGCATCCACTGTCGAGTACCTCCCTGGGATGCTCCATTCTAATTGCCCCAAAGGCCTTTTGCCCAAATTCTCCAGTTGGGCACTGGTCAAGCTGGGCCCTGCTAAGGCTTACAACTTCCACACTGGCTTAGACCAACAAGGCTTTATCCCGGGAACAAACTACTTAATGCCTTGGGACATTGTCATCAGGACAAGAACCGAAGATGAAGGAGACTTGGATACCAATTCCTGGCCTGCACCTAACAAAGCTGTTCCTGGAAAAAGAAGCGCAGTTGTGATGGGAAGAGGAAGACGGAGAGATGACATAGCTCGAGCTTTTGTAGGATTTGAGTATGAAGATGCACGTGGTAGGAGGTTCATGTGTTCAGGGCCTGATAAGGTCATGAAGGTGATGGGAGGGGGGCCAAAGGAATCTGCTATCAAAGCCCTCAATTCTGACATGCCACTGTACATCCTGTCATCGACTCAGGGACGAGGACTCAAGCCACATTATGCTCAGTTTATGAGACTCTTTGTGGTGGTTCCTGATGCTCCACTGCAAATAACATTAACACCTCAGGTAAGAAATGGAAAAGGGAATCTGGTAACTGCAGAGAAAGAGTGGAGAGTTACAACATCCCCTGCAGGCCTGGGAGGCACAGGAGGGATAGGCAAAGGGTGTTGGAGGGATACTTACCCATTGCAATGCAAAACAGAACTTCAGTCAAGTTCTGTTAAGCCAGTAGTGGACTGTTGGTTGTCTAGGTAAAAGAGCTTGGAAATGAAATGTGAGTTCACTGCTGAGCAGTTGGGTTCATAACAAATCGATCTTGCCACTTAACATTTTTAGTGGAAAGGTCAATGACTGAATGGACTTTGGCAACAAATTTCGCCTGTTTCTTTAGGAGGAGTTCTCAGTTCAGGTTTCAAATGGCATGATAGCTGGAGCAGGGAAGTCTGCCATAGTGCTGGTACCTGTCTTCTAAACAGCTGTTTTTTCAAATGTCAAGGTTGGCTTATGCCAGCTTTATACTTTTTAGAAAATAAATTTTAGAAATACTTTATCAAGGGTGACTTCAGAGCATTCTATTAGATTGAAAGAGCACTTAAGATAACTCTGCTACAGAAAATGTGCTGTAATAATCTTTTTTTTTTTAAGATCATAAGTGAGTAATGGCTATGTAAGAATTAATTTAACATTTTAAATGTCATAGAGAAAAGCAGTGACTCATTGCTGAGGTGAATTATTATGATTAGTTACCCTTTGAATCTCAGAGGTAAAAAGATGTCTTTAATTGGAGATTTTTCTCCTATTTTCAAGTGTGTCCCTAAGAAACAGAGGAAAGAGCTCCATTTACACCGTAGTTTTTAAAAAAGTAAAATATGAACAAGTGTATTTTCCTTCAATAACTGTGTACATAAATGTTTATTAGAATAGGGCAATAGGTATTGCTGTACATTGTATAGTAGTGCTACTGAACGAGAGTCAGAATAAAACATATTGCATACAACGATGGGAGGGGAAGCAGATTTGGAACATTTTGTAACCCTTCTAGCTTTTGAAAATTGCCACAAGATCCATATTGAACCACAAAACAATGGAATTGTCCTCTTTTATGGACACCTTCAGTTACTCAGATGCCACTTGTTTTGTTTTCAAAGTTAAGGAAGAGTACTGACTGAAGCCTGACATTAACACTGAAGTTCTACCAGCATTACAAACACTTACAGTTTTTCAGCAGTAAAGATATTTTAGCAATTAAGATGTTTATCTTTGTGTACTTGTCCTCCAGTCTCACTAATTTCTGGTTTTTTTGCTTGTGTGAAAACTGGAAACCATCTGACACTAAAGGTGGCATTTCAAATGATCTTTTTAGAGGAGAGCGGGCTGGAGTGGAAGAAAAACAATGCAGTTAGCAATTTATCATTTTATTGTTTGAAACTGAGGCAAGAATTGAAGGGTCCATATGTGATGACTTTTATTTTGCTGTTCATTCCCAGTTTAAACCTATGTCACTAGCTTATGACACCTAAGGCTGTGTTTTGACTGGGAAAATCTGTTATGCTGTTTGTTGTACGTTACACCAGCTCTTCATGTGAATGAGACTTGGTCATTTAATACAAATTATGCAAAACTCCTGTTTCACATAGGTTGAACGTTTTGGAGTAAGCTAACAGTTCAACATTATCTGTGCTACAGTACTGAACTCTGCTGTTACAACCTTCAGTACTGCATGAGCGGGGAACTTGATTGTAGCCAAGAATTACTAGACTTCTTTGGATTCAGTTTGCTTTTAGCTTTTTATTCTAATGATGTTTGATTGTCTGCTCACATCTCCATTTTGTTTTTCAGGTTCAACCGGGGCCACCACCTTGTCCTGTATTTTACCCTGAGAAACAGGAGATAACCCTTCCATCCGATGGACTGTGGGTGCTTAGATTTCCTTATGCATACGTGACAGAACGTGGACCCTGTTTTCCTCCAAAAGAAAGCCAACAATTAATGAGTTACAAAGTTCTCCGGGGAATACTGAAAGCGATTACACAATAAAAATTATTCTGGTAGATAGTTTTTTTTGAACTAAAATCAATCTTCAATCAAAATTATGGATTTTGATTCATGTCTGTTACCTAACAGTTGTCATTGTGATCTAGGGAACCACGTTGTATTTCACTGGAACACAGCTTGAAAATAAAGTTGGAATATCAAAGTGGAGAAAGGAATCTAAGAAACCTGTACAATTTCTGTTTTTTCATATGCAAAAAATAAAAAATGGTTATCTTAACATACTGAGCCTGTATTGCTAAACATTGTGATGATAGCACTTGTCCCCATCATATCTTTCTATGTACATATTTAGGAATATTGGAAAATTACTGTTTCCTGAAATCAAAGAGTTTCCTTTGTTACATAAAGGCAATGATGGGCACAATCTCTTATTTTTCTAAACAGGCTATTTGTATGTTAAACAACTTGATGCTTTCAATGTGATGTTGTGAGAAATTATTTGTCTCTGACCTTGTCTAAACAAAGGCATTGCAGTTCTGATTTATCTTAATGCCATCACAGCCAGGAACTGTGCTTACCTATATCACATGGAAATATTTTATTGCATTTGTGTTCATAGATGAGACTTTTTTGAAATTTATATTGCATGTTAAAAAGAAATCTAATTTTACTAATAAAAGTGTAAAAGTCCACTTAATTTCAGATTTTGGAATGACAGATGTCTTTGTAAATGAGACCTGCTGATAAATTGGGAAAAATCTAAAGCAGTACTGATTTGTTCAAAATAAGCAACTACAGCTTGATTTGTCAGTATGGCCTGACGTGTAGTAATGAACAGATTTTTGGTTGCTAAAAGGAGGCATTTGCCCTGTTTGAATGTCAAATTGAGGGAATTTTGGTAATTAGAGTGGCCTTTCTGAAAGATGCATTACATTATGTATTGAAAGGATAGCTTAAATCCTCAGAACTTTATGAATGTCAATGCCAAGAAGTCAACTATAGCAAGTCAGCTTCTAACTTTCTGTCGACATAAGCTGTATTATTTTAAAATGGCTGTAGGCTGTGACCTAATTTCATTTCTAGAATATTTATTTTATTTAGCATGCATACAAATTTTGATTTGCCAGTTTTGTAATAGTTCAGTAATTATACCGCATGACCAGAGGTGAGACCTGGTTTCTGTTCCGTGTAAGATGTATCTCTTCATCAGCTGGGTGTGGAAAATACCTCCGTCTTTGGAAAAGAAAGTATCTCCTTCTCCCTCGGCATGCCGTAATGAATTTACATTTACAAAGCACTTAACGATTCCCAAGCATAATGCTCCAGTGCAGTCAATAAAATGAAAAGCACTACAGAGAACAGTTGTCTTCGAGTCAAATGGCAGCGTTACAGGCAGCGGGGGAAAGCGAAATGGGAAATTAAAGCCTGTAATTGCTAATCGCTCGCAACGTTTGTAAACTACTTGTAAAATTGTAAGCCGCGACAGGCGCGCGTGGAGACGGGCCGGGTCCGGCCTCGGGAGCTGTGGAGACGGGCGAGCTTCTGGCCCGGTGCGTGAATCCCTCCTGCCTGGCGCCGCCAGCCCCGAGGAGGAGGAGGAGGAGGAGGAACGAAGGCCGGTGGCAGGCAGGGAGATAACGGCGGGCGCGCCGCGGCGCCTCAGCGAGGGGGCCGCTCTCCGCCAGCGCCCCCTCAGCGCGAGGGGCGGGCGCGGCCCTAACGGCTGCGCGGAGCGGGGGGAGGGGGGGGGCAACAACGGCCCTAACGGCTGCGCCCCCGTGAAGCGGGAAGGGGCTCGCGGCCCGCCCGCCGCGCGTGCGCACTGCGGCCGCCTCCCCCGGCCCGGGGCGGGGGGGGGAGGGCGGCTGCGGCTGCGCGGCCCGCAGTGGTAGCGGCTCCCGCAGCAGCAGCAGCGCTGCCGCCGCCTCGGTGCGAGCTGGCTGCGGGCCGGGAGCAGCCGACGAGAGGCGCAGGATGTCGGCGACGCTCTACCTGCTCTCCACGCTGGGCGGCTACGTCCTCACCTCAGCGCTTCTCCTCAAGTGCCCGGGGCTGCTCCACCGGCCCAAGCGGCAGCGCTTCCGCTGCCGGCACATCTCGCACCGCGGCGGTGAGTGAGGGGCCGCGGGCGGGCAGGAGGAGGAGGAGGCCGCGGCGGCGGCCGGCTGCCCCCCGGCGCCGAGCCCCCGGTCCTGCCGGCTCCCTCCGTGCCCCGGGAGGGGAAACGCTCTTCTCCCGCCCGGGTTGTGCTCGTTTCCCCGGTACCGGGTATGGGCGACGCTGCCAGGGCTATATTAGGAGGATCTTGAGCCGTTGCTGTGATGCCCGTAGCTCGCAGCGGACTCCTTTTCAACCTTCCTCCGGTAACCTAATTTTAGGTGCCACCTGCTGACCAGTGCTTGATTTCAAAGCTGAGTAAGTCTCTGAACTTGAAACATGTCAGCTGAAATCAGCCAGTTCTGTCTGGGATTCAGATCTTGATGGTTTCGACCTCAAACTGATACATGGTTTTTCTTTTTTTTTTCTTCCTAATGTTCCTATAGTTATAGCTTTCTTCCTAATGAGAGAAAGGACTGACTGTTGTTTAGAGCTGGTCCAGAGATCAATCTTCTCGCCTCTAGTTCTTCTACTGATTCATGATGTGCTTGGGATACTTGATTGCTTTCAGCTCTAGTCTTGCCCTTTGCTTTGCAGCCAGCAGAAGAGGGAGATCTTGGAGCAAGAGGGCAGGGGCAGGGATGGGCAACCCTCTCAGCAGCTCTGAAGATGCTCATGAAGGTATCGAGACAGCTGGCTGGTGTTGCTTGCAGAGGGCTAGGCTTGTCCCAGCACTCTCCTCGGGTGCTGGGTTCCTAGGACATTTGACTGTGAAAAGATTATACACAAAAACACGGTTTCGAGCTTGACTAGGAAGCTGGCTCTGGTCAAAAAGTTCCATAGCAGAAGATAAGGTGTAGAGTTATGTGGCGCAAGCTGTAAATAAGCACCTAGTTTGTGGTTCTGTTTGTAATAAAAACTCTAAAAGTTTCTCAGAATTAGATTAGTTTTATATGTCCGTAGCTCTGGATGCCCTTAAGAAAAAAGGGTTAAGTGCAAATACCATCATATGATTAGAAAAAGACAAATTGGGAGTCAAAATAGTAGGGGTGTTCTCTTTTTTGAAGTAAACTATTGCAGGCTGTTGAATAAGGTGCCCTTTCAATTTTAAAGGCATAACAAGACCTTTCTGAATGCAAGAAGAAGAAAAGGTTTTATAACCTAACTGAAGAGTGTTGTTTTTGTTTCTTAGAAAAACTGCTACCTATAGCTGCTGTAAGAAGTCTTTTTTTATTTAGGAAGTCATCAGTGATGTTCTCTTCTTGTTCTCTTATGTTAGCACGAGACTTGTACTGCGTCCAAGAGGAGATGCGTGTACACCACTCATAAGTGGTGTACAAGGTGTCTAGTATTTGTAGTTACTTTCTCGATTCAGAAGAAATGGAATTTGCTATGATTTGCTTCTTGCTCCCCTTACTGTTAGAAACAGTTAATGGTTTAGTACCGTGGTAAATCTGATGCCAGTTATTTGAATCTCACCCCCCACCCCTTACGCTTGTTCCAAGGCCTTGTGAGTAGTCTGGTTGCTTCCCATCATCGTGGAAAGATATTTTTAAAGTTTCTTTTACTTTGTCTAAAGCACTGGGAGGAAGCAAATATGGCAAGTCTTACGTGTCCTGTTCTGTGCTGGTGAAGGACAGTTCTTTCCTTTTCCCTGCTGCCCTACCCAATTCATGAAAATATTGTCAGTCATTTTTCCAGTAAATATCTTGTCGTAAATGTTGAAGATGCGTGGTTTTAACAATTTTAACAATGTTGTATCTATGTTTATGTAGTATTTGATCACAGTGCGAGCCACTTGTCCTTATTCTGTAATTGCCTTGAATTATTAAAATACAAAAAACCAGCTGATCTCTAAAGGTTTTACTACTTACACTACACCTTTTTGTTTGGAAAGTATATATTGGCTGTTTCCTGGTAAATACTTTAATTTACAGACTTTTGTTAACTTTTTCTTTATTAATTTACAAACTTTTAAAAACTTGCCAATGATTTTGTCAGAATCTAGTATAAGCTCTTTAGTCTTTGTTTGTTCTCACTTTTTTTGTGATGACATTAGTTAAGATGCATATTCCTAAGCCTAGGATGGGAGCTTTTAAGCTATTTGCACCAAGTACTACTAAAATAACAAAAAAAAGCCTTACTGAATGGGATGATTTATTCCTTAGGCGTTGCAAGACAAGTCCAGTCTTTGAATTGCTCTTTGTTTGCATATACACTGTGAAGTTCATCTAGAGTAGTACTACAACCCTTAAATAACATCTTAGCAGTTTTTTGCTCATCAGGTACTATGAGATTGAAGCTCATTTACTTTTTACTCACTGTAGTATTTACTTTGTAACTTCAATTCCTTTGGGACTTAATTTTCAGGCTTTAGCCCTGCTGTAGCTTTCCATGCAGTGTCAGGTTTCCTATTGCATGATCCTATCAGCTTCAGCGATCAAGATGGTACTTGTTTGGCTTTCTCTGCTCTGAGATGCAGCTTTATATGTGAAATCTCTCAAGTCTGTGGGTTTTGGTTTTGCTTCTCTTCTAATGCAAGAATTTTCTTATCTCAGTTTATAGCTCTTCTGTGGAAACATTCCTGAATTGTTGCTTCACTTCTACATTGTTTTAAAATTATAAGTTGGTCATTTCTGAGATCAGTTATTAAGTCTTGATATTCTGTGCTATAGAATACTCTATGTATACTAGCTGTATGGACCAGATTGCTGAGTCTTTTGAAAGAGGGTAGCATTATCAAACAAAGAATAAGTGTATATATCCAGTCTGTATGTTGTTAATAAGGTATGCTTTCTAATGGCATTTATTTCTTTGACTGTTACAGAATTACTGAATGGTTGAATAGTTGAGGGTGGAAGGGACTTCTGGAGATCATCTAGTCCTCCCTGCCCCCATAGAGCAGGTTGCTTGGGACCTTGTCCAGTTGGGTTTTGAATGTTTCAGAGAACAAAGGTTTACAACATCTCTGGGCAGCCTGTTCCATTGTTTGATCACCCTCACAGTAAAAAACAAACAAACAAACAAAAAAACCCTTTTTTTAATGTTTAAAACGAATTCCCAGTATTTCAACTTGTACCTATTGCCTCATGTCCTTTCACTAGGTGCTAATGAGAAGAATCTGGCTTTGTCATCTTTACCCCCTCTCATCAGGTATTTATATGCTTTGATAAGATCCTCCATGAGGATCCTTCTCTTCTCCAGATTAAATCCCAGCTCTCTTGATCTCTTCTTGTATGTCACATGCTCTAATCCTTTAATCTTCGAGGCCTTCATTAGACTTCCTCCATTATGGCCATTTGTCTTTCCTGTTGGGGAACCCAGAACTGGACACAGGGCTCCAGATGTGGTCCTACCGGTGCCGAGTAAAGAGGAGGAATCTCCTTCCTTTGACCTGCTGGCAACAGTCTTCCTAAGGTAGCTCAGGATCCTGTTGGCCTTTGCTTCCATGGGGAAAAAAACCAGAACTCTATGGGGCCTTTTCTTTGAGCTGGTGCTTGAGTTTGAGTCCCTTTTATTCCATGGTAGTACTTTCAAAATTAGAGCGTGCAACTGTAATGCTTGAATGTGGCTGCTTCAGCTTGCAGGATGCTAAAGCATGCTAAGGAAGGTGATTTTTTTTTAGTTTTATTCTTTTGTCTTGAGACCTTGGGAAACGTATGTAGTTCACAAAGCAAATAAACAATACGTGAACTTGGAGATGCATCTGAGTAAATAAAATATCAAAAGGCCTTAAATAAGCCCAGCCTTTTTCTTTCGAAGGAAGGAAAATGATTCAGTACATCCACTTCACTTGCTTGTTGTAGTTCCCTTTTCTGAATATGGTTTGTGGAGGCCATGTTGCTGATTTAGAACTCCTGTTTCAGCTGATCTCAACTTTTTTCCCATTTCCCAAAAGCACTACAAGTCAGTCTTTCTGTTACCAGCTGGTTTGAGTCACCATACCTATGTGCATGACATGTTGCTTGCTGCAGTCATCTTGTTTTGTTTTTTTTTTTTGAAATTTCTGCCCAGAAATATAAGGATATTGTTTTGTTCACAAATTGAAGATTGACTCTGTATTTTCCCTGTGTTATGGTTCAGGGTATATTGACTGTGTTATCACAGTTGATAATTTAAGTGCAATAAAAATTGAAGTTTTAGATAACTTATGACTTATCATCCAGGTCCTGTGCAGGTTTTTCTATCTGTTGGGTGGTCATTGGTACTACATGAGGAGATTCTCGTGCTCTTCTCTAGCCCTAGGTCACTTTTACCACTCAGCCTATCAAATTTGCTAATTCTGCTATGAAGTCCCCTAAAATAGTGGTGACTGTCTAATCACAGAAGTTACTGTGGATTAACCATATGTTAAACCATACAGTTTTTGTAATTTTGATGTCATTTTGATTCCAAGTTAGTTAAGTTTTTCTGTGTAAACTTATCAATGCAATCTAACCTGGTAACAGCAAATTTAATTTGTTTATTGTGCATGTATAACATTATATTGCTTTAATCACAGACTTAGATCAGTGCATATTGGTAGGTTTTGTTAATAGGCAAAGCCTTATTAGCGCTTCTATAATTAATGTTGTTTATGAAGTCTGTCACTTGTCACTGCCATAGAGCAGCTAAAATCTGCATAGATGTCTTCGCCAGTACGTGTATCTTCCTGAAGCTATTCTCTTTTCAGCGCATAATATTGGATCTGAGGGAGGGAGGGAGTACGTCCCTTTCTAGCTCCTAACCAGGTTCATTTTCAAAGATCCATATGTAGAGAGTGATGTGTTGCAGGTTTTGCCATAGTTTACTGCTGTTCTAGAGAAAATTAAATTTGTTTGTCCCTCCTTGCCTTAGCTCAAGTTAATGTCCATTTCATTCCTTGTATGTGAGTTCTGTCTTTGCCAGCAGAATAAGCCTTTATTGACTGACTGACGCTGTTTCAGGAAGTGTTTTTGCACTTAAAAAAAAAAAAAAAAAAGAGGTCTTCACCTCTTTGAGCATCAACTGGGTTATGCGTTTAGGGAATAGCTTCAGAGAGTCTACTTTTTTTTTTTCTTTTCCCTGTTATCTTTTCTCTCATTACTCCTCTCGCTACCTCTGAAATACATCTCATACTTATGCTGTTCCTGTGCCTGTGGAACATATTGTCATAACCAAAGACAAAGCCTTTAAGCAAAGCCAGGGCACCTGACCTCCGATTTGTATACTCAAAGAAATGTATACAGAAACCCAAGATAAATCTTTTTTTTTTTTTTTTGGGATTTGTATTACCGCGAGAAAGTCATGCCACTTGAATGGCCACTCATTGGTCTAGCTATTTCTTCCAAGTATGTATACTTTTAATCCATTAATTCTGAATTTATTTCCTCTGAGATTAAGATGGAGGATAAGGATTTAGTGCATGTTTTAGTTTTTGTTATTCTTGCAGGTGCTGGAGAGAACCTGGAAAACACAATGGCAGCCTTTCACCAGTGAGTACAAATGGAACCAGTAATGTCTAGAATGGTGTTTCATTGTGTTTAATGACTGCAACTTCTATGGATTGCTAAATATTACTACAATTTAACAATGAAGAAATTGGGGTACCGCAAGCTTTGACTTCTACACAGTATGTAGAAAGCTGGCATTTGGCAATAAAGCTCCTGAGCCCTTATTCCTCCTGCTCTAACTAATAAAACAGGTAACGATACTGCTTTCATGTTTAATGGAGATTCCTTTTTCCTTCGGGTCAGGGAAGTTCACCTTATATACATGGGGGGCTAATCTTGGCCTTTATGATACCGGGGAACATTAGCATGCTAGTTAATCACAATGGTATTTGATGCCATGTGGTGGATCATCAGTTTAAGTACATTTCGGAGGCTGCGTAAAAGAAGACTGAAGGATCTTACAGCCAAGGGAAGATGGTGTAATAGAGCAGGATGATTTTTACATCAACTTTTATCTAGAAATTTCTATTTTTGAAAGAGGGTCAAGGAATAAATGTCAAATCTCTTCCTTTGCTCTTGGCTTTTGAAATTAAATGCAGCAAACTAGGAAAAGCCTTTTTTTGATTAAATACCTTACGTTAGGCTTAAGTGTCTTTCATGTTCTCTCTTACCCTGTTCTCTCGATTCTCCCTCAGTTTGCTTCAGTCTGGAAACAAAATCCATTAATTTATTATTATTCATATATAGCTATTTTTGTAATTAATATCATATGCTATATTTTCTATATACATTGATATTTCAGGTTATAGTTTATACCAGTGTACTAATTAATGTACAGTGCTGGATTTCAGGAGGTCTGAAGTTGTTGGCTGCTATCATGGCCATAAACAATTCTCTTGGGTATTTCACAGGGTCGTAGTGTTCAGTTCCCTCTTCTATATGGAAGAAGATGATAATTTGTATTACAGGAATATTGTGACTAAGTCTTAATGTTAGCAATTGTTTAACGCACCATCTACAAAGCTATCAGAAGTGTTTATGCTGCATTTTTATCCTCCTACATGTACTCCATTGGCAGAGTGTGTGAAAACCTGTAATCTGAAGGTTTAAAATTGAGTTGTTACCAGAAAGCCTTTTAAACCTCCAGCATTTAAGTAGTGAATTATAACAAAGTTCTCAGAAGTATTCCAAAAAGAAGGATCTTTAAAACTCTAGTTGCCAAAGGGCAGTGACCAAATTGAGTAGGCAGCTTTTTTTTTTTTTTTTTTTAAATGTGCTCTTTGTTAAATAGCCTCATCAGTTTATACGTTTCCTTGCAGATTGGGGATTGCCAACTTTCGCAACCAAGCAGTGCTGTTGAAAGTGCTGTGGTGTTTTCTATCTCCGTGGAAGCTTAGCATAGCTTTCTTGTGTTTTGGTCCTCCTAGCCTGCTGTTTTTCAACTCTGCTACCACGCTTTCCTGAAAGTGTTTTTTCTTTTTTTTTTTTTAATGGTTTCTTAATTTTCTTTTAGTATCTGTATTGATTTTATATCTATAGAACTGAAGGGATGAGTGAAAGATACTCTTATGCTTTTTTTCCTCTAATTTTTATTTTAGTGTATTTATAAACTTACACTATAATTCTTATTTCATTTTCAGGGGTGAATAAGTTGTAGTCCTCATAGTAAGGAGTGTACTAGGAGTCAAATCATATTTTGAGATGCTGCGGGTGTTTATTCTGGCCATGTTATGTTTTAACTATTTTATGACCATAGTGTAACAAATGCACTGTGTGGTGCTTGGTGCTTTGTTTGTTTGTTTTTATGGTCACAGCTATCAATAGCCAAAGTTTGGTTACTTATTTTGAGATTCTTGGCTAAAGCACCTTGCCTCTGCAGGGAGCAGATTCACAGCAGTTACCTTGCACTAGGCAGCAGATAAGCGTTGTGGCTGCTGGGGAAGGGGTAAAGGCTTTGTTCCTCCCAGCTATTCGTTGCCGTCTCCACCAGTATGCTAGCAAAAGGAATTTTATAGAAGGCTGGTGAGCCACATCATGAAAAATCATCTGGATTGACTCAGATAGCTGGTATAAATTAATCAATTCGTAACTTACCGGATTTTGCATGAAGCCTAATAGGGTGTGCCTGCCCGAGCTGTTTCTGCAGGTCTGGGCAGGCAGGTATTTGGCCATTGGTGTAGCTGGATCCAAAAGAGAATGCTTATCTGCAACGTAAATCTGCTCTTTTATTTTTGTTTTATGGACAGTAACCCAAACTATTAATAAGCAGTTTTACTTATGCTGTTTACACTCTGACAGTGATTTCTTAAATATTAGTTGAGTCACTTCTTTGCTATCATGCTACCATGTTAAGTATCCTACAAGCTTAAAAAAAAGTCTATGGTGGTAACATCTGGTTTTACACTAGCTTAACCTATAAATATTATGGAAAACAACTGTGAGCTCTTGTGCCAAAGACTTTTATTTGCATCGTAAAACACTTAAGATTTCTGTGGGCTGTAATTATTTTATACTGTGCTTAAATGCCTGTATGGTGGTTTTAGATTTTAAAATAACTGTTCTTAACTAGAAAGAGTCATATGTAGTGTCTTTTATGCCAGATCCCCATATACTTTAAAGATGCCATAATAATCTAAATATAAGTTTGATTGTATTGTTTAATACAAACATGTAGTTTAGCATTGTTTTGACAGGAAGCAGCAAAGTAAACTCAAGATGTTTTCTTATTTTACTGGATTTCCATTTCTTATATGAATATGCTTGGTTAAGAAAGAAAGCTTTAAAAAAATTCAGTGCAGTTACAGCAATAAAAGTACTTGGTTAGCTTTAGAATTTATAAACTATGTGTATTGTGCTATATTAGACCATGGCTAGTGGGAATGGATTTCCAAGGTATGGCTTTTCTTATTTATTTCCTGTTACCTGGAAACAGTTGGAGCTAAACACAAATGGAGAGATATCACATCCTGAATTGCCAATGTGAATCTGCTTTACAACTTGAATTCTGAAGTGATAGGCTCAGCACTCTGTTTAAAGGCTTGTATTTTTAGGAATCTGGAGTCTTCTCTGGAGTGATGTGGATTTGATATGTTATTACAATGCTGCAGAACAAACTGATTGCCAGCTGAAAAAACTTGACAATTTAAGGAAGCCTATTAGCAACTGCTATTAGAAACAGCCTGGCGAATTGTCAAATTTGT
Source organism: Struthio camelus (assembly GCF_040807025.1). Lineage (NCBI taxonomy): Eukaryota > Metazoa > Chordata > Aves > Struthioniformes > Struthionidae > Struthio > Struthio camelus. The sequence goes on from NC_090957.1 coordinate 18,476,035, forward strand.
TAGCAAGATAAGTTGAAATCACTGGTATAGATGGTACTGGCGGATATCAAAGATTAGTTCTTAGGTGGATAAAAAGAGGAGCCCGGTGTTATAGAAGAAGAGTGTTCAAGATCGAGGCTGGGACTTCACTTTTCATTGGGATAAAGTGTTTTTTTGGTTTGTTTGCTTGTTTGTTTGTTTTTTGGAGGGTGAGGGGGTGGAGTTTCCTGTGTTTCTCTTTCAGCAGTATTATACCTGCTTTCTGCTTTCCTTTCCATACCCCTCTTGCTGCTAAGTAAGCTGTTATAGACTGGACTTGGTACTGGATTGAGACTTTTCAAAGCAGTGGATTGGAACATTTATAGCTAATTCTGCTGCATTGTTTTTAAAAACATGATTGCACTTTTTAGTGATTTTTAATGTAAAATTACAAACATTTTCTCATATAAGAGGCATAAACACATATGTATATAAGTATATATACATTAATATATAAAGATACATGTAGTTTTGCTAGCTAAAAAAGCCAAAAGCCTGAATGCCCCACTGCTAATTTCCTAAGCCTACTAATTTAAGTAACATTAAAAAAAAAAAAACTCCAAAACATGAAAGCCTTTGACATCCTTGTCATTTTTTTGTTTATACCTACTATGGAATTGATTAGCTCTCTAAAAAACTTGTTTCTTCTAGTGGTAAATGTGCTAATAAGCATCGTGCTCCAAAAATTCTGAAACAATACTAAGTTTCTCATAGTGAGATAGTAGACTGACAGACAGAAGTACTGCTTGATTTCTGTAAAGACAGAGCCAAGGCTCCCGAGTTCAAATCCCATCTCTGATTCACAGTATCTTGTTTGTTCTTGCATCAGCTTTTCACTGCAACAGAGATTATTTGCTTCTTGCCTTAAAACAAGGTGTGAGGGTTCATTGCATCATAAGGCATCTAAAGTGCTTTCCCTGGGATTAATTTAATTAAATAACATGTATGTGTTAGGCTTGAACCTGTACAAAATGCATGGGTGGTTTAAGGCAGACCTCTTCACTTTCAGTGCGGTTAATATAGGAACAGACATGTTGGAGCTAGATTGTCACCTGACAAAAGATGAGCAAGTGGTTGTGTCGCATGATGAGAACCTGAAGAGATCAACAGGAGTTGATGTCAATATATCGGACCTCAAATACTCTGTAAGTTGAAGAGAAAAATGTCATTGCGGGATGATGGGTAAAAATGTGTTTGTAGAATGGCTGAGGGGAGGCGCTGTGTGTGTGTGTGTTTAGTATCCGGACTATAAGAAGAGTATTTATCTTGTCTGACAAAGTTGTCTAGGCTCCTTGTGTAGTCAAGGGAGGAAAATAGGCACGCTTCCAGAGGGTGATTAACTCTATCCCATAGTAGCTTGGATGAATGACCTTCTGGAGGTGTGCCTGTTTGGCCATACTGATGACACAGAAAGCTTAGTCAATCAGCTTGTTCTTGTGTGACTACCTTTATAATGGGTAAAACTGGTAGATGAATCCCACCTGCAGTGACAGCTTTAAAAGCCTGCTTTGCAGAACTCTTTCCACCTGCTATTTTAGTAGACTTATCAATGTTTTTCAGACAGGCATCTGAAAACATTCTTTATCTTATTTAGCTGTAGGTAACGCAGGACTAAGAATGCCAAACAGTTCAAGCAAGAAGGAACAGAATGTTCACAAAATCGCTTTTTAGGCAAGAAGCCTAGAAACATATACAAAATATCATTTTTGTCTTTAAAGATAACATATATGGCTTATGAGTCATAATTTTTTTTGTCTTTTTTGAGGAAATTCATGATTATGTCACTGCATTTGAATTAGAGTTCCTTTTCCCTTTATTTTTAAGGAACTTCCACCATATCTCTGCAAATTGGGTGTCACATTTCAGAAAGGTAAGTTCTTGACTCTTGCTGCTTCAATTTACAGTAACAGTAACTACTTTTCTGTAGTTGTAGTGTGGCAATTTCTCCCTTCATCAGAGAGAACAGAAAAGTGAGGACTTGCTTCTGTCAGTATCTTAACATTTTTTTCTCTTAAAGCTTCTTTTATTATGTTTTCTAAGGCTAGGATTATATTTTTTTCATATCAATAGATGGTGAATAAATTTAAAATGTAAGACTTTTTTTTTTTTTTCCAAGTGAATATTTCAGTTGTTTGCTTATCTACTTCTTGCAACTGCTTTCTAGTTCCCTTGTGAGCTCTTCAGAGGGTACTGATTTAAAATTCACTGGTATGAAAATTAATGAAGGCATTTACTTTACTGCTCAAGTGCCGTTGTTCTGGTGCACTCTGTTCTTGAAGTACCACAAGATGTCAGACAATGTAGGTATTTCCGGAAGGATGAATGAAGAGAGTAATAGTTACAGTACACATGGCTTAAAGATCAGTGTGAATATTGCTGCAGGAGAGGAAGACCTAGAAAATGGTGGTCTTGTGAAAATTGTGACTCTTGAAACCATATCTGAATAAAGCCTACAAGCTAAGATTGAGTTATTCCACTTTGAAAAGGCTACTGGAGATTATATCAGATGTATGTGGCTGAAGGGCTTTGTGACTGTCTTGAATAATCCTTCCATATTTGAGTTGTCCGGCAAGATAATTTTGCTTTAAATGTCTCTGTTCAAAATTGCAAAGCACCTTTTTAAAAAAAAAAAAAAAAAAAAAAGGAGGGGGGGCACTGAGTTTACCTCTATGATATGATATCTTTGCTTATAAATCTTTATGTACAGTAATGAAGAAGTGGGGAGAGGGTTCAGCTAACTCCTTAGATCCACAAGCAGTTTGAGACACTAAAATTTGGGATTTCTGTCTTCTGTTACCTTTATTCATTAGGCTTCTCCAGTAAACTAAAAGGAAAAGTTTCTTTTATCAGCTGATCTCATTTCCTATTAATCTCATTGCATTTGGTATGTGGTAACTGAGCCTGTGTTTGCTCGTTCAGGATTTTAATGATGCCTGCACTGATACTGCTATTAAATAATGACTGAGTTTCAAGTTTGAACCTAAATGCGCAAAATGATCAGTCAGTTTTCATTACTGAGGTGAGCTTGTCACAGTTAATTACAACCATACAAGTGAAGTAAATTCTTTCCGGCTCAAAAATATGCTAATTGTAGGGGTTTTTTTACTTTAAAATAAAAAGTGCTCTAATAACTTAGCTCTTCTCTACAGTATGTTAATAATGATCACAGCCGTGACAGCTTTCTCTTTGTTTCCCCCAGAATGCCACTGTGAGGGTAAAGATAACCGTATTCCACTCCTGAAAGAGGTGTTTGAGGCGTTTCCACAAACTCCTGTCAACATTGACATCAAAATGAACAACAATGTGTTGATCAAAAAGGTATGTGATAAACTACACTGAACTGAGGCTGAATGTCACGTGGAGGTGTTGAAATGCCGACAATAAGGACTTTCTCAAGTTACTCACAGTCTGAGACACTAAAATCTGTGTCCTTGGACTCTCATCCTTCACCTGTTGGATCTTGCTCCGTGTGTTAGGTAATGCAGAAGACGGAGAAGAGAACTAGTACAGTGGTCTGCAAACGGCTCGTAATTAACTCCCTAACTCAGCATGAAACAGATGAAGGGATGGCACGTTGCTAGGGACGTCTTTGTTTTATGTTTAATATGAAGAGTCTTACAGATTCTTTTGCCTACAAATGCATCATAAATGGGTGACACCAGTATACAGATAAGTGTTCATCACAGAAGAAGTCTGCTTTCCATCAGATACTACTTTGCCGTTTTGCTTTTTTAAATTCTCTAGTTTTTCTTGTAGGTATAATGCTATTTCCCTTTCTGTTCTACTGAACACCTGTTTCCTCCTATTCAGAGTAACACAATCATTTTAAGATGAGAGAGAATGTAGAAGAACTATCTTTTCTCTAATGACTCGTATAGCTGAAAAGTAGCAAATGGAGCTTCGGTTAAGTAATTCTGCACAAAATAATATTCAATGAATGCATGTTAGGGTTCTACTTTTTTGATTTTACATTGCAGGTTTCAGAGCTGGTGAGTCAGTATAAGCGAGAACACTTGACTGTATGGGGGAATGCCAATTATGAGGTTGTATCAAAATGTCATAAGGAGGTAAGAATGGGTGTCCCGGCTTTGTTGTTCTTGCCCTCTGTTTCACTGTATGGTGACATGTACAGAAAAGTAACCTGTAAATCAAGATGAGGTATGCCAATGAGCATGGTGAGCTATGCCAGGCTTTTAGCTGTGGTCTGGAGTTTGCACCTGAATTGTTTTCTGCTTACTACATCATTAAGGTCAAGCGTACTTAACACTCATATACTCTACAATAAATATTTAAGGAGAAAAGCTGAGTTTTGTTTTATACTTCTGTAATATATGGAGTCTTAGGAGTCACTGGCATCAAAACATAAAGCCTGTTTTGTACGTCGCACATCATTCATCTGGTGCAAAAGCAGTTTTGTTACAGATTGCTTACTGTGTGTTTTTTATTAAAATAATGAAGGTGGCCATTAGCTATCATACAGTTCTATTGGTATAAAGCTGATTTACAGCTATAAATTCTATTCCTTTTTGTGGCAAGGAATTGTACAATTTGGAATTCAAATTGTGCTTAGTCCAAGGGAATTATGCACCTAAGTGATACTGATCTAGTTGAGAGTATAGACATTGTACTTATTTATCTGTGCTTTGAAACAGGACAACACCATTTCCTACCTTAAGAGCAGTTGTATTTCTTTATTTTTCCTGGCATCAGTGCCCAAATATTTTGGTTCATAAACTAACATATTTTAAAAGGCGTTTTGAAGCAAGTTGATACAATATCAAACTGCAACAAGTTCCAAACAGATTAAAACACAGCTTGACCACCCTTTTCTCCGTGGTAATGCTAGTCAAAGACAAAATACTCATTGTGTCATGCAGTCTGAAATGATGACGAAGGCAGGTAACAAAAGCAGTACCAGAATCGCTGACGTTTTACCTTTTCAGGTCACTGCTGCCCCTTCAAATTGTGTAAAACGTTGGCTTGGATTACAAGTTACCAGGAAGAGTAATTTAAATTCAGTGGCAGACACAAACAGTTGACAGCTTATTCTTTAGGTATAAGTGCTATATTTTAAACATGCATTCATGAGTAAGTTTGCTTACAACAGACTCAACAGTCTACCCAGGTAAATTAGAATCTTTCTCTACTACTTTCTACAGAACGCTGACATTCCCATCATCTTCTGTTTGCAACGTGTCCTCCTCCTTGTTGGCCTGTTCTACACTGGTCTGCTGCCATTTATTCCTTTCAAGGAAGAATTCTTGGAAATTCCAATGCCTTCAATCATCCTCAAGTGAGTTAGTCCTTCGGTGGGTGTCGCAGTGAAACGATAGTAATACAAGTGAACGCTATTGCCAGCTTGAGCGCTGATTTAGTCAGTGTCCTTAAGCTGCATGTGTAGTGGAATGAAACGTTTCCAAGAGAAACTGAACACTAAAGTAGATAGTGATATAGTACATTCTGGCTTTATGATAGTGTAGTAAAGTTGTGTTGAAGTATTGTTTTGCCTGCAGTCTGAAGTAGTATGAGATTCCCAGTCATTTCTGGTGATTAAAGTTTCCACTTCTCGCAAGCTTAAGGCGGGGAGGGGTCTCAAGGCTTATTTGAGTAACTGGCTTTACAATTCCCCAATTGTTCTCAGTGTTCAGATAGTTTCATTGCATTGTATTAAAAGCTTTTTAGTGATTCTTGTGTTTCAGAGGAAGAAGTCGGTCCATTTGAGTTGAAGCGCTTTAGGTAGAAAAGAAATTATAAAGCAAGTGCTTAACACCTTGATAGATATCCCAAAAGATTAGTAACTATTTCTTTTTGTTAGTTTATGTACTCTTGTATACTCTTAAATGAGAGCTATGCAAAACTTCTGTTCCTCTGTATTTAACCTGTCCCGGGCAGCTTTGAATTACGCAGTTTGTGTGGGTTACCTATATATCAATCTGTTTCCTGTTTATAGTGTCTTTCATAGGGGAAAGCAGCTGCCTTTACAACAAAGCTTGTGCTGATGCCATCTCGGTAGTAATATGTAGCAGTGCTGTATGAATAACTAATTTTCACACCTTTCCCTCTCTTTCTCCGGTGTGGAAACTGGGGCCATATTAATCTGATTAAGGCCAAGAGGCAAGTTAGTATCACAGCAGGTGAGAGATTTCAGGTGCCCTTTGTTTTTCATACCTTGCTCAAAATGCTGCTGAATACCCACCTCTGCCAATTCTCTTTAGTGTAACGCATTTCTCTTGTGTAACCCAATTCTAGGTCACTGTCTCGAAGCCAAAGGGAAAATATTACTCTGTGAAATATATTACTCTCTGATTTGAGAAACTACAAGACTAATTTTTCACATTTCTTTTGCAGAAATATGTCAAAGAGTATTTTGGTCTGTGCTGCAGTGTTTTTCTTTTTTTTTTCTTCAATAGGCTGAAAGAACCACAAAAGATGACAAGAAGCCAGAAATTTATTATCTGGCTAGCTGACACGTAAGATTTTCATCTTACTAATTTTTTATTTATATTTTGCCTCTATGTTGATAGTTGACCCAAGCAACTAAGATCAGTTATTGCCATAACAGCTTGTTACACTGTAATTTCTTTTTCTTCTGTTTTTTGTCAATGCAGCATATTCAAAGTTTGTGTAGGTGTTCCTGTGTGCATATATTTTTATACACTGAAACGTACTGAGGTGCAGTAGCAGTGGTCAATGTTCCTATTTATGACCTAAAATACTGTTGAATTAATGTATTTTCTGTCATTCAGTGTGTTCAATTAATCAATATGTAAGTAGATTCAGAATGTGGCTTTCCCATTTCATGGGATTGTTTCATAATACTGTCAAAGAAGGTACTGTTTGGCTTACATGGAACGTTTCTAAGAGTACCTGTGATTCAGCAGAAATACAGTCTTATGCTTTCAGAGGTTGAACTTGATCACAATAAGTGTCTTCTGGTTCTTGCTTCTGTGACTTTTGGCAGTTGGTTTGATTTCTTGAGTGGCCATTTAGCAAGAGTTCTCATGTTCCTGGGTGTATGAAGGAGAAAATCTCTTCTGAAGTAAAGGATTTGATCCATCAGACATGAGAAAGAGTAACTTAATGGTGAAGAAAAAACACTTGCTGGATTTGATCTTCAGACAAATTAATGTGAATATCCACAGCTAATACAAATTTCTGGATATCTGTGTTAAGTTTCATTCAAATACAATTCAATGCTACCTATGTTTTAACTTATGTTTTATGTTCTTTATTGTGGACACCATTGAATTTAAACGTTCTGTGGAGCACTTATTACAGATACTGATATTACATCAACAGATACTGAAAACGTCATATACACTGTTTTTGGGCAAATGATATCTTTCTCTTTTCTACAGATTGTTAATGCGGAAGGCACTTTTTGACCACCTCACTGCACGGGGCATTCAGGTACAGCGTGGCAAAACTATAAGTAAATCTGCTTGGTAGCTAGTGAGAGCTTGAACGAGCCGGATCTGCCCTTAAGATGGATTAGTGTTCTCTGCCCTTTTTCTATGAGCATTATGTTTCTTCAGAGCCTTATGGCCTTGGTAGTTGTTACCGTTGCATTTGATAGTTATTTTTGCAAGTTATTGGAAGGGGGTTCTTATTTGATGTTTTAATAAGGTTTTTTTATGGATTTGCGAATAAACTCTCAGAAAGCTCAGTGCAAAGGGCAAAGTCAGGATTAATATAATTTGCTGAGATGGTTCATTTAAAATATATTTCTTCACCTTTGTTACTGAAAGCATTTAAGATCTACCTGGAAGAATTTTAGGTCTACTCAGCTGTTCACTGCTGAGGGTGATTTTTTTTGTTTGTTTGTTTGTTTTTAAAGTTGTTTATGCTGGATAGATGGCCTGTATTCTAAAACATTCTGCTGTGTTGCTAGGTTCATAGCTGCTTTTTGGTTCTTGAATAATAGCTTATGCTGCTATAATTGCAGTTCGGTAGTTGCAAGGGAAGAGCTATGAAACGGCTCCTTAATTTAGCTCTCTTTAAGAGCTCTCTCCCCTCTCCCCCTCCTTTGAAGTATAAGCCTACAAAATCTGATAAACTGCTCATCCTGTTTTGGGCTTTCCACTGAATATTTTGACTTCTGGAGTTATCTGAAGACTAGGGCACAAACTGAAGTTGGAGTTATCACTAAAATGCCTTGTGGGGGAGGGATAAGCAGTTGGGTGCTTTTTGTATGTGTCTCTGGCATGACAGTGTAATCATTTTATATATGGCATCATCTCTCTCATATGAAACAATTTAGGTCAGAATTTATCTCACTTTTAATCTGAATCTTTCCTGTAATAATTTGTCTGTCTTTCTGTTCTCTTCAATCTTATAGGTGTATATTTGGGTACTGAATGAAGAACAAGAATACAAGAGGGCATTTGATCTGGGAGCCACTGGAGTGATGACAGACTATCCAACAAAGCTTAAGGAGTTTTTACACAATTATCCAGTGTAAAGGAAAAAAGCAAGAAAGATCTTGCAGAATAGATTAAGTGAGCCAGTAATGATTGGATAGTCTATTGCCTTGTTGTCAAGTTGCTATATAATGTAAAAATTGTCTATTTATTTTAAAATTGCATAGTTTACATTTGTAAATAGTTCATTTGGCAAAGGTGCGCTTCACCAGTAATGGCGACTAGGAAGAAAGTTGTTGGATAGGATACCTGTAGATCATAAGCATTATTTTACCTGTCACATGTGTCCCTAAGCAGACGTCAAGACATGACAATTATTCCAATCGCGTTCTAGTGGGCAGAAGCTAAAGAATTTCTGAAATTATAGCCTGTATGTACATATTGCTTGTGTCGCTTTTAATTTTCAGATAACTTGTAGGGCAAAAAGAAAAACAATGCACAGGAGAATATGTGGTTATCCAGATAGTTTAGCCTGCAAAGTGTAGTCAGTAAAGGCAGTCACTCTGTTACCAGAATTAACTCACTTGGTCAGTATAGATTTACTCGATTATTCTTTCTGATAAGAATGTTGAGGTTGAGTTGTGATTATATTTGGACCCTTCTGATGTGATGGTAAAACTGATTTATTGGTCAAGGTCTCTGTTAAGCATTTAAGCTGGGTTCTGGACTCCTCTACTAGAGTCTAGGTTCACCCTTGGTTCTGCCCTGAGCAGCCGTGTTACCGAGGCATGGCAGCAGCTAGCTTCCTGGAATGAAAGGTTGCACTTTCTATAGACTCTTTGAAATATTTTTTTCACAAGAGGAACCTATGTTTTAGAAGAGTCTTTTGCACTTTTGTCATTCTAACGTCCGTTGCCTTGATGGATGGGAAGTTGTTTTCAGGGTGAGGGACCAAGAAGACTTAAGTTTGATCAGGAGATTCAAGAACAACTTAAGAGGTTCCTAGTAAAGTAACTCGCCCCAAGCAGATTTATAGGTATGCTTGTCGGGACCCGGTGTCCATCTAGGATCCATGTAAATTTATGATATTTTATCTCCACAAGAGTCTATTCAATATTTGTGAAGTTTATGTACATGGACATGGAAGTAACTTTACTGGCAAAAGTCAGGAAGCCCCAAGTGTGACAAAATGGAGGTAGATAGGAAGGTATTTCTGGAAGCGTACATGCTGTTCTGTCATTGTGAACGGGTGTTACATATGTATCAAACAGATTTGAGCCTGCAATGCCATTTTGGTGCTGCCATGTTAGTGTTAAGATTTTTCAGAAAGAACTTGATTATTTTGGTCGAATTGTACACAATATCCTGTATAAAGCTCAGTCATTTAATGATCAGAAATTGCTGGAACAACACTATTGTTCCATGATGTCATTGACTTTTTTTCAAGACGCTTCTGAGTAGAAGTAGTAGAACATACTACTGCATTTATGATTTAAGTGGATGCATGGTGATGGAGGCAAATGAGTTAATGGTACTTTAAATATGTATCTGGCTATAAATAGACATAATATCCTCTTAGTTTAATCAGGCTTGTTGCATATTGAACGGAGGAGAGGAAAATGTAACTTCCTAACTATTCATAGGAAAAATGATGCATTGATTTATTACGTACTAAGCTTCTTTTCCCTTCAGACCTGTTACGCTCTGGTCAGATAACTGCTAATAACCAATCTAGTGACAGTCTTGCCTATTTCTAATAGTCACAGAATAGTTAAAGAATAGGCTCCATATGCAACTCAGGAGGTAAAAGAAAAAACTCTACCCTTTTTGTCTTAATTTGGTTACTGTTCAGTGTGTTGCTCCAGATAGTAAATTTTTATGTGATTTGGTTTTTTTTCTGCTCAATTTTTTTGCTATCAGATTTTCAACGCACACTCCTTCATTAAGATGCAAAGATGATTCTGATTTTAGAGAATACTGCCGAATGGTACACTCACTTTGAAAATAAAACTGTTGTTTAAGATGGGGAAAACCTATGTTTTACACTCTTGATTTCTGGACTTGAGCTCTTGAGGGACAGGTGATAAGTTTCTTTCAGGTTTCCCTCATCACTGCATAAATAAACCTATTTTGCTATATTCTGTATTGAATCACAAAACAGTATTAATGACAATTGCATTTTTCATCGTTTCATTCTAATAATCTTCCTCTTTTTTTATAGCAGTGGTGTTGGAAACTTTTGCCTTCAAAGATGCTTAGCCCGTTTTTCAACCACTAGTCTTCCTACCTGTGATGTAGCTTTTGACTGCACTTTTTGCATTTGGCCTCTGTCTTTTTGATAAATCTACTACTTAATATCTGAAATTTGAATAAGTTAGGTTACATGTGAGGGAAGGGTTCAGAGCTGAGAAAACTACTGAATTTGTTCACGTTCACCCTTTTGGACTTCAGTACAAGAACTAAAGTTTGATCTCTTAAGAGAGAATGTTGCATGGATGAAGCCATGAAACTTGAGCACCACTGCCTAGGCCTTAGGCTATGATAACTGTTGGTAGTAAAATAATATGGAGTTGAGATTACTGTACAGACACATAAGAATGTTCTATCAATTCATTGTTTTGATATTCCAGAACTTGCTGTGTCATGTGTGTGTTTGTTTTTTCAACCACTTGTACAGAAAAGCATTTGTTGAGATCTTGCACAGCTGTCCAGGAGGATGTTTGGAGTTAGTATCTCTGTCTCTCCAAGGAGAGATTTTTTTTTCAGGTACTTTTAATTCTAAATATTGCTTAACACTTACTGTGTTCTCAATCCTATTGCAAAGTACGTTCTATTTGAAGGTTGATGCGTATATTCCAGGCACTTTTAATTTGCGCCAACTCTTGTGGACCTCTCTAGCTTCAAATCTGTGATGTGATTTTCTTTCTTTTCTTGTAAAGAAAGATTGATGCACTTGAAATGCAACACATTAAAACATCTTTGCTCATAAAAGATCTAAAATTAAATACTTGTTCATGGTGACTTCCTTGCCTAAAATTGTAATTTCTGAGATTATGATATTGTATTTGTAGTGTGGTAGACGTTGAATTTTTGGTGATTTTTCTTTTTATATGAACAGGGTTGCTCAGAAGAAGGGGGCATCTCATTTGTTCTGAACTTTCTAGAAACTTTTGGCAATATAACATCAATTTCCTCATACAGAAAGTGTAGCATCCATAACTCCATGCAGCTAAATCAAGTTTGGGGAGGACTTAAGCCCACCTGCTCCATGTGCAAATGATCTTTAAGTAAAACTTTTGAAGCCCATTCGTATTTGACTTATCGATAGACTACTTTTAGACTTCAAGAAAGATGAATTTGATCAGAAGTGGTCTCCATATGTGAATGCCAGAAGACAGTGCAGAGAATTCTGCTGGTTCCAATAATGCAGTATATGCTGTTACTTCCAAACAAAGGGTCTGTCCGCAGAAAAGGCAGCACATACTTCAAAAATAGCAGCCTGTCCATGCGTCTGCAAATTTAAATAATCAAAAATTAAGATTAGTGAAGAATGGGAAGATGCACAAGTTATATACTCAATTCTTGAGATTTCACCATGTCTTAGTCAGCTTGAAGTAAATGAATCTTGTGTAATAATGGTAGAGGAGAAGAGGACAAAGATGAATATCCCTAGTATCTAACTATAACTGGAAATGAGGATTGGCGTGCCGGCGGAGCTGATTCTGTATGTATGTTTTCACCAACCTTTATATTTAAAGAACTATCAGTGCAAATTCTGTCCACTGGTCTAGGTTTGTAGCACCTTTGCATAAACTGGGATCTGTAGTTTTGTGTGGCTCAAAACAGCAAGTTGGAGTGAGGCAAGAAATGCTCCTTATTCTAAGGGTATCTTGAGTATAGTAGAAGTGCTACTGGAAGTACTGCGTACACTAGTGTTGTGGATAGCCATGCTCAAAAGTAATTGCATGAGTGTGAGAGCAATGGCTTGTGCTTGGCACTTCAGTGTAAAAATTGCTGTCTACATCAGAGCTGCCTTCTGATTGATTATTTTTAGAAATGATGATCCTTAACTCCTAAGCACAGTAACGCATGCCTAGAAAAATGTTAGCTTTTTGGTTGGGGGATATGTCTTTTTATTTTCTTTTTTTTTGTTTTGTTTTTGTGTATTGTTTGTTTCTCTACTTTAATGATTGGTAGCCCAATTCTGTCAGTACTATAAAACTTATAAAATACTATTATATGCCAATGTACCAGGTTTTGAAAGCACTGACAAAATCATCTTACATAGTTTGGTTCTAGACATCTCTCGCCTATGATCCGGCTCATCAGCAGAAAGTAGCAGCTCACAGATGAGGAGGATGTCCTATCTGTGTAGGTATATCCTATCTGAATTGAATGGGGGAAATGAAAGTGTTGAATTTTCTGTATATGTGTAAGATACTGCACCACAGGAAGGGGCCTGAGATCGAAACGAGCCTAAGTTGTAAAAGAGTTTGATTTGCTTTTTAAATAGAAAAGGATGATTCTTAACTAAATTAGATTTTTTTTGAAATAGTAAATATGTGGTAATTTAGATTTAACTTTTAGAATAACCTTACTGTGACCCTGAAATTATTCTGAAATACCTTTTTATAATGTCTTAAAGACCCATTGGTTCTAATTAACTGTCTCCTCTACACAGTAACTCTTCTACCTCCTCCTCATTTTTGTAGGAGACTTGTGCAAGAAAACTACCATCAATGAGTTATGGAATATAAAATGCCTTTGACTGTTGACAGGTAGTACCTTCAAATACCTGCTCCTAAACTGGAGACAACAAACTAGCTCTATTTTGAATATGTTCATAATAGCAGCTACTCAATTTGCACAAGTTTCTAGACAGTTTTGTATTGTCCTTGACTAGATGGTCTTTACAAATGCGACACTCTGATACTTGCATTCTTTTTCTCATGATAAGCAGGTTAATAATTCTTTTAGTCCTAGAGGATTAAAGTTCCAGCTTTCCTACTGTATTTCTGTTAAGTTGCATTCAGTTCTAGATTTTAAGGTCAAGTGTAATTTTAAAGCTTTGAGGCTTTGTGTTAGGTAAGAGAGGTGAAGTATGTACTTTGTATGTCGTGAAATGAAGTAGCTTTTTAAAGGATTTTGGCAGGCTGATGAGAGACTATTTCCCGAATTGCTCTAGGCAGTTTTTATTTCTTACTAAACATTCTACATGGTTAATAAACTTGAGTAGGGATCTGGGAAGCATTAATGCATATTCACATCTGTCCCTTTATACGTATGTCTTTTAACATGAAAGCATTAATCTGTGATCACTTTATATAGTGTAACCTGCCATGAATCTGTAGTACTAAGACTTTATCCTCGAACAGAATATTCAGGAGCACTTAACACTCCATTTATGCAAAGCAATAAAGCATTTGTTTTGGGGTATTTTGAGGATATACTTTTCTGACCCAGTGTGCAGGATCATAGGCATTAGTGCAAACTCAAGAGACCTTGGTTTGTCCCTGGAAATTACTGCCTGTGTGGAGAATGGGTGCTTTTATTGGTTATGTGAAATTCCCTACTAAAAGTTAAGGAAACAAAATGAAACCTTTTAAAAACAACGACAACAAAACCCCACACAACCACAAAGCAGAGTAGCAGCTAGGCCTTTGTTTACCGTTGTCCTCCTATTTGCCGCAGGAGGCCGCCAGAGCCCAGCTAGTGTTGATGCGTTTTCGGTGTAAGCCCTCTCGGTTTACGTGAGAGTTGATCGGGAGGTGGATGCAGAAGCTGCAATGCAGAGATGAAATTTGAAGCAGGTGCTTGTCCAGTTACAGACTGAGTTTTGTCCCGGTTCTGGGGCTAGTTAAATTGGACGGTGGATTTATGGTGAGTCTAGCTCCTAATTCTAAAATACAGAAAACTGCTGTGTGAAATAAGATGCTCAGGACTCTGGATAGTGAGTGTTTTATGACTTTGTTGTCAGATAGCTTAATAGTTTTGGAGGGCAAGAGGAGGTACTCATGAACACGCCTTGGTTTTTTGTCTGACCAAAACTAGCGATGCTGCCAGTGGAAAAAATATCGTTGTTAATATAGGAAAACATCTTTCACTTGATGTGAAGTACTTGAAGATGGTTATGCTTCATAATGTCTATGAAAAAGTTGGTGGTATCCCCATTTTAAAGATAAAGAAGCAAAAGCAATACCAGGCTAGTTATCTTTACTACAAGGCCGCTAAAAACAGTTACAAATAAAACTTGGGAGTGCTGAGGAATGGAGATGTTTAAGAGATTTTTAAGGGCCGCTTCAAATTCTAACGCAGCGTGAAAGTGTTAAGACAGTATCTCCATCAGTAACTTGATACTTTTTGCCCCCTCTCAGTATTGCAGTGATAGTGGAATAGGAAAAATTAGCCCCAAATCAGCAGGCTCAAATTATTATTTTTATTATTATCAAGTAAACAGGCTCTTTGAGTGTAAATTATGATTAAAGCCAAAACTGTCAGGCACTGACTGTATCAATTTCAGTTTTACTGAAGCTGTAGAGGAAGACCAAAAAAAAAACCCTTGCCATGTCGTTTAGGCTCTTAAAAGGGATGTTTGCAAATGAAGAGAAATGAAGAGAAGTGAAAAACAGTGCCTAGCTATTCAATTGAAAGCTAAGCTGTCAAGTGGGTTAGACCCAAAATTCAGAATTTTATTTAAACCTAGTCAGTTTCCTAACATCTTAGCTCAATAAAAGTGTATTCATGATGTTTACTAAATTGTGCTTGCAGGGTTTGCGACGCAAATTTTGTGATGCAGTATCAAATGTGGAAGTGTGACTTGAAGCTTCCGTGAGAAAGTAACTGGGACCAAATGTGTGTTATTTTTCTAAGCTGATAACA
Organism: Struthio camelus; assembly: GCF_040807025.1. Taxonomy (NCBI): domain Eukaryota; kingdom Metazoa; phylum Chordata; class Aves; order Struthioniformes; family Struthionidae; genus Struthio; species Struthio camelus. The sequence goes on from NC_090957.1 coordinate 18,491,292, forward strand.
CTAAAAAGCTTCCACTTCTCATAAGCCAGATTAGCAAATAATTTAAAGAAGTAGCGTTGGAATTTTTTAAATATATGGTGTTTGCTTTTCCACAATGTAAAGTTGTGCTATCCCCTAGAGCTCTGTGGAGAGGCTAGATTTAGATCACTAATTCCAGTTAACCACCATTCCAAAGCAACTTTATCACAGTAGAGAACTGCACGCACACACACACCATCTTGAGGTGCTCCTTGTAAATAAGGTCTATTTTCTATTAGCAAACTGAAAATTCTACTGTGCAGCTCACCTTCAGGTAGGAAGAAAAAAAAAGATTTGCTGCTATGCAGCAGCCTCTTTAAGGATGTGTAAATTTATTTTGCTGATGGCTTCAACTCTAGATATTTGTGGTTACCTGTTTTGAGGAGTCTTGGTGATTTAAAGTTCAAGCAAATGTTCTCACCACTTCCTGCACATGAGCTGGTCTAGATCTGTTAAATGTGGCTTCATTTAGCACTGGTGAGATGGGTAGTCTTGTGTGAGCTCCTGTTGTTGGGCTTGAAGAGGAAAGGTCTGTCTTTAAGCTTCTTCTTTTCTTAAGTAAGCCTTCAAAGTGTGGCTGCTCTCATAGCAGATAGTCCAAAGATAACACGACAATTTCCTTTGTCATTTGAATGCGTTTCGTTGTTCTTGTTTCTAGGTAGGTAGCTTAGAATTACCATGGTGCTTGAAAGTTCATTAACACTGCTTCCTTAAGTTGTACTTGATAGTACTGCTAACTTGCAGGGAAAAATGCCATTTTGTGTTTATAAACAACAAAAGTTCATAAAATACCTTGGCTAGCTGGCTTGCAAATGTCATGTTAGTGATAATATCAGAGGGGTTTTGCTTATGTGAAAGGAGATGCTGCTTTCTATTGCAAGGTATGAGGTTACTTTTCTACCTACATATAATAAAAAAGAGCAGAATATCGCAACTAACAAAAATATTTCTTTGTATCACCCATTACTGTGTATTAAATAGTCTCCATATATTTAATGTAGGGAACATAGCATTGCCCTTGCAGCTACCAATAAAGCGTAGTATTCACAGACAGCAGAGAATCATCATCTTGGTAGAAGTCATAGCTATAGAATTGCTTAGTACTTGTATGAATTTCCTAAGGCAATTCTATTGCCTAGAAATACATTTAGAGCAAGAAATACACTTAGCACAATAACTCTAAAACATATTCCAGTTAATATGATCTATAACTTCTATCTCTTTCTGTGAGAAAAGGATGAGTATTAAGTACGACTTTAATATTTTGTACAGTGGTGAATTACTGTTAGCAGCAGCTACTAAATGCCATGTTGCACATGTGCTTTCTTGAACTGAAACTAGAAAAAAGTACAGTGAGAAACCTTTGAATTAGAGTTTACAACTGCATGCTGTTTCTATCTTTTAATTACAGTGCTTTGAGGGGATTGCATCAACTTTGCCTTTGCACTTTTTCCTGGCTTAGGGGTGTGTGTGTGTGCACTGTCATGTGAATGCATGTCGTGTGTGTGTGTGTGTGTGTGTATACACACATGCTCTCAGTGCAAGATCTAGTAAGTACTTAGATATAAGACTGCCAAGGTCGCTATTGAAAACATTCGTGGTAAGCAGTAGGATGACGCTAATGGAGATTTCCAGGTGACAAGTGCGATCTCTGCATTTACAATGACTCCTTGTATTACAATACTATGGAGTTAGGTTAATCTTCAGTGAAGTTCAGCAGCCAGCTAAGGACTGATCTACCTAAATGCTGTCTGTAAGGGTAAGCATGATCTCTCTTACTTCCTGCTTTCAGCTTATCTTGTAATGTGGCACTGTGCTGTTTAAACAGCTGTTGGCTTGACCCTCAGGGGAGAGTCTAAAATGACCTCCATGTAAAGCAGGTAGTAATAATTACCTTATGTTTATTTAATGCAGACTAATTGCCGTGGCATTTAGAAACAGAAATAAAACACTGTATTAGAAAGTAACTGCTGTTATACCACCCTTTCCTAAAACCCTCCAACGTTTCATTTGCAATCCTTGGTAAAAGCCAAGGATTTTTGAAAGTGTTTGTTGAACCTGGTACTTCAAATAATGATATTTGCTGGATGACAGTAGCGGAGAAAAGGAGGAACTGTGAGAACGGAGTTTTTAGAGAGCAGATGCGTTCCTGCTGAAAAACTGGGGCCATTTTAAGCTTTATCAGTTCGGCTCATGGTTTTCGATTAGCCGAACTTGTGCCCTGGTCGCTTATTAAAATCTTGTCCTTCTCCAGAACCGGGGCCAGGAGCAGGGCGGGGGGAGCCCTGCGGCGGCAGCGGCGCCGGCCCCTTTAAGAGGAGCCGCATCTGTTTGTTGTCCACCCCTCCGCGCTCCCATGCCGGCTGCGCCGCGGCCGCTCCCATTGGCTGCCGCCGCCCCAGCTGTTGCCTGCGCGAGGCAGCCTACTCCCCCCCCCCCGCGGGGGGGGGAGGAGGGCGGGGAGGGGGAGGCCGTGCCTGTGTGTGTGCGCGCGCGCGCGCCGGGGGCGGGCGCCGCCGCGCCGGCCCCCCGCTCTGATTGGCGGCGAAAAAATGGGCTGCGTCTGGCCGCGGCCAACCGCCGGGGTGTTGCTATGTGCCAGCGGCCGGCGATTGGCGCGCCGCCGTGGCACTCAAGGGCAGCAGGCGGGCGAGAGCGGCTATAAGGGGGAGGGCGCCGGTGGGGAGGGGGAGGGCGCTGCGGGGCTGCCTGGTGCGCGTCGGCGGCCGCGCTCCGTCTGCGCTGGGGACGCGCTCGAGGCGGCCGCGCCGCGGCGAGTGAGTGCCGCCGGGCGGGAGGGACGGGGCCGGGCGGCGGGGCGCTGAAGCGTGGCCGGGGCGGGGGGACCGGCTGGCCGCCGCGGCGACCTGCGCCACAGCGCCGTCCTCCCCCCCCCCCCCCTCGCGGCGGGGCAGCGCGGGCCCGGGGGCGGCTGTGGGGGCCGGCGTGAGGGTGGGGGGGCTGCCGCCGCTAACGACTCCGCGGGGAGCGTTGCCTCGGGGGGGGCTGGCGGCGAGGCGGGCTCGGCGAGCGGCGGCCTTTGTCTGCGGGGCCGGGGAGGGCAACAGGTCCGCGCCCGAGGGGCAGCGAGTGGCGGCGGGGGGGGAGCCGAGGAGGTTTCGCCTTTCTCCGGCCGCCTCTGACGAGGGAGAAAATCAACAGGAGGCCGGGCGGGTGCGGGCGCGGAGCGGGGCTCTTTGTGCGCGTCTCGGTGGGGGATGGGGAGGGCGAGCGCCTCGGATGCCGCACCAGGTACTGCGGGGCGCGGGGGGGTGGGGAGGGGGATGATGGTCCGTCTTAACTAACCGTTCTGCTCTAGCAGCTAAACGCAAAAAACAAACAAAAAAAACCCCTCGAAATCGCAAATGAGATCCGTGCCCGAGACAAAGATGCGCCTGAGGTTTAGGCGTGGGACTCTAGGGACCGGTACGGTGCCGCTGCCCCAGGCGCTGGGGTCTTCGGGGACCCCTTGAACTGCTGCCAGCACGGGCCAGGAGGCGGCTGCTAACCGGGACGAGGTGCCGTGCGACTGGTCTGTTTACTGACACGGCTGCTTCGAGCCCCTGGAGACCAGGCCTTTCCTTGCGGTGGCTCTGTGCTTTAGAAGTGACATCACCACCCGCTGGGGCAAAAGGCAGGTTGCAGGGCACCGGGAACAGTCCGCAAAGAGCGGATCCTCTTCTCCGTGTGACATTTGGTATTAAAGGCAGACAGTTGCTGCACATGGTGTACTGAAATCAGCCCACTGCAGGGAACAGGGATAACTCAGCTGCTCTGCGTTATTGCTGTTACCCCTCGTTAGGTGTGTGGCAGCTTCCTCCTCTCTTGAGAGCTGTGATGGGATCTGGGGTCAGACTGCAAAATGCTGAGTATTCTTCATCTTGGGCTTTTGCACAGAAGCTTTTGACTTTGATTCAGAAAAGCCAGAGGAGTTTGAGATGACAGAGGCAGCCATAGAGCAAGTTATGGGTCTGTAGCTTAGAATTTTAATGCTGACTTTTGGAGTCAAAAGGATTTTAACAGTTTAGTTTAAAATGTGATATTTAAAAAAAAAAAGAACTTTGAACCCCCCACTCAAATTTACAGGCGTGAGTCTGACCTCCCTTTTTTTTCTGGCCTCTATCTCAAAATACAGAAAGAGGAAGGTCCACTAGGCTGGTGTTCATAACTTGCAGGTAGCAGTTAAACAAGGGAGTGGGACAGTATTCTTGCCTTCCTGACACTTCCTTCTTCAAACTCCTATTACGTGCTCCAGACAAAGATTTTCTGCTAATGCGTTTACTGTTACTTAAAGCTGGGTACCGCAGAGAGGCCTTCACTAAATTAGGTGCTTGTAAACAAGCAGATACTGAGAGCGCTGTGCTTATAATCCATGAGAGGATTCTGCCTGGGGAGGACATACATTTTTTGTCACTTCGCTCTTGCAGAGTTTATTTATTAGGTTTAAGACCACATCATGTTGGGATCCATGCCTCTGGTTTCTTTTAAACAATGTTTGCTATGCAGTGGTAGTACTTTAATGGAGAATTAACGCTTTTTCCTTTCTCACTGGATCCCTAAAGCATTCTTCTTTCCTGCTGAAAGACCATTTAAAATTGAATTTTCTGTACTTTGAAGCTAAAGTTATGAATGCTCCAAGGAAGGTAGAGACATTTCTTTCTTCTGATGAAGGTGTCAAGTGCTTCTCCTTAATATATGGTTTTATTTTGTTTTGGTTTGTTTTTTTTTAACTTTTCTTGCAGGTATCTCTTTCATGGTGCCAAGAGCTGAGTAATGTTGGCAAAACTATTCGTCATTGAGCTCTGGATCCACAGTTTTTGGATCAGTGATTTCCTTTCTTTGCTGTTTGGTGTGGAAGTTGTGTCAGCGTTGTATTGAGGAAGACAGCATCGCTACCTGTAAATCCACATTCCCTCAAAGGCTTCTTGACTCATGGGTGTCAGACTACCTGTTGCTGAGAGAATTTAATTAAGGAACTGGTCACTCTGGTGTGGATCCTGGCCTAGCCGTTTAGAAAGTGGGAGCTCCTTGATCTATTGTGGTACTCCACAAGCATTGCAAGGATTGCAGAGGCGTAAAAAACACTTATTTCTTGCTGTTAAATCACGGCCTTGCCTTCGATCATGTATGTGGAAGCCTCTTCAAGAAATGCCAATCAATCTAGGCATTCATTATGCCTCAGTCATTAAGTAGCAAGCCCATGCTTACTTGAGCTCAAGCAAGGTCTTCGTTAGATGTCAACTATGAAACGTTAGAGCGGTGTGATTCAAGAAGGATCACAAAGTGTAGTCCTGAATGGCAAGATTAGGAGTTCAGTTCTCTTAGCTGCTTTGAAGCTAACTAGTGAGGTTCAAGGCAGAATGGAGCAGCAGAGTGTGTTTATCACTCTGAAACTGTATCAAAATATACAGCTTCCTTTTTTGCCTCCTTGACAGAGCCCTGCAGGTTGGTCCTTCAGGATGTTCCCTCCTCTTTGTTGTTAATTCTGAGGTCTTATCTTTTAGATCTAATCACAGTAGCTTAAATACTAAGGATAGGTTTCCTTTTCCTTCCAGAAGGCAAGACGATTCCATTCAAGAGATGGACTACTTTGACTCCTAAGGCTTTCTTTCTCAGCTCTTTAGAGCACTTCTTTAACTGGTAAAATAAGCACAAGTCTGCTGATGGTGTGATGCCAATTGAGGATCTGGCCCCCTTTACCCCGCGTGGAAGGTGTTTTGTAGCTTGACTCATTTAGTAGGGCAGAAAATACACTTTTCCTGGTGGATTGCTACTTAGGGGTGCTGGGTTTTCTGCAGTATCTTTTTTGCCTTTTTGTTCCTCATTTGTCAGGACGTGGCTCAAGATACTTGTCCTACACAATGTATTAAATGATTGTTCTTGCATTCTGGTTTTGCGACCCTCTACTCAATTCCCATATCTGCCTGACTTATCTGAGAGTTTTTTCACTTGCTGATGCAGGATATATCAGAAGTTGGGAGCAGCTTCACGTCCGGAAGTGTCACTGGACTGACCAAGCCACTTACAGCTGCAGGAAGTAGCATAATTAATAAGACTTAGTTCTCCCACATCTTGCACCTGACAATCTCAAGTTCTCAAGTCGTTTGACAATGCTAATTAAAGCTAATCACACTCCTCTGTTTTTAGTAAATAGCTATTATCCCCACTTCACTCTTGCTTTAGGAAATGATAGTGCCGGGCAATGTGAGTCACTGGAAGTTATAGGAACGCAACCTGTAAGAGCTGGCTTCCGGTCTCTTCTTCACACAAGCTTACATGCCCAACTAGCGATCTTTTTTCTTTTTTAACGTGCTATAGCAGCAGTTAAAGAGGTTTAAATGTGAGATGTTTTGCTGACTCAGAAAAATATGCTACTTTTGGGGTCTTCTCTCTGCAGTTGTGATTTGTACAGAATTAAACTCCCCAGATCAAGCAAAGGCAGTTAAAAGTTCCAAAAGTCAAAGATACTTTGAATTTGCCCTTCAGAGAACTTGTGATCCTCTGAGAGAGAATGTAGAGCGGTGTCAAAGCTGCACTCTCGCTTCTCCGGTTTCACATTGGCAACGATTTCATTATGAGGAGAAAAATGTAGTCTGATGTGACCTAGGCAATGCGTAGCTCAGCCACAGAACTCTGGAAGATTTAAATTTCACTGATGAAATGTTCCTAAAGGATGGCTCAAGCAATACGTTATTAAAAGCAGATTGTCCGGCATCACAAAAAAGATGGAGTTAATTATTAACTATGAAAAATATCCAGTGAGAATCCCAGGAACTCCCAGGGCTAGCATGCGTCAGTAGGCACAGAGCTACAAGAGGTGAGTCAGTTCACATACCTTGGCAGTAGCGTGCAGGCCAGTGGGATATCCAGGAGGAACTAATGACAGAAACTGGCAAGGTATCAGCTGACTTCACCATCTTAAACTAGGCTCAGTTATAGAAGATCTGTCATGTGAAAATTCAAATTATAAATCATCACCCAACTTCACCCCTTTGACATACAGGTTCCTATACCTTCGATGGAAGTGAAAGCTAGAGAAATGACTGAATTGCCATGGAAAGTAAATATCTCATTAATATAGTAACTGTTATGTAAGTGTTTCTGGCAGAGATCGATCAGAATGCAACATATTATCCCCAGCATTATTCAGAAGGAGATGGAAATATCAGGGTAGAAATTAAAGCCATCATCTCTCCTGCAACAGATATGCTTCTGTGCAATGCAGGGTTATGGAAAAGATACTCCCAAGAAGAACCTTCTGAACAAATGGTTTCATTAGCAGATGAAAACTTACGGGATTTAACAAAGGGAACTTGCAAATAGTAAGTCATGACAGGCAGCTGTGGCAGATCCTTGTCTCTGCTCTAAACAACTCTGATGATGCTACAAGGATGCTTAGAGTGGATAACCCCTCTCACCATGTTTCTTGTCAGTACACAGCCTTATCAGGGGAACACAGATCATCCATCCAGCAGACCAGATTAATTGAATCCTAGTCATACCTTCATCTGCCAAAAAAGAAGTTAACAGAGTAAGGAACACAAAAGAAATGCAGTAGATTATTTGGATAGCTAGATTGTTCTACAATTAAAACAAAAGAGGAGGGTTTGGGAAGGTAAGAGTGTTTCTGTTTGGCCAGCTGGATGGGAAGAGCTTTTTCTTGGTGTCTTTAGTTCAGGTTGGTACTAGAATAGGGCAGGGCCAGGGCCTTTTCATTTTATGGAATGCTGCGTAGGCCCTATGGTGCCCTGTACCAATTTAATGCATAGTTTTGGCAGAGAATAACGCCCTCGAACTGTGGCTCCAATTGCTACCAGGCTGAAGATGTAGCTTCCTTTAACAGAAAGATGGCTGTGAGTTGAAGAACTACATCTTACTGTATGTTTGAGCCATCGCTATTACCTCACTCTAGTGCATTGTATGTACTTAGCCAATGCAGATTAAGGACCGTTACCCCGTTATGAGGGAGGAGTTTTCTTGACATGTAAAGGAAGAAAATGGAGTCATTTGTGTTTTAAGTTAGTTCAGCTTGGCGATTTTTATTTATTTGCGACACAAGTGGGATTTTTGGGTAAGAGGGAAAAATAAGTGCTGATTTGCTTCAGATTTGTTCTCCTGGCCACCCATGCTGCTTTTCTGTGTATTTGTTTCCTCCTGCAGTTTGGCAGCTCGCACTGGTTATTGAATTCCACTGTGGTGGAACGCACCTGCAAAGCAAAGGTGGGCAGCTTGCAGCTGTAATGCTTGCAATGCCGCCTGTTATCAGCAGCACGGGCTTGTCTGCATTGCAAAAATATTGCTGCCAGGCAACTCCTTGGAGAGTGGGAAGAGAATTCAGTCAGAGGTGTCAGTCATTCTTTCGGTAGAGGCTAAATCTTGCAGTCTGTGTTCGTGTGGTTTCAGGCTCAAAAAAGGTAACAGGTTTTGAAGCCATCCCTGTAAGATGATGTCTGTTCTAGCTGTCCTGGGTCTTTTGTTTTGAGATCAAATTGTAAAGGGGAGAATTTGGCGAAAAACTTCCAGACTGATTTCCCTCCCTTGCTTCGCAATATGGTGTCTGTAGCTTATCAAATTGGATTGTTTTAAACAGTATGCCCTGTTCTGAAATACAAGGAAGGGATGAGTTAGTCTGACATTTGATGGGCCTGAATGGTCTGAGTTCAGCCTTAGAGCTGTAAATTAAGTTCAGGAAGTTTTCAGATCACCTGCTCTCTACAGTCTGCAGCCAAGCAAGAAGTATCTGTGCGGGGCCTTCACTGAATTACTTGTTTGTCATCTTTCCAATCAATTGTGAGCCTTATTTCAGTACATTTAAAAAAAAAGCTTTTGCTTCGAATGGGCTTCCTTATAATGACACAATTGTTCTTGAGAACATGAAAATCCACTGGTGTGGAAGTTGCCTATTTAAAAAAAAAAAAAAAGTGAAACTGCTTAATTTGATTTATTTTTCCAAGTTGACAGAAGGTAAATCAGCTATGTAAATAACAGTTACAAAATAAATAAGATTTTCATAAATTGCTTTGGTTGTATTAGGTTATGGATTTAATAGTGGACACAGTAACAAAACTAGGCAGACAGGAAAAAAAAAATCCAGTCCAGAGTGAGTTTTAAAGGGTTTTTATTTCTTCCTTTAAATTACTAGCCGTTTTCATGCACTTTCCATATCATCTTCATAGAAAGCCTTTCCATCTCAGACCAGAAATGTCATTGTAGGGGTGCTGAGTCTATTTTGATGGGAAGATTTATTGTACACCATAGACTGACATATTAGCTGTAAAAAATAATAATAAAAAAAACTTAAAACATGATTAATATAATTGCAGTGACAGTTTTAGTATTGATAGCTACTCAGCAGAATAATGACTCTGATGTTTTTCCTGACAAGCTGGCTATGGTATGTGGAGCGCGGCAGGTGCAGCAGGGTTGGCCTTGTGCCTGTCCCTCAATCACTGTGGCCCAGTAGTCCTTAATTGCTACTTTCTGAATCCCTTTTTGGTGCCCTCTAGTGGTTGCGGGGTTGACCTGGCAATTGTCTGCAAAATTTTTTGGCATCAGTACAACCTTTTTACATCCATCCATCCATCCAGATCCCTTTTACCCTAGAATCTTAAAATGCTTCCTAGAGGCGAGAAGTGGTATCTCCGTTGTGCAGGTGAAAGAACTGAAGCCCAGGGAAATGAGGTGGCTTGCTAAGATATATGCAGAGGAATAAAGAGGTTAAGCACATTTGTATTTGAAGGTGGTCCAAATGAGCACCTACTCCATACTATATTTGTATTGGGGTTGTGTCCATGCATCTGCTAAGAGTAAAAGGAAATGCAGTGAGTTCCTCCTGGCAGTCTCCTGTGATTTCTCTTGTTGATATTTTCCTGTCTCCATGGGCTTGTAAAGTCTTGGAGAATGAGCCAGGGAAACACAGGCCTTAGGGAAGGACACTTGTGCCTCATTTATCAGTAATAACCTCTGTTGATTGAGGTAGTACTGCTGAGCTGCATGGAGTGTCATATTATTATGTTTAAAATAGATGTGTTTCAGAAGCTTGATACTGAAGGAGTAAAGGTACATTGTCTACATCCAACTACTATGTAAACCTCTTTTTTGGCTTTCCCTTGTTTTCCATGTTTGTATTGAAAATAATCATCTTTTCTTTCAGGGCTTTTCACTACGTATGCCTTGCCCTCATACCTTCAGGTGATGTGGCTTTGTCTGGCTCTTGCAGTTCTATGTGGTAGTGAGGGTCTCAAAACCTGCCCCAAGCCCAGTGCCTTTGTCCTACAGTAGAATGAATGCACCATTAAACGTATTATAATTTGGATATGTTTGTCACTAGGACAGAAGAAAAATACAGGATCTTTTAATGCAATGCTATATCATCAGACTACGAAAGCTCCTTAGCTGTGCACAGTGTGGCTGGTGCCTCTGAGGACTCAGCACTCTGACATTTGGACACTGTTATTCCATAGGCAAAACTGCAGAACCCAGTCCCCTTTCAACCCAGACTCCTCCCATTTCAGTGTCTCACCCAGAAACTATCCTTTCTCTTTTAATCTGTAATGCCTGAAAAAATGTGAAGGCAGTTTCCTTTTTAAAACAAAAAACCCTCATAAGTGAGTGTGCTTACCTCAAGTGCTTTGTTAAAACCGCACTGACAACCCAGAATAATCCTGTATGCTAAAGTGTGTGACCTTGTGGAGAACAAGACTCAAACCTGATTCTTTTTCAGCATAAGCATATCTAGTTCTTCCTATATTAACAAGAAGAGGCACCAAAGAAAGGAGCTTGGCTTTCAACACAGACAAACTTTTTCAAAACTTTTATAGACACCTTTACAGAGCATTTGCTGTGTTCTAATAAGTATATGACTTATTAAAGTTTCTCATCTTAAAAAGCAGGTAATCCACAAAAACCCAACCGACCTGCTGTCTACCTTTTCAGAATAAAGAGATTGGCCTCTGAGCTGCTTTGCACGTGGGTTTTATGCAGAGCTGGACTTCTGTTTGACAGCTTTTATGTTCTCAGCCATTGTGGCTTATGGACTTGTACAGACAGTAGCTTTGTCTAGCAAGTGTTTAGCATGGACTAAGCATTTCTCCTTTTCTGTGTTCTGTGTTTCTGAATTTCTAAACAACCTCACATGAAAAGTGGCTGTTGGATTGGTAGAAGGTGACTGCAGAATCAAAAAGTTGTTGTCTGAACAGGAAAACGCGTATCATGTTTCATCCTTCATGGAGAGGTCGCATCTTCTTATGACTTAGCAGGATTAGGCAAGGCATCCCTAACGTACACACGCAGAGTGTGTGCAAGCAGTACATTCAGCTCATTCTCTCGCTGATAGCCATAGTAAATGGTGTCTCTAAGCTTTTCCCTAGAATTCTTTCCTTCTTTTACCCTAAACCAGTTTTCTGACTTCTTGCAAATTACTTAATCTGCGCAAATTTCTGTTCCATTGAGTTGAGTGAGTCCATCCCAGAGATGAATTTGTCCTGAAGAATTATGAAATAAAAAATACTGGACTGTGTTGTTGTTGGCAGATATGCAATATCTTTAACAGTATTGGGTGCTATTACTAATCATTAATAGATTATTAATAGAACGACTTTGCAAATGCCCACCATCAGTGAGGTTGACAGCTATTAACTCATATGATCCTGAAAAGCCAAAGGCACGGTCTAGGGTCATCCCTGTGCCTTCGTCCTACAGTAGAATGAATGCACCATTAAACGTATTATAATTTGGATATGTTTGTCACTAGGACAGAAGAAAAATACAGGAGGTTGGTTTTTGTGTTACTGAGAACAATGACTCCTATTTTACGTGTTTTGAGATGATATTGGAGAGGGAAGTGGGTCCTTACAACTTAGTGGGTGTGCTCATAGGCTGCAAGAATGCATTTCCTGTTGTTTTTCCCCTCCTCTCCTGCACTGTGATGAGAATAGAGCTCTTGGCAGATAATATCCATCAACAATGAGCTGATGGGGTTGAATGCTATACTGTAGGTAGTGCCTTTATAAAGTACCACTACCATACTTGAGCTCGTCTGAATCTTGTAAAGGTGTTTCTCACCTAGCTAGGTGCTAGGTTTCACACCAAGATCATAGCTCACAGATCTTTATTCTCTCCCCTGCTCTAAGGAAAGAGATCAATTTGTTGTGGCATTTTCAGCACAAGATTGAGAACAGGAACTACTAATCTGTGCTCAGATATCATCTCGCTTGGATTTTTTGTCCACTTCTGAAAGGGCAAACGGATTTGCCAACCTCAGGTGTGTTGTGAGGTCAAATAAATGACTACTCTTGAAGTGCTTTTTTAGAAAGCTTTTTACAGCAGATAACTTCCAATTTCATTTCTCTGCTGGGTAAATTCAGTGGTAGTATTTCCTCTTTTACTCGTTGCTGTTCTAGAGTATTGATGCTTAGGAAGCCTAGGCAGAGAGGACGGCAAAATACCTACTGCATTGCCCTAATATTTGTTCTGGTTTGGTGTAATTTATGTCTCCATTTGGCTGAGATGGTGCCTATGGACTGCTTTTTCTCTGACTGTAGTGCTGCAGTGCTAGACTGTTGTTGCTGTGTTTGGCAGCTGATTGGAAAAGAAATCTGTTGGCATGATAGTATGGGAGGGATGTAGTAAAACTGTCTGTTGGTGTATTTACCTACCTGGGCTGCAGAAAAAGGTCCAGAGAAGATTGCACCATTTTGTTACAGTTAAATGAAATCTAAGGTTCAGACGCAGGCTACTTTTTCTTACAGAAATCAGGTAAAGTGATTGCCAAACCTTTCTTGCTCTTTCCTCCAGCTGGTCTGTCCACTGCAATCTGTTTCTTACTGACAGGGCTTGGTGATTTGCCTTGGAGTCCAATTGCATTTGGCCCAAGTAAGAGCACATTTAGTCTCCTGCTTTCTTGCACTTGGATGGCAAGGCACATGGCTCACAAATTCCAGCCTCTGAGATCCATTACAGATGGAATATAGTATATCAACTACTGAATCAGGGGTTTGGAATTTGGGGATGGTTCTGTTGTCTTGTGACTATAAAGGCTGGCACTTGGTTAGTTCAGGAAAGCTGGGATGTGTTACTTTCAGCTAAATCAGCAGAAAATAAGGAAGGGTTCTCCTTATTTTTGAGTCTTTTTCCTATCCTGTTGTAACCTTAAGTTTCAATCCCCTAAGTGTTTCTCACCTTGGAGGGGAAAACAATGCAGTCTAATGCAAAATTAACTCAATGCTGACAATCTTTTGGTGTACTTGAAGAACTGAGGCAGGATAAGGGTGAGGAGCGTCTGATTTCTCTTACTTCACTGATTAGTGTCAAAAGATAGAACCTGCTGAAATCCAGAACTGTAGCTAGGCACCAAATAGTGCACAGGCAGGCTGCTTAGCTACAAGTTGGCCAGATGAACTCCCAGCAAGGCCACATGAAAGACCCGTTTTGACTAGAATAGGAGCAGGTTTAGTTTCTAACAAGCTGGCAAATGAGCCCTTCTGTGTTGGGATGGGTCTTCCAAAGCTCTTGCTGTAACTTTAATTGGAAAAGATTTATCTGATTAGTTAGTATGTGCAAAGAGCTTTAAGGATGAAAAGTGCTATGTAAGTGCTGACTGTGGTGATGATGGTAGATATGCTTTACTAGCAGTTTGCAGGATGAGTAAGAATCTTTCTCTGTCTGTCTGCAAGGCAACTGCCTCCCGGAGGGCAGAAGAAAAATATTTCAGAAAAAAAAAACCCAAAAACGGAGGTGTCCTGTTGTCTTGGTGATGTCGGCCTCCTGTTGAGCACTCTCTATGGTCATGGTAAAATGAACCTTGGATGATACTAAATGAAGCCTTTGTGAGCTTACAACAGCTCTCCAGTATAATGCTTGTAGTAACTTTACTGAAAAGCTTGCAGATAGCGTGCCCAGCTCTCAGAGATTGTTTGTTTGGCAGTAGTTGCAATGGGTAATGCTTTCAGAAGTGATAAAGTGAGTTGGACGCCTTGAATCCTCTTTTTCAACAGTTGCAAAAGGACTAAGGAGCAGAGGTGTTACAGATGGATTTCCATAAACGGCACTTTGGTACCTAAGTGACTGGGTGTTTTGCAGATCTCACTGTCTGTCAGAGGTCACGCGTTAGGCTTTCTGGCAGACAGCGGTGATGGTATCTGGTTCTTACTGTCATTTTTTCAGTCTGACTTGAACTGTTCTGTTGCAGTGAGATGCTTCTGTTCGACACTAACATTAGGCAGAATAAGCCATCTAAACAGGACACGTGAATGAGTTCTGCAGGACTGTGTCCTACAAGAGTTTTCTTGGGTCTTACCTTAAGTTCCCTGATTCATCTTCTGATTTTCAGCCCACTTTTTTTGACGCTTTCCCCGTTCACGAGCAAGAAAGGTGTATTTGCTTAGAATAGTCCAAGTCCAGCAATTCTCTGTAGCGCACCTTGAGCTCTGTGTATTGCCATCCCTTTGGGAAGGCACATCCTGCTGAGCAGTAGCAGAACCCGCTTAGCAGACAAACTCTGGTGAGCTATTTTAATAGCATAGCAGCCTAGTGACCTGGGCTGGCTTTATTCTAACCTGGAAGATAATCAGATACGCTTCAGACAAGTTACTCCTGGCCGCTTACAGACCAGCTCTTAAGCTTTTGTGCTTTGTTCACGGTAGAAATTTACGTTTCAAGTCAGGCTGGATTTTGGGGAAGGTGGGGGTTAAGGCAATTGATATACAACTTGATATGCAAAGTTCATACTCGGGAACTGAATGGAATCGCATGTTTTACGGAAAGGAAAATTCTCTTGGGAGGGGCAGCCAGAGTCCATGATTAATTTCTAGAGCACGTGTGCATGCCATGTAGCAGAAGAGGGGAGGGGAGCTGCTTCATGTATCCTGTATCTTCCATCCTCAGAAGAAACATTTGTATCTGGTAAGGCTTATAGATGTAGGTGTCAAAGAGACTGATTTCTACCAAAAAAGACCCGAACAGGAGCTACCTAGCAAGTTCCATCAAATATGTGCTTCTCTACTGAATAAGATTTTTAACCAGTCTGCTACTATCAAGAGTAGCCTTTGGAGGCTTCTTCTAGCTTTGACTGCTGTCAGATGTTCTGAGTAAAAAAAAAACACTAGAATGCAATTTATAGGGTAGCTTCTGCTGTCAGAGCTTTCAGCAAGTTATAAAGGAGAGTATGATGAAGTAATACTCCATTTCCCATGTGGAAACTAGGGCAGAATGAAGAGGAGAACTGGTTTGGTGACTAGTGCACTTTCCTAGTGGCTGAGGAAACCCAAGTTCATTTCCCAGCCTTCCCACAGACTTCCGTTGTGTCGCGTTAGTGAGTCATGTAGGACAGCAGCCAGCAATGCTGACTCTGCATCCCTACTTTCTCTCTAGTTAATAGAGCAGGGTTTCTCCAAGGGGTGGTACAGAGCTGGACCTTAGCATATGCTGTTCCCCAGGGGCATTCGGGAGACTAGGTTTGATGAAAATCATTTTCTTAGCGTCTTTGTGCCTCTGTAATCCTTTCCAAATCCATTAACTGCTGGAAGAAGGAATAGAGATTATAAGATGTTTGAGTTATGTGGAGGCAGTAGATAACAGAAGCAGGAAGATGTGAGGGCATTTAGCAAGACGGTGGCTGAACTGCAAGTAAAATTCTATCCTGCTTGATTTAGTCAGCAGACAGTACTCTGGTCTCCTAGCTACTCTGACTCTTCCCTGCTTTCTTGATCAAATGCTATGTCATTCTGTTGGCTAGGAGACCATGGTAGGTTGCATTTTAGTCTAGTGTGTTGAGTGCATTTGCCTGGTGTGACTCTGCTGCTGTCTGTTCTTTCTCTGAACTTAGATTTGAGTGAAACCCCACTGTCCTCTCCATCAGTCTCTTCCTCTGAAGCTATCACCAGCGTGTGGAGCCTGCCCCACACCCATCACCTGCCAAACCACGGCCTTTACCTGTGTCTTCCGGTGTTTCCCGTGCGACCCATCCTGTGGGAGTGCCTCCTGGGCCACCCCGGAGTTCACACAGCGCTCGGTGGCTCCAATGGTGAAGATGACAAGGTCCAAGACTTTCCAGGCATATCTGCCTTCGTGCCACAGGACCTACAGCTGCATTCACTGCAGGGCTCACCTTGCCAACCACGATGAACTCATTTCCAAGGTACGTGCATGACCTCACCCTGCAGGTGTTCATGTAGACATCTCCTCCCTGAGGAGAGGAATGGCACGCTTGCACTGCAGGTCAGTTGCTGTGGAAATGCCTGGTCTAATTGGCACTGCAGTTTTTGCCTGGAAAATGAGCTAATGGCACCTAATGGATCTACTTGTGAGCTTCTTTTTTGTTTTAAGTGACCTTGAAACTAGCTGTAGGAGAGAGGTTTCCAAATTTTGACCTCTGGAGTGCTTTTACTGGTGGTCTGTCTCATCTCAATACCAACTCTTCCCTCTCACTTCCAGCTGCAGAACTGCGGTAACTGGTGGCTAGGACTGCATGAATTACCTTCCCAATTCTTCTTGTTCATGTACGTGCTTGTCAGCGTAGCCCAAGGGTTGTTGCATGATCATGAACTGGAGAAGTGTCTGGAGATGTTTCTCTGTTAAACTGTGAACTATGCCAAGCAACTATCCTAAAGCCCTCACCTAAGGGGGCTTTTTCTCAGAACTGCTACTGAAATGTAAGACAATTTTCCAAAAAGTATTGAATTGTTACTTGAACCTTTGTCATTTTGCCAGTCTCCTAATGAGAAACTTCACGGTGAAGAAGCGAGGGATGGTAGGATTGTGCGCTGAGCTGATGAGGGTAGAAGGATTCTGTCCTATGTTCTGATCTGTTGATCAAGGGAAAGAGTCTTGAGAATAAGCTGAATGAGAAGCTTTCAGAACCAGTAAATAAGGAGTCTTTGATGTGGAGGGAGTAGGCCTGTAAGAAGATCTCTTTCTGAAGTTCAAAAACTGCTGCTAAACTTTCTCAGAGCAGCTATTTGAGCCTGCTGTGCCTGGCTATGGTCAGGCATCAAGTTTCCAGGTCTTAGCTGCGTTGGCAATCAACCGTTCCATAAAGTTTATTCAGCTCATAAAATTTGTGTTCAGAAAAAGCAGACACACCACGAGATTTATTAGCTGAGACGAGAGGAAATTGCACTGTGAGCTGTGAGTGGTGGTGGGGGAAGGGTGCAGCTTAAACCAGTTCAGCTTCTTGGAGCAGTGTTTAGAGAAAGGCCAGGATCGCAAGGGATAGAGGTGCTCAGCCTGTTAGAAAGTGTGCAGGGCTTCCCTCCTTCCTGTTTGCAAAGAGAAGTTTAGATATGTCACCTTGCAGCAAGGACATCGGTCCTCACTAGGTTGAAATCTTAGCAGCTGTGGAGGTCTTTTTGGATTCTTCCTGTTGGGAGTTCAGGACCTGTCGTCTTCCATGGGAGACTATTCCCTTCCTTTCTCCTCTTGGATGTTGTATGGGCCAGGTTGATGGGCACCTCTGTGATGTTATCTCTGTGCCAAACGATTAAATTTTAAGTGTTCTGGTATGAATAATGCTGACTATGACTGCAACAATGTTGTTTTTCACAGTTCCCTTATAGAAAAACTTCCTATTAGGATATCATTTTTTAGTTATTCTGGGCCTCAAGGGAGTTCCTCTTCTTGGTACAGTGGCAGCCTTTCTTGGCAGTGCCGTTACGGGTTGTAAAGCTGTGAGCTTCTAAAGAGCAGGAGGTTATAAGTTTTCTCAACAGATAGATGGTTTTGAAATGTAAATTTCAACAGCAGCCTAGCACAGGTCTGGATGTGAAATGCTTTCAACTTCTTGGGCCAGCTATGTGACTTCAGGCCCTTGCTCATGTGCTTAGTTTTGGTATCTGTAAAATGGGATAGTCACTCCCCTGCCTGTGCGAGGTATCGGGAGTATTGTCACAAGCTGGATCTTGTGTTGAGGCACAGAAGATGCTTTACTGGATAAAGAGGGAGACTTGTTTTACTTACTGTTTTTATTGTGGATCAGGGTTTGTGCTCTGCTTTTTTTCTGACATAGCTGGTCCCCATTCAGGGAAAATACAAGGTTATAAACAACCAGTAGTTTCACCTTGGACACTTCCTTCTCCTTCTTGTCTGTGCTCCTTCTGGTCCACTGTGCAATGCAGCCAGTTTTGCAGTTTTGCCAGTTTTGCTCTGCTTCCAGCAGAGCAATGCCAGTGCTGCAGACTGCTTGGAATTTGAGTTTCCAGCCATTGAGGCATACAATAACTGCCCAAGAATGCTGACTGCTAAAATATGCACATACTAGGGAAGATATGAAAGCATGAAATAAGGCCATTTATATTGGATCGTGGAAGTATTAATTACAGTGTGTTGGGGTGCTCATACCTGCTCTTTCTAAAAGTCTGTTGTAGACTGTGGTGAAAATTCATAATGGGGCTGGGATTGCAATTACTGATGGAGCATTAGTGGGTCATGCGTCTTGAGCCCGAAAGGGTTTGGGGTTTTAGGTTTTATTTCTCAGAGTTAAAACCTTATTGAAATACGTTCTTTATATAATTGTGCAATCATAATTTGTACAACCAGCTATTAAACTGAGAACAGAAGGGCAGTCCCTGCCTCAAGGGGTTTCCAATATGTGTAGAAACTTTCCCAGGCAAACTTAAATAGTCATCTTTTTATCTGTTTGAGTTTGGATTTTAACATCTCCCTGAGGCTTTCTGCAGTTCTTTCATCATAGCCTTATATTAGCATCCGAGAACCAGGCAGTGCAATTGCCTTGCTTGTTTTCCATATGGAAGTCTAGCAAACTCAAAAAAGAATCAAGTACCATGAGGCTTGAAAAGGGAGTGGGAGATTATTTCAAACCAGAGTGTTCCTCAGTCTGCAGTATATCCCATCTTGAACCTGACTATGTCACTTTAATCACAACAGCCCAAATGACACCATCTTTGGAAGCTTTCCCCAGAAAACAGGCTTTTATGTAACAGCAGGGTGTTGGTGTTTTGGCTTGAGGAAATTAATTCCACTATTCCTCTTGCCCCAAGTTGCACCGAAACCACATGAGAGCTGTGCTGCTTTGCATGCCATGAGCTTTTAGCTCCTTTGGATACATACAAATTGCAGCATTGGCTCCTGCTGTTGGCTGAAGCACTAGCTGGAGCTGAATCCTAATTTTGTTCTGTGTAAATTCATAGTTTATTTCCTCTTCATCTCTGAGTTTCCCCTGTTCGCCCTTCAGCACCAGTGTTAACTTAATCTGGCTTCGCAGTGTTTTGCCAAGACCTGGTATCACAAACTCTTTGACAAACATGCCTCAGCAGGACTGGTTTTGCTTTTTTTCTTCTGAAGGGAAACCTTGTACATTTAAGGTCAGTAGAAGATTCCTCAGTAAGCCATTGCTATTTAAAGAAAATCGATGCAGAGGCTTTTAAGAAACTCCAGAGCTGTTACATGAAGCCAGTTACCAAAATGTTGCCTGCTTGCTTGGCCTTTTATCTTCTGAGCTGGAGGGAGAAAGTGGTTTAGTATGTCTGATTTGTAATAAGATCTCAATTGTGGGTTGGGTCGTCTGGCCAAGAAAGGTCTTATTGACTTAGGAAATGGAAGGTGATCGGATAGATTGGGTGGAGTGAATAACTAGTTTTCCTTTAAATATTCCTTTGCTGTCTGGGTTGACATGAGTGGAGGTTCTTGTTTCCTTGTAGCAATGCATCATTTAAAAATGTATGCCAAATTTAGTACATACTTTTGTTTCATTGTTTTTTCCAATGCCTGAGTGGACTGAAACTCTGAGAACTCAGTCTAGCTCTGCAATGGATTCCTGTGTGACCTTGAGTAAGTCACTTAATGTCTATATTTCTCCTTTTCTCACCTATACAATGAAATGCTGCTGTTTTGTCCGGTCCGCTTAGAAAACAAAGCTTTGGAGCAGGTACCATCTGCTATTGTAAATTAGTACAATGTATTCTAATCCTCTTTGGCTTTACTGTAAAAATAAAAATACTATGCCAGGCAACTATAATTTAAAAAGCATAGTTCAATATCTTCCAGTTGCCAAAAAAATAAATGAAAGATATTTTTTGTTACATTTCTCCTTCCCAAGCACAAAATCCTATGGTTTTCAAGCACAATTAAGAAAAATATGTATTCCATAACCCATGGTGGCAAAATCTCTCCTGAAGTGGGAGATGGATGGGCTGCTTTTGAGAAGTGTGGCTGCTGCTTTGTTTTCCAGTGGGGCTTGAGGTACAACTAATGTAATGGACATTCAGCAGTGTGAACAGCATCTCCTCTTTTTCTGAAGATGACAGTCGTGATGCTGGTTTCTACCTGCTCTGTGCTATGGAAATTCTTTGACAGCCTTTTCTATTTGAATTCATGTGTGCCTGGTGCCCAATGGCATGGGATGGGAACAAGAGCAGAAAGATGCAAACCAAACACAGCCAGGTTAGAGTCTTGGATGCTCACTTTTCTTGCTATGTGAGCAGTAATTCAGCAGAAATGTCTCTGATTGTGGAAGTATGTAGGGAATGTCTTGTGGGCGTCCCACGGTTTCTTTTTTTCATGAATTACTGTGATCCAAGTGCTAAACATTATGCAGTGATGTATTCTCTGAAGTTAGCCCAAGGCTTGCCTAGGAAGTGTAATGTTTTTCTTTAATGTCTGCACAGGACCCTTTCTGAACATGAACGCGAAATCATTCAACACAAAAGGCTGCAGCTCCGTCAGCACAGAGAATTTAGGAGAAATACCTAATATGCGTGTGCCTGACTCTCACATTTGGGATTGGACTGTTAGCTTAGAAGCGCTATATGTATCTTTTAGGACACGAAGGAGATGCAAGGTTTCTAAGCAAATGTCACTCACAATCACTGTGGCCTAGCTGCTTTCCTGGGAGCTAGACTGTTGGAGCCTGAGGTTGCTGTTGCAGTTACCTTTTAGTGATCCTCATGGCCTGCTGAAAGCATCAAACTTTGCTCCATGTTGCATGTAGAGGATCTTAAAAGGATTTGAAACTTTGGTGTCAGCTTTTAGATAAATAGTAGATGAGTTCAGTCACTTCAAAGCATTTCATGCACATAGGCGCTGTATGTGGCAGGCACTGAGATAAGCAGCAATTGTTGGGTTGTATTTTTTTCCCCTCCGAGTATCTGGGGAAGGCAGTATGTAATTAATGTTCTTAGTTCCTCACTTCTCACGGACCTGCGGTGCTGCCAAGTCAGCATGTTGGTTTGCCTGGAAGACATGAAGATATTTGCCTGGGGGAACATGCACAGATGCACACAAGCTGAACACTAACCCTAAAATTGTGATGTAGCTGTTTCAAAACTTTAGTGGAAAGAGAAAGAGGTATTTAGTTAAGTGTCCAAGATCAGTGAAGTGAAAATCTTACTTTTCTGTCATGGGGAAAAAAATGCCTGTGTTGAAGCGAGTATTCCCTTTTTAAGAGTGAAATTCACCATTTTGCTTTATGTTAGGTTTCATCTTCCTATAAAAGTAGTTTTTGTTTCTTCCTGAATATGGATTTAAGTTCCCAGCTTCACACTAGTGAACTTCTAAGGCCAAGAGGAGCTATCAGATCATGGAGTGTAGCCTCCTGTAGTGCATGCGCCAGTGGATTTCATTGTGGTTGCAGCATGTCTTCCAGAAAAAGCATTTAGTCTTGATTTGAAGACTTCAAAAGGGAAATATACTGCTCCACATGGTCATTTTTTCCAGTGGTTAATCATCCTTACTGTTAAAAATTGGAGACTTTGAATTTAAATTTCTGGCTTATGTTCCAGTCGTTGGCTATTATTTTCCCTTTTTGTTAATGAAATAGATCTATAGTACCCAGTATTTTTCCCTATAAAAGGTATCAGGATACTGTAATCAAAGCCATTCTTGATCACTTTTTAGTAGGCTAAACAATTTCAACTTTGTATGTCATAGTGAAATGTTATTTTTTCCATTTCTAAATTATTTTTGTGGTTCTTTTGTACATCTGTAGCATTCCAGCATCTTTTTAAGAATGAAAACAGGGCTGGTCTCATTGTTCCAGCCTCAGTCTCAGCAGTATACAGCAGAAACATCTTTACTGTCTATGCATGTAAGAATTGCATTAGTCTTACTGGTTTGGCACTGCACAGTAAGTTCCTATTTGTTTATTTGTCTGCTGCTAACTCTTTACGCACCACATTTGTCAATTTTATACATGTTTCTAGCAGCTGTCCAGTAGCTTTTGCATCGTAATTTTCAGCTCTTGTTCCTTAAGAAATTGTCACTTTTAGATATTATCCAGAGCTTTGTTCTTAATTGCATGTATTGCTAGAGTTCAAGCTGTAAGTGATGAGCAGCAAAGCAGTTCTCCAAGAAATCATTCGGTTTTTTAGCTTCCCTTTTCATTGCTATGAACTCGTATATGTGTATCTAGTAGTTCTTGAGTTCCATAAAGTTTAAAATTAGACATGAATTGAGGGAACTTCAATTCTCAGTAGAACAATGTGTCATCAGAGTTGTTAAATGAGAGCCTTTTCCTTCAGTGTCTTGACCAAGAGATTGAGGATTGATCGAGCAGAGATGAACTCTTGTACTCAAATTCATCCCCGAGACACCTTTATAGACAGATTAGTGTTTACTGTCCTTGCTGCTGTTGGCCTGCATTATGGTAGGGAGGAGTGGAGTGGGTGTCATTTGAGTACCTCTCATCAGCTCCGAGAAGCCTTTATTTGAGAGGGAGAATAAACAAACAGAAATGCCCCTGGAAAAGGTCAGAATATGAAATCTTGAAATCTGAGCTGTGTAATGAGTATTGGTAGTACCTGTTCCATAGCACGACTACTTAAATCCTGTGTAATTGCTTCTTCTGGGGCTCATCCTACAAGTATAGAGTGCTCCCTCAGTTTTTAGTGTCCTTAATGGGGTCTGAAGGCAGTCAGGGACAGGCCTCTTATTTAGTCAGGATGTGGTTGTTTAATGGAAAAGAGCCCAAGGTAATTTGTACCTCCTTGTATAAGTGTGTTTATACTGCAATTAATTGCTATGTGATTTTAAAATATTTCATGCTGTTCCAAAAAAGAAAGAAAAGGGTAATAATTCAAAATGGTTTTGAATTCCCTGTCAGGAGGAGGAACAGGGTAAAAATGGATCTTCTAACCCATCACTTTCTTTATGGAAATAACTTTCCTTTCATCTGCTTCCTCTGCCTTAGAATTGATGACCTGGGCATAAATAAAATATTGTTCCCATTTATTATCCAGGGAACTGCCAGGGACGAAGGACAGTGAATCATCAGGATTTTTGCATCTGCTGCAAATCCTGAACAACTGGAGCATGGAGTTGCTCAGGTCTGAGCCTTCCTGGGTTCGTTGGGTGTTTGTTGTTGGCCCTTACAGTTGGAAGAGGAGGAAATGCAAGCAGGCTCGATGGCTTGCTGGTTGGGTGAACTGCCCTATGAACTTCCTGTGCAGGTGTGTACTTTTTATATGGTTTATAGTTGTAAGATTGGGCCCAGGAAAAATGCAGATGCGTGGGTGCGAGTGTCATAACTCTGGGGCCTCCCCGTGCTGGGCATGGCTGGCGGGTCCAGTCTGTAATCTGCTGACAATTGTACGTATGTATGGGCAAAATGTAACACTGGGAATGTTATCTGTTGTAGGCCCACGTCCAGAGAGGCTGACTGGAGGGGCGCTCTCTCAAATGCTGGTAGGGTTCTTGTACGGTAGGAAAAATAAGGGGCTTTTTCAGCTGTTAGAGGGCTTTATATCTGTTTTAGGGGAGCCCTTATGTCTGCCAGCAAGAAGCAAATTTCTCTATGATTCTGGCCCCTCTGGGGGTTGGGGAGGGCAGCATTTGTCTTGGTGGTGGTGTTTGACCTTACATTTTTCTCAGCCAGCAGAACGCAAAGAGGCAAGGACTGAAGCACAAACACACAAGGAAACTCCACCCAGAGTTCCCTCTCTTAAAATACACTGTGTTTTCATCTAAATGGCAACCATCAGACTAGAATAAGCAGCTACAAAGAAGGTAGAAACTGAGGCTCTCGTTACCCAAAACCTGGAATTGGAATATTTCCAGTTATCGCTCTTTTTAGCAGTGATTGCTGTGGAAGGAATGAGTTAAAATCAGATTAAGCTTAGCTGCTTACAGAGTATCTCAAGTATGAATACCTCTGTTCCGGTCCAGCTCGGAGAGGAGAGGATGAAGAGAAATACAGGAATGTGTACCCACGTGTTCTGCTCTAAATCTCTAGGTCTGGCATGGGCTGTGACTACCAGAGCTGAGAAGCCTCAGTGTCTGGGGAACTGTCCTCTGGTGTACACATTTTCATTTGATTTCCATAGAGGGCATGTCCACAGTAATAAAATGAGGTTCAGTACCATAAAGCTTGTTTTGCAGTAGAGATGAACATTCTGAATATAAACGGCAGATTGAACAAAGAAAGGGAACTTTAGCCTTCTCCTCAGCGGTAACATGTACATAGGTATGGTGGCTTAATCCTTCTGCGGTGGGCCTTACTGAGAGGGTAGAGAAGAGCTGCTGCCCTGCATATTCTCCCATGGACAACTCTGCTTTTGCTGAAAAGCAAGTTTCCTCTCATTGTCAACAGTAGTGCTGTTGTGAGCTTACTGGCTGCATTAATGGAATACAGTGTTCCACTAATACATGGACAGTTGCTATTATGTTGCTAATTCAATAACTGTTGCATTAGCAGTTTCCATCTTCCTTCCCCATGCTGTCTTGTGTTTTATCTCTAAAATCCATACAGTAGCAATAATTAATGTGGAAAGAAAGGGCACTAACCTCGCTCTCTCCCGCCTTGCCACTCCTCTTTAAAATGACTTGATTGTTGGTCAATCAACCAACAGGTCATCAACCTACAGGAAAACAGCAGCACCCAAAAATTTAAGGGGGGAAAAAGCCCCATAGCTTGCAGATATACCAGAATAAAATGCATTTTTCATCTCTGTGTCCAGAAAGAAGCATCTGGGCTTTCAGTTGTTTTATCTTCCAAAGTGTTTCACGATAAATTACACCATGCATCTGTTCACACTATCCTCCTTATGTCCTAAAGCACAAAGGGTTGCATTTGAGTGATGTCACCGATGACTTAGGTGCCAGAGATGCCAAGCCTATCTCGGCTCCCTTGAACTTCCTGCAAATCTGGGAATGCTAGTGTCTCTTGGGAGTGAGGGCGTGAAGGTGGAGGGATAGAATTAACCAGCAGCATGGTCTAAGGCCCAGCATGAAGACGTGCATCTTCGTCTCAGGGTGGAATTGGTTCCTCTTTCTATTTCCTTCTCCTATCCTGGATCATCTAGATCATTCAGTTAATATAGAACTTACGTTCTCCTTTCAGGTATTAGGTGTGGAAAATGGCTTTCCTTCTCCCTTTTTCCTTCTCCAGGGCTCTCCTGTAGTGCTCATGCGAGGAGCTCAGTATACTTCATATGAACGCGTGTAGCTTGTACCAGCAGGCCTACCTCAATAGTTTTTCCTGTTTTAATGTTGGGTAAACGTTGGTGTTCTGTTGTAAGTGGTCATCGTCTTGTTCTCCGGGTTCAACATTTTTGAAAGTAAATACTGCATTTGCTTCATTTCCTGCAGTATTTCCATCATTTTTCATCTTAAAGTCAAGTTCTGAAGCACGACAGTGGCACCAGAGGCCATCAAAAATCACAAGAGGAGCTGCAAAAGTTTGCAGAGTTTTACTGATTTACTGAAGTAATAAATTTTGTATAGTTTTTATTTGCCTTTTTTTTTTTTTTGCCTTTAGCATTCACATATTTTGAAGTCTGTGGGCTAGAAACACATTTAAAAATAAATAAAAGCAGAGTCCAGGAGCCCAGGACTTTAATGAGGAGTCTGAATAGCACAGGCCTCGTGATAACTTGATGAGACCTAACAGTGTCGCATTTAAAATGAGTCAAAGCCTGGAGGGGGGCCTACCAGGCATGTGGAAAGGAGAAAGGGGACAAGTGGTTTGCAACTATCTGAGTTTTGAAATACTGTATAGAGCTTTGCTCTGCTTTAGTTTAGCAGAGTGCTGGCTTAAATATGTATTAGCAATCTGTGCACTTGAGGAAAAATAAAAATCTAGCAACTTGCATTTCCCTAATTACTGATTGTCATTAATTGCAAAGACTCTGAAGAGAGCTCTCCTTTCCTCTGCAGCTGAAATATGAAATTTACCTTGGAAAGAATTCTCTTCCTCTCCCCCCTGATGATAATGGACAGCCATACTGACACATGAGCTGGTAATTGGGAATTTGCTCCTGAATCCTGACCCATTTAAATCTGTTTGTGCAGCCTATCTTCCTGGAAGCAACAAAGCCCCATTGGAGCATTGGTGTCACATTCATGTTGTGCTGACGTATGTTTGAAAACCATTCCAATAAACAGGACAGAACAGCATTTCGTGGCTTGCTTCTGAGTGTATTGGGCATCTGCATGGTCCCATTTGTTTTCCGTTTTCCTGAGCAGCATTGATGTTATAGAGATAACCCTGTAGAGCATGCTCAGAATAGTCTCTTGCAGTTTATGCCACTTTTTCCCTTCACGCTTTTGGATGTTGCTTTTGGAGTCTTGTGAACAATGCTGTTGCTTTTGGAGTCTTGTGAACAATGCTGTTTTTTCTTAGTTTCAGCTCCCATAAGCATAAAAAGATGAGAGAATCTCACTTTATTATTATTTAAATAAAGTGTTTAAGCTCTTATTTTAAAAAATTTGATTTAATTACTACTTAAATTTGCATCTTTTTTTAAGCCAACCTAATTATTTTAGGGATAAGGAGGGGGAGGATAGTATGTGACACTGGAACACGTGGATTTCAGAACAGAGCAAAGAATCTGCGAAGGAAAAGCTGCGCGAGGGCGAAAGGGCTCTTTTGGGTTTGTGAAGGTCTGAACAGGGCTCTGGCCGACTGACAGCTGGACAGCTTCCTTCAGCCATTTCAGAAAGTCTGCCTTTAAGTCCCTTTTTTTTGTATTTGTGGCGCAGGGAGCTTAGATGCAGCTCATCCAATGCTGTTTCTCCCCCCCATAAGCACTGAGATGGAAGAAGCGGGTAGCGCGTGTGTGTTGGTCTTGCTGCACTGGCTGTGATCTGCTTAGGAGGGTGAAATGGTTCCTGTACTGCTGATGGGTGGAGATTCTCCTTCCGTGTACGAGGCCAGGAATTGATGCTTTCCCCACAAAAGTGGTTTGTAATAGACGCATAAGGTTCTTCAGTTGCTGTTAATTTGCTCCGTTACATTGACTAAGCTGTAGTTCAACTCTGAGAAACTAGTTTAAATATTTCTACTTAGTGAAAATTACTTTTTGCCTGGCAGTGTCATCATATGGCCTGTTCTTGGCAGCGGAGAAGGTATTTTGCAAGAGGTGGAGGCAATGCCACCAGGATAGCCTGCTGGTAGTTTTGAGGGTGTGTGTTCAGACCTTTTGCACTGTCTGGCTGCAGTCTCTCCCCACCTATCCTGTGCGGGCAAAGTGCTGAGTTGGTTCCTGTTAGGACAAAAGGCTCTTATCAGGAGCACAGCTCGCCCCTGCTGCGCTGCAAAGAAAACCCACCACCACTTGCTTTGGGTGTGGAGGGAACAGGAATGGGTACTTGCTGCTGCCAGGGGGCAAAATTAAAAAAATCATACTGATGTCTCCTGTTTTTCCAGTCTGTGCAGCACCTTCTATCACACAGACCACTCCATAACTGGGGATGCAAGCACTGTGTAACACTGCTCTTTTTTTTTGCAGGGTGTAGCTGTTTCTAGGACAAAACATAGCAGACTCCTAGTTATTCATTGTGCTGTTGCACAGCGACTTAGACTGCTAGGGAATAATGTCATGCTGGAATAATTGAATTACTTCAGAGATGAGTTTGGTCCACTGATTCTGTATTGACTTGGGTCTTTAAATAGCATTAAGGACCCATGTTAAAACTCAATTAAAACACAGGAACGCAGTTAGAACAGGGTAAGGTCACGTCTGTGCATAAGGTGGAATAAAGTAACCAGTTCCCTTGACATGGGTCTCTATCTAGCATAATCAGAGGAAAATTGAATCTCGGTTTAATCTGATCATTCACTGTCCCTTTTGTGAGGAAGAACAAGGTGGAATTAATGAAGCCTGAGGAGGGCTCTGTAGTCTGTGTGGATGTAGGGACCTGCTAATTGAACCCATACTCCCTTGGGAAGTACTCGGGAATGATGTGAGTAGATGGTTGAAATGGCTCATGCTGTCTGGTGCAGCCTTCCCTAATCTGCAGCAGATATTTTCATAGTTAAAATTTTCCTGTCTGTCTTTCCTCTCTGAGAGCCTGTGTAGTGACTCACCAGTAATCTCATCTCAGAGTCGTCATGTACCTAGCGCTGTTACCAGGCCTACTGGCTGCTATGAACATATTGCAAGACTTTTTTTAATCAAATCATTCTTGCCTTAATTAGTGGGGCTTAAAAGATGCCATTAAGGCAGAGCTTTCTGTGTGATGTTGGTTGTTAGGTGCGACAGCAGCTGATAGGAATTGGGATTAAGGGCTGGAGACAGTGGGAGGAAAGTGAGGAATGCGGAGATAATCTTTTTGCATCCGAGAGCTGCAGCTGCCGGTGGCCAGTTCCTCGGCTGTGTTCATGTTTCTGTGGCTCTAGAATATGAGAGAGGCACAACTGTGTCTTAAAATTGCTTAGTCTGCCTGTTTTAGGGAGGAAACCAGGGGTAAAAATATCAGTATTCAGAAAGGACAGGGAGCTCCTATTTTGATGTGTTTATGTGCGTGAGTGTGTGTGCAGTGAATCTACCTGGCCTCAGCCAGACTGCAGTCTGTCACGCTGCAGTGGAGCCAGGAGCTAGGCCTGGCTACGGGTTTGACCTGGGTGAGGATTTTACTTTTTCCCCTTTTGTCCACCCTATTGCCAAAGTTGATCCAAAACTAAGAATGGGTGGTGCTGGCTTTTTTCTAGCCATCCTCTTCTTTTCTAGAGAATGGCTAGAGTGGGTTTTTTTTGTTTTTTTTTTTTTAAATCTTGTAGACAATGTGAATAGGAATTGCCTAGTTTTGAGAGTGAAACTTCCTTGTGTTTCGTATGTACTCAACCAGGATATTCTAGAGTGATTTGATCCCAAAAGAATTTTGCAGGTTTGTGGGTTTTTTTCTGTTTTTCAAAATATCACAGATCCGTGCAGCTGAGGAAGCAGTAGTCTGTACTGGGGCTATTGGGAGGAGATTAGACTGGTCTCTTGCTGCTGATAGAGTAGTAAGCTGGAACAATTTTCTAAAACTCTTGAGTCAATTTTATTTGGCCAGTGATGGGACTTCCCTCAGTTATTCACAGGGAACCCTTTGGGTTCAGAGCGCCTGTTATTTTAGAGCATATATTTTTCAGCAGAGTCTTGTGTGCACCCCAGTTGGATTGACTTCATGCTTTGGCCGTACTTAAACGTCTTCTCCCACATACACAAAGTGTATTTATATTAGAACAGAACTTAGAAGTTTAAGGGCTGAATCAGCAACAGGAATAGATAAATCCCACAGGCAGTCTTCTGCAAATGACCCTAGTAATTTAAAAATAAAAGGTGTACATGTGGGTGGGAAGTGAGAGGTAACAGAGCTATCTCTGAAAAGATCATTGGATGAATTTTTCACCCACAGACATCAGTGTCTTTTAAAGACGGTAGCTTCTAATATTCTTTGTCTTATTCGCTGGGTTACTCTGTCCCAATGGAGGTGTCACAAGCACAGAAAAACATGTCCTCTTCTGAAGAGTCCAGGTGGCTGTGATCAGTTGGCTTTTCCTGATGCTGCCATTTCCCATTGCCTATGACATGCAGACTCCCCTTGATCTCCAGCAGAGGCTTTGGTCCCTCTGTTGCTGTTTGCATTCTTGCAATGAGAATTATTTGTAGCTTGGAGGGGTACACTCTGTTCCTTTTTCCCGTTGGACCTCTTTGGGACCAGTTACCTTTTCATTCTTGTTTTACTGGCTTGTTTAAAGGCTGCCAGCTGGATACAGGTAAGTGGAGATTTTCTCTGCTGCAGCCTGCAGAGAACAAGCATCAGTATGTAACCATTTAATCCTGGCAACTGCTTCCTGGTTTTCCAGATGATTCCAGCTAGCTCTTTTTGTGTTTAGTCTGTTGTCAAATGCCATCACAAAGACTTTGGGATGTTAATCCTGTCATCTGTTCAGCACATAGAACTGCTGAGTGGGCTGCGGAGTGAATGGGAAGCTGTAGGGACTAGGGAAAGGGCTGTATGGTGCGTAGGCGTGTTTAGAGCACATTCAGAATTCATACCTCTGGCTGTAGTGACTGCACATGAAAATTTCCTTCCGTGTCTCCAGCAGTCACCAGTAGCAAAGGAAGGTGTAAGTGCAAAGGTCTGATGGCAGTGGGAAGGCAGGGGGAACATGAGACAAGCTGTCCTGAGGGTGCCGTGTCCCTGTGTCCGTCCGTAGTTGTCCATGTGCTGTTGCTGTGCTGATAGGCTCAGAAAGAGTCATGCATATTGCTCAGAAAGCACAGTCAGAGCAAAAAGAAAGGTAGATTCAGCACTTCAAATTGAGGCCAGACTATAACATATGGAGTAAACCAGTGGCGCTCCCAAGGTCACAGGTGCTGAATATACAGGGATCCAGATTTGAATCTGACAGGGTGAGACCATCTCTAGTGAGCAGAACGTGTCTGCCACGAGGGAGCTAACTCTTGTTATGTCCTGGCTCCATGTTACGCTTCCTTCTGCAGCAGATCTGATTGAAGAGCACCTGTGAAACCCAGGCTCCCTATTCTGCAGTCTGTCTGTCACTAGAACTGTCCTTCTACGTTATGGTTCCTTGCCAGCAAATTTTGTTTAAGAACTTCCTGCTCTGAACTACTTGTATCTGCCCCCTTGTTGTGATTATTGTGTAGTTTCTGTGATTGTGCTTTAAAATGGATCCATGATATGGTACAATAAGAAAAGCCTACTTCCCCCACCCACCCCTAAAAAAGTATTTATTTTTTAAAAATACTGATTTCACAGATCTAATTTGGAATCAACACAGCTGAGGGGGCAATAATGAGTGTCTGTAAGTTGGGTAATAGGAACCTCTTAAAACAGAGCAGCTGCCAGAGGAATCTTAACATGGAGCTTCTGCCATAACGAAAGACAGCTTGGCAGGCGGGAGGATCTGCAGCCAAGTAGCTGTGGTTTCCCACCTGGGTACTCGAATCAGCTCTCCTTAGGGCACTGCAGTCTTTAGATGCCTCCACATTGAGCGGAGCTCCCAGGATCGGAAAAGGTTTGGAACATGAGTAGTGGGGAGGAGTACGCTGCTGTGTATTGCACATCTCAGAAGCCTGCCCTAGGTTTTAGAGGGCTCAGGCAGGATGAGGAGGGAGGGCTCTGTTGCTGGCATATGCAGATGTGTTTCCAGCCAGACGCTCAGTGTTAGCAGTGAGGAGAAAAATATGTGCTTGAGCTTTCAGCGGGAAACAACAACAACAAAAATCCTTTCCATTTCTTAGAGCTGGAAAGCGATGCCAGGAGCTGTTGTTTTAGAGAACAAGAAGTCTGGATTTACATGCATGTGTATGAGATACACATTTGAATGTGTATCGAGAAAACGCAGAGCGTAAAAAGTAGGTCTTATTGCTGACTGTCACTGTTCGGTGAAAACCAGGTGTGTTGTGGAAATGTCCTTGGATGTTTCTTAAAAAACAAACAAGAAAATGGCTGTTTGTGTACAAACAGATCTTCATAGTGCCATTACAACATGTACCAATTCTTCTGGAGTTCCAGAAGAGAAGTAACATCTCAGAAAGGGTGGAGGTTACAACACCCAGATAAAACCTACCTGTGTTACATTTCTAAAGGTATAGTCAGCTTTGCCTTGTGGAAAGCAAATGCATTAGTGAACTTCTTGAGGGGGTTGCCAGCTCTCCCTCACTTCTAGTTAGGGATTTGGCAAATCATATAAAAAGGTTGGACGGTAGATATTAAGACAGGCAGCAGCACTGAAAGCTGAGTATATTGAAAACTCCTGCTTGAGCAGAAGTTAGTTAATACTATTTTTTGCAGTGACTGCCCTTAGATGCCCTAAAGCCCTGGCTTGAGCTGGAAGGAAGGACATCTCTGAGAGGATGCTGCTGTCCTCTGGGAGTGGGCTGGAATAGAGTCCAGGGAGCCCCAAACACAAAGGCGATGGGTTTGGTTTTGTTGTTTATTAAAGACAGGCCTTTGTACAGCAGTAACGGAAAATCCTATTTCTGTACCAATAAAAACTTTGCTCCCATGGTTGTTGTTATTGGCAGACTTAGTCACTTTGGTGTTTATGGAAAAGTATTTATTGGGAAGGACTGAATGGTTAGCGAGTTCCATCTGCTTTCATTTTGCTTTGATGGCATCTGTGTTTCTGTGGGACCTTCTGTTTTGTCCATGCACCCCATCCACAGTCTATCTTTCCAGGCTTTTATCACTCTAGTACAGCGTGGAGAGCCAGTGCTGTTTGCTGTAACAAGGGTAGAGCATTGCATGGGACTGGCCGGACTTTTCCTTCTGGGCTGGGGAGGGAGCTCAGCTTTGTGTCAATTCTTAATTTGCCACACAGGACGCGGAGACAATGCAGTGGCTGTGCTGTAGCACTCAGGCTAGACCTAGTTGGTGTGTGTGGTATGAGCCAGCTGACAATAACAATAATGAAGGACTTGAGTGCTGCAGAAAGATTAAAAGAAGCTTCTCTAATAAATGCAAGTACACAGACGTGCTTGAGCCATGTGTCCTCTTTAATCCTTTCCCAGGAAAAGACACATTCCTCTGGGTAATGCTTTTGTCTGAGTGAAAGAGATATCCAAGTGCCTCAGGCATATTCTCTGAATTCAGAGTGGCTCTTCTGTGCCCTGGGTGGCAACTAATATTGGACTCCAAACTCATGTGAAGAACAGTTATTCCTCCAGGACTGTGTAAATTATCTTGCCCAGCAGTGACTTTATAGCTGGCAGAGCCATTGCTGCCATCCAAACCCCACAGGCAGCTTGCATTCCTGGAGATGGCTCTCTGCCTGTGTGCCCCATGGCATTGGTTTTGCCCCCAGAGATGCCTCTAGTCAATGGTGAGGAGCCTTTTGCCTGTGTTCTTGCAGTTGGGGATCTTTCAGTGGGCCTTGGCCACTGTTTAGAAGTGCTTTGGCACTAAGAAGTGCAGCAGGCTAAACACTCTGACAGACTGTACTTGTTCTTTTGTCAGGGTGATTTTAAATCAAGCCTTTAATGAATTTTATTCTCTCCTGCTGGTCAGTGAATTTCCCCTCTCTGCCTTTCAAATGAACAGGACTCATGATGGAGAAAATGTCTTACAGGCTGTTAAAGAACTGTTCACTGTCACCCCAGTTAACGTGCAAGAAATAACTCCTTGGAGCTCGTTGATTTCTGCTCTTCCACACCCCACTCATCTTATACTTGATAACAGTACAGCAATCCTGCATCAGCTGGGGGAAGGTGGATACTTGCTATGACTGAATGTAGTGATTTTTTTCCCTTGGAACGGCCTGCTGTAGGGACTGAATTTGGCACCCTAGGTCTGGAAGCCCGAGCTCGAAGTCCTAGCTCCAGGAGCTAGCTGGGACTGTCAGCTCAGAGGCATGCAGCAGCCTCCCCCGTGTGTTGGTGTGGCTCGCTAGAGGAAGGCAGGAAGCGGTTCATTAACGCTAACTATATATGAATGTAAGAAACGGGGTGCAAATCCATCCACACGCTTGCTGGCTGTCAGATGCAACTTCGACTTTGCCTCTCTGTGAGGCGGTGGATACTTGAGCGCTTACCATATGCTGTAGTGCCTCTGGTCGAGAGTATCCCTAGAGCTCGATTCGCGGACGGGGACAACCCTGTGCTGGGAAGGGTGGAGACTTCCCAGAGATTCCTGCCTGTGATAACAGACATACCCTGAGGTTTCTCATAAGGTAACCTGTGTGCAGCGAGCTACTCTGCTCTTACTCGTAAGCACCATGTGTTTAATTCAGTGTATGCTTGTCTAAGTATATTACAAATGCAGGTAGTGTTTGCTATGTGTGAGCCAGCTCTTGTAAGTGAGGCAGTGTCACAGGGTAGTATTACGGACTTGACACACACGGAGCCCGTTGGTTCCTGGAAGCATCCCTAATATTTGGGATGTCCTGCTGGGCTCGGTTTGAAGTGCCGTCTTTCTGCCGTCTTCTGGGGAAACGTGGGGCAGACAGGCTGTGCCGTGACTGATGATCATCTAGCACGTGCTCTTCTGCTGCTGTTACCTGGTCCTCTCTTCTCCATGTTTATTTCTAGTTAGCTGTATCTTGTCCTAGATTTAGATCAAATCTAGAAGTATTTTACATGGGCACTTAACTTTATACTTAGTAAATAATTTCCCTGGCATCAGTGGGAACATAAAGTCTTGCGGAGATCTCTGCAAGATTAAGGTCTTTTGTAAAGTAGCTCAAGTAGGGATTGCATTTGTGTGCACAGCACCTCGCACAGTTAAGTCTTGATCTCTGAGTTTGTTTCTGCATGCATCTGTGCAATCTTCGTGAGTGGAATTCACATGCCATTAAGGACCATGGCGGTGTTTTGAAAGCGTAGCAGTGAAATGGGAAGTGTATGTGAGCATATTTAAGCTTTATTTTTTAGAAAAGAGATTTAAAACTATTTGGCAGCTAGGCTGAGTTAGGTTAGGTTGAAGCAGGAGCATGTGAGATTTAGGAAGGTGAAATTCATAAGTAGAACCAAAAGGGTGAAGTGAGCATCACTGGAATATCAGAGAGAAAAACAGAGCTTAATTTTTGAGATATGCACTGGATTCATACAGATGATGATATTGGGGGTTAGAAGCAGGTGAAGTTCCCAGTAGGCTGCCAGGATGCCTTGTAAAATGTGCACGCGTTAGTGCCTGAGGCAGCTGTTCCTTTTCCATCTGCAGGACAAGACCTCTACTAATCAGTTCTCGTCTTCTCCTGACATCTCACTTTCTGCTGTTTTCATCCTGAAGACTGTAACGATGTGCATTTCTCAGACTTGGCTAACAGTTGCTATAACTACCGTTTGAGGTCATTAACGCAGTTGTTGAGGACAGTTCCTGGTTTAGGCTTGTTTCTATCAACCAAATGAATTTTGTTTTCTTGCCTTTCAGTCCTTTCAAGGAAGCCAAGGACGAGCATACCTCTTCAATTCAGTGTGAGTATAGCTTCTTGTGTGTCACTTCTGCGTCTTTTAGGATAGATTTAAGAAAACCCTTGTGAAGAAGTAAACAAATGGGTTGTCTTCCGTTATTGTAGAACAGCTCTGCCCAAGTCTTGCTAAAAATGATTGAAGGAGGAGGCAGGGAATAGCACTGATTCATATTTGATTTTGCATTCAGGTTTCAGATAAGAGGCTAGGAAAGATGATTCTTTTGTCATCAGACTGGAACAGATGAGTCATTCTCTTCTCAGGGAATATAGTGGACCAAAGAATCAAAGTTTTGTGAACTTAAAGAATACATAATACCTAAATACCAACTTACTTTTTAGAGCTAGCATAAAAATAAACCATTATTTTCCCTTTGGAGAATAGTTCTGGTGAGATCACATTTTCTGCCGGGATATCTATCAGAAGAACTATTGACTTCAGTTACTTTTTTCAAATTTCCATTTGAGAGAATAAAAACAACAATATCATTTTATCAATTTGAAAGTGAAAATCTGTCTCGAATACAAAATTAATGCATTTTATTAAAATATTACAAATCTTTTCTTCAAAATTTCTCTTCAAAACTGTTTAGAATTATTAGTTGAATAAAAATTGTATTTTACTTTTTCATTCTGTTCTGGGGCTGCAAGAGATTTTGTTTCTAGAGCAGCTGTGGTGCTTAATATTTTGAATTTCCTGCTTATATTTTCAAATACTGCAACAAAATTGCTGTCATTTTCATAGCAGTGTCTTGCTGTGGAAACACACATTAATAGGAAGCTTCTCTCCTTTTTCCCCAGAGTTAATGTGGGTTGTGGCCCTGCAGAAGAGCGAGTGTTATTAACAGGATTACATGCAGTTGCAGACATTTACTGTGAAAACTGCAAAACCACACTGGGTTGGAAATATGTGAGTACAATTTGTATTGAAGGTGTGTGTATGGTGAAATGGTCTTATGGAAAGAGTATTGACTTGGGAACCAGAAATGTGGATTCTGGTCTGTAGCTACATCTCTCTTCCTTTCTGTGTTTCCATTTTTCCTCCAATATTTTGCTTGTTGTGTGCACTCAGAGCAAGAGCTCTTTGTGGCGAGCATCGTCTCTTATTAAGAGTATAAACAGTGGGCCTGGTTTTGATGGGTATCCCTTAATGATACTTAATTCAAATAAGGATAACTGCAGTCAATCTTTGTGGTTCATACTGTCGTCTTTTCCAGACAATCTCAGAATAATAGAATGATCCGTATGTTGTTAATCCTGTATCCTTCCCACTGGAAACGCTGTTGAACATGAGTTTATCTGTTTGCTGTCTCTTGCTGTTCATAAATTCAATTACCTTCAGATAAAGGCTTATGCTACATTCTAATTTCTGCTTCAGGAGACACAAAGCATATTTGCTTGTTCAAAATATTTTGACCAGTGTCTAACCAAAACATTTATTTGTATCAGTGATCTTTCAGATGCTTTATTATAAAGGATAGAAAAAAAAGAAAGGACCAAAAAACTAATGCAGTAGGAATCCCTGCAGAAACCCAGCATGGATCTAACAACTGGAGAAGGACACGAAATACATAAAATTGCGCTTATTATAAAACAAAAGTACCAGTTTTCATAAACACGGCAGTAAGCCCAGGACTCTTCAGCAATAGTATTACATTCTTTCAGGTGCATTACATGCATGCAGATAGTACACCTGAGTAGAGCCGAGTCCTGGTAATCACTTCTGAGGGTGCAATCAAAATATATAACTGCAGTCTCTCTCGATTAGAGATCCCGTCAATTTCCTTATTTCTGGAGTCCTGCATTGTTGAAGCATTGTGTTCCTGTAGCTGCAAGCATCCGTACGTGTAGAATGGGTACTTCTCATCCCTTGCAGCCCATTTGCTTCATTTCTGCATGAAGTTTACCATAATCCAGTCCGCTCCCGATGGTAGTACTTACCGCCTGTTTCATCAGAGGAGCTCTGCATTCTTAACAAACGTTGATAAATTCTCACACCGCCCTACAGAGGGGCAGGTTTTATCACCAGTGATTCCTAAAGCATAGTTCAAGGAGCAATTGCTGTAGGCCTACAGAAAGCTGCA
The DNA here is from genome assembly GCF_040807025.1 of Struthio camelus. Classification (NCBI taxonomy): domain Eukaryota; kingdom Metazoa; phylum Chordata; class Aves; order Struthioniformes; family Struthionidae; genus Struthio; species Struthio camelus. The sequence goes on from NC_090957.1 coordinate 18,528,477, forward strand.
TGTTTGCATGGTGCTGATTATTCCTTATTTTCAGCCTGTAAGGATACCTTCAGATAAATTGTTTCCTAAATGTTTATTTTCTACGTGAACAACTGGTTTGGCTGTTCCAAGAGTCACCTCTTCTTATGAAAAAGCACTACAGATTGAGTTTTAGGCAGAAAGTGACTGCAGTGTGAAGGAGTCTAAACTCTTATACTTGGAGTGTGCTGGGAGTTAAACTAGAATAAGGGTTTAAGAATCTTCCAAACATAATTTTCCTGAAAGCCAGCAGTAATTACTACTGGCATAACTACTGCTATGTGCTTTTACTTCATCGACAAATTTCCCACCCAAGCTAAGCCTTGTACCCAGCATTCTTGGATCTGATCTCTCTAACTGTGACTTTACATTAAGTAAACCTTTGGATATCATTCTGATACCATTGTTTCTCTTTTCTAGGAACACGCTTTTGAAAGCAGCCAGAAGTATAAAGAAGGCAAATACATCATTGAACTAGCTCACATGATCAAGGATAATGGCTGGGATTGAACGGGAAGAGCCCAGCCCTTCCAGCGTGTAAGAGAATGCCATCCAACCGAACATTATATCCAAGAGTGAGAGAGTGACTGAACGCTTGGTTCCATGCATTTAGAGGCTCTGCAGTTTGGGAGCATCTTCACACCCTTCTCCATCTTTATTGGTGACTGGCCTCTAAATTTCTGTCTCTCTGTCTCTTTGCTTTGTATCTGTTTGTGAGTTGACCCTGGCTGCTTCTCTCTCTGTTCTGGCGTTGGCTAAGAGAATGCACCGAATGCCCGACAGCCATTCCATGTTGACGAATGTTTAAGTACAAACCGAAGTTGGCTCTGTGGTGGCATTTTATCAGAAGGTCTCGGTGCGGGAGGAAGACCTAAGTTTTGGGCAGGAGAAGGTGAAAGGGGGTGGGGAGTGGGCCGAAAGGGAAGTCATCAGAAGTGAAACTGTACTTCTCCTTTAAGTTCTGGTTAACCAAGGCTTGAAACTATCTGCTTGTCTAAATGGACAGAAATATACCTCACGGCTGCTTTCTCTCCGAATCTTAAAACCGCTGCTCCAAAAGTGGAGCTTCAGTCTAAGCCGGCTGAGCACAAGTCGTAACCAGTGCCCCCCTGCTAGTTAATTGCAAATCTGTGTTTTGTTTGCCGTTTATGAACTTCTTGTTTGGGGGAGGAAGGGGAAACCTGATGGCTGGAGAGATTCCCTGTCTCTCCTTTTTCTCTCTGTTTCAGAGTAGGTGGGCCAAACCCCCCAACAGAGCACAGCTGTGGGAGCATCCACACAGCTGCAGAAACCAAATCCTGACTCTTGAGCCCTTGAGAGAGGAGGAGAAAAACACTTAAGGCAGAAAGGGCTGGAACTGCAACTTCGAAGATATGACAGGAAAAAAAAAGCCATGTGCTAGGCAAGAAAGAGGAAATCGTTTAGGGGAGGTTGGAGACAAACTTAGTGGCATAAGATACCGCCTGATTTCCCAGCCTTTACTGAGCATCCTTGGGAGTCTTTTACCAATCCTTTGCAAATGCAACTAGTAATGCTGTTACAGAATCCTTTTCTTAAATCTCCGGCCCCAGCCATCAGCTCCACTCTTGGAGCCTATCAAAGAAATGATGTGACAGTGGGGAGAGAAGGGAGCAGAGGACCCTGACAGTTGCAGCAGTACTGCACAGGTGGATATTGCAAGCCATGAGGTATCCCCCCATAAGACCTTCCCCCCCTTTTCCCGCTCCTAGAAGCCTGTTGCAGACGCTAGGGGGATGGGAAACAAAATTAAACGTCGTCCCCCTACCCCTGAAATTGTTTATGCCTTGGAGTTAAAGGGGAGGGGCAGGTTTGGGTGTTGTAACTGTAAGGGACAAGTCCTTCCCTTTTTAAGTTTTTCGTATCAATTAGTATGGACCTTGCCAAGGTGGTTTGTGGGGAAGGGGCATTGTGTGTGAGAGGGGAGCTGTGTTAGACGTAAATGACAATGTGAAGTTTGCTCTGCAACAGTCCAGCCAGTATCTGGTGCATAACTCAAGACTATTTAACTGAATTAATTTTATCTCTCTGAGTGAATTTTTCTTTTTTGTTTGTGGAAGTCTTTCAAGTAGGTTAATCCTCTGGGGGAAATCTTTCTTAATCCAGAAGGAAAGAGTATTGTGCAGGAGTTTGTAACTCCTTATGGAACCGAAGCTTTGGAGTTGTAACCTGTCGTTGCTTGCCCCCACACCCAGGATGTTTGGAGTTAGCTACAGGGATTGGGGTGGGGAGAGAGTGACAAAATAATTTACTGTTCTATTGGGGGGAGGGTGGGGTGAGCAAAGAGGCTAGTTACAGATTGAGGCCAACTTTCCGTGTTGGGACCTTGTGCTGAAACCCAAACCTGATGGCCTGTCTCTCTGAGCAATGGCTGTTTTTAATCTTGAATCACTATTTTTGTGACAGCATGTTGTTATGGCCTTGGAGAGGGAAGTGAGCTGGAGGCTGGCTGTGGCCTCAGGAATGGCTGGGATTAACTCGTTTTGTGGCTAGCCTGTTAGGAGGTAGCTTCTGCCTTTACCCTTTCCATTGTGGCTGCGTAACGGAGTCAGTTCAGCTTTCGTTCCTGATTGTGTCAGCTTCCGTTGTCCACATTCCCTTCTATGGTAAAAATCAGGTAAAAATCAAAAACTCTGCAGTACCCATTAGCTTGTTGACTTTGGCACTGCCTGATCCCGTTTTCCCTTGGTTCTTGAGCCGTGACAATTTATTGTGTTGTGGCTAGTGGGAAGTAATTTGCGTTCTTTGAAGAGCTCTTCACTTTCCCCAAATATATAGCCTTTAAAGTCATCTAATAGGACCTGAGAGAATTAAGGGATGACCCAAAGTCATTAAGACAAGGTTGACAAACAGAGCACACCTGGGCTCATGATTTTACGTTCGTAATGTTATGTTGGCCCTGATCGCCTATAAAGAGCAGGCCTGCCTAGAGGACTGCGCTAAGAAAAGTTACCAGAGAGTGCTGTCAAATATAGATGTTTTTATCTCTGGGACCTGAAATGATGATGATCCATCAGATTGGGCTGTTTTTTAACTGTTCACAGGGATAACATTTTTTTAATGGCAGCCAGTGCTGCAACTTTGCATATGGCAGAATTTTAATCTGATATTAATTGGTTTTGTCCCATCAACATCCACAGATTTACACTTGCTGAGAATCTGGCCTCAAGTCCTGATATAAAAAAATGTGTGCCTGTGAATGTTCACGCACACAGAGAGGTATCTATAGACAGACTTTAATATACTGTACAGGGAGATGAGAAAAAACTGGCCTGTGAGGCTCATTTGACATTTGTTCTCTCCTGTGTGTCAATTAAACTTAAAAGTACTTCTTACTCCACTGCTAACTCATCTGTGACTTGCTCGATTAAGACACGTGGCGGTATGGAGAGCTGGCGACAGACAGGCTGATTAGATCTGTATGCTAGCGGGTATCACAGTCAGTGCAGTCTAAAATCGATGGCTTGTAATGGCTTGTCTGAATATATTCAGAGCATAACCAAAGAACCGCGCTATCTGCATCCCTCCGGTCGCGTCAGTCAGCTGTAGCCAGGTAGTGTTACCTGGGGGGGTGAGCGAGGTGGGACCTCTGCTTCCGAGCTAGAGATGTGGCCCACAGAAAGTGCCTCCCGCAGCAGGTAATGCCCGAGCGTGGAGTGCTGGGGGTGCTGCTTTCCCGGGGTGATAGCCTCAGAGGCAACAAGCACAGCAGCAAGTTTTGATCTTTCTCTTTTGATGTGGTAGCCCGGTCTTTGGCAAGCTGCCGCCGTGGCTGGTGGGGAAGGCAAAGTCTACGCACCCTTGAGTTTACATCACTCCAGTCTACCCCAAAGCTCAGACTTCAGTAAGTTTTAATTTTTTTGCTCTGGTGGATTATCTGATGTGAAATCCTGATCCCTATAATAAATATTCAGATGATAATATATACAAAACAGAAAAAAAGCATTATCTTGTGAAATATACTTTTGTAAATAATATTTAATTTTTTTTAAAAAAAATAATATATTTGGTGCTGTTTTCTCAGAGCCCCTTCCTGAGAGCACTTTCTGTTGTGTATAAATGATACTGTTTCCTTCTGTATTTGTTGGAAAATATGTGTAAAGGGAAACAAAGATCATAATATACGTTGTCTCTAAAGTTAATCCATTTTCCCTCTGGACACGGCAGGAGAGGGGAGTCACTCCTGTTTCCACCCAGCAGAACTGGGCTCCTGCACAGGCCGTTGCCAGGTCGCAGACAGGGGCCCGCGGTCCGGGAAGGTATTGGTGTGGGGGGTGGGTTGGGGGTGTAGCTCCGGGCGCTCGGGGAGCGCTCAGCTGAGTCTGGAGTTACACACATGCCGAAATAGCTTCTTCAGTCAGTGCCTGAGGTCCCAGCCCGGCAGTCTGATCCCTGTGTGAGAGCTGTCGTTCCCACGGGGAGCCCCACAGAGCTGGTGGGGCTCTGGGTGGGCACGACTTTCCTGAGGAGATCTGGTTTGTAGGATCTGGGCCTGAAATTTTCTCTTGCACCAGTATTGGCTGGAGTGAAGTAGATCTCAAGACTTAGAATACATAAGTGAGTATAAGCTTACAACCTCTGAATCTCTATTTCCAGTTGCTTGGGGGCAGCAGGGATGGAGGATGGAGATTTCTAACTAGTCATTGTTTTTAAACTAAGAAATAAGTATTTGGACATGGATCCTGGTTTTCTTTTTGTTTTATTTTTAAACCAGGCTGCTATGTACCAAATTAGAGTAAAAGTTTACCTCTCCGGCAGTAAAGTTGATTTTTTGTTTTCCTTTCTGTCTTTAACCTCCCCCCTTCTCCCCGCCCTTCATTTTTAATTCATTGGATCTCTTGTTTATCCCAAAGTGGACCAACAGCATAAACCATTGGACTGTTTTGCTGAGCAAGGAGCTGTTTTCAGTGCTGAATAACTGTTGCACGCTCTTTAATTTTCTGTTCTGGTGCACACGATTTAAAAATACATAAAAAGAACACCCTGCAGATGAAATTTATTGTTCTTGTGATAATCAAATAAGAATTTTCTCTGTATGCGTTTTTCTAACTGGTATGTGAGAGTGTATTAATCATGCATTTCACTGCACTTCCTCCTTTTGGAAGGAGCATCATGTTTCAGTGTGAACCAGTTCTTGGATGAATAGATGACACACACACACACACCCGGTTGGGTAAACAGATTTGCAAGAACCAGAGCTCAACTCAGTGGGAAAGAGCTCTTCTCACCAGGTGAGAGGCCTCTGAAATGAAATGTTCAGAAACAATAATGTTAGACCTAGATTTTGAAGAATCCTGTTTAAAAAGAATAAACAGAAGAGGGGAAACAAAATCACGTTGAACTAAAAAAATCAACATATTTAAATGCAAGCAGAATGGCATTGTGTAAGGTACAATCACAAATAAGCTATTCTCATAGTTATGAACTGTACGTATCCTTTGTTTTGTTTTTCGTAAGGATATGGGAATGCTTTCCCCACTGACAAAACTAAAGGACAATATTTCCAATACCAGCCTGTCTATTGATGCTCTTGTGTTTACAAATTGTGTATACTTTTATTTCTTTGATCTTGTTTTAATTTTATTTTTGGCATATTCTTTCAGGTCATTTGCTTCAGTAATAAATGCAACTGTTTGTTTTCAGATAATTGGTTTTCACCTTTTCATGTATTTGTACATTGTATATAGTTCTTCAGTATTAGAGGGAGGCGTATTGTTTGTCATATTTACAATATGTGTTGGTGCTCATTTGAGAAAATAAAATTTTCAAGTACTAAAACTGTGAGTCCACCTTTCTATTTTAATCTCGCAGACTGTGTGTACATTTTAAAATGACCAAGGTGACAAAATTTGGTTGTTCAGTAAATGTTAACAGCTTGAAAACAGTCAAATCATACCCTTTTCTGATACCTGCCAGTGCAGAGCAGTGTCCTGTTGTGCCCTTGTATTACTTGAGGACTCAGAGGCTGTAGTCAGGGACAAGGCAGACACTGCACAAAGCAGGCAAACGGAACAAAAAGGTGATCCTTGGTCCCTGACGTTTATGATTTAGTATAAGATGAAACCACAAATGGATTCAGAGATGAGGAGGAAGCGTAAGGAAACAGGAATACAGTACTCACCAGCCTGGTACCATGTTACTGTATATGAAGAGAGATTACCTTTCCCTAGACGAGGGAGGGAAGGAACTGCATTTTGTGTTTTCTGGGGAATCATGCTATTTTAAGATTTTTCCAAAAAGCAATAACATCAAAGCCATGAAATAAAATGCCATAATTCTAGCTTGGGTCTGTTAAATAATGTCCTATGGGCGTAGTGTTTCATTGGGATTTTGTTAGCACAGTTATCTAGCAGTACATATGACTGTAAAATGACTCAAGAAATTTTGGGGTGCCAGACAACCTCCCAAAGCTTTACATTGGCTGCACTGAGCTTGGGGAGTTTGGGAACAGATCTGTGAAAGAGTTTCAGGTGCTCGCTCTGTCCCTGGGAGCTGCATGTTTCCTGTCTCGGTGCCTTGTTTTCAGAACAAAATGACGAGCCGCGAGCCCTTGTGAAAAATCCAGCCAGTTTGGAGGCCTGTGCAGTTTAATGCAGCCAGAGACAAATAATGCAGTTATATGCATCAGCATGAAGCTTCTCCTGTGGGAGGAAAAAAAAAAAAAAAAAAGTGGCATTAATGCGAGTTTTCCTTGCGGGTAGAATTTAGTTTATAGCTCTGTCTTGTATAGTCATGTTGCAGTGACTGTAGGGGACATATGTCACTGGTAATGTTAAATTACTGGTTAAACCAAATAAACCATTGGTGGCATATTTGGATATTTCAAAGTCAAATGCCCATTTCAGGCATCTAGCAGATGAGATTTTCCTAGTTTGATTCACAATAGTCTGGAAGCAAAGAAAACCTATGTTTGGGAAACAGAGCTTGTACTTTAGAAGGGAGAAATAACACAGAGTGAGGGTGTTCCTTAAAAATTAAAATGTAGAGCAATTCCTTTGAATAATAAAGGGAATGTATCCATTTCAAACACATGCTATTGCATTTTTATGAATCATCTTTCTTGCTAGATGCAACTGCAACCTGCCAACGCTCTGGACTGACGTCATGGTGTTAACTTAAATGCCAGAATTGCTTCTGTGAATCCAGACAAGTGGTATAAAATGCTTTGATTCTTGGTGGCTTCAGTTCTAAAATCCATTTGAAACTCTGATTACATTCCAAGCAGTGCTTTCTTTGAGGTTGTTCTGAGTGAGCTGATGCCATCCGTCGTCATCCTGCTACTGAAGACAACTGGGGACTGTCCCTTCGCCCTGCGCCAGTAGCCTGCAGTATGCAGCGCTGCCGCTCTTAACTGGGCGCTCTGTCTGCGTGCCTTTAATTCCCAAAGCGTCAGAAATAGCAACTCAGCCCTCTTTGGAAAGGACCTAATCACACCAGGCGCTAAATGCCCTGAACTCAAAATGTAGTTCAGGTCATAACAAGAAAAGCTGCACCTGAAAGGTCAGACAAGCAGCCGAGGAGGAATCGGGGACTACGTGGGAGGAAGAGCAGGCTATGTTAAGGAGATGGTAATCTAGGTCAGAGCTAGGGCCAAGGAAGAAGCAGACAGGCAACCCATGCGCACCCTTCAGCGTGGGCAAACAGGTTCAGCTAATGGGAAAGTCGATACAATTTGTTGCTCGCCCAACAAGCTCAACAAAACGTAATGTGAGTTATTTTAGCAAAACGTTAATTTGTCATGGCTGGAGCGCAACCTGTGCAGGATATGTTCAGTGTGTGATCTAAACTCTGCTATCTGAACCTGTAAGAAATGAAAGAAGCGTTAGATGTTCTCTGCCTCTGCCCAGCACAGACTGCAGCAGGAAGGCCTTGAATATGATGATACCTCCAAAAAATGTGAGGCCAGTCCTTTGGGCGTGTAGTGGTAGCCTGGAAATGAACGCTGGTCTTGTGTGGGATTGCTCCTGGCCTCTGTTCTGTAATTAGACTTGTTACTACAAACCCCTGAAGCTGATATACGCCAACAGCTGCTGCTGAGTTATTCAAAAAGCCAAAAAGCTCTTGTTTGCTTTAACTCTGTTTCCATCTTCTGTTGTCGAGACAAGCAATTACTACGTTGAAAGGGCAGCCAAACAAGTACCTGTGTCCCATGGATATGCATGGGTGCACAAGAAGCGGGATTTGGTTTCCACTGTAGTCAGCTGTTCCTCCTGGGTTTAGGTTACAAGGCAATAAATTCCAGCAAACAAATGAAAGGCTGGTACATCCTACCCTGCTCTAGGTCCGCGTGAAGCAAGATGGGAATAAAAAGTCGGCAGCTCTGTAACATCAGCAAGGCACCTTAACCAAGGTCTGCCTCTGAAGGGCCGCGTGGCCCTGCGAAAGTCACTTTGCTTCTCGTGGCAGAGCCCAGCAGGCAGCGGGCCGGCAGGAGGGGCGCTGGGCTGCAGGAGAGCTATTGCAGCAACTGCAATTCTGCAGAGGGAGCGGGGTGGGCAAAAGTGCTTGTTCCCAGCACGTGACCCTCGCTCTCTGTGACTGCGGAGAGGCCCTCGTGCTGCCCTGCCGCCGTGCCCAGGCGGCGCAGCAAGGCGCCCCGGCCCTGCCTGCGGTGACGGACCCAGCTGCCGTCGCTGGGCCTGGCCGTCCCTGCGTGGCCCCGTCCTTGCTCCCGGGTATGCCGGCTCGCTCAGCACGGGGGCTGCCTTGTGTGACAGATTGTACGAATCCTTTTTTTTGTCGCTTCAGGTGCCGGCGGCATGATCCTAGCACCTCGCAAGCAGCTCTGAGTCATGCTCCCCGGGTGACTGAACATGTGTAGAAGGAGACTGTGAGACGTGGGTGCGCTCAGCAAAGTCCAGTTTGCGCACCTCTGCCTACTGCCACACGCACTGCTAAAGAAACAGGCACAGCTAAGTACCTTCTGCAAATCAGCTTAAAGCATCTCAATATAGGCATCTTAAAATGGCTTTGGAGAGCCTTAACTCACTGAGCGCCGTCCAGAACAGATCCCTGGGGTAGCCCAACTGGCTGCCTTACGTCAGAGCTTAATAGCTGGACGTGAGCGGAGAAAGGTTGTCTGCCAGCGTGGCAGAGCTGCATCCAGCGGCCTAAAAGCACCGCTAGATAATAGCGTAGTGAATGCACAGCGCAGCCTTGCTTCCCCCAGGCTGCACAAGCCTTCTGCTGCTGTGGCGTTTTATCCTGGAAAAGAAAGAGCCTAGAGCAGAACCAGGCGTGAAGGGACTTGGGCTCTGTACCTGTTTTGATTTTAATATGTGACTGTAGGAGGAAAGTCAAGTTCTCTCTGCCCCATTTCCCACCCCCCCCAAGCCTCCCTTCCCTGAAAACCTTGCTGCTTTTGCTGAGGCCGCGAAGCTAAGTCTGCCTACGACTGCAGAGCACGCCGTGACACCTTCTACCAGCAGCATGAAAGCGCTGATAGCTGAGGGGCCGCGCGACGCCGGAGCAGGGCACCCTGCTAACCCGCAGGCGTTGCCCGGGGCTGCCTCGCTCCCTGCCTGACTTCTCCGCGAGGCTGAGCGCTTGCCAGCAGCGCTGAACGGGGCCTTCCCTTCTCTGTCTAAAACAGCCCCATGTCCAGACATGAGGAGATGCAATGTAGTTTGGCAAGAGATGATGGATGTGATCATCTTGAGTATGGCTGGTAGGAAAAAACCTGGTTCGATGAGAGCAGAGCGTTGCGTGTGGCTCTGGAGATCGCTGGGAGTTGACAGTGCACAACTGCTCCCTGGTACGAGAGTTATTTGCATGTTATTCATGGACTCAGCTCTGTACATCAGTCGTGGCAAGTTGCCAGCGCAGCTTGTGGCTAAGAAAGCTTGGACCTAAGTCCTATAGGGAAATTCCCTATGGGAAAAGATGTGCTCAATATTTCCCATCACGGACAGTGAAAAAGACAATCTGGCATCTTGGCCTGGCAGCCCTGTGAGTAAGAGCAGAAGGAAGGACTCCAGGGCGCATCCCACCAGCGGTCCCCGGGACGAGCCGGCCCTCCCCGGTCAGCCCTTTGATTCTCCCTAGGAGGGAAGTGGAGAAGCACCAGAACCTCGACGTGGCCTTGAGGTGCGCTTACACCGTACGTGCAGAGCGAGCCTTTCTGGTCTGGAGGCTTTTGTGTCGGCAGCTGCGGCTCAGCAGGGCTGAGGCTCTCGGTCGAGGGCTCCTCGGGAAGCCGAACCGCTCTTGCCTCTGCGCCCGGTGCCGGCAGCCAGCGTGGGCGAGGAAGGAGAGGGAGACGGTCCGCGTGCTGCAGGCACGAGTGGGTTATATTTGCAATACAGGGCCATTCTCTCACTTTCTTGCATTAGATGTATTATTAAACTGCAATTAGAGTGCAGCAAGCCAAAGCGGTCTATTAATAGCAAAGCGCAGATAAAGCTGACTCAGATGGTGACAGACGTAGGCTTTGGAGAGCGGCAGCAGCAAACTTGGCCCTCTGCTCCGGAGCAGGAGGCCGCCGGCACGGAGGTGGCGAGGCTGAGAGGGAGAGGCGTTGTGCAGTAAATTTCCTTCCTTTCATCAGGTTGCTTTGGTGATGCCAGGCAGCAAAAGCCGGACGGGAATAACGATGCCCACAGGCGCTGCCGTCTCCAGCCCCGGGGCCGGGGTGACCTTTTGAAGGCCCAGCTGTAAGGAGAAATGCCGCACGCAGCTTTCAGAGCTCCTTTCAGATCCGACCGGTCACAACGATTTTTTTCAAAGGACAATCACACGGCTATAAATACAGCCGTACTAGTGGCCTTTAATCCCGGTTCAAGAGCAATTCAACACCTCCCAGGCCACCGGGGAGGATGACTCCTGTCCCGAGGTGTCTCCTGTTGCACTGACCTGGGGGTTTAAAACAGAGGTGGACTCAGGCTGTCGTGCCCCATCGCGATGAGACTTTCCTGGGAGATGGGTGACATTTGCGACTAGCTTTTTGGTCCTTTGCCTTTTTTTGTTTTTGAGCCAAGGGGGTTGGAGAAGGATGCGTCAAGCTGCGTCTCAGTTATCAGTTGACCTGATCCTTCATCCTCCTCTCACTCTGCCGCCGATACCGAAGCACTTTACAACCTTTAATAAACTAAATCCGTCAGTTTAGGGCATTCGTCCTTCCCCCGGCGGGGACGATCGATCCGGGCGGGAATGGGAGATTTTTTTTCTCCCCAAAAGAAAGGTTTTACAGAAGAGTTTTTGAAGACCGGCAAACACGCCAGGGCTATTTTTACCCGCCTTTCGGCTCGGGGTATAAATAGCAGGCGAGGCTGCTCTCCCGTAGCCGACTGGCAGAGCGAGATACACGTCCCGCCGAAAGTGGCTCGCGGGCCAGGGAACGTCCCTTGGAGGGCGGCGCGCCGGGCAGCGGCCCCCGCGGCCACCAGCACCTCCGGGCGGCCTCGCAGCGCGGCCTCCTCCAGCGCGGCAAGGCGATCGGGGCCCAGGCGGCTCTTTGTACAAGCTCCAGGGAGGCCAGCACAAGCTTCGCCGCCGTCTCGGCGGTGGGAAGGCTGCAGAGGTTGTCCGTAGGGCAGGAAATGCCGGTGGGAGGGTGGCAAAAGGCAGAAAATGGTGGCAGGAGGGTGGCAAAGGTCAGAAAATGGCGGCAGGAAGGCAGCAAAGGGCAGAAAATGGCGGCGAGGAGGTGGCAAAGGTCAGAAAATGGCGGCAGGAAGGTAGCAAAAGTCAGAAAATGGCGGCGAGGAGGTGGCAAAGGGCAGAAAATGGTGGCGGGAGGGTGGCAAAGGTCAGAAAATGGCGGTGGGGAGGTGGCAAAGGGCAGAAAATGGCGGTGTGAGGGCACCAAAGGTCATAAAATGGCGGCAGGAAGTTGGCAAAGGTCAGAAAATGGTGGCAGGAGGGCACCAAAGGTCAGAAAATGGCAGCAGGAAGGTGACAAAGGTCAGAAAATGGTGGCGGGAGGGTGGCAAAGGGCAGAAAATGGCAGTGGAGAGGTGGCAAAGGGCAGAAAATGGTGGTGGGGAGGTGGCAAAGGGCAGAAAATGGCGGCGAGGAGGTGGCAAAGGTCAGAAAATGGCGGCAGGAAGGCGCAAAGGGCAGAAAATGGCGGCGGGAGGGCACCCAAGGGCAGAAAATGGCGGCAGGAAGGCGGCAAAGGGCAGAAAATGGCGGCAGGAGGGCACGAAAGGTCAGAAAATGGTGGCAGGAAGGCGGCAAAGGGCAGAAAATGGAGGCGGGAGGGCAGCAAAGGTCAGAAAATGGCAGCAGTTAGCAATGGCATCGGGGCTCCAGCTGGAGGCCCCAGCTGGGGCTCCTTCCCAGGGGTCACACGCACACGTAACGAGCGGTGAGTGGTCTCGGCAGGCAAAACCGGGAGAGAGGAGGCGCCAAAGCCCCCCGGGTGGAGGCGCTGGCTGGCAGAGGCGGTCTCCAGCCCGAAAGGAGGTGTTTGCTGGGCAGCGGCCAAGCCCTGAGGGCGAGGTCCGCGCGGCAAACACAGGCCGAGCCGCGGCGGGGCCGGCGCGTCGCACCCCGGGCGGCGCCTCGACTAGCTGTTACACGTTTGCACAAAAGGCATGAGGTTTTGGGGCTGGCTGTTCGATTCGGCTCTTCGGTGGCCTCGACCAGGTCCTCGGTCCTTCCCGCCCTCGGCTTCCCCGCCGGCAGGAGCGGGTCACGGATACGGGGTGGCGAGGAGATGCTCCGCTGGGCGCCGGGTTCGGTTAGCTCTGCTTTGCGTAAAACGTTGGCGTTACCGTTGAAAAATGGAAACATGTCAAAAATGAAACATGGAGGGGAAAAATTGCTCAAGCCCTGATGCTTTCCTTTTTCCTCCCTCACAGGCGATGCTTGACTTTCTCCGAAATCTTTGTATTTGGTTGAGGGCCCCATTATCTTCTGTGGAAAAATCCTGAGCGGAGATTTTTCCATTCTGCCATATTATTTATGACTCATGTCCGCAGAAAGCAAGCAGTGGGTGCTGATCGTAGCTGCCTGTTGCAGAGCCAGGACTTTTTTTTTTTTTTTAATAGACATTTTGTTCTCCATGTATGGAAACTTCTGATTATGTTAAATAAAATGCGGGGGGGGAGGAATAAAATACTTAGCCAGTGGCCTGGCCTCCCCCGGTGGAAATGCACGTTGCGAAGGATTTCTGCAAGAGCTCTTGGACGCTTTACAGAAATAGCACAAGACTATAGGAGTGCACGTTTATATAGCTCGGTTTCCTTGTTAAACTCAGACTGTTGTTTCCTTTCCCACTTCGAAAAGGATTTTCCCATAGTTGTGCTATTTTTATGCAGCTTTTAGGACAGGAATCGGGAGCCTCTACAACATGCCGGCTGTCAGAAGAGCTGAGGTTCTGGCTTATCCTCTGGCACAGATTTCCAGTCCTTGCCAAATTGCTTCCCTAATCGTTGCCTTTCCCTGTTGAAACAGGGATATGGGGTCCACGCTTACCTAAAAGTGCTTTTTTGAAGGCTTATACCTCGAGTCCAAAGGACGCTCGCGGCGGCGGCCAGATGTGGCCGTCTAACACCTGAGCAGGAAATCGTTAACCCGGAGGACTTGCACCGCCACCCAACCAAAGGGGCATCGTTGGTGATGTGAAACACTACTGTAATTAAAATTCATGCCTGGAGGGCAAGATAATGAACACTTCATTAAGTAAATACAAATTTAAACTGCTGGCTAAGGGGCCTTCATCTATTACATTTCAGCTCGTTAATAGGCACTCAAGCGCTCACTGGTGAGAAAGCGGCAGTGCTACAGATGGGCAAGTGCCAGGGCATGCGGCACCCTGGGAACCACCGCCTTCCCCATAAAATACTGCCGTGCTCATCAGAAGGGCGCAGCTTGCCCCAGGAGGAAGGTGCCGTCCACGTATCCCCAGGCTTTGCCGGTCTCCAGCGAAGCTCCGATGGTACATTTGGGAAGGAGCTTCTTCCTGAATGACGGTGTTGCTTAAATGCCGGCCACGCTTCGCATCCCAAGCAAAGCTCTCGCGAGCCGTCTCCTGGGCCGGTGCCCTCGCGCAGCTCGGCCGCGGTGCCCGGGGTGCCCGGCGAGAGGTGGGGAACTGCGAGGCTGCGAGATCTTTACAAGGGAGGAAATTTACTATCTGAAAATATCGCGGGGCGCGAAGCTCCATTGCTTGGTGTGGATTTCTTTCTAAATGTAACCTGGATTTCTTTCTAAATGTAACCTGGCTCTGCCACTGCTCACTGCGCTGCGCGCAAGGTTGCTGGCTGCAATTGGTCTGATATTCAGGACTTTAGATTATCACTGTGAATCTTTCTGTGTCTGTTACTCCTGATTATGTGCTTTTTAGTGTAAAGATCACGGAGCCGACTCCTTGTCGATTCAACGAGGAAACCCTGGGTCTCAGGGCTCTAACTTCCTCTCCCTGTAGCCTTTGTGTGCATTTATGCAAACAAGAACAAACAGATTTGACCCAGCAGCCAGTTTTCTTCTTGCACGTTTTATGAACATAAAGTTGTACATTTTTAAGTCCTGCTGGTTAAGCTTTTCAAGCTAACATGTAGCATACACTAGGAAATGACACCCTCTGTAGAGATGAACATAAGAACGCCGCCTTCTTAATTGCAAGTGCCTCTGTTTGCAGATCGTGTGTGTTACTCCCCGGGAATTGGAGCTGATGGGGCATTCAGACTGCGGGACAAAACGCCATGGAGCCAGAGCTCTGTTTTTTCGGAGCTAAGGGAGATGGCAAAGCTTTAGTGTAGGAGATGTAGAAGAACAATTACTTGCAGAAAGGAGAGATTTTGCCTCTATTTGCATGGCTGCAGTTGTTGAAAAGCCATGGCTCCGAGATTCCCAGGCTGCACGACCAATTAATTTTAGCTTGTATCCATGACTGTTCCTCTGCTACAAATGACTTTAATATTGCATTACTTAAAACGATTCTATCACATTGGGAATGTGGGTAATATCATATAAATGGGACTATTAAGGAAAGAATCTGCTATTAAGACTTGCAGAAATGAACTTCCATCATTTTAAATGATGGGCTAGCTCTGTTCTGGAGCAACTCCAGCAATCCATTTAAAAAACAGCAGAGATGACCTCTTTTTAATATTTATTTGGATTACTGGTGACCTACAGTATATCCATGAATGAAGTATCCCTCTATTTTAATTTGAAATGGTAGAAATGATAAATACTTAGCTCAGTAATTGCAGGTCTTGTACAAGATTCATCTAGTGGAGAGCATCCTCCAAACACAGATCTTTAGGTTTGCTTGCTTACTGGGGTTTAGCCATTGCTACGTGGGATTTTGAGTATTTTTTTCCAGTGACTCTGGTGGGCATGACATGAACTGAGTGGACCTCTGCATATGGCGAGGTCCTCTTTCGCTCACTCCTCTTTCGCTTGTGTTGTCCAGTTAAACACAAGACAGATGGAAAGGAAAACCCGCTCTTCCAGTTCTGGTTCTTCCAGGTCTCTTGTTGCTCTGCCGTTTTCCTTCCTTTCCTGGGAATTGCGCTCTCTAGAGCTGGGCAGTTAATGTTGAACTGCGTTCCCCTTCATATTCTGAAATCGAAAACCACGGCTCTTCTAGTTGCTTTCTCTACCTTCTGCATCAAAGGCTGTTCCCCGCACATTGCAGGAACGTGGCGAATAGCCCGTGTCCCAGGGCATGTCTGGCTCGTTAAAGCCCCACGTTTCCTCGACTCCTGTGCTGTGAACGATTTTGCCGAGCGCTCACAAAAGCCTCTCTGCTTGAGCATCCTGATATAGTTGTCTTTGATAGATTCCCATTGCAATGACACCCAATTTTTAAACTTGCAGACAAATCTGAGGTCTGCTATATGAGTGTATGTGGACAGTCACATCTTGAAAAATTAATTAATAGGACAGAAATCTCCTGATTAGCCTAAAGCTGTATTTAAAACTGTCACACAGGAGACCAAAGCGCAGTTGCAGTTTTAGAAGTGGCTGTTACTAGCTGTTATGTGCCTCAGCACTGGACAGTCTGTACCTTTCGTAGTAGGATTAGAATAACTCTGTTTTGATGGGATTATTAAATTACATAATCAAGGAAATGAGAATGCTCTTGCTTTCCTGGTGGTAATTTTTCTTGCTTTTTGCATGCTCCTCTCATGGAGCACAAGTGTTTTTTTTTTTAAATGAGCAAGCCATGCAGTTGCTGTGATGAGTAGCTTCCTGTTTGCAGGTTTAGGATGATGAATTTAACCTTTTAAATGTTTATGACTGCGAGGCCGCATGGCATTGCTCCCTGTAATAACACTTTTCTCGTCTGTTGGTCCGATTTCTTTCCATAGAAAATGGTGGTGGCAGAGTGAATCCTTCAGCTTGGCCAACAGCTGTCCACGGTGGCTGCACTTGGCCCAACTTAGCCATCATCTTTGGTCATGCTCCCAAACGGTCACCTTGACTTCCTTGGTGATAGCTCAGCCCGAGGGGTTGTGCCCTAATCCCAGCTCACATGCTGCATCGGGTCGTGGGTTGGCAAGCAGCTCTCTTACTGACACAGATCATTTTGCAGCATCCAAGCTACCATCAATTAGACTCCATTAAAAAAAAAATCTTTCCTGGGATGTATGACTCCTGTTTTAAAACGAGTAGCCTAAGACCCTTAGGTATTTATTTAAATGCTGCCTCTGGGATAGGACCCCCAAAACTGCTGAATTTCTTCAGCTCCGTTTGCTGTTGGAAGAGGGAGCTCGGTGCGAGGCAGGGCCCCATCCACGGCAGCGCCCCGCGTCCGTGTTTCCGCGTTGGCTGCGCAGTGCTCTCCTCCGACTGCAAAAATTCCTGAGTTAAATCCCTTTTGCAGAATGTGAGCTTCCCCGCAAGCGCAGACTGCTCAGAAATTCAGATCTGGTTGGATTCTGTATCCGAGCTGCACCCGGGCAGGCTTCGGGTTTGGTGCAGTTTACGGGGGGGTCACAGCCTCCGTCCCTATTCCCCCAGCAACTCCCGTTACTCACTCCAGACATCTGCCCCGTGTATTCTGTATCCCGGCTTCTCAAATTAAGAAAGTCTGGAAACTAGACAAGGTTAAAGTCTTAGAGGGGAAAAAAAAAAACCCACTTGCTAGGAAACACGGGCTGGGGGAGAATGAAAGCATTTATGTGTGAGATTACTTGCCTACTAGCAGGAAAAGCTATTTTGAACCAGAGGCTGAAAACGTATTAGAGCTAATTGCAGGTGAAATCTGATTAAAGGCTTTTGCGAGGGAGATCTGGGCCGTGTCCGGTCTGGCTGCTCGGGAAGGGGTTCCTCCCCGCCGCCTGCTCCCGGGGGGCCTGGGAACGGCCCCCCCCCCCCGCCTAAGTGCCATCTCCCGGCCGGAGCTGCGGGCGAGGAGCGCGCGAGTGCCGGGCCGCCGGTGCCCCCCGGCCGCGGCCCCCGCCGTCCTGCCCAGGCGCCTCGCGCAGCGGGGCTGGGAAGGGGAGAGGAGGGTCCGAGAGGAGAAACCCGTTTTACCTAATGTGCACGGGTGCTATTCGTGCCTTGCTAGAAACAGGCGTTACAGAAATCAAAAGCTCGGGCTGCCCTAGCCCGTCGCAGCGCCGCAGCCCCGGCGCTGCAGGGAGGAAAGCGGGCATTGCAGCGAAGCCACAGCCAGCCCCGGAGGAAAGCAACAACCCTGCTGAGCTTTTATGTGCAGGATGGGGGGATATTTTTCAAAGGATGCAATTTATGTCAGGGACGAGAAGAGCGTTTGGGAGGATAGATTTGCGTGTTGCTTAAGAAAGGCAGGGATCTCTGAATACGTGAGTTTGCAGTCTTGGACTGGTTGCAGAGCGAAGTTGGTGTACCAGTGTCTTTTTCCCTTTGAGATGTGCTTGGTGTTGCAATCAAACTGCCTCCGAGCCTGGCCAAAGTGACGCGCTGCGCTGTTCAATGATTAACAGGAGGCAAAGCTCAGCTCCACATTTCCAAAGGTTTTGCAGGGGGTTTCGTTGCACAAGCTCTCACTGGCTTTGGTGGAACTGAAAATTGAACTTTGGCAGCCGGCGACCCATAGGAAACCTTGTGCTTGTTTCCAGACTGATGAGCACAGGCGTTAGAGGCAACTTCATCAGCGCTTGGCTACCTGAAGCCCCTGCGCGGCAGTGAGCCCGTTTGACTTGTCCGAACCAACAGTCCAAGGAAAATATTTAGACAACAGGCTTTCAGGGTCCTGCAAATCTGTGTCTACCAGAGAAGTGAGCTGCGATCTGATTTACTTCTGCTTCCTGATGGAAATACCCGGGGAGAGCAGCGACCTTTCTCGAGGCAGCGCTGCGGTCGCGGCACACCGCCGGCCGTGCCGGGGGCTGATGAGTCACCGGTGCGCGCTGTCCTTTTATGCACGTTTGCCTCTACATCCTTCCTGGCTGGAGAAATACAAAGCAATCTAGGGACCAAACAGCACAGGTTTTAAATGGGATCTTAAAGCTCTGTTCCACTAGCCGTAAAACTTATTTTAAATCCATACTGCGTCCCGTAGGAAGGCATCCGCTAGCTCGTTCTCGCAGGTGTCCCCCCCGTTCTGCAGGAGGGCAGCGGCCGCGGGCAGGCTGGAGCGGGGGCCCGGCGGCAGCCAAGGGGACGTGCCACGCGGCGCGTGCGGCGAGCCAGCTTCTGGGGTCAGGAGCCTTCACACGAGTGGAGCGGTGGCTCTCCGAGACAGCCGGGGCTCTCGGGCCGAGCTGGGAACAGCTGCCCCCGCCTGAAGCTGGCGGCCGTAGCGGCCTGGCGTGCTTTCTTGCCTGCACCAGGCACCGAGATGTTTTACAGCTTTATCAAATCCCCGGCTGTACATGTTACGCTGGCTTGCAGTATTTTTCCCCTCGAGGTCCTGTACTCAGTCTCCGGGTTGGTTCACGCGCCGAGCATCCCCCCGAGCGGCGAGCGGCGCGGGAGCCAGCAGCCGCGCTGCGCGCAGGACGGGTCCGGATGGCTCGGGGCAAAGAGACCGGCGCTGCGCCCCGAGGGTTAAATGTGCCCCTTCCACAGAAGGGCTGGGTTCAATTTTTACCATTTAGCCCCGTTCGGAGGCGACTAAACGTTTTGCCAGGTAGCTCGCGGCTGACGCCAGCTCGCCCGCGACGACGCTCGGCGGCGACGTGCCGCAAGCTGGCAGCAGGCTACAGGGGAAGTCCGTAAAGTCGTGGGAAACTCTGGTTTCAATTCCGCTTTACTTTTATTCTGAAACGTCGTTTTCCTCATAAGCTTTGTTCCTCATCAAGTTTAATAGAGATTTATTTTGATCCTGATCACTAAGCCTTTTTTATGTCAGGAATCGATGCATTTCTTATTTATTGCATGCGTTATGTTTTTATGTGAGATTTGGGTCCAGATGTATTTAGGGCCAAAGTACTGGTAATAATTCAAAATTAGTTTAAAATACACACATGTGCGTGTGTATGATTTTAAAACTCAATTTATTTATTTATTTCAAACGGGGACTCACAGCTTCTGTGTATGTAGGGTGGCCTGTAATTTGGGCATTCCTGATGTAAAGCTCTGCTTTTTACCTCCCCTGCCTTTCGACACCTAGGGACCGCTGTGTCGGATGCTGTGCAAACACGGTAAAACAGCAGCCCCTTATGTGCCGAATCGCAGCTTCCCAAAAACAAGATCCAGCAGACAGGAGCCAGCTCTTCCGCAGCACAGGCCCGTGCTCCGTTCAGCAAACCACAGGGCTTCCTAGATATATAAACACTCAATTCTGGAGCTGCATCTCGCCCGGTGCAGCCGAACACTGCTGAACTTCTTCTCCAGCTGGGTAAACGTTCAGCAGGGTGGAACTTGAGGGCCGGCAGTTCTCGCGCAAACAGCATTGGGGGTAAACACAATGTAATTTCCTTTTCAGGAAAATATTTGCTTACCTCTCTGGTCAGTCCTGCTTGAGAACACATTTATAGCGGGCTGGTAAGGAATTGCTTAGGCTTGATGTTTGCTCCCAAGCAGAATTCAGCTGGGGGGATGCAGGCTGGACGCACGAGGAGCTCTTACAGCTCCACAGTAGCAGCATTATGGTGAGGTCTGAGGCATTTCTAAAGACATTTTTCAGGTGTTTGTATGCCATTGCATATAAATCGCACCTCAGACTATGAGTCTTTGTATCTATTCACAGGAGCTCAGGATTGAAAATATTTCGGAGAGCTGCCTATGCTGCCCGGCCTCATTCGCGCTGTCGGAGCCCACCCGCCCGCTGCCGACGGAAACCTCGGCTCTCCCCAAATCCCGTCCCCTGCCGATTTAGCCGCTGCATCTGCTGCTGCTGTCTGGGGGCGCTGAGCTGGGGAGCTTGTCCTGGGGATTAAGGGTGGTCTCCTCCCTGCGCCGAAGCAAAGGCCCAGGCTAGCTCTGCGTGCAAATCGTCGCACACATGTATTTGTATGTATCTGAGCGCAGCAGGTAAAGCTGGGAGCAACCTGCCTACTTAACGGTGCTTAACCATCTCCGTTGCACATATGCGTGGAGAGCAGAGAGAGATTTTTTGGGGGGGGGTTTGCGCGAGGCTGAAACGGTTCTGCAGATTGCAATTTCCCATCGTCGCGGCGCTGGGTTATTTACACCCGGCAGCAAATCAGACCTTCCTCTCGCCGCTAGGAAGTGAAAGGGCCAACCTGCAGCTTCCCGTGCGGCGTTTCGGTAACCGCCTCATGCAAACGCGGCTTCGCTGACGTGGGCTGCCATTGCCACGGAGGGGGCAGCAAGGCTCTGCTCTAACGAGCAACCCCGGTAAAAGCACATCCCAATACTTTTCCTTTGTATTGAATGAAAGAATTAGTCTTCAATAAGCACCTTGTCATTTCTAGGTGCCCTAAGAAGGGTTTCTTTGCCCTGGCCGATGGGCGAGCTGCCAGGTTAGTGCGCGGGGTGCTGGTTGCAGATCTCCTCGCTGAGAGACGGGCTGTTTCAGCGCAGCCGGCGCCCCGCAGTCCCGGAGGCGACACGGACGCCGGCCCGGGAGCGGGCGGCCTGCGGCTGCGGCTCCCACCGGGCGATGCCCGCAGCTCCCCTGGGACACGCGCTTGGCTGCTTAGACCTGGGAAGCCGGGAGGCGGCTGTGTGTCGCCTTGCCAGGGACTGCACCGGACCAATTTCTTTAAAACCAGCTTTTGGCAAGTATCTCCCAAATAATTGCTGCAGCGTTCCCAGCCTTTCTGCCAATGCTGTGCAGGGGAAGGAAGGCAGAGGGCACGCAATGCTGGCTCGTGGCTGCGGCTTGCAGCGGGGAGTCGAGGCAAAGGGGTTAAATTCCCCGTGCGAGTCCTTCCTCCCGCATTTGATTCCTTCCCTATTCTTTGTGCCGTAGGCTGCCTGGTGGGGACCATCGTGCCACGCATCTCACAGCACAACTGGACCCCGTCTGGGCACATCAGGCCATTTTCTTCTGGGCCAAAATACCTGCAGTGCCCATATCCGACATAGAGACGGTGCTTGGCCTTCTCAGGAGGGTGAGAAATCCTGTGGAAACACGTGGCCAAGATAACGGCATGGACAAAGTGGAGGCTGTGGGGCTGGCGGCCCCGCGGCCGGTGTCTCTTCACCCTTTCGCACCCGCAGGGCGATCGAGCTTGCCCAGCCGAGCAGCTGTATTAAAGAGAAATTAAAATTAATCCTCGGAGTTCAGGGAGATCTCTGGGGTTTAGCGTTTTCTGATCATTCGGTATTTTTAGCATACGCTTTTTATTTTTAACTTGTGGTAGAGGGTGAACGTCTAGGCCATGGGGACCCCGCGACATCGATGGCTCTGCCCTGGCCAGCGCTGGTGTCCGCAGCGTCGCCGAGCGCGGCCGGGCCGCTCGCAGCTGCCCCGGCGCCGGGCTCCGCTCCGCGGCTGCGGGGCCCCGTTTCCGCCAGCACCTAACAACACATGCCAAACCCCCGGTCAAGCAAAATTTCTCAACCAAAGCATCACCCGCAAGGTTGCATGTCACCCAGCGCTTCCTCACTGCATCCAAACAGGCAAGCCCTTGGAGGGATGGGGGTTGTGCGCCCACGCGCACCACTGACTCGCTGTTTGCGGGATTCGCATCGGCTCCGCGCCAGAGGCACAACCTCAGCCTTCGGTGCCCGCTGCGGCCTTACAGCCCAAAGATAAGAACGCGGTGGTGAAATTTATATCTTTTCAATCTTGAGGCGGGATGTTTAAAGTTGGCTATCGAAGCCGTTTTGCCGTTCCTATGGCTGCTGCGGCACCGGAGCCGAAGGGACGCGGCCGGAGCAGGAGCGGAGCGGGGACACGACGCGGGCAGGGAGCTCCGTCCCGCGGGCACCGCGCGCCGCCCTGGGTGCCGTTAGGCGACGTTGCCGTACCCTCAGGGGCAAGATTGATTTCTTGATTAACATTTAACGCGTGCTATAATTAAGGAAATCCTGCCGGACTCAGAAAGTCATTAGGAGACGATTAATTGGGACGGGGCAGGGAGCGGTCTCCGGCGGAGGAAGGAGTACGCGGCTGCTGCTCAGCCCCAGGGCTCCTGCACGCCCGTTGCGAGAGACGCTGGTGGCGATGGAGGCCGACAGACCCACCTGGGGACACGCGGCAGGTCCCAGCGAGGATCTCGATTCCTAGAAAAGTAGGACTTGAGACATCATCTCCCCCCCTTCCTGTGGGATCTCCTTTTCTTGACACCTCCTTGCCCAGATCTACCTGCCTCACCCGTTCTTGAAAACCCCGAGGTGCGTGTGCAGTGCCGCTCAGCACTCGCCCTCTTCAGTTAGGTCTGTTTTCTTACTCTGCAACCTAAAAAGTGCTGCAAATTAAGCCCATTGCTTCTCATCCTGTCCAAGTAGCCATGGAGAGCAGCTTGCTCTCTTTTCCTTTGCAGCAACTTTATTGCATATTTGAAGGCCGTTTCCATGGCCCTTCCCAACCTTTTCTTCTCCAGACTAAACAAGCGCCGTTCTTTTAATCTCTGCCTAGGTCGCGTTTGCCAGACTTCTGATTGGTCCCGTCGCTTTTCTCCGGACAATTTCCAGCTTGACAAGCAGTGCCCAAAACTGCACACGAAAATCCAGCTGAGCCCTCATCAGGATCGAGCGGTTACTTCCCTTCCCTACTGCACAGCGCTCCTATTTATAAATAGGAGAATGGTGGCTCCTTTGGAAACTTTCTGCGATTTCCCGCCTCGCAGGCGACGCGAGCTCTCGCGTAGCCCTCGGGTCCCGTCAGCCAGACCCTCAGCCGCGCCGGCCAGTCGCGGTCGGGTGTCTGATTGTGCCTACCTGCCTGGGGTACTTTAAACGTTTAGGTACTTAGTGACTTCCATCCTATTTACAATTTTTCCTACTTGTCAAGATCATTTTGAATTATAACCTTAAGTGCTCCTCTTTTTTTTTTTGTGTGTTTTGCTTCTCTGTGAATTTCCACTTATTTGCCTTATCCCATGGGCATCTCCAAGCTATGCAGATTTTCACTTTTAAATTGAAAAAGGTAAAATTTTACCTAAGGTCTGCCAATTTCTGGTTGTTTCTTTTCCTTGATAATCGGTCCATTTTTTGCATTTGTTTTGTTGCCTGTGACATTAAAAGATACCAGGCTGCTTTGAGGATCTTCTTTTTGCTTTGTAAAGAGATGTCAGAATTAATGTGGAAATCTAAAGTTCATTCTAGGAACTAGTGTCTGCACCACAAAGTGGTTTTATTCCTGGAATGTTAGTTGAACAGTAAATTGCAGATCTGTCAAATAGATTGGCTGAATAGATCAATTCACAGTAGATAGAGGAAACTATATTTTGGGAGTGAAAAAGTTAATTAGGGAAAATCAGTGAGTGAGTCCGTCAGCGTGCACTAGTGTGAGTTCTTGCACATGCATCCGATGTGTTTGACGAGCTATTCTGTTGAAAGTTATTACAGCTGGATGAAATCCTGGTTGCCTAGATGCTTTAGTGCATTATTTTAAGAGAGTTAAATTACCCTTAATATTTAGATTTAGTTGAGTCTAGGCCCAGTGTTTGACTAGTGATTGGGGGAAAAAGAGTTATTTTACAGTTCATTAGTGAAAGTACTGTAATTCTCTGAAGGACAGATTGTGTCCTGAACTGCTCCTTTAAGTGTTCAAAAAATATGAGGCTGATTTTCAGTTCATGAGGATTTTTTGGATTAAAGTGAATGTGCACATTGTAGCCTGTGAGGTTTGTTTCAGTGGAGGAGAGTCTGGGGCAAGATTTTCTTACTAAAAATTCAAAGCAACGACTCTGAGCTCCACCTTCCATCGAATCGCTGTTGAAGTTGTGGGCAGAACCCACGTATTCTGTGGATTTGCCCGCAAGTTTGTCCTGAGTCTCCTTTGAACTCCTGAACGGGATTTATCTCATTGCAAAACATCTGTGAGGCAGGAGACAGACTCCAGGTGAAATTCATTAACATCTCCATACCCAGCTCCTGCTCTCCAGGTGGGCTTCAGGGTGGACAAAGCTGAGATGAAAGCTGTCCTAGGGACCTTCTGCAAGAGGTTTCCCTTTGTGTTTGAGAAGGGAGGGAACGAGATGACCTGCCTTCCCAGCCCTCCCGTACTTGTGTGCCGCAGGATTGTTTTGCTGTGTAAGTTAAGGGGAAGAAAAAAATTGAGTGCTGGAGAGTAAAATTAAATGTACTGTGAAAATGCGTTGCTCTCTGACAAACAGTAACTGCAATTACATCGGTAGCTTTGTACTGTCCAAAGGACAATGCAGTCTAGATGCTGTTGGTTAAGCTGCCTCCAGTGTGTGCTGGAACTGATTCACGTTTTTATTTTGTTGTAAATGTCAGCTAGCCACAACGGTCGTGCCTTATGCCAAGCCACTGTGTGCAAACGCAACTGTGCTGCTCTGGAAGAAGCCGGTGGAGAACTGGTCACTTGGGGTGGACACGACTAAGGTGAGCATCACAAAATTTGGCTGAAATCTCCAAATCACACATCGCCTAGGCAGTAGTCACCGTGACGTGCGAGAGCTTGCTCGTGCCCTGTGCAGGGCTGGTGATGCAGCCCGTGTTGGAGTTAAGGTAGCGGGAGTTAGATGGGGACTGTGCCCACGTGCCCATGACAAAAGGAGACTCTTGGTTAACCATCACAGCTGCTCCTGTTTACACATCTGAGCGCGCTCTCGGCCTGGAGATGGAAACGGTTGTGAATAAGGGCAAGAGATTTAGCGACGAGTGGAGTGTTTTTAAGAGCTTGGAGGAGCTGCAGCTCCGCGTGGTGCTGGGAAGGCACGGGCACGGATCCCATCCTTTGTTCACGCGCTCGCTCTTTGTGCAGCCACCACATGCCGCTTTTGAAAGCGTACCCCCAAGAGCCTTGGATTTTACAGCTTAGCGAGAAATGTACTGAAAGAAACGTCTGTCTCGCAAGCCAGCCCGGAGGTAGGCAAAGCCCTGTCTGAGTCTCTGCCCGGCAGCCTGCCTGCTCCTGGGCATGCAGTCTTATTATCTGACATTAAAAATTATTGCAGTGGATGTTTGAGGTTGTGCTGCTGGGGGAGTTCGTTCTTCTAGTGGAGTACAGTGGACAGCTTGTAAAATATCCATGTATTTCGGGAGAAGGGGAAAACACACTCCTTAGACCCCACAATGATAAAGTCTAAATCGTATTTCAAGGTTACGCAACATCTCTGTTTGCGAATGTCCCGGGAGCAGTGCAGTGTGGTGTAATGGCTTGAGAGCCCAAGGACGAAGGTGTATGGAAAAAAACCTGCATGTTTCATAGCAAACTTACGTTTTGAGATAAGCCTGGGGATGTAACTGGGGTAGGACCGGCGTCCGAACGCCCCTGCCAGGGAAAGGGACTAGCTGTGAGGACGGCTCTGCGGGCTCGCTGCAGCTGGTCAACGGGGGATACTCTAGCGAAATAGCGTTACCATGGGGCAACTATAGCAAGACTTGGTCAAAGGAACTTCTTTTATATTATTCTCTGGAGTTGTTATGGTTTATGCTCATTTTTGACCTCTCCCAAGTACTTCTGAGACAGGGGAAGTTACCGAGAACAAGTTGTCTTCTCCTCGCATGGATCTCACTCCTCACGGCTCCTCGCTCCCTGACGAGCTGCTCTCAGCTGCGCAAATGCACGATGGGGACTGAGAAAGTCCCGCGTGCGATTTGGGCTGATACCCTTGAAAGTTAGCGTTACTGAAACTCATTAATACGACTGAAAAGCAGCTTGCTGTCAGAGAGGGGCAGGAGCGGGACTGGGGCAGCGTGGCCGCAGCGGTCGCGGGAGCCGAGCACGCAGAGGAGCCAGGCGCTGCGCTTTGAAACTCTGCAAGGCTTTATAGCAGATGATTCATTTTGTTCCTGCGGTACTTTGTTCCTGGAGTTGCAGGAGCGTATTACACAGGAGATGCACACGCCGCCGTGCAATGTTCTCCTGCGGATACTTAATTTTGGTAGTGGCTGTTCCTTTAAGCGAAAATGAGCCATATCAGACTGTAAATACATTTTTTGTGTGCAGAGAAAACATTTCTTTGACCTGTTTTTAAGCAGAGATTGTATTTCTCCAGGCTAATAATGGTGTATCGCTGCTTTCCTGGCAGCCTCAGGAGAGAGGGCAAAATATAAGTGTGAATTTAAAACGAAATTAAAGCCCTAACCGGCATGAAGAAAACCTCCTGAATGTGGTATGAAATTGTAATCATATTGACACTATGGGTAGCCTGAAATCGTAATTTTTAGCGATAACTTGACTCATCCTGGTGGAGCAATATTTCATTATAACGGAGAGCTAACTTTGCAGATTGATGGTGGCAATCCAGGTGTCCCCAGACACCCGGTCCTCAGCAGTGGGTTTCTGTGACCTTTACAGAAGGGGAAGGCTGCAAAGGGTTGTCTCACGTGGCTGCCGCCCAGCAGGACACCAACGGGGAAGGTTGCACGTAGGAAGCACCCTCACCCCATGCTCTGCGTTGGTCTGGAAGAGCAGTGGGCGTCACGGCTTTGCGTAGCCATGACCAAAGTCCTCAGTGGGTCTGGGACTGGCGGCTGTTTGCAGCAACGATAAGCGGTGGCAGACAGACCCCGATACGTGCCTAGGTCAGGCCACGGGTTTATCAACTTCTCCAAATGCATTCAGTGCTTTATTAGTTGTCTTTGTGCTGGAGTATTTGGTGTTAAAGTAGACTTGTTGCAGCCAGACAGGGCTTGGGGACCTTTTTGGCTGTGGTGGGTAGTGATCGCGTGACAGAGTGGAGATTTCAGGTGTTACGGACTTGAATGCACCAGTTCCCCAGCTGGGTTTTGCATGTTGGTCTGCTCCAGGGATTACAGTTTGGAGGATGTGATATGCTATTGCTGGTGACCTTTTCAGCCATTCAGCCACCCCCTGGCAAACCGCTACCCAGCGAGCAGCTTTCAGACAGTCAGTAGGACGGATCTGGTGCAGAAATTGAGTTATTTCAGAAAAAATGCCATGAGATCAAGTGGCTCCAGGAAGTCCCCTTGAGGCCTGTGCTCCTGTTACATGCCTGTCACACCGCAGCAGACTGCAGCTCAGAGGTGTGAAGTCCAGTTAACACGCTCATGTTGTCACTCGGCGATTCCTGCGCTGCCGGCCACGGTGGATGGAGTTCCCTTAGGCGGGAGAAGAGCTCCAAGTACTTGGCCAAGGAGCACCACAAGAATTTGGTAAAAATAACCAGGATGGGTATGGACCTAGTAACCTGAGCGTGTCCTTTAGGATGCAGGAATATTGCATATAGGGAGATAAAGACAGATTGCTTGAGGGGCTGCCAATTGCTCTATTTTATTCCAGGAAGATTTGTGCCGGTTAGGTATACACCATACCTTCCCCATGCAACGAGGAAGGACGCCTGCGCTCAAAGGAGCTGTGGGCAATTAGATAGGAGGTTCCCCAGTTTGGGATTGCTTCCCAGTTTCTCATGGACATTATTTATACCCTAAAGGCAGGACACCCCCAGGAGCCCCTTCTTAGAGACACTGAGGCAGAGCCGAGGCCCCTCGGCTGCAGCGCGGGCCAGGCTGAGCCTGCTGTTGTCCTTGTTCTTGCTCTTCCACAAGCTTCAAATATCCCTACGCACAGCCTGTGTTTTATATTTGTACTTTCAGTAAGAAATTGGGGTAGAAATGGAAAGCAATCATGGAACCGCTTTGCTGATCAAATGCAGGACAGAAGCAGCTGCCTTTTGACCTTGTATCGCAGCTAAAGTACATGCTGGCAGGAGAGGCCTGGAAACAAATGACAGTAATCAGTGTGCGAAGTGATCAAAGAAAGGCTCTGCAGTAAAAAGCCTGGTGAAAAATCCCTTGAATCATATGCATGTGGGCAGCCACTGAAGAAGGTGGGGGAAAACATGACAATAATTTTTTGGTCATGCTTTTGAACAGAAGATAAAACAGAATCCGACTGCATTCCCCCCTGCACTCACCAGTGATTTAAAATACACGGCACGCGGCAAGCTGCGCCAATGGAAAGTACCATGCTGAGAGGAGTGGAACCAACAATCAATAATTCCATTTTTTAAGACATTATGAACCAACTTACTGGAGTGTATCCACTGCTGCATCTCAATTAAACGTCTGAAAGTGCAAGGGAAGGGAAAAGAAAAAAAGATTTCAAATTATTGTCAGCAAAGCAATTTGCCCAGGTTTTGCTCCATGATGGAGAAGTTTTAAATCCTCGAGTGAGTGACAGATTCAGGTGGCAAATAAGCTGGAAAGACTCCAGGAGCCGAGTGGTCCCAGTGGTGCCAGAGGAGCAGGATGCCACATTGCAATACTGAGGAGACACTAAACTTGGACCTGCACGTTGCAACAAGATCTGATCCCAGGGAGCCCAGATGAAGGCTGCGTTTTCAAGGTCGTGATGTTCTGCTCCAAGATGTAGGAAATAATATTTCTATGCTTTTCAAATTAAAGTACAGATGAGCAGCAGGCCTGAATATCTCCCTGGCTTTTCCTGGTTTCACCTGGTGGAGGAATATTATCCAAGAACTGCCTTAGCTCCTATGCGTTTATGTCGGAAGTCGAGTGCACAGGATCAGTCGTCAGTGAATAAATCCAGTTCAAATACAGCACAATGTACAGCTCTTATGCTGAAGTCATTAAATCTTTGGCGAAGCTAAAAAGGCAGAGTGAATAATGTTTTTAATATGCTCAGGAAATCCTCCACGCCGGATGAGATCAGAAGAAGCCATTAGTGAGAATGGAAGGGAATTCTTCTCCAAACAAAGGCAGAATACTGAGTAATTGTGATTCTATAAACAGAACATCATTTAAAAATTCAATAATTACCCGGAGTCTTGGGAAGCATCCAAACCTTCTACTTAATGTGAAGGTAGATAGGTGGAAAACAAATAGGACCTGTACAGCTCCACACTTAATTTTCGTATCTACGTTGTGCTCAAACCATTATATATTTAAAGGGTTTATTCCATCCTAATAGGAATGGTGTTGCCAGATTTTCCACCCGGAGAAAATAATCTATTGCCTCCACCGCTTTTACACTCTTTCCGATTAAAGGACAGAAACAAGGCCTTTTCTGACTGCACTCACTTTTATTTTTCATAGAAGTCGAAAAAGCTGCTTTCTTTACAGATTAGATCTTCTTTTTGATGACAAATGCCATTTCTTCTGTGGGGGGGAAAGACTGAAAAAACAGCAAAAGCTGTAACTGAATATAGAACTCAACATGCAAAGATAGGCCAAGTTTTTATTAGCTCCTCATACTGGAGGAGTATTGAGTGGTTCTCAAACCTCAGTTAACCCTCAAAACACCATTAAAGTATAAGAGCATTGTGGCAACAATTTCATGGGGAGCAAAGAGGTGGGTCAACTTATTCAGCATCCCATGGATCTCTGTCTCCAAATATATGTCCGGATTTGTACTCTAGCTGTCGGTCAACTAGCAATGTGTCTCCTGCGTTTAATGCTGTACTGTAAATCCCAGTGCTCAGTTTAAGAAGCGAGTCCAATGCTGGGCTCGCAGTCGTCCCTGCTAGTAATGGACTCAAGCTGCAAAATTTGGATTCAGAGCTGTTTGGATTTAGGGTTTTAGCTTGCCCGTTATAGCAATAAGAAACAGATGAGACTTGCAGGCCTGGCTGGGACTCCACAGTTCTGATAAGGTCAGTGTTGTTTAAGTCAAATCAGATTTTAAGTCAGATTCATTTCTGCCTGTGCCTGCCTGTCATGCTACTGAAGTACACCAGACCAAAGTATCCCTAAAAAACTATGCATATTTTGTATGCAGAGGGAAAGAAATATTACTGCTGGTTCTGCAAGTGATGTGAAGAAGTTAGTGGCAACTGGGAATACTTGTCGACAGGACCAGAAAGGTCCTTACCATGCGTTTGATACGTCAAGGTTCCCATATTTTTAGAACTTTATAGCTGAAAACTGTACAATGTTCCTTTTTCATCTAATAAAGGTTCTATGAGACACATGGAGGGGCAGGACTTGATATATTCTTAGCAGTTTACACAAAAAGAGCACTCGAAACGCATCTTGCTCCAATTTGATGTAGACTCTCACTCCTTGAGACAGAACTGGTGCAGACTGATTGCACCGGGACAGCTCACAAAGGCAGCCGTGGACTCTTCCTCTTTTCCAATTGCGTCTACATATCCACTTGGAATTGCTTCAGCTGAACACAAATTACTGAACTTGATAGTGAATAACAGGCTGAAATTGTGTTTTGCAGAAAGTCGGGTTGGAGTTTCTCATGGTTCCGTCTGGCACTCGGACGGAAACGCCGTTCGCGGTATGGCTGTTAAGCGTCTTCGGCTCTACGGTGCTGTAGCAACGACAGCGTTGGGCCCCTGGGTGTCACTCACTGCTAAGCGACGATAGCAAAATGGGAATTCTGCAGTTCCTTGGGAAGGGCTTTCACCTGTTCCTGACATGATCAAGCCCCTGCGGAAAGTGTTCTGGAAGGAAGAAGAGATTTGCAAAAGTGCTGGGGCAGAGATTCAGAGACAGGTGTCACCCCAAACGCTGTGCAACTGATACTCGTGCTAATGGATTAGCAAATCGTGGACAAAGCAAATGCGCCGTTGTTTGTAGGGTGTCTATTCAAGGGCCCTGTCCCTTTTGTCGTGGACGCACAAAACACGAGTACCTAATAAGAAAGCGCTTTGGTATTGGCTGAGGCCGGCTGCCGGAGCAGCAGAGATGAAGGCAATGTCTAGGGACGCAGGAGCCTAGCGCACGGCAGCTAAGATGCTGCAGGGAATAAAGAGCAAAGGAGAGCAAATGTTCAGCCTTATTATAAAGGCTTCCAGCCTAATGTAGGATTATGGAAAGAAAATGGACCACGCATTAAAATTCATGAAGGAGAACAATTTAAGAAACATGAATAACAGGGCCACAATTATGCAGGGCTGGGGATTTGGGGTTGTTTTTGTTTCTCCAGTGCTAGTGGAAGAAATGAAGTCATTAACAGGATATGTGTGGTTGCCATGTGCTCTTCCTGGGCTGCTGGATGCTGCTGATACCCAGAGTTGATGCCACTGAGGGGTTAAACAGAGGGAAAGGAGGAAATCGGAAAATGCAACCTCTAGTCTGGAAATTCACAGACAAAGCTGTTGCTTTTTGGTTGCTTTTTAGCATTAGGAGCAACAAGGGCCAGGCAAATTCCTGTATTAGGCAGGAAAATTTCACAGTAACTAGCTCTTTTCTTCCTAATTAAACTACACCTTGCAGATCCCTCGGACCATGCTACGAAGGAAGTGGAAGGAGAACCCGTAATCGGGGCGATGCAGTGTATGGCGAGGGCTGTGGGACGGGGACGAGGGCACACGGCGTCTCCCCTTCGTCAAGATCCCATTTGCAGGCTCTAAAATAAGAGCCTGGAAGAGACCTGGCTTCTCTTGATGACTTGTACCATGGGAAGGGCTCATGCCGGGGGTTAATTCTTCACACTGTGTCCTGGTCTGTGAGAACAGAGGCTGTGAAACAAGTCAGCTGCTTTTTGGCTATATTCTTATTATAGAATAAAAGTGCAGTGTTTTGTCCTAGATTTAATAGTTGAGGAAACAAAACTACTTTGGGTAGTAGGAGGTGCTGCCACATACACAAGCGGGCAATTCCATGAGAGTTTAGGATATCTACTTGTTTTACTCTAACAGGAATATATTTAAATCGTAGTCCTGGTGCACTCTAATGGGAAGGTAGAGCCTGAGTAAATTATTGATTATTTTGCCCATTTGGTAAGGGAGCCAGAAGGGGAATGATGTCTAATTTACAGAAATAGATTAGAAGCCTCTCATGGGTTATAACAGAAGCACAAGCCTGAGAAGCTCTTAAAATAGTCATCAGCGTCCATCACGGCAGGTACAGAAGGCCTCGAGTTAGTGAGGTTCGTAAGGTGGAGCTCGAGCGAGCCGGGCCAGGCTCCCAGGGTCTGAGCCGTTCTGCCTTTACGTTTCTGTACAAGTAATTTTACTGATGCAAGGGCTGCTTGGAGGCTTGTTGTAAACGCTTCTTTTAAACGACAGAGACTGCACATCTTTGCCGATGGCTCTGTGTGAGTTTTCCCTGAGTTGTTTCCAATATTCAGCTCCTCACCTGTCTAGATCGCGTGCACGAACTGACGGACGGACGGACGGAGCGTGCATGTGTGCGAGCATGCAAACAGCTGAGTCAAAGCCTAATCCTCGCGCAAACCCACGACCTTTTTATTCATACGTGCACCTGGCAGGAGCCGCGAGCGCGTGTGGCCTCGGAAACAGCTGCAGCGCTGACAGCGTAGTTAAATTTAAAAAGGGTGATGCAGGCAGACGTGTGAGGATGGTGTGATAAAAAAAAATTAATTGCTGGCCTGCCATAGACCAACTTTAAAGACAAAAGAAAACGGGCTTTGAAGAGCCACAGTTCAGGCTTGCAGTGAGGTCTCTTCTGCCAAATACAATACGGTTTGTGCAGAAACGTTTGCAGAAGCGGGGCACAGAGACCTGACTCTGCAGCTGCGGTTCGCCGCAGGTCAGACGGGTGACCGCGGCCACGCGCGGACCGGCCCGAGGTTCCTCCGGGCTAGCGGGCGCAGGAGCTGCTAGGGGCTCGGGCGCCAGCGCGAGCTGCGTGGTCCAGGCGGATGAGCAACTGCCGCAACTATCACCTCGGCGTTTGCACCCGCACCGGCTGAGCGCGATCTCGCTGAGGGACTTTGGCAGCTGTAGGCAGCTGAGACATGTTTTTAGGCTCGACTGATGCTGCAAATACTTTCCCAGTGTAGAAATACTGGTATTTTACTCTGGCAGAGCAATTCCTAGCTTGGATTCAGCCCTACGCTGTCCCTCGCAGGTTCTGTGTTCGAAAAGAAGCAGTGTTTTATAAGCGGAGGAAAATTTGAAATGAAACTTGTCAGCTTGTGATGTTTTGTATCCAGATACTGTGAGATAGCAGATGGGGTGTAAAAGGGGTTTGGGTTGCGGCTGTACGAAACACCTTTCCGCAGCGCTCGTTCTCTGCTTTAAGAACAGCAAACTCGCAGCGACGACTCGCAGCCAGCGCCACAAAACCACTGGCTGACAGACAAACTGCCGGTCGCCTGACGGGGAGCGTTGGTTTATGCTGTTTGTCTGTAGTGAAACTAAAGCTCCTAGCGAGCGGCTGTACTTAGAGAGTCCAGGCGTAAAGCAATTGTCTGTCCTCACTTCTTCAACGTAATTAATAGATGTGGTTTTCTTTACAGCCATCGGGGGATGCTGCGTTCATCGTGGAACGGACCTTTTTGGCCAGAGCACGGACAGGAGATTCTCCCAGGGGTTCAGCCTTCTCCTTTGGGAAGGCCAGTAAAACCATGGTGTACGACTAGGGACTGGCACATTCCCCATGTCCCGCTATTTCTGTACTCCTCCGGAGCGAAAAGGCATCCTCTGCTTACAAAGAAAGAAGTAGATATCCTCGGGAATAATTCAGCGCAGGAAGCTGGCAGAGCTGCAGCCTCCATCACCGCACAGAATTTGCAATTGTGTGTAAAGCTAAACCTTAGGGAAAGAGCAGATTACGGCTCTCGGAGCTAGCCGGAAAGCTCTGCTGCCCTCCGCCACCCGCTCACCGGCGGAGCAGCTGCGTGGGTTGGGACGCAACGTTACGGGGTTATTAGAGCAGGGAATTGTACGAGGATTACTGGGGTCTTCTCCCGGCTCTGCCTCTGACTTGCCATGTGTGCAGCCCCCTTAATTTGTTTCTGTTTTCCCCATCTGTGAAACTGAGATAACATCACAAGGGAATTGCAGGGTGTGATTCATTACTGTTTATTAGACAGAGGGAAATCCTTAAATGAATGGCACTATTTTCCAGGGGGACAAAGTTCAAGGCTGCAAATAGTTTGATTAAAACCAAATCTGCTATCCTCTGGCTAGGAGGAAAACAAAGAAATGGAAAACCCGTGTGACCTGCCCCACGTGTGCCAAAAGCAGTATGTGATTTAAACACAGTCCAGTAGAAAGTGCACGTGCGCACGCATTCATGCCTACATATATGAAAACCAGTAAATAACGATCAGTGAACATATGCCAAAAACGTGTAATGATAGTGTGTTTGAAGTTTCCAGGAGGAAATAATAAAGCAGTTTATTTGATCACCATTACCTGAGTGAGTTACTAACGGCAACATAGCATTAGGACGTTGGCAGGTAATAAATATGATACACTTCCATAAAGGGATGCACCAACATGCAGTGTACCGGCACATGCCATCATGTACCCAGTGAATAAGGGTATATACTGGTTATAGTGATCTGACCGCGAGCCTCGAGGTGTATCTCGTGTTCACAGAAGAGCTTTTAAGTTATTGTAGGTAATTGCTACAGGAGGGTCACAAACAGAAATAGAGGATTTATGCTGCAGAGTGTCTAAACAGCTTAACGTCACCCAAGGTAGGAAGATGCAAGTTGCAAAAAAGAGCAGCATGCACATGGTTTGTGAGCAGCCGACGGGCGGCTCGTGCAGCTTTGGGGAAGGCCTTCCTCCTTCCGTCGCTTTTTCTGCCAGGTTGTTGCCAGTGTTTCAGAGCAATAGACCAGCTGATACCTGGTATTAGAATAGCAGGTGTCCTTCTGTCGTTGTGGCACTGTGCGGAAACACCTACTGCAATTCTCTTTTCTCCTCCGGCTCTAGCAACGCAGGGCAGACAAACAGCATAACCGACAGGGCTCCGCCACCGTTTGCAGACAGACTCAACACGTATTATATGCTTAGCCATGCCTGACGCTGGCGACGTTGAGGACGGATGTAGCATTTTCCCAATTTCGAGCTGGGCCGGGGCGCGGTTTCCCCGACGTTTCGGAGGCAGAAAGGGCGGCAGCGAAGCCGGTCGGTCGGCGGCCGGAGGAGCGGCCGGAGGCCCGGGTTTCGGTGCGGTGCTGGACGCGTAGCCTCGCCAGGGGTCCAGCGCCGGCCCGTGAACCCAGCAGGGCCACGGCTGCCCGGGCCGCGGCCAGCCAAGCGCCTCGGCAGCAGCCGGGCCCTGACCTGGGGGATTCGCCTGCGGTCGGGTTTGGTTTTTGTCGCATGCCCAGCTTGCCACCTTCAGGCCCTGGGCGGATGCACACAGCGCTGCCGGGGAGCTGAAGTCGCCCCGGGTGCAAGAGCGGCAGGTTATCTGCGGGGTAAACCAGAAGAGAGCTGAGTTGTTTCGCGCTGCTTCCCCCTTCCCCCCCTCAGGGTGTCTCTCTCCCGCCTGGGGTTGACCGTAAAGGAGTATTTTTCCCCCCAAAAAAAAGGTGACGGCCAGGCACGGCGCGCGGGAAGCGCTCCCCGAGGAGCTGGGCAGTCCCGCTCCCTCCTTCGTCCCAGCGCCCTCGGCCACGGGCCTCGGGGAAGAACAAGAGTTGGGGGAACAACAACAACAACAACAACAACAACAACAACAACAACAACAAGTCATTTTGGCCAAGCGACGAGCGGGGAGGGGAGGGGAGGCCGCAGCCCTTGGGCCGGGGGCGGGGCCCGAGCGGGAGGGGCGGGGCGTGCAGAGGGGGCGGGGCGTACATGGGGGCGGGGCGTGCAGAGGGGGGCGGGGCGTGCAGAGGGGGCGGTGCTTACGGGGGCGGAGCGTAAGGCTCCGCCTGCCGCCGTTATCTCTGCGCAGGCGGGGGATGTCATCGGCGGGCGCGCCGGCGCCGCTCGCGCGTGGGGTCACGTGGGGCGGCGGGTCACGTGGGGGGGGCGGTTACCTGACGCGGTGGTGGCGGTGGCGGCGGCGGCCGTTGGGCGCTGAGGGGTTTCCCGGGGGGGGGGGGGGAAGCAAACAGCTGCCGCCGCCGCCATCATGGAGGGCGCCGCCACGGAGTGCGCCGCCCTGCCCATCGCCCGGTACCGGCGGGCCCTGGTGCAGGCTGTGAAGGACCGGCCCTTCCTCATCGTCACCGGCGAGACGGGCAGCGGCAAAAGCACGCAGCTCCCCAAGTACCTCTTCGAGGCAGGTAACGGCCGGGGGCAGGGGAAGGCCCCCCCCCTATAGCCCCCTCCACGGTGGGGCCTCGGCCCCGAAGTGTGGCAGAAAATCAGAAATACGTGCAAATAAATACTCCTGTCCCCTCAGGGAGGGCTCAGCTTCAGGCTGTGGTGTGCAACTGCACTGCTGTGTTTGTGGTTGACAGAGATGGGTTGATTAAGCCTTTTAAACTCAAAAAAGTGTATGTTTTGTATATAAATACACACACACACACACACACGTGCACATTTATATATATATATAGCGCCCCTGTTCTCCTCATCTCTCCTGTAGGCCTCGCCAAGCATGGGGCCATTGGCGTGACCCAGCCGCGACGCGTGGCCACTCTCTCGGTGGCGCGGCGAGTGGCCGAGGAGATGGGCTGTTCGCTGGGGGGTGTCGTCGGCTACCAGGTCCGCTTCGACGACTGCACCTCCGAGGTAGGGCTCCGAGGGCCCTGTTCCCCCGAGTGCAGTTTTGGCAGCGTGGGGTGGTGTCAGTGGGCCGCGACTCAAGTTTTAAAGTCTTATTTGTGGGACTTGTAGTAATGCTGCCCTGTTGCCTTCCCTGGGGCTTCGTAGGCATGAGAACAGAAGGGCTGAGCTTCGAGAAGCTGTCTGTCCCAGCCATCCTCCTACTGGGAGGATGAAATATATGCAACCTGAGAGCTTTCATCCTGCTCTTAAAAGCTTTCAGGCATTAAGGTTTTGGTCTTTCCCAGACATTGAGCATTGGGCACATTACTTCCTGTATAAAGGGGTGCTTCAAAGTTTTTGAATATCCCTGGGCTGTTTTGGAATATCCCCTAATCTACTTTGGAGCCTAATTAAACTCTAATTTTGCTCTGTGCTAAGAGCTGTAAGGGTTTTTTGTATTTTTGGTTTTAGCTTGTTTATTGTGTTCATCGCTGTGAACAGCTGGAGTGAAACTGCAACTATGTGTATCAAGTAATTCATTTGATTAGTTTTTTTTTTTTAATATGTTACAACTGAAACATTGCCAAGCGCCTATAAATTAAATGTGATGTAATCTAAATGTGTATGCTAGATGAGTATCTGGTCTATGTAGAAATGTTTACTTTAGTTTGAATTAAATATCCAGGACAACAGCTGAATGTCTAATGAAACCTTTCAGGATACTGCGATCAAGTATATGACTGATGGCTGCTTGTTGAGACAAATATTGGCAGACCCTCTCCTCAGCAAGTACAGTATCATCATTTTGGATGAAGCCCATGAGCGGAGCCTCAGCACTGTGAGTGTTGCCTTCTTGAATCCAAGTCTTTGGTATTGCTAAAGGAGAAATTGTAACTCCTTGGAAAAATAATGAAGATGTGGTACTTGTCCCTTCTGGTCTACTTTCCATTTAAGGTTCTTTAACAGGTTTACATACTGAAAATTGCATCCATGCTTACTGAGAGCAAAGTTTTAACTGAGCACAGAACAGGCTAAGTGACTGCTTAAAATCTTTCACAGTGGGTCAGTTCCTAGAGTAAGACTAGCACTCAGGAATCCTGGCTCCTTGTGTCTCTGATTGAAAAGATATTGAGATCTGACTGAGACCTTCTTGCGGTATCATGGAGTTTGCAGTTTATATCTGTTCATAATATTCCTACATGGCTGTCCTTTTGGGTTACTGTTCCTCTTTTATTGAGGTCTGTTAATGCCTTTCTTGTATTTCTAAACAATTCCCAAAGATTTTGGCTGATTTTTCGCATGGGTGTGTTTCATCCTTATGCTGTCCTGAGACAATATAACTGCTGCTTAGTTTATTACATGCTGCATAGTCTGAAAATAAGATGTTGCCTGTAATAACTGTTGGAACTGTTGTAGCTACTGTTGTTTTTCAAAACAGTTCGAACTTGGCATTGGATGCTTTCCCAAAATTTCCAGAAGTTTGAAGCCGTCAAAGTGAACGTAAACTTTCTGTAATACTTTTTTAAAGAACATCTATCTCACTGTAAGGTTCAACATTTCATAGGGTGTATATACCCTGTGCAGACAGATTATACCCTTTGGGGTCATGGAAGTATCTAAACTGACCTACTCTGTGTCAAAAGTTATCAAATGTCACTCTGACCCCTCTATAGCAATCAGAGTGAGACTCAAGTGACTCAGTCCGCAAGAGACCGTGTTGTTCCGTGTTAGAGATATTGGGTGGGAGAGACTGAGCACTGTGAAGCCAGGAGCCTGGCAGTAGCAGGGAACCTATGTCCAGACTGTCCTAACTAGTGAGCCATGCTATCAAAGAAAGCAAACAATCTGTCTTTCAGTCTGGGGTAAAAGAGAAGTTCTTTCTGAATCCCCGTTCTGTCCTCAAACATCTGAGGGCGTTGTAAGTAATTGAGCTAGAGTGATGGAAGTGATGTAATTTACATTACCTGTAACTAACTCAAAATGGAGCATATTTTACACTGCATTGTAGTGGATTAAAAGCAAATTTGCTCAAGTTCTTACAATAAACAGTACAACAAAAGAGTATGCGTTCTCATTCAGATACTGTACGCTGGACGAAGGTGGTGATTTCTCTAAGGTAACTGCTTACAATTGGCTTGACCATGAGAATATAAGAATGAAAAGTAAAGGATTTTAAGTTATGCAGATTCAGTTTATAGGCTGCAAGAAGAGCTGAGAAAACATTCTAGAGACCAATTAATGTGTTTATGGGAAGACCAGGATGAAGTGTGTGTGTGTGTGTTTGTCTGAGCGCTTAGGCCCTGAAGTTGTAATTTTCTGCCATTGCTAAGTCCATGGAATAAAATCAGTCCCATATTTCATCAGGCACTTCTAGGAGAACTGAGATACCTATGTAAGTGGCTTCTATTTTCTTTTAGGATATTTTATTTGGTTTGCTGAAGAAACTATTTCTAGAGAAGAAACCACTGGGCAGGAAGCGAGCCATGAAACTGGTGGTGATGTCAGCTACCCTGGAGGTAGACAAGCTCTCAGAGTTCTTTGGACAGTGTTCAGTGCTGCATATTCCAGGGAGAAATTATCCAGTCAAGGAGATATTCTGCAACCTGCTTGGCCCAAAGGATACGGGAAGCTCTGCGTATGTTACAGAGGTAAGGCTTATTTTCCTTTGTTTCTGTGTTGTGTTCTCTCTGTTCTTGGCATGATTATCATCTGTGAAAGGCCACAAGATCCAGCTGCTGTACTGCTGTGTTCTTAGCACATCTGCAGGATATGGGAAAGAATTAGTATTATGTGTTTTGGAAAGAGGAATTGAGTTTCCAGGTCCAGCTGTTATTGGCTTGTTTGTTGCTTGTTTCAGGCTATAAAAGTGACATTGGATATCCACTTAAATGAACCAAGAGGAGACATCTTGGTTTTTCTGACAGGTAAGAATTTCTTTCTTTCAACAACTGATGATTATTCCAGGCGAAGGATGGCATTGCCAGCAAAACAGTGTCTTTCCAATGACTGCCTGATTCGTCCGACACTGAGAAGCAGAAAAGGGGGAGCTGGATACAGACAGACACAATCCTGTGAAGTGGTATCTTTCAGAGCATCGCTATGTACATCAGTGCCTATAAGATCAGAAGTGAAAAATACGAAGTTGAAAGTTTGTGTGTGTGTGTTCTTTTTCTCTTGTGCCAAACTTCACCTATGTTTATCTTGTCTAGATGGGGGCTTTTTGTGTTTTTTGTTTTTGTTTAATTCAGGAAGACAGAATTTCTCTTAAGTGCAAAAAGAGCATGAGCGCATGAGTCAGGCACCCAAAGTGATACATGATATTTCTGTGTAATCGTTTTACCAAGAAGCCTCAGTGAGAGGCACTTAGGAAGGATGGAATGTCAACACCTAAGCTAACTCTCATAAATACTATTTTCTTCTTGCAGTGGTACTGATGGCTTGGTAATGTTGGCAAAGCAATCTTATTTAGTGATGTTGCAAACTAGGAAGGCAGAGTTATAGCTAAATAGGTCATTTAAATGCTCTTGCATGGTTTTTTAGGTCAAGCTGAGATAGAGAGAACTTGCGACTTACTTTTCCACAAAGCAGAATCTATAGATTACCGATATGAAGTACAAGATCGTTCTGTTGAAGGCCTGCTTATCTTACCGTTGTATGGGTCAATGTCAACAGGTAAGATGCATGTAATGGAACTTAATTAACATAAATGTTAACTGTAGGAATTGTTGTAAACATCATTCTGCTCAAATATCTTTCATGTGATTGGAAAAAAGGTATTTGTTAACCTATTTGTTGCAATACTCTAGCACTGTTCTGTTTTTTTGTTTGTGTTGTTCTTAAACTAATCAAACTTCATGCTACTTTTGCCCAGAAACCTCATGTTAAAATCCATATCCTACTGGAAATGGGAGGTATTGTGTCACAATACAGAATGAAGGTCTCCGACTTAGGAAGGTGATATTGGGTCACTGAAAGTTCATTCTTTTTATTTATGCATAAAACCAGAGTTCAGATCACTTACGGCCATCACAGTTCATGGGGAAATGCATGTAGTCATTTGGCTGGAAGGCCTGGATAAATCTTGCTGCACACTTAAAAGAAAAAGGGATTCTTTCTTCTAATACAGTATACTTACTGGATACTGTATACTTACTGGAATTTTCAGTATCGGAAAAGTGACGTGCCGAGAGAAACAAGGTATTAATGGGCTTTGACTCTTAGAGGAATTTTGCGTTGGTAGCTATCTTGCAAAACTGACACGTTCCACAGGTCCCATTGGGGAAATTCTTGTACTGTGGCAGGGAGCTTCTAGCTGTAAGCAACTTCCCTTATTTGCCCTGAGGTCTCTTGTTAGAGCCGTTATCCTTCAAGCTGAAGACTGGGCAAGTCTTCTGTCAGAGAGCTTGTTAACTCAGCTCCATATGGTTAATGGGATGCATGATTAAGTGGCATAAGAACTTTTTTTTTTTTTTTTTTTTGGGGGGGGGGGGGGGGGGGGCAAGGGAGGGTTCATATTTTAAAGTGTTGTCCTGAAAGCCTCATATGTATTTCTGGCTGTA
Source organism: Struthio camelus (assembly GCF_040807025.1). Classification (NCBI taxonomy): domain Eukaryota; kingdom Metazoa; phylum Chordata; class Aves; order Struthioniformes; family Struthionidae; genus Struthio; species Struthio camelus. The sequence continues at coordinate 18,569,809 of NC_090957.1, forward strand.
TCTTGTTAGGGCGTGGTGAGATACAGTAGCGACTGCCTGTTTTCAAATAAATTATTTTGTAGCTATTTTTAAAAGGGACTTGACCTAATTTATTTAGATTAATTGTATGTGTTGCTATTTTTTTATTAAAAAAATAATATACCTCTGCTAGGTTTTCAGTGATGAGAGTAGACCTGTAAGAGAAGATACAAAGAATACAGTGTTACCCAACACAGAAAGTGTAGATTATCAGAATGAGTCACCCCGTTTTATTTGGCAGCAATACCACAGTTAGTTTTGAAGAGTTAAAAACAAAGACTCTGTGACCTTTACTGAACACACATACTGTATTTTCAGATGATCTTGAATGTGGTGTTTAAATGCGTGGGTGCAGTACATACAATGCCAAGCGGCTGAATGAGTGAGTGCTCGTAAGAGCAGGGCAGCAATTTCAGTCTGGAAGTGCTTCTGAGAGGGGAGACTGGTAATGACCTGCAGAGAGAGTGCACACCTTTTACCTTCTCAAAAGAGTGAAATGAAAAGTTGTGTAAAAGAAAGGTATAGCTTCTTTCTTAATCCTTTCATAGGTGTAAGACTACTGACTAAGGAATTTTTTTTGCTTTTTTTGCTTTTGTGGTAGTTTCTCAGAAGCTGTTTTAGTTGGCTCTCTTTATATACCCCAGAGAATTTTCCTTATAGATCGTTTGATATTTTTAAATATAGTATTTTATCCTCTGAAATTTTCTCCCTTAGTTGAATATCCTTAGTTGTTTGTTTCTTGGAAAGTCAAATGAATTAATGGGAATAGCATATGTTGCTTAGCTACAGGTTAAAATAAGATCATCTGGAAGCATGGAGGTTTTGCTTGAATCTTTCCATGTTCACCTTCACTTGCTCTGATTGTTAAAAGCCTTCGAATCCTTCATGAAGATTCTGTTAAGACCAGGCATCTTATTTGTTTTCCTAGCTCTGTGTTTAGGAAACATCCAGGAGGATTGGCCTTTCTTGATCTCAGATCTTCCTTGGAAGGGGGAGCGGTAAAGAGGACGTTCTGTGATTCCTAACGTACATTGAAGTAATAGCTAATCTCTGTTTTGAAATGTTTTGTGATTCGTTTTCTAATCTCGTTCAAACTAATTTCACTATGCATTTGAGTAAGCTTGCCCAATGTTAGAGATGTGGTTTGATATCAGAGCATTGCAACATAATGGATTGTTGATGGACAACCTGTCTGTCATTTTAGATCAACAGAAACGAATATTTCTGCCAGCTCCTATAGGCATTAGAAAATGCGTGGTATCGACAAACATTGCTGCAACGTCTCTGACAATTGAAGGAGTCAGGTATCGTTTCCTGTCCTTCATAAAAACTGTAACAGAGGGAATAATTCAGAAAGTTCTACTAGATTTGGAAAAACTCCTCTGACTGCTAATATACCTGCCCAGTAAACTAGCTGCTGCCTTCTTTTTATATACGTAGTGGATAAAAGGCCTAGATACTGTTATATAGTCTTACAGATGACTAATATTGATGGAGTCTAATTCCAAATTAAAGCCCTGTATCCCAGCTCCGTTAAATCAGTGTAATTTCTTTGGGTGCGGGAGGTGTTATCCATAGCATCCTGTAGACTGAACTGTTGCGAGGTTGCAGCTAGCGAGCGAAGTACAACTGCCCATTTGCAGTGATTCTAGGGAAAGCATGGTCTCCTTGTGCTGATCATGTGTGTGTGACAGTTGCCACTCTGCCTGTTCAGGCCTTTTGCATCTTTTTCAGGTACGTGGTAGATAGTGGATTTGTGAAGCAGTTGAATCATAACCCCCGAGTTGGCTTGGACATACTGGAGGTGGTTCCCATTTCAAAGTAGGTCTGAAAAGGGTCTCTTGTTTGTTGTTTCGGGGAGTTGATTTGACAAGACTATGTATCAGTCGCTCTTTAAAAGAAAAAAAAAAAAAGATAATTGAGGAGAGAATGGGGCTTTGAGGGTCTGTAATTTACAGCCATTTTGTTTTCTGCTGCATATAAAGTATTTGGGGAGGTATAATTTCTTAAAAGTTTTGAGCATTAAGAGAGAATTAACAATGTGTTATCTGTAGTCTGAGAAGTGGCTCACATGTCATCCTCTATTTGCTGAATACAACAGCCCGATTCAGAGAAGTCTTATAAAATTTCCCTTGCGCAAAAGTACTCCTTCATTCTGTTAGTTCTTGTGTAGCTGGATTTCTTAGCTGCCACACGATATATTAAAACTGTCATCCACAAGCACGAAAATTGTTGTTATTTATCATAATTGCAGTATGCTTGTTTGGATAACGTAACGGATCAAGGGGTTTGGGGGTGTTTTCCCCTCTATTTTCCTTGTGGCAGGAGTGAAGCAATGCAACGAGCTGGCAGAGCTGGCAGGACATCATCTGGAAAAAGCTATCGGCTATACAACAAAGAATTCTGGGAGCAGTGTATGCCTGATCACACAGTCCCAGAGATCAAGAGAACCAGTCTGACATCTGTAATCCTGACCTTGAAGTGCCTTGCTGTGCATGATGTCATAAGGTAACCTCCATGGATGGGGGATATCACTTGCCTCCTGAGCCTCAGCAGCAGGGCAGCACAGCCACGACAGCCTACTGGCAGGAGGCAGGATTAGGTCCCCGGCCAACCGTGACAGTTCTGTACAATCAGCTTGTCAGCTCCTCTGCTGTTCTTCTCAGTCTCTAATGCCAGATTGGATCTGGAGCTCAGGTTCATTTTGAGGTTCTGCCAAAACTAATTCCTTATCTCCAAAGTTAAACAACAGTGATCTTCGTTAATAGTGTTCCTTTAAAATATTGATGTTTATATCCGAAATGCTTCATCTGTGTGATGTTTAATATTTGGATCATATATGAACAAAAAATGCAGTTCACCTATGCATGTGCCATGCTGGGATCTGTCACTGTAATTTTTTACCATAAGGCTGTATGTGTAGTAACTCACCCATATATCAAGAGACGTATACTCCCCTTGGTCAGTAACCTCTACTGAAAGGTTACAAGAATATTTGAATAACTATGGAAACTAACAAAACTAAACTGAGTCTGAACAGTGAGGTTTTATTTATTTATTTGTTTGTTTCTCTCCTCCCCAATAGATTTCCCTATTTGGACTGCCCTGAAGAGAGGCTTATTTTAGAAGCTCTCAAGCAACTTTACCAGTGTGATGCTATTGACAGGTAAAAAAATAAAGGGGTGTAGTCACTGCAAGAATTATATCTAATGGTTCAAGTGAACTGGTGTTAAGAGTTGTTCGTGTGGACTAAAGGACTTCCCCCAGCGGTAGAATGTGTTTCCGAATTTGACCAGGAAGTTCACTACTGGATATTAAATATATTCTGAGTAAAATTAGGGTTAGAGCATGGCTTAGGACTTAATAGATACAGATTAGTTTCTCCACATTGCCCTGATGTTCCTGAGTGACCTTGGACAAATTACCTCAGTTCTCTGTGCTGTAGTTCCAGACAGCAGATCCCAGGGCTATTGTGACGAAGGTGCTTAGACACTGGCTGTGAGGCCCATCCAAGAACTCAAGACAGGAAGAGAGATCTTATCCTAAGCTTCCAGGAATTCTTCTTGCAAAAAGAAATCCTTAATCTTAAGCATCTGATGCACTTAAAACACTACCCTGAATTGCGGTGAAGGTGGCATATGCAAACTGGAGGAAGGGGAAAGGCTCTTTTGCTAGCGATGCTTGCTTCATGCTTTCTGGGTGCACATGCAGACTATAGTGTTGGCACAGCACAGAGGGAATTGCTTCTTTCCTTCTCTTTGTCCATATATGATGGCTGACTGTGTGTGTGCAAGTTATGATTTATATTGAAGTATAGTTTTGTTGAATCGTGTTTGGATCTTTTTCCTGGGGTAAGGAGAGGCCACGTGACAAGACTGGGTGAATTCCTGGTGCAATTTCCCCTCCCTCCCAACCTGACCTGTGCTGTCATAAAAGCTGCTTCTCTTGACTGTGAAGATCTGCTGCTTCCCATAGCAGCCATGTTATCTGTGGAAAATGTCTTCATTCGTCCAGGTAGGAAGTCCCTTATCTCAAAGCAGTCTTGGGTAGGTGGGGAATTCTCCATGGAATATGGCAATGGTTAGGCAACACACACTGCTTCACCCGGAGACCCTTCCTGCAGCTTCCATGTGTGTATTTTTTTTTTTTGTTGTTTTTGCTCTGTGGTCTTTCAATAGTTTTCTGTGCTAATAGATGGTGAATTGGTTATCAATGTATTTCAAGGTTATAAAGTGATAACTGGTTCTATATTTTGAAGAACAGTATTACAAGTCCTTACTCGAGAGAAAAATAAACCCCCTTAGGCAGCACACTGGGGTCCGCATTTGGGCGCAGTGCTGGTGGGAGGCATGAGTGTTTGCCTTAAACTAATGCCTTGCGCAATATATTGCAGTGTGAGGGAGATTCCTCAAGTGCTGTACTTAGTCTCCCAGAATACCTCAGAGTGGATATGCAGGAAAGAACCTAAGGTTAGGACAGATGTACAGTGAAGCTTTGCCCATGCGCTCTTACAGCTTTCTGTCGTCTTGAAGTCAAGGACACATTGAACACTAGCAATTGGACAGCAGCTATTGCAAAGACTTCAAAATGGCACTGAACTGGGGTTGTATTTGGCCCAAGGCTGTGAGCTGTAAAGCGGCATATGGTAGACTAACGGATTGCTGAGAGGTCGGAAGGGGAAAAACTGTTATGGGGGAAAAAATACAAAACCCAGAACACACCACAGCAGATGTCTTGCTATTGGCATTTGTTTCTGGTCTAAGTACAGACAACAGGGACTGATTAGCTTTGATTTTAAGGAAACTGGTTGCATCTGAATTGGTTTTTATGTTCAGTAACTCTCTTACACTGAATAGGCAAAGCAATTTAGTTACTGTGAGAAGCTCAACCTGCCGCTGCCTCTGTTTGCAGTGTTTTTCTGACTGCATGGACAGTCAGAAAAATGTTACAGACAGTAACTAGGGCTAAGCTCAGTCTCCCATGTCCTTCTTCCCGTCTCCTTTCCTTTCAGCCACCCCCACCCCCCCCCCAACTGAGAAAAGACTATATCCAGCAAAATTGTGGGAGAACTTTGTCCTTTCTAGTCACTCATTGGCTCTTGTCCAGTTAACTCTGTAGTCTATTAACTCTGTCTGTTATTGTAGCAGCTAAAGACACTGCTGATAATTAGTGCTGAGAGCCTGGGTTCTACTCGGGGGTCTTTCTCGTTCCCACAGATGTGCTTTTGCTTTTCCATCCTCCATCTGGCAATATGCCCATGCTATCTTTTCAGCTAGCTAGTGCACCCATGCACGTTTCTCTCCAGCAACCCCACGTACATTAGGACAATCCCATATATTAGGATACAAATGCAGAGAGTCCCATCCTGAAGACACTTACTTGCGTGCAATATGTATATGAACATGCCTCCTTACTTCAGTAGTGTTATTTGCAATACCTGCAAACTTCTGACTTCACCTGCAGTGCAGCAGTGCAGTACATTGGCCTTTGCAGCCACATCCCCCATCCCCCGCTACTAAGGGGAATAAGTTGTTCTGGGGAAGAAATTCTTTGGGTATTCAGAACTTGAAATAACATATTGGAAATGTTGCTTTTGCATAGCACATTCCTAGCATTTAGTGAAGGGGAATTCTCACTAAACTCACATATCGCATACTTTTTCTAGACTTTTTTCAAAGACCTCCATTACTATGGCACTTGAGTGGTAGGACAAAGGCTGAGTTCAACAGATGAAATCATCCCTTCATAGCACCATTTAAACAGTCCTGTTTTCACTCTCGGGGTAAAACTTTCACTTGATCCTTGAGAACTGTTTGTTTAAAGGTGCTGTTCCTGTATCTTTTTCATGTCCATGTTTTATGGCTACTCTGAATTGATTGTGAGAGAGCAATTTGTAGTAGCCTTTCTTTCTAAGATACTAGAAGTAGCAGCTCCGTCTCTGGTGCTGACTGATGAGATTAATCACAGATTTAATAGCATCAACATATTCTTGTCTGGCAGCAGCAGAAGGGGAGGAAAAGTGTAAATGCAGCTGTGGAGGAGAAACGAATCTAAAAATAATGTGAATAAAGAGCTAAGACTGTCGAACATGCCATGGAGAGATGCTAATAGAAAATGAAGTAGGAGTGATAAATAAAAAGGACTTTGTTAAAGTGAACTGTAACTTATTTCCTCAGGGGAGCCTCAGAAACAGAAGGAGGCAGAACTTCGACACCAGGAACTTTCCTCACAAGTGGGAGGATGCAATGACTTTGCAACTCTCTTAAATATTTTTGAACAGTGCAAATCAAGGTATAAAACGATTCCCTGAAGTGAGTGATTTGGCATTGCTCATGACTTGCAACTGATGGTGGTTTTTAAATATGTTCCTTATGTACATTTGTATGTACTTGTACCTAGCTGCAGATATCTTCCTTAGAGTGATCCATAATTTCTATCAAGGCACCTCTTATGTAAACTAACAAAGTATCTGGCTGTGTAGGTTGCCTTCTTTGTACAACCATAACAAATAATAGAGGCAACTTTCTGCCTTCAGCTTACAAAGAGCTTCTTTGTAATACCAGTATTTCTGTTCTCAGCAAGTCTCCTTCGCTTTGGTGCCAGAAACACTGGATCCATTGGAGAGCTTTGAAATCTGCTTTTAGTGTGGAAACACAACTTCGGGAAATAATCAGTAAACTGAAACAGGTGAAAAACATGCTTTTAAAATGTGATTGAGTTATATAAGTTTGTATGTAAGACATGTGCTGGAATACTGAGCCTTTTCCAGACGGCTGTTGCCTTTCTCTAGTAGAAACTAACCCACTTAGATTTTTATTAGAGCATCCTTGCTGTAGCTCGTGTAACTAACAGGTCTGGTGGTGGCAACAAGCAGAAAGAAGAGTTTTATTCCTTTTGTCGTGGTTTCTGTGAATTGTGAAACAGAAGGCTTAAATCCCTGGGATGGAGGGAGTGTTTCTTTAACAAAGATTCTAATTCATGTTGATTTTTCTTTACATAGCTGCCAGACTTCCCTAAAGAAAAATTTGAAGGGTCCAGAACTGAAATACTAAGAAGATGCCTGTGTGCAGGGTACTTTATCAATGTAGCTAGGAGGTAAGTAATAGATTTTGCAGAATGGAAAAGATATGGTGCTTATGCCTTTTTTTTTTTTTTAAGGTGGTAGCTGCATATTGAACCAGAATAGCTAGACTGCTCTATTGTTAAAAGTAGCAATTGCAGCTAAAGGTGGCGTTTGTGCACAGGGTTGGAAGCCTGGTGGCCGCTCTGTCTTTGACTCTCACTATGTTCTTGGGCAAGTTGCTTAAGTCCTTGATATCTTAGTTCTTCTATCTGTGAAATGAACTTGCAAGGTGATAAGCAGTTCCAGATATTAAACTAAAGTGCACTGAAGATGTCAAGTGATCGTGGATGCCAAAAAGACTAAAATCCCAAACACTGTTTATCGTTGCCTAGTTAGACCTGCAGGGTTACTGTGGTAAATTAGAAGGATATATTTTATTCCTCATCTGTTGTTTACATTTTTTTCTGGAAGGATCTTGCCCTACGTACATATTTGCTTATTATCTACTGTGCTGCTGCTGATTTGCTTAGTTTATGTTGCTGTCTAATCACAGCAAAGTATGTTTCAGTGTATATAAAAACTTTCCACAAATTTTTTAGATCTGCAGGCAGGACATTCTGCACAATGGACGGGCATGGCAGCATGGTCTATATCCATCCTTCATCTACAGTAAGTTACCGAGTTCCATTAATAAAGTAGCAAAGGATCTGCAGAAGGAATAAGAGGCAGCTTGCTGTAAACTCGTCATCTTCTGTTTGATTTGTGTTAACCTATGGCTGGGAGAAACACTGATGCAGTATCACTGGAGTACGGTATCCTTTGAGGATGGGAAAGAGCCTTACCTCTTCAAATTCGGTGTTTGGCTTACAAAAGAGGCACAACATAGATTGAGCTCGCTCTCTGGCTCTCTTTTGATATCTTGAGCAATTTTAAGCAAGTCATTATGCCTCAGTTTCCCTATCTGAAAACTTAGGGTAATGTCAGCTTTACCTCCCTTTTACACCTGAAGCATTGGGATACTCCGGTGGATGGTGCTCCAGAAATGGAAGTTATTCTCAATCAGTTCTGAAATACTCTTCTTATTTTTCAGTTATACAACCAGGAGACTCATCTTGAGTGGATCATCTTCCATGATGTCACAGTGACATCCAAAATCTATGTCCGGACAGTGTGTCCAATTCGCTATGAATGGGTTAAAGACCTGTTGCCCAAATTGCATCAAATCGATGCGTATGAACTGAGCAGTGTGGCACGGGAAGAAGTAACTGAAGAGGAAATAACTAAGTGGAAATACAAAGAGGACCTTAAAAGGCAATATGGTAGGCACGTTACTCCTCCCATAGATACGGACTAGTAGTACTGTTGGTGGTTGTGGACATGCATGTGTATATTGTGCCTCTGAATTGCATGATTTTTGGAGTAGGAGGTGTTAATTTGGGTGTGCTTGCCTTGTGCTCTATGTAGCACTAATTGTTTTCTCATCTTACTGCAGCTCTGCAATCTCTCTTATCCTGCCTTGGCACTGTATGTAGTGGTGGGTGCATACTAGTTCTTGTCATGCTCCCTTTTCCTCCAGGTTTACTGTAAGTGGTAGGAGCAGAACTTAAACCAGAACTGAAGACAAGCATTTTGAGTCTAATCATTATTTAGGTTTGAGAAGGGTATTTCTCCTCTAGCTATAGAAATCATGAGTTGCTAAGATAATACCATCCTGAGAAGAAGAGAGAGGTGCTAAGGGCTATAAAAAGCAAAGTAGTATGACACATTTTGGTGGATGTCTTTTTCTGACAATGAATTTACCATATACTTAAATCATCTGTTTTGATTAAAAAGACTGGTGCATGCTAACAGATATAGCCAGTTGACATTCTTTGAATTCTTCTGTCAGCAGGTTCAGTAAAGCAGCCAAGTATTCAAAGGGCCTCTTTACTCTTAAGCTGACCCTTCCAAAACATTAATTTAATATACAGTGCAAGCAGTGGCAGTGCAGACTCTCTTCAATTTCTCTTTCACCGGATAAACCGTGGACTCTTGTGTTCAAACTAGTATCTCTCGTCTGTATTATTGTATAAAACAACCATTTGAAATAGTAAAACTATGAATTGGATTTGGTTATAAATTTGCTGGAAAAGATATTTCTGTTATTGGATAAAGTAGGAGGGCTTCATCTCTTCATCTGTTTATTTAAAATCTAAGCAGCTGAGGTTTGTTCCCCCCCCCTTTTTTTTTTTTTTTTTTTAACTCCACCAGGCAATTATAAATGAATTTGAGACTAATAGTGGCTAATAGTGACTAATAGTGGACTAATAGATTTTATATGTCTGCGAGCTTCATAAAAATAGGTGGCTGAATAGCTGACAAGACTTAATTTGTGCCCAGTGGAAGGAAAGGCTGCAGTATGAGCTGAACTCTTATTTGATTCCAGGAGAGAATACTTACAAATCTTCCAATAGTGAGTGCTGATTAAGCTCCTTCCTCATATCAAAGAATTCAGCACCAGAGCCCTAGGAACACACTGCAGTAGCTGCATCATTTACACAATGCTTTATTTTTTCATAGTCTTCAAATGATTTTTTTTCATAGAACTGAAAGCATTTCCTGTTTCTCTTTCCTTCTGGGAGAAGCACTCCCAAGGTCTCGGCTCAGTTGGGAGCAAGAGAGAATGTGTGTTTCTAATGGCGTCTGATCTGGAGTATTGACTTTTCGGATTCCTTTATCTGTGTGTTATCCTCACTCCTTCTACCCCCAGAGGTTTAGAAAGATAGTTTATTCTAAGCTTTCTTCCTTTTCACAGTGCTGTCCCTCTCCTGCCTAAACCAGAGTTTGCTATTTGTGATCTAGAGAAGAAACTGGTGCATAGAACACAAGATGCAGTCTCTGTTGTAATAAAGCAAACATAGCGAGATATACATTTGGGGGTGGGATGACCCCAACTGCAAATATTGACATGGGAGTTAAGGCATGATTATTTTTTCCTCTCCTCTGTGGTACAGTCCATCTTCTTTACAAGCACCAGTCAGCCGTTTTAATGACTTTCAAAGCACTTGAGATTCTTTGGGGTTTTTTGGACATTTAACAAATAAGAGGACCTGTAATGCTGGTTTCGAAGCGGTTTTTTTTGAATACAGAAAAATATATTTCTCTCTCTCCTCTCTGCCCTCCCCCCGCCCCAGAAGAAGTCACAGACAGTGCTGCAAAGAAGATGGAGAGAAGGAACGATGATAAATCAATCCTGAATGCCCGAGCTCGCTACCTTGAGAGAAAGCAGCAAAGAGCACAGGGTTTAAGCGGCCCATTGAAAGAAATGGGTTAATACTGATGGCTGCTCTAGTCCCAATATAAGAAAGGCCATTTGGTGCTGCTGTTCTGGATGTATCTGCATAATGCAAAAATGACTTACAGGAATGAAGGAAAACTTCTGGTCTGTGGTAAGTTTGACTGCCTATGCCTACAAGCACCATCTTCCTTCCTGGAGTTGGCAAGGAAAAATTACCAAGCTGAATTGCGTTGCCACATGTCACAGGCAACAGCTTACTGACCTTGAACGTGGATGAAAACGTGACTCTTGCAGTGGTGCCAATTCTGTGGCGCTTCGTTGACTTAGAAAGATCTCAGTGGTCTGGGTACCGTTATTAATAAAATTTTCTTTAAGAAAGAAAAAAGTTTTTAAGGGAGTGGAACTGTCACTTTTTAATCCATTTTACTCCATATGATGTGGTTACACATTCTTTGTATGCTTACTCAGGAAAATATATAGGAAGTGCTCTTTTTGATTTTAGGTCCTGATGGTTCCATCATTAAAAGACATTTGCCACATGCATTTTCTGTGGCAGACAGTATTATTCCTACTGTATATTGTGCTGTAGCATGTACAGTGATGGTTCTGGGTGAAGCTGTCTTTGTATGCAAAGTATTTTGTAAACATATCTTCACATTCCTGCCAACAACAACACAGTTTTCGTCAGGAATGGCTTAGCACTGTGTGGTGTTTTCTGCTTGGCAAAAAAACCAGCAGTCAATCCAGTTCTGAGCCAGGTTACATCCTGCAGTCCATCAGTAGACCTGCTGCCTACTGGGCTGTTTTTTTCTGAGCTTGATGGCTGATATTTTTTAAATATATGGATTTTAGTCTGAAGAATAACTATTCCGAATTTGTATAAAGAATGCACAAAGGCATTAAAAAAATACTAGTTTTATCCTTACTCTATAGCAAAGCAAAGAGCTGTGACTCTTTGTCTTCTTACACTTTGTTTCCCTCTCAGTAAAGAGGTAATCTCCTACAGTCATCTTAATAATCCTAAAATCTAAATGCTTCAGCATGAAGCTTGTCTTTCTTGCTCTGGTTCATTTTTACATTTTGTACAAGACAACTTCCAAAATGCTAGAAGAACCTAGTACCATTTTTCATGCCTGAGCCGTGTGCAGCAGTGCATCTCCTTCACATGCTTTTAACTAGCTGAAGCATCTTGGAACTTTTTTCCACGCAATCTCTCCCTTGTGGTCCTGCTGCCACCACCAACCCTATTAGCCTTGCGTAGAAAGGATAAGCAGACATATCCTGCTGCCTTCAATAGCTGCCCTCTCCTGTAGGCATTCACTTCTGTTTAAAATTGGTGTGGTACTATCACTGACTCTGTTAAAGCAATGTTGTAAGTAAGCCTTAGCACTTGGTGTAAAATGTTAAGAACGTCGCCTCTGTACTGTGCAGGCTGTAGGCCTGACTATAAGCTCTCAAAAGTCTTGGATTCTCTTACAGGGAATGCTATGAATATTATGGCCCTCTTTCTGTGATTGTACCTATTAAAACGTGAAAGGTGAGTCTGGTCTGCGTACTTGCCAAGCCTCCTGAAGGAGGTGTGATTCAAGTGTCCAAGAGCCTGTCATCTGAAGAGGCTTCAGGCTGAGCGCTACCTGCGCGGCTCTAAGAGGCTTAGCTCGGGTGACGCTGTAGGTGTCAGTAGCAATAGCAGGAGCAAGCAGTGATGCCCGCAGGTGTTGTGCGGGTTTCAGTCGCGCAGTGCCTAACTGCAGTGTTACTGCTGCCTCCCTCTTTTCTGTGCACGCGGAACACAGAAAAGGGCAGCGAGATTAATGCCTTTCTCGTTCCTGAGGGAGTGGGTGAATCAAACAATTACTGGTTGTGATCAATCTTTGTAGGAAGTGGCATGCCTACAAGTCATCTCGTGTTGGGCCCTTTATCGTGTGTCCAGATGGAGAAGGTTTTGTTCTTTCATGCTGTTGCTCAAACGGCTTTTGAGAAGCCAGCGCTCTTTCTTCGCTAAACCTGTAGTCTGAATTCTGCAAAGGCCTACATGTTTTCTCCATTTACTTTGACTTTTTTTGGTCTTTTTTAATACATTTGCAATGTCACAGCCACTTGTGAGGCAGATGCACTGGGTCTGAGAGCTGGAGCTAGAACACCTGCTCCCCCCAGGGCCCTACATCTCGACAGATCAGAACGCTAGTATTTCTTTTGGTTTTCTTAGTAGTGGCGGGGGAGATTTTGTTTTTGTTCTTTGTTTTTCAGCACTGGTGAGAGGGCTTGAAGTTGCTAATTTCGGGCAAGGCAAAAACAGTATGAGGAAATAACCATGAGATTGCAAAATAAGGAAAGATACCAGAAAACCAGCAGTTAGGTCTGCTGTGGTGTCCATACACTACAGCACACGTGGCCTGCTGCTGAAGGATTTTGAGTAGCTTATGTGCTGCAGTGCTCGAGTAAAAAGAACAAGCTTTATCTGTTTCTAGGGGCTCGAGTGGCAATGTAAGTTAACAAATACAGGAGGAAATTTGAAGTTTCATTGTTACGATGCTTATTAACAGCGTTAGGTGAAGAGAGGCCTTGGGACAACCCTTAGAGCTTCGAGGGGTGACTGAGGGCCCCGAGCGCTGTTCGTTTGAGCCCCCCTGCCGGAGCTCTGTGAGGGAAGGAGATGAGAGCGGGGCTTTTTTTTTTTTTTTTAAAATGAGGCCCTATCAGAAACAGCTCCACGGAGCGGGACTGCGATTTGGTGACTCAAACACGGAGGATTGCGTCTTCCATGGCAGCTTCGTGCTGCCAAACGGAAACGGGGCGACAAAGGGGAAGGGGCGAGAAAATGGGGGTGTTTCGGGAGCTGCCGCTGCCCGGTGGGGAAGGGGGGGGAGCCCCCCCCGCCCGTCGCCATGGCAACCGCGACCCTGGCCCGCGGAGGGAGACGCGGGCCAAGGTCACCGCGGGGCGGGGCTCGGCTCTTCCCGCCGCCGCCGCGGGACGAGTCACCTTTCCCCGCCGCTCTTCCCCCCCCCCTTCACGTGACCCGCCGGGGCGGCGAGTGCGGAACGGAAGTGACGCCGCCGCACCTCGGTCGCATGATGTGGCAAAAAAAAAAAAAAAAAAACGGGGAGGGAGGAGTGATGAGTCCCGAAATAGTCCCTTCCGGTGGCAGATCCCTCCGCCGCTCTCATTGGATCCGCCGCGGGTGACTCACGCCGCCCGCCGTGATCCTTCCGCCCGGCCGGCGCAGTTAAGGCCGGGTCCCGGCAGGTGAGGGCAGGCCCCTTCCTTCCTCGGCGGTATCCTTCCGCCGCGGGGGCAGCTTCCGGATCGCCGCGGCTCTCCCCTCTCGCTGGCCCGCTCCGCCATTGCGGTCCCGCCGCCCGCTCTCCCCGGACCCCGCTGAGGTGCGACTCCGGGCCGGCCTCGGACTGGAGCCCCAGCCCGCTGCCGCCGCCGCCGCCATGGCCCAGATCCTGCCCATCCGTTTCCAGGAGCATCTCCAGGTAGGAGGCAGCGGGCGCCTCAAGGTGGGGGAGGGGGGTCGCCTCCCGCGCGAGGCGCCCGCCGCCGCCCCGAAGGGCACCTTCGGGCGGGCCCCGTCACCCTCCTCCCGCGGCGGGGAAAGGGCCGCGGCCGGCGGGGCTCCTGCTCGTTCCGCGGTGTGCGGAGCCCGGGCCCGGGCCGGGCCTGCGGCTGCTGCCGCTGCCCCAGCGCCGCCCCCGCCTCGCCTTCCCCACTCGGGATGGTGGAGCGCGTTTTCCCCCGCCGGTGTGGGCGAGGCTGGCGCCGTGCCCACGCGAGCACCTGCTGGGCGGCGCGGCGCGGGTGGGAGGGGAGGGCGCGGGTGGCTCCTCCGCGCGGTGAGCGCGCACTCGGGCTCCTCCAGGCCCCTGGGAGTGGGGGGGGGGGGGGACGGGACACAACCTCACTTGGGAACGAGGCCTGCGAAGGAGGGTGTAGGGATGGATTAACGAGGTGGTGAAGCTGCCTCTATGTATTAACTTTTTTTTTTTTCTTGGTGGGTGAGGTTAAGGCTTCCTGTCACAATAAGAACACATTCAATTGTCTTAATCTAGTTTTGGCTACTGATGTTGTCTTTTGTGAAGAAAAATGCATATCGCAGCAAAATGTGAAAGCCACTGCAGGCTTCTCTGCAGTACAGCTGTGGCAGTGCAGGCACAGAAATGCCTAGTCTACGCTTTCTGTCTAGTGGCCACTGGCTTCTGACAAATTCTAGATTTGGAGGGTATAATGAAACCACACAGAGGTACTAATAGACTACTTCCAAGAGATGGCCTTTTTCTTCTTATTGTTGTTTTCCTCTTTCCTTTTTTTTTTTTTCCCCTCCAAAGGAGGAAAAATATCAGTAACAAATTCTGAAACTGTTCTGTTGTTGAAGTGCAAGCTTACCTTCTTAAATAAGCACGCACCTTAAATGGTTTTTGGTGAAGCTAGAGTTCAGGCAGGGGGCTGGAAGTGGTAATTCAGTTGTGCAATGTGTGCTTCAAATCTAGCAAGCCTATGGCTTACAAACCATGCTTCTCATCCTGACAGCTTGTCTTTGCTGCTGAGGACTATCTTTTTGAGGAGAACTTGCACAGTAAAATTTCCATTGTGTTTGGGCAAATAAGTAGGACCTTATGATGGCTGGCTTCTTGTAACCCATCTATCGCCATTTTTTTCCCATGATGATTTATTCAGATGGTTTGTCTTTGGCTAACTGGCAGGCACCAACGTAGTGACAGATCTACTTCATTTGTCAAAGTTGTGACTTTTCGCTGTCCCAAGTGGAAAGAATTTAACTTCTAGACACCTC
Source organism: Struthio camelus (assembly GCF_040807025.1). Taxonomy (NCBI): domain Eukaryota; kingdom Metazoa; phylum Chordata; class Aves; order Struthioniformes; family Struthionidae; genus Struthio; species Struthio camelus. Next base: position 18,584,965 of record NC_090957.1, read on the forward strand.
ATTAAAAGAATCATTGCAAGAAGCTTATATTGCTATATAAATTGCCACTGTCCATAGTGTCATTGTTAGATAACGACAGTGGTGTTAAAATTGTTTTTTCCCATTTATCGGTCTAGTTACACTGAAACTGTTAAACATTGGACAGTTTTTGCCTGGATATCAATTTAAAGTTAGACCAGAATTTGTGGCTCTAGTGTAGCCCTGCGCTCTTGTTTAGCTGTGAATGGAAAATGTCATCAATTGAACAAAGCTGTAGTTCTCAATAAGTATTCTCATTTGAGTAGTGGGATTACCTAGAACCTGGTATTAAGAGGGTTAAAACTCTCATTTCTGTACTGGTTTATTATGACTAGTGCTTAATAAACCATTGTGGAAATGTGGCTATGGTATATTATTTAAAATGCAAACCATGCATGTGACCCACTACCAGGTCTCTGATGACATGAGTACTATTACATAATGAAACTCATCTGCTTAGCTCTAGAAGCGCTGATAGATTTCATGCCAATACTATTGTGGAACTTGACTATTCAGATTAGGTGGACTTTTCTTCAGTTCCTGTTTAATGTAGAAGGGGTAACTTAACCATGTGTCCTTCACAACTGCATATACAAGCTGGTCTTTCTTAAGACTTAGTGTCCAGCCTTCTGAGCCTGCATGGGCAAGCCTCTTGCCCATAATGCTTAAGTTTGCTTGTAACTACTGAACTTCCTCATTTTATTTCATTGAAAAAACTTAGAGGAACTTGAATTCTGGGAGGTACTGTTTCTATGCTGAGTCTTCCAATTTGCTGTTAAAGGAAACTTTGAGAGCAGAAACGGTGATATTGCTACGTTATTGCAGGCCAGAACTGTTTCAGCCTACTCGAGGCTGTTCTTAGGCGGTCTTGATGGATTCAAATAACACAACTTCCTGAACTGTTTTTGGCCTACATCATCTAGGGAACTTGTCATGCAGGTGTTGCGCAACACGTGAGTGTATAGCTAATGTTTAACTGAACAAAAGGGGTACCCAACTGGAGCCTTTTTCATGCAGAGTCCAGTGATGGATCTGATGGGAAAGGGTTCCTGGGAGCCTATTGCTAAGTTACTTTTAACTAATCCAGAAGCCTGATGATCCGCGCTTCATAAAGTGTGATGCCAGGCTTCTGTGGATTCACTGCTGCAAGTTGGAAAATGGTGAAGTAACTGTCTGTGCAAAGCTTGTCCTGACCTTCAGTTTCAACTCAGCTGCAGTCCATATCGCACTACTTCAAGGCATGCTGGCATTAGCTGTTGCAGTTAGCATCTTAACTAGCTGATATGGGTAGGAGTGAACAGTTGATGGGTCCAGAAGCCCTGCGGTGCTTCTAAATGTCCTTGGGAACACAGTGCGACATGTTTTGTACCCATAATTTGGACTGAAGGTCTCTCTCTAAGACTGGACAAGTAAGATGTGGCAAGTAATTAGCTTACTGGGTCTAAAGGAAAGTGGTTTTTTTTTTTTTTTTAAATAGTTATTCATTACATGAAGTGTAAAATCAAAGTCTGTTGTCAGGTTGCAGGTTTTATGTTAGTCAGGCCTGAGTAGTATTACATAGCTCCAAAATCTGAGTAGCTTCGAGTATGCAGGTTCTTATCTGTGTATTGTCTATTGTAGAAGTCTGCTTTGCTTCAAAACATCAACATCATGCTGTAGAGGAACTGTTTCCTTAGAACTTTCCAAGGAAAAACTTTGATTCCCATGCTATCAAAACTACTAGACTCTTGTCGTAAAACTTCATCGTGAAATTTCTTATTTGAAGTAGCCATGAGGAAACAATTCAGTGGGCTTGTAGTATGAGATCAGAGTTCAGTGTATTGAATGATTGCAAATCTAGCTGCTGGTAACAACTCATGGAGTCATTAAAACTTGAACGCCTCTGTGTACTTGAGGGGTGAAAGTAGAATGCAACAGCTAACTGTGGCTGGTGCGTGGAGCTTTTGTAATACCATAAGTTCCTGGTGAATGAGAAGGAACAAGACGAGTTAGTAGGAGGTGAACTAACTGCCATGCTGTCTTGAAATATATGAAACCGATCTTGGTTTAGGCACACTGCTGCCCTGGTGTGACTTAAAGCATTAACAAATACTTTCATGAACTTCAAATGTATTAAAAATCTGTTGTTAGACGGTACAGAAATCAACTTGTGCAGTAAGCAGAGTCATGGCATTTGACATTGAGATAGAACTGCCCTTTTAACTAGGAGAAACGTTCCTGTATCTACTGGTCATTAATAAAGCAAACCTGAGTGGCTGCTATGCTGTTCTAGTGTGGTGGTGCTTGGGCTTGCTCTCAGAATCATGTCTAGCTATACTGGAGAGCTAACTGAATAAAACTGGACAGCTGAGGTGTTACGAAGCTTGCAAGTGTGCAACTTCACTATAACAATGACAATACTGAACAATAAAATCTTCTATGTATTGTGCTGGCAGCAAAATAGTTTAATATGTCCTGAAACACTAAATCTCTTCTTTTACAGTGTTAGTTTGAAGCACTGAAGTCTTTACTGGTATTTTAAGAAGTTAGGACTTAGAGGCAAAGCTGCTGTGCCAAACACTGTGTGTGTGTGTGTGTGTGCGCGCGTGTTGTTTGTTTGTTTGTTTGTTTTGGTTCTGATGCTCAGTGGACCCAAGTTCCTAAAACCAGTGAACCTAGAGTATTCTTAGAGTAGATAGAGGAAAATCTGTAACAAAGAAGGCTGTGAAGGATATAGACTTCCTGAAGCATGTGCATGTCAGCTAATTGGATAGGCACAATTACTTAAGCAGTGTATGGGCTAGTCCTCTCGGCATGTCCCTAGCAGATACTGAAGTCAACAGGCCTCCTTGTCATGGTAACAGCGTTCTTTGCCCCTTCGTGCTGGGACTATCTGGTGACTTAACCAAAGATAAATAACGGTGACCAGTGTTTCTGTATTCAGGTTTCAACAGATATAGTCTCAAACTATAACTTAGAGTTGAAGTAGTTGCACAGCACATCAGTAGTTGCTGACCGGATAACAACCTTAGCCTGTTGAGGCTGAGGCAGAGCATAGGAAGGATATGGAAGTAGAAAAATTCTTGAATATTATGGAAGTCTCTTATCTGTTGAAAACATAACTTCCTAACGTGTCAGACTGTGATGCTTACCTTGCATTAGTAAACATGGAGTATTTCAGTGCCGCTAACTGGCTGTGGGACCCCTGTGTTACAGAACTGTGTAGCCTGTCCATCTAAGGGATCAGCATGGAATTATGTCTTTGGCAGAACTTAAATTTGCTTTGCGTAAGTGTCATATAAGGAGCAAATGAGTAGCTTAAATGGAGCCTGGTGCCTATTTTGTTCAACCAAAGCCAAGTAAAACCTCAATGTCGTGATAGAACTAATGGGACTCGCTGCACATCAAGGAAGCTGTTCTGTGCGTCCCGAAAGACTAGTAATATTTGTTACTGGCATTTCACAACTGTCTGACTTCTAGCTGCATGTAGATAAGGTGTCTCTGTGCAGAGACTAAGCAGCTGCTTGTGGCTACAAGAGCAGTGGTTGTATCCTGCTGAGCCTCAGAGCTGAGGTGAAATGCATGCTCAGCAGTTTTGTGCCCTTCCTTGTAGGCAAGGAGAAATAATCTGACAGCTAAGCAAACTGTCACAAGAAAGCAAATGTTCCAGGAAGAGGTCAACAAAGCTATTTTTGTCAGCAGTTTTACATGTGTGTTTGACATCAAACTGAATGGTAGCTTCTCTGGGTAAATTACAAGAACATACTTGGATCGTCTTCCGGTGAAAACATGCTCTTGCTGATCGGACTTTCATTTGCTGTATTTTATAAAGATCCACCTCTCTAACAGTATTCAGATAAAGGTTTTTGTAGAACTTGATGGTTCAGTACAGCATGCAATTGACTGAGCTATCCAACTTCTAGCTAAGCTCCTTCAAGACTCTGTCTCTAAGAACATTGCTGCTCCCTCTAGCAGCCGATGTCATGGTTCTGCTTTCATCCACCGCTAACTTCACAGAACACTTTCTTCTTAACATGCTTTCAGGAGACTTGTAACTATACTTTCCAACAAATGTTAGTGTAAAATAACTTGGACTAAGCTTTGCTTGAGTGAGCAATTTAAACAAGTTCAGTTTTCATACGTACTTAAATGCTACAGAAGTGTTTTTCATACCATAGTTTTAAGAGTATCTAAAGATTCTTTTTCCCAGTTTTTAAACCTTATTTTTGAATTGGTGAAAGCTAGTGGACCTAAATGAGTGCAGTGTTAAATATTTGGGTTTTTATACCCCTTCTCTTACCAGCAAGGGGAAAAAAATCTACTGCAGAGCCCTGCAGTCTTTTATGTGGGGTAAACTCTGGAGTTTGAAAACTTCAGTACTATTCCATTTAGTATTTCAATACTACATCCAGAGAAATACTTCCTGTCATGTTGTGTAATAGTAGTCTTAGCTGTATCTGTTTGCTTTGTTTAGCTTTCTAAACACTCCTGCCTCACTCATCTGAACTTTAGCCTGTTTAGGGAAGGGAATAAACTGTGCTTCAGGCATTAATCTATACTTTTAAGAGTTCTGTGCATCAAATCTGAGTGGCGCCAAGAATAGTTACTATTAGCTGCGCTAATCAAATGAAACATGGCGTTCTCTTGGCTGGTCAAGCTTTTGTCAAGTCAAATGCAGAGATTGTCATGATTAATGTCAACTTCCTGTTTCAGTACTTAAAGTAGAGTTAGTTCCTAGACCTGTTGATTGTGACAAATTGTTAGCGGAAAAAACTTGTATACTTAGACCTCCTAACGGTCACGCCTCTATCAGAAATCTTCTCCAGGCTTTCCTCGGCACTCCAGTGCCAACTGACTAAATCATTTCAAAGAAAGATCTAGGCATTGGAAATGGTCTTAAATTTAAAAAGGGCTATGTCTTCCACTCCTAACTGGGGATGAATGCCTCAGATGTGACTCCTAGCAGATGGCAGAGATTGGTCATGATTAAGATAAATCTGTCTTGCGGTTTCTAAGCAACTTTGAGTGGTTAAGTCTAGACCTCCCTAAGAGGTCTGCCATCTGCTAGGACTTGTTTCTTGGGCTTTTTTATTTTTGCTTTTTATTTAGCAGGCTCAATTTGAGTATAGTGCTGTGAACTTACTGCTAGGCAGAGTACTTAGTGCTCTGAAACTACACCAAATTAACAAGGCAATTGGACATTTGATAAATGACATTGCACTGGTTAACCCTACAGCCCTAGTAAAAGGGAATGCCTCATCTTAGTAAATCTATCCCACTCTATTACTGTCTTCAAACCTTCTCTGCCTACAGGGATGTGACTGGGTTGTTTATAGCCCTGCCTAGCGGGTGTGCAAATAGCAGACTCTCTGGCCTGGAGACCCCTGCCTGATTAAAGGCGTGAAATGAAGATCTGAACTTAGATTCATCTGGAAAATTTCAGATGTACGTAGCTGAAGAAGAGCTGCAAACACTGGTTCCCTACCTGCAATGGAGGATGGAGTGCTGTTACTGCTACACAGATACCTGTGGTCATGTTCTGTGACGCTGAGACTCGAACGCTCGCTTAAATCTAAGTGACAAAGTTCTGCCCTCTCAAAGGGAACGCATGAAGTAGGGTATGATTTCTATAGCTGTAGCGTTAAAGCGAGGAAACTCCTTCAAGTGAAGAGCAATTTTTTTTTTTTTTTTAAATCCAGGTGTTTTAGCCAACTCTCACAAGAGACAGATGTCTTAATGTCAGATGGATGGATCTGTTAGGGGAGCTATGTTGGAATGAAACTTATTTGTTGTGTTAAGCTTCAGGAGAGGTAGCCATTCGGCCTTGGAAGAATGGCTTCAGCTGGTCAAAATCATGCTAACTAGTTTAATGCCTACCTCCAAGAACTGAGTTTAAATGTGTTCTGTTTCTAGTCGTACTATCTCTTTAAACTCTTCAGAAGTAGAAAAGCTGGATGGACCTAAGAGTTGCTAAAAGATCATTATTAATTCACTGTGTAATGTGGGCATGAAAGGAGCCCTTAGGCATTAGAGAGCCTGAATCTTTTTGGTATAGGATTGGAAACTTGTGACATGCTTGGACCCCACTGGAGAACTTCAAAGGGTGAAGTTCTCTCTGAAAGAGCAAAATCAACTTAATGAAGTAGTGTGCTTTAGGACAAAGCACTTCAAAATGCTGAGTGACTTTAGAACCTTATGAACTGGATGAATCTTCTACTGTAAGAAATCCTCTCCTTCAGCATACCAGCAAACTAAAACTGACTTGCTTTTGGGCATGTACCTTAAGCTGGACTAAGATCTGACTCTCTTGATTCTCTGGATCATACAGATAAGCAATTGAAGTGCCTTTTATGAAGCCTTTTTAATAAAAATACATGGTGTGCCATAGTTTAGATGTTACTTCTTCCTTGCATGTGCCGTCTGAAAGGCGGGACAAAGGGGAAGTGTAGTAAAACACCCTGTTTATCGGAAGCTGCAACAGAATGGCTAAGGCGTGGTCATCTCAAAGCCCGTACAGAGCACAGCTGATAAGAACTTAGCATTTTGCTTCAAACCAGTACAGTAAAATTAAAATGGCTTTAAAGATCTAGCCCTTTTAGATGACTTGAAAGGGCTTGCAGTTCAAACAATCTCCTAGAAAGAAAAAATGTCTGAAGTGTTAGAAAAAAGTGACAATCCCTCTAACAGTGGGAAGATTGACCTTGTGTTCCTAAGGTACGTCCTGTCCACCCACAAGTTGAACATCTGTATGTAGCACAAAGTAACTGTTTTGTATTTCTACTATTAAAAATTTCTACTATTTTTTTAAACTCTGCAGGGATAAAGATAAAGCTCAGATGCCTCACATGTGGCAGTAAGCTTGAAACAGTGATAGCTTCCAAGCTCAAATGGAATAAGTTAGGTCTCTGGAAGCAAAGCTGGTAGGAATAAGTGTTCAAACTGCAACTTTGACACTGTTACCAGGAATATGCAAGTTCAGTGTACCGTAAGCAATTTGAGGAGCTCAAAATTTGAGGTCTTAAAGCAGTAACTTGCAGATAGACCCTGAAGGCAAGGTACCAAGTACTTGAACTCTGCAGGGCTTCTTCAGGAAGCCTGCTGAGCTTAATTGGAGATGGGCAAGAACTTGTGTGTCATGCCATTTATGGTTAGCATGCTTCTGGCTGTCTTGTCATATAAAAACACACGAGGCCTAGCGTCTCTTGCAACTTTCATAAGCCTTGTTGGTAGCTATTCTTGTAGTAGTAACTTAAGGCTAAACCTTTTTGTCTTTCAGCTCCAAAATCTGGGCATCAACCCAGCAAACATTGGCTTCAGCACTCTGACAATGGAATCTGACAAATTCATCTGCATAAGAGAGAAAGTGGGAGAACAGGCTCAAGTGGTGATCATTGACATGAACGACCCCAGCAACCCTATTCGGAGACCAATTTCAGCTGACAGTGCTATCATGAACCCTGCCAGTAAAGTCATTGCATTAAAAGGTATGGAACTCTCGATAAAGAATCGTTTGAAGTTGCTGAGGAGCTTTCTGTGAGACTAGTTTATGACTGACTTAAGTCTCAGGCTACTCGTGTGGGATGATCCCTTGTCAGTTTCCCACAGCTTATTGGGAACTTAAATCTAGTTCTGAAAGTAGCTGGGCAGTAAATTTCTGATAAGGCTTGCTACAAGTTCTCTGATCATCTGGGTGAGTTTTTTGCCTCACAGTCAAAGTGCTTATGGCTTCTGAGCAGGGAGAGCAGGAAGAACAGTTCAGGCTTTAAGGACGCTTCTGGAGTCTCTATTCTGGAATATTTTTAGGGGCAAGTGAGACCTGATCTATTAAGCACAGAGAAGAATATTCAGATTGGGGGGAGGAAGGAAATGTTTCTGAAGGCCTTAAAGTTTGGCCATGCTGGAAGAAGGCTGGTGCGCCAATGTATGCATATTCACAATATCAGTCAGAGATAAGAAAAGTAAAACTACTTGTGGAAGACTCTTCTATTTAATAGAGCACAAGGTCAGCTAGCTCCATATCTTTGGCAATATAAATAACAAGCATTCTTCCAGAGCCTCCGGAGATGTTGGTCTCTTCCGAGAGGAAGCCTCAAATATTCTGGCACTCTAGAAACTCATATATTGCTAATATAAAGATCTAAATGTATTCTAATGTTATCAAAGTTTGACTTTAATACTGTGCTACTGTTTTGTCACAACTTTAATGCTTTCTTGTGTGTGCAGATGGTGAGTTATCTCAATTGATTGTACCAGTACTTGTCCTGTCTTATGAAAAGAGAAAGGAGAATCAAATGGCTCAGATTTAAAGTGCACACTGAACAATGAAGTTAGAAACGGCCAAAAGCTTTAAATCCGGAGGGTGTTTTGGTGCCTTTCCAAACAAGGGAATCCCTTAAGATTCAGAAACTTAATTCACTCAAGAGCTCAGAGCGCACTTAACTTAGCACAGTAATCTTGATACTAAGCCTTTTATAAACAGGACTGACCCTTTCAACTTAAGTCTAGTTCTTGCCTCTTAGTATGCCTTGCATAGTGTGTAGGATAGATGTTACTTGAGTTTCTTTTCCCTTGACTATAATGCTTCAGCTGCACTAGACATGCAAACAAACTGCTAGCCTGTAGCCTGAGTAACACTATACTAGGCGTGCTCCTCCAACCTCAGGAGGAACTCCTGACTCTGCATGTTATTTTGGTTGAAGTAATGATGGCTTCTAACTAAACTAACTCTTAGTGAGTGAAGACACTTGCAGAAATGGCATTGTGACTTCATCAAGTGGAGACACAATTAGTAACTGTAACAGATGTTCTGACCTGCATCTAGTTTCACCTAATCTCTTAATATTCCTCTTGGGCTACACTAGCATGTGCTTAAATAGCTATCTCCTAAAACTAGCAGCAGTTGGTCAGAACTCTGTCCGTTCAACAGGAAGGAATATCTTCATCCATGTCACTGCACTGTAAAAACTCTCTGGTAGAAATGACTGAAGGTGGCTGTTCAGGATGCATATGTTCACCGTTCTGTGTAACTCAAAGCACTCTTTACCTTCTAGAGCTCGTGTCGGTCACTTGACTCCTTTCCTCGCACAGTTTGTGTTAGTCTCCAATTTGCAGCCAATAGTTCTGTGTAACCTATTAGTGTAACTTAAGGGGTTCCAGTTAATGAGTCTGAACTACAAAAGCCCTCTGTCAGCTTGACCTTTCCATTTTGTGTTTTATTATGCTTAAAACAAATGTGGACACTTAGTTTTTAGTGACCCTGGCATAGCGCGCTCTGCTACTTCTAAGAGTTTCAGCAGTGTTGCAAACCAGATTTGATGTATGTGAAGTAGCATACAACTTGTTCATGAAGCTGAAGCTCTTGTCTCGTAAAAAGCTGTTTTCCACATCTGTTTAAGGTGGCTTAGTAATGACTAGTTCAGACCAAAATTTATGCAATTGTGTGATAGTAAAATTAGCTCCAGGAATGTGGCCTGGTTAAAAGTAACAGCTGCTCGCTGAATGATACAGCCAATATACAGTGGCATTCTCTAAAAGGAAGTCATGAATTCAATGTTATAGTGCAGCTCCTCTGCTTTTAACCAGTGCTTGAAATAACAGGTGGAAACTGCAACCTGACTAACAATGTTGTGTCTTCTAGCTGGGAAAACGCTTCAAATATTTAACATCGAAATGAAGAGTAAAATGAAGGCTCATACAATGACAGATGACGTCACCTTCTGGAAGTGGATTTCTCTGAATACCGTTGCTCTTGTAACGGATAATGCAGTCTACCATTGGAGCATGGAGGGAGAGTCTCAGCCAGTGAAAATGTTTGATCGCCATTCTAGTCTTGCTGGCTGCCAGATCATCAACTACCGTACTGATGCTAAGCAGAAATGGCTACTGCTAACTGGCATATCTGCCCAGGTACTTTACTGCTAATGAGATCCAGGGTAGAAGGCCCAGAACTTGGCTGCTTTTCTCCTTCTCTGGGAGCAGAACCGAAAAGATTTTCCTAAAACACTACTAGGAATGTAAATGCTTGTAAACCTTTAAATAATGAAGTTAGTGTAACTGGAAACCTTTACAGTAGTAGTATAAACATTAGTACGTTGTCAAGAGTCTAAAGTGGTTCCTCTGTTACAGAAGTCATGGTACTTCAGTGTGATATGACAATGTATTTACCGAAGCTAACCTGCATGAAACTACTGGCCAAGTGCCTTCTGTTCCTGACTCTTGTTCTGTCTTATCTAGCAAAATCGTGTTGTGGGAGCCATGCAGCTCTATTCTGTAGATAGAAAAGTATCGCAACCAATTGAGGGACATGCAGCTAGCTTTGCGCAGTTCAAGATGGAAGGAAATGCTGAAGAATCCACTCTCTTCTGTTTTGCAGTAAGAGGGCAAGCTGGGGGTAAGGTAAGACTTGGTTCTAAATGTGCTGTAATCTTTAATGACTTGCTCTGGTTACGTGCTTCCAGGTAAACCAGTTGTCTTAGTGCATGCTGGATGTTACACCTGTGACGTATGTGTCTGTCGAGGCATGTACAATTTCACAGTAGGGACTACCTGATTTGTAGGAATCTGTTTCAAATCATGAAGTGAGGTGGCATGTCATGAGCAGCAAATGAATTAGCTAGTTGAGGGATGTGACTTTAATCAGCATCAAAGAAAAATTATAAAGCTGAGCTTAAAGAAGAAGCGATGTGAAGCTTAAAGGGTTAAGTTATCTTCAAATTATTGGATGAAAAAATTTAAACGCTAGTGCTGCAAGGCTAACTAACAAACTAGTGCCAACACCAGAATTCCATAGACTACTTTAAGTAAAAAGTGAAACAAAGTAGAACTAAAACTAGATTCAGAGAAACATCTTCTAAACTGTTTCTGAAGAGTGTTACCCTGTTGAAGTAAGTAGAAGTGACTTAACTGAATTCTTAAACTTTTAAGCAGCTAGAGATAACTGAAGGTCACACTTTTTTCCCCTTTTCTTCCTCTCCTCTCCTCTCACTTATGGAACAGAAAGAATACTGTATGCCATACCTTTAGCCTGTGACAATGTTCAAGATGACTGGCTGTTAAGCATGCTTTGCATGCATAAACTTGGGATTAAGTCTCAACAGTAAACAAATTGCCATAGCTGCTTTGTGTTGGATATGTTGTTACATAGATTGTATGCAAGAACTAATAAGCTTATCTATTGCACAGTTGCATATCATTGAAGTTGGCACACCCCCAACAGGGAATCAACCATTTCCAAAGAAAGCAGTGGATGTCTTCTTTCCTCCTGAAGCACAAAACGACTTTCCTGTTGCAATGCAGGTATGAGATCTGCAAAATGAGCACAAGAACAAGTCTGTAGCTTCTCTTGGTGGGTATGACTGTGTAGCAGGGTGCTGGAAGCTGGGTGGTCAGTGTAAAACCAAGGCTTGACTCTAGCCTGAGTGGTTTAACTTCGTAGGCAGGCATTTGTTCCTACTCTAGTAGTGTTAAGTCAAGGTGTGGGCCTCAGCTCTCTCTGAATGCTGCTTATGTTTATTCATGGAACAAATATCCATGTATCTTTATCTTCCAAGCTCTTAAAACATGATTCTATTGTGATGTCGCTCTGCTGAAATATTCAGTAAAAATGAAACAGCATTCTAGTACTAGTTGTGCCACTGAAATGGCACAACTGTCCGCTGATTCTCAGAAGCACTTACTCATTTTATCCGATACCAAATCTGATTAATCTATTCTTGTCTTGCAGATCAGTGACAAGCATGATGTGGTGTTTCTGATAACAAAATATGGCTATATCCACTTGTATGACCTTGAGACTGGTACTTGTATCTACATGAACAGAATCAGTGGGGAGACCATATTTGTTACTGCACAGCATGAAGCAACAGCTGGAATTATAGGAGTCAACAGAAAGGGACAAGTAAGGAAGCCTGGACAGGAACCCCCTTGCTTAGCCAATCCCACTGGCCCTTACTGATACACTAGGGTATTCATGTCAGTGTCTAAAAACTTCTAGAGATGAACGAGACAGAATAACAGAATTAAGAACATGTAGTATCTGATACCTGAAATAGGAGTGTAGCCTGTCTGGCTTCTAGTTTCTTGCATAGCCAGAACCCAAGTTGGAGAATTTGGTTTTCACAAAGTGGTGGGCATGAGGTCTGAACGCTTCTCCACTCTTGAGGACAGAACTAGAATATACCTCTTTTTTTAGGCACATAATACCCTCTTAAAGAGCACACTTTAATTGGAGTCTTAGATACATTAACTTCCTGTTTGGCACGTCTCGTGTCTGACCGAATATTTGAAGGCTGATAGTTAAATAGACAAGCCCTCTTCAAATTGGGAATACCTTGCTTAAGAAAGGCATAAGCGTGTACCATCACGTGGGACTCTTGTCTTCTCTAAAAGTAGATGTTAGTGATATCTCCTAACTTTGTGAGCCCCAAAGAACTTGTTACTGTATCTCCATATGCATCTAAATTAGCTGTGTCTCAGTCTAGAAACATGGTGCTACTGTGCTTCTGGACTGAATTGATTTCAAATATTGTTGCTGCTTGAATTTGAGTAATACTAGTCAGAAGCCCTGTCCCCATTTCATCCTCTAGAATAAGTTATTTAAAACGCTGGAGTACGGGTTACAGAAGCGCAATACTTATCCCTGTGTTTCTGGCCTCTGTAAATACTTAGTCACATTGGGACAGGGGCTCATCTGTTCTGGTGCAGTAATTGGATGGTAGAGGTTCTTTCAGCCAGAGATCTGTTTCTAGGTTAAAAAGGTAAGACCCTGCAGTTATCAAGGGACGGAAGAGCTTTCTATGCAGGCCGTAGTTTCCCTTTTAGAGATCAGCTTGGCACTTGGCTAATTTCTTACGTATGGATTAACTGAAGTTCTCCTTGTTAATTTATTCAGGTGCTATCAGTGTGTGTGGAAGAAGAGAATATTATTCCCTATATCACAAATGTGCTGCAGAATCCTGACCTAGCTTTACGAATGGCTGTCCGCAACAACCTGGCAGGAGCTGAGGAACTCTTTGCCAGAAAATTCAATGCACTGTTTGCACAAGGGAACTACTCGGAGGCAGCCAAAGTGGCAGCTAACGCTCCAAAGGTAATGCACTAACATTGAAAATAGTATTGAACTGCAGCAGCTTAACCTTTGTGCTTCAGAAGAGCTCACTGAATTTAGTGAGTGGCGAGACCGGAATCTCAGTACCGCTAACGTAGTACTTGTTAATGTACCTGCAGAGAACCTGTACGCTGTACTACTCATTGTATGCTGGAAGATCCTAAAGCTTGTATGAAGCCCACAGGGGGGAAAGGAATAAATGATGAAATGATGACTGCATGATTTAATGCTTTTTGTATTCATCTTAATCCCTGCAAAGATACGCAAAGTTCCTGTGAGAGGACAGCCCCCAGCTGAGGCTGTATTCAGATGAGAAGAACATGCTTGCAGGGACAGGGTGGGGCATCTTAATTCTGTAGGACAGTTCTCTGAACCAAGATCTGTATTGCCTATTGGAACTAGTTTAACAGGCTGCTGTAGCACTTCTCAAAAGCAGTGTCGGAGCTGATGCTCAGTCATGCTGCTTCTGGCTGTTATTCTGGCCTGGCAAAACATAACGTTGCTGCAGAAAGCATTTCTAGTTTAGCCTCCTGGATAAACTCTTGCCAAGTCACAACAGTGGAACAGAACGCTAACAGGCATCTCTTTCTGGCAGGGAATCCTGCGTACTCCAGACACCATACGCCGATTCCAGAGTGTTCCAGCTCAGCCAGGACAGACTTCCCCTTTACTGCAGTATTTTGGCATTCTGCTTGACCAAGGGCAACTGAATAAGTATGAGTCCCTGGAACTCTGCAGACCAGTGCTTCAGCAGGGACGCAAACAGCTCTTGGAAAAATGGTTAAAAGAAGATAAGGTAAATTTGGGATAGTTACCTTTAGGGCTGTGGAGGGACATAACTGACAGGCAGCCCTTTTTTTTTTAAGGGAAAACTCTCTTCAATGCACTAGTCTGATCTAACAACCAAATGTTCGTCCACCTGTAACTGACTCATGTTGGTGGAAAAGAACTGATTAGACACTTGACCAACTTTACTAATTCCATCTAAGGTTACAGCAGGGTGAGCTTTGCATGGAAGGCTTCTGAGAGGCTATTGTTCCTTCCCAAACCACTTCAGGCTTTTTTCAGATACTGACTTCCATATACTTTAGGCTGTGGCTAAACTTCTGTAATTAGCTGAAGAAACATGCTGATATGTTGGATCACCTAGTTCTTGTTAGCCCTACAAATACGTTTCTGACTTGCAGAACAACGTAAGGGAAGGAGTCAGCTAGATCAGTGCTGAAAGAGTCAGATAAAGCTATCAAGCTGGGAAGTCCAAAAGGAAGACAAATGGGGGAGAATGTAATAACACGTTTCAGTGTTGCACTGTCAGTGTAGACTTGACTGTATGTGCATCTCTAAACAGTTGGAGTGCTCGGAGGAGCTGGGAGACCTTGTGAAGTCCGTAGACCCTACGTTAGCGCTTAGCGTCTATCTAAGAGCCAACGTTCCGAACAAAGTCATCCAGTGTTTTGCTGAAACGGGACAAGTCCAGAAGATTGTTCTGTATGCTAAGAAGGTGAGAGGAAACTAACTTACTATTCCTGTCCTATGTTCAAGAATAACTATTCTGTGTTCCAAAGTCTGCTAAAAGTAACTGGGCATCTGAGGGTCTGCATAGCACATAGTTTGGTCTAAGGTTGTTATTAATGATCCTTGCCAGACTTGGTATGTGTATCCTTTTGCGCTTCCCTATGTAGTTTTTACCAAGCTATGTATTTGAACAATGCTTGTTACTCTTGCTGAGTAACTACTCTTCGTTATCTCTGCAGGTTGGATATACTCCAGACTGGATTTTCTTGCTGAGGAATGTGATGAGAATTAGCCCCGATCAAGGACAGCAGTTTGCACAAATGCTTGTTCAGGATGAAGAGCCTCTTGCAGACATAACACAAGTAAATAATTTCATTGCTATGAAGCCTTAGCTTCAAGGCCGTAAACTAGCAAGAGGAGCCATACTCTAACACCAGAGAGATTTCAAACTAGAGTTTGGGTTTACCTCACTGAGACCATGTTTTCTGCCTGGTTTTAAGAATGCTAAGCGGCAGCTTAGCGTAATGTGAGTGTAAATCGGGTTTAGCTTTAGTGGAAGCTTGCACTTTGTGTTACTTTGTTTAAATATGCTTCAAGTTCCTAATCAAAAGCTTCCCATGTGATAAGGCTGGCATTAAGACACTGTTTAGCTACCAATTTAAAAAACAATCTTCTTACAGATTGTGGATGTCTTTATGGAATATAACCTAATTCAGCAATGTACAGCCTTCTTGCTGGATGCACTGAAGAATAATCGTCCCTCAGAAGGTCCCCTGCAGACACGTTTACTTGAGATGAATCTCATGCATGCACCTCAGGTATGCTTTCAAAATTAAACTGATATGAGATCAGGATTGTCTTTAGACTGGCCACAAAACTAGACTGTGGTCCGCATCAGATGGCAGTGGTAAATGGCTAAATCCCTGAAACGTTTCTGCTTAAACTGTGAAACTATGACTTTTAAACGCTTTACTTGAAGAGACGCTTCTTTAAATGCTTTAATTTCTGCTGATTTCTTCCCAGAAGTGGTGTGGCAGTTGCTGTTAATTTTTGGCCTCTCTGCTACGATTGAAATAGTTTCCCTCAATCTAGAGGGCCCTGTTTAGGGGGAGCTGAGCACTGAGCTTTGATAGTGCTGTAAAACTGATTTAGTCTTCAGGAACTAAATGAAACTTTTTCAATTGTTCCTTCTAGGTTGCGGATGCTATCTTGGGAAACCAAATGTTTACTCATTATGATCGGGCTCACATAGCTCAACTGTGTGAGAAAGCTGGTTTGCTGCAGAGAGCACTAGAACACTTCACAGACTTGTATGACATCAAGCGTGCGGTAGTTCACACTCATCTTCTCAATCCTGAGGTATAAAAT
This sequence comes from Struthio camelus, assembly GCF_040807025.1. Taxonomy (NCBI): domain Eukaryota; kingdom Metazoa; phylum Chordata; class Aves; order Struthioniformes; family Struthionidae; genus Struthio; species Struthio camelus. The sequence goes on from NC_090957.1 coordinate 18,600,950, forward strand.
TAATGTATCTCTGATTGTAATTGATACTGTTTCAACATTGATTTTTGGAGTATGTGTTCTAGTTGGGTCTAAAATGGCTTACGTGTCTCTGCAGTGGTTGGTGAATTATTTTGGCTCCTTATCAGTAGAAGACTCTCTGGAGTGTCTGCGTGCTATGTTATCTGCTAACATTCGTCAGAACCTGCAGATTTGTGTCCAGGTAGCTTCAAAATATCATGAACAACTATCAACACAGTCACTTATAGAGCTGTTTGAGTCTTTCAAGAGCTTTGAAGGTAAGTTCATGTTCTTCTCTCTAGCAAATGGAGTTAGTGCTTACCTCACTGGAATGCTTGTTCATGTGTGTATGAAAGCTTGTCTATCTGCTGAACCTAGAAAGTCATATTGAGCTTAACTCCCTAGGTCTCAAAGATGTCTCAAAATCTGACCAAAATCTTAATCCCTCTTTAAGTTGGGTGCCAGGGTTTGGTACTGCGTATTTCAGGCTTCTGAAATGTAACAAAGAACTTCCTGAGCTGAAGACAACTTCAAAAGTTAGTACTTTGACTGAAGAGGCTGCTGGCTTTTCCTTTGTCCAAAATGATCACTAAAGTTTGTGTAGCCTTTGGGTTTAGGATTTGTTGCATCTCTCTAAGAACAGCAAGATATAGTGCAGTCAGTATGATGGTACTTCAGTAGTCACATCTCTGCAGGTGTATGACTGAACACTGTCTTGCTGAGCTTTAAAGAAAACCTTGAAAGAGTAAGAGACAACATAATCGTTAATTTTTGGAGTATGGAGAATGGTTAGTGGAATAAGATGTCATATGCCTAAAGGAGTAAAGGTGAAGCCATAGGAATACTTGACACAAGCTCTGTGGCTTGTGTCAGGCGGCCGTTGCACCTTTCACAGGAGCAAGCATGCTGTGTAAGAGTAGCTTTTTTCGCACAACCACTTTTGGTTTTCTAAACTTTTCCTTGCTCCTGTCTAGGGGCATATGGAAGGCACATGCTGGATGTTTAACAAAACTGATCTGTGGCAACTGATGATGCATCAGGCTTTATCAATGTCTGATATAGCATGCTACTCTGTACCTGAGCTGAACTGAGCCCGCTGTTGTTTGCGGTATTGCAGCCTGGCCTTTGTGCAACAAATTGCAATACTTGCAGAGAATTGAAAGAAATAGAAGCAAGTTTCTGCAGTAGCCCAACCTCAAATTTTCAGGTAGTCCATAATTGGGCAGGTTTTCTCAGAAGCTAATATGTTGATCCATATCAAGGACTAGCAGAGTAACATATTGACTCTTTTCCCCCAAGGTTTGTTTTATTTCCTGGGCTCTATTGTAAACTTCAGCCAGGATCCAGATGTGCACTTCAAGTATATTCAAGCTGCATGCAAGACTGGACAAATCAAAGAAGTAGAAAGAATCTGCAGGGAAAGCAACTGCTATGATCCAGAACGTGTTAAGAACTTCCTCAAGGTAACGGTTGGATAGCGGTGGATTGTCTTGGCCTGTTGGGGTTCTGGTAAACATGGTCTGCATCACCAGTGAAGTGAGACAGCTCTGTGGAGGTACAGATGAGCCTTAACCTGTTTAACTTAAGGATCCGTTTGTATTCTTAAAACAGAGGTATCTAGCATGTTGGCAGTACCTTCCAGCAGAGTCCAAGTCTGGAACGATATCTAGAAATGGAAAACTGAGAATTTGACCGATAAATTCCTTACTGCTCTTAATGAGGCTAACTTGACTTGAACTCTGAAACTGGAATAACACGAAGTTACCTAAGAACTTCTGTTACAGGTGTCTACTAAAAAGCAGGAAACAAAGTAACCTCGTGGTTGAGGAAATAACCGTGATGCCGAATGAGTTCATAGCTTAAATAAACCTACTTAAACTGTAATCAGCCTCAACTGAGCAGCTACAGAAACTGTATGGGAATAGTGACAATTCCAGGAATCCTTTCTGAATTCAGGGCTGACTTTCCTCGCTCATTTTAATCACATGTGCTTCCTGAAACTTCAGCCAGGTGAACTGAAGTTGAGCTCTGCTGGGATGCCAGCCAATCTAAATTGCTGGAACTCAGAGCATCTCTGAAACTTGGTTCTAAAGAGCAGAAAAAGATGGTGCAATCAAGTTCAGATTCTGTAGTCTATTGTCAATGCTGAGCTTACAGGATAAAAATAACATTGCTAATGTTTCTAGAAATATTTTAGAAACGGCGTGGGTGGGGGAAACTTTATCTGGGAACATTTCCTGCCTTCATGTCTGTAAGTTGCATGGCGTAGTCTTGGATTTTGCTGTTCGCATCTAAAGATGGCAAGACTTTTCAAATGAAAAAACTCTGGGAAAATAACCTGGTGTCACTGAGGTGTAAGGTATATAAAATGATCGAGCCACCTAAGATAAGTTATCCAGCTATCAAATTCCTGATGAAAACTATTGTTTTTTGTGCTGTTCCTTGTCTGGAATGTGCAGGACATGTACCAGGTAAATCTCCCAGTATAGGCCTCCCTATGTAAACTCCTTAAACATCACTTCTATATGTAGGATTATATTCTGGGATGTGCCCACTCAAATAACTGATCTGAAATACACACCTAGAATGCTGTCCACCTCCGTCAAGCTTCTGTTCTGTAACTAGCGTAATCTTGTGCTCCAAGTTGGAACAGTTTTAGATAGCTAATCTGATTAGCAATTTAAGTACTACTTCTACTAGCTTGATTCTTGCGCTGTTCTCTAAATGTGTAGCTAGAAAGTATTGTCCCAAGACACCTGCCACTTGAAGTCAATTCTGTACGTAAGCTTTCCATTATGATCCACAACTTAATCTAGTTTTGGTTGAATTCCTTTTGAAATCCCAGAGTGCTAATCCTGCACATCAGACACCAGTGGCAACTAAAAATGCTACCTATAGCTTAGACTTTTAATAGTTGTACTGTGTTGTAAAATTCTGTAGACCCTGCCATGAAAAGGACCAGAGGTAAACTTTAGAAGACTTCTTCTGTAGGTACTGAAGTAGGTGCGAATTCTCCTATTTGCTGCATATTGCAAAAAATAAGTTGAACCATAAGCTGTCGATATTTTGGAGGTCCTAATCTTGGCTTTCTAAGTTCAGCTACTTTAAGTGATTGTTCTTATGCTTAAACGGACAAACCCAGTTACTGAAGCTTTCCTCTTTATAGGAAGCAAAACTGACTGACCAGTTACCCCTCATCATTGTGTGTGATCGCTTTGACTTTGTTCATGACTTGGTGCTGTACTTGTACAGAAATAATCTCCAAAAATACATTGAGATCTATGTACAGAAGGTAAGTTGCAATTGGTTCTCTGGCTTTAATGAGTCAAACTGTCAACTTTTTTGTACTGTGTGCAGCTACAGCTGTAACGTTTGTGAACAAGTATTTGGTAAACGGCATCATACTTGAGCCAGGCATCTAAGTATCTATTAGTGGCCTTAGGTAAGTTGGCCCTTATAACGATAGTCAAATCTCTTATTTGTTCTCCAGTCAAGTAGGAGCAGTAGCCTGCTAGTGCTCTTATCTTAAAGGAGGAAGATTTGGTATAATAACTACGAGGTTCTCAAGATAACTTTAACTTCCAGCATTTTAGAAAGGACTTTTTCCTTTACCCTTCCTTTAAGGGCATAACACAAATCAGCTTGCTCGGGAGGTCTTTCTTGGGGGCTGAGCATTAGTGAGCCGCTGAAACTGAGTTGTGAACCCCTGCTGACTGGAGAACTGCCTTTCAAGCTTATGCAGGACCTCAGGAGTCTAGGAGCAAGAGTAGGAAAACAAGGTCCTTTTGAACGGAGAAGCCTTCGTGTGAACTTCAAGAAGCAAGCCTTGACTGCCTATGTTGCATGACAACAGACTGACTACTTTAAATGAATCCTCTTTAGGTGAATCCAAGCCGTCTGCCTGTTGTTATTGGTGGACTGCTTGATGTGGATTGCTCTGAAGATGTGATAAAGAACCTTATCCTTGTAGTGAGAGGTCAGTTTTCGACTGATGAACTTGTTGCAGAGGTGGAGAAAAGAAACAGGTATTAAACTTTTACAAGTCTCTCAACACTGCCAAATTGGTAACTGTTAGTTCTGAAAGGTTTTCTCAGTCTTGCACTGCTCGCCCACTCAGTGCATGTCCTCATTGCATAGCTAAGCCTTGTACTGACAAATACCAAAAGCTGCCTTAGGGTTAGTAAGCAGCAAATTTACTACTTTAATCCTTGTCTGATAAGGGACCTCCACTGAGCAGCCTGCAGATAATGGCACATGATGAGCTTCATGGAATACTGTCAGGAAGTTATACCATTATAGTCTTTTACTCCATTTTGACCTGCATTCTGCTTCTCTATAAGTCTTTGATTTTTTTTTTTACAGATTCCTTCCTATACTAAAGCTGACCTCCACAGCAAAGGAACTGTGCAGTGGATAGTTACATATTCACTCAACCTCTTTAATACAAAACCTCCTTCCTTCTAGGCTGAAACTACTTCTGCCGTGGCTGGAGGCAAGAATTCACGAGGGTTGTGAGGAGCCTGCAACTCACAATGCGCTGGCCAAAATATACATTGATAGCAACAACAACCCAGAAAGATTCCTGCGTGAGAATCCTTATTACGATAGTCGTGTTGTTGGCAAGTACTGTGAGAAGAGAGACCCTCACCTAGCCTGTGTGGCTTATGAGCGTGGACAGTGCGACTTGGAACTTATTAATGTATGTACGCCAAGGAAGCTGACTCTCTCAAGTTAAATCTTAACCAAAGTATCATGGGAGATAGATGCTTCAGACTTACGACTTACAACAGCATTTAATTCCTAATAAACACTAAATGAGCTCGCTTGCAGTAGAATGTGTAGCTATTTCAATCTTCCTCTACAATTTAATGAGAAATGGTAACTTCCCTGGGCATCCTAGAATGGGAGATTAATGGAAGTCTTAAAGCCTGAGATTTCTAGCCTGCATCTCAAGTGGGTTTATATGATGTTGCGGTACAATTAGCTCATCTACTTGTAGTCTCAGGTGGCTGTGACTTCACTCTGAATAAACGTTGCCTTTCACTAGGTGTGCAACGAGAACTCTCTCTTCAAAAGCCTTTCCCGCTACTTAGTTCGCCGTAAAGACCCTGAACTATGGGCAAGCGTACTACTGGAAAGCAACCCTTACAGAAGACCACTAATTGACCAGGTATAACTGAGAAAACAATAAATGCTTGTGCTGTCCTAACTTGATTTGCTTGCGGCTAACTTACCTGACTTGTCAATGGCTTGTCTCTGCCCGTAGGTTGTACAGACTGCACTGTCAGAGACGCAGGACCCTGAGGAAGTCTCCGTTACTGTGAAGGCCTTCATGACTGCCGATCTTCCCAATGAGCTCATTGAGTTGCTGGAGAAGATTGTTCTTGACAACTCTGTGTTCAGTGAACACAGGTGTGTAATGTCAACGCTAAGTCATAGGAAGCTTGAAATTACGTACGGTATAGGTGTTAAATTGCTGTAACGTGGAATAGCAATCAAACTAACACCCTCTCCAGAGGAGAAGGTGAATCTCTTGAGACCATTACTTTGATACGTGCTCGTGTTTTTGTCTGTTTAGAAATCTGCAGAACCTCCTCATTCTTACAGCTATTAAGGCTGATCGTACCCGTGTCATGGAGTATATCAATCGCCTGGATAACTACGATGCTCCAGACATAGCAAATATAGCTATCAGTAATGAGCTCTTTGAGGAGGCATTTGCTATCTTCAGGAAGTTTGATGTCAACACATCAGCTGTACAGGTATCTTAAAACCCCGGTCTATAATAACACCTTCTGATGTGTGCATCCAGAGGCGCATGTGGACTTTGCTCTTGACTTGTGACTTCAGGACTTAAAACTAATTTAGCAAGGCAACCAAGCCTTTTCTAGACTTGTAGCTTAGTAATAAAACTACTCAATGGGATTAACATCACTTGTGTGTTGAACCCTCTAGTATGTGAGACTTTGAGCATAAAATCAGTAGTACTGCATGAGTTGCGTAGAATAGCCTCTGCTTTAGAAGCAACTGTGGATCTACTAAAGAGGGAGAACTAACATGAAGCACGTGTTGATCTCATGTAAAACTGACACTTACTGGTAGTGACTGATCATGGTAAACCTTTTCTTAGGTATTAATAGAGCATATTGGAAACCTGGATCGTGCTTATGAGTTTGCTGAACGCTGCAATGAGCCTGCTGTGTGGAGTCAGCTTGCTAAAGCACAACTTCAGAAAGGGATGGTAAAGGAAGCAATTGACTCCTATATTAAAGCAGATGATCCTTCCTCGTACATGGAAGTTGTTCAAGCGGCCAATGCCAGCGGTATGACCTATCTGAAGTTTTATCTGAATCTCTGCTTTTGGTGCTCAGCTCTCTTGTATGGTCTGTTGTTCAGATTGCATCGAATTTGGTAGAACTGTAAGCAGCAGTAATCTAGTCCTTCAAAAACTGCCCTAAACAAGAAGGGAAGTAGATATTATGTTCTTTTTGCAGATAATCGGTGGCCTTATGACTAAATTTAACTGGCTGGAGGCTTCTGCCAGAGCAGTTGCTGCTCAAGAGGTTTTTGCATGAAGTTAAATATCATCATTGACTTTGTTAGGCCCGTCATAAGAGTACCTTATTCATCTAATTTAGTGCACACTTAGTATGAAGGCTAGCCTTGATTGTTGGGGAACGTCTGCAGAAACATTAAGTAAAATTAGGCTGAGTTGGCAGTATAGCTTAAGCGTAAGTGAGCTCAGTTGTGGAAAGTAAGCATCCTGATCTTTATTCCATAGGAAACTGGGAAGAACTGGTGAAATACCTCCAGATGGCACGCAAGAAGGCCCGAGAATCATATGTGGAGACGGAATTAATCTTTGCTCTTGCTAAAACGAACCGTCTAGCAGAGCTAGAGGAGTTTATCAATGGGCCTAACAATGCACACATCCAGCAAGTGAGTGAGACCGCTTCTCAGTTTTCCTGAATCGCTACAGCAGAATCCTTAGGCTTTGCCAACCAAGGGATGTTGGGACTTCTGTCTCTTTGAATATGCCGGTTTAGGGCCTTAAAGATGCTATCAAAACGGAAATGGCTTGAACTGTACACATTTTAGGTAAGCCTGACTGAAAAGCTGCAGCAATAACTTGGTTACGCTCTCCTGTAGGTTGGCGATCGCTGTTACGATGAAAAGATGTACGAAGCAGCTAAGCTCTTGTATAACAACGTGTCCAACTTTGGCCGTTTGGCCTCAACTTTAGTTCACCTAGGTGAATACCAGGCAGCTGTAGATGGTGCTCGGAAAGCAAACAGTACTCGCACATGGAAAGAGGTAAACTTACTGCTTGAATAGGTTAAGATACTTCAAAGTGCTAACCTTTTCAGAAGGTGTTTTATAAGCTGTAATGCAATTATCAAATTTTAGGTCTGCTTTGCTTGTGTTGATGGAAAAGAGTTCCGCCTGGCCCAGATGTGTGGACTTCATATTGTAGTACATGCAGATGAATTGGAAGAGCTAATCAACTATTACCAGGTAATTAAGCTGACTCCTTTTGCGCAGTCAAAGCTAAATGTTTCTAGTGGCAACTCTGCCCAAAACTGGAAGTCTGCTTGGGGGCCAGGTTGTTTCCTAATGTGAAACTTCTCTAACTGTGTGTATCTCTTAGGATCGTGGCTACTTTGAGGAGCTCATAACTATGTTGGAAGCAGCGCTTGGACTTGAGCGAGCACATATGGGAATGTTTACAGAGCTAGCAATTCTGTACTCCAAATTCAAGCCACAGAAGATGAGGGAGCACTTGGAACTGTTCTGGTCCAGAGTCAACATACCAAAGGTGAAAGGAGGCAGACCTGTTAAGCTTGAAACTTGAAATGCATCTGTCTGAACTGTGCGCGCACGAGCTTTTGCAGTAACAACTTCTGAGGTTATGAGTAGCGCTAAAGCTTGAGCACAGATGGATACTGGTAGCCGTGTATATTAACTGGAACTTCTAATATGCCTTTTGCTTAGGTTCTGAGAGCTGCAGAACAAGCCCATCTCTGGGCTGAACTGGTGTTCTTGTACGATAAGTATGAAGAATATGATAATGCTATAATCACAATGATGAATCACCCAACTGATGCCTGGAAAGAAGGACAGTTCAAAGATATCATCACTAAGGTATTTCTTTGGGGTGAAAGGAGGTAAATTTCTTGATATGTGCGCTTCAGCTCTTCACCTTTGCTAGCAGCCAGCTTAGAATTCTTCCGGGTTCTTTGTAGTGCTGCATAATTTCCAAACGAGTCAACTACTGTGACTTCTAAAGACAACTATAAATCTTAGGTGCGTGGCTCAGTAGCACAGGAATATCCAAGGTTAGGTCCGTGTTTCATCTCTGTTCCTTTACAATCAAGCTCCTGCTCTAAACATGCATCCTTACTTTTCTGTAGGTGGCCAATGTGGAGCTATATTACAAGGCAGTTCAATTCTATTTGGAATTTAAACCTCTGTTGCTCAATGATCTGCTGATGGTATTGTCCCCTCGGCTTGACCACACTCGTGCTGTCACCTTCTTCACAAAGGTAATTGTGCCGTTGTCCAGACTAAAGGGAAGGATTGCAACTGGAAGAGTCCTGAGCTGTAGTAGTGTGTTAAAATGCCCAGCATCCCCCACCATGGGGCAGCTGAATAGCTACAAGACCTCTGTAATGAATTGTCTTGACTTAATCTGTCAACTTGCTTTCTTGAAGGTTAAACAGCTACCACTGGTTAAGCCTTACTTGCGCTCAGTTCAGAATCACAACAACAAGTCGGTGAATGAGTCCCTGAACAACCTCTTCATTATTGAAGAAGACTACCAGGTATGTCCCGTCTTGAAACGGTAAAATACTCTAACAGCAGATATCAGCTTGCATGTTGTATATGCTTATTACATGCTTCATAATAGTAGCAGCTATTCCTGAGCTTCAGATGGCTCTGCTGAGGCTTGCTTCTGAGTCAGTATTAATCTAATATTCTAGGTCTACCTGTGTAAGGTCTAGAAACGTAGGTTTTATTTAGTTTCAGGTAGATTCTACCTGCTTGTTGTTGACTTACGTTCCTGAAGTATTTGTTCTTTGCCACTTCAATCTGAACTAGGAACAACTAGCCAGTGATTAAGGGGAGAACTGCCAGGGGCTTTCTAGGAACCTTTTGGGTCATTCCTGCTGGGGATAAACTGGCTACTTTTGTTACGAGTGCAGCGTCCAACTCTTGTTGCAAACACAGTGGGTACTAAGCAAAGAAGTTAGTGGGTTGAACAGTTATGATGTCTAGCTATTCTAACGTTTGTGTAGCCAGCAGAGCAGGGATTCTTATCCTCCGCGATCACTACTGAAAAGTACCAACTGAATGCTCTAAACTCCGTGTGTGTGTGTGTGTGTGTGTTGAACACTAGCTTCCCAAAAGAACTAGATCTCTCTGCAGGACCGGCTAGAATACTTTTATCTTGCTAGGAGTAGGAACACAGAACTAAAACATACTAAAACGTTGACATCACTGAGAACGCAATTTTGTGTGTGAGGTGTGAATGACTTTGTTTACTTAACTCAGGCTCTTAGGACTTCTATAGATGCTTATGACAACTTTGACAACATTTCGCTTGCACAACGTTTGGAGAAACATGAACTGATAGAATTTCGAAGAATTGCTGCATATCTCTTCAAAGGAAACAACCGCTGGAAACAGAGTGTGGAACTCTGCAAGAAAGACAGACTGTATAAGGTAAGACCGCTTCATAGACTTGGTTTAGCATAGTTAGCCTATTTGGAGCCTTTCGAGTGACTACAGACTCTCAAATGTGGAATCCCTTGGCTTCCTAGTCAAGCTGCATCTCTTTGGATACCACTAGGTGGTGCCTGTTGCTAATCCAGGAAGCTAGTGGTGGTAGATGGAAAGATTTATTGGAAACAAGTTATGGAATGCCTCCTCTCTGCTAATGTCAGCAATGGATTGCAGCTTAGTTAAAGGCCTGATCCGTGTCGATGAATGTACTTGTGGCACCTGAGGCTAAACAGACTGTTCTGTTGTAGGATGCAATGCAGTATGCTTCAGAATCCAAAGATACTGAGTTGGCAGAAGAATTGCTGCAGTGGTTCTTGCAGGAGAACAAGAGAGAATGCTTTGGTGCTTGTCTTTTCACTTGTTATGACCTCCTAAGGCCAGATGTTGTTTTGGAAACGGCATGGAGGCACAACATCATGGACTTTGCCATGCCCTACTTTATTCAGGTCATGAAGGAATACTTGACCAAGGTAAGAGCAGGTGCTTTTCCAACACTGAAAGCTTGTGAGTCACTGTGGTGTATGCCTTGAGACTGTCTGCTTGCTACTAACATTGGTACGGGCTTTGTCAAATGTCTGTCTGTCCATGTCCACACTTATTTTCAGTCCATCTGGGGAGAGACTTCGCCCTCTAAGAGACTGAAACACTTGCAGACTCCGCCCTGTCTACCAGTTGCAGAATCCACATCAGTAGTATTTGCCTGACCATGGGCAGTGTCTTAAAATAGGATAAGCCTGAATCCTAGAACTATGCCATGTCGGTCAGAAATCCCAAATGGCAACAAGCTCCGACTAAATTCTAGACTACCTATTAAATAGCTTTATAGCTAAATTTTGAGTTAACTTGGTCTGCTGTGCACTTAACTCCAACATGTGGCTCTGATAATTAGTGTCATTAAGTATCTCTGACTCAGTTTTCACTTCAAGTCGCTTCAGGATGGGGAAGTACTTGATAACTCTGACAGACTTGAACTGAATTTTTAGAAGTTAAATATCAACTGTCATTCACAAGATTTGCCCAACTGAAGCTTTTGGTGTATCTTCCAATGAAATAGTGTAAATTCCGTAATGATCAGTACTCTTTCCATGAGAAGTTAAAACTTGATGCTTGAGTCGATGAAGACTATAGAGTGCTTGTTTTCTAGACTTGCTTGTCTGTGACTCCTAAAGACAGGACTACTCTGTAGTCCTAAAGCAATCTGCTATCCTTAAATGCTGTGTTTTGGGGGAGGTGGGAACTGTCTAAGCAATGGCATTGCTCGTCAGATACGCCTGATGTACCAAGCTAATGCTAGGCTTCTCTTGGAAGTAGTAGTATTCCTGGAGTAGGATTCTTAAAGATCTACTAAAGGATTAGGATGTAACTCTAATTTAGTTAATGAAATCAATGCAGTAAGATCTAGTATAGGAACAAGCAGAGCTGCCTTTCTGAAGCAGATACTTCTGGTGTATCTTTGTTTTTACTCTCCTGTACCTTAATTATTTCTTCCTTGACGCTTTTATTTCTACCTTTTATATGCTAAATATGGAATTTGATTTTTCTAAGCTGCACCTTCTGAATTCCTTTGCAGGTTGATGCAATAAAGGAAAAGGTGAAAGTTGGTTCTTGTTTTCCATCTTTAAGTCTGGAGGACTAAGTCTAAGGATTCTGCATGAGTTTTTTCCTTCCTATGTTTACTACACTGCTGCTACTGCTTTTTCCCCCCAAAGAAAATATCACTAAAGCATATGCAAATTGTTTAACTCTACAAGTAGCTAGAGCTGTAGGACAAAAGTAGATTCATTTGCTACTAATAAGCTAATAGATCCTTCAGGAAGGGCATACGGGTGATCAGTTGGATCACAGTCAACATAATGTTGAAAGGATATACAAGTGCTACTGTTTGACAGCCGATCTGACTGGAAGAATCTCCTGTAATAAGGAGTAGCCAAGTCTTAGACTGTTTTTTTGAATCATAAATCAATATGGCATTTGGTAGTGTAAGGACTGTGATCCAGTTTCTGATCCCTTGACCGTTACTAATGTGTGCTGACTGTAGGCAGTATAGCTACTAGCTGCTTCAGAAGAGACTCTTCCTCATTCAGGTGTCCAGTTCTTATGGTGCTGGTCTAATCCACATGGTGTTCTAGTTTACCTAGTAGCTTAAAACTTCAGCTATTAGACCAAGTCTGTGGTACTCTTCCCTATAGTAAATTTCTTGTAGTTATGCAAAAAAAAAAAAAAAAAGACTGCCTTCCAAGCTCTTCAGCTTCATTAAACGTCTCTTGCTAACTCTTTAAAAAAAATAAAGTGATGATGCTTACTGCTTTTCTGAGGCTACTCTGATACTTGCCTTTTGCTATGCAATGTTGCCCTTCCGAAGGGCAATCTCTAAGGCCTTCTGTCCATCTGTTTCTGTATAAATACCATCCCAATTCTTGTTAGAACAGAGATCAGCCCTAGTGTAAGGTTTCCATTAATGTGGTTGAGCAAAGGGCAAACAAACTGATAAATGGCTTCAAGATGGACTAAATACAAACTGCCTCTTGGTGACAAGATGTCTGTAAATACACCACTGGAACTCAAGGCTAACCTGATTAAAATGCGTAGTGTAAGGTCCTTCAGCAGCTAGTAAGTGAGGCAGTAAGTGTGTGTGAAAAAAGGTAATTGAACTGCAGTGTTTGCATAAACTACGCATGTGTAGCAGTCATTGCAATTACATCCCACTATTCCTTAAGCTATGAGGCATTGCTGTGGGCTGCGTGTGGTTTTTTGGGGGAGGGGAGCCTGTATGGCAGTCATCTTCAGACTTCACTCTTGCTTCAGTACTTTTGCCTCTTTTTCATGCACACATAACACAATAACATTGAATGCATGTTACTTTTCCTCTGCAGCTTATTGCAGTCCCTGTGGAAAAGCCTTTAAAACAATCTCATTACAAGCGCGTAGGGTACTGAACCTGGCGTAAGAACCATCCTGCAGGCTGGCTACAGTAACAAGCTCAAGTTTTTAAATATTCATGTAACTCTGAGGGGGAGGCATCAAAACTGGGTCAGAAATGCATTAAATGTATTAAGTGTCCTAGGCTGGAGGCTCTCCAGGTGTGTGTAAACAAAACGCCTTTGCTTAGTAGCAGACTCTGCGTGTTCTCCTTGGAGCTGCATCTCTAAACTTGTGCTTCAGCGTTCGGTGTGTTATTTGAGCTAAAGTGCCGTTCTCAGCACAGCGTCCAGAAGCGAGTCTAAAGCGCTGGCATAGAGTCTTACGGGCTTTGACAGCAGCAAGCCAGATACTGGTGTGAGGCAGCTCAAAGGCTTGCCCTGGAAGACCAGTGGATGAATGAACTCCTAAAGCTCAGGACTTGTGCCACTTCCTGGATTCGTTGCCTCTCTTTGAGGTTACGAATTAACAGGTGTATGGAACACAATGACTTAACTTTCAGCTAGATGAAGGAAAACCGTTAGCAAATATCTGCAGGCAGTGCTAATGTAGCATAGTTAGACTGAAAACTGTTCAACTCGTGGTTGTTGGTATAGCTGAATAAGTGATGCTGACCCTGTGTAAGTACAGGAAATCTGTCTTCAAACTCACTTTATAAAGGGCACAAATGACATCAAAGACTAATTTGGTTTGTGAGTTGTTTTACTGTTTTAAAAAGGTAATTGGCGTGATTGTCTCTGCCTCTACACTAAACCTTATCTCCCAGGTAAAATATCAATACCCAATTTTTGTGATTTTAGTTTCAGGGCCTGTCTCAGACTGTAGAAATGCCGAGTTTCCGTGGATCTGTTTTAGTGATGATACTACACTACAGAACAAGTTTCTTCTCTTGCCTTTCTGTAGGGGTGGGCTAACAAAGTAAAACTGTATTTGCTGTGCAGCAGAGTGAAGATGGTTAGTCTTGTCCTGTTACTGTGTATTCGACTTAAAACAAGTTGAGTTTTTGTGGGTTTAGGCCGACTGCCACACAGTTCTAGAGTGGGGGCGGGGGGGGGGGAACAAGTCTTATACACATGCATTCTCTGCATTTGAACTTAAATTGCATGAGTGAATGGGTTTGGAAAGTGAAATCTTGAGGCTCAAGTGACATGTCAGATGCTATTGCAGTCTGCTGTGTACAAATACCAACTTCAGATTATGCTGCCTCAATGTTTTATTCAAGGAAACTGGACACTTATTTTGGGAATTGCTCCAAAACCAAAGGTCTCCAACTGACATTGAAGTCAGCTGGAATCTAAGTTCATGTCTTAAAGCTGTTAGTTTGAAGCAGTTGGAGCAACAGTGATTTTTTTGTTGAACTAATGAGCTAACTGATGTCAAAGTAGCTCTAGTCCAGCATGGCACCTTCAAAAAAAACTTCAGTCTGGAGCGAACTTTCAAAGATGTTCCACAAATCCCTCAATTAGGGATTTATTTTCAGGAAATGGACAATTTTTGACTGCACCAGTATCAACATTGCTACTTGAATTGATCTTATCTTGTAAATGATCTCCTTTTTCTTTATGGGTGTTAACATACCACTAAGGCTTTTCCACTTCTTCTGCCCTGAATAAGTTTTTTTTTTTTGTTTGTTTGTTTGTTTTTAAGAGGAGTTGTTTTAACTGTTGCTCTTACTTCCAGGTGGATAAACTGGATGCATCGGAGTCTTTGAGAAAGGAAGAGGAGCAAGCTACAGAAACACAACCTATTGTTTATGGTACTATCTTAGTTCATGAGTTGTCAGAAACACATTTAGCTTATATGGGAAGCGTTGGTTTACACGCTTTTGCCCAAGGAAGTCCCCTGGCAATGGGAACTATCTTCACGTGAAACTAAGTAAAGCACAACGATAAGTAATCACATCTACGCTGTCTCCAAAGCAAAAGTCTCATAGATGACGGCTGTCTGTGTATTTAATATAGTTAATATGCTTGAACTGCAATTATAAGGCTGAAAGAGCTAGTCTGGCTACCATGTCTTAGCCTAACATGCTATGCAAACTACTTGGACTGTTTTATGGAAGTATCTTAACTAGCTGAAAATCTGATATTTGCCAAAGACTTAAATCTCCAGAATGAACCTATTCCATTGTAGCAAATGTGGCTTATGAGAATGCTTTAGAATGCGTTTCTGCGCTTTAGGGCTGGAGTCAGTCTGCATAAGGCACGCTGTAACACAGGACTCTGGCCTTAAACTAGGCTGAGTCCCTCACCTAATTGGAATAGTAAATGCTAATCAAAAACTAAACTGATTCGGGGACTGAGCAAGCTCGATGCCTGAGGAGAAGGAAGCTTTTTCCTTCTTTCTCCTCCCCAATAGCCTAAGAAATTAAACTACTTGCCCCTAGCGTAAAGAATCTGTCACTGTCCACATACTTCATAGCATGCTATCTGAAGCCCTACATTTTGCCTTTGAGGTCTTCTCTTCTGGGAAATACTCATTCTGGCTGCTAAGGTCTCTAAGCCAGGTCAGAAGGGAGTAATTGTCGAATGTACAAATGCTAATAGAGAAGCTGTAGTTCTGCTGACTGAACTCTTGGTACCTAAGAATACAGATGCAACTGTTCTGTCTTCCAGGTCAGCCACAACTAATGTTGACAGCAGGACCCAGTGTTGCAGTCCCTCCACAAGCACCTTTTGGCTATGGCTACACAGCACCTCCCTATGGGCAACCTCAGCCTGGTTTTGGGTACAGCATGTAAGGTGCAGCGCAAGTCAGTCTGGAGCTAGCATATTTTCTTACTGAAACTCCACCGTCCCTCCCCGCTTTAACTCATAACAGGGAAAAGCAAGAGTTCTGCCTCGTGTTCTTGTAACCTTTATTTCATGAAGGACTGTTTTTTCTAGCGCAAACTATTTGAATCACTTATGTTAAATCTCTTTCACATTCCATGTCATTTAGACTTTACTTTAAAAGGGGAATAGTTTAAACAACTTTGTTCAAGTGGGCTTTTGCAGGACTGCTTATTACCATTAAGTCTATTGTGAAGATTCTGATTTGCACTCTATAGTGTTAAACTCTAATATTGAATCTTAAGTTCATTGTATGTGAGCAGCTTACAGTACGTACTGTCTATTCTAAATGCATTTAAGTCTCACTGTATATTCGGAGAAAGCTAAAGCGAAGATACTTGTATTTGACCTTGCAAGACTGCTGACAAGAGACAACACTAATCAGCATATCCTTCCCTGGTTGGATTGCATAGCTCTAAAAATTTAAAAGTGCGTACAGACAACCTTGCCTGACTTCAAATGAGCAAAGTTTTTCCTTAACCTATGCAGGTTTCTCCAGTTATGCATATAGAAAATGCTAGTGTCTTTTTGCTCACTCCATATGTAACAGATGACCTTATGTTGTGCTGTATCCTGTGCTTTTGTGGGACATTCCATTCAGGAACAGAGCACCATGATTCCAATCTGTGTATTTACTAACCCTGCCCTGAGGTTTGTGTATGTTGGATATTGTGGTGTTTTAGATCACTGTTTTGAGTGTACAGAAGAGAGAATTCAAGCATATTGCTGTTCAGTTTTGTTTGTGCAATTTGAAATTACGCAATTTAAAAATAAATTACTGGACTGTGGACATGCTGCATAGTGGTAGCTTTACTTTTCTGTCTTGAAAAAGAACCTTCCAACTCCAACCAAGTATTACAGTGCTAGAAGTAGGAGGCATCCAAGTGCATACCTTCAAGGGGATAAGGGGCTGTTAGAATAGCAGCAATGGAGAGGACCAGTAACGGTGTCTTGCACTGAGGGGACGATTCAAGGAAAATATGTAATGCTTTTTCTAGAGAAAGATTATGCCAGACAGGAGAAAATAGCACTTTTCAATGGTTGGCTGCAGTGTAGTCAACTACTGCATCTGTGACCGGATGATATATTAGGATGGTGGTAGGGTGTGTCAGTTAAATTGAGATCATGTTCTAGGTGTGTAAGTTGCCTTAAAATATATTTAGCTTCAAATAAAATTGACTTAAATGTTTGTCCATGGATACTGTCATATTTGAGTGTAACAAATATTACAGGACTGTCCATACTGGTAATGGTTCCAGCCTTCTTAGCCAGGAGCCATCAGCCATCTTCAATGACAGGTTCCAGCTTTGCAGGCAAATCCCCTTTCTGCTTGCTCATGGGGGCTCCACGCTTGTTTTACGTGATCCTGGCGGTGGTGGCTGCAGGCATCTAACATGGCAGAACATGTAGGGGGCCTAACGTGCCACTGGATAGATCTAGTGCTGCTTTTCCTAAATGAGCTGCACTACCTAGAGTTGGAGTAGGAAGCACCAAATGTTCTCCGAGTCTTTGTGCTTAGTGGTTTTGGATCTCCCTGTAGCTGACAGGGAAGAGGGCCAGGTATGATCTTAACTGATCAAGAGTTTTGCAGATGGTGGCCCTCCTTGAGGAAGGCAGGTGACTTCTGACCTGTGGCAGGGGCACCAAGGGCTATTTTTCTTTCCGCTCTAAACAGGAGGCCAAATGACCGTGCCCTTCTACCTGGGATGAGCTAACTGCAAGATACTAGTACTGCTTCCCCCTCCCTTAATCTTCATGGAGACTCTGGTCATTAATTCAATTGCAAGTTAAATTTTTTTTTCTTTTTTCCCCAGGAGTGAGCTAGAGCAAAAGCTTGCAGGGAGTAGTGTCAGTCTTCATAAAAATCTTAAGTCTGAATAAGAGGTGTAACGTACAAATTCCCTCTCTACTCTTTGTATGTAAAACACTGGCATTTCAGCATTCCCCCAGTGTTCAGTCTGGGTTTGTGAATTTGGCGGACAAACCTTTCAGGCAATTCTTAGTACAGTTGCATTCCCATGAACTATGTTGTAAGAGAGGACAAAAGGAAGATTTGTCTGAGAGGCTGTAAAATGAGCGAGTTCAACAGCAGAATTCTTTAAAATTCTTCTTTAACTTTTTTGTTAAACTGTTACCAATAGAAACCCCCATCCAATTAGACAGGTCTAACTTGCCTTTTACAGTATCAGAGCTAAAATGGAGCTACAAGAGTAGCATCTACCCATCAGAAAACAAGACACTAAACACCACTGACTGTACATCAGGGTGAGCTGAACTCTGTCCAGTAACTTCTATATGTGAGTGTTTCCTTAAACCTTCCTTAGACCAAAGTCAAACAGGATGCAAGTTGGTTCCTACATGTCAAGCTGCTTCATATGTATGGGCAACTTCCTTATACCCTTATCTAAATGGGAACATTGATTGACCTGCTTGCAAATTTCTGCAAATAAAGTAGCTGCCTGAACACATCCAGAAGGAAGCACGGCTTGCACCTTCCCTCCAGAATTGTTTACTTGTTCCTAACCACGGGACTATAACTCTAGTTAAACTTGTTCAGTCTCTTACTGGTTACATGCTATTGCATCAGTTACCATATTAACAACTGTTTGTGTAGGCAGTAAGTTAGCTCCATCTATCCCCCTTTGTATTGGCACAATTCTTAACTGCTTTAGCAGCTAACCTAGCAGGTTAAAGAATGCATTAAAAAAAAAAAAAAACCCTCATGGAAGGTTGGGGGGAGCCTATCAATATAGCTCATGAGAAAGTCACCTGCACTTCCCTAATATTTCTATTTGGCCAGCAAAGCAGACAGTGTAAGATCTTTAATCATTTACACAATACAAAAAATAATAGGTTCCTTTTTAGTACAGGTAGTAACATCCTGCCAGTTCTACTCTTCTCAACTTGAGGCCTAGCATTTTCTTTCCCACTTTAGAAAGCAATATTGAAGATAAAGAAACTTATGAATGGCATTAATATTAAACTTTGTGAACTTGCATCTTATAACAAGTGGCTTTACTCAAAGGGTGTACCTTACTTATACTGAGAGAGCATCTGGAGAAAGAAAACCTGCAAACTTGGATTTTATTCTTTTGGTATTGTTGTATACTGTTACATTCACATTTCTTTGGTCCCTAGTTTAGAAGAGTTTCAGATGACCAGAAACTTTATCTATTATATCAGCTGGTCCTGGTCCGATACCAAGGACAGTTCTGGAACCTGGTGCTATTTGAGTACGGCCTGCATCTTGTATTAAACTCACTGTCAGTCCTAGCTGTTTAGCATCAGCAAGGAGCTGGATGAGAGTCTCTTCATCAGGAGCCTTGAGCACCACCTTAGGTTGTCCGCAGTACTCCCACTGTTTAAGGAGTTCAGGATTTCTTCTTTGAACTTGCTTGTAGGCAGAAACAGCAGCATGAGAACACTGCGCAGCTACTTTACCCTTTCCCATCTTCAAATCGTTACGGACAATCAGCACCATCTTGAACTCCCCAGACTCTCCCATGATGTTAGCTTCACTCCCCAGCTCATTTGGGGCTGCGGTCACCCTGGCTTTGGGCTGTTTTAGAAGTCTCCCGCGAATGCCCCATCCCAGGCATACTCCACATGCAACTCCAGCAATGACACTGAAGAGACCAGGCTTGGAAAGATAATCCATAGTGATGGATTTTGGAGACTGCTAGGGGAGTGGGGGGAGACAGAATTTATACTCTAGAGTTTTTCAGCTTCTGAAAGTGAGATTCTGAGGTCTGAAGTTCCAGGAGTACCTGGTTATTTATAAACAAACAAAAATTGTTAAGAAAAAGAAAGAGCTATTCCAGTTTCATGCATTGAGAAAGGATGCTCAGACACATCTTTGGTGTCTGAGGCCTTTTCCACCTTTCATGCTGACAGATTTAATTTCTACCCACAAAAATGCCACTGGTGGTGATGCATCATCCTACCAGCGATGCTCCTACTTAGGAATTTCAAGTAGAAGAAAATCAACCAACCAACCCACCCACCCACCCCACGGTTTACTTGAAAGCAACGCCCAGACAAACGAGAGAAGCAGTAGAGCAGATTTTTAGTCAATGCCCCAAATTAGCGCTCGTGTCAGTGACGCGGCCCCCGCGCCATCCCCGAGCCCGGCTGAGCGGGGCCGCCCTCCGCCCCGGCCGCTAGGGAGCCGCCAAGCCCTCCCGGGGCCTTGGGGAGCCGCTGAGGCCCCCCGTCCCCCTCCGGGGCCCCGTCGAGACCCCCCCCCCCGGGCCCCGGGGAGCCGCCGCCCCCCTCACCTGGGCTCGCGCCCCTCAGGCCGCCGCTGCCCCGCGAGCGCCACTCTGCCCGGCATCCGTCGCCCAGAGATGACGTCATCCACCACGTGCCCACCAGGAGCGGGAAAAGGGAGCGGGACGGGAAGTGACGTCGGCCGGTAGGCGGGAGGAGGGGGCGGGTTTGCTCCGCCTTCACTTCCGGGTTGGGCCGGGCCCAGCGGGAGCAGCCGGAGCAGAGCGCGGTGAGTGTGGCGCTGCGGGGCCGGGCCGGGCCGTGCGGGGGCCTCTCTGGCGGGCGGGGAGAGGCCGCGCCAGCCGCCCCCTCAGCGGGCCCCGCCCGTTCTCTCCGTCCCGTTCCCCCTCCCGCCCCAGCCCCCTCAGGGCCGCCTCAGCCGGGGGTCGCGTAGCGCCCCCCCCGTCTCCATGGTGACGGCGGCGGAGGGCCGCCGCTGCGTTGCTCCCGGTTCATCTCCCGCCTCCCCCCTCCCTCCCCCCCCCCGGGAGCCTCGGTTTGCTCGGGACGCTGCGAGTCGGATTGGGCAAAACCCTGGAAACCGTGCGAGAGGAAACTGCCCCGTGCTGGCCCCGCGGCTGATGACACAGGGAGAAACCGGCCCCGCTCGCTGCGGCGGTCCGGTGCCTGCGGCCGCTGCCCGCTTCCCCGGTGGAGACGCGTCCCGCTCTCCTCGCCGGTCGCTAGCTGCGTCCTCGGCGTCACGCCTCTTACCCTTCTTCCGACCGGCCAGCTGTCCGTGGCTCGTCTTATGGGCTTGGGTGGTGAGGCCCCGATCCATGAAGATACTGGGTGCCTTGTTTCTGTCGATGGAAATAAAACGTCTCGGTTCGTTTGCGTATCTTGTTCTTAATTTTCTGGCTGGTGTTGTTTAGTGGCTACAGCAGGCAGTGAAGCAATGAGACTCCTGTCTTGTTCCGGTTTTGCTACTTGGACGTTTGATAAGTCGTTTCAGTCGGTTGAAGGAAGGGATATGAAATTGTTTGACAGTGACAGTTTGTCTGTAAAGTACTGTGAATGCAGGTCATCCGCTTGGAAGTGCGTGTGCGAATCTTCAGGGTTCTCTCCTGTCCTTGTTTTCTCTCCTGCATGCGATTATGCTTACGAACGAGTGGTTATCGTGGTTTAGTTAACGTTAATTATATGGGTTGTGCACTTTGAGATGGGAGGGGGTGTGACATTACTCTCTTATACCTTGAAGCACACAAATTTTGTTTGAGCTGTGGCTTTTGGTCCTGTTTTACTGTTAGGACTTCTGCTCACCTGAGGTTGTTTAACTCCACTTCTTGCCAAATAGCCTGCTGGGGTTCTGCCGCTGTGTGGCATCTTATGTTATTATAGTATAGGAAATATAAAGTTTTTAATGCGTTAGTTTACCCTTTTAAAGGGGCTACGGGGCTATGTAACGTCACTCCTCTTTCTTTCCGTCCGCTTTTTCTGCAGCATGGGGGTGAACCCTTCTGTTCCTTACTAGTCGTAAGTGACAGTTGCAATGATTGCTTCATCTCATGTTTTTAGATGAACTTGAAAAAACGTGTTTCCATTTATGCAACCAGAGATGAGCACCACTTATTAATTTGAGCTAAGCTTCTTGCCCTACTTAGCAACTGAAGTCAATGGTACTTGTAATTTTTGTGGGAAGGGCTAGGAGAGGGCTTTCTAGCTTTTAAGTGGGAGGCAGCACTGAGAAAGGTGAATATACTGGAAGCAAGCATTGGCTTAAAGCTGAAATGATTGCACTATTTCCACTTTAAAGCTTTTTTTCCCCTGTGGTTGTAGGCTATATCTTCTGAATCTATCATAACTATTTCTGATTACATCTTGTGGATGCCTCTCACTAGAATGTTCTGTGTAATTAATGTGTATTTAAAGATCTGCTCTCGTTTCTTAATGATTATCGGATTATCGGGGGAAAAATGTATTGTCAGCTGCTCTTTTTGTTTGTTTTTTTTGTTTGTTTTTTAAACGAATATATTGGTGTGTGGTGGAACCTTAGTATCCTATTCCTAATCAACAGATGTGTTTTGGGTTGTTTTCCACTTCAGAATAGACAGCGTTCTTGGAGAGCACTGCCATTTGATTTTGTTTAAACCCTCAATAACTTGTCTGTCACTAACGGTTCATAAGTTTCTTCTCTCTCCACCAGGAATGTAAGCGCACTTTTTTCTCCTGTCATTGGGAGTCAAAGATTTTTGAATTGGCCTCTTGTTCTCATCTTGACAGGCTTCTGGTGTATAGTAGGACTGGGCCAGTCTTTTTCTGGTATAATTACTACAGAAAACAAATTATTATCTGCAAGTTAGACCTTTAACTTCTGTTACCAGTGGAGAAATGTTAGCTGCCTGGACTTTGCTATTCTGCCAGAACAAAGGGCACAGCCTTGAAGCTCTTGCAACACTTAGCTTTTTGTATTGCTGTAGCAGGTCAGAATTGCAGTCCTGGGGCAGTACCTTACTGGTTTGATATTGCACTGACTAGATGGACCCAGAAGACAATAAGATGTTGTTTGTGAGGCGGGCAATTGTTTAGCATATTTCCAACTTCTTGAAAGAATATTCTTTCAACCTGCGAGACTCTAACTTTGCCTGTGTGATCCCCTTCGTAGGGACAGAGTATTTGCATAGAACGGCTAAGGTGGCTCCATGCCTTCTTAGTGTAACCTGAATTGGTTGAACTTAGAGACTGGTAACGTCTCTGAGGAAGAGAGTAAAAGTCTCAAGTGGCAGCAGGAGAATGTTTCGGCTCCTGTTTTCTGTGGGGTCTGTTGGCGCTTCTGTTCATTCCCTTTCATTTACGCTGTACCTCAGAAGTAGCTCATCTTATGGAAATAGCGCTCTGGCTTTAACGACTGAGCAGGCTCAAGCATCTTCTTTCAGGGGAAACCTTCTGCCACCATTTAGAAAGATAGGATAGAGCCTAAGTTCTCGCCAAATCTGCGTTTTCTGCCAGCTGCTGGAGGAGCCCAAGATGGGGATCCTTAAGGCTGTGGTTATACTCTTACTTTTGCTAACTCTTGGCTTGTTTCTAGTTAGATTTTACCTAGCTTTTTCTGGGCAGTATGTATTGTCATCCTGCAACAATTCCTGTGGCGTTTCTTGCCTCTGTGTCCTTTGGAAGTGCCAGGAAGCTGATGGTGGTGAGCTTGACTGCCACCTTCTGCATGCATAATGCAGCCTGAGGGCTCTAGGCCAAACACTAATCTTGGCAGGTAGCATGTGCATGAACTGCTGTATAGCTGTCTGAAACTGGGGATGCGAAAGATACCGCGTCTCTTTAGTCACCTGAATGTTGTGTTCTTTTTTCCTGTGCTGTGGTGCACCTCTCTCCAAAGCCCTTCTCTCTGCTCATATCGGTGTTTCCTAGTCATCAGTCTTGGTGAGAGGGCTTTTTGGACATATGTGACATGTCTTCACCGTGAGGTACCTTATACACAGCACTGATCAGTGCTGTGTATAAGTACTTGTCACTGAATCCCTGTTTGAGAGAGGGCGTGAAGTACAGAAGGAGCTTGTTGTAATGCTGTCTAATTTAAAATATGTCTGGATATAGTTGCGTTGAAGTTAGCATAGCAGCACAGAAGTAACACTGAGGACGTCTCCTCAGGTCACCTTCTCAAAAGCATGTGTCACCCTCTGGGGCAATCTCGGAGTGGGTTTCTTAGCAGCCTGCTGAGTGTTATCGCAGTCAGCAGAGGAGCAGTTTTGTTCTGTGATCTGCATCCCAGGCTGTTGCAAAACTGATCTGTGAGCTGCATTGTGGCGTGTCACAGTGTTCATATTCCCAGTTATTTTAATTTCCTGTATTTTAGTTAAACCTTTTTCTTTTGTGGTGATCTCTTGCTGAAACTTCCAAAGGCCTGCACGCCCTGAATTTTGTCTTCCCTATCATCTTCCATACGTTTTCATCCATACGTTAGGTACTGACTCTCTCTCCTATCATACACCTGATTCTAGTGCTGGAGGGCCAACCATCAATGTTCGTGTGTCACCAGAGAGAATCCACTGGAGAGAACGGTTTGATATATATGGCTTTAATGGCAGGATTAGAATTTTTAATAACCTCAAAAGAAAAATGCACAACTTCCCTGAAGCTAATGTGACAACAACATTAAATTATTCTTTCCTAAAGGGCGTCCAAAGTCTTTTTGGAAAAACAGAGATTTTTAACTCTAAATTGTAAGATGACTTTTTTTGAAGCTATTGATAGCCTAGCTATCTGGCTAGGATTTGGAAAATAGGTCTGGTGTACAGAGGCATAACCCACAAAATGAAGCCTGTGGTCTTTAACTAAATTACTTGCCCTTTCCTTTGAGGGATTAAACTATTTTAGTTAGAAAAACATTTTTAGCATGGGAATAAGTGTGCTCGTGTCAAAGTTACCCATTATAGATAAAACTGTGGAGATTTTGACCATCTTTCAGATGTGTCCTAATTTGTTTTAATTGAATGCCTCCCATGAGTGTTAAAGAACTGGAAAAAAAATCAAGCAGTTACTTTTTATATTTTCTGTGGCTTTTAGGAAAGTTACTAACCTTCAAGTTAGGGACTTTTGTCAATTTTGTGTCATGTGATGAATGGTATTATCTTACTCCATAGGGACAGGAGGTTTGGAAGAGCAGTCACTTTGGTCTTGAATGTCTACAGAGCTGAGGATATAGTTGTCTGTTCCATTGGCTTCAAATACAGAAGAAGTAGCGAAGAGCGAAAAATAGCTGTACGGAGCTGACGGGGTATGTAATGTTTCACTTCAAGACTGATCTTATCCTTTACCTAAACGTGTTCGTGTACAGGCGATCTTTGACTTTTGAAGGAAAGTGCTCTCAAAACTCTTACTCTGCCAAGAAACTGTTAACTCATTCCCTGTGGAAATTGTTGCCTCTGTAGGGTATTTGATATCCGTAACAAAACCGTATCACAGATGTGTAAAGCTCTCTAGTTTAGTGCTGTCACTTATACACCTGTGAAAGCCTGATTTTTACTCTTTTGCCGTCTTTATTGTAAACGAAGAACAGTGATGGACAGGGAAAGGAAGGAATGGCGCTATCGGAAAAGTTGAGGAGAAGGAAGCAGCAGGATCTGGACAGGGTTGGGGCATGTGGGTTAGAACGTGAGAAGTGGCAAAAGACCAAAAATGCTGTGTTGGTAAGGCATCTGGGAGATAACACCAACGAAATGGGCTAAGCTGTAAGTCTGCCCAGCTCTTGGTTCAACTAGCTGTGTGATTTTTTTTTTTAGAGCTGGGAGTCTAGGTTCCAGGGGTTGTTGGGGGTAAGAAGTGATGAGAATCAGCAATTCTAACAATGTCTGGGAAAGCAGTGAGTTCCTTAAAGTAGTTTAACAGCTTCCAGCCCAATGGAAAAGACTCCTCAAAAAATCCTTAGCGTGAAACGTGCCCACACTCTGCTCCCTTGGTAAGAGTGCAAACACGCAACTGCATTGTCTGAAAGCTGGTTCTTTTTAGGTAAGTGCCAACACCAGGTGCATCAGCAGCTTGCCCAGAACCTCAGAAAGGAAAGACTCTTAATCCTCTTCCCTGACTATAGACTGCAGTAATTGCAGTGCTGAATTTTGTTGTGTTCTGGTGCTCTAATAGCTTGTTATAGTTTCACTTACACTGTGAGGTGCCAGCCGCAGTTATGATAGGCCTTTTTGTTGTCTGATTTACATTTTGACTAGCAATAATTGTCTCTTTATACTTAATGCTGTGGATCGCGCTAATCTGAATAGTGTTTTGTGAGCTGTTTGTTCAGCCTTACAAAGAAGTTCTTGTGTGAGCACAGCTCTAACGAGTGATCTAAGCGACTCTGATATGAAAAATAACAAAAGTTGTTTTCCTCGTTCTTTTATTGTAGATAGTTTGTTTGCTGGTAACTACGCTGTGTTGGGCAAATTTCTTTTTAGGTATGGACTGCCTGTCTCTTTCCATGCTTGTAAGAAGTGTGGGTCTGTTTAGCAACTGGGATTCGGTTTCCTCTGGTGACCTCTCTCAGACTTTGAGTAGAGTTGAGAAAGTGGATTCAGCTAACCAAGGATAGCTGTCCATTTTGGGTCAGTCTCCTGCTCCAGTAACTTATTAATCTCTGCAGGGAGACGTTGGTACAGGACTGGTGATTCTGATAGGCCTCAAACAGGTCAACAGGGCAGAAAGCTAAGCTTGTTGGATGCGCATCCTCCCATTTCTTACACTAAGATGCTTATAGTCTAATCGGACTTTGATAAACAAAGAAGTCCTTTCTGAAACCAGTAAGGAGTCAATTTCTGAATTGCGGCCCTTTCAGACTTGCCCTCCGAGTCCTGAATCTCCATGTCAACCATGCTCTTAAATATGAGTGTGCAGAGCTTTTCTGCAGTGTGGATAAACTTTGGGACCTTCTTGAAAAGTATTCACCCCATACTAGTGTGCAAGGAGATTATTTATCTGATTTCCTGTAAACATTGGCTTGTGTACTTGAGGTAGCGTTATGCAAAGCTAATCCCAGATTAGTGCCTTTCCAAGCAGGCAGGGTAAAACTGGCTGAGTTAGGGGGGCTTACAGAAGCTGTAATATATATTTAACGATGCACCTGGGATCCTTGGAGACTAAATATCTTACTAGTACATAAAAATCATCAGTGGACTGAAGTGGAGTTCAGTTCATGTAGAAGGGAGTGTTGCTCACAGCCTGGATTTTAGCATCAAACCTGGAGAGCGGTTTGTGTTGCAGTAAATTTACTTTCTTGAAAAGTAGTTAAGCTGAATGCAAAGGCCAAACCATTGGACGCATCTCTTTTGAGGGCTGAATTTGCAAAAGGATGAACTTAAAAATGCAGGACCTGTGGCTTCCACCTAAGCTTTTTTAAATGGATGTTTATAATACTTAAGCCTATAAAATGTGGCTGAAGTTCCCTAAGCTAGGACTTTTTTTTTAGTTTGGCTATGCGCAGAACAGCTCTGATGGCTTTTGCTTTCTAAGAAAAGGGGATCTTTCTGTAAGCATCAGGCTTTCCCACTGTGGATATCCAATTTAAATATTTCCTTTTGCAACTTGAGCTTTGCATATGTAAATATGAGTGTGCAATTTTATATATGTTTGTAGATATATGTTGTGTATGTATATGCACACATATGTGTGGATATGTATATAAATCATATATAACCACTAAGTGCAGTTACTAGAAACAAAATACCGCACCATCTTCAGTGACTTACTGCCCAGATGAAATTAAGAGATGGTTAAACATCTGATCCTTGTATCACTGTAGCAACTGGCCTGTTATCCTCAACTAAGCTCTAGCGTAACTCCACCGACTTCTAGGGTGGCAAGCTGAAATAAAACTGATCTGAGAGGAGGAGGAGGTTCACAGCTCCTCTGGTGTATGACCAGCAGTTTGGATCAAGCCCTTGATAGCGGGTGAGCAGAATGATGCTGCCGAGCTGCTACTGTAGCAGGTCAGTCCTCTGTTATCCTTTGGTTGATTATGGAGCCTTTCAGCATTTTTCAGAAGCAAACTTTTGCAAGACCGTTTTACGGTTTCCTGTTGGTGTTGGTCTTTTGGGGCCACAAATTCAGTTTCACTGAACAAAAATTGTAACATGCAAGAGATTAGTTTCTGCTAGTTTGTTTAACTAGCTATAGTTATATTTGTGTTCATTTAATTTCAGGAAAAAGCTATTGGAGGAAGGACTCCTTCCTGAGACCTTGATGCCTTTTGACTATTGGGTTTTAGGTAAAAACCCTTTTAATAATCACGTTCTAGCTAGCAATTTTATCTGTATCACAGGTAATGCACAAGGACTGTACCTACACTGCAGTGTTGCTTCTTGCAGCGTTTTTTGTCTCTCACTTCCTTTGCTTAGAGTTCATTTCTTCTCTCTGCATACAATTTTTTATGTTTAGAAGAACATCTGTCTAAAACTGAATTGTGAAACCCAGTAAATATGAAACAAATACAGTACCCAACATCTTCTAATGATTTAAAAAAAAAAAAAAAAGACAAAGCGATTGTGGCCTGAGTCAAAGGGAAGATCTCACTCCTGTTTACCAAGCGTGAGTTACTGCTCAGCTCTTAAGCCGTATTTATAACATAAAGCAAAGGGGAAATGTTTTTGCCTTAAAACTTTAATTTCCTCAACTGAATGGGATAGGTTATATAAACCTATCATTTTAATATTGCACTACTTTCCTTTCCAACGTAAGAAGCCTAACAAAAACTATAAATCACATTTTGCTTACAACGAGAAATGTAAGGCAAATAAGATGTCTTATTTTTGTGGGACTCTTCTTCCAAAATAAAATCCAGAAACTATTTTGATTCAAGAGGAGACTTTTAAAGCAAGGAGTCTGACTGGCTACTTTCTCTGTGTTTGATTGCATAAGAATTGTCAACTGTTCAGGGTTTCTTTTTAAGGGGGGGCGGGGGGGCTCGGTCTTGCAACGTTCTGTTTTAAGCTGCCCTCCCACTTTGTTGCCTTTACTCTCCTGAAAAAGGAGAACTACATTTCTTGGGCTTTTTAAGGCTGAAAAGATGTCAGTACGGAGAAGCTAGCAGAGAGAATGTATACTTTTCAAATAGCTTTCCATCAGACAACTGACAAGCTTTCCTTTTCTGGTTTAGAGATGTTAGACTGAACAAAATGAGATGCAATTCTGTCTTAGTTACTATACTGAGGGTTTTATTTATTTATTTTTTTTTAAGTTGTGAGGTTTTTGATATCTTCTTGCACACTATCTGGAGGTTAGGTGCCAGAATAGATGCTTTTTAGTATGAGAATAGCTTCAGTTAGAATTTTAGGGTTAGTGTAGATCTCTTGTATTTGATCTTCATACTTGGCTTTGCATCTTTCACTGCAGAGCCAGTTGAGAACATACTGCAACAGGTAGCTGCAGGGGCATCTGTAGCTGCTGCCTGTGCTATGCTTCAGTTTTGGACAATTTCTGACTACTATACAAATTCTGGCAGAAGTAGCAAATCTTAAGATTCTCTTTCAGGATTGAACTGAAGCCTGTATGAAGCTCTACTGCTTCTTCAGCCCAAACAGTGGGCTGATTAATAGGAGGGATTGTTTAACAAGCTTTCCCTCTGTTGTTAAAAGTGAGGGAGTCTTTTCATTTAAGTGAAAAAATTAGGTTTTTGTAGGTGGAAATGTTTTAAACTCTGTCATTGTGGGAATTAAATCACTTTCTCCTTTTTAATGCTGTAATGCAGGATTACTGTGATTTGGATTTGGAGAGCTGCTGGATGTTTGCCTGTATCCTTGGAGTGTAGAGTAAATGGAGTCTTGATAACCAGGGATGGAGACGTTATGCTTTTTGTTTTTGTTCTCCTGTTAGATTCTTTTACGATTGATCTATGAAATGGCAGAAAATGGAACAGACTGTGACCAGAGACGCATAGGAATGATCAAAGAACAGCACAATGGAAACTTCACAGGTAGGTGGGAAATCACGTAGTGTTCTCAGCTAGCTAACTTGGTGTGTACAGTGGCCAGCACAATACTCAAAAAAGATTTTTCTCTTGGTGCAGCTTATTCCTGAGTAATGTAAAGGGAGAAACTGTATCAATCTTAAACTTTAATCATCTATAAATCTGAAGTCAATAGAGTTTATGTATCATGGAATAGTTTAAGCTGTGTATTTCCGTTAAGTTTCTCTTGAACTCTCTTCTCCCTTCAGAGTTCTTATTCCGCAGTTCTTATGCATGTGAACCCTATAAAGCTGGCTGGGGGTACCAATAGGGGCTGCAACAGAACTGTGAGCTAAAAAGCTAAACTCGGTTGGCAAATATGTGGCTTTAGAAGTCAGGCTATACAGCCCCACCCTTTGGCACTGAAGAGCTAGTACTTGGTAATAAACTTACACTGGGAGAAATCCAATTTTAGTTTCCCAATTTCTAGCTTTTATGTTGACATTTAGCTTCACTATAATTCATCATTTTCAAGGATAAATTACTAACGGAACAATTAACTACATCTTCCTCCTCACATCTGCTTTTCTTACTGGTATGTCTGAAGTAGGCTAAGATTAATGCTTAAGGCCCATGAAAAATAACCTGAGAACATTTTATGAAGTGCCTTGTATCACTGAATATCTGCACTGTGTGGTAATAGTGTAAAAATGATACATCTTTGTTTCCTATCACCTTTGAATGTGTCGATTCCATATTTAAGTTTTGTAACTGTTTTTTCAGGGTGTTTGCTGTCTTAGACCACTGTCTCTTGTGATCTTTGGGTTTTATGACTTTGTATATTTTTAATAATGTTGAAGCATTTCAATTAGATGCATTAAGAGAAAATGTAGAGAACAGGAATTTTTGAAGCCAAGAGTGTGGCAAGAATCAAAGAGGACCTGGATATGTGTGTGTATGGAACAAATCAGAGCCTTCTACTTAGAGTCTTAAATCAGTTTGTGGCTCTGAGGAAATATGGGTATTATCTAGTTCTGGCCACTGTAGGATTTTTGTGAGTTCATCTAAAGTAACTGATGCTTCCAGCTAAAGAATATGAAATCAAATGGGCCATGTGACTAATGAGGTATGCAATTTCTTTGTAAATACTAGCATCTGATAAGGCAGCATGTTTCAATTACTGGAATAAAAGACTGAAGTCATACCGCCTGGTTTACAGTACTATAGGGATTTGGATTAGAGTCATATTTTTAAATGCAACAGCTTCATATGAATTTAAGATTTATGAATATTAATGCAATGCTTTAAATGTATACAAAACAGAATGCATATATTTTGACTTTACACGTAGAAAGAAATAAACAGGTTTGGTGTGTTTGAATACAAGAGTTTCATTTTTTTATTTTATTTTTTTACTCTTTCATGATCCTTTTCTCTTATTTCAGAAATTTTTTTAAGTATAAAAATTACCACCATTTATTAGACTGGTAACCTTTCAACGAGCCTTTCTCATCCAAAAATGCCTAGGGACTTTGTTCATTTTGACCTCATTGTGACCACAAAATAACAAATTTTTATTAGAAAAATCTTTCATCTGGACTTGTATTGTAGCATACGGTTATTGGTGTTACAGTCATGTTGGACACTGAAATTTTATTCATATAACCACATTGTGGCAGTTAAAAGTAACCGAATGTATAGTGTCAGTCCAGCGAAGGACTGTGGTATAAAAGCAGGCCCTTCTCGTGGGAGCACTTCCTGTCTGGTGGCCTCATTTTGGAGGAACTGAACAGAGTGACAAGGCTTAACGTAGCCTGAGGATCCTGACCAGGAGGATAGATACTATTATCCAGTTACATGGCGACTGAAGTGTATAAAGAGCACGTGTAATTCAATCTAGTTCGATTGGAGAAGTCTAAGAATAGTTTTGGAAGAGGACCAAATTCAGAAGTTCAAAATAAAATGTGGTCTCTGCAGTGGGTAATAGAGATGCACTTGACCTAGTACATTAGCTGATTGCATAAAAACTAATACATTGCTAGACTTCTTGCACCCTGGGCCAATTAGATTCTTGAATGGTTGTAAGCTACATGGAAGAGAAAAAGATACTGTCCCCCCCCTTTGCTGGGGGTCACCTCTTATTTCTTATGCTCTTGGAGGAAATGCTTTGTGAGGGGCAGAAAAGATAACTGGGAGCTCACATAAACTTTCTAACAAAGCAAGCAAATGTTGCTGTATTTTTGGAGTAGGTGGGAATCTGAACTGTCAGCCTGTGCTTTTACATTTCTGTTGCGTTTCGTTTGCAGATTCTTCTTTGTTGAGTGAACGGAAGCGAAGGGACCGAGAAGAGAGGTTGAATATTGTCCTCTGGAGGCAACCGCTTGTTACCTTGCAGTATTTTTTCCTGGAAACCCTAATAAACTTGAAGGAATGGACCATAAAGTAAAGATCATTTCTTTAATTTCTTCTAAGCATTCTAGGGAAAAAACCCATGCTCTGATTCAGTAGATCATTTTGACATCTCACTTTCCCTGATGATTGACAACTTTAAAATTCTTCTACCAGAAAACATATTCTTTTTGTACCTTAAAGGTGGCTACTGGAACATACTACACTTCCAGCTGCGTACCCAGACCTTCTGCCTAAATTACACAAGTATTAAATACAGAATGGTCTTGATGGAAAAGAATTGCAAACTTCCATTCTGAAGAGTTGAATATTCCAATTTGAAAGAATGGGACAGTGTTTAGGGATCCTGAAGGCAAGAGATACTGTTCTTACTACTTCAGTGTTAAGTACTGATCTTTTAATGTATGCGTTAGTGTCACTTAATGATTTTCAAGTAACTCAGGGCAGAGTTCAGGATTACGTGGAACTTAGTCATGTTTATGAAACTGCAGAGAGGACTTTGCTTCTAAGCTATGTGGTCCCTTTCACAGTGGAAAATAATGTATTAAAACACTTTCCCTAAGCATTATTTACAAACTGGATAAAATTGGCTTTTATTCCAGTTGGGACTGCTACTTACAAATTTCCTAACATCCCCTACTAATGCTGAATTGCATAGCTATTTCTTAATGCACTAGGCTTGGGAGGGTTTGGAGTGCCAAAGTATAACATAAGTAAAATTAAATTGACAAGTGAAAAAGCCAAGAGTAGGAGCCATCCTAGTGCTTGTGTCAGTAACAGGAAACTTTCACAGTTGGGAGTGAGCTTACAATCATCTTCACAGTTAGAAGGTAGGATCTAATATCACAGGCAATTCCAGCAGCTGGACCCTTGCAGAGTGAGCTGAGAGTGATGATAGTGGGCTGTGTTCCTTGACCCCTCTGGGCTGGATTTGAGGTGCTAACACACAAGATCCAGTGGGGGGGAAAAAAAAATCAAAACTGAAAAATAGATTTTTTTTTCTGAAATGATTTGTATGAAAAATACCAGGCTTACGTAGTGCAGTCTTAAGACTGCCCTCTGCCCCTGCTAGTCCCCCTCCCCCAAAAAACCTTAAACCCAAACACTAGTTATTTTACTACCTAAGTTCTTTCAACTGTCATTGGAAATTGTTTCTTATAGGACTGCTTTCTTAGGTTTTATGTTAGCCATATCTGATTATTAGTTTTCTGAAAACCTCCAAGCATTTACTAAAATATACAGTAGAAACAACATTTAAGGTGTTATTTTAAGTTGACTGTTGCCTGGCTTTCTAGACGTTATTTTCTGTTACAGGATGCAAGTGCTATCTGTATTGTGCAGCACATCTATGTTGTGCAGTACTAGCATGACAGTGTATTTACAGAAGATAACACTGACCCTATAGTAACAGCTATTAAGATGAGACCTCAGATTGACTCATAATGATCTCCTGTTTTTCACTTCATTACATTGTACTTTAAATGGTGATAATCACTTGAAAATCCAATTCTTATCATAGTGGTATAAGCAGTACAGATGTTTTTATAGTTAAAGGAAGGTTAGAGTGACTTTTTTCAGCCTGCTTAATTGATACATTTGTGAATGTTTTCCTGTGTGTTTTATTTCCCATATTTCTATCTTTTTCTATTTATTTCCGTCTTTTTAAATAGATTAAAGTGAAGTTCATAGTTCGATATTTCATGTCTGGCTTTTTGAAATGATGCTAACACTCTTAACAGCATTAGATAACAGTATAATAGCGTTTTCCAGAAAATGAGAAAATGCATTTATTTTATTATCAACTGTGTACAGCTACACACACATTATGCAATATTTTAACCTTGTAAACCTAGACAGGTACAAAAGTAAGTGGATCTCAAATTACACAGGAAAACACTTTCCTCTCCTTACTGTAGTAGTTTCCAAGCACTTCATAATTAGCTAAAATGCATTTATCAGTTTGTCAAGTACATTTGAGCTGTTAGAAGAAATACTAATTTCAACAGATCAAGAGAACCAAAATAGTGTTAAGATTTGTTCTTACTGTCACAGAGGCCCTACCCATGCAGGCACAGTTTAAAATCAGCACTTCTGTATTCTGCCCACAGCTCATCCTTTGCCCGGTGACTGCTTTGTACTTTGCATTAACCATGAATGTCATTGATGGCTCTGTATTTGAAACTGTCTTGGCTGCAGAATGCTGATTGCTTGCTTTTAGATTGTATTTGTTTTCCAACACAGTTGCTTTGTTTGATTGTTTTTTTTGGGGGGGGGGGGATGCATGGCTGAACTTTGATTTCACCTGAGAATGAAGTACAGATGTTTCTGTAAAGAAGAAAGGCTCCCTAGATTTTTTTTTTACTGGGAGGCTTATGCTTTTATAGTAGCTAACTCCACAGCTGCTGTTGTCACCACTGAGTGTATCCACACAGACCCAGTCTATGGGGATAACTAAGTGGCTTTGAAATGCATGTTAAAATATGAAGAACCCTAACTGCCATTTGTTTTTTAAGATTGTGGCATCGGCGAAGTATCTTGGTGTCTCTTTTACTGATGCTTGCAGTACTTACAGCTACGTATTATGTTGAAGGAACACATCAACAGGTATGAAGTTTTCAAGTTACTTTCCTTAGTAACTAGTACTTCTTGTCCCTGTGTTAAAGTAGATGTACTGGGGATTGAATGGGGTCCTATGGAAACTGTAGTGTTTCTTTGAGCTCCTGCTTGCTATGGATATTTGTTTTTCATGTTATGATTCCCCTCTCTTGCATGTGGATGAGTTGCATTTTAGAGATGGATGAAGCTGGGTGTATGGTTTGATCCGTTCTGTTGCATCTGTAGGTGTTTCACTTCCCATCCTTTCCTGAATAAGTATGTCTCCAGCGTTGCAGCTCTCCACATCTGTTGTTAACAAGGTTTAATAGTAATGTGAGCTCTTCAGATAAAATAGGGTTAAATTGGGTCATGAGAGAACTTCACGGTTTCCAAGAAGTGTTCCTTCTACTATGGAAGGCTCTCCTGACCATCTGGGATGGGCATCTGTTTAGACATAAAAATTTTCCTGGGTTCAAATCCTGCTTCTGGCATGGTTCTTTTCCTCTCTGTTGTCTTCAAATGGTTGTTTTAAAAGTTTTTTTTGTGTTTTGGATTATGTAAAGACTGATGCTTTTGCATCACTTGAAAAGTGTAGGCCCTTGCCAGAACACAAGGTGATGGTATTGTCTACGCTTCCCTTTCCCCTCCCCGTTTCTCCTTGAGTTTCAAATTTTCCCCAAGGCGGGATGCCTATGTTAACCTGGCAGAGCACGTCTTTTGTACAAGTACATCATCTTACTGTTCTGAATCCATAATCAGCAGCTTCCCAGTTTCAGAGATCCCTTCTGTTACGGTACGTCACCGTTTGCCTAACGGTCATGCAGCTTCTTGAGCAAGGGTCCTGGCTTCCCAGGGCAGGTCTTGAAATGCAGCAAAAGGAGTTGCTTCAGCTCATCAGATCCTTGCTCGCTCAGTCATCAACTTGAGACCTAAGCAGTTACATGAACAGCAAGTTGGTAGATGGGAAACTGGTGGTCCACTCCTGTTCCTCCTGGACTAATAACCTGCTTCATAAAAACTGCCCTTGTGTTGGTATGAGTTGGTGGCTTTGCCAGGATAAAGGCAGGAGCTTGATGCATTCACATCTGCCGCTAGATGGCTCTTACAAGCTGGTGTTGAGGCACCCAGCCCCTGAGCCTGCTGGGCTTGGGCTGCCCCGTGCCCAGGCTTGGCAGAGCAACGCTTCTGAAGAGGTTCCCCTGGGCCTCCTGGGAGCAAACCCAGAGCCGGAGGCAGGCAAGGGGAGTGCGCCCTGCAGTGCTCAGCCGGGTGTTGAAGCGCTGTGGTCTGTTGCAGCCGGTTGTGTGCTCCAGCAGGTATCTGCCCGTTCCTTGAGGGTTTATATCCTCTTCCTGCAGAGCTCCTTTCCTATGTGTCCTGCGAGCCCCCTCTATCTATCTCTTTGTGCCATCAGCTTACACTTGAATACCAGCTGCTCTGTTCCAAAACCCCACTCAAACAGCTAAGCATGTTTGCTGTTTTTGCTATCCATTTTCAGGACCTTTTGACGCCCTGGCAGGTTGAAGCCTGATTCAGCCTGAGAAACTTCACCTTGATGCTGTTGGTGCATGGATGGTATAAAATGGCAGCTGACAAGTTGATTGTCTCGTTCATCCTCATTAGAGGATGAACTCCTGGCAGCTAGAAGGGAGATGTGGTTTCCTGATTCTCCAGCACTTGCTGTAGCCTGTTCACCTCCAGCACTTGCTGTGACGTTTGCACATCCGCTCACTTATGCGCGCCAAGCCTATAGCCACGCACAACCAACATTTTAATCTTTTCTTAGAAGTACCTAACGTGGTCCAAGATTTAAAAAAAAAAAAAAAAAAAAAAACTCAACAGCATAACTGAGAGTGCAGCTAATTGTATTCCTCTTATCTAATCTGCTCAAGCAATTCCCTGAGCTCTGTCTGCTCGCTGCTGGGGCTCCAGGAGACACTGTCGGGAGCTTGCTGCTCACTGTTCAGACCTGATAAGCCTGCTCTAGATTTTTAACCCCCTGCTATTGATCCCAGATTTTTGATCCATTTCCTTGGAAACTTGCGGATTCTAAGGCTTGTGGGCTTTTGTTTTGAAAGCGCTCTCACTATTTTCTGTATGTTTGTACTGTAATTGTAATAAATTGCAAGTAGAACTATCTAGGATTCTGCTTCAGCTATTATAATCCAGGCAACTATCTGGATTAGTTTGTAGCTTTAATCATTTTTTTTTTTTTTCCCCCCTCCCTTTTATAACTTTCTTTTTCAGTATGTGCGATATATGGAGAAAAAGTTCTTCTGGTGTGCCTACTGGGTAGGATTGGGCATTCTGTCCTCTGTCGGACTTGGAACAGGTCTTCACACCTTTCTGCTCTATTTGGTAAGGAAACTTTCACCCTGTGTTCTTTCTGAACTGAGTATTATAATTCTTGCATTTAGTTTTCTGTAAGACCTAAATATTAAGTACTTCTGAATTGAGAAAAAACTACTTAGTGTAATGCATCTGTGCTCTACTGAATGCTGTTTTTCTTCTATGCTGTGTAACCTTGTTTTGTATCCTATGTTTATGTTGAGCTGTGGATAGAAGCATGCTGTTAATCCTTACTTTGAAACAGTGAGTCAAGATCTGTATGTATTAAATAAAACATGTAATATGTGCAGCTCAAATGTTTACATTAAGAATTTTTCAGCATATTCTTTCTTTTGGTAACTTAAAATGATCTTTTTTTCTAGCCGAAACTTCTAAATAGGCAGCTATTGTAAAGGTCAGTTTGCATTCATTTTGCTTTAAAAATAATAACAAGGAAAAATGTTTGGCTGCAAAGGTAAAATAATAGAAATTCAGAACAACATAGAGATTATGTTGTTTATTTCAACTTTGTTAGCTGGGAAAGTCAGGGAAATGTTTGGGTGTGTTTTGCTTTTGGCCATTGGATTAGTTCCTTGTTTATGAAACCACTGTCCTGGATTTAAGAAAAGGCTTCATGGCCACAAAAATAATTAAAACCAGTTTATGCAACGACTGTCATCTTGTATTTGGGACAATTATAGATGTTTACTTTCAGGACTGCTTTAATCATTAACAATAACACAGAAAGCACTACAGGAAACAAGAAACTTGTGTTTTTCCATGCAGTAGAGCAAAGTCTATTAGACCTAATGACATCTCTATAGGCTGCATTCACAGTAGCATTGTACTTTAGGAAAGAAGCTACACTAGAGATAAAGTCTTTGGAGGCAGAAAGTACAGGAGAAAGAAATCTCAGCTTCATTCTGATTTAAGAAAAAGTTGACTGAAAATTTTAGCTGTAGGAATTTTACAAATGCTCACTATAAAAATAAAAATTGTCTTCCACAGTGTAAAATGGAAAGATGGGATTCCTGTCAAAGGAAAAGGGTTAGATATTTGTTAGCAAATCTTATGGTTGTAAACCAAACAGTGCATTTCTGGCATTTTCGGGGGAAAGGTTAAAGTGTATAACTGCACAGACAGACTCTTGCTTGCCCTTTTCTGATGACTATTATACATCGCCATGATTCAATAATTCCTAATTCTGTGTGCTTGCCATGCAAGTGTTAAATTAGACACAGTGGAGGAAAAGTCTTAAATATTACTAAGCAGAAACATGTTAAGTTTAGGCATGCATACTCTTTTAGACCAAAACAGTGCTGTCCATCTGAGTGATTAAAAATGGAAAATCAATGGAGTTAAAGTCCACAGTGTCTAAACATTTTGCAAGTAACATTGCATAGTGCATAGGCAGTGGTGGACTGACAGTCTACAGATCTTTCTGGCTTGCAGAGACTACATTGTAAAAAGCTTAAGGAGAGCAAGAGACATGGGCTGGGTGGCAGGGCAAATCAGCCAAAATCATCTGTCCTGGGCCGAGGAGCCCCGTGTTACAGGAGAGGCAAGCCAGCCTGGAGGGATGCCTGGGGTGGAGTCACGCTCAGAAACTCAGTTGGGGCACTCTGTCAGCCCAGGGTGGGAGTGAGAATTCAGCAGGGTGGGATCACTGGCTCAGCAGGGGCGCAGAGAGAGGAAGAGAAAGCAAAGCAACTGCAATCAGATTTGCTGCAGTTAATCGTGATTTCAGTCAGCAAGCAGGAAACGGTTTAAATAACAAATTTTCATCTTGCTCTGCTTTTTTTCAAATTTTCTTAGGCTATCAACTAGTAGGAGCCAGCTTAAGACTTCCTCTAATTAAAGATACCATATATCTAGGCATCCTCTTTGGATCACTGTAGAGGGTTCATCCTACAGTTCTTATTCTTAATTTTTATGCATGTTGCATCAAAAATCTAGTAAATAAGAAATGTTGTTCACCGTTCCTAAACTGCATTTGGAAGTGGGTTATGCTACTTTGTTGTACACTGGTTTGATGCAGATTAGCAAGAGTGTTGTCATTTTATACCATAGCCTACTGAGGATGATTTTGTCACATAAAGAAGCCTTAGAAGACAGCATAACTCTTTTTTTGTAAAAGAAGGTAGAATGAACGGACCTTTCTTTTACTCTGGATTTAAAAATTCAGATGTTTAAATAGTTCCAAATTATTTTGATAGGAAACAAATGAAATGTTATGAAACTTTATTCAAGTTTTTCCTGTGAAGTATGTGAATCTAGTGGATATATTTATGCCATTTCCTGACCTGACATTAAATTAATGTAGATATAAAATATAACCTCTCTAATGGCTTAGTTCTCAATATAATTTTCAGTGGCTGCCTAGGAGAAGCAATAGGTGAACAGTCACCAAAACATTAAGTGAAGGAGCATCACCTAAGAAAAGAAACTTAGTTTAATAGTGTTAGTGAAGGTGTTATTGTGGACTCTTCACCCTTTCTAACAAAAAGGCGTCCTCAAAGAGTCCATCATCTTCTAGACCAAACTTAAGTTTATACTTAATGAGCCTCTATTTTTGGTTCATTCCAACCCTTTACAGTGGAGAAGAGGTTGTATATTGTAATCTTCTGTTCTAAGACTTTAGAAAAGAGTTTACTGGTTGCAAGCATGTGGCTAACACCACTGTCAGTTGATAGGCAGATAGCATCCCTTGTCTCAGTTCTGATCTGCATCCTGGAGTGTTCTTGAGCCGATAAAAACAAATTGCGAATATTTTGTCTTTCAAAAAAGCCAAAATGTAGTGAGACTTAACAATGTAGTGAGACTTTAAGCATTTAAGTCTTTAAGGCTCCCGGGGTAGCGTTCATTTTCTGCGCTAGACTTGTTATGCTCTGAAGGTAATTAAGCTTCCTAGGCTGATGGCTGCTCTTGGCTTATGACTTGTTTGAAAATTTGTGTTAGATGCATCAACGATGCTCCTGTACTTTTGGAAAGAAGATTTCATTAAGGTAACGTCTGTCTTAGCTAACTTCAGAGCTGTGGAGGCTTGGTTCTCTTTGCAATTTTATTTCTACAGTGTGGCGGTGTGGTCCCTCCCACCCCAGCCCTTAAGAGTTCTGGCCCTATTCGTCTGACGACCTACCTAAATTGCTAAGGCTGTCATGGGTTTCAGACTGCTCAGGCAGTCCTGCCTTTACAATTTAAAATGGTGATTCTCTCTGTAATGACATTTTTTTGGTTACTCACATTTTATCTGGAGTGCTGGTATAGAGAGACGGAGAATAACCCAGTTCCATCAATGACTTAAGTCAAGAGGCAAGGCTTCATACAACTTTGTTGGGGAAGACAGACAAAATAGATTCTATTGAATAATTAGAAGATGTTACGGGATAAAATGTAATAAAACTCTACCGTCAACATCTTCTGCGTGTCAATACAGGAGAAATACGTAGCTGTTTGCTTTAATACGTAACAGAGATAAGAGCGCTTCTGCTACGCTGAGGGAGTTCGGTAAGGCAGTGAGAGTGGTAGGAAAGAGAAGCAAGGATGCTTTTTTTTTTTCCCCCTTCTATGCAAATTTTAGTGATTAGCATGGACTGTATATTCAGAACAGTTACGCTTTCAGGACACTGAACGCGTTTCGGGACGCTGAGTGGTTCCTGACTTGGTGGACTACGTGTGGCTGTGTAGCCACTAGATGGCACTGGGAGTGTAAAAACACAGGTTTATTGCTCTAACGGAGTGTTGCCATTTTAAGTACCAGAACTGCTAATATTCTCACCCATACAGCAGCGTCAACAGTATGTATATGTAATATGCTATAGATGTAGCACTGATATGCCACAGTATATATAGTGTATTATCATATGCAGTATATTATCAGTTAAGTCTTTAATATCTCCTCAGTTTGAGAATGACGTGTGGAAGGGAGTATAACGTCGGATAGTTTTGAGGCGTGATTAAGAGTAATTTTTAAAACTAAATTATTTCAGAATAGTATTCTGGATTTAGCCCATCTGGTAGCAGTGCAATTAGCTCTCCAGCTTGCCAAAAGAGGATTTTAAAGCTAATTTTATTTGTTAATTGTGCGACAGCTGCCTCTGAAAGAAGAAATGCCACAGAATAAGTGGGGGCCTCACTATATTAACTCTTAAATGAATGGATATTTACTTTGCATGCTCCATATACCTTAATTACATGTCCTCATTATGATAAAACTTATTCTTCTATTGATTCAAAGAAATTAAAAGTTTAAAAAAAATCCTCTTCTGCATTAGTGTCTGGGTTTATAGGCACTAGAGAATAGAGTTTCAGTAAGTGTTTTAAAATTACTTGTAATTAATTGCTCGTTCTGAACCTTTATGTACAGTGCGATTGTTGGGAACGCAATTACCTGCTCGGAGAGCAACGCTCTCGGCCCAGCCGTGTGTTGCCAAAGTCCTGTTGATGCTTGCAGTAGTGTCTCTGCGCTACGGGCCCATGGGTTCAGGAACCGCGAGCGTGCAGGCACCTGCTCGTACAGTGCACCCAAGCTGCTTCAGCTCTGACGCAGGTGCATCTTTTTTTTAAGTAGAGCCCTCTATGTAGTGCATACAAATGTATTCGTATCAGCCTATTTGTAAGTACAGCCCATTAGCTGGGCAAATCAGCATTAGAAGCAGTTATGCAATAGATCCAGTATATGAATGACTCTGGCTGTTTGCTTTCCCTGGCTGGTTAGATGTTTTTCCAGTGTTGAACGCAGTTATTTGTCTGGATCCTTCAAAACCTCTCCTGCCTGTTGCTTTTTGGAGTGGCGTGAATTCAACTTCCAAGAGAGATCCTGGGCTTAGCTGAGCGGAGAGCATTTGGAAATGGCAGTTTTGTTTGAAGGACGTTTTCCAGTCTAAACTAACCTCAGTTTGGGGGAATGGTACAGTCCTCGTTAATAGAGTGTCTGATTTGGATTTTGTTGGTCACTGGGTACATCTGGATACTGGATGCACTGGATACCGAGTACATCTCGGTGTCAGAGGCAGAAGTTAACTTTGTTAGTTCAATCATAGGCTTTTTATCGCTATTTCTGCGACTCAGAAACTTCCTGTATATTAAAGGGTCTGAACGCTGTCTGCTGCACTGGTTCCTAATTTAATGCTGCTTCCTTAGCTTTAGCCAGCAGAAAATGTAAAATTTGACATGGCTTTTTGGGAGACAATTCTCTCACTTGCCACAAAGTGGCACGGAGCTTAAGAGTTGGCATACAGTAGGTCTTCAACGCAGAAATGTGGAAGCAGGCCGCTCTTCCAAGAATCCTTTTTATTCAGACACCTTTCAAAACAAGTCTGCTGGCTTGTTTGCCCAACGTCCATTAAAGATTTTGCACAGTTCTTTTAAAAACTGCACTTTAAAAATAGTAATCATGATGTGGTTCTGCAGGAAATAAAACTATCATGATTAACAACTCTAAATACTCTTCTTAGCCACGTGCAGCTTTTTTTTTTTTTTTTTCTTCTCCCCTTAGTCCTGAGATGTTTTCTCTTATATTGCTGGTACATTAAAACATAAACGGCATGAATCACCTAATTGGCAGAAAACGCCTGAGGATAACTTGCGAGTTTCTCGCGTCTGAACGTGGCGGAGCGCCCCGTTGGCTGGTACGCGGCGCAACAGGGCGAGCGAGCCGCGGCGTGAGCCGCCGGCGGCCAGGCTGGCGGCGGCGCGGGCGACGCTAGGTGGAGCCTCCTTGGGAGCGCGCCGCCACCGCCGCCGTGTCCGTGTCGCGCGCTGCGTGCCGCCTCGTGATTTGGTTTCAGTTCAGCTCTGGCAAACGGATCGCAAAAGATGCG
Source organism: Struthio camelus (assembly GCF_040807025.1). Lineage (NCBI taxonomy): Eukaryota > Metazoa > Chordata > Aves > Struthioniformes > Struthionidae > Struthio > Struthio camelus. The sequence goes on from NC_090957.1 coordinate 18,643,285, forward strand.
ACCGAGGCAAACAAATGTCTATCAAAAAGTCTGGTGCGAGAAACGGATAATAAAGGCCCCTTCTGCGTATGATCTGTTTTGTAATCCCTCATGTTAGGGGATGAATGGAAGCAAATTCCTTGCCGGGCAAAAGTGCGAAGCTGACTTTGGCTGTTTGCGTTTTGTTTGTGTTTTTATTTTTCAAATATGAGTCTCCGCTTGCTTGCTAATAGAGCCAAGTGGAGCAACGGCTGAGGAGGTTTCCATTGGGAGCCTGGTCACGGAGCAGCACAAACAGGAAACGTGAGGTACAATAGGAATGTTTTGTGTGCGGAGGTCAAAGAAAGAGTTTGAATTTTTTTTGGGACTGTAGCGTGTGAGGTTTGTCACTGAACTCTTACTGGAGTGCCCTGTAGCAGAGGGAGAGCGAGCAGGGCAATAAGCTCAGGCGATGCAAAAAGAACAGAAAACTGCCTTTAAAGAGAAGCGAATAGAAAAGTCGGTGTCACTTTTGACAGCTCTGGGTTTACAGAGGCGTTTTGGGCTTGGCTGGGCTTGAGGGTTCAATGTCTCACTTGGGTTCTGAATTGGTTGCAGGATTTGGCTTTGGTGAGAGGTCACGCTCCGGCCTCCCAGAAGCGTGCTAGCTAGCGGCTGAAATGAGCCGCGTCTTTGGCCCTGTGTGAACTGAGTTTAGGTTAGAAGCTGACAATCGAAAATCCGGACACCTTGTGCAAACAATGAGCCTGCTGACTTTTCCAAAAAATGGTGTCGGTGTAAATCATTAAAAAAAACAACCACACACCCCTTTTCCAGCCAGGACTAGTGAAAATTTTCTTTTTTTTTTCCAACCACATGTGATTCCTTGGTAGTTGTTTGGTTGCAGGCGCTGAGCTTGTAAGGAGTCTCGTGATAAAATTACGCAAGTGTTTGGGGAGGAAGAAAAAAGTCAGGAAATAAGGCTTGCTCCAGTTTTCTGAAGTATACGTAATAATTTGGAAATGCGCAGAGCTTGTTCTCTCTCTTCCCCCCTCCCCCCCAATTTACTCCTGGATTAAAGTCACAAATATTTTCCTCACTGTCAGCTGCAGGAGTTTTGCCCTTTTCACGTGAATCATTCAAAGTAAATATGCATAATTCAGAAAGTGATGGGTTCTGTGAGTAAAGGGAAATGTGGGAAACAAAAGCAGAGCTGCCCTCCGCCCGGCGGGAGAGCTGCGCCCTCCCTGCCCCTTCCCGGCTCGGGATCCTCTGGGAAGCGAGGTGTTCGTCGCCAGGCCCTCTCGTTCTTCACGTGTCAGCTCGCAAGCCCGAAACAAATGAAATAAAGAACAGCTGAGCCTCACATCAATGATCAGCTTACTGCTCTTGAGTTGTTCAGACGATTGAAAGAAAAACACATGGTGGGTGCAGAAGACAGAAAATTTTTTCTAAAATAAGTTGAAATGGAGCCTGTCTATATGAGGATTGTTTGACTCCTTCATTTGTTTCCTTCATGCCTTTAAACCTACTTCCTCTAGCTGTCCTAAGGTTTTTACAATGAGCTGAAACATCCTGGAATACTTGAATCAACATGTAACTTAAAGAAGTCACTTCTGCTTGCCATCTCTTGATGGGAACTCCTGCTTAGTGTTCGCATGGGTTCTGCTCTGCTCTTACACTGATAGGGCACTGATGAGCTGCAAGGGTCCCGTGGATTAACTCTGCAGTGTTGCCAGATTAGGTATGTAACCTGGCTGCTTCTTGAATCTTTCAGTGGCTTCTTTGTATTTAAAAAAAAAAAAACCCTGGGACTAAAAACAGTATTTCTAGGGAAAAAAAGTTCATTTAAAGTCTAAATCCCTTTAAGTGCATTCATTGCTGTTGTATGTGTCAAATACCAGTAGGTACATACAGAGAATGAAACCAGTGCCTCTGGTTTACATCCTGTTGGATTAAAACAGAGGCAGTAATCTCTTTGACTGCCGCAGCTGAGTCTGTGAGCGAGCGTGAGCTGAGCTCCAAGCCCCTGTTCAGTCTGGTAGGCTACACGAATTGAGTCAGCGGTGGTCTAAGCTCTGTTGGGTGCGAGCCTGGCAACGGCAGAGCAGACACTGCCAGTAAGGCTGTCCTGCTACAAGGGTGGTAATCGCCGGCAGAGGGGCTGGTGGGACAGCTGGAAGCAATAACCTCCCATATTGCCCCACCATGAATTGCCGGACCTCATGAGTCAGAGCCCTGCACGGTGTGACTGTGAGCTCCATATATGGCCCTCGATGCTGCTGGAAGTGTGTACGTCAGAGGCTGGACAGCTTATCTAAAGCTGAAGCTGTGGTAATAAACAGCTAATAAGAAGCACCTACATCTGTGCAGGGTTAGCTACCTTGCTTTGACTTTTCAGAAGTCTGCGAAAAGCTGATGTATTCATATTTCAGCTGTGTTGAGCATCCTGGCCAGCAGTAGTGATCTGAATGTGTACCAAACTGAGAAGTTGGTAAGATGCTTAGTATGCTATCTTCTTCCTTTTAAAGGCTGATGGACTTCACCTTTCAGATGTTGACACCTTTTTTTCATAATCTGCTCTTGTTTTCCTTGTCACTGACTCTGTTGCGTAACTCTACTGGGAGGCCATGTTAGCAGCAGAGCAGCAAGTGGCAAGGAAACCTTTCTTGTGCAGCCTGAACATTCACCTCACTGTGTCCATGAACAGGCTGAAAGTAATGATGACAGGGCAAGATGAACTCTTAACGGGAGGCATTAAAGGCAATCATCGCTACTGGTGTCCATTTGAATAGATACTGTGATTTAGTTCTCCGTAATAATAAGCTAGTGGCCAGGGAAGGGCCAGGAGAGGATGCTCACAGATTATTTTTGTCCTCTGTCAGCCCCAGAGTACGAAATTAGATTCTTCCAGTTGTGCCTTTTCCTGACCTGCGTCTGTGTGCTCCTATAGAAAGTAGCCTGGGCATATAGCCTTATAAAAGGTCTGCTTTGCATGCTACTCTTCAAAGTAGCCATGTGGCCCTGTTGTGCATTTGGTGACACCACGTGCCTGCTCCCCTGGTGACTCTAGTTCAGTCATATTCAGAGCTTGTTGCTCATCGCTTGGAATTTCCACCAGCTCTGCGCAGTGGGGCAAGACTTGACTGAAGCGGGAATAGACACTTGCTAGCAGACACATGATCGTAAAATTAATACCTAGCTTGAAATGCTACAGTGGTGTGCTAAAACTAGCCCTAGCCACTTGGTGCATGTTTGTGTCACTTGAGGATGCTCTAGGTATAGGCTCCTTCTTCATTCGGAGCCTCCATTTTACAGCCTGTACTTCATACCAGACACTATATAAAATCATGAGACACTTTAATTTCTCATAACAGACAGACTAGATTGACGTATTTACCAGCCACCTCCAGATCCAGCTTTTGCCTTGTAATCACAGAGCAGTTTTCTTTGTGGGTAGTTGTCCACTGCTCCTGAAGATAAAAAGGTGCTGTGATTTGACGTTGCTTTCTTGAGAGGTGTAATGACTTCATAGATAAGTATGAGATGAGTCGCAGCCTGGGGGAACGCTTGCAGAATGTTTCCCATGAGAAGCAAGCTTTTGTTTTTCTAATTTATCTTAATTAAATATGGAATGATATGTTTTTCCCCCCTGTGGAAGGGCTGAGTCTTGAACCCAGTGTAAAAAGTTGTGTGTCCATGGAGGAAAACAGATTTTTAGTGCATTAGGCTCAGCAGCGAATTCAGTGCTGGCAGACGTATCACTTTTCTTTGTGAAATATTTCTAAATCAGAGCCAATCTAAAATTATATCTTCCCCAAATATAAGATGTTAAAATTAGATGTAGTTGTTCTTGTGCTAGTATCAATTCAGTGGGATGAATGTTATGCGAAGGGGTATGTGAAAAAACAACATTTAATATGGAGTTTGCTTACAGCTTTAATTTTTTCTGTCTAGATGCACAAAATGATTAATAATGTGAAAATATCACTTGCTTTTGATTGGTTTTTCAGTCACTTTTCCTTTTTTTCCTGCTGCAATTTTATACATGTTGACATGTTCTTAAAGTTTTTACTCAACTTCTTTATTTTACATATGCCTGCTGATTTTTTTCTACTTCCATTGATGATTTTCCAAGCATGATTTATAACAGTCCAAGCATAATCTATAAATAAAATGCTAAGCTTTGCAGAAATTCCAGAATACAGCATTTCAGGTGACTTGCTTCTAAGGAGTAACAGTGTGTGGCCTCTAAATCGGATGACTTCAAGTCTCTGAACTAAAAATTCATTGACGGCCTGTGAGTTCAAGAGTTCAAGGATGCCTTCTATAAGATATTAGGGTTGTGTAGATAGGGATTTCCAAACCCCCCTAAATTACTTTTGCCAGAAAATAGATTTATGTTGAGTTGTTCTTGATGACCAGCTCTTGTCTTGTTTGATTGGTAAATTGTACAGATATTTCTAACAAATCGCATTCCAGCCTAACCACAGGCTCCTGCTGGTCGTCAGTCGTGGCAAGCAAATGTTCCTCGCCCGAGTCAGCAGAATATTTCTCAATTTCTTCTGTGCTAGCCCCTGTTAGTGCCTCCTGCAATTAAAAAAGGAAAAAAACAATCATTTGGAGGAGGGTGTGGGAAAGATAGTTTGGTGTTCAGGATCTTACATGTCTTGAATTTGGACAACTCTTCCTGGTTTGGCGAGCAGTAGCTGCTAAACTGGCTGGTTTTAGTGTTTGTTGTCTGGTGTGACAGAGTTTGAAGTAGTTTTGCAAATGCCTTTTTTAAAGGTAGAGCTGCAGCAGGGTTCAAGGAAGGGGTATCTTAGTTTTCCTCAAGTGGTTGAAACAAACTGAGCAAAGAAAGGGAAAACTGTCCAACGCTGAGTATTTACTGTGGCTCAGAGTGGAGGAGGAGAGTGAGATGGGGCTAAGGTATTGTTTGCAAAGGGGATTAAAAAGTTATCTGTGACTTAGTCCTTCTGACTCAGGCAGGAGTATAAGGAAACCACCTGAGCCTCTATCAGCTGGGATTTTCCAGAGGTGGCACTGAGCACCCATTTGAAGTTCCTTCCCTGTTCTACTCCAAGTTAAACCGTCTTTATTGCTGAACATCCAGAGACCCTCCCACTCTTCTCCCTCCTTTCCCCCCCTGCCCTTCCCGTTGCAACCATGGTCCTATTTGGCCAACTACTGTTTTGTGAGGTGCTCGGTAACTATGGCTTTGTGAAAGTATAACGTTCCGCGCAAGCTTTCAGGGCCGAACTAGAACAAAAGCAGATGTCAGAAACGTAGCACGTGGGCTCCAAGCTGTGAGGTGGTGTCCGGTCGACTCGTGGGACAGCTGGGCTCTGCTGCGGGAGGACAGGCCATGGCTCGGCTCTCCTCTGGCTGGCTCCAAGTTCTCCTACTCCACGCTTTATCACTCTAAACGAACCGTTTATGTTCTGTTTCTTATTCCAGTTAAAATGTGGCTTCTGTGGGTTCCATAACTCCAACTTTTTTTTTTCCATTATAGAATTGTTTACATTGCAATGGAAGAATTATGTTCAATTGGCTTAATCTTCAGGTGGCTTGTTGGCCGTTTACAGCTGCTTTGTGAAATGCCTTTTTTTCCATTGGCTGCTATTTGCTGTAAAATTTTTTCCTTTTGCAGACGTTTGTCAAGACCGGGGGAGAGCTCTTTTAATAGCAGAGCCTGTTTTGAGACCATTAAGCCATTTCAAGGATGCCAACAGTGAGAAACTGTTTGTGGCCAGCAGCTCCTGCAAAGCAGGAGGGGATTGCTGTTCAGGCAGCAGTTGCTGATAGGCGTTTTGCAAGTGCTTGCTGGACTAAAACTGAGGTCCTCCTCTCCTGAGAGTGTACCATCCTCCTTATGCGGCTTGCGTGCCTTTTGAAAAGAAATGCTGGTAACGCTATCACTGAAACTGTGCAAGGGGGTGGGGGCCTTACTACAGTAGCAATTATATTCGTCTCTTACTATTGTAAAACTGAAACTAACAGTCTCCCATCACAGCTGGCTGTAGTTATACTGTAGCATGGTAGGTCTTCCGAATTTTGTGGAACTGAAAAATCATACTTCTTGATTCGTACACCGTATCTCGCACTACTTTGGCAACGATCTCACCCTCTGGGGACCGTAGGAAATGGGCATTTACAACTCACATAGGTGGGGATTTCCTCCATGCAAATTTCCCATTCGAGAGAATTTTGTTGCCTGTTTCTGCAGCTGGAAACCGTAACTTGAGGAAGATGGCTCGAGAGATTTGTTTTTGTCCCAAGTTAGCTAGTGGATCAGGAGAGAGGGGGGAGGAGCAGGGGAGAGAATTAAATCCCCTTGAAGTGTGCTGGTGAAAGAGGTCCGCAGGTGTACTATAAAGGTACTCTACAATTTTAAGAAAGTCTCTACTCTCTCTTTGCTTCTGCCCCCTATGACTAAAATGGGAATGCCTTATTTAGAGATGATGCTGTTTGGGACAGGCACAGTCTTCCTACAAGTACTAAAAAGGAGTCCATTGCCATTAAGACCTATAGGAGGGTCTATAGTATTAGTCATTTTTTCATTCATCTGTTCTTTGTTCTCCCTTCCATATGACGATCACTCTTTGTGTATCAACTTCTGGACCTCCCTTTTTTAGTTCTATTTTAATGAGTCTTTGATTTTTATTTTTTTTTGAGAGACTGTGTCTAATTTATCATGTCAATATGCTGCATCATATATCTTCATAGAAATCGAAATATTTCTCAATGCACTTTGAATTAATCTCCTACAAAGTAACACGGAATAAATAAGAGTGTGCTTGGTATCAGAGTACCAGTTGGGCACGACAGATTAATAGCTTTATTTTGAGCTGTTTACATATGACAACAGTAGTCACAGCTGTCATGCAGAAAAATATAACTGTTTTTTCAACACTCTTATTTCACTGCTATTAAATAAATTGCAATATCAATGTAATTATGTAAATCCAGTGCTCTGCTCTCTTCAGAGAGATCTGAAACGTTGACAAGACTGAACCTGACTAAAAGCGTCTTCCCAGTAGGCCTAGAGAAGGCAATGAAGCTGCACCTTTGGTGTGAGATGTGCCTTAGAATTTCCCCCTTTAACTGGCAGACGAAGCCAGCAGGCACTTCGCAGTGGCCCTCTGGTTCCTGCATTTCCAAGTAAGCTTTGGAGGTCTCATGCAGGGGAATGGCAGTGTTGAAGTCTGTTATACTTTCTCTTTCTTTCATTATTCTGTGTAATAAATTTAGCTTTGATTTGGGGGCAGAGGGGTCGGTATCAGGCTGCCTTGCTGGTCTAATAAACTGTGACTCATTTGAAGGGAAAAAACATAGAAGAAAAATGTTGACAATATATTTCCCAAGATGACAACAAAACCCACTAAATAATTAATAGCAGAAGTTAAGGTTTGAGCAATTTTTGCCCTATACATAAAGAAAATTTATAATTCATTTAAATCTGCAACTTTATGAAAATAGCTTAGTTTAACTCAGTATTCCCCCCAACAATATTTGTTGCTTAACCTTTTGTTATGTGACTTCTTTTTTAGCTACATCATCTAATGCTCAGGCTAGAGACTGAAATTTTTAACTTTTTTGTATTAAAATAGGCAATTCTTCCAGACTTTTTAAGTGTGTAGCACTTCAATGCTTGTACAGACTTTTTGATGGTGTTCTTGTTGTTTTGGGGGTTTTTTGAGGTCTATCCCAAAAATCTTTTAATGCAAAAATGGAGCCTATACGTAATCTACTTACATGGCATTTAAACAACACTTAAGTTTTGGTTTACATTTCAGACAATCTTTAGCAAACAGCAGTAAGGTCACTTTCTTGTATATATAGAACAAGGACAAGGATTAAGCAACGTTCTGAGGGATTACTATTTCTCTGATTTTCGGAGAAAGAGCCAAAAGCTAAGAAGGACCACTGTAAGATGTCATGAAGTCCCAGTCATTCAAAACTTCTTTTAACGTGGGACTTAAACACCTCTGGTTAAACCAATTTTAACCTAGGTTCCTTGCATCACAGACAAACATGCTTTTAATTTTAATTCTTGTTTAAACTAACATTAAATATATATGAAATTACTTGTGGTTTTTTTAGGGTCCACACATAGCATCAGTTACTCTTGCTGCATACGAATGTAACTCAGTTAATTTTCCTGAGCCACCTTACCCGGATCAAATTATCTGCCCTGATGAGGAGGAGATTGAAGGATCCATCTCTTTATGGGCTATCATCTCAAAAGTCAGGCTGGAGGCCTGCATGTGGGTAAGACTTGTTCTGTAACATTTATACAATCTTAATTTATGCATTTAATTTCTGTGTTCAGCAATACACAAAAAAATGCTGAAGTTAGTAAAATGATGATGTTCTACACTGCTAACAATAATATGTATATTTGCAAAATGAAGTATCTTTCCTGATCCATCTTGTCTGTACTAGTCCTGTATACTTTTAACATCCTTTAAAGAGAAGTAATAGATATTAGTAGGCCATCTTTTATCAGCTGCCGAGAGACTGTTGTTCTAGAGGGCAGTAGGAAACACTCACATGCTTCAAGGTTTTTAATGCAAAAGGTGAGTTCCAGAAATAACTTGCTGTTACTCATATGAAGGATTCAGACCCTAATATCACAGCTGCGACATTGTTCTGGGTTGCATTAATAGATTGGATTAAATACAGTGTACATTGCACACATATATATTTTATATATTTCTATTGCTCTGCCTGTTTCCATCATGGAAAAATTTTCACTTAAAACAGGGAAAGCAGGTTAACTTTTAAGAAGTGAGTTAGGGTCTTAGGAGAGTTTGTCATTAGAACTTACTTTCTATTTTACTTCCTTTGTTTCTGCAGCTTTTTATAGAAGGGTTTTTTTTTTTGAGGATCTTGGTCAACTAAGATTTTTTTTCATGTTATATAGATGATTTTGGATGGAGTTTACACAGATGCCTCTGCTAAAAACTGTATGCCAAATTAACTTGATTTTACTACTGACTTCCTGTTCTGATGGATGATTTACCTGTTAAATTCTTGGTTGTCCAATTCAAAGTGCAGGGAGGAAATTTTGAAAGTACGTAGTATCTAATGTCTGCTGTTTTACTTCTGGATACCTTCTAATACTATGAGAAGATAAATGAGGACAACTTTGGTCGTTGCAGCTTCTAAAACTCTAGCAGCTCTATCTCCTACAAAAATTGTTTGTTACGCACGTTACAGGCTTAAGTAACATACACCAGTACCAAAGTCAAAGTATTAACAGAGAAAGCAGACTTACAGCTATCTCAAGAAGCAAAGTACTACTTTTAAAATCCACTTTATCTAATTAGAGGACAGAACTGCCTGAATGCTTGGTGAGTAGATACAGATAACTGACTTTGGGTACAAGTATTTATAAGACCATAAATGCAAGCTTCTTTTTTTTATTTCCCTCCTGTTACCCTTCTGCTTAAGTTTGTTTAATGAAGACTGGAGCAATAAAAATGGCATTTACATTTAGGTTTCTAAGATTGCAAAATAAAAATGTAACTCAGGGTAAACATGCATTGCTTAATCTTTGGCACCTAAATTAACTGAACTCTGAGAATTAAGTAGTTTAGAAATGAATTAATACAATTGCAAGCATTGCAAGCTTGTATCTTTCCAAGCGGTAAAGAGCTCCGAGGGAGAGCAAACGGTACCTTCCATCTTTCATTTGAGATGCATTTGTTGGATCAGGCTGGGGGAAAAGACAGGGGAATATAACCAAGCCAGACTGTTTTGTATTCTTTCCCCCTTTCTTTCCTCTTGTCTTAGAATTCACTGTCAGCTACCTTTTCACTGAACTCTGTCTCCACTGACTTTTCCCTTGGGAGCATCCTCCGTCTACCAGTGGTGTCTAGTGTAATGTTATGCTTTCTTGGAATGTTTCATGAGTACATAAACATTGCTTGCTAATTTCCTGTAAGCCAAATCAAGTTGGCAACTGCTGCTGCTTCTTCCAGTATGTTTCTTTTGTCCTAATTCCAGTTCACATTTTATGGAAGCTGTTGAAGAAACTTCCTCTTGCTTCTGTCACTCCAAAAGCAAATGTCCGCTTACTGAAAAGCAACAGTGACTTCCAGAAAGCAAAGCAAGTGATAACATACTGAGTTGCAGACATTAGTTACTAAAAGATTTTGATTTGAATTAATTTTCACCTTTTGAACTGAAATCAGACGTAAGTTTAATTCCTAGTCTATGTATGATTGAATCAACTCACAAAAGCTTTTTTTTAATGGGACCAGCAGCTTCTAATTGGATCTAAAATCTGAATTTATCTTAATAATCACTGGATAGACTGTGAAAGAAAAAGAATTATTAGGTATGCATAGAAGTGCTCCTAATGCAGCACATGGAGCCCTGTGATGAACTGCCACAATAGCACCGATGGCCTGTTTCCTTTAGATTTGTAAAGTGAAATTATGCTGAGAGGCTGCAGAGTGAAATCTGGCCAATCTCCTCAGTTGTTTGAAAGGAGACAGGAGGGTGGTAGTAATATAAGTTTTCATGTGAACTGTTGAAAGCAGGACGGTCCCAGTAGGGCCTTGGAGACCTCTGGCTATAAAGCTACCCAGGCTAAGTATCCTACAAGGTTTGAACGTGGGGTTTTATCGGCACAAGGGGTTTGATTCAGTTCACAAAAACATTAATGGCTGTTTCAGCCAACTTAAACCAGGCACAGTCTTTTTTTTTTTTCATAGATTAAAAGTCATTACTAGTCCCCTGCATGTCAGTGATAGCTGTTTTTGTTGATAATGAGTGTTACTAGGATTAAATATCCCTATATCTAAGGAATTATTAGGTGAAACAAAAATGATGCTTTTTAAATCACTATAAAAATTGGCTCCACCAGTCCTAGCCTGCAGAAGGACTCTCAGAAACAATTAGTTAGGTGTATGCCAGTTTTCACAGCCTTCCATCCCGCAGGGACGAGGAATTCAATAGTGCCCTACATTTTTAATGCATTGCAGCTTTTTATGTTTTTTACAAGAAGTAGGGGGAAAGAATAAAATGTTTAATTGCCCAGGATTAGCAGAACAGGCAGCCTGTGTCCTGACCAGGATAAAATCTGTTTAAAAGACTCTTTCTAGCGGAGTAGTTTCCCAGTTTCCTTTTCTGAATGTATTGGTGTAAAAGAATTTTGGTTAGCGCTTGCTTTTCCAATTCGTTGTTAGTCCAAGGAATCTCTGAGTAAACCTCACACTTAAAGTTAACTGGCGAAAGTGGACAGCTAATGTTACAAATAGCAGTTAAATAGTTACTGGGTTGGATCCCTTAATTGCTTCTTTTTTTTTTTTCTGCACTTAAGGAACCTATCTCCAGCAGACATGAAATCATATGATTTTGTTGCGCTTCTGAAATGTTTTGTAATGATGAGCATGTGACTTACCCAATTTAAAGAAAGTTCATGTCCTGTACACACATGCGAACCTCTTCCTTAGTTAACAAGATGAAGCCAAAGCAAATTGGCAGAGTCTTGAGAAGCAATGTGACTTTTCGTTCTTGCATCACCCTAAGACCATAACCTCAAGTTAATTTTTCTAAAACGTTGTTGCTACTGTTTTCAGACTTATCTTTCCTTGTGCCAGAAATAGGCAGATGAATGATATTCAGCTTGTTGCATTCATTTGAATTTGTTTCTTCTGTGGAAAACAAGGGAATAAACATGTGAGGCTGTGTATTTTATATGCTGAGAATTGTTAACACCTTGGGTAAGGGCAGAGAGCAGTGGTATTTAAGACCAACCTGTTGATTTGGAGTATACGCAGCAGCTGGAATTCTCCCTTGTATGCAGCTGCATATCAAACTGGAACAAAGGAAATTGAAAAGCTTTTACATTGCTTCAAAGGAATAGAAAAGCTTTTGTTACTCACTCCTGACCCCAGGAAAGAAAAGCCATCTGCATGTAGCTATGTTTTAGCACTTTTCCAGCATGGCACCCAACTATTGTGCTGTTACCTGTCCTATATTTAAACCATTTTGAGTTTAATCCAAGTTCCTGTTTCATTAGCCTCTGTTTATCCATATGTTCAATCTTAACTCTTTTTTCTTTTTTTGGGTAAAGTTAAAGTTGCATTTACCCACAAGACTGAAGTGAGTCATTTGATGTCCTGAGAAAACAAATATAATTTTCCTGTGGTGAAAAAGGAGCCATGCTTTCATCTCTGGTTCTCTTGGCTTTCTTTTTTCCATTTTAGAGATAGAGCTGTAGATCAAGCTTTGCTTACCCTTATTTTCCTTGCTCACAGCTTTAGTAAAACTTGAGGCTGTCTTCTAATAAACAGTTGCACCAAGTCTTATGACTGTACCAGCAAACGATGTGACAGCCCAGGGGAGGGGTTCCCGGGTTATTTTGAGGGCTGCGCAGGAGCGAGGCCCGTCACATGCTGGCAAATGTGTCTGGCACACGGGGTCACGTAGCGGGGGAGAGAGGGCAGCCTGTGCTGAGTCAGGGATCGCGTCGGCTCGCCCGGCCAGAGCTCTTGGCTGCGGTGGGGATGAGCTGCAGCCTCCCCGGGACACCGGGCAGGGCGGCGCGACTTGCAGCATTGCAGTCTGGGTTGAGAAAAGCTGAATTTAGCTAAACTAGGAGAGGGGGGAAGTAAAGTTCCAAAGCAACTGCATTATATTTAAAAGCAGAATAAATTTGTCCTGATAGGTAAAAGTAAACCTTTGGAAGCAGCTGGTCTTTGCAGTTCTTCAGGAATAACATGATACATATTCATGGCTTCTAATCATCTGAAGTGTCTAAGGGACTGTGCGTATCACGTTTCTTGTTCTAGCATATACACAAGACTAAATCAGAATCACTCTGTTTTTCCCAGGGTGCTGGCACAGCCATTGGAGAGCTGCCTCCATACTTTATGGCGAGGGCGGCCCGACTCTCTGGTGCTGAACCTGATGATGAAGAGTACCAGGAATTTGAGGAGATGCTGGAACATGCAGAGACTGCACAAGTAAGAACAGTGCAAAGTAGCAGTGTTCATAAAGCACAGAGCAAACTAGAGGGAATAAATAACTGTTCCAGTGAAATGGGGAATGGGCCAAAAATCAGTTGGTGTGCTTTCACAGGGGACTTCCCAGGGGTGAGAAAAGATCCTCCGCTGGGTAGAGATACCTCTCATCGCAGTAGGACAACAAGGTGGCTTGTTGAAGGACGAATAATAGTGCAGCCAAAGTATCTGGTACGAATACTGTTTTTTTTGTTTTGGGTTCTTTTAAGTTCCAAGAACAGAACAAGAAAGGTAGGGAGAAAGTGGGCTAACCAGTCAGTGACAGAGGAGATGCTCTAACAACCATGATTATAGAATAGCTGAATTTAAAACCTCCTGAGCCAGAAGATAATTGTCAGCCAACTCATCCCCTTGAGATGACATTTACCTGCCTTGCTGCTAGCAGCCTGTAGGGCCAGAGCATGACCCATTCATCAGCCTGAGGAAACATATTTTTCCTGATGTGAAAATGCAGCCAAACTGCTCTGAATCCATTTTTGTTTTTCTTGTCACTTATTTTCTTGATAGATTAAATACTGCTTGCATTACAGCATATTTTGCAACTGATGCTGTATTTCAGCTAGATATTGTTGATAATTTTCATTCAGGTCAGGAAGTTTGCATTTTCTTCAGAAGTTATTGACAGCGTCTTAAAAGAAGATAAACATTTCTTTCCTCAAACTTCTTGCCACTGAAATTCTCTTCTGTATTTTTCCTTCTTAACTCCTGTTTTGTCTAGCAAAACTAAAGAGGGTCATGAGACTGCTATGAAAAAAACCAGCAGATGCTGTTTACCAGTACAGCTATCTTTTAATGTACCTAACTCCTGCCAGCATGTTTTCTTGATGCAAATAATTTTTTTTTGGCACTTTCTCAAAAAAATGGATGAAGCTTATCCAGCTTGTTTGGAAATATTTGGTGCAATTTGGTAATACAGCAATACTAATACTATAGTAATACTAATCCTAAACCCTGTGTTTCATGAGAGCCTGCCTGATAGTTCCAAAGGGGTTTTTTGCTAATGTAAATAGTAAATTATCTTCTATATCTTTACAGAAGCAGTGGCAAAAAAACCCCAAAAAACTGCTTTGACCTTTGCCCTATTGTCAATATTTGTTTTGCAAAGTAATCTCTATCTGCATAAAAACAAAGTCCCAATACAAAATACACAAAACCAATCAAATACCTGACTTAAGAGTTGAAATGCTAGCTCCGTTCACTGAAACTCTCTCCCAGCAAATTATATGCATGTAGAGCGCTGGGAGCAGCCAGAGGTGGTTTCTGGATCGCACAAAAGGGATTCTTGAGCAGAAAATTTTTGCTAGAGAGCATCTATCAGGACAGGCCAAAGTATAGCTAACTGTATTGACTGTCCTTAGTAAACAAATGCTGTTGTGTAACTAATTAAGAAACATAATGGTGTTATTTACCAGTACTTTTGATTTTATTCTCTTGGCAACTGAATTTGGATTTGAAACATGTTGTTTTTGTGGATGGATGGCCAGAAAAAATCTCTCTTAAACTATGCTTGTGGTTTGGTTTCTATAAAACCCTCTTAACGTGAGGGTTTGACAATCCGATTAAAATGTATTGCACTCATAAAACTGACAGTTCAGTTTTTTCCACTTGCGAATATGACTTCCTCCTTGCTTTTGGCTTCTATCATGTTTTTGCTAGATGTCTGTGGGAGACAGGCCTGCCGTTTCCTATGACCTTGAGTAAATCCCAGCATCATAAGCATAGCTTATCACTATTTGTTCTGTAATTGCTACTTCATGAGGAGCTATAAAGTCTATTTTTAAATTGCTTGATAGCAATTTTCATTACCTGCATCAGTGTCTCCCGCTCTCCAAAACTCAAGCATTATGCTTAAGAAAATGGGGGATGTGTCAAGTGTCTCATGCCATGGAGACTACTACGAATGTTTGACGTCAAATGACAGAAGGCTGCCCTTCAGTATAAAGGTCTCTCTTCATCCTGTGCTTTTGAAAAGCCTGAATTTGGGTGTGTTAGATCTTGAAGAATAGCTTCCCTCTGCACTTCTGCTGAGCTGCTCTGTGCCTACAAGGCAAAGCCAAATGGCTTGACGTTTCTGCGTGCCTGTGTTTTGTTTAGAAAGCTTGTTGCTGCTCTTCCTCAAAAACAATGGTAATTTTGAGAAACAGATGAGGATCTTCTATGGTGAGAATAGACTATGAATGTAACATCTAGCCCGAATGGCCTGCGAGGGGGAACGTGCTGGCTAGTTCAGCACTTAAAAGGGGAGGCGGGGGCCAGAACTTGGAAGGACTATACAGCTTAGAGCAGTAGCGTCCCATTCAACATTGCACTAAGTGAAATGTTTCCTTTGAAGAGTCTGTTGAGGGTTATTCTGTCATAAATTGCAAATCTGAGTGACTTGTCCCCTTGAGTTAGGTTTGGAGAAAACTCACTAGCTAGCAGAGGATGTGCGCGCCTGTCGCGTTTTCCAGTAGCGCGCTTCAGAGAAAGCCCCTCGTCTTAAAGGATCGCTCGCTGCCTCTGCGTGCGCGCACCCGTGTCCTGGCCTCGATTACAGAAAGCGAGCCTCAGGAGGCTCCGGCCTCCTGGCTCTCCCTGTTACCGCGAGCGGCTTTGCCCCGGCGAAGCCGTGCGGGTTACACGCGGGTGCTCTTCTCCTCCCAGCTCCCCGCAACGCAGAGCCCGGCACGCTGCAGGAACACGGCAGCTCGGTCCGGTCGGTTGCTGCTTAGCACAGTATTTAAAAATGATGAATGTTTTAATCGCTGTCTCAGTCGCTGTTGATTCTCCTCTAGTCAAATTCCAGAGCGCTGGCATTTTTTTCTCGGAGCTCCCCTGTTTTAGTGACGGGGAGTATCTCTAGCGCAGCTGCTCAAACCAACCTCTCAATTAGGGGAAGTGAATCTACTACTTAGTGCTAGAGCAGCATATTGGTAATAACACAGTGCAAGCATAGTTTTGTACCGTTTTGTGCCTGCACACATGCAAACTTTTTGCCAGTTTAATAGTTGCTGATTGTTAAGTATTTTCTCTTCTCCGTGTCTTTTTTCTGTCATGCTGAAACTCTTAAACCGGACAGAGGTTTCTGGTGAAAATGAAGCTTACTGCCAGCTTTCCTCATGGTCCTCAGTGGTAACGTGCAGTGCGTGGGCCCATGCTGTATCATGGTGCTCTTTACTAAGAGGAGGAAGTAAGCAGTATCTTTGCTGTCTATCTAACCCTTTATGACTGTAAGTGTTTGGATTCATTAAGTGGCATATATTTAAGAACTAATGATTTACACATCGAGCTTTGCTTCTGTGCGGGGTTGTTGCAGCCAGATTTTCCTGGAAAAATATTTTCTAGTTGCCTATGTTACTATCAGTTTACTGCTGTTTGTTTACTTTCCAAATTGTGTCCTTGCCTTCCTTTGAAAGAATACAAACTGGGGAAAGGGTTAAATCTATCCAAAGCCCGCGATGCAGCCGGACCCGTTTGTAGATGATTGAGTGTCATCTGCACGCTGAATGTCAGTCGTTGCTGGGACCTGTTTTTGACTCCACTGAACCTTTACTGGTTGTGGTTTGTCTGGCCATCACATGACTTCTCTGAAAATTCCCCCTCCCCTCCATTTCCAGTAAACTGTTTGAACAGGAGTGACTCAGACTGAAACCAGCTTCCCTGTAACCACAGGGCTTGTTAAAGAATTTGTCAACGTGGACTCAAGAGGGTTTGTATTAAGCTAAGCTGCAACTGCGTCGGTTTGCATTGCGTCAGGACTTCCACCGAGCGACTTCCTGCTCCGAGGGCCAGCTCCCTGCCAGCAAGGGGTTAAACCGATGAACTTGGCGATAGCGACAGTTAGGTGCATGCTAAACCCATCTTTCTAGCCTTTCTGAAAGGTCTTGTGCCTCGAGCGGGATTGCTTTCCCACGTTAAGACGTGGGGCTTTTCCTCGCTGAAGCGGAGCAGAGTACGCCACCACACCCAGGCACAGCTCCTCCGAGACCCGGAGCTGTTCTGACATGACGCCCTGACCTCATCCGAGTGGAATGATTAGCCTCAACTAATCAGCAAAATGTTACTTAATTAGCAGGGTAAAATAAGGTGGCCAGAGTGGATCTCTCCCATAATTAAACTAACAATTAATATCTGATAATTTCCTGCTTGGAGGGGTTTCCCTGGCTGCTGCCTTGCCGGATCAAAAGGTTTTAAGGGTATTCTTCAGAAGAAAAAAAAGAAGTTAAAGTAGACCACAAGCCAGGTTTTCATGAAGCAGTTACTTTGCCACTTCCATTTTTGTAGCACATAAAATAAATGGAAAACCTTGACTTTTTTTTTCTTTCCCAGAAATAACTTGTTGAAACCCAGCATCCAATTCCGTTCATAACTTTTCTTGTTCAGTCTTCCAGTCACCCCCCTTCCTCATCAGCTTCCTCTCTTTATTAATTGTGCTGTGCAAGAAAAAGGTGGTTGGTGCTTGGTCTAGGCTGCCTGATGGGTGGCCACCAGGAGGCTTGTCTGCACACTCTGCATTCCTGAAGTTTGATGCATGTATTCATTAATATGTGTCAGGGAGGTTTCTTGCCTTTATATTTTGGCCCGTAATTAAATGTAAATTCAAAACTAATCAAACCCTGAAGCTTCACTCTGCAAAATTTCTGTGGATGATGTAGCTTGAGAGTGAAATAGCAAACTGGTAGTCAGCTAATAATAAAATGAGTTTTTTTCACAGCCAGCATAATAAGCAGCGAGTATACTGAATGTTAGCTTCATTTTAAATAATTCACTGAAATTTGTGAATTCAAATTGTTCTCCTAAGCTTTTGAATGAGTCGATGAAAGCTTTAATATATGGGAACTGTTATTAGAGAGGACTTTCTGAGAAAAGGGGTAGCAAAGAGTTAATGTAGTCAGCGGGTTGACAATAGGAACTATGAGTAACAACTGTGCAAGCCACCTCCGTGCTGGATTTCTTTGGACACCGGCACCAGACTACAGCAGCCTTGTGCCTGCATTGTTCTATTCATTTGCACACCTGCGTGCAAATAAGGAAGAAACCAGCAATGAGCGTTACGTTACGTTTGCTAATGGTAATTTAGAGATGACTTTTTCACATTCTTCTTTGAAATGTTCTTTGTGGTGCATCTGCTCCCTAAAACTCCTTTTCAAGGACCTGTGTGGTTTTTTTTGTTTTGTTTTTTTTAATCCCCAGTGTGGAAGCACATAACTCACTAATAAGAGAGATACCAAAGAAGTCTGGATTACTTTGTAATATTCTTGCTCAATATCAGGTTATTAGCTCAGAGGAATTTGTTCAGTGACACAGCTCTCGCTTTGAAACAGATATGATCCTTTTTAGAAGGATTCCCACCAAGCTGATTGGAGACCTTGCAAGCTGCTTTTGTGTTGCAGCGTGGAGAAGCAGTTGGCTGAACTCTGCGTACTTGGTATTTCACTGTTAAAATGTTAGATGGGACGTTTTTCCCCATTGTGATCCCTACAGAAAAAAATCAGTAGCTACTCCATGAGTCTCTGTCTTAGGTGATGTTTTCCAGGAAGTTTGTATCTGAAAAAAATTCAGGATGGACACCTTCACGTTTGCTTGGGAATAAATCTATGCTGTTAATCCTATGTCTCCACATAAGACTATTCTGAAATATTCGGATTAATCTCACAATTTAGCTATCATTGCATGGGTAGGTATATACAAGATTTTTTTTTTTTTTGTCTTTATGTGCATGGTGGGATAAGTTGCCAGACAATCACTCTATACTTCAGAAAAAGTAGCTTCTAAAAGGTGATTGGCTTAAAATGTTTCAGGGAAGATAAAGGATAAATTAAAGATTGAAAAAATGTAAAATTAAGAACTCTCCAGTGGTCTGAGAAAGACAAATTACCAAAAGCTTAGGTCAGATAAGCTGTTTCAGAAATATTTTTCTAGGGGAAGCCTTAATAACTGATAGAAATTAATTCTGATATCTTAATCAAGAAAATGACTACTTTTTTTTTTCTCTCTCTCCTTGCTCCAGACACTGTTTAAATACCTCTCAGTTGTACGAGAGTCTGGTATGCAGACCACCTCTCTAAGTTGTCTGGGAACCTCTGCTACTTCCCAGGGAGAAGAAGCGAGAGGTATGCTTAGCTTTGCACATCTTCTGCTGGCTAGGCTGAGTGGAAAGACTTGTGTGTGTAAAAGGATTTGTCAGCTGTGTAACAAATTGCTCACTTCTAATTATGCAAGTGTTTTTCTTGTGTGTGAGTTTTTTTCCCCTTACCTTGTTTCTGAGTTCCTTGCGGAGGAGCAGTATATTCTGTTCAGTGCTGGTGACTTTGGCGCTGCTTTGTCAGGGATTCAAGTGGTCATTATGTTTGTCTGGTTATTGAAAATTACTTCCTTTCTTGATGGCGGTGGCTAAAGCAAAGTAATAACTTATTTCATTACAGCCACTATGAGCCTCCCTTACAATATCTGGATCTTAAACACCAACAAAGTAGGACTTCATTATTTGAAATGGATAAAAAATTGACAACATCTTGGAGTTGCAAGTCATGCCACTGTAACTAGCTAGATCAGCAGACCTGTGACCACAGTAACTAATTGCCATTGTAGCTTTGAGATAAATGAGCACTTGCTGTGCAGTTGCAATGGTATTTTAGGCAGCCAGCGCATTGTTGGATGAAATGCCAGCATACATTTTCAACTTCAGAAGCAAAGGCTGCAGAGGTCAACTTTTGATGTGTGGGAACCAGAGCGTGATATAGGTGGTTGCTTTACTTCATTCTTCTCTCTATAGGTGACTGCTACTATCTTGTGTGGAGCTGTGGAATCACAGAATAATTTAGGTTAAAAGGGACCTCAGGTATCCTTTAGCCTCAGTTTTTGCTCAGGGTGGGGTGAGCTATGAGAGATCAGGCCAGGTTGCTTAGGGCTTTATCCAGTCTGGTCTTGAAAATCTCCAAGGCTGGAGACTGCACAACCTCTCTGAGCAACCTGAGTGGCCTTGCGGTCTTCCCTGATGTGCCAAACTCACAACCATCTTCCGTGAAACAGACTGCAGGGTCTACTCACTGCCAGATCTCCTGCAAAATGTGATTGGAGAGTAGTTCTTTAGCAAGCAGAGGAAAATAAGTTTTATTTCCCGCTTTCATACAGCGATATAAATTTGTAAAGTGTCAAGGGGGACATGTTGCTTCATGCTACTGCACAGATCTGAGATGAGGAGTATCACAGAGCATAAAGATGGCAGGGGATGTGGTAAAAGGGCTACTGCTCTATAGGACAGATCTGATAAGACTCTGAAATGACACGTTCCTTCCTCTTCCTTCAAACTTCCTTTAATTGTGTCTTATTTTTTGCAAAATTTCTTTATGCTTAAAGTGAGAAGCAAGAGGACTTCTTTTTTATTTTTATTTTTATTTTTTTATTATTTATTTCATTTAGATGTGAGAGAGCC
Source organism: Struthio camelus (assembly GCF_040807025.1). NCBI lineage: Eukaryota > Metazoa > Chordata > Aves > Struthioniformes > Struthionidae > Struthio > Struthio camelus. The sequence goes on from NC_090957.1 coordinate 18,663,697, forward strand.
TCAGTTCTAGCTGGGGAAAATGCCAGCATTAAGTTTGAGAGTCCCTACTAACTCTTTGGTTTAACTCTTTTTTAACTCTATAGTATGTGTTCAGTTTGATATGTCACTTACAATTCAACACCCTTTCTGGATTTGGAACTATCTAAAAGCTTGAAAGTAAAGTTCTTGAGATGGAGTTTATTCTGAAAATGTGTTTGCTGGTTCTTCCCTTAAGGTCCTGGGGAGAGGGAACAGTGAGGGAAATAAATAAAATGTTCTTACATTGGTGCAGTTGGTTAACAAAATAAGGAAAATACCTAAAAGTTCCTACTGCTAAAATTCTATGTAATCATGAGCTGGTCCAATTCCATCCTCCTGATGTTAATGAGAGGTCTTACTTACCATGTAATGGATTCTTTACTAGGGAGTTGCACTTCTTTTTTTTTCCCCTCCTCAAAGACAGGTTAAGATTACATGGTGGTCAGGGAAAGAAAAGCTTGCTATTGGAAAGAAGACTTCACTCTGTTAAACTCTACTCCACTACAAGCTGTAATGTACTAAACTCTGCACACTGCTCTATCTCTGGCTTGAGTGTCTCTTTTCCAAGAGCAGTTCTAAATTCTGACTGAGGACAATAGATTTAGCTGTGCTTTCCATGGAGGAACTTCATTTTTTCTAACAGAAGAGCTAAGTTTAGTTACTCATGTCTGAGTTTACGAAGTCCCCAAGTTAAGCATCTTTTCCATTATCTCTGTGGATGGCAACATCACCCCTTAACGTGCAAACAACCTCAAGAATTTGAACACAAGCAGATGTGGAAGTAAATCTGTGCATTTCCTTCAGTGACCTCTATTCAGTATTCTTGTCCTACGCAAGGCTAGTAGAAGAATTCACCTGTGTACTGAATATCTTACTGACTTGGGATTTGTATGTAGTACCTACTGTATGGTCATCCTTTGCTACAAATATTCTGAATAACGCTTTGAAATCTTGTTAGCTTTAAGTCCTCAAGTCTTTGGCATAACCTGTGTTGTGAGGTTTTGTAGGAACTGCTCTCTCTTGTCATTCTACTAGGCTTTAGTAAGGCCTGAGAAGTTCGTTGCTGTTCTTTCTAGTTCATCTTGTACTTTCTAAAACTGGGTTTTCCTTTTCAACAGTGCATATATTTTTCACTCAGCTTTCCTGTATGATTACCTTCTTCCTTTTCGAGAATGTAACGTCTCAGAAAACCCAGGTTTCTTGTGAAGTGAAATTTATTTCCTTCCCAAGCTTAGAATTTGAGCCATTCCTCTTAATCTGGAATGTCTGTTCTATGTCCTTCACATATATATGCACCTTTCTTTTATCCAACCTCAGCGCTTGGGTCTGCCACTTTCTTAGCTGCTTTGAAAAATGCTTGAAAACCTTTTTGAACTGTGTATTTTAACAGCCTGATTTCCCCCGGTGTAGGGCCTTTCTTTCCCAGACTTTCTACTGAGAAATAAGTTTAAACCTTACTTCTCAACCCCCACTCTCTCCAGGCATCAAGTTGGAAATTCCCCTTTTTAGTTTGCCCCTTTTTTGCATTAGGCTGGCAGGGTTTTGTTTTGTTTTGTTTTCTTTTTTTTTAAGAAAGCCAGAACAGCGATCCAGGGCCACAGCCCTTTCCATACACACTTAGATGTTGAGAGCTGTGGCTGCTGAAGGCGTGGGAGATGGGTATCACCGTGCACTGCTGTCGGACTCTTCTTGTTTGCCACTCGCTTGACCCTTGCCTGACTCGTGAGATCTGTCACCTTTATGTTGTGCAGGAGAGGTTTGAAATGGTTTCTTTGGTCACTGAGTAATGAACTGTTTGCAGTGATAGTCATTGCCTAATCAACTGTGTCTTGATCTCAGTTCTTCTCACCTTAACTCCAGGTTGCTGTGTTGACCATTAAACATTGCTGCTGCCTTGTTGGTTTCTTAGCATGTTTGTATGTTGTAGCCTATCAACCTATAGGTAGCTATCTGACTTCTTTAAAACTGCTCTTCTGCAGTTAATATGTTATTTCAATGAGTTAACAGTTCTTCCCAGTCCTCTGAAATTCTAGAATTCATTGCCTAACCACAAATGGTCATTCTCCCGTAAGCTGTGTTTGATTCCATTGTGTTGTAATAGAAAGCCAGAAGAAACAAAATATTGTGCAGCTCATTTTTAACATAACTCACATTTTTACATAAAAAGGGGCACTGTCTTTGTAGGCAGCTTTTAAAATGTTAAGGAATTTATAATTTTGATAGACAGTAGTTTAATATGTTATCTTCAGTCTTTGGGGAAAAAACGTTCTCCTGCTCAGATTATTATTCAGATAATTTAACTTTGGTTCTAGTAAGAAATTAATATTATAACCATAATATAAAATGTGTTCAAATATTGAAGGATTGTCCACTTCTGATTATGTAAAAGTTGCACACTCACATCAGGGGTGTCTGGCACTAGGATGAGTCCTCCCTATCTTTGCAGCAACATTGGTATTCTCACTTTCTGCAGGAGACCTGTTCCATCAAGGTGCAATACATTCACTTTAGATCTTGGTTTCTGTTTCTTCTTTTTCCTTTCTTTTTAAACGTTCATTCATGATTCTGTTTTTTGTTAGAGTAACAAATTCTGCATAATCCCTCTCAATCCCTTTCCGAAAACTTGTTTTGAACCTCTGAAGGCTAACATCTGCTAGGTAATTAATATCCTGCCTGAACATTTGCCTTAATACTTGCATCATTGATTTCCACCTGGTCCTGCATTAAGGCCCTGGCTGTTCTCAGTAGCAGAGTATACATGCACTATGAATTTCAGATTGAATTCAGTCTCGTTCTTGCGTATTCTCTGCCCATCTTTACTGCCCTTCCTCTTTGCACTATATCCAATAATTACCGGGGAGGTGGCAGTACATTTGTGAAGTGCTTGAAATATTTTCACCAAAAATAGAATGTGGTAGTTGCAAGAAAAGTTTTTACTGGTCTTCACATCAGTCTAACTCTGGATCATATCTGCCAGGGACTGACAGCTCTCACCGCTGCTGCATGCGAGGAATTGGTTTGAGAGGGGGACTCGGAGCTTTCTTGATGCTCCTAATAACTGGTTGCAACTCCGTGTTAGAAAATAAACTGTGATATTGCGTAATCCTTATAGGCCCATCTGTGCAGTCTTTAAAGAAAATAGCCTCTGCTGAAGCCTTAGGGATTGTTTCTTTGAGGACTGTAGGACTCAGTCCAGTGCTGACTATTCAGATCTCCTTGGTTACCTTCGACTAGTTGCTTGCTGTGGATCTGTCAACACTCTCTGTTTTTGGAGATTAAGAAAACAAAAAAGTCTTCATAATGTCATTGTGACCAATAAATTGAGACCATTCTGTGTTCTGATGCTAAGTCGGTGTTACAGAGGAGAAGAGCGTCAAAATCGAGTTTTGCTGCTTGAACATGTAAACTAAATCCACTGGAATGTTCTTCCCTAGAATACAGAAAAGCTTGTGTAACTGACTTTAAAATGAAGAAGAAATACAGTTGTAAATTATAAATTGAAACAAGATAAAACAAGAATGGGATGAGGCCTTGTAGGTGAGGCGAGATCGTCCATCCACTCTTTTGAGAGGCAGGATGCTTTCGTAGTGGTAAATGGTACATGCTAAGTTATCAACAAAGCTGTACCAGAATGCTTTTCTAGAAGAGGAACTTTGTCATAAATCTTACTTAGCAGCAAAATGTTTAATTTCTTTCTACTGTCCCTTTAGGTTTGGGGATTTGGGAGGGTTTTTTGCTTTGGTAATAATTAGTAATGAAATGCTGCTATCAATAAAACGTGCCATTTTACTAAAGGCAGATATGAAGCAAACCTCCTCAAGCCGCCAGCTGAGACTTGTGAATCAGTATTTCACCACTGACCTTTTTATGCGTCTTATTTCCATTCCAGTTCTTGAGATCTGATGATTAACCCAATGAAGTAATGTTTAATCATTTAACCTCCTTTGCCCGTATTGCAGCAGTCACAGGAAATCTATTTCCAAACCAAAAAAACAAATCATCTTTGATAGGGACATAGTGAGCAAAAGGATCCTGAAATGTTGTAGAGAGTGAATCACATTAGCTGAGAGTCGAGTCCAGTCTAGATACTTTAATTTTGGGGGAATATGTTTTGCCTGTAAGTAGCTAAACTTTTATGTCTTTTTTTTTTTTTTTTAATTAAGCTGTAAGTTGTGAAAGTTGTTTTATTTCAAACACTTAAAGAAAAATAGAAAAAGAAATTGTTCCCTGTGCAGGCTTTATAACAGAAAGATTGTATTGTGAAATAGGTAAAAGTTGTGAAACTGATTGTATTCTCTGAGAAATGAAACTTTTAAGGGTTTTTTTTATTATTGCAGATGTCTCAAAGATTTGACGAACAAAATTTAAGGAAGCAACCAAATACCAGTGTTTCTGAGCTTGATTTCATTAAAGTAAGCGTGAAGGCTGCAAATACATAACTTTATTGCAACCCCGATCTATATATTACTATGCAAATTATTTCTAGTTGTGATTATATTAGGTCATAGAAAACTGGGGGGGAGAAAAACACTACATTTACCTCTTTTAGCTTATTTAGAAAGTTTAAAAAAGGAAGACAGTTTAAAAATTCTTGACTGAAACTTTAAGAACTATAGCTGTATTTTCCTTGGAATACTTTGTAATGGATAGTGAATGGTTTAAAAAAAAATAAAAGTTACAAAGTAACAAGGTGAGAAGAATGGCCCCAATGTTTATTAGAGACAAACTTTTGTGTTTTTCAGCATTTTCATTATTGGTTTTAAAATAAAAAAAAAAAAAAAGCTTTTAGTTGGAGGAGGAAAAAATAGTTCTAAGGCAGCCTTGAGTTTTGCAGGAATTTGGGGGAGACAAACTGTTTTTAAGAAATATGAGGAAAAATGATACGCTGTATTTAAGTAGGCTAACACAGTCTTAATCTATACATAATTATAATGGTATAAATTTTTACTGCAGGTAATAGTTTATAGATCATTTGCTAGAGAGTTTGTTTCCAATTCCAGCTTGTGAACGTTAAAACAGCAGAATATTAGCAATACAGTCTTTAAGATAGTGTGAAAATATATTAAAATTTCAGTAGAAACTACTTTCCTTGAATTACAGAATCCCAGAATCGTTTAGGTTGGAAGGGACCTCTGGAGATCATCTAGTCCAATTATTTGAATAATTGGATTATAGCGTTTTATTTTAAAGATATTTTAAAATGAGATTTATGGCGCTGTGTAAAATTCTTGATTGTCTTATAAAAGTGCAAATATTGTTCTAACCCCAGGAGCATTGTGAAATGGTGAGCAAAATAGGAACTGAAAGTATCAGGGTCTTATTCAGCCCTGTTACAGAGTACAGGGGGAGACATCTTATGAAATTCCTACAGAGAAGGCACTACTTTCTCAGTTCACCTTTTCAAATGAAAAATTGTATTGTTAAAAGGGCAATTTTACACTTCAGTAAACTTATTGCTTTTAAATTAAATAGTAGAGGAACTCTTAAAAAACATATTTCTACTTTTGCATTTGGTTAAGGAATAAGAATGCTTCTTATTTACTTACTGTACTACATTTTATTTGCTTTATTGATATCTGTGTGATCACACTGTTTAAAGAAACTTGCTTCCGTATAGTTCATGTCCTAAATCCTCAGTGGGACTGAACGTGTGTGGGGTGTGTGTGGTTTTGTTTTTTTTTTTTTTTTTTTGCGTAAAGGAGACCCATATTAGTGCTCATATATTAACTTGTTTTGTATTTGTTTAGTAACTTGGAAATAATGTCTGAGGGAATTTCAGTTTGAGAAAGAACTGCCCTCGATGTTGCAAGATTTTTTTGGACTTAGTTCACTGGTAAATTATCATGTTTTGTTATAAATAACAATTTGTGTCAGAATGCACTCTTGTAATTCAAAAGCATGAAAAATCATACTACACCTGTCATATCGGTATGTTCTAGACCTGTTCCTACTGAAATAAGTTCAAGTGCATGGTTTCAGCCTCGCTGAAAATAGGCTTTAGTCACTCATGTCTGCTGTACTTATCCTCGAAGATAAGTAGAAAAATATCAGGAACGTGTTTTCAACACAGTAAATATTTCACCTATTATATTTTGCAATGAGACATATAGGAGTTGGATCATGAAATCCTGAGTTGTCATTACTGTATCAAATTAGCAAATTTGTCCTTTTAATGATTTTCTAAAAGTTTTATGTGTTCCTATTTTTAAAAATAAATCCCAATTTGAGACGTAGGAAATCTCACTTATTTGACTTTTCTTAAGTTGTAGTATTTGTTTTAACTTTTTTTTAATATGTTGCATAATAAATAGAATTTTTCTGGTTTCTGTAAGAATCTATATTTTTTCCTTTGTGAATTTGTTACACTTATTTTTAAAGCATTGTAATGGAGAAAAGTTACCACATGGAAAGGAGGTGTAAAAACATAGTAAATGGCCTTATCACAAATTTTTATCTGGCATAAAAAGTTATGTTAGTTTTGTAGTTTAGAATTTAAATAATATACAAGAATTTTGTCAAGTAATTGGACTTTACTTTCATTGTTACATAGCATGGAAGTTTCGACAGAATTGTAACAAAGTTACGAATTGTAACAAAGATTGCATAAATTGAATTATGTTGGATCATCTTGAAGTTATCTTGTAGTGTGGAATTTAGAATTTCATTAATTATTGATAAAGGTATTTCCTTGTGAAATCTGTTGTTTCCTTGTGAAAACCTAGATTTAGCCTGTTTTGATTAAGATCCTGTGTTTGAGAGCAAAGATCCCAGGGTATTATGGTGGTGTTATATTCTGGCTTTGCGTTTCTGAAAAGTACCTTTTCATCATTGTACATGGCCTTGAGGAAATTAGTTCCCTTTGCTTGAGGCATAAGGTAGTAGCAGCATCAATAGTTCAAAGGTGTGGGGAGAAAAGTACTAGAAAACACGTTTCCAAAGCAGAGTGAACTTAGTTCCACTTGCAGAGTTTTGAAGAACCGAGTCTGGGGGGGAAAAATAAGAACTCAATATGTGTGAGCGGTCAAATTTTCACACTGAACACTTTAAATTTCTCCTTCCTCCCTCAAGCCCTGGAGTTCTCAAGTTGGCCTTCTTGTTTTAAAATTTCTCCCAACTGCTGATTAGGAAATCCCAAAGCATGGGGGAGAGAGCTGAGGTGTTGCAATCATACAAGTTTTAAGGTATGTCTGTTTTAGGTTTTGCCCTGTTAATGACTGTTTTCTTGTTTGCAGGATTTTGCTTCCCGGGCTAAACTGGCTGTCCAGAACCTGGTGCAGAAAGTTGGGTTCTTTGGCATTTTGGCCTGTGCTTCAGTAAGTTCATTTCTGTAACAGAGGGGTTTGTGATTACTGCAATACATTCAGCCTGCAATTTGTGAAATTGGTACTCTAAACTGTGGCGTGGTCTTATTTGAGTTCACGTGGATCTGCATGCCTTGTCTGCTGGTTTCTGTGTTCTCCAGGGTGCTCAGGGAAATGGGATGGCAGGGGAGCTTGCAAGTGCAGTAGTGTGGAGAAGCTCCAGCCCTAGATTAGTACCCAACGTGCTTCAGTATAAAAGCAGAGCTAACAGTTATCCTTTCCTTAAACTTTGCTGTTGTAGCTCCTGACACTAGTTCTCTTTGGGAAAATATGAGTTTGAAATAGTACTATTTCCTCTTTAACCTACCGGGAAAGAACTATTCAACAAGTGATTGCTTGAGTTCCTGGAGTGGCTTTTTCCAAAAGAAAGGGTGATTAATTCTGTAGTTCAGCTTGGCACGGTAAAACCTGACAAAGACAGGATGGTTTGCTAGATGGTGCAAAAGGCTTATCGCCGTTAGGAAGACTCGCAAGAGGCTGAACTAAGACATTCATAAAACTGATTAAGTTTCTGCACTTCTGTTTCAGGCTGGGGATGCTTCCTGCATTAGTTGTTTGAGGCTTCGTCTTCTCTAACAGGGGCATCTTGCACCCTGCTGTTAGGGGGTAGCTGGCAGACCGTATCGTGCCCTTCGCTCCGCTGACAGTGATCCTATTGTGATTTTCTGGCCCAGATTATTAGCTGGCAAGATACAGCAAGAGCTATGTTGTAATCTATAGAGTTTGCTGGAATCACATTTTATCGTTTCTGCAGATGTTTGTGTTGTATAACTTATGGTTCTTGACGCTTTTAGATCCTAAGATATACACAGGTTGAAATGTGAGAAACTACCTATACAAATCCTGATTAGGATTTCCATCCATAGTAGTTCTTCTGACTACTCAGGAGATTTCTTTGGGCCATTTTGTTACTAGGAGCCAGAGGGAGCAGAATGGATGGAGAACAGTTTCAGAGTTAAAGCTAAAAGGAATACAAGCTATTTGCAGCTTTTTCTTCCTAAACAAGAGTTGATCCAAGCATCTCCACTGATGCTATTTTAGTGTTTTAAGTAGGCCAAACAGACTTTTGGAGTAAAAAGTACTGAACCATTTGAGGTTTAAGTCTCTCTCTGGAAGCTTAATGAGAAGTGGTAGGAATGATGTGGCTTATTTTTTCTCTCCCACACACAAATGCACAGAAATCTGACTACAGTGGAGGGGGGAGTTGTAGGTCCCCAATGATCCCATTCTTCTGGCCTAACCACAGCCATTAGCCAGCTGCTCAGCTGATGAGGTATTAATTCCACCCTTTGCCTAGCATCTCTCTCGGTTTCCTAAATTGTAGACATGACAATGTTATCTGTTTCTCAAATGTAGGTAACCTATGTGAGCTGGAAAGATTAATCTGATTACGGTCACTGGCGTACAACTTCTATTTACTAAACTTTTGAACTGTCTTTGTGCTTAGAGTGGAGCTGTAGGTTCCTGAGCTCTTCTTTGAATCTTTCCACCCAGAAAGCTCTCCGCCTGCTTCATCCCTGGCTCTGACTCATTTTTCTCTAGTCACCACCTTGTGAGGCATCACTGCCCAGGCTAGTTTGTCTGTCTGGTTTCATGAGAACAGCAGCTTGTAGATGGTAGGGATGAGCCGCTGGAGCGGCTGGACACGGCGAGAGGTGGATAAGTGGAGAACATGAGGAAGGAGTTGGTAAACATAAGAGGTGATGCATCCACTCCTCGTAGTTTGTGCTTAGTAATACATTTGCTCAACTTACCTCCTTGGTACGCTGTTCTTAAATGTGGTCTGAGCAGTTTCCCCTGCTTATATAGGCTGCCATGGGTTGGGCAGGGATGGGAGATCGCGAATCCGCCAGCTACACTTGAGCATTTGTGCATGTCCTCTGTTTACAGGATAATTACAAAGCAGCAGCAAAAAGGGTGAGGTAAAGCATGGGAGAGGCAATGAACAAATAGAGGGATTCAAAACTATCCCCCCCCTTATCACCGTTTTAGTTTTGGATTTTAAACAGTGTTTCTGCTGAAAGTATTTTCAGGCAGGGAAGGAGAACTCGACTGTGGGGTGCTAACAAGTGTGCTAGCTACGGGGTGTTGTAGCATTTCAAAGCCATTGCTTGGTAGGCAGAGAAACACAATCAAATTGAATTTAAAACTTTTCAAATTGATCCGGTGAAATTAACTGGTTGTAGTGTTGTTTAAAGGCAAAAAGAAAGGCAGGCTCTTTCCTGCGCCCAGTTCCTGTGCGCGGGCAGCCCTGGGGAAGGCAGCCAGAGCTGGCCCTGCGCGAGAGCCTGGCGGGGACGGGCGAGAATTTGCCCTGTCGTCTTTGTGGGCGTCTTGGCACCTCTCAGTAGTCCCTGTGGGGGGGATTTTTTTAATTTGTTTTAACCCTCATTGACCTGCTAATATATGTTTATAACCTGATGTGGACATGTTAAGTAATTTTTTACTGTGATACGTTTAATGTGTTTGTGATCCCCACGGTTCCCCCTGGCTAAAGCAGATTGCCCCCTCTGCAGTGATATTAATGCAGTAATTAAAATATACTGTTACCTTACAAAAGGGAAAAACAAAGAGCAAGCTTAATACCTAGAGCAGACTTGGCTCAGAAGAGCAAGTTATTTGGCTCTGCCGTAAGTAAATAATTGACTCGCCTTCTACGCCGAAGACAGCTGCCAGAGGTAGAGAGCCAGCTTAGCTGAAGCGGGGCATGTTTAGAGACCGTTTCAGGGCATGATTAGAGACCGTTTAGGATTTCTTCCTATGCAGGTGTTGTTGTGGGCGCTTGTAAATTTGAATTGCTAGCCTGTAACAGTTAAGCATAACCCTCATCAGCTTTCTCACAGATTTCAGATTTCCATTCAGTCGCAAAGTGCTTTTTTTGTTGTTTGTTTGTTTGTTTGTTTTTGGTGGTGGGGCGGTTGGTGCTCTTCAAATATCTACACTGTGTATTTGTTTGGGTAGCAAAACAACACAAATAACTCGGGATATTAGCAGGGTAACATACTGTTACTCTAAATTAAACATGTCCCATGTGCTTATTCAGACAGTCTGCCCTGTACTGCATGCAAAGTGTGAAAGGTTGGAATTTCGATACTTTCTTGGTTTAATTTCAAAATATTTTACAGATAGTATCACAATACCAAATGTCAAGCCAAGGGTTTAACAAAAAAAAAAAAACTTTTAATTTTAAATTAAATGCGTATGCTTAATAACATCTAATCAGTGCTTTTAAAGTGGATACATATGACTATAAGTGCCAGTTTTTAATGCGCTTTTTCAGATGGAAATCATTGGGGACCATTTTGAACGCTGGCTTCCAGGAGCGATGTTTGTCAGTGAGAAAATTTGATAAATCACTCAAAATGGCTTTGCTGTGGTTTCTGTGCAGTTCGCATGGAAAACTTTTTTGTCAGCTTTTTTATAATCCGGGGGTAAGGAGGGACCGTCAGAATGGAATTGTCTGGGACATTGTCTAGCTGAATCCCTGAGATTTAAGTTATATGGTGTAACATTAACATTTTTGTAAGTATTGAGAGACAAGAGTTTGGATCAAGTTGAATAAGGGGAAAACGTTCATTTTTCAAAGTCTGTAATGTTCCTGTTCGTCTGGGTTAAACGCTCCACTTCATGAACTTCTTTCCCTTGCGCTTCCTAGATTCCAAACCCGCTGTTTGACCTGGCCGGCATAACATGCGGACACTTTCTGGTTCCCTTCTGGACCTTCTTTGGTGCGACCCTGATTGGGAAAGCAGTCATTAAAATGCACATCCAGGCAAGTAGATGCTACACCTCCCTGAGGGCTCGGGGGTGAGGACCTTTTTTTGCAGAGCCTCTTGCGCTGTGGTACTTCATAATGAATTCTGGAGTCTCCCTGCCTGACCTGAAGTAATGGAAATTAATTTGATGCAAAGGGTTTACAATAAAGGATCTGCTAGGCTTCTTATGCTCAAAACTTAGGGCAACTGAATAATTTATGGCAACAAACTAATGAGCTCGCTGCCTACACCACTCAGGAAATTGGTGGTTAGCCAAGTTATTTACCTACGGTTTTTACCAGACTGAAAGGACTTCGTACTAATAATGAACTTGCCTTTTTGGTAACAAATGCTCATTTCAAAGAGCACTGCAGCTAGCCCTTACCAGCTAAGCAGTACTTCTAAATGTTCCCTTTTATCTCAATCCCAGGGCTTTTTAGGTCCTGCTCTTTGCAGAAAGCAGTCTGAGGGTATGTCTGGGCATATTGACCATAATTTCTGAGCATGGTTAGTAATTTTGGGGGTAGTTGATCTAGGATATTTTAAAAGGGCCCAATTTCGGAGAGGATCTGTTCAGTTTTTGTGGCTAACTTAAAGCCTTCAGTGTGTTCTGCGTCTGACAATCAGGATTTCAGGTTGCTGTCAAAAATGTTGAGTCTCGCTTTTAAAACGCGTCACCATTTTGTCCAACACAGGATGAAGTATCGGTTCCCTGGAGATTGTTTGCTGGTGGCGGTGTGGTTAGACAGCGTTATATCTTGAACTACATCACTTGACTTGTAATAATTAGAAACAGTGTTCTCAGGGTCAGTGTGTTTTTTTTTTTTTTTTTTTTTTAAAGAAAAAACATTTCCATAGCGCTGATGCAGTGCCTGTAGCTGCGCTGCTTGGGAATGTTTGCTGTCACTACATTAAAATAGCAGAAGCTAGTAGAAGAATAAGATTACTTTTCTAGTACCCTCCTCAAGCTGCTTAAAAATCTCTTCCTTCTGCCCTGAATAGAAAACTTTAATCTTCAGCCCTCTTTTTTGCCCGTCTTTTTGTGAATAATTATTTTACTTTGCACAATATTGAGATGGAAGGTAATAAATAGCTCTGAAAATTGTTTCATGTGTTGTGATAGGACTGCTTTTTCTTCACACTTAGTTTTGTATTACTTGAACTCTTCTGCTTTTAAATGTGTGTAAAGTTGGAATTTGTTCTGGCAATCTAGACAAGACTTAAGTGAAATAGTACTTGTGTAATATTCCCTTTATTTTATTTGCCTTGTTTAGCTAGGAGGATGTTTGCTATGTAATTTATAGTGCTCTACGCTCAGATGTAATGTAAGCAACAAATATTTCCTAGCGTCTTGTACAGCTGGTAAATCATTTCATTTTGTAGTATGTTTATCTATTAGAATTTTGTTTTCTGTGATGTTTTACTTCAAGCATACGGTTGTGCAATAGCCTTGTGTGTGTGGTGGGGTTTTTTTGTTTTTTTGTTTTTTTTTTTAAGCGATCTTGCTATAATTTGGAATTTAGGAAACGTAACGGTCGTGGAAAAGGCTTTTGATGAAATCTTTCTCTAGACAGGAAGCCAGTGACTCTGCTGTAGTGGCCATCCTGGAGTTGCTTTTAACTGGCTTCTTCCTCTGGACCACAAAATCATTGTGTAGTTCTAGTCACATCCCTTATTCCCAGACTAGTGAATGCTCTTCTCATTAGGTCATGTTTAAATTGATTTAAGGAGACTATGGGAACTGTGTGTGTGTATACACACATCTACACACAGTCTTGCTCGCTCTTAACAAATGAACAAGCTTTCAAATGTGACAAAAAATGTAACTAGCAAAAGGTATTTTAATAAAATTTTGACACATTTTATAAGTGAAGTGAATGGTAAAATTACAGGCATTTGGATTTTATGCAAAACCATTCATGTTAGAATTGTCTTGCATTAAAATTACTCTGTTTCAAGTAATCTATTGCATTAGAGCAATAATAAGTGACGACAATTAAATGATGATAATTTTTTTTGAACAGATAGATACCCGAAGGCTCTTGTTTTGTTCTTCGCTGAGTATTTCTTTATGTGCTTCAGAGAGAAATATAAACTAGGGGCTAAAAGATTTATTATTTTCACTTTTGTGATCTTTAAGTACATGTGCTTATGTGTAAGGGGATGTGGATTCTTCTGCACAGTGATGACTGTTTTTCCATTAAAACATTGTTGACGGAGTAAAGTGACCTTGAGCTTCTGGGAATTTAAGTTTGAGGAGGATGCAAATGGTTAGTAACACAAGCTACAAAAACATTGCAAGAAATGAAATCTATGAGGAAATAGAAGAGTAGAGTAAATAGCTTTCCTCTCTTCTGCCTCTTGAAAATAGTATTGAGAAAACAAGGACCTTGAAAGAAAAGTGAGGGAAAACTGTCTGTAAGAGCAGGAGAATTTGTTTAATTGGAAAGGAACATAAGTTGTCTTACTCCATTGTCTGTCTTCCCTTTCGATCAAACATTTCTCTAACTCATGTTTTTCTTCCCACAGAAACTTTTCGTTATTATAACATTCAGCAAACATATAGTGGAGCAGATGGTGTCCCTAATCGGGTGAGTAGTTCTTTAAGACAGTAATACCTCCACTCATTAAGTCGAAAAATTCTGGAGGAGTCAAATCAGATGTGCTGAAAATTGTGCTTTACTCTTAAGTGCAAGCTTTGGCCAACAGCTAATTTAGATCTTATTTGCGACTTCATTCCTCACCTCAAAAGCTTCAAGTACTTCAAGAAACATAATAGCACTGACAGTCAGATGGCCTGAGTATATAGTACCTACGTTTAGCTTTCACCCAGAAATACGATACAACTATTCCAATTATAGGTTGCAACATTTTTAGCTGCCAGTAGATTGTTTTTTGTTGACTGTCTTCAATGCTGCATTGTGATCCTGTGACAAAAAAAAGAGAACTGTTGTGATTTATGCAGTGTCCCAAGTGGCTGATAAATGTCTCCCATAATTTGACCTCATACACTTGACCTCATATATTTAAAATATTAAATGTCTTATAAAGTATCAGAATTAAAAGCTTGGTATGGAATTGTATCTCCATTCTATTAATTTTTTTATTTTTCATTGGAGAAATCAGTTTTCGTGGCTGAACTGTTCCTATTTTGAGAAAGCTTGTCTCTTTTTCTGGGCTGAATTCTTTAGCAACAGTGGGGGTTTTTTGGGAGGGGGGAGGAGAATAAAAATCTTAGTTTCAAACAGGAAAGTAGAGCAAAACCCAGATAATAGTTAAACAACAACAACAAAAAGATAACTTAAAACAACATATTTATATGTTGCCCCAGTGGGTTTGAATGAAGATTGGAAACTGATGATCAGGGAGTAGATTTTTGCCTCATATCTACCTGTTCAGTCATCAAATATGTGTAATTTTAAATTCCATTGCTGTTAACATTTCCTGCCTGGTAATCCAACAAATATGATCTCAACAGTGCCTCTTTAATCATGAAGCAGTTCATGAGACAAAATGTACAACTAATTAATCTTAAACATACGCCACTAGATCAAATCATTCAGTGTTTTATCACAGAATTGTACTTAGTTGTTCAAGGAACAGTTATGTACTCGGAGGAAAAGCTACTGTCTTTTTTCTGATTAGAGACCTGTAACGTCAGGAATGCAGGTTTAAAGTTTTAAATATGATTCTCTAACATTTAAACAGAAAGGTTTTTGTTTTCATTTTTGTTTTTTACTAGATACCTAATACAGATATCCCAAGCGTAACACAAATTCTAAGGTGTTTTTATTTTTTCAAGGTCTCTCACTTGTTGTATGGGGCATATTGGCTGGTACTTTGCTACCCAAACTGAAATAGCTATGTTCGCATTAAAACCAAAAAAAACACACTCCTCAAGAACAGTTTCAGGAGAGAAATGTCTGGAACACTCCTCAAGAACAGTTTCAGGAGAGAAATGTCTGGAAATAATTGCTTTTAAAATATGTAAACTTGAAGTAGTAATGCTATACAAAGAGAAAGGAGTGTCGGAATAGACATTCTAGGGCATTTCACTAATGAAACAGATCCTGGCTTTATTACTTCCTGATCTTCTGATTGGGAGTCTGGTTTGTAACAAACTTCAAAATGAATTTGTTGCTTTGAACATTTAAAAAAAAAAAAAAAAAAACAGAAGAAGAAGAAATGTGACTACTCTTAACAACCATTAGTTAGCTTTTCTTACCATTAGCCGTTCCAGACAGTTTACTACTTCATTTTTGATCAGCGCTGTTACTAAGTTAGATATATTTCCAAAGCTTTACTCTCCTGCAGTCTTTGAGCCAAAACTAGTAGTTTTTTCCTACTTCATCTGTCTTGGAGATAATTTTGCATCAAATTACTTAGAATGCATTCACAAGACCTCTGCTGGATTCAGATTTTATTAGATGGTTGATGTCAGAGTTAAAAAATGTTCTCGGGAGACAGAAAGATTTTTGGAATGTCCCGGTAGCGTTGACTTTTCTCAAACTGTCTGCTAGCATTACCTCATCAATTTCTTTTTAGAGCAGTGTATAAGACATGTTAAACAATAGCTTGCCTTAAAACCTTTATTAGTAAATTAAAATATAGATCTATTTAGTGGTCAGTAATTTTATTTTAATCAAATTCTAGCCATCGATTTGACTTGCGACATCTTTGTCTGGGATATTGCTTTTGCACATTAGCAAATGTCTAAGCACAGTACTTTAAAATAATGAATATATTTATATAGAGGGTAACTGAAATCTAGACAGAAGATTAAGTTGAGACATCAGAGAATTCAGGTCACAGAATATTTGATTTTATTTGACAATCGGAATTTTTTGGTAACTACCTGAGTCTCAAAAAGTAAAACTGATCCACCTGTAGGTCTTTTCTGTAGCTCAAAAGTTGTTTACTTCTATTTCTAGATGCTGCTTGGACTGCATGCTAAACGTGCCATAACCAGGTTTTTTATTAAATTCGGGGCACTTTGATTTTACGCTTTCATTGCCTAGGTCTCTATTACAAAAGGATCCTAAAATATTCCTTATATTTATTAAGTATAGGGGGAGGAAAAGAAAAATAGACATGACAGGAAATGGAGATGGCTAGTGTTTTCAAAAAAAAAAAAAAGAAAGAAAAAGAAAAAAAGGTTAAATACTGAAATACTGGCAATATCTAGTGTAAAAACTGCTCAGCAGGACGGGCAGCGGCCATGGCAAGGGCCAGGGCAGCGGGGCCGCAGGGCGCCGTGCCGGCGGGAGCGCGGGCGGGCTAGCCAAGGGAAGGGACGCGGAGGGGTTTAAGGAACTGAAGCCGGCAGGAGGCTTGAAACCGAAGCTGAGGAGGGTTACGGGGGTGCTGGTGGCTCCCGCGAGTCCGGCCGCTACCAACCTGTTCTGCCAGTTAACGGCTTGGAAATTGTATTATCGCTGTCTAAAACGCTGAAAGAGGACGATGTTTTCGCTCAGGTTGTGTTACCTTCGTAAGCTCTGTGTGGGGAAAGAAGACGTTTAAGACTTTTGTTTTCCGTGACTTACAGATGAGTTTAACTTACCGATCATCCAGGTACGATACTTAAGTGCTGGGTTTAGGCCGAAGTTAGCCCGTTTAAAATGTTTAATCGTAGTGTGTGCTGTGGGTTTTCTCTTGGCTTTCAAATCTTTCCCTTTATTTTTTATTTTTTATTTTTATTTTTTACCTGCAGCTGCAGGATTGTTTATGGAGTTACGCTAAGCATGTTGCTGTTAAGCACGATCGTGGTTTCTTTGAAGTGGCAGTTTCAAGTGTGGATTAAGAATTCCCCAAAAAACTGCTAAAGAAGTAGTGCCCAAAGCAGTCACCGTCGACAGAAACGATGCATCTAGGCGTTTCTGGGTAAACGTTCAGAAGGTTGAATTGTTTTGTTTTTTAACTCGGCATACTTTGTTGAATTTTTGTGACAACAAGCTAATAAGATCTTCAGCACTTCCAACAGAAGTCTAAAAAACGCATGAGCCTGTTTCATATAGCGTTAGGCAGCCCCTGGCCTTTATCTCAGGGGGAGCTGGACTTGAGCGGCAGGAGAAGCGACGGCGGCGGTCCGGCGACGTCCCTCGGGGACGGATCGCACCCGCCGGGCAGAGGGCTTCCCCTGGACCCTGGCCGCTGTACCGTGCGCGTCCGGGCCGCCCGCGGACCGCCGGGAGTTGCCCGGAGGGAAGGCGCGATGTTTGCGTAGCTGAGCCGCGCTGAGCTGGTCTCGCAGGGGCGCCGCGCTCTGGGCGAAACGAGTGAACGAACGACCCACCGCCTGCAGCAAGTGACGCTTTGCTGACCGCAGGAGAAGCAGAAACTATTCTGGTCGGTGAACGAACCGAGTCAACAAACTAACCTGAACTTTAAACGTAAGCCAGTGAAGCGCGCATAAAAACTTGCAGGCTCGCACAGATGGAGAGCGCTGTCGGAGCCGCCTTCCGCCGGCGAGAGGCGCGGGTCCGAACGTCTGCCCCGACGCGTCCGTGCTTTTGAGCGCTTTCTTAATCCGGCGGTTTCCGTGGACCAACTTTTGACGCTTACCAGTTGTGCAGGCCGGTCTGAACGGCTACGTGTCCCAAAGGAAAAGGTTCGTGAGCCGTTGCCTTTACAAACCAAGTTTGCTGCCGTTTATCGTGCCCTAATTTTTTGCTTCACGACGTAGTCTCAGCTGGTGTTGTAAGGAGCATGATGCCCCTTTTATGGGGGGTGGGGATACAAATGAATTGTGGTGACTGATACAGCTAGAAACTTTATTGCTTAAATATCACCTTCCCCCCCCCCCCAAAAAAAATAATGTGTAATATAGAATTTGGTTATTTCTTTAGAATAAGTCAGGAGAGCACGGTGAGAGAAGGGGGCGCCGCAGGCGAAGCGCGTCCCTGGCTGCGATGGGTGTTGTGCCACGCGGCCGTCCACCCTCGGCCGCCGCTGCCTCTCGCCCAGCTTTTGGCAGCCCCCTCTCGCGGGAGCCGGGCTGCTCTGCCGACCCCGCGCACCTCCGCTTCGCTTCGACGCCTCGGCGCCGGCGTAGCCGCAGCAGGTCCTTCTCCTGCGCCCGCGTCCTGCTCGCTCGGCGGCCTCCTCAAAGACACCTGAGGTTTCGCGGCGCGGTAAATCGACGG
Organism: Struthio camelus; assembly: GCF_040807025.1. Taxonomy (NCBI): domain Eukaryota; kingdom Metazoa; phylum Chordata; class Aves; order Struthioniformes; family Struthionidae; genus Struthio; species Struthio camelus. The sequence goes on from NC_090957.1 coordinate 18,681,973, forward strand.
CTCTCGTCGCTCAGGCGTCTCGGAAGCCGGGGGGACCGTGCCCCGAGCGCCCCCTGCCCGGTCCCCCCTGCCCGCCGCCTCCGCGCAAAAGAGGCCTTCAGCATCTCGAAAGGGACGCGGGCGCGAAGGACACCGGAGCGGCTTGGGTGTTAAAAACCTTCCGGTGGGTCACAACAGAATTGTAAATGTTTATTTGCAAAAGGCTTGCAGGACTTAACTCGGAGCAAGCAGGGTGTTTTTTGTTTTGTTTTAAGCTGCGCGCAAGAATTGCACTCGATCTTTAAACTACGAACAGCAGGAAGGTTTCCTTGCAAAGAGCAATATTGAGCGGAGTTGAGGACCTGCAGTTCAGAGATATGTTGCAATTCCTGTTTTTGAAAGTGTTGATTTTAACATAACAAACTGTCTCAAAATGCTGTGGTGGCAGCTTGGGTAACCTGGATTGGTATTGGAGCAGAGCTCCAGGTTATAAATGTCATCAAACGTGCGACGGCTTTAACTTAGTAATCTTTTTTTTTTTTTCCTTGGAAAGCCCAAGTGAATCCGCCAAAGCAGCCTTTTAACAGGCTGTTTCTGCTGATCCTGGCCATAAATCAGATTTATTTTCCGCGATTTTAGAGGGCTGCGCGCGGATAACGGCGGAGTTTCCCCAAAGGCGCGGGAGCGGTGGGGGCCGGCGGCGCCCGGCGCTTCGGGCCGGCCCTCGGGTCTCTCTCGGCGCGCTGCGGCCCGGCTGAGTCAGGCCGGAGGCTGAGGTCCGACATGAGTCACTGCGAGCAGGGACCGGGCATTGGTCGAGCCTCGGGGAAGTGGATGGTTTAAATACTGTGAGAATCTTTATCAGCACAGGAAATGACAGCTCATTAAAATACTAACCGTTGAGCCTGTTTAGATCACTGTCTGGGGGGGGGAAAAAAAAAAATTTAACCATTGCAGGTTCAGATAAGCGGCAGGAGGAAAGGTGCGCCGCTGGGGCAGCGAAGCCACTGCGCAGGCTCGTCGGCTTTGCGAGCTGGCCGGCGGCAGGAAAACACTGGAATCGGTTTTTCAAGGGTTTGTAACACCTCTGACTCTTTAATAAAGAGATGGATGCCGCGTAGGAGTGACATTGCTGGCCCCTGCCGAGGGAGGGGACAGCTGAGATAGCTAAATATGGTGACTTTTACTGAGTGCCTTATTGCTTTGGAGCTGCCAGGTGGCTTTTTCTTGTGCTCTTGCAGGGGAATGTCGAAAGAAATGCGCATCCAACGCGGAGAAACTCAAGTGTGGGAGGGCTGGGCGCGGGGTGTGATGTAATGATATTTTTACTTGCTTGTTTGGAAGGTGAAAGCCTTTGCTTTGGCCCTCTGGCCTAACTGTCGATAGCTAGCCTGATTTAAAAAATAACACTAATAAAAAAAAAAAAAAAAAAAAGGGGGAGGTGCTGGAAGAGAAGAGCCCATACCAGCACACTCCCTCCTTCAGTACATCACGTTCTTCAGTGCCACTTCACTCCCTTTTTTGTAGAAAGAGATAATCTCTGGCCTTAGGCCACGCTTGCTCCAGGACAGCAGGACGAGACCCTGAATGGCTGCGGGGCTCGTGCTCACAGAGCGCACAATGAATTCTTCCTTTTAGTCTGTTTTTGGTTCTTTAAACATTTCCATCCCTCTTGCCTTTATTTTGAATTGTAGTTCTAGCGTTTCCTAACAGGATGCTTTTCCGTGGCTGCGCCAGCCCGGAGAGCTGAACCGTCGCGCGCCGTGTGCCACGGGGTTGGTCCCTGAGCCCCGCAGGACAGCTTAGCTGAGCAAGGGCAGAGTGCGTGCGCTGAGCAGCTGAAGAGTTGGACAAAATCAATCTATTTGTTAATAGTTTAAACAGTCTCTCTAAATTAGCGGCTGCGGATATTGGAGAGATCATCCATAAAATGGGATCCTGACTCAGTCTTGCATCACCTTTCCGATCAGGGGTTTGGGCTGCCCCAGCCGGGGCGCCTGGCTGCTTGCTTGCGCCTTCTAATTTCCCTTCGCATCTCTCTCCGTGCTAAAACGGACTGCCGGGTTTTCAGACCCCTAGTGCTTACCGATTCCTGGGCATCACCGCGGTGGGACTGGTCCCGGCTGGGCGCGGAAGCTGCTGAGAGAGTCTGAACCGCTCGGCTGAACCCCGCTGCGGTCGGTCCTTCCCCCCGGTCTTAACTTCCCCCAAAATAAATGGAGCTTCAGAACTGCTTAAAGCTCCTCAGCGGCTCTCTGAGATCTCTTACAAATGAGAAACTTCAATTAACACCATATTCATGTTCCTAAAGTGTGGGCTCTGATGGCAACTTCAGTGTTTCTCAAAATACTTCCTAATTCTAACACTTATCTTCTGGAAAAGTAGGCAGAAATGCACATGTTTAGAGGTGTTTATAAGATGGGAACTTTGTATTCTAAATTGAGGGTCTGACTTCTCTGTGAAATGCTAGCACAAAGCTACAGAGATGCAGCGTTCGATACAGGGCTGTACTTCAGCAGCTAGGCCAGGCTGTAATTATTTGAATGTTCATGAATCCTAAAAGTGTAGGTTATGAATTTTCAATAAATCAGAGTAACCTGTATTCTCACAGAGCTCAAAAAGAAAAGCTTGCCTTTCAAAAATGAAAATATTATGATTAAATGGTTTAAAAGTAGTGGTTTTAGTATTAGTAAAAATGTGATTGACTGAAGTACTGAAGAATTTTATTTTTGGTTAAGCTGGAATAGGGAAAATACTGCCTTTTCCCCCTCCTTGGTTTGGTACCTCTTCCACTGGTATTCGAGAAAACTAAACGTAGTCTAAAAGATTCTGCTAAAAAGATGAATTTTCCAAGATTCTCTCATAAGATTTCATTACTAGTGATGTGCATGTAAGGTTCAAATATTGTCAGCAATCGTTTTTAAAGCAAATTAATAAATGGTATAAAGTATAAATACCATTTTTCTGTAACTGGAATAGGTTTTTTTTTTTTTTACAACTGATACTGTCAGAATCTGTACCTAGTTGGTGTAATTTTTAAGCTAAACCCCAAACTTCTTCACGTGTTGTTATTCTTCCTGTGTAGTGCCATCCTTCCCATGGATGTGAAGTTTTGTTCTATTTGTGCAACAAGCAATTTTTTTTTTCATTTGAATAGAAATCATGGCTCTTTAAACAATTAAAAACTAAGATGCATCTATTTAATTACAAAAACCAGGTAATACTTCTGAAAACAGACTTCAACAGCACTTTCTTCAGTGAAAGCAAAATTCTTAATGGGTGTTTGTGACAGTATTATATTTTAGTTTTTAAAAAAAAAAAAGTACATTCTGATTTTGATGTATTTAAGCTGCCACAAAGGCTAGTACAATAGTTTTCAAAGTCTATATAGAGTTTCAGTTGCTCATGAAACATTCAGCTTTAGCAGAGGATTAGAATAAATTAAAACAAAAACTACAAGTTTGGGTTTAAGAATGTTAACTGAGTCTGAAATCTCTTCTGAATCAAAATTTCTTCAGAAGTTTTTTTTTTTTTAACCAAAAAAATTCAAACCTTTTTTTTTTTTTTTCCTAAAGATTATTGCAAAACTGTAGCTAGCCTCTTTGTTCTTTCGAATAAGAAGTGTGGGAAGGGGAGACTGCGGGAGAGCAGCACCTCGCCTCCTGGCAGCGCATCCCGTCCCGGTTAGTCAGCTGCCCGGGCCCTGCAGCGCAGCTGGGGAAACGTTTCCTTGCTGCTTTTGACAGACGACTCATAGTGAATGACTTTACAGGCTCTTTTTTTAATTGCAGTCCTACATCAGCCCTCTACGCCCTGCGTTTCAAACCGTTAGGGAGGAGGGCCGGGTGGTGCGGCTGGGGGGGGGGGGGCGTCTTGTTTTGTTGTGACAGAGGCGGCAAAGTGTGGGTGAGCTAAGATCCAGGTCCCTTTATTTTGTTCTCCTCTCCTACCCTTTATTGGGAAGGGAAGAGGCTGTATTCTCAAGTGAAAATGCAAGGAACTAGGATGAGATTGTTCTGCAAACAGTGTTATCTTCCAGCATTTTCCTTTGCTTAGTGGGATGCGTAAATATGCCTGCGGTTTGCACCTCGCCTCCTGAAACTGCAGTAACCTTTTGAAGATGTGTCTTAAAGCCGCTGCGAAGCAGCGCAGGGTTATGATGCAAATCTGTTCCTCCGGCCTCCGTACCTGCGCCTGCCTTGCGGCTGCAACCCTTGAGACTTTATTCGCAGCTCTCGCCCCTCTCCCTTTGGTAACAGCAGGGTTAGTGGGCTGAATGTCCCTATACGTATATGGAGGATCCATCTTGTTTGTAATTAAATAAAATGGAAACTGGTTTTTTAAGACTTTTAGATCTGGAGTATACAATAAGATGATTTTTCCCCTTTGGCTATTAGGTCACAAAAGTATTAGCTGGCTTATTAAATGACTGAACTTTGAAAGACTGCAAGAACCAACCAAAACTAACCCACTAAGACGGAAGCTAAAGGAATTTTATTTCTAGTGCTGTGGACGCATGTAGAAGTTTATATTTGGTGTGTGACTGTGCTACGTTTTACTCCTGATGCCCTGAGGTGTATGCACTTCTTAGCATGACAGTCTCCGCTAATGTGCAGAGCGCTGCAGGCTTTAGAGAGCGAGGTCCTCGCTTTCAGGATCTTACAGTTCTTCCAAACAGCTTTAATAAAATGAAGGCCGTGCACTTAAATCCTTAGTCATGCTTAAAAAAGAAAAAAATGCCAAATACTTTGTATTTCAAAATTTTCTCACTAAATGTTGATGCATTAGGAGCTCGCCAAGCCATCTGAACTTGGTTTTCATGTGTTTGCTCTGCTGTTTAATGTGACTTGGGCACTGACTTAGTTCAGCTCTCAGGGAAAAATGGAGGAAATGGAACAACCGTTCCCTTAATCGTTCATCTCTCGTCATTTAAATATTCCTTATTTCATATTCATGCAAAGGTTTAAAAGTAAAGTATTACCTTTCAGTAACTTTCTCAGGCTTCCAGATGTCATTTGAAAAAGAAAAGATACCCCAAAACATAACTTTTTTGTGGTGTTGTGACTCGTACTGATCAGCGAGTCATTAGGAGATTTTTAACCACGAGCGGAGTCAGATGCTTGCAGGGGGCTTCTGAAAAGCTGGAAATCGCTTGTGAAAGTTGACCTGCTCATTTGTAAAATATGTAATTGATGTGCTTCAGTCTTTATGCTTATTTTAGTGAAACTTTACCAGTCCAGGCACAAAATCTACTCACCCATTCGTATCATCGTGATGGTGAATCATGAGGGAAGCAATTTTTTTTTTTAGCTTGTAAACATGTTCAGGAAAAAAATTATTTGCCCCTGGCTAGTGAAGGAAATGGATTTAGAGTGAGTTACTTTTTCTTTAGTCTGTGCAGTTTCATAAACTTTAAATGTTAGCTAATATTTCTGAACTCAGCTTTAACTGGGAAAAGGGAATGTCATGTCAAAAAGAGAGCTTGAGGAAAATAATGTTAGCGATCTAGTCCTCCCATAGCAATACCAGTCATTTGAAAAGGAGATTATCCTCCCTGAAGTAATAGTGTAAAGAATCAAAATTGTAGTATTTTTGTAATATATTTTCAAATTTAGATGACTTTTTTAAATGTTGAAACTATACTAATTTCTTTAAAAAAAAAAATCTTAATTTTCTTTGAATATAAAATGGGACTTGTCAGTGATGGCAAATTTCCCTTGGTTTGTGTGGATCGAGCCTTGGGAGCTTTTGGACTGTGCTTGCGTTCTCACCGGAGTTGTTGCTAGTGGTGATTTCTTCTGTGTAGCAGTTACGCTTTTTTGAAGTGTCGTGCGGATTTCTAAATCTCCTGGGACCTCCCACTAAATAGTGCGGTCTATAGATTTAAAGAAAAATTCTCCATGTTGTCTGTGATTAAGGTCTGGAGCGGCTGTGATACGTGCAGGATGGAAGTTGGTGGCCGCTCCGCATCTGCCCAGCGTTAACCCCCTTACGCTTCAGAGGCAGGAGAGGGTTCTTAGTTCCAAAAACTTACCAGTGATCTTTATAATGGTAATGTAAGAGCAAGGTGTTTAGTAACGTATTGTAGCTTTTGTGCAAGTCATCTGCCATAAAGCATGGAGTGATTCAGAGCAGGGTTCATAGTTCCTTCTTTGTTCCTTTGTTAATCACTGACTTGTGGGAGGCGCCTCCAGAATTTGCTAATGCATTCTTTTTGGGTAAGGATGACGCACAGATTGTCCTAATAAGGACTTAGCTTGAGAAAGGGGCCGTCTCCTTTGAGGAGATAGGGGCAAGTCATAGGGCGAGCAGTTTCTTTTTTAACTCAGGGATGACACAAGCACAAGTCATTTCCTTATTAATCGGTTCAAACCAGTTCTTACAGGAACTGCTGGTGATAAATGTGGGACTTCTGAGAAGTCATTCATTTTATTCTCAGCACTGCCTCAGTGCACAGCCTCAGCTGGCTTCTCCCTGGCTTTAAGGAAATGCTCTAGCACACAGCTTCTTTCTATGTTACCCCCAGTTTGTCATCACTGATCTGCTCTGAAATGATTTTGATTTTAAACAGGTTTTTTTTTTTTTTTGAGGCTCTGGGGAAATATATGTCCATTTCAGAAGTATCAGATGAAAAGTTAAAATATACTTTGTTATATGGTTATCTGTTTTCCCGAGTAGTAATGTCCTTCTGAGCTGTAGCTCAGTCTGAACTTTGTTCTGTTTGGGTCAAAGTGGTAAGTTTAAAAAAAAAATTTTTTTGTTTTTTGTTTTCTTCCCCTATTTTGTCTTGTTCTCTGGGATGAACTTTGCATCAGTGCTATTCCAAGTATAGGTCCTTCTCTTCAGAAGCCATTTCAAGAATACTTGGAAGCTCAGAGGATAAAACTTCACCACAAACCCGACAGTGGCGTGCCCCAGGTAAGAATCTTTCCTGCCTCCCTCCCCGGTTACCTTTTCCCTATTCTTGCTGTCCTTTGACTTGTCAGTTTTACCAATTGAGCTCTTGATTCTGATTTTCAAAGTTTTACAGTGGCCCAGGAAGAGTTAAAAATCTCATTTTAAAGCAACTGGGAATTAAAGATAATACTGTAATTGTGTGCAACCGGACTGAGACCTCTTGGAGAGTGAAGGAAACAATAAAGCAAGACCAATGTCTGGTCTTGGGTCTGTATTAGCCTGCCTATTTCAAAAAAGAAATTTAAGCAGTAAAGGCTGCATTTACATGTGAAACGGTAACGAACAGCTTGCAGCATCAATACTTCAGAAGCCAGTAGGGTATGGAGCTGAATGGCCAATGAGAGAAACCAAATTCACAAGCCTTTAATGTTCAAAAGGAAAAGCAAAATACCCTATTTAGAGTAGGTACAAAGGAGCAGAGGAATCCTTTTATACAAAGTATTTAAAAAAAAAAAAAAAATCAATGGGGACAGCACTTCTGTAATTTCAATATGAGATTTCTTAGGATGCTAAGGCTTTCTTTTTTTTTTTAATAAAGTGTATTAATGTAACTCACACTTCTCATTTATTACTTGTAGTATTAGAAATGTTTTTTTGCCCATTTCTTAAAAATGAAACTAAATTAGGGAGGATCAGGCTGGAATAACTAAATATGCAGATGCATTTTAAGCACATTGAAGTAATTTTTGTGCAGTGCATTGCTGCCCTCCTTTGACAAAAACCAACAGTTAAGTGTAGCCTTAGAAAATACTCAAAGGGGGGCTGCCGTGGTCATCACATTAACTTCCAGTGACAGAAGAAGAATCAGATACTAATTGGAAGATAATACAGTATACACAGTTTAGGGGGAAAAACATCGTTAACCGATGACCTTGTTGTTTTCTTGGCACTGAACGTGACAGGCAATGACAGTAAGGGGTTGCTAACTCTGAACTCTATGAATTGTTAGCAAAGACAAAACAATACTGGGAATAATAAATCACTTCACTAGCACACAGTAATGATCAAGGAGTCGTCATCTGCCCTGCAGTGTATTTGGCAACCCCTCCTGTATTGTCTTTCAAGGGACTAAAGTCAGCTTTACAGAGAGACCTGCAGGAATCCTGTCAGCTTGCACTTGGTTCCTGTTTTTAATTTGATAAATTACATAATCCAAAAATGGTTAGGCTCTTTCCTTTCACCCATGAAATGGAGAATTCTCCTTTGCACTGTCCACTAATCTTTTGTTTTCCTCCTTATTTTGTTTTGTCTTTGTTTCTTCAGGGGGAAAACTGGTTATCCTGGATGTTTGAAAAATTGGTGATTGTCATGGTTTGTTATTTTATCTTATCTATAATCAACTCCATGGCCCAAAGCTATGCCAAACGACTGCAACAGAAGATGTACTCTGAAGAAAAAACCAAATGAGCTTGAAAAAAAACCCTTGGAATGGGCTTTAGCAGACATGAAAAATGACATGTCTTTCCATATGTTTAAAAATCAGCATTATTCCAAACTGAGGACAACTTTTTAACATCAATTTTCCAGTATAACATTATTATTTTCTTTTGAAAGTAATTTGGCTATTAGAGCAGACCTTTCATTGACAAACTTATAAATGTTAAGGTAAGGTATAAATGCTTTACTTGTCTGAGTTGTATTACATGGGATGGGCAGAGTGATGTTAAACTGGTGTTTAACACGGTTGTCGTCCATCCAAATTACTTCTAAAACTGGTGATTTAATACGTAGCTGTATTCCAGTTCCTGGTTTAACTTTGAGACTGGTCTAAGGGTAACTTTTTATTTTTTTGAAGAGTGGCTGTTTTGCTTTTCCCATAACTTTCAAGACCATCAAAATGTATACAAATGAATACGGATTGGCTAGAAACTCTTGCATGTCTGTCATGGTAACGCTATTCCATCTGAACTCTCCAATGTGCCATTGCATTGCACGTGCTCTCCGTTGGAAAAGCCACCCTTTTAAACTTCATAATGATGTTAGCAGAGATGATTGATGTCAAAATGCTGAAGCTGACGTTTTTTATTCTGTATATTTAGAATGAAGTCAAGATAAAACTTTATAAAGTCATCTTTGATCATTCCAGAATTTCTCGTGTCAAGTCTTTTTAAGCTGTTTCTTCTCCTCTCCATCTTTGTATACTCAGTTTCTTTAGTTTCTGTAATTCCTAATTTAAGGATCTTTAAATTCTTAATTTTAATTATTAAACCTTAATCCTATGAACTGCATGCTTTACTCATCCTTCCTGCACAAATGGTGCCGAAGCCTTTTGTTCCTCTCCCCCTCCCCCTTTTCCTTCTTAAGAACTTCTTGCTTAGCAGAAGGAAGTAGAAAGCATGTCACTTGGCACCTTGCAGTATGGCTCACTGGTTAAAAAAGGCAAATTAAATAGCTAGCTACATTTGTTAACATAAATTCTTAGATGTTTGCCACTGATCACAGCACCGTGAGTGATGCAGGAAAAGAGAGGGGGGAAGGAGAGTACAGATTTTAACTGAAAACAAATTTGATGTAAAACCCAACAGTGATATTTAAGAATGGCTTTAGAGAGCCTTAAACTTACGCTTTAAAATTCAGATATTTTTAAAACATTGTTCTGAATCAGTGCATGTTCTGGTTTTAACATACAAAACCATAGCAAATTAAAATGAAGCTTTTTCCCTCTTTAGTAAGTAAATAACCATTTCACTGCTGCTGTGTATGTAACACTTCTCTAATAATTTTTGAACTAGTGCTTTTGATTTTTATCCTATGGGGAAGTAACAAGAATTAATATGGTTTTTTTATTAATGTTATCAAAAGGTGGCATATGAACACAAAGTAGGCTAGATCTTGTCTTGCTTAGATTAGATTTATCCCTGCATTAGGTTAGGGCAGATCTCAAGCAAGGTGTGAGAATATGTATTGTGTTCAATCCTGCCCGAATGTCCTCATGTTGCCAACCGTCGTGACATCTTCATGGCTGTACCATCCTGTCGGATAGCTTATCAGACTGATGTTGACTGTTGGATCTCATGGCAACAACAGTCGGTAGGCTGTCTGACATTTTGGTATCTTTCATCTGACCGTTTGCTCATCCATCTCCAACTGTTTTCATTGAACATCAACAGCATATAAATGTTTTTAAGTTTAGATGAAAATGAGTTCAGAAGTAATACAGTGCAGCAGTCTGCATCTTTTAAAATTTCATCCCAAGTGTGCGTGAGGTTTGTAACGTTTATTTTCTGTGCTTCATATATAACTTTAAGCTGACAGTGTTACCGAATGAATGGGGAGATTTTTAATTGGGACTTCTCTCAGCAGAGCTGCTAATGATTAAATACCTAAAACTCTTGAGTGCTGTGAGGTAGTACAAGACACTTAAGAGCATAAAGGCCATTTATTTGCCATGTGTATTTTTAAAAGAAGTAGAGTGTTTCTTAATTCTTGGTTCTAGTAGTTCTTTCTCCTTTTGGCCTAAGCAAGGTCTTTGAAAATAACGTAGCAAGGAAGTCATTCTCATGAGATACGCATTCAAAAAATCCTAGCTTTTTCTGGTATTTCACATTTTTGGTCTACTAAAACTGTAATTTTGTGCTTTCTGATATATCACATATCAGCAGTCGGTAGCTGCTTGTTTTTCTTCAGGATACTTTGGATTAGCGAAACAGCTTTTGTTACTTCCCCATTTTTAATGGCAGATTTTTTTTCCCCCTCAAATCAGCCATTCATCTTACGGACACTGGTGTTTATTTTACACAACTCTGGTAAGTGTCGTAAGGCCTTTCATGACAACAAATGAAACTTATGTCGCATTGAGGTCTCTATGCTATCAGTGTGAAATGAGGAGACTGTGTAATAATAATAAACCCTCTTCCTAGAGCTTGTTCCAATAAAATACAGCTTTATAAATGCTTTAGTGTTCTCCTTATGATTGTCTCCTTGCCTACTGAAGAATTGCTAGGTAAATTGAAAGCTTTCCCTGACTTGTATTTAAATATATGTTTACACACATATAGTGAGAAATATATATATTGATTACACTGCAAGTTGCATGTGTCCATTCTGATAAGCTATGCCATTATTTTGAAGCTTTCTAAAATTATTTAAAGAGCAGACTGGTCATTTTACTCGCTTCTACCTGAACAGCCACTGGAAGATGATCTTGTAAGACCTGGTAAAAGGTAAATAATAAATAGAAATGAAGGTTCTGCAAGCCTAATGAGATTTGCAAATGGATAGTTCTATGTTTGCTTAAATAAACAAACAGACAACTGTTTCCTGGTGTTTATTTCAGCTGGATTATTTCCATTTCTGTATATTGAGCTCGGTTGTTACACGGTGAAATCTGTTGTCCCAAACACTTTACGAGTGTGAATCTAGAGGATACATCTGCAATTGTATTTTGTAGCTCCAAAGGAAGATCCAAAGCCTTTAGCATTTCATCTGAAAATGTGTTTTGTTGCCTTAAAATCTGAAGTTTCCTTTTGTTTGTATATATCCAAGTTACACATTGGAAGTGGTCAATCATCTAGTTGAAACTAGGTGAGTAAAAACTCCAGAATGAACTCTGTTACAAGAGAAACAATCTTAGCATGTATTGCAATACTTTAGCTGATTTTTCTTGCAGTTTAGACAGTGCATAATAAAGTAGCTTGCTTTTTTTTTTTTCCCTTGGAATGAATTTCTGAAAATCACATGGGAGTAAACAGCAACCCTTGTAAAAGCAACTATTCTTTAGTTAAACAGATAATCAAAGATGACTTTGAGATGCTATATAATTATTCGTCTTGTAATTATTCATGGAACATGGCTACATCTCTGCTTTCATATATACACCATAAATAGGAAATAAGGCAGAAAGTTAGCCATATTGTCAACTTAATTTAAACAAGTACATCAGAACTGAGGGCAGATGGGGTTGGTTGTAGCTGATCCTCCTCTCTCATTTATCTGCTTGCTTACCACTTGACCTGTGAATTGCACGTTATCAGCAAGGTATTTCAAAGGCCAGGTGAGATGGAAGCACGTTGGCATGCCCCTCTCCTGAACAGCCATGATCTATGTGATGAGGGTGAGAAGAATTGTACTGATTTAAGCAAAGCTATAAAAATCAGGCTGGTCTGCACTAGGCCAGGCCACTAGGCAGGTACAGGCAATGTCAGATTTAAATTATCCAGTTCCACACTTCGCTGAAATGCATTGAAACCAGCAGGAACCCTCCTGCTCCCCGTCTGTGGCTGTAGTTTCTTACTCGCAGTCTTAATGTCACGCTGTTGTTAAAGCAGCTCCCTCTGAAATTACGCAGCTGCCTGTTCATGCTAACAGATACTTGTAACTAATACTTGAAGATGGCTTAGTGCTGTTCCAGAATGTCCTTCCCTGCTGTGCTTTTGGGTTTCATTATTTAATTTGTTAAAGTCAGCCTCCATCTCTCTGCAGGCAGCGCTAATTGCAACCATAAATACTGTGGCTATTTCACTGGATTATCAAGCACAAATATAAATATTAGTGCTCAAAATTGATTGCAGGTCTAATAATAAGTGGTGATTGGGTGTGCTCCTTGGAGGTAAGAGTAAAATGAATTGCAGTTTTCTTTGAAGTACATGGTTAAAAAATACCTTGTGATCAGCAACTAAAAGTTGAATGTAATAATATACAAGATAACTGAAACAGCTCTTCTGGGATTTAAAATCTGTTTTTCTGTGAATTGGGTTGGGGGGGGGGGGCACCCTAAACTTTGCCCAGCCTTCTCAGGAATGCAGTAGTAAGTGGAGTGTGAAAGCAGGAGAGAGATAGCCAGGGTTTCCTGCTGGGCTCTGACCCCTGGCTGAGAACAGCCTAGTCCAGGTGAGGGTTTAATTGCTGGATTGCTGTAACCTCTTCAGGAAACAGCAAGTGTAGCAATCACTTCCCCTGTGAAACACCCTGCTAATACATTCAGAGCTAGATTGAGGGCAAATATTTGCATATGCTTTTGCAAACTCATTTTTAAAGGGATTATGCAGAAAAACTCTTCAAGCCTGCTGTGACTTTCTTAATTGAAGTATCTAATTGAGGGCATGAAATGCTAGCACCCCTAGCACTTCTATCCATTTCATTTGGTTATTGATGCATCTGCTTAGCCTTCATAAAAGGCAGCAAAACAGTGCTTTATTAGTGGCATGAATGGAAGAGACTGCAACAACCTGGGTCAGTTGTCAAAAGAGTGAAATGAGCCTAAATCCAGAAATGCTGTCATCAAACGTCCAAAAGATGCCTGGCTGTATTGCCCTTCAGGTAAAAGCAGACAGGAGGGGCCCAGCAGCCTGCAGTAGGCTTCCTGCCATGTGCCAAGAATTTGGCGAAATACTATGTTGTTCAAAAAGGTTGAGTATTGCTCTGCATTGAATTCAAACTGTAGAGGCTGTTGAGCTGTGAAGTCCTTCAGCCTATTTGCGGCTAGCGATGTTAACTGAACTTAAATGTGCAAACGTGAACCTGTTAAGCGGGCCAAGCTCTGTTTTACTTTGCCTTTAACATTCCTTTATTCCGTTGGAGGTTTATTATTATTACTATTATTCATTTATGGAATGACTAAAAGAGCTTTAAATCAAAGGTCATATTTCTTTAAATCTCATTTGGCAAGCTGTTCAGATATGGGTACCTTAACATGCTGCATCTTCCATGTTTCAAGGGAGTTACTCCACAGGTTAATTGTTCTGATTTCTCTAGAAGTATAAATGAGTTGCCCAGGCAGTTGGTAATAAGGAAACTAGCTGCTATTTCCTGACGAAAGGTGAGAGATAGGACTTGTCAGCTCAGTGTATTGTTCCCTGCTCTGATAACTGCCTTACAAACCGCACCCTTCTGATGGCCTCAGCCATGCTTTTTCTGTCCATGTGAAATGTGCAAGTTAGTGTCCTTTCTCTGTTGAATGCTGCGCTACTCTTTCTTGAGAGGTCCTGCAAACGAAGGGCTGATTTAAGGCATAATTCACTGTTTATTTTATACTGATGTGACAGAAGGCTGCACGGATCTGATTCTGCCTTCCCACAAGAAGGTGTTTGCGTTTTCTTTTTTTCATTTTGGCCTCAGTAGTGAGCCACTTAGCTGCTTTTTGCTATATGGAGTATCACACCTACCTCAAAGATATCTCTGATCCAGGCAGATTCTGTGAACTACCAGTTGTCAGAATGAGTATTGCTGAAGCGTTCATTAGCTTGATTTTGCACAAGATTATGACTATAATTGCTGACACCAGTCTGTAGGTAGTCACCTATTAACCTACTTGGATAACAGCTGATCGCCATGACATTTCTGAAGTCTAAAGCCTTCGCATTGGAAAGTGGCTCTGATCTGGTGGCAGATGTCAGCCAGAGCTCTAAGCTACTTGGGCACCAATGGCTTGCTTGTCTGGTTAAAATCTGCCTTTAACCATTCAATTAGATGTACTTCATATAAGAGATTCTTTGAGACATTGGATGCATTTCCCAAAACTTGTTCTATCTACATGCAGTGACTTTGGTACCTGTATTTTCCTTCACGTGTTCTCAGGAAAGAAACAGGCAATTCTCTTTTAGAAGCTGCTACTAATGAAACCACATACACATTTTATCCAAGGGTCATACTTACCTGTAGAAATGCATTGAGTTATAAAGGATCATTATCTTTCAGGAGACTGCACGTTTCATAGGCTCTTTCAACATCTTGAAAAGGCTTGTTAGCATGTTTGCGGCACTCAGTGTTTCTGTTCTGTCTCTGAAAGAAACTGGATTTGCATAAAGGGAAAATACACTGTTAGTTTTACAAACACCTACAGATCCAATCACTTTCACAAAATGTCTCTGGCCAGATTAGAAACCGTGGTTCTCTCAGTGCCTCTCATTTGCTGCAGCTGTTTGCTTGAGAACTGCAATATTAAAGTTATTTTCATAAAAGCAGATATCATTTCTCTGATTTCTTGATACTTACGTCTCACCTCAGTCCAGCTGACCTCTTGTGACATACAGTTGCCATCTATGTTGCATTAGGAGACTCACGGTAGGGAGTAGCTGGAAGAGAAAACTTTAAGGTGCCCAAAACCAGTATTTAGTTAGGCTCAAAGCAGTGGATGCCAAAAGAAATTTTAAGTATTTCTTCTAGATTTGTGCAGATGCATTTAGTGATTTTGACTCTGCTGCCTCCCTTAACCATTTTAATATAAACCTGTTTTGAACGTTTCTGCCTGTGTGCAACCACCATATGGCAGCTCACAGGAAGTCCAGTGTTTTCAATCTCCCGTGCTGTGTTTTGGCAGTAGATTTCAGCTGTGACCAAGAGGATTTTCTGATTACGTGAATAATGAAAACACTTAAATGTTGTTCGGCAGACCTGATCCTGAGAGTTCTAACTTAAAACCTTTGTTGATGTCTCTTCTGCTCAATCCTTCTTTTAGCCCTGACTGTCCTTGGTGGTGCTTAGTGATTTTTGGACAAGTGCAGGCCTGTTAACTGGAGCTTTGTTCAGCTTGGACAGGACACCACATGTACTAAAGCAAGTTCAGCTTTCATTTATAAAGTTACTGAAGAGTAAGCAACTCTTTCATAGCACACATTAGGCTTTTTTTTTTTTTTTTTTTTTTAACATCACACTTCACTGTGAAAATCCTGGGTTTGTGAAGAATCCTGTCTAAATCTGTATAGAGGAAAATAATGTGAAAACGTGAGTTAATGCCTCACAGGGAGGGAAGTGAACCTTTCTTCTTGGGTGAAGGGTATTTAATTGGATTTATGTTCATCAGTTGCCAATTCTAGCATTCTCTTCCTTCACCAAAATTCAGCATAGGAAGGAGAAATTACTAATTTAAAATGTCAAATAATTACATAAATACAGTTGCAGACTAGATGACAAAGAATCAGGCAGTAACACAGGCTCAAATTGTACGAAATGGGGTGAAGAGGAAATTTCCCAGTGTTTTCTTTGCAAGCAGCAGAAGTGCATGACATCCAGCAGTAAGCAGTCTTACATGAAAATACGTATTCTTGAACTCAGTATTGTTCTGAGCCACTGGGAGAGCAGTAGCTCTTAACTGTTGCCCAGCTCTCACCATACTTATTGAGGACGTTATAATGAACCTACAGCTGCCCTTGCCAACCAAGAAGTACAGAGTCAGTATTTTATTACACCTCCAGTGCGTGGGATAAGGCTGCTTTCCATTTGGCTCCTTTGGTGGTATTCTGCTTACATGCACCAGTAAATGAACTATTACAGATTAAAGCCTGCTGGGCAAAAGTTCAAATTAAATCACGCCATCTGACCACAATTACACCATTCTCAGGCAACTGAAGTGTATTTTTGCGAGGCTTTATATAAACATTACATTGTACGTGTAACCAAATATGTACCATAATCACTGTCACAGAACGCACCCATTTCAATGCACGTATATTGTTTAATATGGTATCTATTTCTCATCATATGTAACTAGTGAAACAAAAGCTTACAGCTCAGTGAAGCTCAAAAAAGAAATGTTGAGAAATGCTTCTTCTGTCTTTTGAATTAACTAGTGGCTTATTCTAGCTGGTTTCTGCACTTATTGTTCTCACTGTAAAAATAGGAATCTTGGTCTAGAGGAAGTCTTCATCTTGCTTATTTTTCTTTCTTACGGTGTACCATTCCATCTTTAAAAAAATCTGCCTTTAAGACAAACTTGTTCCTGCAATCCTTATTCACAAAGGTAAGTACAGAGGCTTGTGACTCTATTTTATGCCACTAAACTCTCTCTCTTAGAAATCCCTGTCTAGAATCTCTTAGGCTTGTATGAACAGTGGGATGAAGGTCTGGACTTCTTCCATTTGTTCTCCGTGGTGCATCCATGTTCTTTATTGTGGAACGTATTTACAGCTCTAAAAATTGCCTTTAAATCTCTTTATTTCCTAATGAGCAGAAGCAGGCTCTCTAATCTCTATTTCAGACTATCTTCAGCTTTTTACAGTTTGCTCCCTATGGTTGGCAAGAATGTTCACTTGAAACACCACCCTATTTGCAGCTGTCCACCCTTCTGGGAAAGGGTTAAGCAGGTTCTGCTGATTCACTGAGGTA
Organism: Struthio camelus; assembly: GCF_040807025.1. Classification (NCBI taxonomy): domain Eukaryota; kingdom Metazoa; phylum Chordata; class Aves; order Struthioniformes; family Struthionidae; genus Struthio; species Struthio camelus. The sequence goes on from NC_090957.1 coordinate 18,698,950, forward strand.
GGTGACTCATTACCCCACCCGGATAGAGGGGAAGTGGCTGTCTAGAGGGAGAGGATTCATACAATATGAAATCAGAGGAGACCATTGTGAACATGGAGCTTGACTGAAAGAGCCGGAAAGGCTCTATAGTTAAAACTCAGGATTATCAGCTCTACACGGAGGCGAGTTAGAGGCTGTTTGAGGGACTAGGCCATGCTTCTGGAGCACTGGCAGAGAAGAGGTGGGGTAGGAAGCCCAGAGGCAGGAGGCTTGAGGAGGAAGCCTGCACTGGAATTTGCTGCATTGGTAAAGCTGTGTCTGGACTGTCCTTGAAAGCAGTTGAGGAAAGGCACAGCTCATTCCTTTTGAAGCTTTTTATGACGTATCAGATCCATGAATCGCATTCTTGATGACTCTTTGCATGCAGTTTTTAAAGCGGTGTCCTGCAAAACTCAGGCTTCTTTAAAGTACACTTTGACATCTGAGAATACTTCCTTTTGTATGGTTGGTCTTTCATTTCATAATGTTTATCTATAGTGAATTTATTAGGAATGTAGAAGGAAATGAATTATTCAATGTTCTTATGAAATTTAATGTTTCCCAGTTGTGTATCAGTTGGTAATTGGTGCATAACTTCCTTCTTTCTTATTATTGATAAAATCCTGGTCTTTGTGAAAACTACAAATTGTTCCCAGTAATCTTGAGCTGTTTCTGTTTGGAAAGCCTCTGCAGGTAATCCTCTTGAAAGCCCCTTACCTATTTGCACTGAGGCGCTGTCCCTTCTGTACTGGTAGTCAGTCTACCCATATAAAGCACCAATATGTACTTAAGTCCAAATAAATTGTGTTTATAACTACCTCAGTGCTCTGCCACTTGCTAAACAGTTGATTATCTTTAATGTACTTATAAATTGTTTTTTTTTTTTTGGTCCTGATTCTTCTGACCAAGTAAAAGTTACTCTATTCGTTAAATATGTCTGCTACAGCTAGACTACTTGAATCAACTTCTAAGTAAGCTGCGCTTGTCCACTATGAAAAACAATAGTGAGATTTGATGCATTGTTCCTTGGCTCACAGACATCCTGTGTCATTCCTAAACATGCCTAAGGTTGCCTAAACCTATCGAGGTCAAGGCCATTGCTCCTGTTGTCCCTGCCTCAGTGAGCCACTGGCTTGTGCTGACCTTTGATCTAACTCACTGACTTTAATTTCTAATGAAATAAAGGCCCTCTGCCAAGTTCAGACTGTCCTTTATATAATTCATTTTCTTCACCTTCTAATTGTAGATGATAAATTCGATAACAGTTATTCACTTCCTGCCACTCTGACCCTCTCTTCTCCACATCCTGGGGAAAAAACAGAGGATTCCAGCAATAGATCAAAAAATGAAGGCTTAGTTTGTAAAAGGGTGTGAGAATTTCAAAATTGAGGTCAGCAGTGAAAAACACTAACAGGAAGAAGCCTAGAGATGCAAAAAACAATTCCTGTCAATCTCTTCTACAGAGCAATAAATAGCGTTATAATAGCTGACACAACAGCTGCACTTTGTTTTCACCTCCTTTTTTTTATTCTAGTTTTGAGGAATCGATGTTGTAGAAATTCTCAGTTTTGGCTGATGGGTATGATCCCCTCCTGCTGACTCTGTTTTCCAATGGACTGTTTTCCAATGGAATTAGGAGTATTTTCCTTGATTCCTAATTGTGAACACCTTCTTGCAGAGGTATCCTTGTTAAGCAGTAATTAATTGGTAGGCCCAGCTCTGCCTTTGAGCTACAGAATCTTTCCTCTTTGTTTCTCATATAATTAGAGCTTAAATAAGGAAACTTTTTTTTTCCCTTCCAAGAAATGCGTCTTAGATTGTGTGTTGTGTTTCCTGATGTGGCCCAAATTCTGCAATCAAATTTAAATAAAAATCAAATATTCTGCTCTATTAACTAAAAGTGATATAACCCATAAATAATAAATGTACTTATAAAGAATGGATAACCAGGTCCATTTCATCCATAGTTGCAATAAGCACCTGTAGTGATTGCTTCATGCTCAGAATTATGAATGTATAGAGATAACATAAGGTTATCGCTGCAATAGTTACTTGCTGATGTAGCAGAAACATAACCCATTGCTCTCTTCTTTGATTCCAAGGAGACTTATCTTGTCAGAGCCTTTTAAAATATTTTTTACCTGTCCTGTAGAACAATAAGGAAGATTATGTGTTCCTGGAACCTGGTAATTCTTCAGACATGGAGCCAGCTATTCTCATTTCTGATACTAGAACTAGATTTTAGACTGATAGCAGGTGAAATATCTCTTAAAAACACCAGGGAAAATAATTTCTATGTTGCTAAACATCCTGTGCCTTTTGAAGGAGGGAGAAGGAAGAAACTCACCATACTGTCTCCTTTCCTGACCCTTTGTTCCTTGCAAACTTGAATTGCTTGTGCTGTTTATCTTAACTTCTTGTGCAATCTTTCCTCCAGCCTCTTGTGTCAAAATACCCTAGTTTGAGACAATGGTTTAAACTGATCAAAACACAACATCAGAAAAACCCTTTCAGTCATAACAGTCTCCTACCTCCGAGATGCTAGGAAGTGAGTTAGTGGGGGAAAAAAAAATAAATAATCAAAAATGAAATCTGTAACAAAAGTTATAGTTTTGAACTTCTAAACAACTCAAATTTCACTGCGGAATTACTGAGCAGAGTAAGGCTTGAAGTATGGCTGGATGGTTGAACCATGCTTATCTTGTCTTCTGCTTTTGAGGGGGAATCCCTAAAACAGGAATGAGATTAGCTGAGTGAAAACTGATCAAGTAAACCAGACTGAGTCACTGGATTGTGTACTGTGCTCTGCAAGAAGAATGTTGTCAAAAATGTTTTGTCATAAATGCCAAGCATATTTTTAATATGAACATTTATTGGGGATATTTACTGTATCTGCTTTCTCCTCCTGCATAGTCCCCCTGCTGCCTTGATTCTTATTCTCCTGTAAATTTAAGGATTTAGCTATAATATTTAATTATCAGAATAGCTCCTAATTTACACAGGGAACGTTTCTATGTGAAATAGTGCTACATTCATTCTTATGCTGTGTGCTAACAGTTGTCCTACTGCTAACAGCCAGCCGAACTGTTGGTTTTTTGTCTTGTTTTGGAAGGCATATGAGAAATTAACCTTATTTATAAGCTGCCGTGAAATTGGTCAGAATCCATTGTGGCTTGCACTAAAACTACAACTATGGCAGTGATCACCTATTACTAAAGCTATACCTGAGCAATTCTAAACTTAGGTCCAGTACTTACTTATTTTCTTCAGATTCAGTTATAAAATTACTTGAATCTTGTCAAGAAGACTGTTTGCCATTTCAGTTCTCACATGAGAGAACTACTTTGCGAACAGCTGCTCCAGGGGGGATGTTAGTGCTTCTGTTCCTGGCCTGAACTGAACTGAAGTAAATTAAAGAATAAATTAAACCAGGAAGGAAATAACAGTAAGAGTGACATCCAGTGCCTGCTATCCTCTAACTGAAGCCTAGCAGAATTACTTCTGCCTCCACATCTATGTTAATTAAAGATTTAAAATCTAAATGAGAATCTCTAATAGGGCAAGAATTTTACATGGTCATCTTATTAGCCACGATGCAAATACCTTTAATACATTTAGTATTGTACTACATGCTTTCTCACCCTTTAGTTAAAAGCTCAAAGGCCTGGCACAGAAAAGCCCTAGGCTATAAAGGGAAAGAAAAATATCTGACCGCCTCTCAAGGAAGAAGTCCTTGACACTGTGGTGTTTTTTTGTTTGTTTGTGCATACTTGTTTAATACTGAGTGGGGTTATTTCTATGGGAGAATACTTACATGGTGACGGGGAAGGAATTCCGAAAGCTCTAACACGAAGTGAAAAAGAGGCTGAAGAATGCCGGGTGATAGAACCTTTTATTTTTTCCAATTCTACTGTATTATTTTATTGTATAAGCACTCTCACACTAATCTCCATAAGAGCAGAAAAGTCATAAATCTGTTCTGTTTAGAGCATGTGTGTGTTCAGTCTGTACACCCACATGCTATTGCAATCCTTTTTTTTCCCCTCTAATTAGTTCAGTGTATCTCTGATTGCTTGCAGTCTGCAGCTTCACAGTGGCACCACCTTGTGGCTGTGGTAAAATTTGTTGAACGAGCCCTTTTCTTACACAGATTTTTTAAAATTCTATAATCTATTATATTATATTATATTCTAGGACCTTGCATCTGAAAACTACCAGCAGTTCTCTTCCCAAACCTCTTTAATAATAAATAAACAAACCTCCTGCTCTTAATTTGTAGGAAGAAAAAGAAGAGCAAGGGTTATAGTTTTGCCTCTTAAACCTATCATTAGCCTCTAACCTATCATTAGCTTCTAACAAATAGCCCAGACATCTGGGGGGAGGGGTGGGGGGGAAGGCAGTTACAGAAACATGTCAGGGTGAAATGCTGGAAAAGCATACAATTCGTTATAATCTCTAATATAACTTAAGGAAGATAGGAAAATGAAGAATTCTTGTTGTTGTTGTGTGATTGTTTTGTCTTTAAGATTCAGATTTTTTTTTTAAAGTTCAGAATTTCCAATGTTTTGTCAAGCTTCAAGACCTTAAAATAGAATTTAGGTCTACTTCGCTGTAAACCTGCCACCGCTGATAGGTGGCAGGCTATCCTCCCTTCAATGATATTCAAATGGACTCTGGATTAATACGCTGATGCTGTGTATTTTTATCAATATCAACGTATTGTAGAGCAAAGTGTTAATACGAAAAGTTGGAATTTGATGATCAGTAATACCTCACTATTGTAATCAAGCACACATTTATCATACGTTAGTTGATGCTAGCTTAGACACTGAGAGCTTAGCCTAGAGAAAAATCCTTGTACTATAGAAAATCTTTAGCAAATGTATTGAAAAACATAGCTATTTATTAGATACGTTAAATAGAAGTATTAGCTGCCAACGTGAATATATTCAGTTCTGATTCAGTTCTTACTGTTCTAACACACACACATGCACTACTCAACAGAACTGAAAAATAGTTACAGTCTAGTAACTTATACATCTTGGGAGGTTGATGCAAGAAGGTCTTCCAGTGTGGGGTTCTTGCAGTAGAACTCTAGTTGAGAACATTAAAAAAAAAAAAAAAAAAAATCACAGGATGGTGTAACTGGAGATTACTTGTTCCAGAGCTGTGAAGCTGTCCAGGAAATCCTCCTCTTCAATCCCAAATTTAGTGTACTGGTGAATATACGCTCTGTGTGTTGAAGTCACATTAGACATGAAGAACATTAGAACATTAGAAATGAAGAATCTGACACATGAAATCAGAATGTATGGTTAGCCTAACAACATCAAATAAAGATTCGTTTCCACTCCATAACCATGCTGGTTAGTTCCTACTGGTCTCCCTTGAACTTATTTTGTAATTCATGCTGATTGATATGCCATGACTTATTTCAAATAGCGTTTATAACTTTGTGTGCATTGCTTAAAGAGACAAAATCGCAGCTAACAAATTTGGGCTAACTGGGCTATGGGAGGAACTGTGATTATTAAATGAGAAAGGTAATTTATGGATTTCAGATGTAAAGTCTAACTCTGTGTGGGCAAGATAGCTTGCTTCTTGTCAGTAGTGTTTTTGGTAACAAGTGGTAAACTAGGAACAGAGCTAATGGAAGCTGTTTTCCTCCTGTGACTTTTCACAAAATTTGTGTGCGAGAAACTCATGTTTAGGAGATATCTGCTTTGACACTCCAATTACCGTGGCTTCATGATGATTGAAGTAAAGAGGCAATTATTTTCCAGGTTTCTTGGGTCAAATGAAAAATGAAACTAATGAAACAAGCCTTATAAAACACAGAAACCCCTAAATATTTTTGAACTGATTCAGGATTTTTTTTTTCCTGGAATGTGCAGCATGCCTGTATACAATTTAGAAACTGTAGATCAGTAGAAGAGTTTCTATGTGTTATTTTGGGAATGGTCATTCTGGAATGCAAAAGTCTAGTTTTCAGGAGTTTTAGTGCTGAGGAAACTGTCAAACTGACAGCACTAGACCATGTAGCCTTACTTATCCATAGAACATGAGCACTGTTCTGTGTTCCTCACCCTGCCGCTGTAGTTCAAGCGTAAAGACATTTCCTCTAAAGCGTGGGAAAAGTTTTCATGCTTTTTCAATTTTCACAATGATTTTACTCCCAGTGAAGACACTGGCATCTACGAAAGAAATATCATTTTTTTTTTTTTTTTTAAGCTTACTTGGAAGCAAACATATTCCAAGCTTTTCCTACAAGGTTGTCAAGAGGTTTCAGCAGGAACTGGCTATTGCTGACCAACGAAGCAGACTTCTCATACTTGTTAAATGCTCGTGGTGTTTTCCACAGGTTAAAAGCATCCTGGGGGGTTAGCCATGATGTATACAGTGCTGGATCTCGGAAACTTCCTGTAGCAGAAATAGAACAGCCTTTTTGACAAGTGTAAAGCTACAAAAGCCACTGGATCTTGAACTCAGTAGTCCTGTGTGGCTTAATCAGTGCCGGTGCCTGACTACTGTGTTTGGCAGATCAGTTCAGGCCTTGAAAAAATATGAAAACTGGTGAGCCTGTTTAAAAAGTAATTAAACAGAGTCATTAGATTATCTAGCAGAGTACTCTTGTATTGGTACTTCATATGCAAGCTATGTATGTGTGTCATTCCAGAAGCCACTAAATGTTTTCAGGCAATAAAGCCAAGAATCCTGTCACATATACAGACTTCAGTCTCTTCCTCCTTCCCTGAAGTGCTTCAGGAAACGCAGAAATCTTAGTACAACAGCCCTGAGTGATTACATTAGATGGCCTTGGACATTACAATGTGTTTGTAGAGAGAACATTGATCTTACTCGTGAAATATGTGGCACTGAGTTTTTTTCCACTTTCATCAGAAATCGTTGTAAAGAAAACAGTGGGGTGTGAAACAGGAATTATGGAGGTGTTGTGTTTTTCCTTCTCACCTAAGTCTGCACTGTGCATATCTTTTCCTCGCAGGATAACCAGGTTGGCAATGGAAGCATTGAAATGCAGCAGCTTGCTTGTGGAATGTTTGGAGAGAACGGAGGAGCCTGGACGCGGTGGTCTTACTTGCCAATCAATACCTAAGAAGAGGTTTTGGCAAGAAAGAACAGATAACAGCAAATTAGTATTTCATGAAATATGGATTCAGACTAGCTGAAGAGTCAGATGTTAACTAATACTGTGCCCCAATCTAAGATCATCCCAGGGTTTGTAGTTTGTACATGTTAATTAAGCAGCAATTACACAATTCTGGGTGAGAAACAGAGCTAATCCAGCAGCATTTACAAAGAGTCTTGCATGGTAGTCACTAGTCTTAGCAGAGCAAATGTATATTGTTTCTATAGTTAGCAATCTGCCATCCCATTCTTTGCATAACTGGAAACTATACTGAATTCTCTGTGTAAATGATAGGGGGAAAGCCAAGCATATGACTTCTATTAGTAGAAGGTGTAACAAAAATAAGCGTAGCAGAACTAGCAATCCCAAGAATGTTCCAAATGAATCATGTAAATTAAGTGCACAGCCAAAAACTGTTGGTTTGTTTTGCATATTTTCTATAGTTATAATTAACTGAGATGTCTGGGAGCAAAAACAGGAGCAGGCTGGGAGCTGCTGTGGCAGCTGAGTGAACAGCTAAAAGAGCAGCTGGCTATGTGGAGGCAAATTCCTGCTGTCTGAGCTCCTTTCTGAAATGACTAAAGCTAGTCATTGAGTGCCACAAAACAATAAGCTTTATTTCAGCTGTAAAAATTTAAACTTAAACAGTGATGGATACTGAAGATGAGTAAATGGTTTTTACCTTCCTCCATTGTAGCATTAGCAATGAGCATCTGTCTTAAATGTTTGATGAGCCCAGGCCAACTGAATGTGCTGTATGCTAGGGAGTTTTCAGGCATCTGAGGTATGTTTCGAAGACCTAACATCTTGAATTCAGGATGTGGAACTAAGGTCTCCATTAAGTCTCCTGCAAAAAGAAGTAACAGCTGCTTATGTTTGCCAAAAATACTGCATAGGTTAGTTACTATGGGAGAAGAGAATGAAGGATTTTTACATAGATATAGTAATTAAAGGTAAGAAGCAACGCAGGATACGTAAACTTTGACAGACACGGACACACGCATCAGACAAAATAATGCAAACTCATCCTACATACTACTGCGTTTTATATAAACAAGTTAATAGCTTTTATTTTACAATTTAGGCTTGTCTGGCTCGAAATCTGAAGACCTAAAGATTGACAGGCATATGTGAGGGTTTTTTTTTTTTTTATAAGCACATCACTTGGCAATATGGGTAACTTTTCCTCTAATCCCTTAAAGATACAAATCTAGGCTTGTTGCTACCAAGTTGTATGCTACCCTACCTTCTGTCTAAGCTAAACACAAACCTTTCCTCGTATAATCTTCCAACCTAATGCAAAACTCGCTGCAAAACAGATGGCCCTGCACAAATTTCCTTTGAAATGTAAATCATTTTATCAAGGGTGATAGTAGTCACTCGTAAAAGGGGAAACGTTTTTTTTTTTGGTAATGAATGAAACTGGAAGTAGGGGGGTATATACTCGTCACTCTGCTACAAAATTGGGGTTGAACTTCTAAGTCCTTTAGTTTTTTTTGCTTTAATTATCCTATCTTAAAGATTGGGCTGTATCTAAACACTTTGGTAAGGGGACTAGAGAACTTAAATTCACAAAAATGAGGTTGTTACAGAGCTGTATGAGAATGCATTAAGCAGTTACATTATAGTTAAATACCTAATGGGCTTCTGCTATAGTGTAAGGCACCTTCTGCTGTGTAAATGGGCTGGAAAACACTTCCCAGCTGGTGTGCAATGACTTGATTTACATCCCTGAAGGAGATCTGTTTAATATTCATGAGTTGAGCACAAATCTTGTGAATGACATCGTTTTCATGAACAAGAAGGGCATCTGATGACTGGTACAGATGTGACAGAGTCAGAACGGAGTTGTAGTTTTGAACAATGACCTGGAAGCAGAAAACCACGCACACACATGAGAGTCAAACAACTTATTCTTTCTAGTTTATATTCCTCTGGGTACTATCATTTCCGTAGGTCTGATTTAGGAAGTGATTCATTTTCTTTACCAAATTTAGGCTAGGAGCTAGCATAGCTTTCTCATGGACAGAGAGCAAGACTTGTGAAAATCATACGATCCGGCTCAGTTCATCCAAACATGCTAGAAGAAAGTCTCTCTTGGAACTGATTATAGTACCTGGTCACTATCATAACTACATAACATTTCACACAATGTAACATTTCTAATTAGATAGCAGAGCTTCTGAAGATACTCCATTAAGATCTAGTAGTACAAGAGCTAAGGTATAAACTTTTTTATCATTATTAGCTTGAGATAATAATTTTGATAACCTTTATTGACAACAATAACCTTTTGATAAATAATTCTGAAATATTTTTTTCTTGTGTGAAACCACCTGTACTAGCTATTAGGCAAACAATTCATTAGCTGTATTGCCTTCTGTCATGTTGAACTTAGAAAAAGTAAAATTTTTCTCTTTTCTAGTCTCTTTCAGTAGTTGACATTTTGTTTTTACTTCTAGTAAGGAGTCTTATTTATTTACATTGCTATTCTTTTGTAATCATGATTAAAGTTTTGTAGAATATGTAAGGTACATATGACATTCACCTCACCAGTTCCATATGGCCAGATAACATGGTTTAGTATAAACGAGGCTGGAAAAGCATCCCTTAAACACTGGGTCACAAATGCTCCCAGGCCGGATCCGGTACCACCAGCCATGCTCATTATTGTGAAAAATCCACTGAGACGGTCACATTTCTCTGCTTCTTTTTGTACCAGATTCATGATTACATCTTTGTGTTTAGGCCCGTGAACAGAGTAACTGTTGAATAACAGAGAAGGCAGCAAGACATGGCAGATTCTATTAAAATAAAAGCAATAACATCAACCTATTCATAAAGCACGCTTTTCTTTTTATTAGTTATATAACCTACTATTGTGTCACCAATTCTACCTGTCAGAAACAATCCTCAGCTGTGACATTTGTGTTGTAAAAAAAACAGCTGTTTGTAAAATGTGCTTGTTGTTTTCTCTTTTTTAATAATATTCATCACTCAGTTTTAAAATATTCTTCACTGTGAATGCCAATTTCACGTTGCAAAAAGCAGTCAGAAATTTTGCTATTACACATATTGTTACTCTGTCGTAAAAATAAAACAAGCTAATGTTACAGACTCTGTACTTGCACAGCTGCAATAATACCATTCCTACAGCGTCTAGTCTGCTCATCACCCTCCACAGTTATGTTAGCAAAGCTTGAAATGATTGTTCATACCCATTTGCCCAGTTGTTCCCGGACCCTTGTTTCTGACAGAAGTGTGATCGATCATCATATTTCCAGTAGCCAGACCTGGCAGCTATGGATAAGGTTTGGCTGATTACTTTGGGTTCCATGTCAACAAGCACAGCCCGGGCAACAGGTACTGGAGAGGAAGAAAAATAAAACTAAGAATAATATGCCAGTCTTAGAATTTGTTTACATAAGACAAACAGACAGACAGGCTTGTACCAAGGCCCAAACTGTATTCCTCCCACCCATATAAACTGAACTGTCAACTTCAATGGGACAGTACAGAAAAGTATGGAAAGCAGAACTTGGCAACATTCCAAGTTTCTAGAGCACCACCTATTGTTCCAAAGAGATCTGAACTCCAGAGACCTTTCATGAAAAAAACTATCCCTTTCATAACACAGAACTGGGATTTGATATGACCATGCTCCATGTTATTATCTACATAAATTGGAAAAAAGGAGAGGTTGGAAGGAAAGATTTACGTATAGGTAGCTCAGTTTCCAGCTCTGTTATTGGCATACTTGCTCTGTGGCCTCAGGTGCTTTACTGCACTGTGGTTTTGCCTTTGTAAGTGGCCTCATGAGGACAGATGGTTGTGACAAGTCTTTAAGAATGAAGGCAAAATTCTTCAACCAAAGTAAAAGTGTATGTTATTTCTGTATTCTTAACTATGCTAGGCTAGAAACAAGACCCTCTGTGGGAAACAAAAGTCTTTAAACGCTGTACCTCCAGCTTTCTCCTCACTGAAAAAGCGTTCTTTGCAAGCGTCATGGTATGATTCATTCTCCTTCTTGGAACACAATCCATGCGTGCCATGGACGTCACTGCAGATAGCATTAAACACCTCGTGCCCAATTTGATTACCACACTGACCAAGCTGGACTGTGACTACTGACATTCTTATTCACTTTGTATTTAACCCTAAAAAGGAAAAGCATGCCTTTTAGTTATTCTGGGAAAAAAAAAATTCAGATCAGTTTTGTAACTTTTGCCAACTCTAGTGAGGAGGAAAAGGCTATGCTACAACAACTGCTTGTTCCTGGGGAAATGCTGTCTGTAAGACTTCATCCTGAATGTCAGAAGAATCTCGGTGACCATTTAGAGGAAGCCAGTCTGTTTACTGTTGCTATATATCTTAACAGAACTGAAATCAACCATACAGCAAACAAAGTTAAGTCTCTATTTTCTCACTTTCGCTTAGTAAGGCAGAGTAAAAAATAATCATTAGAAATCCAGCAAAGCCCGAGGATGAGGCTATAAGAACATAATAACTATACTAAGAAAGTACTAGATGCCTTTAGAAATGTGCAGCCCATTTGCAAAGCCAGCTGATTTCCAGTCCTACTGCTGGGGGCCTGATGCCAAAACCAGCTGAAGTGACAAAACCAGCTGAAGCCAAACCAGCTGATGCCAAAACCAGCTGAAGTGACAAAAGAGTCCCCTAGAGCATACTCCTTCCTCCAACCAGAGTGATACTGGCATGCTTGGCCATTTTTCCACTCAGTTTTTTGCTGTAACTCTGGTTTCTCACTTTTTTCTTTTTCCACAAAGACAAGGTCAATATTTGAACTCACTTCATTATTCTGGGCTGCTATTTGTCATTATCGTCCCAGCTGTGCCACAGCACATCTGTAACGGCGTTCTTGGGATAACCACCAGCTCCTGTAATTCGATCCTGCCGCACTTTGTAGGCAGGTATGTGTTTTTTGGTTTTGTTTTTGCTTTTGTTTTTGCTTCCTATGCTGGATTTCAGCGTTTCTGCTAGTCCGCACCTCCCCCCTTTAAAGCCAGGCCGCGTATCAGAGTTACTCCTCGCGGCAGGAAATAAATAAAGCTGTACACGAGCTTCCGAAAATGCTCCAGGTGCGGCCGGAGGGCAGCCCCGGCTCCCCGGCCGCCCGCGCCCAGCGTCGGCACCGCGCCCCGGGGGGCGCCCGCCCGCCGCCTCACGCCACAGGCCGGGGCCGCCATGTCGCCGCTGCTGCCCACCTCGCGCCGCCACCTCTCCCCTTCCAAAGCCGCTTCATCCTCGACGACCCCCGCCCGCCCGCGCCTGCCCGCGGGCACAGCGGCCCTCCCCAGGGTGCTGGTCCCCCCGGCCCGGACAGGGCCGGCCGCCCTCGGCCCCGCTCGGCCCCTAGCTCCCCTCAGGGCTGACCTCGACACCCCCCGCTGAGGCGCTCGGGGGGGGGCGCCCGACAGCGCATGCGCGAGCCCCTTCCTGCACGAGCCCTCCGCTTCGGCCCGACACGCGCCTTCGAACAACCCGCTTCGCGCATGCTCAGAGGGAACTTCGGGCAGGTCGGGGCGAGGGTCAGACGGGCGGGCTTCACGGAGCGCAGTACGCATGCTCGCAGCGAAAGGCCGCCTCTTGCCCTCTGCGCACGCTCCGTGCCAGGCTCAAGGGAGTTGGAGCGCGTGCTGCGCATGCTCCGCTCCGGCCCCGAGGGCTGTCACCCAGCGGGGTGCCCACTGAGCATGCTCAATGCGGCCCCTCACCAATGCCGGGTGACGCAGTGCGCCTGCGCGGCGCCGGGAGTCGGGGCGGGGGCGCAGGCGCGCTGAGGCCTGGCAGCCGGTGATGGCGGCCGTGGTAGAGTTGGGGGGTGCGGGCCCATGAGGCGGCCCAGGCCCCGCGCACTCAGCACAGCGAGGAAGGGGCGGCGGCGCCGCTGCTCACACCCGCGCCATGGCGGGCGTCTTCGACATCGACCTGGACCAGCCCGAGGACGCGGCTTCGGACGAGGAGCTGGAGGAGGGGGTGAGAGGGGGGAACCCGCGCCGCGGCGGGAGCGGGAGGAGGCCGCCGCGGGGCGCGGCGCCGGGGCAGGCCTGAGGGCAGCGGGCGCGGCGGCCGCCCGAGGCCGCTCCCGGGGGCCGGGCGGGCGGGTGGGAGGGAGGGAGCGCGACGCCGGCCGCCGCCGCGGCCCGCGCAGGTGAGGAGACCGCGCCCTGTCCCGGCCGCGCCGCGCCGCCCTGTCAGCGCCGCCGGTGGGAGGCTCCGCGCCGGCCCGGCTTCGCCGCGGCTCCCAGGCGGCGGGAGCGGCAGGTGCCGGCCGCAGCCAGGCACCGGGCTGCAGGCGGCTCCCGGCCGGGGCTCCCCGCCGGTGGGGGCCGCGCCAAACTCGCAGGAGCTTTATTCCCCCCCACACCCCCTACCCACAAAAGTTTGTTTTTGGATTTTCTAGCACAACGGTGTCGCAGTAAGGGTCTTGTGGTTTTTTTTTTTTTTTTGCTTTTTCTTCTTTTTTTTCTCGTCACGTTTTAACGGCAGTGCAGAAATGCTGATCGTTCTGGAACTGTAGAAAGCCCTTGCTCTAGCGCCAAAATTAAATGCGGAGCGTTCAAGTGCTGTGCTAGACGCCTATGCAGATCAGCGCGCCTCCCCATCTCAACGCTTTTCTTGCACAGTTCACCTTGTAACTCGTACTTCGTCGTTTTAGTGTTTCATACAGATTCTGTTAAGGCTTTGGGGGAATTTTATTACAGCATTTCTGTTTCTATTTTTCTAGTGCTACTGTGGCTTTTTATATCATTCTGTATGTTAAAGTTTTGGTATTGCTTAAAGTGTTATTGCATTCATTTTATGCTGTGTAAATCTTAATGACGTACTTAGAATCTCTGAGATAACCCAGTGCTCTGTATCACAGTTGGAGTATGTACACTGTACGTATAAACTGCGGAGATATTATTTGACAATGGAAGGCACATAGTTTCTCGACTTGTAGGAGAAAACACTATCTGTGACCTCAGTAATCAATAAAGTACCTAGCTTAAAAAAAAGTCACCTGCATCACACTGTTAATGTTGCCAAGAACAGGTTCTAAGGGGGACTGCAAGAAAAGTGAATTAATTCTCCCTCATGTTCCAATAATTCAGTCTTAAAGTGTAACTCTGAGGAATGATTTAAAGATTTCATTAGTTATTGTGAACTTTAAAAAAAAAAAAAAATATTTGTAGCACAACTTCTATGAATATGAACGTTCATTGGCGACCTGACTCGGTTCTCGGATGGCACAAAAAATGAATGTTTGCCTGTGATAGCCACATTCAATGTTACATGCTTGCTTCTAGTGTTTGGAGAAATGTCAGTAAAATAAAATCAGCAGAGGAATTAGGTGTTTGGAAAACAGATAAGGAAAAATTAGAATGGACCTAAAATTAAAACAGAACCAGAAAGCAGAGACTATAAGAGCAGGAAAGAAGGGGAAGCATCAGAAAAGTGTTCTGGGAAAAACGTTTAGCAGAAATCTATGTCTACAGGCATTGTGCATGTCTTTCAAGGGTCAGAAAGACATTGCAGACTGAGAGGTTGAGATCATTAAATTCAAAGTGAGCAAGGTGTAAAATCAGGCTTATCTAGTCTAGTCTGCCCAGAGCTGGGCCTTTGCAGCTCCTGAAAACTGTAACCCTCGTAGCCTCAAGGACAGAGCAGTTGTAGTTTTACACAGGCATGGCTATTCTAGAGCAACTAGAAGTAAAACTAGAAGTAAAAACAAGTATTTAGGTGGAGAGTTTACTTGTAAGTGATATGGTTGTTTGCACTAGTTATTACAGTGAATAAAACCTTTATGTTTTTGTTTGTACTAAATGAAAGAATAACTACAAACTGAAGGGTTTCTAGCCAGCATACCATTTCATTTCTTGGTTTTGTTAAACAACAAGAGAAAAAGTCCTTGCAAATAACGGACCAGTATCTGAAGTGAATTTTGCTTACGTTAGTATTGAGAACGAAAGCAGGGGTAAGAATAGCATGCATAAGCTTTGCCAGAACCAGTGGGTAACTTCAAGAAGGAAAAAAATCTAGAAATGTAATGGATATTTATTCTCCATCTCTGATGAATTTTTGAATTTGGTTTTTGTCATCTAACGGTAGAGTCAAGGGCAGCTTTGGTGTATTTTATTGTGAAACAGATGTCAATAAGCTTGATTTCTCTAATAAATGTTATCAAGAGGACATGAGCTAGCAACTTTCCAACTTGGAAACTGACTTGAACTTTTGGACTCTGTAATTGCTGGTGGTGCTAGTAGGTCGAACCAGAAGTTAAATTCCCCTCCAGCTCACCCACCAAAATATACCAGCCTCTGTAAGCTTTAGTGTTTACTTGGTTTGGAAGCTATTGAAAGTTCATCATTTTCTTTGGCTAGTGTTTTCATTTACATAATATCCAAAAATGTACTCCTTAGCTTAGTCTGCTTTTTGCAGATCTCTGTATGGCTTTTTTCGTCTAGTTCTCTGTGGATTGCACAAGTCATTCATTATATCTGTATCCAGTCCTTAGAGTCCAGACTGTTTCTCACAAACTTGGCAGTCTCTATTTTATGTATATATTTTTAAAAATAAAAATGTAACGCATTAGGAAGCTTACACACTAAATTCTCTTTGTTTTCATTCCAGCTGTCTGCTTGGTTTGCACTTTTTTGCCATGTAGAGTCACAATTAAAGAGGGAGATACTATATCGCATTTCGTAGGAATCAAGTCAAAAATTCTTTTAAGAAAGTATATCTTCAATTGAACTACATTCTTTAACGATGTCTAGTACTTAGGTTGACGTACTGGAGGCTCCTTTATTAATGTTTGCATGCCTTGATCTATCTGAATGATTATTGATCAGTAGAGGCATTTATCATGAGAGTAAAGCTTAGCTATTTTGCTACTATTGACATTAGCTAATCATCAGTATGGAATAGTAAAGCCTTCTCAATCAGTTGTTGGTTTCTGGTTTGCGTGAATACCGATTCCTCTATTTACATAATCTTGATTACTTGATTATAGTTCTAATTTGCATAATACTGTAACAGGAATTTAAAATTCTTATGTGAAAGCAAATGTAAAAAAAAAATTGTAGTACCTTAAAATTTTTCGGGATCCCTGGGGGGAAGGGAATGAAGTTGTTACCTGTTGAGTAACAGTGCAGTCAGGTAAAACAGTGGTTCCCCATGTCATTGAGATACATGGAAATGTCGCACCTCTTCTGCAGAGTTTTGTAGATGTCTTATCTTCTGGTGATAATTCATTATTCTGATGTTTGGACTAATTTAATAATAATAAAAACTAAAAAGTTATAAAACACATCACTACGTTTATTTTTAACACTGCTTTGTTTCTTACATTATAATTAATCTTCCTTTTACCCCTCCCCTCCCCAGGGACAATTAAGTGAGAGCATGGACCACGGAGGACTTGGCCAATATGACCTGTAAGTTGCTGCTAGAAAATGTTCTGTATCATTCATACCAACTACATATAATCTCTAAGTATATCGACATGTTTGTTAAGTTCAACAGAAAATTTTGAGTTGTTCCTAGTTGTTCCACTATTTCTTCACGTTAAAGTTTGTGAACTGTATCTTGAAATAAAATAATAAAAAAAATATGGCAAAACCTACTGTTGTCTCTTAATCCTTGTTTCTCCTAACGTATCTGTTGTAGTTGACTAATATTTGCAGTATGAATGTAATGCACTGTCTGCCGAACATTGTATGTTCTGTCCATTTCATAAAGGCTCCAGTTGCACATTTGCGTGGCAGTCTGAAGTAGATGAGAAGCAGAATTCAGAAGTTCTAATTCAGAGTTCATGGGAGGGCTACCTTTATTTCATTTAAAGTTTTCCAAACTGTTTCAGTGTACCACATTGTGAGAAGAATGTATCGATGCAGTTTAAACAGTTTAGTCGTGTTTATTTTAGCAGGATCAGTCTGTTATCATCACCTTGTCTTTTGCAGAACTGTAGCATAATTTAGAAGCATTATTAAATTATGGTTTAGTCTTCTGTGGCGTGTTCAGAGTTGTGAGACGGTTTTATGTTGCAGCTTTTTCTGCAAAATATTTATGTTACAGAAATCTTATCATGACTAGGACTGCTGGATGTGACTTAAATTTAAACACACCTTATAACCATGCTTTTGCCTGAGGTCTTGTAGAAATTGTCTGAGCCAGTTTGAGGCTTTGGTTCTTGAAAATTAATTCTGTTTTAATACAGAGATTTATCGTCCATTAAAAATGGAGGAATCTGAAGGAAATCTTGATACTCTAAATCCCGATAATTTGCAAGTGGTCTTTTCTGTGCATGTTGCCACTTACTGCTTTGCACGCACCTAACTAAAATTTCTGATGCTAGGAATTCTCCAAATCTCCAAAGTGGCCGTTCAGTTATACCAGATATACTTATATGCTTTTCAGACAGTAATTTGCTTTTTACTTTCTCTTGATCACTTCTGAGCATCAGGTAGTCTTATATTCTTGTTTTGATTTTATTCAGTGGCATGGAACATTGTGAAAAATTTGAGATTTCAGAAACTAGTGTTAACAGAGGTCCAGAAAAGATCCGACCAGAGTGCTTTGAGTTACTACGCGTACTTGGCAAAGGTGGCTACGGAAAGGTAAGGAACTTTTTTCTACTGAAGTAAATCTGTTATGCTGAAGGTGGTGAAAGTGCCACCTTTGGCAAGACCTAATCTTCCTATCCTGTAGTCAGAAAAATTCCTTCCAGAAGGTAACCTCCAGGCTGTGAAGGTTAGTGTTTCGGGAGAGACCTTGGCAGTGGGGTGGTTCAGAGTGAGATCCCTGGCAGAGCCTCCCTGCCAGGCAGCAGTAGGACTGCCACTAGAAAATACCCCAAATTCTGTTTCAGATAATTAACTGTTCCCCTCCAGGCAGCTTTGTATTTGTAGGTGATCTCTTTGTTTTTAACTTCTTATGACAAATGCAGTTTA
Organism: Struthio camelus; assembly: GCF_040807025.1. NCBI lineage: Eukaryota > Metazoa > Chordata > Aves > Struthioniformes > Struthionidae > Struthio > Struthio camelus. The sequence continues at coordinate 18,717,067 of NC_090957.1, forward strand.
TAATATATATAATTGCTTTTGTATTGGTGTTGCATAGGTATTTCAAGTACGAAAAGTAACTGGAGCAAATACCGGGAAGATTTTTGCCATGAAAGTTCTTAAGAAGGTAAGGTAAACACTCACGTTTCACTGCTATCTGAATGCAGAAAATTCTCTTCCCCTTCAGCTGTTATACCTATCTAATTGTTTAGTATAGCTAAAATCAATGCCACATCTAGGATGCATACAATTGTTTTCATATCCGGAGACATATTGAAATTAATCTTTTACTAAACCGTTCTGTCTCTGTAGTTTTTAATGGTTAATCTTTTTAATTACCTCTGGAGATACCTTCCAACCTAAATTATTGTATGATTCTATGAACTAAATAAAGAATTAATCTTTGGTAAGAAACCAGTGAGCATGTCTTGTATATTTCATGGTGGGGGGGGGGTTGTTTGTTTTTGATTTTTCTTTTTTACTATGTTGCTGACTCATATATAGTGTTGTGATTCAGTAAACTCGTAATGGAAGTAAACTTAAAAGTCTGCTTTTTTGAGCGTATTCTTGCAGTCACGTATCTCTGCCTTTTTGTAGGCAATGATTGTAAGGAATGCAAAAGATACAGCTCATACAAAAGCAGAGCGAAATATACTGGAGGAGGTGAAACATCCCTTCATCGTAGATTTAATTTATGCCTTTCAGACTGGTGGAAAACTCTACCTCATCCTTGAGTATCTCAGTGGTCAGTATGTTAAATTGTTACCTGCTTCTTGGGGTCTTACATAGCCAAGAATTTGGACTTCTTATTATTCTACATATAAAGTGCCAGGCAACTGTTGGGATATTCTTTTAAAAATGTAAAATAAGTTAGCAGTAAAAATACACAGAGTAATTTAAATAAAATTTCTAGTAAAGTAGTACTAATCATTAAAAAGATGTTTCTCATGACAGTACAGGATAAGAAGGTTTTTAATACCTCTTATTGCATTAGATATAATTCCTGTACGTTCACACTTGGAAAGATGCTATGTGGTCTTACTGAGTACCTGAAGTTGTGGTCTTTGCAAGTTCCTTGTGAAACAAGAAACTGGTATCTTTATTTCGCAGACAGGGAAATTGAAACAGATTTGAAGCAATTTGGTCAAGCTATAACAATGGAAAAAACAGAGACAAAAATACTTCCATTTGCCAGAATGCGCTTTTGATTTCCTTTAGCATGTCTTTAGGTAGCCGCTACTCTCTTACTCTCATGCTTCCTAATTTTTTGTGGAACAACTTCATGTAGAGCAGAACCGAATACTGCTTGCTTATAGCTTTTCTGGAAAATAGACTTTTGACTCACTGAAAATGATAGAATGCACTTTTAATAGAGTGTTATACTTCGCCTTTTTCCTCATGACAGGAGGAGAACTATTTATGCAGTTAGAGAGAGAAGGGATATTTATGGAAGACACAGCTTGGTACGTGAAACAAATTATATTTCGGTAATCCAATCGGGTTTTTTCGGAGCGCTTAAACTGTTCATTCTGACTTGGGAAACTGTAACTCTTCATTCATGTTATAGTCTAGTGAAAAGAGCAGTTCACTGGGTTTTGTGAAGACATATGTGCTCTGTTGTACTTACCAGTTTGTGCATACACAACTACAGCCTTGAAGAGCATTCGATGCTCACTGAAGTGTGAGGTTATATTCCATAGGGTTGATACATGTGCTTGGGGTGAAGGATGTGTTTCAGGTGTTGGAGAAAAGACTGTGAAAGATTTGGTTTGACTGCTTTTTGTGGATTTTTTTTGTTTATTTTTAATCCACACGCAATTTTACCAGCCAGTTACAGAATCTTTAGAATCACTTTAATGGCTGTATTTGTTATTACTTCACACACTGATCATGAGAAGAAAGATGCTTTTTCTAATGCATGAGAAATAACCTTTCAAGTAGTGATACTTTACATATAAACAAGATGAAGTACACCCTCCTTGATTATTCTTCACACAACTGAAGGCAGTTGTCTCTTTCCACAGCATGTATTGATAGAACAGCTCTAATGTACGTATGAAATTGTAATACTGTTCTGCAGATAGCACTCTGGGTGCTGCCAAGTACCTTTTTAGCTTCAGTTTTTTTCTTCTCTTGTGAGAGAGGTTGGAGGAGGTTTTGTAATACAGGTTAAAGCGTGTTTTAACCACTGACCAGTAAATTTGGGTTCGTGACAGGATACCTACTGAAGAGATAAACCTAATGTTAACGGGGTGGTTGGGTAGTTCATCTTGGAGTCTGTATGCCTTTTGGCAAACCAGCCTCCAAGGCATCATTATTTCTCTACTTTATTCTGTCGTACACATCTAATGATACTTTCGAGGAATCATTGCTACGTACCTAATAATCTTAAATCATGCAAAGCACGTTGAGTACTAATGTGTCTAATTGTATGGTGTACTTTTTCTTTCAGCTTTTACTTGGCAGAAATCTCAATGGCACTGGGGCACTTGCATCAAAAAGGAATAATCTATCGTGATCTGAAGCCAGAAAATATCATGCTTAATCATCAAGGTAGAAATATAATAACAGTTTTAAGTTTCCCATGATATGAAAATCCTTTTTTCAAAGGTCACAACAGTTCATTTAAATGTGAATTTCCTTAGAACAGTGACGTGTCCCTTATCACTCTTGGTGTAACGGAATAACTGCCAAAGCTAATTGCTTGTCCTTAAAGAGTGCTTCTTCAATTTTAATACAAGGAATCCAGTAAGCTCCAAGTTTTGTGTGAATAGTGCAAGCGCTTTTTGAATAATTGACTTAGTAATGCGACACTTTGGAGATTTGTTAAAGCATAATTTTGTTGGGCCATTGTAAAGTACTTAAACATCTGCATCTTCACTGTAGAATCTATGGCATGTTAGAAATGGAGATAAATTAGTTAGGAAAAGGCAAAAAATACAGGATGCTAAATCATCTGTAGCTGAAAGGACTTATCTAGCTGTTGACACTTTACTTGACAGCAGTAGTAACTCCTAAGCATGCTGCTGCATTGACTACATGATACTGACTACTCTGGCAGTCTGTACCATCCAGTAGTTTTATGTCATCTTAAACCACTTTTTTACTTTTTAATTAGTGTAACTCTTTGTACTGAATAATTCCGGGTACTTTACAATTTGTTGAAAGTTGTTCTCTGAATTTTGACACAAGCAATATGATTCATTAACCCGCTTTCTCATCTGACTGATGCTCTATATTCTTTATGATTGAACAATAGGCGTTTAGATATGTAGACACTTGTCTATATGTGAGCAAGTTTTGGTAGTTTTGGCCTCGTTTTTCTTTGCTAAGTGGCAACACCTTATGCAGAGATAATGCAGAGGTTTTAAGTGTGATCAGCTGCTTCTATTTCATAACTATTGCTTTGTCGGTACATTGGAGGTGTCTAGAAGTAGTTCAGTTTTGTTGCAGATTTATGTTAAAAATTCATATTTTTTAATGTTGCTTGTACAAGTGTCTGGCACATTTTTGATTTTGTTTAATTTCAGGTCATGTAAAATTGACTGACTTTGGATTATGTAAAGAATCTATTCACGATGGAACAGTCACGCACACGTTCTGTGGAACAATTGAATACATGTGAGCTGCATGATGAAACAGAAAAGTATTACTCTGGTCTGGGGGTAATGGCTGAATTTTACCTTTTTAAACTGATGGTTCATATGTTCAGTCATTTATGGAAATTTTACATGATAAATGAGGCTTTCTTTGGAAAGTAACAGTCAGAATTAGTACTAATCTTGTTTAAAAATACTTTCCTATTTTTTAATCTTTCCTGTTACAGGGCCCCTGAAATCTTGATGAGGAGCGGGCATAATCGTGCTGTGGACTGGTGGAGTTTGGGGGCATTAATGTATGACATGCTGACTGGAGCAGTAGGTGCACAGTTATAATTGCATGTATTCTCCTCCTCGCTGTTGAAGTTATCTGTATTCTAATTCAGATGCATGTATAAATATGTATGTGTTTGTATAGACGTAAGTAAGAACTAAAACATGGCTGTACTTATTTTGGCTAGAGTCATGAGCTGCTCTCGTGACCCAAACAATTATTTGGAAGTCCCATTTGCAGTAATTTTTTCTGCTTTGTAAATTACTGAAATTAGTTCTGTGTAAACAAATGAGAGAGCTGAACAAGTCGTATTTTTCCTCCCATTATAATGGTGCTTTCTAGCCTCCTTTCACTGGGGAGAACAGAAAGAAAACAATTGACAAGATTCTCAAGTGTAAGCTCAACTTGCCTCCCTACCTCACACAAGAAGCCAGAGATCTGCTTAAAAAGGTAGATTTTAATGAGTGTCAGTCCTACATGTGTATGTAGAAAATAGAAGCGTAATGAGACCACTGTAGCTTTTCAGTCCATGCTTGTTTTACTAATTATCAAGTCGGTCCTGGTTTTGCATGGTACGGAAAGTGATTTTTCCTTGAAAATACAGTGGTTTTCTAATAAATGCAGACTTTGATTCTTCTGTATTCATTCTGCATGCCATTCATTCAAATGATGATTCGTGTCAGAAATAGTCTATTCATAATGGGATAACCATTTCAATTTTTTTTTCCTTGTTAAATTGTGTTACATCTCATTAAGCTGCTAAAAAGAAATGCTGCCTCACGTCTAGGAGCTGGTCCTGGGGATGCTGGAGAAGTTCAGGTAATTCTTGCTTAACTTTTCTTAGTTACTTCATTGAAAAAACAAGAACAGTTTAGAGGGTGCATCAACAGACGCTATGTCTGTCTTGACATGTAATGAGCAAAAAGGCAGCCATACTTGACAGTTGGTCAAAATGTGAATCCTTCAACATTGAAGAAAAGAGCAGCTGTCTACCTGTTTGATGATTTGAGAATTGGAAAATAACTTCTCTTTTCAGCTTTGTATTCCAGTAGGTTTTTCCTGTTAGCTGCACAGTGCTGAATTGTGCAGTTGGCCATATATTACAGTGATGAGACTCTAGTGGTCTGATGAAAAACCTTCCAGTCCTTGTATTTAGTGCAGGTCTTTCAAGGGAAAAACGGAGTTAGTTTGCATTCAGTGTTGTCTAGTTCCCATTGCTTCCAGCATGACATTCTTTGGGGTGACGTTAACAAGCTCCCATGGAGTTCCTCTAACTCCACTGTTAGGATAATTTGTCATTAATTCAGTATTTTGATGTTATTTTTAGGTATCTAGCAAAATACCTCTATGTTTTTGAACTGTAAATATATATCAACTAGCTTTTACTAATGCTTTTGAGGAAAACATGATAGGTCATATGTTTTCTGACTAAGAGGGATGGTATCAATTTTTAGCTACTATTCTGCTAGCGCTGCAGAATATATTACACTTGACCCATATGTGATTCTAGGGAGAAAGATGCCACAGAGGGAGTCTGAAAAGAACATGCTTATTATTTCTCCAGCTTGTTTTAATTTGTTTTTCTTGTTAACATTAACATTTAACAAAAACAGTTGCATCTTATTTCTAGATGATCATTGTTATTTCAAATTTCTTTGAGTTGTACACAGAAGGCTGATTGTGACTCTGCTATTGCTAACTTTTTTTAGGCTCACCCGTTCTTCAGACACATTAACTGGGATGAGCTGTTAGCACGGAAGGTGGAACCTCCCTTTAAACCTTTACTGGTATGTCCTCAGAATGCTGTGAAATGTCCTTGTGTGCCTTTAGGAAAGGTCTCAAACAATACAGTACGTAGAACTTAGAAACTTTCACTCTGACAAACTGTAGTGTACTGTTGCTTTCTGGTACTTTAAATACTTAAAATGCATCAACTTAGCTTACTGGCTCTCCGATTCACAGTCAAACCAAAAAGAGAAACTACCTGATGCAGAGTGGGTTGTTTGTTTGTTTTCCTGAGAACTGATGCTAGTATCAACGTTTAAGAAATAAAAGACCTCTCTCTGTTAAGACTCTGCACAGTTTGAAACATTGGCTGTCATGAGCATACTGTTCCTGTCTTACTCCTCTATAGTCATTGTACATATTAGTCATTGGAATAGGATGTTGCTTTTTTTTATGTGAGAAGGGCAGCAAAGTCAGCTAAAAGCTAATTTATCCTTCCGTTCAGTCTTTTGGAAGGAGAAAGTTCCATGTCAATTTCCTTCTGCTAAACGGTAGATCGAACAGACTTGGAAGTGCAGTTATCTCTGAATTTCTGCTTCTAAAGATTATACAGAAAGTCAGTACTTAGTTGAAACTAAAATGATAAACAGCTGCTAAGCAAAAGAAAATGAAGTCACCTAATTCAGCATCCTGGATATTTGCGTATTAATATTCACAATGCATCTAGTGCATTACAGGCAATAATTTCAGTTTACCTCAAACTACTGATATGATGGATAAGCCTCTATTATCCTATCATATATTTTGAGGATGTGGAACATCTTTTTTTTTTTTTTTTTTCTTTCTCCCCCTTTTTTCCGCACCCCCCCCCCCCCAGGTACAATTAGCTACAGCTGCAATGGGTATTGCTATCCAGATAGTTCCTGACTCTACTAAAAATCTCACTTTAAAATGACTTACGTACCATTAATGCTGGGCATACTACAGCTTGGTGCCTCCTACCCTTTTTTTCTCCTCACTTTATTGACTCACATTCAGAATGACATAAAAGAGTATTTCCAAACCAACTTTCTGAAGATAGTTCTTTTTTTTTCCCCTGTTCTTAGCAAATTTTGTAAAAGTTACTTGTGCAAACCAGCTGGTTCTTAAAAATGTGATTTCATGGTTGTGTGAAGGCCTCCACAAATGAAGATATATTGCCTTTTCAGTTACACTTGAGATGAGCGAAGGGATCTTGGAATTATGTCTGTTATTCTTTGACTGAATTAAACAATATTCTTAGTAACTTATTCCAGAGCTACTGTCTGTCCCTAACAGTATAAACACTTCCGCGCCTGCAAAAATGGGATGAGATTGTCTGGAGAGATAAACTTCCAGAAACTAATAGATACAGCTGTTCTATACTGGCTGTGACCAGGGTTAAACTTGCAAAAAACTGCCAATGTATTTCTAAACGATTTTGTTTGTAATTTGAGATTTTTTTTTTAAGGCATCTTTTTAATTTATCTTCCTCTTTGATCCATAATTGTTGCCCCTCCCCCTTGCCTTTATTTCTCAGTGTCAGTGCCCATAGTGACCTCCCACGGGCAGCGACAGGATTTCGACACCACTCCAGGGTTTTACTACAGCAGAGCTCTGCCAAAAACCTATGGAATGAACTCCATCCAGAGGCTTCACTGATCACCGCTAAGGCATTTGGTTGATATCTGTAATATAAACCCTTAATCATTTTGTTTTTGCAAAGCAATCTGAAGAGGATGTGAGCCAGTTTGATTCAAAGTTTACACGTCAGACACCTGTTGATAGCCCAGATGACTCTACTCTCAGTGAAAGTGCCAACCAGGTTTTTCTGGTAAGTGAACCAGGGACAAGTGTCTAATGACTCTGGAGGGGTATGTAGTGTTATCAGGTAAATTAATTATCTTGAGTCTTACCACCTGATACTTGAAGCAAACCATGATACTTTTAAACACGTATATTGCAGCAGGTTTGACATGTTTGGGGGCTTTGAATATATTTTGGTTGGATTACTGCTGAGGTTTTCTTTATATGGATAACTTAAACAACAAAGCTTGTCCACTTCCTGAAACGTGAACATTCCAATTCAGAATTGCATTAGAAACCCTGGACATGTGATTGCTTTTCATAGATGTGCAAAGAGAACAGTGTCCATTCTGTAGTTCAGAATTAATTAATTTGAGCATTTCTGTGGGGATCTGTGTTCTGAGTAGAAACACCTGGGGCAAACAGATACTCAGGTGAGGAACTCACATCCTGCTATTTGCTTTAGAAAGTGAAAAGAAGTTCACATGTGTCTATGCTTACTCTCCTTCTTATAAGTTTAATTCCCTCTTTAATGGTCATAACTGCAGAAGTGATCATAAATGTAAATCTTGCCTATAAGTGACAGTGCATTTATTCCTGTTTTGCAGGGTTTTACATATGTGGCTCCATCTGTACTTGAAAGCGTAAAAGAGAAATTTTCTTTTGAACCAAAAATTCGATCACCTCGCAGATTCATAGGTAGCCCTAGGACACCAGTCAGGTATCCTTTTATTATTATTATTTATTATTATTTGGTTCCCTCTTTTGGCAAGTTGTTGAAAAATATCTGTACTAAAAATAAGAAATGCAGTCTGTCTTCTCAGTAATCTGATCACTTCTGTTAGAAGTGCAGCATCAATCCAGTGTTATAAACCACATTATTAGAGACAAATGTATGGTGTTTGGCAGCACAAGAAGTACTAATTTGCCAGCTATGCAACACTGGTACAGCCTCACAGTCTGGTGACTTTGGCACACCATTCCTCTAAAACTGTTCCAGAATATCCTAAGTATTTTTGTGTTGCTAAAGAGTCATGTTACTAAAGACAATTCCTTCTGCACTGATCTAGAAATATATTTTGCTGACTACTCAGATGAAAGAATTTTACTTTACAAGAAACCTTGGTGGAGGCTAGACTTGGAAACTGTCTCTCAAACTTTTGGAAGTGGAAGAAAGAATTAAATGTCTCACTATAGGCATTTGAGTTCAGCTTCTTGCAGAATGAAGGACATACCTTGCTGCTGTGTATATCTTCACCTCTGATTTTTATATTTCTTGTTTTAAAGCCCTGTAAAGTTCTCCCCGGGGGAATTCTGGGGAAGAGGTGCTTCTGCCAGCGCATCAAATACTCAGACACCTGTGGAATATCCAATGGAGACAAGTGGAATAGAACAAATGGATGTGACAGTTTGTGGAGAGGCCTCAGCACCACTTCCAATCCGACAACCAAACTCTGGGCCATATAAAAAACAAGCTTTTCCCATGATTTCCAAACGACCAGAGCACTTGCGCATGAATCTATGACAACACAATTTTTTTTTTTTTTAAGCCTTTAAAGGTGGAAAACAAAGAATGGACATAAGCCCCCTTGAAGTTGAAGTGTGAGGGCTTGTATGGTTTACTTTTAAAAAGTGACAGTATCAAAGAGTCAGTCATTGCACAGAGCGACTTGGAAAGCAAAGAAAAATGGATTTTTTTCTGTCAATCAATGGTGCATAAAAAACTTTAGAAAATGGTATTGCAGAACTCTAGGCACATCGTCTAATCGATTCGCAGTGACATCTTCTCACCTTATCAAGGATTTTTCAGCTTGATAGCTTGAAACTGACAGTATTAAGGGTCAGGATGTTGCTTCAGAATCACTGGTCTAGTTATGATTGTGTCACGGAGGGTTAGCCCTTTCACTAGGCAAAGTATGAAATGCCTAAACACTTGCGTCTGAGGAATAATTAGCATGCAAGCTTGGTTAAGCTGTTTCCTACAATGGGGTGGAATCAAAGATGAAAGATAAACTTGATTGGTATTTCACATTCAAAACCTAATGAGTTTTTTATATATATATATATATATATATAAATATATATTTTTCAAATAGATTTTTTGATTCAGCTCATTATGGAAAGTATCCCAAAATTAAAAATGCAAAATAATTGGTTGCTGTGAATAAAATAAGGACTCTAGTTCTGATTCTTCTCCTGGTGAAATAAAAATTCAGTAAGTGGATCATTTAATTACAAATGTGGCATTGTGGGGTGGGAGAGAACTGTTTCACTTGCTTACCCAGCTGAAATATCTGTTACTGCAAATACAAACGGATCTAATCAAATGGCAATGCTGCTATGTTCTAGGCTTAACTGGAAGCAATGGGCTCACATACACGTCCTGCTTATTTCATCCTTGTCCTCATCAGACAATTTAACTGGGAAACATCACCTTTGTATATGCCAGTCACTTAGATGGAGACAGCTGAATATGTTCAGATTCTTACCCGTGTAAAAGGTCAGGAAAAAGTGCATCTGAACACAAGGTCAGTAGTTGTGGAGGATGTACTACCACAGGAAACTGTAAGTTCTACATAGTGTAAGCAAGCAAACCTTTTTGTAATTAATGGGTAAGAATTTGAGGGAATTTTTTTAAATAAAATTTTGCTTATGGGAGTTCCCTGCCATTATACGTTTCTAAATTAATCAGAACATTTTTTTTCTATGCTGGGGCAATAAATTTGCTGATTGTATGAGAAAAAAAGTGTTAAATGGCCTTTCAGTGAATGTCTTCCACAGTGGGTCAGAACTTTAGCAACTTAATTTAGGAAACATGTTAAGGACACTATTTATGTTTTTGAAATTGTCACAATCTGTACAAATGACTTACAGGTACAAAGAATAAAATAAAGGTAACTTTACCTTACTTAAATACTTCCTGCCTTAAAGAAAGCATTTCCATGAACATAGCTGGTGAAAGGGTTAATATCTGCAGAGCTTTACACTAGTTAGAGTGAGTGTATGGTGTGTGCGTGTGTGTGTATATGATCATGCAACTGCATACAAGTCCTGTCACTTTTTGCCTGCCACATGTTGCATTATCTGTAGTCAAACTGTGCAAAGTCTACTTCTAGCGTTTCACAACAGTAGGGATTTTTTATAGATTCTGCTTACTCTTATGTATACCGAATCTTTTTGAGCCATAGGATCCAAGCCATAAACTCTCTAAGGACGTTGAATCCAGTCAGAGTGCTGTTTTCTAAAATTTACTAGCCAGAAGGATTCAGTGATATCTTGGTACTAACAAAGAAACAAGAAAAGATATTTATGACTGAGTAAAAATTAGTGGTTTTTTTCTTCCTGATAAGCCTTTTGTTCAAGACTTTCAGTTTTATAAGGAAAACCAAGTTACCATATAGTGCTATAAATTGTACTGGAAGAGTGCCATTTTTTTATTTGGTAACAGGACCACCAGTGACATGTTTTGAAACTAAAATCATAATGTTCATGTCTGTATGTATTATGTATATTTGCAAGTAGGCAACACTTCAAGCAGTGTCTGCTGTGTGCCACTTGTTAGCATAGATTTCCTAACATGTTTACTGATTTAGAGGAACTTAAAAAAAAAAAAGGGGGGGGGGCTGTTTTTGTTATTTTTAGAAGCAGAACGATCTCTTTTGGTCCTAGGTACAGCTAACAGTTGCTCTTTGGTTGGCTGGATATAATTGTCCAGTAGAGTTGGTTTAGTATGGCTGGCAAGAATGGCAAGAGTTGTTTGTCTGAGTTCACTGCTTAATTCTATATACAATTTATCATACTTAAAAGTAAATTTCATGTACTGTTAATGTTTCATCCCATGGATTATAAGTTTAATTCCCTACCATAACTGTGAAACTTTTGGAGTGTGACTCAGACAGCAAGCACACACTATGCAATATGGTTTATCCTGTATTTATTTGTAAAAATATCAGACATAGATCCTCTATATATATATATAATAGTGTCAAAGTTACTAGTCATGAACTAAGGGGAGTAGAATTCTAGCTCCTGTCTGGCTATTTCAGATAAGTGCAGAATGCATTGAATATTGGAGAGCTTAACAAGTGCTTTCTTTTGTTCATTTAAAAATGTCTTAAATTTTTCATTAGAGTATAGAATCTTATTTTTTTTTATTTTGTACAAGCTGCGCTTTTTTAATTATAATCACTGAAAAATTCACTATAATTTGATTTTATAGGATTTTTGTAGCATTACAAAAATATAGTAAAACTGAGGTTAATACCTGCTGTGGCTAACCATATAAAAGTATTAAATCTTGAACAAAAGTCATATTTTTTTTACTAGATGGAAATAGGGGAATATTTTGTTCTGCAGGTCATTATCACAGAAGGCTTATAGGTCAGCTGTGTTACCAGCAGTTTTTCTTTTCCCATTTGATGCAGAAAATATTCCGGTATAAGATATTTAGAATTTCATCATTTTTCTCTGTGGGAGTGATGCATACATTTGATGCCATTCGTGTACTAAATTGTAATTTGGGGAATGCTGGAATAATTCCTACCAAGACTGTCTTAATTGTGCCATCTGACATTTGAATGTCATCCTGGTATTAGCTCATAATAAAAGATAAAAATAAATGAGTCAATTGTTCTTTTGAATATTCCCCCCCGCCTCCTTTTTTTGTCTTGCTATCCAAAAGCTGAGCTGCTGGAGAACATGTAATTTTATGTCCACTCTAACTATACAGTGGATGTTTACTTGGGGTCTGTTCTCTTTTTACTACTAACTCCCAAACTGCTCGCAGTATTAATTGAAAAGTGTACCGAACATTAAGGGAGACTACAGTAGTTTCTGGGGCAGCTGCTTGGGTTTTTTTGAATTCTGTCTCTGCAGCAGTAGGCTGAAAAGGTATTTCACAAAGTAGGATAGTAGGAATTTCATTTTTCCAGTTTACAGAGACTAACCCCTGCCCCTTGTTACAGGAAGGGCTTGAGGAAGAGGAGAAGGTTTTAAGAACAAGACAAATTACTTAAATATTTTTCCTGAAGTTCCTTGGTGATATGCTGTATGCAGTACAGATTGTTCTCTTCTAGATTAACTTGACTTAACAGGTATCTTCAAGAAACAAACTTGAGCTGCCTTTGTAGAAGTAAAGGTAATCCCTATTCTTTCATCTTTCACAGTTTATTGGAATTAAATATACTTGACTGCAGAATGAAATAGATGTGAATAGCAACTAAAAGCAAATTTAAACATATGCTAATCTAAGTGATTTTTTTTTTTTTTGAAAGAGGTAGGCCCTGTATATAACTGTGGATCTAAATCATTGACAGCTTTGAAGGAAAAGGGAGGGAGGAGAAACTCCAGGTAGAACTTACGGAACCCGATAGATGTTAGTTCTCATCAGTCTGTCTTACCAAGGGCTGGTGCCTTCAGCGAGGTTCTTCAGCTCTTAGAGCGGCTGTTGATTGCCATTTGACATCCTCTTCTCTGTTCTGTCTCCTGCAGAGTCAGACGTGTGCTGGGTGTCTGTGTGTCTGTGTGTGGGAAGCAGGGCAGCTACCCTGGAATGAGTGGGCTTAATAAGGAAGAGTTACATCTTAATAGCATGATACTGACAAGCGGATCAGAGAGGATGTCATTCATGGATGTAAGTTACTCACTTTTTTCCTCTCTGTAATTAAAATGAGAATGACTTATCTTGTTTCATTTATGAAGTGTAAATTGAAACTGGTTGATCAAAATCTTTTTAGTCCTTTGGTTTTTTAATAAACTGTGTTTGATAATATTACTGGGCTTGGGTAGTTTTCAATGGATCTTAAAGCAATTTCATCAACAGGGGGAGAGACTGAAAGGCAAAGAGTTCCCAGGCCCTATGTCTGACCAAGCTAGCTAGCTGTCTGGTGGGGCAGCACCAGGAGGCTCACTGCAGGCTCTTGCTTGCAAACACAGCATTCATGCAAAAGCTGGGTTTGTTGTCCTTTTGCGCAGACATGAATGCACAGTGCCAGCACTCTGTAACATCTCTTGCACTTACTGGATGGAATGACAGGCTTCCTTCTAACTGTTCCCTGCTGCATAAGCAATGGGGCTACTATTTACTCATCTTGAGGATGAGACAGTAAGAAAACATACTTGTTTCTCAAATTTCTTCCCTCACACTCAGCTGAGTGGTGCTCTGCTTGTAAGATGACAACTCTGAACAACCTGTTTGTAGTAAACTGCTTGTGTGGCTCAGAATCTGTACCCTCACCATTATATTCCAGGAATGGAGGTATTTTAGACCTATTGTCCTTGAAAGATTTAAAAAAAAAAAAGTTTGTCAAAGTTTGAGCTTATGATTATGGACTTCTCCCATTACTGTTGGACAATGGAGTTAATCAATATTCAAGCACTAGCAAGTGCATTTGCTTCCTCTAACATGATGTCCAAGTCTAATGAATTTTAGTTTTTCCCCTGGAGCATTTCTGAGTTAAAAAATGATTCAGGTGTCAGCATTAGCATTTCAAGAAAAAACTAATCCAAGATAAGTTATTTTACTTCCAGTATTCTATTAGTTTATTATATCTGGCCCTTATCATAAACTGAGGATTGGGCTTACTCTTGCATTTTACTCACACACATAAAGCTTTGTTTAAAGGCTGTTTGTTGACTGAATGAAATATAGCACTCAAATTGTTTACACACCATGCTACCTGTAGGAAGAAAAAATACTTTAAAATACTTCTGGGGAAGTCTAATTTAATTATAGTCTGTGGGCACATCAGAGATTCAGGATCCAGCCTTGAGGTCCCTATTCACTCTTGTTCCTTGTCAGAGTCAGTTCTTGTCAATCACTAAAAGTAAGTTTTGCTGCAGAAGCACTTTGAATACAGGCACAAATGATATTTAAATAACTAACAGTTCTGATCTTGTATCAATGTACTTTGATGTACTTTGAATGTACTCTACATTCATACTAAGATATGGCAAGATCTGGCTGAGGAAACAAAGAGCAGTTTGCTCTGCCAATACTAGAGCTAAGAGCACAAGCCTATTACAACACAGCTCAGGCTGTGGCCAAGCACTAATTCTTGCCTGTCACCCTCAGGACTGTTCTAATATTGTTCAGCTGTAGATTCTCCAAACTAAGTACCTCACTGCTGGCAAGGGCTTCCAGGAGAACCAGCCTCTGCTACTCCCAGAAGTTTACAATTACAGATTTAGAAGCTTTTGCTCGTTTTCTTCAACCTGGAGTCTTTGTCCCCAGTCATTTCAGATATTATGGTGGAAACAACCATAGGGCAGGTTTACTCTGAACTGCAGTAAGCATCAAACAAAAATGCAACAATCAAATACAGCACATGCTGCAGCAAAAGCCAGGTTGAATAGAAAAATGATACTTGTTAGCCTGTTAACCTAACCTGTTAGTTAGGTTTTCATTCAGAGCCATGAAGCTCACTACTATTAAACTTCTAGCTGTAACTTTAAGAGCGGTCTCCCATCATGCCCTGTTAGCCCAATAAATCTGGCTGTGTCAGCTGCAACTTTTTAATAGCCAGTCACACCACCTAGCTGTTTGAATTGCTATATCATTCATCACGTAAGTGTATAACTTTTTATTGTTCTTCTCTAATTTGGAAGTTTCCTAAAGGTATTCAGTTAAGACAATCTCAAGTTAGTGACAGTCAGCTCAATTTAACTTTCCTGTAACTGAATAATTTGAGTGATTTTTTTTTTTTTTTGCCCATTCTTATCTGAATAGGAAGATGAAAAAAGAAAAGTAGGGGAAAAAAAGAAAGGAAGTAAGATTGTACTTAAGTTGGCTATATGATTAGCATAAAACAAGTCATTAATAAGTGTAGTGTTCAGGGTCTGTCTACCCGCCCCTCCCCCCCAAGACATGAATTTAACAGAAGTGTACCTAGCAGTGAGCGAGCCATCATTATGTGCTTACATGTAAGTTAATACTGAAACAGTAATGAATCTTATTTGCTTATTCAACATGCACCAAACGGATAGATTTAAATGCATTTATTCTCTCTGATTTTTATGCACACTACAAATTGCAAATATAGTATAAAATAGATTCTCCCCATAAGAAAATCTGGTTGCTTGTTATGACAAAAAATATAGTATCAAAGATCCGCTTTAAAAATATCAGCTTTATAAAATGCTATGTAAAAAACTATCATCAGTGGTTGATTTATGTTTTAAGCCTAAGAATCCATTAGAAATCTACAAGAAGCCAAAGGGGAAACATCCTATTCTTGTGGCTTATCTCCAGGTACAATGAGAAGTAGTTGTCGTTAAAGACACGTGAATAAAAAGTTGGTTTCTCTGATCTGTTGAGCTAGCATTAAATGATCTTTAATGCCAAGTGTGGCAAGTACCTTTAATTCCCATTGTAGTCCAAAATATAAAAATTGCTCATAATCTGAATATAGCCTGTAGGTTGACCTTTTAGTTTAAATTGTAATTTTTTTCTTCTACATTGCTTATTAGAGTCCGGAATACTTTATACCTTTAAATAAAATGCTGAATTAACAAGCTGCTGCAAGCAGTAATGCAGCGTTTTCAAGGATTTGACTGTTTCCTGGAAGAATCATGAGAGAAGCAATGCTGGCTTTTCTGCATTCATTCTGTTTTTTTTTTTTTTTTTTTAAAAACTTAAAGTGTATGTTTCTATACTATTTTAAATATTGGAACATTTCATAGAAGCGTAAAATCCTAGATTTCCAAAATTTGGAAAGTCTTTCCCTATGCCACCTGCAATCGTAGCTGCAAAAAGCTGGAAACTGTAAAAATGAAGTCATCTGACATGCTTTAGAAAAACTGTAGATGCATAGAAGTAGCTCCATCCTTCCACTTGTTAACATGGTCTGAAATAACAGTTCTGCAGAGTGGACACGTTTTTTCTCTATTAAACCATAAAGAGATGCATTCTTCACAAAACGTGTGCTGTAATGAAAAGAATGAGAACTTAGAGCTTCTAAGTTCTTCCATTTATAAGAAAGCATATTATTTGTAGAGCCTCATTACTAAAAATAATCAGAAGACATACACTCCCATTAATCTAACTTCACATTGTTTTGTTTATGAGTAGTTAAAAAGATTCTTAAGTTTGTGGAAAGTAATGCTCAGAATGTGTCTATGAGCAGATGGGAAGTTGCAGGAGGGAGTACAGAAAAGTGAAAGAGCGATCACTTTTTCTATAGAAGTGATCTATTCCAAGTTACTTTCTAAATAAAACTTTTCCATAAAGCTGCTGTTTTTCAGTTAACACTGTTCTAAGTTGTACAACAAGCCTTTTGAGCGCAGGAAATTTTAAAGAAATTCTGAGTTGTGTTATTACCTGACAGACGAGCAGAATAGGCTTCTGAAATTCAGCTTGGCAGATTGAACAAATATCATCTGATTCCGAACACTCTCTCTTGCTAGCTGTCACTCCATAGTGCTGTAAAACAAGATTTTGCAGCAGATATTATTTTCTGGGAAAAAAACAGAAAGAAATCAGGATAGAAAGGAGTTGGGAATACGGGCTGCTATGTAAGGAAAAATATTCAATCCCTAATGTCACAGAATGCTGCTAAATATTCCATCAGTTCCCTTGGTGCCTAAAGCTTACATGCTCCTACCTACCATAATATCTAGGTAGTATTTTCCCTTGATCACAGTGTAGGCAAGATCAGGAGCAGTTTTATTTTAACAGTGACCTCTAAGCAAAACACTGTGCTAAGTTCCAGTTTGATCAAGAAAGCACTTAAAAATCATATTTTAAATACTTTTAAGCATTTTATTGTTCTTCTAGTTCAATAATACCATGCTCCAAAATCTCCAATACATGTTACTGCATCACTAGCAGATTCTAAATGAAGTATCTATTGTAGAGAAAGATCATTATCTAGAAACTTGCAATTCTAACAAAATAGTTACTTACACATCAGTTACTTTGCCACGCTGTGTTTCTCACTTATATTTCACCTGCAGTACCAGTATAAAGCTTTGCCTCAAATCTAACCAGTATTTATCTCAGGTAACATTAGGACAGAAAGGATATGCTATGTAACCTAAGTTCTTCTGAAAAGACAGGCGGAATAGATTTTTTTTTTTTTTCCCCAAGTGACCCCATAATCACGTAGTCAGGAAATTTAAACTGTGAAATGGAGGGACAAGTGAATAGGGATTACTTTAAAAATGCAGTTGTCTATTACTAGAACAATCTAAAATAATGTAGGAATGTAATAGGAATGAGTTATTTCAGAAAGAAACACTTTTATGTAAGCCAGGCTTACTGTTTTATCATAAAAGAATACAATACTCACTGGTCGTGTACAAAATATCCGTAAAACCTGTTTAAAGTTTCTCAATTGTCCAAAAAAGCTCAAAAGCTGAAATGGGAAAGAAAAATCTGAGTTATGCATAACATTTTTCTCTGTAAACTAAAGAGCTTTCAAGGTTTTGTGCAGATTCTCACAGTAAAAGCCTCACTATTAGTTCAATGATGGTAGGAAAAAAAAAAAAATAAAGACAAGAAGATTTAGTGCCCTTAGCCAGTCTTCCTGTCAATTTTGGAAAGCTGTATCAGTTAAACTGAAAAGAAGAACATCAACTTTTAAGCAAGTTCAAGCACTGGGAAATGTTCAGAAATGCATTAATTCATATGCCTATATCCATCCAGTGATAGTTACTGCAAAATAGTTTAATAGGAATATAAGGTTTACCTACTTTTAGGATGAGGTAGAGTAGGCCCAGCAATATCCCAAGGGTCCATCCTAGTGCACTGTCCAGCTCCCCATAGCCAATAAGATAACGGAACCAAACTGGTATGGGGACAAACATACGGTAATACTGGCAGATTTCTTCTAACAGCATGTACCAGTAGCCCTAAGCAAGACACGCAAAGGAATCTCTCAAGATTTAAAACACAAAGGATTTTTTTAAATATATAGAAAAGATGCGGTTTTTTATTTGAGTAGTTTTCTCTCATCATATCTTGACAAAACTAAATACGTTCAAATGAAAATCCCATAGGTTTACAGAACTACAGTGTCAAATCAAACTCCTAAAAAGTTAGGCCAAAACTAAGTTTAGGTGGAAAGAACAAAGACCAAATGGTAAGTCTCACCACAACAGCACAGATAACACTATTAATTGCTGTACTGAAGAAAATCAAATAAATGGGGTAATCAAAACAAATTAATAGGGTAAAATAAGGTGGGCTTTGTAGGATGCCTACCTACTTAGCAATGTTATCAGTCTTACTTTTGTAAGCACTAAAAAAGATAACAAAATTACATGAAAAAGGAAAATAAGACAAATTTAGTCATGTAAATCAGCTTGCCATTGACAGAATTGCGTCCAGTATTCAGGATTAAAAACAGGATAAGAAAAGGCCCTTACTTTTATTAACTAACAAACTCTTTTTCTCTAAATGTTATCTCAGAGCTGTGTTAAAAGCCTTATTATTGTGAGATAATGAACTTCTTTATAGGATAGGGTGATAAAATAATGGGGGAAGGGGGAGAAGGAAGAGTAAGTAGCTGGACTGAAGAGGTAAACTGAGTCCAGTGACACCCTAAAAATTACTGAATAAAACTATAAAACCCAAGCATCCTGCACAGAGCACTTTGTGTGTATATCTGCATATATATAGTATGTACACACACAGACTTTTAAGCGTTAAAATTAATCATACATATTTAGTTTAGCTCTTACATTGTTTCCTAAAGTTTGCCTTTAATACTATCTTTACAACAGTGGATAAAGTACTCTTGCAGCAGTTGTGTGCTGGCTAATGCAATGATTTGCCACTATTGACCAGATTCCCTCTTTAATTTGGTCACAGTTGGTATAATGGCATTTTCAATAATTAGTTTTGGATGCTGTATTGCTAGTAGAAGATAAAAACAGAGATGTTGAATATAACTCAGTATTTTGGTAATTTGGTTGTACCTGAGAAACACTTTGTCCTGGTGCATTTTAAAAAATAAAAACCTACCAAAATACCCTGTTTAAATGCTACCACGTAGTAACTGTATTTGTCTGGGTTTTTTTGTTTTGTTTTTAACGCAGTATTAGTATTTCCTATCCTGGCATAAAATTTAGACTGTTTTTTGCATGTCTTACCTCAGAGAGCATATAAAAATGAGTATCTCCAACCACTGCAGGTTTCTATAAAACCATCAAACTTTACTGGTTTGAGGAATTAAGCTATGAATCAAATTTGCTGACCTGACACAAATGTTACTTAAGTTTATTAACAAAATGAAAACGGAGAATTATTTTTCTAAGGGAGAGATCCAACTGTTTTCATGCACAGATCTTAAAATCATCCCATGCCAGTTATTATAAAGCAAGCAAAAAATTTACAGTTCATCAGCTGTTCCATGCTAATCGCCTGTATACACATTCTTACATTGCAGCAAATAAAAAGTTTCTTAATCCCCCCCACCCCCACCCCGAGACAGAAATACACCCCTGTACCCGATAACGTAATACAAGCCATTGTTTCAGATCAGAATGTAAGCCTTCCTTAGCACCAAGCAGGGAAGAACATGATCTCCACGGGCTTTTCTTGCCCACAGCAGTAGTGCTGGGTTATATATGGACCTTTAATTAAGAAAACTTTCCTCTGGGTAGAATTTAATAATTAGCTAACTTTATCGCAAAAGGATCTTCAAAAGGAAGCAAAAATATACATTGTTTTCTTACCTTGGATTTAAAAGACATCATGAAAGAAGGCACCAAGAGAATAAAGCATTTGAAGCCCATGAAGAGGAATTTCAGAATAAAGTCTGTGATTCCCACAATCCAAAGTACCTCCCAGAAGTTCATGAAATCCACAGTAGGGTTTAAAAAGATTAAGCTACAAAAAGAAGTATCAGAAGTTACTAGAGCAGCCTCTTTAGAAGAAAGAATAACTAGAGACTATCACAGCATGCTTAATTAAAAAAAGGAAACCTGATTTGCATAGAGGAAAAATATTCTGCTTAAAAAATGGTCTCTTTATCATAAATTGATCCTTAATGATCTCTGACTTCTCTATTTTTGAACCTGCTTTCCTGAATCTTCATCACAACCCTCATTCTCTAGAGATAAGCTTTATTTCCCAGTTAGAAATACTGCCCTTGACTGATTTACAACGAAGATTGTTGCTACAGAACAGTAAGAAAAAAAATGGAGCTATAAATCCAGAAGAGTCCCAGAATGCTGCATATTCAGTATTCTGAAGACAAGATGTTAGGGTCAAAGCTAGGAATCAAACCCTGCTACATCCCACACGGCAAAATAGCGTCAGTGAGCTGAGGTCTGATCTCACAAATTCCAACATAGTGTCCAGCAGGATAGCTGGGCAGAGGAGAAATGAAGATTAAAATGAATGAAAAAACAATACCACAATTTCTTGTTGTTAAATAGCTGCAGCCCTGATTAAATGTTCCCGGGTAATATTTAACTTTGAATAATTTTTGATATTGATGTTCCTCTACTTGCCTGTAATAGAGTGACTGAGAATGAAAGGTGTAATACAAGAGAAGAGATGATCCAGATAGGTATACTAGTAACCAAGCACACTGAAACTTGGAGCATCGTTCCTGGAAGGTAATCATTATGACATATTACAGTTCTTATCTCAGTAGCAATGCCTTTGATATATCCCTAAGCACCAAGTCTGCTGCACCTGAACAGAGTTACTACTACAAGATACTATTGCATTAGTTTTAGGGTAAATAAAATAGAAGAACTCAATGGAAAGATAAAGCAGTAATTTTAATCTTTTCAACAAGACAATTTCTATGTGTATCAAAGGTTTTGCTAAAAAAAAAAAAATCAACCAGAAACCACTCCACTCTGAAAAACAAGTTCTCCTATGGGAGTGAACAGAGACCGTCGAAAGTTAAACCTGCCAACTGCTATTTGATTCTACAAATACAGACAAGAGGTTCTTCCATAAACTGAAAAAAAGCTTATATCAAATGAAGTGATTTCAGTATTCAGAGGAAAAAAAAAAAAACTTTGTATTTTGCAAACTTTATCTGAGAAGCTCTATCCTCGTGTGCAGAAGCATTAAGATCTATACGAAAACTGTACATCTATCTCGAAACCTATGACATGCATTGTTTTATTCACCAAAAAATATCATCTCCATTCACACGTCTTTCTAAACTTGATGCATATAGGTCTTGGTTAACTTAAAGAACTTTGTTGCAAAGAGTGATACTTACTCTTAAAAAAACCTGATTTACTATGCTTTTGTTTGCGTACATAAAGGTTGTTAGCAGCCCAATTCCAAGAGAAATGCCTATTAGGAAAAAAGGGTCAGTTATATACATTAAAATAAGAAGTTATCCTGAACTGGATTTAAAAAAAAAAAAAAGCCACTTCTAATATGTCTTTGCAGTAACTATAACAGAATGTTAATAGCTCAGATTATCAAGCCAAAATAATTAAGCACATTGTATATATGCCAGCAAAAGAAAACAGAAGAAATGTATTTCTGCTGATAAACAAAGCAAGTAACAATAAAGCTAAAAATAAATGGAGTTATACTTCAGGCATCATTATTAGCATATTTTTATGTTTGGGGGAGGATCTGTTCCCCTAGACCATGTTCTGTTATACTCTACCAATTATGTGCTGCATGATCAATTTGACACACAGAATCAAGATATACGGCAGACTTTTGTGCAGCCACTGGAGGAGGTATCTGAGCTCTGAGAGGGAGCTGCTGCTGTGTTCCTCTGAGTCTAGAGTGGAATCATTGAGCCCCTCTCCTTCGCTGTGGGTATGTCCGTGTGAGTGACTTCGTGGGCCTGGCCTCGAATGTCGGGAACTTGCATTTTCTCTAGCTTCTCCCACGGCAGAGTTTAGCTGTATGCGAACATCTCCACTATGATGGCATGAGCTTTCTCCTGGCAATCTCACTGCATGGACGTTCTGAGAAGATGAAGAATCATCACTGTTCCCTTGGATGTTGTGAAGATGGCTGCAGTTTGGTTGCATGGTGGGATTTTTTTCTGGTCCAGATTCTTACTACTTTGTCTCCTAGAGTAGGGGATAAAAAGTCACAATTTAAGGAAGAGTATAACTAGTTCAGGAAAAAGAAAGTAAAAATACAGTAGATTGTACTGTGATTGCCAGCGGGAAGCAACATTTCAGTCCTCCTCCTGAGACTGGCCCTCTTAGTGCTGAAGGCTGGCGTGCTGGGTGGCATCCATCTTTACAGGGCACCTTTCTGTGTGCTGCATTAAATGACTTGCTATCATTCACATGCAGATTTTCTAACCTGCAGTGAACCTGGCTGCCTTAGTAAAATCTGGGGTTGCTTCAACGTATATTGGAACAACAGCCGAAGCTCTTGAATCGGAGATCCAGCATGAGCTTGTACAGAAGAGATCGGAGATGCACAGCATAATTTCATAAATAGAGTCAGTAGCAGGCTAAAGGAGGAACAAACAACGATGGGAAGGAAGCAAAGAGCATGCATGTTTACATGCATCCATAAAACGGCAAGTATTTGTTCAGACAAGCCTAATCAAAAGCCAGTGCCTATTCAAAATTGAGGGCCAGTACAAGATTATCAAGAGATTATCCTGTCTGGGTAAGTATGCAGAACCAGGTTAGTCCATTTTGTAAGAAGCACTTAAAAGAGCCTCGACCATATGGTCTAGGTCAGAAAAGAAATGCAAAAAATGAAGAGTAGTCTAACAGTGAGACCACCAGAGTCAGTTTTTTTTTTTTCTTGCAACATCTTTCCACTGTCTTTCTAGGCAATTTTCTACTTCTTTGTATGTCTCTCCATTGGTCAAATAGCATTAATCTACTTCTCTGGAATCACGTGGTATCGTAGTAATGATTTTAGAGAATCCTTTGAGGCTGGATTTGCTAACTATTAGCACAGTATTTGTCACTATCAAATAACACCATTGAAACGTTTTTGTTATAAACCTATTTCAATAGGTCACAACTCTTCCAGGTTCCTCTTTGAAATGAAGTTTCCCGAGGTCAGTGTATATGCACAGTTAGTTTCACTGGGGATACAAAAAGGGTAAAGCAAAATCTGTTTGCATATCTGGAATCTGAAAAAGTAATTTTGCACTGCAAGAGATTCTTAATATATTTGCACAAATGTAAAAATCTTTAACCTTTAAAACAGTGATTGTATTGGAAGAGTGAATTACATGAATTTAAAGAACATATGAAAAGGGGAGCTTCTTACTACCATTCAGAAATGCTGCTGCTACTACCGCTGCTGCTATATTTTTGATGGCCAAAGATTATACCGTACGTCAATCTGGCCAAAATTCGCGTTCTGCAACCTTATGCTGCGAATAAAGCCAATAAGCTGGAGACGGTGTTAACTTGTGTGAACGGTATTACACAGCGTGTCTGCAGGATCAGACCACTAATGCTGTTTTTAACAAAAAAAAAAAAAAAAAAAAAAGATTTCATTAGCAGGCTTCGGTGGAGGTTTACGGCCTACTTCTGCAAAAACGGACAGTGAATGGCTTTTAAAAAGCGAGCGATGTTGTTCCAGGCTAGTAACTTAGCTCACCCGTGGCAATTTGCCTAACGAACGCTCCAGTAACTCGGTTATTGCTCGGCTGAACCCCCCCCCCCCCCCAACGCAGGGAACCTAAAGGCAGCGCAACTCTTTCCTTCCCCCCTAATTTGGCGAAACCGTCTCCGGCCGTCCAGCCCCTTCCCGCCGCGGCCCCATTTCAGCCGCCGCCACCGCCTCCTCCTTTCCCCCCTCGGCGGCGCCAGCGCGGGCCGCGCCCGGTGAGGGGGCCCCGCGCTTCTCCCCCTCCCCCCCCACCCGCGCAGGGCAGGCGGCGGCCCTGGCCGCGCCCCACTTCCTCGGCGGGCCGGCGCCGCGTAGCTACCTCACGGGGCGGCCGGCGCCTACCGCCCGGCGCCGCCGCTGCCCAGGCCGCCTCCATGGCCGAGGCGGCAGAGGAAGAGGAGGAGCCGTGACGGGAGGAGGAGGAGGAGGAAGGCCCGGCGCTGCGCGTTGCCTGGCAACGGGCGGCCGCGGCCCGCGCTGCGCGAGGCCTTCGTCCCGTCAGGGAAGGGCCGGTGAGGCGGCGCGCGCGGGGGGGGGGGGGCGGTAGTTTCTGGTGCTTTTTATTTAAAGCGTCGATTAACGTGCAGCTGGGGAGGCAGTCATAAAAAGGAAATGAAGGGGGGGAAAAAATATATATATATATATATATAATATCTGTCAACAGTGGTATCTTGCGCCTCGGTTGGGATCGCTGCTTACCGCAGGGAAGTCCTGCTGGTTTGAAATTGCCTTCACCTCCTAGGAAACCTGGAAAAAAGTGCTGCCCTAGCTCACGCTGCTGTTTAGGCGAAACTAGAAATTAAATAGGTTCAGGATTTTCTTTCGAAATGCCCTCTCGGATAAACCGGTTCACGTGTGGAAATAGCGTCTGTTGCCCTCGGCTTCAACTTTATTTTTTTAAGTCTTTAGGTATCCGACTCGGGTTGAAATCGGTGCCTGGCATCTGAACAGTTCTGAAAACCAATCCTGTATTGTTTTGAATTAAAACGGAAATATTTTTCTGCCATGGGGCCCGCAGCCCTGGGGGAGAGGAAGGGCAGATGCGTAGGGAGCGTCACTTCTTCATTTGCTGCAGCTAGGCTTGTCCAGTCTCACAGGCTGGAAAACTAGGTATTTGAAAAAAATTAAGTGGCCTAGTATTTAGTAACTCATACCATCAAACCTCGTGTTTTATACTTGAAGGCAGAAGAAGCCGAAAGCGCTGTGCACATCTCTGCTTTGTTGGAGGCAGGGCGGCGGAAGGTGTCCGTGGCAATTTTATCTATTTCTGTGATGTTTTTGTTTACCTTCAAAGGAATCTGCATCCAGACTTTCTTGACTGGAGACTTGTGGCTTCGTACAAGGGAAGGAGGAATCATCCTCAGCATTTCATTTAGGGTGCGGCCGATTTATTGGAAGAAAACCAAAGCAAAACCTGGGCTAGCTGCTACCCATACGCTCAAAAATTTAACAAACAAAAAAAACCACACAAAGCTCCTCTCTTCTGTAGGCCCTCTGAACTGAGAAGGCCTGCTGACTTGTATAGCACCTCTGTTAGTATAACAGAATGTAGCACATTAGCACCGTGCCTAATTATCACGACACTAGTCAGTAGCAGCGCTGCTGCAGACATCGGATACAGAGGAGGAAGCCCTTTAAGAAATATGTGGCTGTATCGCCATCCTTCTAAAGATGCGTGGCTGTTATGTTTGACTTCTCCCCTACCATATTGGTCATTCTCTTACTCTTTGCTCACTAAGTCATTCTCATAGTATTTGGAGTGTGAAGGATGACGTGAAACGTTTTAATTCGATTCTCAGATGAGGAAGAGCAATTTACATTTTTTTATTTAAAAAAATAATACCCCGTGGTTGGGAATTATGCAAGCCTTCTGCACGTTACTTGGAAGTGTATAAATATAAAAGCCTGGTTCAGCTGCTTCTTTTTTTTGTAAAATGAATGCATTAAAGTGCAAATGTAGTTGAAAATCAATTGTTCTGAGACTGTTTCTCATTGTTATATGCCTTGGAAATATGAAATTACTTCATGACAACATATTAATTAATCATGTTTGCTCATGCAGGCTGCTTTGTCTCCAATTCGCAGCTCATTAGAAGGTATGTAACTCTTCAGTCGTGTTATTTAACAGGTATGTTCTCATGGTGCTATTAATGCCCTCTAGACTGAGTAATTCCTGGCACAAGAAAGATTTCAGAGACTATTAACATAGAAGTCTGTTGTATGGAAGTCTAGACGGAAGTCTGTTCCCATGGGTATTGCACACATTGGGTCATGTAACACCTAATAATAACCTTGCCAATCTCTATTTTGGACTCACCTCCTAGGAGGCCTGTAAACTTCACACAGATAGCCAAATCACTGTCCAGACATGTTTTCAGGTGGAAAAAGAGGACAGTTTGGAAACACCCAGATGTAAGTAGTTCCAGACTTTCCTCATCCTCCTAGATACAGGCAATACCTGCTAACTTGATGCTGTCAGGAGATGTCATCGGTGGTGCATGCTTGCTTTTGCGGTGGTTGTGAATAAAAGCATGAAACAACATTGGAAGAAAATGCTGATCCTTGTGGAACTCTGCCAGTAATGCCTTGGCAGCGCGATACATTTTCAACAGTTATTCGGTACTAGAAGTTACTTACAGCTAATATTTTGTATCCTAGCCCTAATTCTTGAAGGAGCTCTGCAGAGGACTGCCTGCTTAGAATGGATTACAGGATTAAAATCTTAAGTGTTTGTCCTTTTTGTTTTTCCTAATAATTGTAATATCACAATTTCTCATCACAAGGTGTGGGAGGAACTAGAGTGCTTTAAAATTAGAAATGCAGCGTGCATCTTTGAAATCTGAAATAATAGATCTCACATATATGCAAAGGAATTGTAGTTAATATGATTAAATTCTGTTTCCGTGCAAGAGTCTGTAAAGTAGCAGAATGCCCTGAGTATTTTAAGATTGTATTGGCTGTTTTCTTTCCTCCTAGAATGTTACATGAGTATGGAAGACTTTTGCAAAACTAAGGGGTGTTACATTTAAAGTATTTGAAGGATTTGAAAGTCCTGCCAAGAGGCTCAAATGATCTTTAAATTTTGGATGCTGCCTTTTTAATGTTCAGTGTTTGTAATAACTAGCTCCTGCAATTACACAACCTTTATTTTGAGCACAGGAAAAGGGGCTCCAGTACTCCCATATTGAAGGCAGTCTAGCATAATGACCAGTCTTGAAAATCTGATCTTTTGTTTTTTGTTTTTTAGGGTTGAAAGCTTAGGTTAAATTCTGTCCCACTGACATCAGAAGTGGAGCTAGAATGATTGCGGAGGAATCTGAATTTCACTGTTGAAGTTTGATCACGTAGGCGTTGTCAAGCGGACTCGCAAAGAAGTTGAGCCAGGTATTTTTATAATGCGGTTACATCATCTTGTTCCCTGAGATTTCCAGTAATCTTGCTAGTCCTCTGTATACAGCAATGTGCTGATTTCTATTAAATCATTTTAAGCTGAGAGTAGTTCTAGTGAAATGGTGTAACATTATTCTTTAAAACTGTTGAATCAGTTCCCTGAGTCTTTGGTTCTCTGTATGGGTAAAACCTTGAGTGAAAAATTAGACAGTGAAGCTGCAAAGAGCAGTTGCAATTTTGGCTCACTGCACAGGAGGGTGCTCAGCCTCTGTCTTTATTTGTATGAAAGAGCAATTCCCATGCATGGTATTTAGAATGAAGTTCAAAAGCTGGCATCTGAAGTGGTCTTTTCTTGTAGTGACATTGAAAAATCTGTTAAATATAATTACACTTAAAAACACTCAGCTGGTAAAGAGAATTTTGGAAGGTGTCTGTTAATTGCTGTTATAAGAGCTGCTTGCAAAGGTATTTAGGTCAGAAAATGTGCTGTGATGATCATCCACTGTGTAAGACATTAGTATTTGCTAATGGGTGTGTTTAAAGGTATCAGAATTTCCAGTAGAAGAATCTTTGAGGTTTCTTTTTTTTTTTTTTTTTTGGCCATCTGCCTAATGTGTCAATCTGAATGCATGAATCCTTGTGTGAATAGTCCTATTGAGTAATGACTTCTCATGTAAGCAGAAACTTACTCTGAGTCGATTTGTAGGAAGAGGTAGGTTTGTTTAACTTGTATTCGATCTGCAATACCTGTTTACAATAATCTCCTTAAATAGTGATTATTTTCCCTGGTAAATATTAACATTTTAGGTTCAGGAAACGAATGAATGTTCTTTTTAACAAAGCTCACAATCAAAACAGAACTATTTAAAAGTTGTATTGGCCTATTAAATTAGATTAGTTTTTTAAAACTAATCTAAAGGAAAAGGGTTTGTTTGGCTTCTGTGACACATTGTTAATTGGAGTGAAGGCAGTTTTACTGAAGCTGGTTCTATTAGTACCTCAGGTTGAGGTATTACTTAGTATAAGTAATTTTTTGACTAGTTTTGTGTACATTCTGATAGGGTGGCAATCTTTAACTAACAAGAGAAAAAAAGTTTACTTTGGGGGGTTTTAATGATTAAGATTGCTAGCCATCAAAAGTTTTGTTTGACTGAATGTAACCTAAACAAATGAGATAAAGAACATTCTGGCATTAGTTACCCCTATGCACATAAGAAAAATTTTGGTTTGTGAGTGGCTGAAAAATATTATATTGGTAACATTCTGTCTACCTTTTTAGAGATCAGTTAAAGAGAGGTCTTGAATGTTGTTGTCTGGTTCTGATTTTAATATGTAAATTGATGCATTCTGTCCGTTTGAAGAAAGTTTGTCGAGAAGTCTGTCTTTACAGGTTACATAATTCTGGCCTTCTGAATGCATCTCCATTTTAGTTGCTAAGGAAAAACAATTGCATTTTTTAAAAAACGTTACCATTGTAGAATGATTTCCTGATGCTTCCGTTCAGAACTCTCAGAATAAATATCATCACAGAAGTATGGCAGGCAAAATCTTGTCTGCCATGTTAAACAGAATTTTGTCCCATTAACATCAGTACATAAATATTTGCACTTCAGTCAATATTTACCTCACTGGTCAATAACATTGTTTTGCACCTCACAAAGTTAATGTTTACTTATTGTTTTTAGTTTGGTGGTCATATACAAAATTCCATGTTTCTAAGAATATGGAGGGTTTTTTACTCCGTTGCTAACAAAGATTTTATGTTAACAGATGTATATTAATTTATTAGGAAGTCTTATCCACAAGTAAAACAATGTTCATCATTTAATAAGATTCCCAAAATCAAGAATACAACATTTTACAAGCATAAAAGGGATAACTTTTGAAAATATGGGCAAACTGAGGAAATGTATTACTGAATTAAAAAAAAATTGCATAAGCCTGTAGAATAGGAATTGCACATCTTTTTTGTGTGTGTGTCTGTACTTGCTTTTACATTTTTACAGTCAAGTTCTCTGGCAGAGGAAAATCTGCTGTGCATGAACTGATGATTCAGTAGTTTGTTTTTAAAAATTTCTTGCAAAAGGTAAAATCATTAGACTGAAGGAGAACCTCAGATGCAATATGTAGATCTTGGCTCCCACAAATTTTACTGGGAGTTAAATTTGGATAAATCTTTCACATATCCTGAGGAAATACTTGTCATCTTTTTCAAGCACTTAATTTCTTACACAATCTGACTTCCCGCAAAAGTTTGTGGGACTCTGGCTTGTTTGTGCGTGGAAAGTTTAAGCTTCTTTTCCTGGAAATAGAAGTAAATAACAGGAGTGGAGTTTTTGCTCTTCCAGTGGTCTTAATGCAGAGTAAAGGAACTGCTGAATTTATTTTTCAGTTCAATGGTATGAATTTTCTTAGAACTCTGCAGTGGATTCTGTGTTGTTTTGTTTTTTTCTTAACTGTTGTCATTCTGAAAATTTGGACTTAATGGTCAAATATGTTAAAAGAGAAAGAAGAAATGCAGGGGATGGGGTGGAAAGGAAAGCTTTAAAGTCAGCCATAATATTTTGCCTTTATCTGATGCTATTGCTTTCATCTTTGCTCCTCTTCAGATTTTCAGTATAACTTGAAGTTTTTGAAGTTTCTCATCTGGTAGTAGATGAGCACTGCCTGGATCTTCAGTTCAGAAATGCTGGACTATGCTCAGGTGCTCAACCAGAGCCCTTGCTCACATTTTAGAGGTGTACTAGAAGTGAGCGCTGGATCCTTTCAGAAGCTCACAGACACACAGTTCTACTCCATGTCACTTCTCTGTGCTCCCTTTATTTCCTCCTCTCTCCCCCGCCACCCCCGAAAAAGACAAATGTGTCTAGGATCTCTTATTAGGAAGTGCAAAAATCCTCCCTGCTTAAACATTGGTATTCAATTCATGTTTAAATTAATACATGATAGTATTTCTTCTTACAAATAACCTGTACAAGTCAATACATTATTGCTGAAATCAGCTAATAGCCTAAACACAATTGATTTGAATTAACTAAAACTCGAAGCTATTTATTGCAAGCGTATTATAAGTCAATAGAGACAACTGCTATAGTACAAAATGTGACACTAAAAGATTTTTCTAACACTGAGAAGCCAACATACTCTACTACTTTTGATTTCTAGTAGTGGGAGTGCCAGACGTTAATAACTAAAAAGTGGCATTAGGAGGAACTTCCCAACTCTCTTTTATGTATTGATGGAAAAGCTTGCATCGGGTTGGAATAAAAGCAGGCATAGCCTGCTGAATAGGATTTTCATAGGCCAGACCTGCTTGCAGCTAAGTTAGTCTGGCATTAACTTAGTTGGGGATGCCGTCTGAAAAAAGAACGTGGAGTGAAGGTGCTTAACTTGAACTTAAAAAACTAATAATAAATGGAAGGTTGACAGGCCTTTAATTAAAGTAAACAATGCATTCAGAAAAGCAACAAATACTAAAGAAGTCAAGAGATTGGGCACAGATTTTGAAGTAAAATCCTTGCGGTGGGGGGAAGATTTTACTTTTTAATGCAGCTTTACTGTATTCATTAGCACAGTATGCAACAAACATATCTCTAATACAAATCTCTAACCGCGTCTAACTTTTTTTCTTTTATGAAACGATCACCGTTGACTCTCTACTTCTGCCAGGGTTTGTAGATATGGCAGAAACAATGTCGACGGTGATTTTCAAGGAGGCTTTTTGAGTCTAGAGGCAAAGGTATGCAACTTTTCCTTCATTTTAGCAAAATCATAGATAAAATTGCATCTGCAAAAAATGAGTGAAACATTTTCAGATATGTTAGCAGCAGTTTCCTCAAGAACTTGACCATGTTTTCAGTAATGCAATCTACTTCTGTTCTCATTTTTAGGACTTAATCCTATGAATATTTATGTATATGAATTAGTTTACGTAAGTGATTAGTGTCATCAGAATCAAGGGGCTTCCTTGTCTGTGAAGTTATTCGCGTGAGTTTGCCAGATCAAAGCCTTCCTTTCCTTAAAGTTATTTTAGAATGCTTTCTTTTCTTTAGCAAATCCTTATGCTTGTTCTCAGCCTATAGCTCACTGCCTTTTGATTTCATAAATAAAAATGTTTTAGCTGGAGGTGAGATATGGATGTTTATATAATTTATGGGATTCTGGTTGCATATGACAGAATTTATTGGGATATATATCACGCAGAAACTTATATCTATAATTTTATCATGCTTGTCCTTGTTGATATCATTGATAGACCTTACATCGACCTTAACAGCAACAAGCACATATTTTCAGATGATCTGGTGGCTAGTAGTATAGTATGTTATAGTAATACTGTAACTTTTTGAAAGTAAAAAGTTAGTATCTGAATTATGCAATACACAAAATTACTTGTTGCTGAAATTGTGGATATCCTGTGCTCCTAGTTACTACCAAATCAGATAAAGACTTCCACAGCTTGGAGAAGAGGCAGCACATTTCTGAATTGAATACTTCAGATGAAGCTGGTATCGTTTAAGCAGTTCATCTTACTTCCTTATGCCTAACTGTGCAGAAGTTGTGATTGTAAAAATTAGAATGCAGATGTTAGTTCAGAAGACAAAAGTTTCTGGAATAAAATTAGAGAGCTCCTTCTGCTAATTCCAAAATCATTTTTGTTTTGGAAAGTAAGCACAAACTTAGCCATTTTTCAATTAAGTCAGAGTAAGTACAGAAGTTACACTTCCGCAGTTTGGGAGGAAACGCGTAGGTGACCTTTAGATGCTGGTAGTTGACTCCTCCAGATTTCCAGATGTGACACTTCACTTTTCATGGAAGAATTTATCCCCCATGCATTTCATATTTACGTTGTAGTTGGCTGTGTGCTTATTTTTCAGTGGTTTAGTTACATTATAATTGGCTACGTGATGGTACAAGGTGTTTAACTTCAACCTGCCAGAGGCTTTGTCTGAAGCATATGGATAGGAGATTATGCCATCTTCTTTGGTTCTGGTCAAATGAGATAACACTGTTTGTTAGCAAGTCACGTTTGTTATCTTGCTGTAAAGTACATTTTTCTTGCAAAGGCAAACTTAAAACCAGTTTTGAGTAAGTAGAGGAAGTATAATATTTTTGCACTTAAGAAACGAGATTAGTGTCTTTTTGCAAAGATCTCAAAATCAGTCCTTTAGAATGGTGATTTTATGTTTTATGCAGCTGGAGACTAGGGTGAGTTTATTTGATTCATTTTATCATATGATTCAAGTCTTCCATTGAACTAAATCATAGTGCTCCCATACCCCTCAAATTGTCAAATAAAACAGCATCTGTTTATGATAATGATTATCTTAATTTAAGGAAAAATCCTTCTGTTCTAGCTTGCTCAGTACTTCTCTTCATTAATAGCCTCCTGGAAGACAGTAGAACTACTTACAAAGTAAAACACTATTTGTTGGAGGAATATTGGAATCCATCTTAACCTCTTATGTAACTTTTGTGAGAAGAATTACAAAAATTAAGCATGTAAGTTTGCATGATTCTAAGTGTGGTGTTTTTCCCCCATTTTCAGTAGAAAATAACTGTCTTGTCCATCAGTTTCAGCCAGGTCCCTGACTGCTCACAGGTCCAAAGTATAAGCAGAAACTTTGCTGCAGGCCATTCAGGCTCCAGCAAGTTAACAGACTCATTTTTATTAACGTGGCAACTGAAGCGCCAAGGTCTAAGTGAAAATTGTAGGACTTGTTTGCCTGAAGTTAGGCAAGAAATTCACAGATAAGTACCTAAATAAAAAGCCTTTTCTGAGTGATGCTGAAAGCCCTCTTAGCTTGACCCTGAGCATGTCTGGTGAAAATCACGCTTACTAACATGTAAATAAGGATCTGAATTTGTAACTTCAGGCATTCCAATTTGAAAAGTTTGGTCTACCACTCTAATTTCTGCTTTTGATGCTGAGTTCATCACACCACACTGCTTAGTTGTTTTGTTTATTTGCTTGTTTTTAGATAATTACAGTTACAATTTTGACAAAAGCTCAGTAGAGAAGACCAAATGGAGATGTCAACTGTGTGAGCACGGGCTGTGGACAAGGAACATATGGTTGGGTATGTGCAAAATAACAAAAGGTTCTCTTTAGCCCAGTGAAAGGTGACAGAGAGCTAGAGAGAACAACCGCATGAGGAGAGGGGGAAAGAGGCCGGTACATCAACCTATAAATGAAATATGTCGTAGTTCTTTTAGAGCTCCAGATATAATATAAAAGATGCCCAAAACTCGTGTGTGTGTATATGTGCATCTGCATACTTCTCAAAATTTTTCAAATTATGTATCCTATCTTACAGAACTTAACTGTGCAGAGGGTATTTTTTTATGCCTCTTGTCAGAAAGGGCCTGCAGATGTCTTCTACGCAGTCTTCAGTGAGGCCAGCACGCTGTTTGGTGCTCATAGAAAACAACTAACTCGCTGCTTGCAGAAGAGTTGGCGTATTTGTTTAAATTTCTTAAATGTGTCTGAGTGATAACAGCAGCTGAGCAGCATTTGCCCTGTGTAAATTTCTTTGAGTGCAATAGAGCTTTTTTTTTTTCTTTTAATGTACAAGAAAATGTGAAAACACTACAATAAAATAATATTTACAAACTCTACCCAGGGTCGCTCAGCTATCCACCTAACACTTATGATACATTCAGAGAAAGACATGAGAACAGACAAAAGACGTTATCCAGGGAAATTATGATAAACAAAAGTGTTTTTTATTTTTCGTTGTTTGTTCTCTATCATTGCATAATTTCCACAGTCTTAAAATATAATTGTAACCTTACTGTTTGGTCTGTATTTTGAAACTCTACATAGGTTGAATAATTGTCTACGTACCGGACTGTCTGTGACTGTTTAACAGGTACACATAATCATGTCTATTCTCTTTTAAGTAAGCTTCTTTCGAACTTAACCAGGTTAACTGTGTTTCAGCCTTCAATGCTGCAGTGAAAATGTACTTCCTGAAATCTGGTTTGCTTGCAGATAGAGGCTGACACAGTAGATTTAGTATAGCTGCAGTATTAATGTTCGAAACTCCCATGCTGCACAGTCGTTCCCCCCACCGTGCTACATAAAAATGCTGTGCAGTTTCTCACTCCAAGGCTCCTCTGTTAGGGCAGTAGCTGACTTTACACCTTCTGCTGGGCTAATGTTTTCATTTGTATACAATGCAGCTTTACACAGTCACCCAAATTACTATTTATTGCAAAATAAGTATGGTAAATTTATAGTTTTTACACAGTATTGACTTAACATTAATTTTCAAATGGTGACAGTCAAGGAATATAAATCTGGGAGAAGACTGGCCAGATGAAAGACATAAAATGACAAAAGAAATGTGTTACTACAGTATAACTTGTGTTCATATGTATTTTTGACCAGCTATGAGAAAACATAAAGGAGAAAGTTTCTGAAATTATAAAATTCGCAGCATGGATTTATGTACATACTGTGTTATTATTTTTGTATGTCTCCTGTCACAATGTTTGGTTGACTCAATTTCATGTGGGTAGCTTTTCCACATTTTCAGTATTTCTTGAGGAGGTTGTAACGGCTTCAGAATGTGCTAACAAGTTTTTGGATGGAGGTTTATAAGTTATGTTTCAAAAGGTGATGGAAGAAGATGTGGATTTCTTTGAAGGCCTGAACTACAGAACCCTAATGTTTTAGATGGCACTGAGTTTTGGGTCAAGAACAAAATGGACCAAAGCAGATTTCAGATTTCTTTGATCTTTCCTTCTGTTCATACATGGATAGGACTGTGTGTTTTTACAGTCCTTTTTAGCAACCAGCTACGTTTTCTGGACTCCTGTCTGTTCTTCTGTCCTGATTTAGGAATTGCTTCTCTCCTTCATATCCAGCCTCTAGTGCTCCCTCCCCTTTGCTAAAATCTCAGCCTGTGTTTCTTATGAGGTAGGCAGTGGAGGATAAGGAGCAGTGCAAAATTCTCCTTGGTTCTGCTACCACAACCCCCAAAGGGAAAGCAGTCTCCCACAGCCAGCAGAGTTCGGGAGGAGGAAATCACATAAATGTTCTTCATAAAAGAGAGAAAATAGGTATAGGCAATATTTTAAATTGAAATATAATGAAATTATTATTTATAGCCCAGTTTCTACCTTACATCCAGAATCTGTCATTTAGGTGATTGGGCTAGCAGGTGGCAAATATAATTGAATTCAAGAAAATAAATAAGGAAGTAGACTGGGGATTGTTGACTAAAAAGGAGTCATCTAGTGTACTAATTAGGAGGATTTATAGGATGCTGTACTTAGAAATAGATGATTATTGATAGCTCATCTTAATCACGCATGTTATCTTGTAGTTTCAGTTTTCCTATGACCAGTATTACCACTGCGGTCAGACGTGTGATTACAACACGTGTTGTAAACTAACCTGGTGATAGTCCACCTGGCGTGGATGCCAGTGCCTTAAACCATGAGGGCAGGGACTGCTGGAGCTGCACTGCTATTGACTTTAAAATATGTAGCCTGAATACCTACATGCATTCTGTTGCTCTTCTTACTACAGTGTAGGCAGACATACATTTAGAGAAGCAAGAACTGTATCTGGTGCTGTGTTAGCAATGACCAGAATACAAAGCAAAAGACCCACTGCATTAGACGCTTTGATTTTTCGTCTGTACATTTTATGTAAGACTGCACAGAAACAGCGTTACTGATCTAGAGAGGATATAGCAGAAGGTAAGGTATCTATCTTTGGCCTAGGTAAAAAGGGAAATGGAGTTGGACTTTTTAGTTAATTAAAATGGAATGTGTAAAAATTATAGGACAATAGAAATTTAAGAGAGAAATTGCTTTTGCAATTCTTATATGTCTAAGTAGCAATCTGAAGATGTGTTAAGTGGAGATCTAAGTAGAAGTTAAACTAAACTACTCGTCAGTGGAAACTGCTGAAGTGGCAGTTAAATCTCTTCCCACTCCCACCCCCTTTTTTTTTTTTGGAAGGAAATAGTGGTGATAGCCCAGTGGAGACAACCCTGGCATTTAGGTCAGTATCATCTCTCATTATAGCTAGTTTTAATGTTCAAAGCTATGTCAGTTATTGGCGAGCTCAACGTGGCAGCCATGCCTGCATTGCACATTCCGGTATGCTCTTATCTAATTCATTTCTTTGTACTGCATTTTGGAATATTTTGAATATGAAGTATATCAGAAAAGCAGAGTTGTTTTGTTCTAAATTGAAAACTCCAGCAGAACTGTTCCTCACAGAAACTAACAAACATCTAGAGTGAAATACCCTGAAGAAGATTGCAGCTGAGAGATTGCAAATATTATTTTCAGAGACTTTTGAGATTTCCTTCTGAAAGAGGATAGCGTTAAGGGATATGCTGAAAATGTAGAAGGGGAGCAATAGCAACAACAACAAGATAAATTTGGCTAGCCAGCCTTTTTTGCTATTTCATGTCTAACATTCATTTTGGAGCTATAACATCCATCTTGAGTTGCATCAAGTTGAGGCTGGTTTATTTTATTTTTTTATGCCTGTTAGAATGGAGTTGATTGACAAAGATTTGGTCTATTCTGTACTGTCACCTAATATTTCTGTTACTATGTCTGCATTATTTCAACCAACAAAATACATTTTTTTTTAACAAGTCGAGAAAAAATAAGCAAAGGTTTTAGAATAAAGTAAATCACTTTATATTCGCTTTCAGGCATTCAGTGGTTTTATAGAATTTCTTTATTGCAAGTACCTCCAAATGATTTATAGCAAATAAAATACAATGGTAAAGCAAAATATTTAGTTTATTAAAATTTAGATTGAAAGGAAATTCGAAGGAGATCATTTGACATGTTGAACGGTTATGATTCAAGCCTTTCTTATGCCCAACAACAAATAAATCCATGGACAAAGGGTATGAAAACCATGCACTTCAGTGGTGAGGCAAATGCTCATTAGGCACTATGGAATCAGGTTTTTCTTTTTTCTTTTTTTTTTTCTTACTGAAAACTTGTACTCTGAATTTGACAAAGCTGCTCTGAGCCGGGGCTTGTACCACCTCAGGAGACAAGATTTTATATGATTTGATGGGAACCAATAGAGCTAGAGATGCCCCAATCTATTTGGCATTCCTCAGTCGCCTCAGGAAGCTTGCCACTTCACTACTGGAACTTCCCTCTGGGTGCAGACTTTGTCCCTAAAAAGTAACTTGTAAAAATAATACATTGCAAAATGATTGAGACTTTGTGTATTGTACATGTGAGTGATACAAATTTAGAATTTAGTGCTTGTGCTTGGATTGAATGCAGGCGAAGGATATTATGTAAGAATCTTTACAGCTGCATTCGTGCATTTGCCTGAGTTACTTTAGTGGTGGAGAGGAGAGGAAGAATTCTAAACGTGTCACCCTGGTTTTACAAATCTGCAGAGATCCCCAAAGTGATCTAATCCTTCTGCATTATGTAGTAAATACCACTCTAAATTTGTTATGTACAAATGCCTGCCTGTGTGCACTCCCTCTATCTACATATCTAATCTGTAGATCTTTATGTCTAGATGTGTGCATACACTTGTTGGACTTAAGTCACAAAATGCTAAGAGTAATTGTATGTGCGTAATGAGTGTTTATGTATGCATGGAAGATACAGAGGAATTCACAGTTATTTTTCATTTTGAAATAATGCAAATAACGAATAATGCTTGAGCTAATAAACACACTTTTTTGTTGTGGGTTTTTTTTTTTTTCAGTTTATCATGCTAACTATTACGTGGCACTTGAAAGTTGATTGAAGAATAAGAGTGTAATGATAAATAGGGAAAGCCTGGCCATCTTATTTTCATTGTGACCAGTTTTTTACTGGATTGTTGAAGTAGATCTGTCTTTATTTGCATTCAGATATAAATATTCCCAAAATTAATTCAGTGTAAAAAGTAAGGGTTGCAATTGTTATGAAAAGTGATTGCTATTTTCCAGTACTCTGTGATGTTAATCAATATGGATTTTGATCTCAACGCCAATTACTGTGCTAATCATCAGTATATATCTTTTTTAATTTTTAGCTGCCTTTCTTTAATGATGTTGGTGGGCCTACTAACCTTTCCTTTGTAAGAGTGACTGCCAGTTATCTTTTTTCTTTCTTTTTCGATGTGTACGTTCTTAGTAGAGCTTTCTTGGGCTACGTCCACGGAGACAAATAACCGCAGTTTCTGTCCTAGACTGTTCTGCAAGTAAGCCATTTCAGCATGTGTATAGGCTCAAGTCCAGCACACGTACAAGCAGCAGGGTGGAGGGCCATGGCTCTAGTTTAGCAAATAAGAATGCACCTTTGGCTGTGCTCAGTTACCACAGATGAATTGAAACGCAGAACCTGAGCATCTTTGCCCCACTGAATGGGGATGACGGTAACTGATGTATTGGTGGGGTTTGTTTTGTTTTGCTTTGTTTGTTTTTTCTCATGCAGCCCAGCTAGGAGGAGACCTCAGGTTTGAAACACAGTATCCCACTGTGACAGGACAAAAGACCATAGCCTGTACCAAAATGAAATGTAGTTCCAAATTCAGCATTTTAGAAGGAAAGTTATGGAAGAGATTCTGTTCTAGTCTGCATTCATAACTGTGTAAACATATTGTTAGAATTCAGCGGCTAAAATCTCAGATGAGTCTGTGCTTCCTGAGCTTGGTCCGGGCGTTGCAGTTCCCTACTGTAGTTCAGCTGGGCAGCGTACCTTCCCAGGCAATAGAGCTGGAACTAGGCTTTACCTTTAATGATGCTTGTATGTTGACAGCCCAAGTAGTAATTGAATGTTGAAAAGCATGGCTTTATATAACTTATCCTTCATTGCCAAAGAACTCCATGGTAGAGGTAATGATAGTATTCAGTTCCCTGGAAAGTATTCATTAGCCTTAATTATGAAGCTTTCCTTCCTCCTCTTTCATTTTCCCTTTCTATTCATTAAACTTTTTTTTTCGTTTCGTATCTGGAACAAGTGAAGGCAGAGTGCAATAAATGATGGAGTTTTTAATTAGAAAATCATAATTTAGTTCCAGTGCACAGATTATATTGAAATATATATGAAACATAGTGGCCTAATGCTGCGTGGTGCAGTACAGCAGTTAGTGTGATCCAGCACTAGAAGTCAAGTTATAATGCCTGTTGTCTGTATCGCAGAACGTCCTTTTACTTTAAATGTTCTCTTGGATCACAAAGTCATAGTTCAGCCTATACTCCTTTATCTCTTTGTCATCCTTCCTTGGTGCATGTAACTCGAAGTACTTGATCTTACAAACAGCATTCAAAGCTGAGATGAATGATCTCATTTTCTCTCATATTTCCTTAAGCATATAAATTTTCTGTTTAGAGCAGAGAACCATCTATGTTTGAATTTTCAGTAGTATCTTGGATCTACTTAAATAGTGGGAAATGTTTCTGTATTTCTAATTTCCACTATGGTTGACACAAATTGACATTTGCAGTTATAATTACCCTACATTCCCTAGTTGTAGCGCAGCTGCAGAACTTACCTTCTGTATAGCCTTCCCCCAGAAAAATTATTCAGGGAGAATACTTAGTTCATTTATAGGTATTCTCCAAAACAGCCTAAATATCTATGTATTCACCCGTTCCTATAGTATCGAACTGAAGCGAGAAAAGGCAGGCAAGAGGGGGGAAAAAGGGAAAGGGAGGCATTGCCTGCTCAAATCTGCACTGCAAAAAAAAAAAAAAAAAAAAAAAAAAAAGACAATCCTTGTGTCTGGGTTTCAACACCGGGACACCACAATAGCCAACTGCTGATGATTTTTGAGCAACTGTAGTGGATACTGCTCATAGTTCTCTGCTTTGACAGTATTTAAGCTTTCTGGTTCAATTCTGTGTGCAGATCCACTGGCATCATCCTTATCAGAGAGAGCGAAGTTTCCTCTTCAGAGATTTTCTGTGGAATCTTCTTCCACAGCACACGCAAGTTAGGCTGTCCCTTTAAACGGGGTCCTACAAATTAAAGCCTTGTGACTAGAAAAAACTCATTCTCTCATTGTTGTTGTGCACTGTGTATTCGTGAAGGGTCCTTCTGGACTTACTTCTAAAGGAATAATTATACTACTTAAGTATTAAACATCAAAGTTCTTCATTTATTTTTAAACCAATATAAAAGTAGGACAAAACTGATTTACAGTTTATGGCATTGCATTCCAGAATTGCTGGCGTTGCAGCTGATGTCCTGTTTCAGCAATACTGCCACTGCCGGGCGGCTCAGAAATGTAGATTTTAATCAAAAACTTTATTTTGAGATACACTTTAGTTAAATGATAAATTAATCTTTTCTTATGAACTTTCAAGCTGTTACAAAGGGCAAACGGTTGCAGCCTCCTTTGAAACAATTCAAAAGCCTGGTTTTTCATCAGTATATGATTTCACTAAAATGGAATTGAAAGTTATGTGTCTCTTTCTCACAGATTGTTATTTAATCACTATATATTAGCTTTCATTGCCCTTTTGATATATTTAAGCTCATAAACTTCTCATTGAATAGATTGAATTTACCATTATGTTGTTACTTTTTATGAATAGAATAAATCAGCATTGGATGCGTTGGTTTGCACTGAATTGTTTACTTTAAGGGATATTTAAACTTGGCTGAAGCAGGGGGGAGATCTCCAGGAATGGAAGGTCTGATGCTCAGTGTTGTAGTTTAAAACCCGTTATTTGGTAACCCTTTTAAATACAACCCCCCCTCAATCAGGACTTGCTAATATATGTTATCAAGAGATAGGAGGCTAATAAGTTTTCCTGAAGTTCTCTGAAATGCTATATATTTTGCAGTAGTTCTACTAAATAATATTTAAATACTTATTGTTTTATTATTGCACTAGAAACCTTTCATTTCACTGTTAGGGAAATATTCCAGAAAAAGGCCCATATTCTTTTCATTAAAAAAAAATCAAGTCAGCGTCCAAAACCTCTGTCTAATATCTCCTTTTATATTATAAAATCTTCCATAAGGCCTAGTCCTAACAAATGCTAACAAATTATTGAGAACTTCCTTCTAAAATATACTGCTCGGTTCTTAATATTTATGGTATACATGAAACTTGAAAGCATCTGTTCTGCAGAGAAGTAGCTATTAAAATACACTTAACCAGTAAGAACTGTCTCTTAATTCAGAGTCAGAACTTTGCTCAGTAGCCTTGCGGGAGTTAGCTGAGCAGGGGTGATTCCAGGAAAGTGGTGGGAAGGCATTTTCTTATTTATTTTGATTATAAGGAAATAGTAATTTGTTTCACTAAAAGGTCTTCAAATTATTTGTACAAACTGGTTGACGTCATCTACAGATTTGCGGCACAGTGTTGAGAAAAGTTACCGAGTTAATTTTATCATGTTGTTTCTTGGGGTGGGTTGTTTATTGTTGTTAATTAAGCAAAGTTCTGCATAGGCAATTTCGAAATTGTATATAATGGATGTGAAAACTTGGAAACTCTTACACCAGTGTAATCATGTAATAACATCTCGTGTAATTTCTCAGGCTTTGTGTTTGATCGAGGTATTTTGTTTGGATTCAGCATTGCTCCTGCAATTTTTTCTTCGCTAATTATGTGAGCATTTTTATTATTGTATTAAGTAGCTAATTAAATCTGGTCAGGTCAACCTTTCTTGATGATTAGAAGTAGGCATCTCATCTTCTGAAAAAGCTAATCATTTTGGGTGGAACATCTTGTTCTTGTTTGAATAATTATCTTTGTTTACGTTCACACAGCACTAATCGCTTGAACCAGACATCTTTTGGGAAAAAAGGGGGACTGCCCATAGCAGGTTTTCGAATGCCATATACATGAGTTATGAAGGAGGATGCATTTGCCTCCGTTCTTCTCTATCAGCAAAACAGGAAGACGTTTTGAATTAATAAACCAGAATAAAAGCTGTATCTTCTAAGTACTACTAAACAAAGAACTGTAGTTTGTTTCAGTTAACTTTTAATAGCAAGTCCTCCTGGCTGATTTGTTGAGCTGGAGTCTTGTTCGTTTGCGGAAAATGCCTCATCAGCTGCAAAGCAGTTTTTTCACTTTTTAATTATTGCTGTTATTAATTTATATAACTCTATATAACTCTTATAACTGCATGTGTTGTGGCTTCTTACATCAAAGTTGAGACCAAAAGGAGAGACGGCAAAGCAGCTTCTTTAGAATTTCTCTGTGCTCCTTGCCCCTTGTGTCTGAGCCCTGGCAGGTTGTGCTCTTCTGCTGCTTCTCTGGGAAGGACTCCAGAACTCAGTCAAAGGGTGTTC
The DNA here is from genome assembly GCF_040807025.1 of Struthio camelus. NCBI lineage: Eukaryota > Metazoa > Chordata > Aves > Struthioniformes > Struthionidae > Struthio > Struthio camelus. The sequence goes on from NC_090957.1 coordinate 18,759,635, forward strand.
ATGTTGAAGACCATTTTACTTTGATCATGAAATACTGTGATGGTCATAAACTATTTCTTCTCAGGAGCAAAATTTTGGGGTTATAAGAGATCTGTTAGCTCAATGCCATATGGTCCAAAAAGCAGACAGGATGCTAGAAACTATTAGGAAAGAAATGGAGCCAAAACACAAGACATGCTGATACCAGTATAAATCCATCACGTATCTGCATCTTGAATACTGTGGGCTGCATGTCTTAGAAAGGTTATGTTAAAACAGGAAAAGCTGCGGAGAAGGGCAACGAACACAATCAAAGATATGACAGCTATGGAGGTTGTAACCATATTCACATGTGTATGCATCGTAGTATTTCTTCTACAAAAAGATGTGAAGTCAATTAAAGACGTAATTTCTGTGCAATTCCTTTTCTGATTAAAATTGCCTTCTTTAAGTGATTTGATTAGACATAAATGTATGTATATTATGGTTATCAGTCTTTATAGTTAAAATAAAGCTTTTCTCATTGGAGAGAGGAAGGATATGCACGCAAGTTTAGATCCCTAATACGCTTCCACTAGCTCTTCCCTGTTCTTTTAGTTTTTCTTTTTCTTTTTGTTTTTCTGTGGTGCATTTGTGGATGTATTTTTCTCTTTCATTTGTTTTCTTTACCTTGAACTTTCTCTCCAACCCTCCAATTTTCCTATTTTTAGCTAGACCTGATTATACATGTTTTTATCTCCCTCCATTTTACCGTTTTTTCTCAGCATTTGTTGATGTCTCCCTTTCACATGTACTTTCCTGTCTTTCTCTGTGTATTGAATTTCAGCTCAAATGGAAAGACTGAACAGGGATTTGGGCTTTGACCTTTTTCTTGATAGTGGGAAACAAGGTAAAAACCAACTTAAAGTCATGGCAGGGGGCAGGGTGTCTCTTAGCTGACCTGTGACATGAGGAAGACTGAGAGAAAATAGATTCCTATTTAGCAAACTTAACTTCCCCTAAAAATTCATGCTCCATCCTTCCAGCTGGAAATAAGAGAATATAATGGGTTGTTACAAGCTGTTAAAATCTGAGGCAGAGGAGGGGGAATAGGCTGAAGTTATTCTATGAATTGTTCAGTTCTTTGTGGGAGGCTGTTAAAATAAAGCAACAATATAAAAGACGAACTATATACATCAAACAGCTTTACATTAAAATTGTCATTATGATATTTCTTCCTCGATTGTCTAACAATTGTGTACTTTTTTTTAAAAAGTTTTACATTTTTTGGTTCTTTCTGAACATTATGAAAATTGTACTGAGAGGAGTAAATTCATTTGCATAAAATTGACTGCAAAGAGCAATTAGTCCTTCATTAATATGCAAATTTGGTCCAGTGCAAATTCATCTATATATGAGGCTTAAATATGCAAGTCAGTCTTGCTGTGCTAGAAACCCAGATGCTTTTATTTACTTTGAAATTGAGGGATTTGGTTAATGATGTTGTTGACAGGAAAACTTGAATAAATTTGATGATCACCATCTTTCATATTAGACGAGGCCCACGGAAAAAAATTACCAAGTAAAATACCAATTTTATCTGGTAATTTCCTATTACCAATCTAGTAATAAAATGTAAGATACAAAGTAATAGAGTTAGATTTCCTAATGTAGTTATCCTGAGACTTAAACTGTTCCCCAAAGATAGAACCATTTTTCTTAAACTTTGTTTTTCCAGAGGGTAAAGACATCTACATAAGCTGTATGAATAACATACTGCCTAGAGATTTAATATTGGGAAGTCAGCTCTGTTGCGTGTTTCATTTGGAGAGGGTATGTAAGCCTGGGAATTAAAAAGCAGGAGCTTTAGAAATGGCAGTCATCAGCATCTTCCATTAAATATCTGTATAGTCTTTTCCAGATTTAGTAATGAGGCCTTTGCTCTGAACCTATGGAGCCGGATTGGAAGCTGTTTGAACCCATGGCCGATTATATTTGGATCACCTAAGCTAATTAATAAACATTCTTTTATATATTTTTCAATGTTTACAGCCTCAGCAGCACAACTTTCTTTCTTCTGTTGCTCAACATGGAGTGGCTCTTTCTCACAGATCTAAGAGGTGGTGACGCGTCTTGCCTCTCTCCTCCTCCTCTTGCCCCTGCCCCAGCATGCCATGGCTCTTTCGGCACATCCAGGATTTCCATGGTTTTGTCCAGTAATGCTGCAGCGGCCATCACCCATCTGAGTCGCGTGGAGACAGGATTCCCTTTGCAATTATCAGGCTTGTTTTGTTTGCAAGGCGGGGGCATGCCGCTAAGGAATACAAACTATTCCTCCTAGCTTTGCTTCCGTCGTCTTCCTCCGTAGTTCTCTCAAGCCTAAATTTAGCCTTGGCATAAGCAACCTGGTCTTTCACTTCAATCATGCACGCTTGTGCCAGGATTAAATTTGGTCCTCTCTCTTGTCTGCCTTGGGCACAGGCACATTTAAAATAACAGAGGAATGTACCTTAAATGGCCTGGACTCTATGGCAGTTTATAAGGCTCTAGTTGCAAGTACCCGAGGACAAGTTAATAGATTATGCAGTTTGATACCTATGACTTCCTGGCACAGTTGTTTCGCGTATAAATCCTCACAGTGGCAAACAGTTAGTTTCTAAATTGTTCATGTGCTGTACTAGGCAAAAAAGTCTTTAGATTGGTGTTAAGGAAAGACAAAATGTAATGAGACGTTAAAACTGTCGTGCTTGCTTACCGCATAGTTTACAGTCTTGCAGGTGAATCCAAAAGCAGGAAAATAGAGGAAGTTGAGTATTCATGGGGGTTTCTGTTAGGGTTGCGTATGGTCTGGTTATTGTGTAAGCAAATCTGTCCTTTCCTCCTCTCAGAAATAAGGCACTGACAGCTGTCAGAGGGCATAATATGTAAAGTATTATTGGCAGTACTTAGTAGTTCGTGATATGATAAATTGATTAAAAGGTGAAACTTTAAAACAGACAACATCTTCTAAAATTTAAATAATATCTGCCTGCTAAAATACATTTAGAATACAGTTTCTACTGTTCAGCAACGTCCACAGCAATCTTGGCTTTCTGATCTAGCTCCCAGAAGAAGGAAAATATCAATTTTCAAAGTCTCAACATATACAAAGAATAGGCATCTCAGTGCAACCTGAGGTTGTCTCCTACCAACTTTATAATCTTTATATTCTAGATTAATAAACACCTCAGCCTTGGAGTTTATTAGTCCAAAATATATTTGTTGCCTCATAAATTCAAACCCCCTCCAGTTATCATCTAATTAAACTGCAATACTATGCATGCTATCTTAGGGGATGTATTAATAACAAAATTATGTCATGGAACAGTAATTACATACTTTGTGCTTTCTTTTCCTTACTTCTTTTTCAGAGTCTATGGGATGAGCTGGGTACACAGTGCTCCATCGTTTTGAGCGTCTCCAAACTCTGTGAGTATTCAAGGATAAGCTGATTTTTCTTCCTCTTAGTAAAAGAGAGAAAAGTTTGTGCATTTTTATACCTGGGAAAGAGAAGAACCAATACCGCTGGCTAGGCACAGTTATGAAATATGATTGTGCTAGTAATTTTAGCTCATGTTTTCTCCTCATTCTTTGGGGAGATTTCTCACAGGAATAAAACCCTGCTTACAGGATTTTTAAAAGCCAGTTCTTACTGGAGTTGCCAAAAAGTGGAGATCATCAGTTTATTTGCAGGAGACTATTAATTTACAGGAGTTCACTGGTGGTGTATATTTGAAAAAAAAGAAGATATAGTCTTATAGCCTTTCCTCAGGAGAGAGATTTACTTACAAATTTTTCAGAGGTAAATGTGCTTACTGAGTTGTAATGCATATATGGCTTGTCCCATTCATATATGGTTTATTCATATTTTGGTTTGTGCTTTGTCAAAGTTATCTTCCCAGCCTCTTCTAATATACCGGATGGTTGTGTATTCACAATATCACTTTTGCTCGATTTTTTTCAGTTAATACAAAACAAAGTATTCTGAGTCCCAGCTAGCGTTCCTCTACAATGAAAGTGATTGCACAAGAGGCAAAACAGCAGTGAACCAGGACCTGTTTGCACATACCTTCCATGTGTTCTTTAAGTACCCCTTTTATTCCTCAAGTTCAAATACATCCATTGAGTAATAATGGGAGCATGTGATTCTTGTTGACATAGGCTCCTGCTTTGCCTCACAGAACTGAATTTTTATTCTCTGTTATCCTTCCAGAGACTCTAATCCAGAAGTTAGTCTTTTCAGGATCCGTATGTCAGTGGAATATCCTGCTCTGTGGTTGCCATATTCTCTTGTAATTTGTACAACCTTTTGCTTGTCTTCATTACAAACAGTGACTGCAGCTATGCAGCCATCTGTATTTAGAGGCATCTGTATTAAATGACAGTTTCCATCAGTTTTTCTCCTGAATCTATTAGGTCTTTCCATCACAAAAAGTGTTTTTCCTTCCCCTAGGTTTTTGATCTGCCAGTTCTACAAGGTTTGCAACCTTATTGGAATTACACTGCAAAGTTACACGTTTGTGAACTATGTTAATGTTCAGAATGTGCCTAGTATTTTACGAATATCAATCAATCTTCCAGAAAATTATTTATTTAATATAAGACATTTTCTGACTAATCATGCTTGAGATTTTGATATCTAGGCAAGTTGGAACCCCAATTTGTACTGGTCAAATAATGGAATTTTATTTTTCTCTAATAAGAAGTTAAGCAGTGTTGATTCACTTAATACAAGGGGGTTTGAATCAACCTCCAGCAAGAACGCCATCTCCACTTGTAAACTGACATTGCAACTTATTGCTTTGCTTGCATTTTGCAAGCATTGTGCAGCCACACTTTCGAGCCTTCCACGTTATTAGTCTTTTCTATTTCAGTGTAGAATCCTGCAAGACTTACATGAAAAGAAAGGCCCATTGTTTTTGAAAGCAGACAGTATTTCTAGTGCTTAATGCCTTCTAAAACTGATTGGTTTTGAGTATCTAAGGAATAAAATTGACTCAACAGCGTTAGCTGTATGAAAGCTAAGGACTTTAGAAGAGAAGGTGACATCTTATTAAGCGGTTGTTACAGTCCATTCCATTCTGACATAGTGATGGGTAGTCAGCCTCTTCTGAAACAAATAGGAATGAATTAGCCTGCAAAGACAATAAACATAGCTATAGTTATTACTTTCCTGCATGTTATTGTAAAGTTTCAGACTTTCACACTCTGTGGTGTGTATGACTTCCAGGAGGATGCAGAACACGTCACAAAGATAGTCTAATTTCTGCATTTCCAATACATTTTAATAAGATACTATTTGCTTTAACCCATAATTTTCATACACAAGCAATCCTAGTGATTTAAATCAGACTGTTTATATGAATATTATTTTCAAAAATAAAGAATGCATGGCTAGCTTATGCGTTTTTGTGAATAGAAAAGTATTTGTAAAATACACAACAAAGCATAATTATTGTATGAAACAATGTATATATTACAAAATTTCCAATTACTTTGTCAGCCTAATGTCAAGGAATTTACCTCTTGAGATTGAACAGTCCTGTGTTTGGTTCTCGTTGTCTTTGGTAAATTGGTGTGGGATACCACTTGACCAGATGGAACTAAGCATTCGTTCCATTGTATTAAACGCAAACATCTGTAAAGAATCATTATATTTATGAGATACTGCTTGAACATACTTTTTTATTGCTCAAGATTTATTACTGGTTTGCCAAACCTGATGATTTCAAAACTTTTGGCAGTCTTATGTTTCTTGTGGCTATTAGTGCAAAATGGTAGTTATTGTGCCCACGGACCTGCGGAATGGTTAAGGTAGGGTCTTGCATATGTTGTCACATGAAAGCGTTTGTCATTGATGTCTAGTTTGCAAACTTTCAAATTAAACAGCTTTTTTATGTATTTCCCAATGCCAATAAATTCATTACAGAACACTCCCAGAGAAAAAGATGTATGTTGTCCAACAGTTCTATGAGATAAAAGATGCAGAAGGGTAATGTTATAGTCTGAAAATGTTTTATCCAATTTACAGTACAAAGGCATGAATTCTGAAGATTAATTCTGAGACTTCAGGGAGTAAAAGACATTTTGTTTATTTTTCTTTAAGTAATCTCTGTTTTTCCCCCTTTTTCTTCTTGTCCTCCTTTGTATTTTGCAGACATTTTTTTTGAGTCTATTAAGTTTTCCACTTATGAAATATATTATGGCTGAAGGTCGAAGGAAGACATTCAACCTTTGCCCACTTATGGCAATTACTCTGGAGACAACCACTGCTTGGAAAACAAGTATTATGAGCTACCTGTAAGTTCTGATTCACCTAATAGATAAGGAGCCAGAGATACTTCTGAACTCACGAATGAAAATTTTTTCGCTCATTGTCTGCTGCTCTTTTAAACGTAAAGCAAAGAGTGAAGTGTTCATGTATTCTATGTATAACAGCTGACATGTTTTCTGCAGTCCTGTATTTGCCTAAAAAGTCATGGATTAACAACTTAATTTGATGTGCAAAATATAATGCGTGGATGAACTCTGATACATAGCCGTTGCCATATCCCTGCTGTTATGAGAGGCAAAGACTACTAGAAAAGAAACTGTCACGAAATTCTTCCCGATAATTTTGTCATCAATTTTTCTCCAATAATATATCTGTAGGTGGATTCCACAGATGTTTTTTTCCCCTGAATGGCTGGTTCTGTGTGTGAGTTATGTTTCTCACTGTCCTTCTTGCTGTATTAGTAATCAGACCTATCTTATAATTTCAGATGTTCAGTCCCTATATTCTTAACTAAGAAAAGCTAATCCGAAACATTTACTTTTCAAACCTTTTTTATTATTTAAATGTATACTTAAAATAATAATAATAATTTTCTACATATGTTACAAATAACTCCCCGTATTATTACTGTCGTGATGCAGAACAGGCAGGAGCCAGCAGCATAGAGAGACAGAAGTGATTGTAACAGAGGTTAATGTTTTACAAGTAATAACTTGGGTGTAGTGAGACTTATGGTCTTAATTAACTCTCTGAATGTTTTTCAACACAACCGAAGTAAATAATTTTAAAATCTAATTTACTTGTCCTTATGCTATCCGTTTACTCTTTGCCTTGCTGCTTTTGAATGACAAAAACTAGTCCGTTTTGCTTAGATTTTAGAGAATCTCACACAGATTAGAGCATCTATTCTTCTAGCAAAAAAGCAGCTGTATATGAGTAAAATGATAATCCTGACCAGGGAAAATAAATCAGCCCATGAGATGTGGCTTAGTTCTATATTTGCGTTCCTTTCTTGGAAATCCTTACGCTGGCCAGAATAGCCATCAGCATTACGTAGACTGGCAAAATTTGGTCATTATATTTCAGATAGTTGGTGTCCTTTTGCTGGAAAGAAGCAGCTGGATATTTTCTGTCATAATGTGACCAATCCACCTCTGTTGTTGTCATTTTAATTGCTGTGGCTGTTTTTTTAAGTCCTCTACAGAAGGTCTTTGTAGTGACAAGCGAACAGTTTACGCTTCATAAGCAAACATAAAGAAAGCTGCTGCTAATTGGAGAGGGAGTAATGCAGTTATGATTCCATCAACATTTAAGTTACATTGTTAAAGGATGCATTTTGGTTGTGTTTATGTTGCCATATAAAATTCTACTCAGGATGAATTTGGTGGGGAAGATTTTATAATAGAAAAGACTAATTCCGGGATCATGGGAAACAGAGGGAGGAAAGGGTGGAAGGAAGGGAAAGAAGTGAAAATTTTCTAACCTATGTATATAATATTAAAGATCAGAATCTTACTACTCTTTTTATTTCTTATGATAAATGTTACTTAACTGGTGGCTTGTACTGTAGCTTGTCTTTAAAAGCAGAAAGACCTTCTCACAGCCCCCAAAAGCTCGCTTTACCTTGCCCTGAAGAACTGTAGCCACAATGTTTCATGCTGAAGAGGACTCTTGAAAGTCACCAGTAGTGTCCTTTAATGTCCTGAAGGAAGGAATCATTGTTCAGTAATTTACTCTCTTTTGTTTTTTTCCTAGAGATTTTGCATGTTATAGCTGTATCTGTTCACCTCCCAGCTTCTAAAAGTCTGAAGAATCTTGTTTTAAACTTTCTTCTTTTCCATAAATTACAATTCCATGGAATATTTGGCTGCAGATGAATAGTTTTACAGCTACATGTCCAAACTTGTTTCTTCTAAGTGCCTTTTTTTTTTTTTCTATTTGTGTGTCTTTTCTCAGGTGACTACATTTTTGGAGCCTCATTCCGAATAGTCTTGGAGGGGCTAAAGATGCTTCCTTCCCCAGTTCCCTGGCTAGTTTGTCTGTTTTTCAACAATACAATTTTTTTAGTATCTAAACAAGGAAATTGCTGCTATTTACATGGAAAGAATCATAGAGATGACAGGATTTCCCCCCCCAAAGCACTCACTGTGTAATTGCTGAAGACATTCTAAGCCACTCTAACGAAGAGTACTGTCTGCCAGTCATTATGCTCTTCTTGGAAGACCATCTGTTGCACTTCAAATATGTAAAGGTCTGCCATCATTTATTGCACCAAACAAATCAGTTTCCTTGTCTAACATGTTGTAACTTGTGAATGGGGACTAAAGGTAGTTTCAGTTGCAAAGTGCAGAATATTCTCTTTTGTTGCACTATAAATGGAAGGTACCCGTTATTCACCTCAAATTTCAGAAGACCAACATACTGATTATTGACAAACTAGTTGTCAATGCTTTTGAGTAATACCCATTTATTTGGCAGCATAACGTCAATAACAGAGAATTCCAAAATACATTTTCTCTTAAGTTGGTCGTAAGTACATTGTGAGATTGTTGCTTCTCGTAAATGAACCTTTCCTTTGTGATGATATCCCAGATTTGATATATACTGATACTTGAATTAAAATGATCTTATTTTAACTAAATTATCTTTTTCTTTAATTAGATTAGTTTTATCTGAAACTAGTAATTTGAAGAAACTTTGTGTCTTTTGTTAATAAAAAGATTTAGCAGCTAGAAATACTAGAAAGTTTCTTTAGATAAGCCTGTGTTCTTTACAAGGTTGTAACACTTGGTTGTATAGTCTTCATTTATATTAATTAATTAGAATCTTTTCCATGAGGAAAAGGAGCAAGATCAGGCATGAAACAATGATTTTTTTTTCTCCCGCTGCAGATTTAAAGAGCTTGCACAGTCATTCATCTCACATGAGGATATAGATGTAATAGTTTCAGGGTAGAAGAATTCTATTCAGAGATTTCCAAGTAGAGAAATGCACAAATTTTATATCTGATTAGGGAGTGATCCCATCTTTGTCTCTTTCCCTTCTCCTTACTGCATAGCCACTAATGTTCTGGTCAGAAGTAATAGTATGTTAGATCTTGAATGTCAGTAGCCCCAGAGATCCTGACAAGACTATTCATGTGCATTCATACGTCTTAACCAAAGCTGACACTAAAGAGAACAGGAATTCACATATTCCTCTTTTTATTGCCATGTATTAAACTCAAATCTTCTATTAGAGACCTCTTCTAAAAACGACATATTCACCATTTGAAAAAGGCATTCTTGCAACATCTACACAAAGCAGCTGAACGTCAGTATGGCATAGAGCAGAGTCTTCCATAAAAACTCAGTGCAAATCTAAATTATGTAGATAATCTAAATTATCACCACAATTATCATCATCTTACAAATGCTTTAAGGTAAATACTAATGGGAGGAAAAAAAAGTCCCTCCAATCTTATCTTCTGTGGGAATTTTGTTATTGTCATTTTTAAATTAAAAAGGAAGTGGTCTTCTATTTTCTTGAAATATGTGACTTGTCCTTAGAGGAATCCACGTATTCCAGTAACTTGAGCTACTTGTTTACAGAAGATCACACATTGTGTAAATATTCTGCTGTACCTTTTACTCTCGACATATTTATACACATGCTTGTAGCATTATGTGCAGTACATATATTGGTAACTTTGCAGTGATTTGATCATATTGTTAAAGCATGATAGACATTTCTTCACAGTGATGATATTTTTAATCTTTTTTAAAATGGCTTAGTAGTAGTGACTAATGCAGACTAGGTGGCTCTGGGCATCTAGCCATTTTTAGGTAGTTTAATTTGTTAAAAATTATCTTTCTTCCCACCCAAATCCCCTTGAAACCATTTGGCAACTGTTCGACAGTTCTCTTCTCCAATAATAAGTCCTGCTGAGACCTCTATATCCTCCTGATAGAACTGCCTGTGCCAACTGGAGACTGACTGGCATGAATTTGAACTCTGTACTACTTGATATATTTGCTTCACATGAACCAATTACAGTAATTACCACCTTTGTAGCTGAAGTTTAAGCATTCAGTCTGCACTTCATACCTCAGGTTGCTGGCAATACGTGCAGTCCTGTAATCTCAGTTTTTGTTCAACTAATTAAGTAGAAAATAAATACTTTGAAAAATTAGGAGAGAGTCTGAATGAAAATCAAAGGCTAAACAATGTCACTGTTCTTCATGTACTGTTGTCCTTAAGCTAAACGTCTTGCTTTTTTAGTCTTTACATCTAAAAGGTTCATTTTCTTTTAAGTTTGTCCATAGAGAGATTCAGTAGGAGATCCTGTAGTCCATTGATTTTTTTCCTATTCAACATCTTTTAATGTGAAAGAAAAAGCAGTATAAACAAGAATGGTTTGGAAATGCAAACGATATGTAAGTTCTCCCTTTTGTGTTGGTGTTTTTCAAAATATCATTATTCCTGTCAAAAGTATTACTTCTGCCTAAAGGGGAAAATTATCCCTTACTATTCTTGGCTAGATGTTTTGTTGACTGTGACTATGTAAAAGCGTGAGGATGTAATACCAGGACAAGTGACTACAGTGTTAACTGCCCAGTTCCTACCAGTTCCATTGGTTTAAATCTGATGCAACACTGACCATCTCACCCCTGCCCCCACTATTACCTTCTTTCCAAAGACTAGTTAATTTTTAAATTGGATCAGTAGCATTTTCTTAACTGGTAAAGTTTATATTACACAAAGATGAACCTAGGAACGAGCACAAACTTATTGGACTGTCCCTTTCCCAATATGAATGCACTGCATAGTGTATATACTAACATTTATGTTAAAATTTCTTCATGCAGTTTCCCTCTAGGGAGAGGAAGCGAGATGGAAAAGGCTGCATGTGACAGATGCTAATTATGCAGCTTACTGCACTTCTGGAAGTTGCAGTGATGAGAACTGTATAAGAACGTATGTAGAAAATAGAAAGTGTATTTTCAATGACATTTTTTCACAATATTTTTTTATCTGCCTCCTCCCTCTTTTTTAAGGAGACTTTATTTCCCAAATAGCACCTGCAGTAACCAAAGGCAAGCTATGTCACAAGATCCAAAATTTGTCACACACGGATATAACTATTATCCAGTGTGTCTTAATGTTATTTAGTACTGTTCGTGTAATGAGGAAAGTTGATGACCTGAAGGTTCTGTATTTCAGGTACGACACAAGAAGAGAATGATTTGAAAAACAAATTCTAGTTGATGTACTAGCTTTGTTTCCTCTTTTGTCAATATTTTCTTGATTCTTCCTCCTGTAATAAGGTTTTGGAAAAATGATGTTCTGCTCTTGACTGTCCCTTGGTCCTATGTAAGTACTTACTACTATTAATATGTAAGAACTAATGAACTGGGTCTCAAAATGCGTTTTACAAATAAGTAAACTGAGATACAGAAACCGAGTTCCTCAAAACTAGGAAGTGAATCAGTGCCAAAACCAATGTTAGATGCTAGATTAATCCTCTGATCCGGACATTGAACTGTATTATTTCAGGGAAAATAAATAGATTCTCAGCTAGTGACAATTTGGTGTTATCCTGAATTCAGTGGAGAAATGCAAGTTTACATTTGTTATGAGGCTAGCCCACAGTGAGGCATCTTACTGGATTTCCATTCCCTCCACCAAATCCCAGTTTTACCAAAGGATACTTTCTCTGTCAGAGGAAGACCATAACGGTTCTTGTGTATTAATGCCAAGTGCTGCTTTCTTTTATTTCCTTCGAAGTGTTGGATTTCTCCTTAGGGAGGTGTGACTTAAAAACGTTGCCAGGGAACTCTCTCTCTGTGCAGTAAGACAACCACTCTAATGACCAAAGTGGAGCACGGAAACTTTGGAGGTCTTTTGTGTGCATCTCTGCCCACGGCAGCATGGAGAAGTAGGTTCAAACGCTGCTGCAGAGCAAATCCTCCTCGCATGGTCCTCATCTCCAGTCACCATGGAGAAAACCATCTGTTCTACTTGGAAAGGGGCTGGGGTTGCACACTGCCCTCCCCCCACATCCCTGCTTCATCCCCAGCTGCTGTATTTAGATGAGCAGTGAGGGAATGAATCTCCTGTGTTAAAAATACTCCCGTTCTATTTAGATAAGAAGCAAAATTTTGCTTGCCTACACTGACATACAAAAATAGTCTTGGTGTGAGTAAATCTTCAAAGTTTTGTCTTAGCGAAAATATCTATCCTCCTTATTGTTTCTACTTATCAGATAGATTTATTTATAGAGCGTCCTTCTTTCCTCCCACTCTATCAAGACGTTTGCCGAAGGTTGCCACTCGTCTTGTTCGTGAGTCCCGAAATAATTTGTAGGGCCTTTGAAACATCATCATGTTGCATAGTTGTGATGCAATGTGCTGCTCTTGCAAGAACATATCATATTTTAATGTGAATGTCATGTTAGCTGAGTAATGTGTCTTTCTTTTACTGTAGACGCTTCAGTGGTTTATATATTTTTTTTTACTTTAGATACTTTACAGTGGTTTATATTTCCACTTAATTTTGCAAACCAAACATTCTAAATATAATGTTAAATTTTACATTCTACATGCAAGATATTGCATTTAGTGCAATAGAAAATTAATATGTAACATGGGAGTATTAACAAGATGAGTATACTTTCAAAATATTTCCTAAAAATAGCTTTCACTTTGTCACTGTAGCATCTTAATTCTGAATACTCTCTAAGTCCTTCTGCAAATCTGTACACGTAGTAACAGAGGTACCACCTACTTCTTCCTCACGAGTTACACGATCTACATCCGTACATGAAAACTTGAATTTTGGAGTACGGTTTTGCTGCGGCAGCAGATCCGATGTCTGTGGCACTCCTGAAAACATAAGCTCCTGTTCTTAATGCTTGCGTAGCTCTTTAAAAAGGCTTCGCGCTCCCCAGTGCCCGGTGCCAACGTGGTATTGAGCGCCCGTCTCTGCCAAGAGCTGAAACGTGTAGAGAGCGAGCCAAGATAAGACTTTCCGCGCTCATAGGTAGGTGAAGCAGCCTGTGCTCGGACTTTGGCCCGAGGCGGGCCAGCTGCGAGCGGATGCTTGAGAAACACCTCGGTAAAGCGCCGTACGGGCCCCCCGACGGGCCGCGGCGCTGCCGGGAGCCGCTGCCCGGGCGCCCCGGCGGGGGAGCCGCGAGCGGCGCAGGGCCGCGCCCGCTGCGGGCCTCGCGGGAAGGCGGGCCTCGAACCCGCGGGCGCCGCAACTCCCGCTGCGCCCAAACGCGCGGCTCAGCCCGCGGCGCCACGCCCGGCGGCGGCCGCTAGATGGCGGCCTCTCAACGAGCAAAGCGCCGCGCTCTCTAGCGCCGCCTCCGCGGCTGCCGGCCGGGCTCCGCCGCTGCAGCCGCCTTCGCCCGGCAGCGACGGCGGCCATCGCTGGGCAGGCCCACGTGACGGCGTGGCGACCAATGGGAGCGCGGCAGGGGGGCCCCGACTCTCGTCCCTGTGGCCGCCATTAAAGAAAAAGGGGCTCGGAATTAAACGGGAGAAGAAGCCCCCCTCCTCCCCCTCCCCGCGGCGGCCGCGACGCGACATGGGGGAGACGCGCTGAGGGGCAGCCGGCTGACCAGGATGCCGCGGCCGGGCAGCCGCCGACAGAGGCACCGCTGAGAGAGAGCGAGCGAGGAGGAGGAGGAGACCCGCCAGCGGGGGCTTCGGGGCACCGACTCCGCCAGCAGCAGCAGCAGCGGCCGCCGCGTCCCCTCGGTGTCGGCGCCCGGCGGCGGCAGCAGCGGGGCCGGGATTTGCGGGGCTCCGACCCCTTTCCCCCGCGGCCCTTCCGGCTGAGGAGAGCCCGGGGCTCGGCCGCCGCCGCCGCCTCCCCGCCCTCCCGAGGAGACCTCGGGCAGGGGGCCCTCCGCCCACTGCCCCCGCCGGGCCGCCGCGGCGGGGCAGCGCCGAGCCTTCCCGCGGCCCTCGCGGAGCCCCCTCACCTGGGGCCAGCGGGGGGGGGCCGGGGCTCGCTCCCCTCCCCCCGCCGAAGAGACCGCCCCGCCTGAAGACTGATATTTTATATTTCTCTCCTTTTTTTTTATTTTTTTTGCTTGTTTTTTTTTTCCTTTAATTTTTTAAAGGGTCCAGCCTCGCAACTAGGCTGCTTCTCCTCCCCCCCCCCCCTTCCAGCTCTCGGGGGTCTTGCGGGGCTTGTCGCGGTGGAGGGGGCCCCCCCGCCTCCTGCTCTCGGCGGGCGCTTGGCGGGGTGCGGGCTCCCCTGAAGAGACCCGCCCAGCCGTGTGGACTTCGCGGGGCTCCCGCGGCCCCGGAGGACAGCTTTTTTTTTTTTTTTTTTTTTTTTTTGGGGGGGGGGGGGGAGACGAGCCTCCCCGAAGACGCTCTGGGATTTGCCCCTTCCTCCTCCTCCTCCGAAAAGACTGGGGCTCGGCCTCCGCCGCCAGACGCCTCCGTCCTTCCCCGAAGAGACTTCGAGGGTCACCCACAGTTTCCTCCTTCCGACCCCCTCCCCTTCCCCTCCCTCCTTTCCCCCCACGGAAGGATCCCCCCCCCCCCGCCGCCGCCAGCGGAGGATATTTTGGTCTCACCCTCTCAGCGAAGAGTATTTCTTTTTGGGGAGGGGGGGTTTCCGCAAGGGAATTTAATCCCTTGCTGGGCTGCCGAGGAGACTTTTTGCGGCCTCTCCTCTCTCAAGGAATACCTTCCCCCCTCCCCTGCCCCCGCAGATGGTTTTCGGGGTGCACCCCAGGAAATTTCCTTCTCCTGCCTTTACGAATTCTTCAGGCTTGCCTTGCTTCTGGCCCTAAAGTTTGTTTTTTATGATTTTAATTTTTAATTTATTTGGAATATATTTGGAGCAGGGAAGAAGAATCTGATTCTCCCCCCCCCCCGCCCCCTACCCTGTTGCCCTCGGACTCCGAAGAGACGAGCCTGGATTTTGCTCTCTCCCACCACCAGTCCTTCCCAGTCATTCCACGATTTGCCCCTTTCCCATCTGATGACTAAAGAAGCAGGAGGGAGGTTTCTGGATTAATTGCCCCCATCGGATTATTTATTTTTTCCTACTTCTCTTGCTTGGCCTCTGAGATAAGAGGAAGGAGGGATGTCAGCTGATTTTTACCCCTAGCCCCCTGGATTAATTACCCCCTTTTTATCCTCTTGTTGGATCAATTACCCCCTTCACCTTACCTCCGCTCCCTCCCCTCCTTACGCGAATGAGAAGACAAGAGGAACAGGGAGGATTTTGATCTTAATCTCCTGTCGTTGGATTACTTACCACCTCCCTCTTTCTGCTCTCCCCTTCCATGGTGGCTTTACCCCCCCTCTTTGATATCCAGAAGAAGAGAAAACGTTCTGAGTTTCTCTCTCTTTTTTTTTTTTTTAATTGTTATTTTTAAAAGCCCTGTCTTATACCACTCTCCTCCTGGATTATTTATCCTGCCACTATTTTGTGTGTATGTGCGTATGTAAATCCCTTATTTAATTGTATTATTATTTGTGCGTGTGCCTAGTCCCCCCCCTCCCCCCTTTCCCTCGCAGTGTCTGTCTCTCCCTCTCTCTCTCTCTCTCTCTCGCTCTCTCTCTCTCTGTCTGTCTCTTTCTTTCTTGTCGGAGGCTGTGGGATAATGGCGTGTGGGTTGTGGCTGTGAGGATGAGTTCCTGCTTCGTGCCGAACGGGGCCAGCCTGGAGGATTGCCATTCCAACCTCTTCTGCCTGGTGAGTGCCCGCCGCCGGCGCACACGCACCGCGGGCGCGGAGGGGGCGAGGGAGAAGCTTTCGGGGGGAGGGGAGGAAGGGGTAGTGGCAGCAAAGCAGCCATTTTTAGCATAGCTTCTGTTGGATGAGTCCTCAGAGTAGGCCCTGCCTGGAGCCAGCCAACTCTCCGGTGCCCCTCTGCTTCCCTCCCTCCCCCCCCCCCCCCGCCGCTGCTGTCTATCTAATGTTGCCCCTCCCTCCTTTTTCTCTCGATATTCTCCCTACAACTTGCCTTTTCCTGCTGTTTCCTTGCCTACAACTTTTTCTGCTTTCTCTTTAACCTTATCTCTGCTACTGAATGTGGTGTTTCCAGCAGGAGGTAGGGGGATCTCCTGCTCCTTTTCTCCCTGCCCCACATCTTCTTCCTCTAGTGAACTTTCTCCCCCCCTCCTCCCGCCCCCGTGACATCCCGAACAAATTCAGAGCTGAGACCTCCCCCTTTGCTTCCTAAATGGTTTCTTTTATTGCTTTTCGTTTATTTTTGTTTTAATTATTCTGGAGATCTGTTTTTAGTGATGCACTCTGTATGAAGTAGTGATATCTTCTGTTTTATTGTGCACCATTTTGTAGTGTGTTTTTTTTTTTTTTTAAACCTAAGTATGAAATTGTTTAAATTCTTGATTTTAGGCAGTTCCCGATTTGATTTAACTGGACCATGATGCAATTCTTGGTGGTTGTGATGACCTGTTTCATCTGCTTTCTCAGGCATATTAGCTAATTTTAGATGACTGCCTGGTATTTATTATTCTAGAGATTGTTATAAGTAAAAACCTGTGCCAAGCTGTTGTGCTGGTATTTTTGGAGGGAGGGGAATCTGGACAACCTGAACGTGCCTTCAGATTGCATCAGGCCTGCAGCTCCATATCAGTAGTATGTTTTTAAATCTTAGTCTTTCTAAGGTATCAACTGTTGCAAACTCCCTACCTTTCATCTAAATTGCTCCTTACTGAAGGTAGGAAGGCTGCCATGTTAGGTTTAAATGTTGCAGTAATCTTGTGTGTTGTCACATTAGGAAGAAAAAATTAGTTCTTGGCAAGTGTGCCATCTAACCTTCCTTCTCCCTTCTCAAATAGATCCCATGGGCAATGCTTCCAAAGTGCCTTAAGGTGACTGTTCTCAAGTGGGGGGGGGGGGGAACTTTGGTAGCCTTAAAACTTGGTACAGTGTTGCTTTGTAGATTATTCAGGAATTGTCTCTTTCCTATTAGGTATAATAATTGCAACTCTTTTACTTTGTAAAGTAATGTGGATCTTTGTCTGGAAGGGGATTTAGTGCATCTTAACCAGTGTGGACTTAAATCAGATATGTAATTTTCAGGATAGAAACAGGATTTAAAATTCTTAAAATGTAGTGTGAGAAATGAAAAGCACGAGAGTGCACTCGAAAGGCTTCCTGTGTGAGGGAGAGAATATTTTAAAATGGATAAGCTTGTGAAATTTTCCCAAATGCTAGATTACTGGAAGAATGTATGCTTAAGCTAGATGTACTGTATTATCTATTTCCTTAGAGAAATATTGAATTTAAAAGGTAGTGTATGCATAAATAAAGCTTGAAGATCTTTGCTAAGGTAAATGTTTAATGTAATTATTTGCAGACTATAACTGTACAATTTACTAATGTCATGCACTTTTTCAGTTTTTTATTTAAAATTAAATCTTACTTTTCCCTCTGCAATCTTAATGCTGCAGTGAAAATTAACCACTCTTGCTTTACTGCAGTTATTTAAAGAGATTGAAAATAAACAGGCACCTTATTTTATAATGTATCTTGTAAGTATAGTTTATCTTAAGTTTTGCTGATATAATCCTTCCTTGTTCCTCCCACCCTCCTCTTTCTGTGTCACCATCTTGGTATAGCAGGGTGTTTCAGTTACAAAAAGCTGACCGTTTCCAGTTCCCTTCCAAGAGACTTGGAATTACTTCTCGACTTTGGTTTTCCTCCTTGTCCCCCTTCCAGTGTCTGATAATTGTTCTTTTCCTTCCCTTAGGCTGATCTAACTGGGATTAAATGGAAGCGATATGTATGGCAGGGTCCAACATCTGCCCCAATTCTCTTTCCGGTCACGGAAGAGGACCCTATTTTGAGCAGCTTCAGTCGCTGTCTGAAGGCGGATGTACTTGGTGTTTGGCGTCGAGACCAAAGACCTGGACGCAGGGAGCTATGGATATTTTGGTGGGGTGATGATCCCAACTTTGCTGATCTTATTCATCATGATCTTTCAGGTAGGTTTAATTAAAATACCTTCTGTTGACTGGTGGAAGGATACTGTTACTCAGGGCTGTCTCCTGCCAGTCTTTACAAAATCTATACTAGGTGGACTATTTATTGTCTATAGTTTTATTACTACAAGTCTGTGACTTTTGAGTTTGTGGTGATAGTGGATAGGGCTCTCAGAAAAGCCAAATTATGGCAGTGCGCTAGTCAAACAGTTGGTATCTGTTTAGGTGGTCTTTGGCTGCTAGATATTCAAGGAGCAATTTTGTGCCCCCCACTTATTTACTGTGTTTCTTTTGAGAAATCAAGTAAGCCTAAGAATTTTGACTTTGACTTTCTCAGAAAAGATATGCCCTGAGCTTTGCTTGTGAATCAAAAGTGGGGGGGTCTGATGTCTTAAATATGTTTTGATAAGATCTCTTTTGTTGGGCAATTCGCATTTCCAAGTTCACATACTAAACTCCATTTTATTATTATGTCAAAAAAAAAAAAAAAAGAAAAGTAGTGATCTGAGAACTTGTGGACCATATGGAGTTTTCTTGATTGGAAGTCAAATCAGCAGCAATGAGTCTTAAAAGGCATCTGAAACTAGCTTGCTCTTTTTGTGCAAGAATCTTTAAACCATGTATTTCTATATATATATGTATTTTTTTTTCCCCCTGCACTCCAATGCTTTGAACCTGTACTTGCTTTCAACCTTAGACTTGCCACTTCTGAAAGACAGAATATTTATATTTTTCAATATATTTTTTTTGTACCTCAGTTCGGCACCCTATTTTGACGATATTTACTTGTTGATCTCAATTCCTAAAGCAGATAGCTTTCCAAGCCATCTATGAGAAGAGAAAGCTAAGTTGCTTGTCAGCAAGGTGATTAAGTTAACTTTTAAACTGCTGTCTCTGTAAGTCTATTGGTGAGACAACCCTGATACTAGAAAAGAAGTAAACTGCATCTCTCTACTGTCATTTCCAGTGATATACAGTATTCAGATTACTGAAGTGTAAAACTGAGACCCAGGTCTGGTGACCTAGTAACTAGGATTTGTTAATACTATCTGTAGGCCAAAGCACAAATGTAAATTTGAAGCGCTACTAAGGATGTTGACTTGAAACAATTTACATTATTTTGTATGAAAACTCCGCTATTATATGATTTGGAAAAGAATCAAAGTACTAGAATGACAGTTTTTGATGGAATAGTTGGCTTTAAAGTTTAGGCTGCTGCTGTCTGTCCTGGAGATGGAAACTTCACTGCTTAAATGTCACTTGCAGTGTAGGCTGCTTAATACTGTAGTGCATTTACAGCTTCTTTATTTTGCCCTGTGAATAACCTCAGTCTTGACTTGCAGGGACCACGCTTTGTATTGCTGAGATGTAACTTAGGCTAAATGCTGTTTTTGGCCTGGACCTGCCCTGAGCCAAGACCAACACTTGTGCACAAGTACCCATGTAAATTTTGTATGTGGTTGGTGCGATTATATTGAGGCAAGAATGTTATGCTTTTTGTGTAGAACAGAAAATACATATTAAGTCATCTGGAGACTGCATTTCTATTCTTGCTGGCCACCAGAATTATCTGTTGGAACAACTTCCTTTACCTTTTGAATCTATCTGCTAGTGACTTAATATGAGATGCCTTTTGAAAATATTGGTGTTTTGTAGCTGACCTTTTAGATTAGCATGTATTCATGCTTCTACAGAATTGCACTTTTGTGCGAATAGATAGCAGATATCTTCCTATGTACTTATTCTCTAGGATAGGTTAAGAGTTGGTGAGAGAGAGAGAGAGATAGTAGAGGTTTAGTTTTTCCCAGCCATGTCTCTGCAATTGTTTCGGGTGTTTTCTTTGTTCAGGTCACTGGTGGATGTCTGCACTTCAGTATAGAGGTTATTTTGCATCTGTCTTGCCATTAGACATTTTTCAACATAAACGTTTACCACCTGGGAGACTGTGACCTATGTCTGTGTAGACATATCTGACCTATTGGTTTTAGCAAGCATGGTCTTGTCCCTTTCTAATTAGGAAGGAACGTTATGGTCTTTTAGATTATGTTAGTCTGCTTGGTTCAATGTGACCAAAGGCTGATAAAGATATTAATCAGCTAGATTGTGGAGGAGATGGCTGAGGAGCGCCTGCACCTGTATTCTTTTTCTTCCCCCTTACACAAAATCTTAACATGAACTCATATAAGAAAACATTGCTTGGGTTCAGCCATAATTCTATCTGACCTTTGTCATAGACCTAGTGGATTTTTTTTTTTCATTGGTGGACAATTTCTCCTAGTACTTCATGTTGCCCTGTTCTTCTGATATTGCTTGTTACATTTTCAATGGGAAAGACAAATTACTTCATGGAGGAGGCTTGTTACCTGCAGAATTGACTGGAACTTGTTTGTGGCTGACAGTTAAGGTGCTGCCTCATTTACAACTCTTCTACAAGATAGAAGACGAACCGTCCCAAAGAATAGAGTGGAGAAGCAAGGAAGGAAGGGAGGGGCTAAGAAAAGTCCATTGCTGCTCGTGTGTCATTTATTTTACCTAGCGGCAGACTTCTCTTAGGGAAATGAGATTTGAAAGAGCTCTAGTTAAAAATATGTCTGGACGGTATTAAGAACTTTGATTCTGTCTTTCTTTGGTATGAAACTATGCCTGTTGAGGAGAGGTTAGTATTCTGACAGTTTTTGATTCTCTCTTGAGTTGTAGTTTCAGTGAATAATGGGCACTCATTGCCTGGAACAGATCTTGGTCATCAACCCTGAGGGATTTGACGTATGGCAGCCTTCAAGAATCTCTTTATCCCCTACAGAGCCCTTTTCCAAGATCACTTCAAAAGGGAATAGTTTTGTGGGTGTGCGTCTATGCATATCAGATTTAAAAAAAAAAAAAAAGAAGTGTGTGCATATATATATAGAGAGAGAGAGAGAGAGTGTTATATCTTCAGCCTGTACGCTCTAGAAGTTCATTCTTTGCCCTGAAGATATGTTCAAATGACTGCTACTGACTATATCTGAATTCTCATAGCAAGCCTTGGGTAACTGTCTTGCTGATGGTCAGGGGTGGTTGTTGCCTGGGGCCACGTCAAAAGGAGAAAAGGAGACTTGTTCAGAAATGATGATTGATCAGTAATATTGACTTCACTCAATCTTTTTTTTTTTTCCTCCCTAGAAAACACTTTTTTTTTTTCTCCATATTACATACGATAAATAAAGTCTGTTCCTCTCCTAACATAGCTGAAGGCAGACAGAAGCTATAAAAATGTCGCTTTATCCTCCAGCAACCTCAAAGGTTATCTTTGTGTTGTGACAGTGAGGCTTGATTAGAGTAATTCCTGCAACTCGACGCTTAAAGTAGGACATCTCTTCAGGTTTCAGAATGCGGTGCTTTCTCACCGATCTGGTCAACAGTTATTTTATTAAATAGACTCTCTTTTATTTTAAAGTGGTTATGTATACATTGTGTGTGTGTGTGTGTATATATATATATATAAAGTGTGTGTGTATATATATATGTAAAATATATAATTGGTTGTGGGTGGTTTCAATCCTGAAAACAGTTGGGTATGAATTATGCACAAGAGGTAATCTGAAGGAAATGGTTACAATTTGAATAGTGTTTGGATAGGGGAATACTCCAGTATGCTTTTGACCTTCAAATTGCATCTTTTAAGTAGTGAGCTATAAGATGTGGATTTTTCCTTCTGCTATCTAGGAAATCTTCTTAATTTACTTTAAAAATTAAAGAGTTTTTCATGTACCTGTCATATATAAAGTTAATCAGTTCTTGTTTGCTGAACAGTCTTCAGCGCAACTCAATGAGGGATAAATGCTAGTCTTGACTCTCGTGCCAGGCTTGCAGGAAGGCTTTAAAGAATAAGGAGAAAGGTCTATATAGTGATGCTGATCTGTTGATCCTATATGGTAAAAATGACAGCAGTCATGGCAGCAGAGACTAAATGTTGGGTGATTCTCAATGTGTGTGATAGATTATATTCTTGTTTCCAAACGAATCTGAATTGGTTGATCTGTAATGTGGTCAGCATTAGGTGTCTCATTTCTCCTAATATGAGAGAAACTAGAACATGAGCCAGTTAACACAGCGAGTGTTTGTAAAAAGCTAGCCAGTTGCAAGTAGTCCACAAAGTGAACTTTGAAAATAGTTTTGTTAGTGGTTTGCCCACACTTTTTCCTTAACACCATTTGCCTCCTGAAACCCTTCAACTTGAAGGAAAAGGATGCCTTCTTAAAAAATTTGTACCCAGTGTCCATATACTGAGCTTAATTAGCTTGTCTGTGGTGGATACCTATGTTCCTATATACATAAAAAGAAAGCATTATGAATATTTGTTATTTGTGGCATGGCGATCTGGTGCTTTAGCATCTTCCATCCTCCATGTTTGAGGTGTGTCCACTCCAGCAAAACTGCCGCTAAGCGTTATGCAAAAATTCCTGAAGCAGTCTCTGTAGAACTTCTGTGACTTGTCACCTTCAAGCCGCTAGTCACATCAAGTGACGAGTGCTATTTAATTTTATTTTCCTATTTATTTATTTACTTATTTTTGTTCTGGCAAATGTGCCTGTGAAATATTTGTGGAGTAAGGTGAAAAATACTGGGTAACAGTAAATGAGGATTTTATATCATAATAGGCTGGTTATGGGTACAATGTCACATCCATAATACACCTCTATAAAAGCAATGAGTCCATTGTCACTAAAGATAAGATTTAACAATGCAAGTAGAATCTCTTTGCATATGGTATTACTCAAAGATGGCAGGGAAGAAGATATTAGAACATTTAGCTCAAAAGTTAATTATTTATCTTTCAGCTTTTCTCCTTTTGTGGCCATACTCTAGGTCTCCAGAGAAGCAAAAAAGCCGCAGCTATAAAGCTAACGAATGCTGAAGGTTACTTATTATCTTGTTATCTAAATAAACAAGCATATTTACATATTTACAAAAATGTAACACTTTTTTTTAATAATTGGAACATAAATTCTCTGCTGGATAGAGAAGGTATGAGGTCTGTATATGTGAGGCTGGTGAAGGCTAGCACTAGAAAAGCTGATTTGTATTGATGTTGAATATCGAGCATGGTCTTGGACAGTAGCTCACGTTTTGGCTTGCTTCTCAGCTATGAAGTTTTCCAACTGATCTAGATATCTGAGGCCTTTTCGGTGAATACAGGTAACAGATACAACTTGGCTGGAAACAAAATTAGGGTGTCTTACTGAGATTCTTAAAATAGTATTTTTGAATTGTAGTCAATCTGTCTACACACAAAATCCTTTGTTTAGCCTTTTGTAAGGGATGTAGGTCCTCAATTACTACTTTGTACTTTAACTGGATCGTTCTTGCTGTGAGCAATTTTATTTAATTTTAGAATTAAATACTTGAATTCAATAATGTAGTTTTAAAAAATAGTAACACTTGGAGTAAAGCTTTCTGTCATATGTTATTGTTATATTACATAGAGCAGTAATTCCATGCTACTTTGCTTATTACACTTTCCTGGTAATTTGAAACTTATGTGGAAAGTGTGATTGGTTGTATAAATCAGAGTTTTGCATCAGTTTGTTTCTATAACTGGCTTGCTGTCAAAAGGCAACTCGAGGAAAATCTGTGAAGGTAAGTAACACCTTTTAAAGATGTGTCTAAGTCATGATACTAAGGAATGGATTTTTCCTCTATGTGATTGAAGCTGATTTGGGGGTAGAAAAGCATAGTCTGAAATGCAGACTTGACTGTGATTTGTTTCCTCAGATACTTTGTGTTAGAGGTTCATTGAGCATTAAGATGATGTTTTTAATGGGATGGTAAATATGTTAAACCTTTTCAAGAGTTGATGCTTATTAGTGGTGTTTTGCTGAGAGGATCAGCTAGACAGTGAAAGAAAGAAGAGGACAACCCATGTTCTTTAAATGTGTTCTTAAAACCGTATTTTTTTCTGTTGTGTATTTCTCCACTGCAAAATAGGTCAAAAAACTTCAGAAATGGTGTTCTTATAAAAAAAAGCATGCACTAGGCAAAGACGTATTTGTCAGCATTCCTTGATTCTTAAATTTGGCTAAATATCTGTAGGTAACAAATGTGATTTAAAACATCTGAGTTGAATGGAAACAGTATCAAGAAACTGCTTTTTCAGGATTCATTAGAAATGGCAGGGCTTTTGTATTCAGATCGTGCTTCCAAACTCCTGTCTCACAGTATGCTTGTCTAAGAGCACCAGAAAGAGAAAGGGGCGTAATCAGTGAAAGTGAACTCTACTGTTGTTTCAGGTGAACTTATGAAGAATGTGAAGTAGGACATAAAAGTAATGAAAGCAAATCAGCATTCTAAAACTATTTCATTAATTTTGAATGGTAGTAATATCAAGAAGGTGTTAGCTGAAAAAAGTTTGCCTGTTGCGTAGTATGGAAGCTACGTTTTCCTGATCATTGTTTCCCATAGTTTTTTATTTGGTGATATTTTTAAGCTTTGCTTAAAGAAAGCTCTCCATTTAATATTTGGTCTAAAGAGGTAGGGAACAAAATTCATTATACTGGGGTGAGGTGTGTGTGCGTCTGAGAGAGAGAGAGGGAGGTTTGATAGAAATGTATGGAAGAGTAGAGTGGTTTGGACAGCTAAGAGGACTAGCCAAAGTATCTGTAATGTCCAAGTTGCCAGAGCACTCCTGTGGTTATCACTCATCTGAAGTGAAATTGTGACTTAACGCCTTAAAATAAATAAGCAACTTTTTTGATCTGCTATCACAGGGTGAACATTTAGGATTATTCTGTTTAAGAAATATTTGAAGACAAAGGTATCTCTTCCTCTCTTTCCTTTCTTAATGGTATATTTTGTACAATTTCTGCTAAGTAGGAGATTTCTCTGATGTTGAGAGAAAGCAATTTGAGTGAAGAAAGAAGATAGGTGGGAGATGTGAGCAGATGTCATAATTTGCTCCTTCCATTCCCCACTCAAAAAGGGGGAAATAGACTTCAGAAGGACACAGAACGCTTATTTATTGCTGCTATTTGCATGAATTTGAATAATATTCTGAAATGGGAGAATTTCTAGCTGGCATCTTATTTAACCTTCCTTTTCTATAGCAAGATTCACTTTGGTTTAAGCAGGCGGTCTTATTCTGGACGCCAGATATTCTTTCTGATGAGTAAGCATGTTTATTTTAAAAGGCAGCATGCCATTAAAGGTTTTAATTGCAACTTCCATATAATGCCTTCCACTTCCCCATATAATGTGCTTGTCCTCTGTAATTCTGAAGAGCTCTCTGAATTGTCTTAATTTACTGCTGAAACAATCTTGTGGCAAGTTCTTGCATGTAAACTTTTGTTCGTAACCTTGTCGTCAGCGTAACTATTAATGCTGAATGAGATACCTAGCACTCTGTAACGTCTTCAGAAAATGGAACCCTCTCCTTGGTGTCCATAGTCTGACCACTGAAGGACAAGCCCTGAATTACGCTTCCGTATAGTTGTGACTTCAGCATCTTTCTCTCTATTGATACGCTAATATGCCAAAACAAAATTAGGCATGAAGACTGGAAATGGCTCTTTCTGTTTCCGCTTATAATAGGTAATTGATGCAGGGGATGTTCTTGGAACAATTTTTTAAATTACAAGAGCCATATAGAAACCAACTATTTAACCTTTGAAATGGTGTGGAGTTTATTGTGCAGTTAAAGTCCAATATCATTAAGCTTTGTAGTTAATGTTTGTTCTATTGAGCTGCTTGTTTGCCACCAGTTGAGCAGTTATGTGCTGAACAGCAAGGCTGCCTGTAGGACAGGGTTGCTCATTTGTGTATGTCTACAAATCTCTGTGCTCAGGAAAAATGTGTCCACTTGGCACAGACGTTTTATACCCTTTGACTTTGAACCTTTGTTGCTTTTTGTTACAAGTTTTTCTGGTACAATGTTTTAGTAAGTTACTATATTATCTTGTGGCTGTATGATTTTAAAAAAAAAAAAAAAAGTTACTGCTGCACTTCCATGCTGAAATAGAGTGATGGAGAGGAAAATCATTGTGAAGTCTCTTATTTGGAAATACAGCTCCTTGCTTTGCTTTGTCTTTACCAGAAAATGATCTCGGGGGTAACTACTTGTCTGTAAGGATGTGCATCTCTTCATTTATAAATGGCGGGACGTGTCTGTTTACTCTTCTTTTGTCCCTTGGAGAATGATGCTAGGATAAAGAGTAATTCTCCTTAACTCTCAGTACTGATTGGGAGTGAAAAACATGTATTTTACTTATGTGGAATATAGCAAGGCACAGATCTGGCTCCCATATTCTGCTTGCAATAGTGTCTTGAAACTGCTTTCTCTTTTATGTCTTAAACAAAAAAAAAAACACTCTACAGGTCCTCACGATACACAATGTTTGTTTTTGTTTTTTTCTAAATAACTAAGTGTCTGATTTTTCTACATGCTCTCTAATTTAAGTATATTGAGACTTTAGTTAATACTATTGCAGCCTTTTAAGCTTGTAAGTGGCTTCCAGATAAAGGTGAAGGGTTTGTTTCAAAGGAGGATTTAAAATGCAAGGACTTAGCTGCATTACTAAGGTTTTCTGACCATTGACCAAACTGGTGGAAAGCTATTTGAACCAAAATCCTTTGTGAAGGAGAGGTGACCAGACAGGGCTCTGATATAAGAGTAGTTACATGGAATTAAATGTGAACCCAAGCCTCTCTTTCTGGGGGTGTGCAGTGAAAGCCTGAGGGGCAATGGACATGAGATAGGAACAACTTGTTTGAACTATGAGTGGGGGTTGGAGCAGATGACCTCCAGCGGTCCCTTTCAACCTAAATTATTCTATGACTATTGAGAGACTGAAGTAAAAATGTCTCCTTATCTGTGTCAGACAGTCTTCTAGTCTCTGCTGCTACCTGGAGTATAAAAGCAATGGCAGTGTAACTATGTTAGGTTAGTCCAAGGTGAGCAGTAGCAGATGTTTAAGGATATATGTAAAACACAGTATACCAGGAAGTTGCAGGCTTAAAGATAAGACCCGATTGTCAGTAATTTGAGGACAAGATTTTAAGGTTTCTTATTTTGTGTTCCATATTATGTGCTCTATATTATATGTTGCTGGAAAGGAATGGTATTATATACTCAGAGGTATTGCAGGAACCTTAAAATGTCCCTCATTTTTCTTGTGTAACATGGTTGACATTGTAATTCTCTGGGCTGGCATGTATACTTTTAGGACCAGTAAACTACTATCAAACACTGATTTGAGCCAGCATGGTTGAAGAGATTACAGCTTCTTGTAAGGAATTTTGCCTTCCCGTTTGGCAAGTCAACTTGTTTTGTGCAAGTTGAATTCCATGACTGATATTGATTTGGGGGGGCACAGGACTCTGTAGTTAAACACTGAAATCTTATCAGTATGAGCTGGGCTTTGTCTTCATGCTTGCTGCTTTCCTCTTCTATGCTTAGTCAGAAAGCAGGACTAGCCTACTTAAATATCTTTTTTTTGTTGTTGCTTTGATTTAAAAAAAAAAAAAAAAACTGCGACTCCTCTGGGGCAGAATCAGGCTGCTCTTACCAGTGTTTTATAAAACTTACTTTTTTCTTCCTCATCAAGAAATTGATAAACATTAAGGGTCAATTAATTGATGAAATTTTGCTCAACTCTCCTCAGTCAATGGTAGTTAAAAATATTCAGGTGTATTAAAAATCTGGCCTTGGGCAATTTGTTTTTAAGCATAACTGCCAACTATCTTTTCAGGGTAAATAGTTCAGACTAGTCAAAACATGAGCCACCTTGCAAACAGATTGGTGTACGCTGATCTTTTAGGATAAAATATGTAATATCTTGGTGCTAGTTGTTTTCTTTTGTGTACAAATACTTCTTTTCTGAGAGAAATTTCTGTAGCTGAATACTTTTAGCAGTTACATTGTTATGAGTAGAGTTATTACCTGAATGTTGCAGGATTTTTTTTTCTTTTTTTATTACAAGTTATGCTATGAATATCTTAACATCCTTTCTTCTCCTCCAAGTTTTTGTAATAAGTCTAGTGCATGAAATAATAGGATGGAACTCTACTAATATTTTTTCCTTTGCATTGTAGAAGAAGAAGATGGTGTTTGGGAGAATGGACTTTCTTATGAATGTCGCACTCTACTTTTCAAAGCTGTTCATAACCTTTTGGAGAGGTGTTTAATGAATCGGAATTTTGTACGCATTGGGAAATGGTTTGTGAAGCCTTATGAGAAAGATGAAAAACCTATAAACAAAAGGTAGGTATTTTGCTTTATTAAATAAGTTGTAGGGTTTATTTAAGCTTTATGCTAGAATCTAATGCTAGCTTTATGCTAGCATTAAATTAGGAGCACTCTGTTTATGATTTGTTTGGGATCCTGGATCTTTGATCTTTCTTTCTTTTTCTTCTTTTTGTTTTTTCCCCTGCCTTTTTGGAGTTCTTCAAAACTTCCTTATGAAGAAAGGAAGTATTTTCTGTACTGGTGCTCGTATGTAGGCTGAGAGCTATTGAGAAGAAGCTAGAGCCTTCAAGAAAGACAAGGATAACTGTGAAGAGATACCTTATCTGGACCTACTAGTATAATCATTGAGACTATTTCTGATTTGGAAACACTACTATAGACTTATTCTTTGAGCGGTCAGGATCTAGGGAGCACTTTACAGGCAGGCAGCAGGTGTGAGTTGGGCAAATTGCATCTTACGGGAGATTGAGAAGGGAGTTTGTAATTCCAGCTGCTAGGCAGAAAGCAGGTTGTGTCAGGAAACATTGCTGTTGGAAGAACACACATGGCCCCCATATTGAAGGGGAGGAGAGAGAGGAGAGAATTTTAGTCTAGATTGGAAGGACTTCTTCTCATGGTTCTAATGTGGTTTGACATGGTCTATGTTGCCTAGCGATAAATAACGAAATGAGTAAAAACTAGGTTAGCTGGAACAAGTTTAATCGCTGTTCCCAAATCAGCTTTTAAAATCCGAAGTAATTTAAAGCTTAGATGGTGGATTTTTTTTTTTTCCCCCTTTTCTGCCCTCCCTCCTGTGTGTGGGTGTTTTAGTGTGAGTTAAATCTTGCATGCAGGAAACTTTGGGATCAGTGGCTTTGCTGTTTGGGTGTGGAGTTGGCCTTTGTTGACGTCTTCTGCAATAAATTTAAACTTGAAACAAAATTAGAGCTGTTTTGGAGTAAGAGGAGCAGAAGCACGTGTTTGTATTAATAGCTGTGAACTGCTGCTTTTAATTAATGTATAAACTTGTCCTTTATTTCTAGGCATCTCTTTCTCTACCCTAGTCAGGGCAAATGTCTCCTCTCTAGGGTGTCCTTGTCCATCCATTTCTTTAGTCTGTTGGCAGTTGGTGCTATAAATCAATAGTAAGGCGTTTACAATTTTGGCCTAAATAGTTAAAAGTTTTGGCACAGTCTAGCTCAGCTCATTTGGGGAACTGGTTTTCCAAAATGCTGTTTGAAGCTGGCATTAGTTATGCCATCTCTTATAGTAATTCTGCAAATCTCTTTGCAGCAGCTGGAAAAGCTGCTGCAAGCTTTTTAAAATATAACAACAGCATTGGTTTAATTTGGAGACTCTTTAATTTTTTGAAGAAGGTGAGAAGGTCTGCCTGCTTGATGAAAATAACTCTCTGAGGGATTGTTTTGTGGGTAGGCACACAACATCATAAGTCTAGGACTAGTGGAAAATATGTAGAAAGATGAGAAATCTGTATAAAAACACAATTTTGCACATTTTATGGAAATCTCAGTGTCTTCTACAAGACAGCTGAATACCACTTAATGTTCTGAGTAGTTGTTTTTAAGAAATGAAGTGAAGGGGGGTGGTGAAGAGATGTGCTTACTCTTGGCACGTTTGGCTCATCCCTTGTAGGAATATCCATAATTTGGGTAATCTGTGCTCCCTGAAAAGTTAGGCTGCATGGAGGTACCAACTCAGGCTTTTGTTGTTCCACGCAGCTTCCTGCAGGTAGAAATCCAGATCGTTGAGATAGGGGACACATCACAAAGTGACTGTAGCTACGAAGTTTGTCACTTTTGTGGTTGAGGTGGAAACGTCAACTGGAATGGTTTGAGAGGATTTTATTCTCCTGCGTAAATTAGAAGGCTTGTCTAGTCAAAAGAGATGTTTCCCTCTTACCGAATGTTAAGCACGACATTGCAACAAAGCATAAGGCGCTAATTCAGCACAAAGACTTGCAGCCTGCCTAGAAAACACTCTGAATGTTGTCTTATGTGCATCCTTATTGCCTTATTAGACAAGTGGTTTTACAGCTACATAGGCACGTCGCAGCTATTTCTTTTTTTGTTGGTTTTCAACCACTTCTGCATATTTTTCCTCCTCAGTAAACATCTTGCTGATGAAACTGAACATAAATTTATCTTTTCTTGTAGGTGAAACCAGTTTAAAAACTTAAAGGCGTTCTTCTGCCCATGGACACACATTTTTAATCAGAATGTTCTTAAGCTGTAGTTTTGTCTTTTTGGAGTTTTCTCCATCTTTCAAGTAGGAGTTTTAATATTCATAACGCTAATCTTAAAAATATATCATATAGTGCCTTGGTGTAGGAAGAATAGCCTTTTTCAGAAGAACTGGTCTGTTTCTTCCTCTGTTAGAGGTCTTTCGTGTGTGTTTGGCTCCTCCCTCTCTTCTTCCCCTTTTTCTCTTTGCTTTTGGGAAAAGTAATATTTCTCCTCTGCAGAAGTGGCCTCAGATGAATGTGGCAGGTATCGCATCTGTCTCAGAGAACACTACCTCTCTGAGGAAGGTAGTCGTGCTTCTCTATACTGCTTGTGTTGGTTAAATGTATGCCTCCTTCTTAAGGAAGAAAAAAGTTATCTTATGAGAGATTTGGTGTATGTTGCTGTATTCTTATTCCTTTGCTTCTTGCAAAACTTATTAAATGGTGGGGAAGTACAGGAGAAAACTGCATATACCCAAGAAAAGGAAGACTTTGCCCACTCTCTGGTATACCTGCATGAATGTTACCTTGCCTCAAGTCAGACCTTGTCATTGTTAACAATAGGCATGGAAGTTGATACCAAAGATATGTATGCTTTGCTATTTTGGGGGCATTCAGAAACTCTGAGTATAGAATTCACAAGCCTATATAATTTAGAAGTATTTACTATACTGGGTAAGAAGTACATCTGCTACCAGTCTGCTTTGGATCATAGTTTGTACTATCCTATACTTTGGGACTTGGCTACCTACTGTATAGACTTGTTCTCTGTGTATTATAATTTCAGTTTTAGATAAGGCTGGTTGTGTTTGCTGTCAATCTTTAGATCCAAGATCTTTGGTTAGATACTGGGTGGTCAGGGCTGTTAACTTTGTAATTTTTTTACATTACTTTCTGGAGCTTTAGTTGACGAGCTTATAGTAGTACAGGATCTTAGTCCCACTTTTTCACTTCCTTTCTCGTTGGCCAGCATGCAGACAGAGCTATTCCTCTCATTTGCAGCTGATCCCAGCTTATTTTTCTGAGTTCTGTTTGAAAAAGTGTTTCCACTGTACGTGAGGTTTTCTGTCATCTAGTATCCCAACCATAGGAGTCAGTTGTGTTGCGCTGTTCTTGTGCGGCAGTGCAGCAGGGAACTAAGACTATATGCCATTCTGTTATATGGTATAATAGCTTTGTATAGGATGCAGCAGGCTGGGAGATCCATGACATGACGTAAGGGTGTGATTTCTAGTAGGTGGTTGACTGTGATGACACGTCCTCAGGCAACCATGGCTTCCTTTCTGTTGCTATGTCACTCTTCTGCCTGTGTAAGGGTATACTTAAAAAGCCTGTTTCATCATTGTGTAGCATGTTTTCTTTTTTAAGAGTACAGTCCTTAATGTTTGTAAATTGGTGCCACTGTGACATGTGAATAAATGAGCAAGGAAGTAGGAATTATGTGGTTTTAGGTGTTTGCTATTTAATAATATTTATGGTGTGAGCCTTAAAACAAACAAATCAATGAAAATAACATTATTTAATCTATTTTTAAAAAATACAGAAAAAGTGAAAATCTCAAATGCTTATGTTTTGCAGTCATGCACACTGTATGTTGACAAGGCTGCAAGGTAACCCTGACCTGTTCTTCCCCCCCAGTCTAAAACCAGCATTGAGAAAAGCGAGGCAGTTGTATTTGGTGAAATTTGATCTGTTAGAACAAGTCATGATTACCATGCCTGAGGAAACTCTGTCTGACGTATTGGAGTATGCTAGGCCCACTTCTTTTTAAAGATAGTAAGGAAGGAATGGAGTAGCAAACAGCTTAAAGTTTCTTTTGTTAATTTGTAAGTGGGTGATTTCCAGAGTTCTCTGGAATGGGTGATGGGGTCAGCAGGGAGAACAACAGAAGAATGAAAGACTAAAGAGAATGTTTTGCTAATGGCCTTAGTTGTAATGAAACAAATCATTGCTTCAGTGTTTGTCACGTAACTCTCTTCACTCACTCAAAGCAAGGTAGATTGCAGAATCTCAGTAATATGGTTTAAATGACTGCATATTGAATTACAGAATTTAACAAATAGGAATGTTTTTCTCTTTTCTCCTTTCCACTCTATCCTGTTGTTGATGTCACGTTCACAAGTATGGTTGTGAACGCTTTAATTCATAAATCCAAGCTTTAAACATAAGAGATGACGATTGAACTGCTGCATCCATCTGTCTGTCTCCCTTTTCTGGTTAGACTGCTCAAGTAACAGCCTTTGGATGAGGCTTTTCCTCTTGCCTGGAATAAATATGACTAGGAAACTTGTTAAACATTATTTTAGATATGATTCCTCACTGAAGATCAAATCTACTTTTACTGAAAATAAAAGCATAAAGTGCTTACATAGAGCACATCTGCTGAAATTTTGGTAATAAGTACTTTTTTTTAAACTTAATGCAACTGAAAGACTAGTAAGCAAATAATTGAGTAATTCTGACTTAGTGGGATGATCTAATAGACAACTGGAAACCCAGCATACTAAAAGCTACTATATTTCCTATTTACAAGCAAATATAGAAGCAATGTAACCAGTTGCACAGGGTGGCAAAACAGAACTGGTGTCTGGCATGTTCATTCAAAAAAAAAAAAAAACTTGGAAAATCGTAAGTGATAAGCTTATCATACTTTACAAACTAAAACTTGCTGCACAAGTTTCACAGGTAGTGCAGTTTAACCTTAGTCTGGATGCAGGATTATATATATACAAGCCCGGCTCTGTTTTATTTTTCCATAGAAATGCTATTTTATCTAGCTAATGTAAGTAATAAGTATATGACTACTGAAAAAATATTCTAGATACAACTTTACTTTTTTGGTAAGCCTTTGCAGATGAACTATCTTGATTTGAAGGTGTGCTTATCATAATTCTGAATATAACTTTTTTTATTTACCTCATCTTGCCAAGAGGAAGAGGTAAAGGATGGACTCAATTCCTGAGCTTTGGTGTAAGCCTGTTGACGCGTTTGCAACTTTGAATGGCCGTGGCTTTGGTGTGTATGTGATTTCCCACTCCCTACCTGGGACATGGAAATTGTCTTACTGTCTACTTCAGAAATGTTTATATTCCTAATGTAATAGCAGTTATTCTGAAGGACCGCCCGTAAAATGAAGGGAATATTAAACTTTGGGTCTCGAGTCCACGTTCCTGCTTTATGTTTGTCTATGTTTGTCTGCCTTTTTGCTATTTGCCATTCAGTTGTCTTTTGATAGAATAGAATGTGTTCCTTGCTTCCTCCGGAAGCATGCCCTAATGGTCTCAAGGAGCAGAATGAGGAGATTTCTAGGTCTTAAGACTCAAAATTCTTCAACCTTAAGAGAGTTAACTAAATCAGAACAACATGTAGCTACAGGTTTTGCCTTTATTTTTATATAATGAATTTGAAACCGTAAGTGCTGAAACTAAACGGCTCTTCCTTGATACAGTTGGGATATTTTCTGTAATCTATTAAGTCTACTCTACTCTTCTAGCTGTGTAAATTCCCTCCTCTATTAATCTTTAAATCAAACAATGTCAACATTTTTTTACAACAGCTCTAATGAGGCTGTTCTGGCATCATGTACTGGCAGGAGAGCAGGTGATGTTTTTCCTTTTACTGTAGACAGCTGGAATTGAGAGCTGCTGTAAGTAGGACAGTGCAGGATAAACAGCAGGAGCTGAGAGCATTGATCACATGATTGTCTCTTTGGAATATTGGGTTGCTACAGAGACTACTAGCAGACAAATTTAGCACTTTACATCACAAAGCAGTTTTCTCTTATTTAGCATAAGTTACACTGGTAGTTGGTTCATTGGGGAAAAAATGAAAAAATGACATAGCTCTGGGTTTTTAGCTTTCAACAATGAATCTATGCTCTGTTTGTTCACTGAGCAATAAGATAATGCAAAAGCATATAGACACTTCAGATTTTGTTAAATGAAAAATTTACAATGCATTTTAATTTTGAGCTTGGAAAATATCTGGTTTAACAGTTTTTATAATTGTTTCAAGAATGAGACAGAACAATAACTTGAAAGCGGACATTACTGTTCAAATGGACTAATGTCTAGCTGTTATTATTTTCCAAATATATGCTGGGTTATAGCACAGGGATATTCCAATGTGAAAGCTCAAGTTCAGATAATTGAGATTTGCAACCTGAATAATTAAAGGTTGCTAAAATATAAGACATCAACTCTTAGTCTTGTTTTAGGTTCTGAAATGCAGGAACAAGAGCCAACTCTTTTTGTAGTATTGCTTATGATTGCTGGGTCTAGAGACATGTGTATATATGTGTGTTATATAAATCTGTATAAAATTCTAGTTGCAGTGCATTTAAAAAAAAAAAAACTCTGCTTCTAGGTAAAAAGTCATGTTATATTTTTGGTCAGTAGGATGCAAAAATAAAATCCTTAATTTGTTTCAAACTTTTTTTCTTGGAAGCCTTTGAGGTGAATATGACTTACTAAATTCTGGAGAAAAGGTCACTTATTAAATCTGTGTTTGATTTAGTGTACACAACTTAGTTATGGAATAAACAAATATTTTAACTTACAAGTGTAGCTAAAAACAAAACAAATCTTTAGCTATGTGAAAAATATTTGGAGAGCCCTTGACAGTAGTCATTAATGATGTGCTTTGAACTGGAAGATTTTTCTGCTTTGCTATTAGCTATGTTTTTTGCTTTGTATTATCATCAAAATCAGCTTTCTGCTGTATTTACCTTCATGACTATAGGGAGTTACTGAAAGAGATGCTTAGAAAAATGTCTGCTGTTCCATCTCATTGTCAGTAGTGAGAGAAGCATTTCCATTTTGAGATGTTGTTATTTCGTGTTAAAAGGCAGCGTATGTAACTTATTAGAAAATACAGATACAGATGCGCGCAGATTTCTTTGAGTTTTCACGTAAAGGATATTAGTGCCATTGTGCCTGATAGGAAGTGCAGACCTTGTGATAGGGGCTGATACAAACCCTGATGTTACAGGGAAACTTGTAGCCAAGGGCAAGAAAAGCATGTTTGTGAATTGATTAATGATGATTCCATCTCTTATCATATAGAAAGTTGTGCTGAATGTAGTGAACGTGTGTGTTAGTAGCTAGTTCTCTAGAAAGAGAACACTAATTTCTCCCATCCTGTCTTTCCCCTAGCACTAGAAACAAAACAAAAAAAATGAACTCCTCCACCCCTAAAACCCACAGTATTTCATAATTGAAACAATTTGTGCACCACCCTTGGCTCTTATTTATTTGTTTGTTTGATCTCTCATTTCTTAAATCAAAAAAAAAAAAAAAAAAGGTGTTTCCTGGCAATTTTTTTGACGCTGCATTAATATAACACTCTTATTTTCATATTTTACTTATAGGCACTAAAATATTTCATTTCCTGCTTATTTCTAGCCTGAATTAAGATTATGAATTTTCTCAATTCAGGATTATGTTACGGTGAACAGAATGGAAAATGCCCTATCAAAATAAGATTTGCTTTGAAGCATTATAGGAATGAAGGTGGCTGCAGAGAAAGCTTCTCTTCACTAGTGCTCTACAATGTTAAGACTGTTCCTGGATGATATATGTAGACACAACAAACCGTTCTGAACAAGCACTTACAAAGAAAAGGTGGTAGATAGATTGTTTTGAGGGAGTTGCTTGTGCTTTTCTTCTGTGAATTTAAAAAGCCTCAAGTGACTTGGCAGCTTACTCTTTCTCCATGATGAGAAGCCTAGAGGGTTGCTTAACAAAGAACAAAGTGTATAGTGCAACACTGTAGGGTAGAGGACTATGTAGCGATGTTGAGTGTATGATAAGGTATATAATTCCTCTAGACTTGGATTATTTGACACTTCTGTTTTCTATCCTGTACTGGTTGCTAGTGTTGTCCCTTAAGCCTTGCTAAAGGAGGAAAAAAAAAAAAGGCTGAATATGAAGTTTCTTTAGGGCTTCATGGGGTGTGTATCGTCTTAACTGTGATTTTTCTATTTAAATTTATTCTTTCCAAAAGAACTTATTTCATTGTAAGAATGTGTTCTCCAACCCATGAATTAACTGTAGAAAGCAAATGTCACCTTTTAAAATAAAGCTCTTTTATCCTTTTTTTTTTTTTTTTTTAAATGGCGTACTGAGATAATCTGGCTAAATTTTGTAGTGAGGAATAGCTATTTGGAGATGCTTCTGTTTAGGCAACTATGATGCATCAGTTTGGAACTGCCGGGTCCGTTGCTGCTTATGATGGCTGTCACGATATACTGATTCTTGGTCAAAATACTCCAAAGTGGTCTGGCGTTGGCCAGCGTGTCCCAGTTTTTGGCAGACACTTTGTAACACTCTGAAATAAAGTAGTATATTAATGAATGATTTAAAACTCTAGCTGATGTGTTTGTGTTCCTAAACAAGGTGTTCTGCAGTGCTGAACAGGTTGAATCTTAGTTTTGACAGTCACTGGGTCTGGGAAAGGTAATTTTGCAATGTCAGTTTTCCTCATCTAATAAATGGGAATAGTGTATGTAGTTAATGAGAATACAGTAAACTTATTTTGGTAGGATTTGCAGTTCTCTGACTTGACTGGCCATTTTTGGTTCAATGCAAAAGTGGCTTGCAAAGACAATATAGGAAAAAAATGTGATCATAATTATGAAAACAAAGGAAGACAAGCCCATCTATTTTAATTGCAAAATTTGGATGCGTTGTCAAATTACTATTAAATGTGCTCTCAGGTGTTACTGTAATTGGAGACTTCCTTGTTACTTCTGATGTTGCAGTCTCCTTGCCTGTCAGCCGTAGTAGTGTGGAGCAGACTTGAAGTATTCAGTCTAGGGAAGTGTGGATTAGTGAGGGTCTGATGGAGCTTTCTCTTCAAAATGTTTCACAAACATTAGCTGCATGTAAATTCTAATGTGGAGGAAAAAAACGTGAGCCTCACCGCCTTTTTATCGAGGAGGTATTTTCAGATTTGCTAACGGAGATGTAGAAATTTCTTGTATATGTAAACTTTAGTGTGCTTTCCCCTCATTCCCTTCAGTTTCTCTTACAAAGGCGAGAGTAGAAATTGCATTCACTATGTCAATTTGTTTCTTCTCACATGGAATCATAATCTTTTTGTCTCTGAACTAAAACATGTCATTGTTTTGTATGAGTCCATTGAGGGAGCAGATGAAATTTGAGGGAATCAAAAATCTAGTTCATACAAATGTATCCTAATGGAATATAGGGAGGACTGAGGGATACTTGAAACGGTTATTTCTGAAGAATTTCTTAAACATTTTAAATAAAAATAAGTTGCTTTCAGTAGTGGAACTCTTCCTAAGAGTGAGCTGTGGTGTGTGCAGATTGAATAATTCATAAAGAATGCTCATTTTGACAAATTTCTGAACATCTGTGTTCAGAGAGCTCTTAACAGTATTGGAGAAGGGATTATTAATATTAGAGTTCTGATTAGGACTTTAGTGAAACTAACTCAATTAGAAATAGAAATGGAATAGCTTCCTATTCAAGGGTAGGAGAAAATGAGACATTTGGGAGGAACAGTGTTTTGTTTTCTGAATTTTCTGTTAAAATTCTGTTCTCTGCTCTTACTACATATGCACATGCAGCAATACCTGATTGTACTGTAAAAGTACCAAAAAAAAGTAGTGATTAAATAGGAGCTTTAATGCAGGCTTTTTATTTTTTGGTGCATCTGCTCCTCAAGGCCTTCCATAATTTTGTTTGCATGCAGGACTAAACTTCTGAGCGCTGTTGTATGGGTATTTTATATATTGTGGTCATTAGATGCTCTTCACAGATTATCTAGTGGCCTTCTGAGCTACTTAGGAAAAATGTCTGCAAATAAAAACATGGGATGAACTCTGTGTTAGTAGGCAGAAGACCACCAGTTTTCTCTCTATTTGTGTGTCCTCTTGCACTAACAGAGTGAATTGCAGAGGCAATTTGCCTGTTTATCCCCAAGTGAAATGCTTTTTGACCAGTTAGGCAGTCTTATTAAATTCTGAAGGAGCTCCTCTCCTTTTTAGCTTGATTGGGATTGTTGGCTGTGATGAGAGTCATAGGACAGGAAATAAAAAGTTAGAAATGGTATGTGGGGTGGTAGTGGTTGCTGTGGGTTGGTTTTTTTTTTTTTGGTTTGTTTGGTTTTTTTGAAATATATACCAGTAAGGTTTGAAAAGATTCTTCCTGAGTTGAGGTTGAGAGGGTGACACTGCTATCCCGTACCAGCAGTGGAGGTCTGGAAACTAAGGAAATAGAGAATGTACAAATGTACTAACTTAAAAAATAAACAATAAGAAGCCTATGTATTTATTGCTTAGTCTGCAAAACGGTGCATACAGGGGCATCTAGTAACATTGCACTGATTCCATCTTCCTTTTCTCTACTCCCCTGCCAAGAATTTCAGTATGTTTTGATTTCTCTTTGATAACCACAAAAAATGCAACTAATAATTATTTCATATGCATTAATATATTTCTTGAAGTTTTGTGATCTCACAGTGATGACACTGAATGTGAAGAAATGGCTTCTGAGCATAATTAGCTACAAGAAACCTAATGCTATGTTTGACCTCATCAAGTACTAGTTTTGCCTTTCATGTTAACTTTTTTAGTTTAAAGAAGGTTATCATGTGTTCAGGAGATACTGTGTCTGTGTACCCTGCAGAAATCTCTTTCTGGTAGGACAACAGTATATTACTGTGTATTTCTAATATGAAACAAAATATTACTGTGTTCTTTATGAAATATCCTCGCTGCACCTCTGAAAATACTGAAAGAAAAATCCAAGGTGGTGTGTATGCTTTTGCTGTTTAACACTTAAATAAACTTAGAATTAGTGAAAAATTTATAGTGTTTAGGTTTGCTAGAATGAATTGTTTCATAGTGGAACTGCTTGCAGCTTTCATGCCAAAGCTATTTGAATGATGTCAGTGGCAACAATGGCTACTCTCTTACTTTTTATTATTTATTTATTGAAACTTCCCCCCTGCTGAGTGGGGGAGATGAGCTCTTTTCTGTCTCTTATTTATTTATTATTTTGGCTTTTGCATGATGACCTTGAATTTTTCTTGCTACTACTTAGGGCTGGTTTTGCACTGTAACCGATTGAAATGTTTCTGTTATCCTGCTGATGCTTTCCTTTGTCTTGGTTTATCTGAATTCTTCCTGATTATACTACAAATGGCTGTCCTTCATCTGTGTAGTAATCTTGTGTTCACAAGAGACATAGCTAAATCACATTTACAGTGTGTTTAAAGAATTTATGCTTTTACTTTAAAAATTTGCCTCATCTGTACTAAGCTTCTAAATTGCTGCCTGTCACTCCGAAAAAGCAACGCTATCCACTCTTTCACTTTAACAGTTCAATATGTCAGGTTTCCATACTGGAACTTAGTGGTATTCGCTAAGCGTGTGACTCCTGGCTTCACTCGAACTTCGAGTCAACAACAAGATGCTTAGCTCAATCATCGTTGGATTTTGGAAGCTAACTTTATTGGGACTCCGGACCAGAATGATATTTCATCTGCAGGGAATATACTGTCAGGAGCTGGATTACAGAAGCAATTGTGCTAAGTAGTTATCAGGGAAGAGTGATAATCCACTTGTATATCTGGATGCTGACTTTCACGTTCCTAAGAAAACGCTGAACAGCTGGTTGACGTGCCACCGCAGACCTGATGCACCTTGAAAATGCTCGTGGTCCAGTCAGTCAGGGCTAGCCA
This sequence comes from Struthio camelus, assembly GCF_040807025.1. NCBI lineage: Eukaryota > Metazoa > Chordata > Aves > Struthioniformes > Struthionidae > Struthio > Struthio camelus. Next base: position 18,800,017 of record NC_090957.1, read on the forward strand.
CTTAGAGCAGTTCCTCATCCATTTCACTTCATGGCCTGCTTTAGGTTATTATAATAAAAAATGTTGTGTTGTGCTTCTTGTTTTTCCCTGAACAGTTTGTGGGTTCTGTCTTCCTTGAAGTGTTTTAGTTACCTAATCCAAATCCGTTGGTACTTGAAGCCATACATTTGACACTGTAACCTTCCTTCTTCTCACTGTGATGACCACCCTGGTGGTTGTCTTTGTGGTGAGTTGAGACCTAGAAAACTCCAGATGTGAGAATTCTTCCAGAATTCTGGAAACTGCCCCCATCCCTAGAATTTACTGTCCTCCTATCTACCTCCCAGTGGAGGAGACATCTGGAAAGAGCCACTAAAACCGTATCCAGTAACTGTACCTGTGGGAGTTTAGTAGGGTTACTAGGGTTGTCTAGATGCTTAGTTTGTCGTGCTTCAGTGGCCTAGACCCCTGTTCCTATCCTTTTCAGGAATGCAAAATTTGCTTTGTGTTCTCGCACTGTAGTCTTAATAGATTGAAGCATTTCACAAGGTCAGAGAGCATGTCCTCAATCCTGGGCTTTTTAGTTGATGGGATCTAATTTTCCTTTTTTGGAGGAACAGTGGTGTTGCCTTCCTATAGTCTTTTTAGGATGTCTGTAGTTCCTGGAGGGACTTTTCCATTTCACCTTGCAAAAATGCACTAATATCTGCTCTTTTGTCGCATTTCAGTTGGTTTGTTTTCCCCTGCCTTTTTTCTTTTGTTTTAATGAGACTGAGCAGGTACTTCATACTGTCCTCCTTAGGAAACGGAGTTATTTTCTATCCAGTAGTCTATTAAGTACTTCTTAAGGTTCTCCTTGACTTTCATTCTTTTATTGCTCAAATGCTTTGGTGGACCTAATTTAATGTCCCTTGTAAATAACATCATCTTCCTCTTAAACATCTGTCCTTTTCCTGTGGGAGTCTTCTGGTCTGGCAGACAGTTGAGGTAATTTGAAGCTAATATAACTCAAAATTGCTGTGCCTGTACGACTTCCTTTGAATAAATAAAATCAGAGGTAACTTACTTGGATGGAAGTGGGTATGAAGACTTAGTGTTCATGTGGTTTGGCAGGGGTCTTAAGTTTTCTGTTTTCCTTGACTTCCCGTTCTCTTCCTGTCCTTTATTTAGAATTAGTCAAATATATTTCACATAAAACACCCAAATGATTTGGATATATCACTGACTCTTTTGACAGTTGTACTTGCAGATGTTTATCTATATTTTCATAACAAAACAACAGACAGGGCGGTTAAAAACTGGGAAGTGTCTGAAGCTTGATCTCAGGAGGTGAAAGCTTTCACTGAGTTGATAACTAATTACTAACTATGCTCAGCACATTATAAACACGCTTTCTTTAATTCAGAATTAGATAGGAGATGCATAAATGTTTGTCTGGTTTTGCTGTACAGGACTTTTTTAAAGCTTATCACTGGCTTGACTGACAACAGAAGCTATCAGTGAAGCATCTGATATTAAACAGCTATTTGCTTTAACTTAAGTCACTGCTAAATAAGTGTTTTTCTTTTAATCTTTCCTTTTGTGTGTAGGTATGGAAGTCTATCTTTAGTTACTTGAATTGCTTCAGGAGCATGAAGATGAGATTCAATTTAAAAAAAAAAACAAAAAAAACTCTTCCCTAAATGAACAAGAAAACTCCCCAAAGTTGTTTGCTTTCCTCTTCCCACTTTTAAATGAGCTTCTTGTTTGCAAATATTTGATATAAATCTTAAAACATAAATTTGCTTAGTGGATCTGTGACAGGAGAACCTGGATAAGAACTTGTTAAAAATTAATGAATGTTCAGAAATACCTTTCTAGGTTTAAAAAAAAAAAAAGTATAAAAATGTTAAGTTATAGTTTGCTTTTTTTAAATTGACTTGCGAAAAATTGGATTTTAAATTTCCTCTAGACATCAAAACATAAAATCTTAATCTAAAGAGACTGAACATTTAGTGTCTCTTGTTTTCTACCCGATTGATTTTTATGTCCTTGACTCTAATGCTGGAATATTTTGTAGATGTTCTAAGGGGACATGTGTTTAGTAGGTGCTTGTTATTTAGGTGGAAGGGGCTTTTTTGAGTACTCATTAATTAATGTTTTGGAAGGAAATGCCTTCAAATGAGTGAGGTTATCATAAATGTTTCAATTTTTAAGTGATACCCTTTTTTTTCAACCTTCCCTCTCCTCTCTCTTCCCCTTCCCCTCTTCATTCCCTAGTGAGCACCTGTCCTGTTCATTCACCTTTTTCTTACATGGAGATAGCAATGTTTGCACCAGTGTGGAAATCAGTCAGCATCAACCTGTGTACCTGCTCAGTGAAGAACACCTCACTCTTGCCCAGCAGTCCAACAGCCCTTTTCAAGGTAGGTTTTGCCAGTCAGTTAGAAGTATTAAAATGAATCAGTCCTATATCAGAATGATGGCCTAGAGCAAAAACTGGAAGTGGAGAGTAGAGATATTCTCTTCTGTGTTGGTTAACTGTTCTATCCAAATGTCCACTGTATTGACAAAGCCAGCCAAAAAACAGTTGGTGTGTCTCAGATCTCTTGCAGGTGGATGATTTCCATGTTACTCTGCTGGCATATAGCCAAATTTCTTCTTGACAGAATAAACTTAATTTCCAAGTACTGCCCAACTGGTGACTTAAGCATTGAAAAAGTAAACTATTTTTCAATGTCCTTTTTAACCCCCACATACTTTCCCTGACTGCTCTTTTAGTATGTCAAGTTAGAAACAAATTTCTTAACCTGTTCACTCCCCCCTCCTCTTTTATTTGGCCATTCCTTGCCTGTAAATTCCTTTGGTTCCACCAGCAGATGCAGGCTATCCTCTTGAAGACAAAGGAACGATGGGGCCTGAATCTGGTTAGACTTAGACACACCTGCGTTGGCTATAGAAATCAGTTCTCCTGCATGATCACATGCTGCCCTTGTTTATTAATGAGCAATGTTCAGATTTACTTTATTTGAATGCAGTTTAACAGTAGCTTCCCTAATATGGACAATACTAAACAAGAAACATTACTTCCTGGTATATACATAGCCTTATTGTAACTGTACCAAGCAGAATGAAAGGATGGAGAAACACCTTAACTCAGTCAGAATTTGAAATTGTGTTTCTTTATCCCACCCACCTGTATGTTACAGATTCATTGGTAGCCAGGATGAAAATTTGCTCATTGCTTGTTTAAATAGATTCATTTGTAATCATTATTGTGGTACCTTGGCTCTTGCAGTGCATATACATATATGTTTAACGATACATACCTACTATCAACAACTTAAGGTTCGGCGTAGTAAAACGTGATCAAGGTGCATTTTAACTTACCAGTGGTAAGTAGTTTATTTGGTCTAGAGAGTGGCTGAGGTAACAGTAATGCTTTTTCAGTAGGGAAGAGTAAAGTTTGGTTAAATGTAGTCTCTAACATGTTTGTATTTGTCCTTTTAGTTATTCTAAGCCCCTTTGGATTAAATGGCACGCTTACAGGGCAGTCATTCAAGCTTTCTGATTCATCAACAAAAAAGCTTATTGGTGAATGGAAACAATTCTATCCTGTCACATCTAACTTGAAGGAGGGATCTGAGGAGAAACAAGAAGAAATGGATTGGGAAGACGATTCTCTAGCTGCTGTGGAAGTCCTTGTTGGTGGGTGGTCTGATTACCTTTTACTTAAAGTTGGTTAGGTCTTCAAAATTTTGAATACTATAGTGAACCTATTTTATTTTACAACTTTTTGCAAGTGCTGCTGGTCTCTTGTTGCTCTGTTTATAGCTCAAGCCCATCTAAAATTAGTGGCTGCTGAAAGTGGGTTTTGCAGACCTATTAGGAATAGGATTTTTTTTTTCTTTTTTTTTTCCCTTTATGGGCTCTGAGAAGTAAGACTATCATTAAAAAGGAAAAACAAAAAACAAAAACCTACATCGCTATCACTCACATCTGAGATGCATCAAAAGCCTGTTGTACTATTTCAGTTTCTGTGCAAATTCAAACAGAACAGATGTGCCTTTCAGGGATTTGTTCAAAACCACAGTCCTGGAGAACTTAAAGTACTGAGGCACTGCATTTATCTGCTGCTATTTCCTAAATTCTAAGCCCCTGGGACACAGTAGTCTGTTCCTCTGCTGTTGGGTACTGACCTTTGATTTGGTAACTAAATGTAATCATTTCTCTGTAATAAGTGATACAAGGTGGTATCGCACTGATGCCTAGAGACCCTGATGATGGTGGGGATGGAAACATTGTCAGTTTTACGCGATACTGAAAATATGTCCTCAATCTTCTTTACAAAATAAAATGATAGAAGCAAGTAGTAGCATGTAGATACCAGGGCTGTCTCTGCCTGTTTATACAATGTGTTTTTTATTCTTCCTTCCAAATCTTCTGAACAAAGCAAATCATAAATTAATGATGAGGGTGACATAGGAGCCTTTTTGTCCAAGGACAATGCTTTAGTAGATGGAAAGGGTAGGCAAACTTATAATGAGTGACTGGTAAAATTATCCTTTTGTTGACTTTTCTAGATCTAAGGGTTTTTTGTCAAGAGTAGCCTGTAGTAATGTTGCAGAGAGCAGCTTTTTGGCACAGTGCCTGCATAAGTGTCAGAACTCCTGTAAGGATGTTGTAGGCCTCCTTGTAAGGCAAGGATTAAATCTCACAAACTGATTGTCCTATTCAGATAGGTTTCTTGGTTGCAATACAACAAAAAGAGCTACAATATTACAGTGTGACTTAGTTCTCTCATACTTTTGTGTTCATGTGGAAGTTTATAGAATTTCTTGCAGACTTATAAAACTTCCAAGTCAGCCTTTATCCAGTGCTTGAGGATGAACCTGAAGGTACAATCAACTTGCTCTTTTTTTTTTTTTTTTTTTTTCCCTTCTCCAGCTGGTGTGCGAATGGTGTACCCAGCATGCTTCGTTTTAGTTCCTCAGACAGACATCCCGGCTCCTAGCACTGTTGGGGCGTCTCACTGTTCAACTACTTGCTTGGGTGTCCACCAAGTGCCTGCTTCCACAAGAGATCCTGCCATGTCTTCAGTAACTCTGACTCCACCAACATCCCCAGAGGAAGTTCAAACAGGTATAATACAATTACCTTTTTTTATATGGGAAATCATTGTGAGGGTTTCTCCTTTTAAATCTGTCAGTGTTTGGGAAGGATTTGGATCTTCTCTATACAACTGACTTGTTACCAAAACCACTTTTCTTTAGTCGTGTATCTGTTGCAGTAAAAGGCATGAAAATGTTTGTAAGTTAGTAAAATGTGGACTGCTTTTGTACTTGATGCTGTTGTCTAGTCCTTTTACATTTCTGTGGTCTAGCTTGTTGGTTGTGTGTATTTCGGAGTAGCTTTTTTAAACTTCGTTGTGCATCTCTACTGGTATTAAGCAAGGTGGTGTTTTTGGCCTTTTCACAGTCCTAGGAAGTGTCTCTGTAGTTAAGTTTCTAAGGGGGCTGTATGTCCTCTGAACCATAAGCAGTGATCACTGAAAGCTGTTTTAACTCCAAGTGGGTAGGGCTCCCTGGTGTCTTTAGATGGCTTTATATACAAGTCTTGTGCAGACAAGGTTTTGCTGTTTGTTTGTGTGTTTGTTTTTGTTCTTCTCGTACTCTCATTTGACAATGGTTTGTTGGCCGTGGTGGTTTTGTTTTGCTTTTTCCCCTCTAAGCTGTAAAACAGGAAAGTTTGCAGTGGTCTCCTAATCTGAAGGAGGAGAATGACTAGAGTGTGATCAAACCATGCAGCTGTGCAAAACACCTCTTTATATACAGACCACTGCTTTGGAAGTTTGGAGTGTTTTGGAACTTTTGCCCCTGCTACTGATTACTTGAGGTCTATTCTGAAACATGTATTTAACCTCATTCTCATTTAACCTTTGTGTGATGTTCAAGTCAAGAAAGTATGCTTTGTTTTAAGAGGGATCTGTGCTTTCCAGTATCTGTTGCATACAGAAAAGCACTAATCGGAGATGGCAACAATTGTTTGTTTTTGGAGGCAGCAATTGGTATTCCATAACATCTGAAAGGAGTAGGCTTCAGGGGACTACTAAATACTGTTAACTTCACTAGCAGGTAGCTATGCTCAAATTTTCCTAGTGTATGAGCAATGTTCTATTTCAGGTCTGTGTGGTTTCTGGAAAAATAAAGAGTAGCTAGCCCTGTCTTAATATAAACATATAGCCTGGGGTTTTTTTGTTTGGTTGGTTTTTGTTGTTTGTATACTTTGGAATAAATGAGGTTCTGAGTGCATTAACTCATTGTCTAAACTATTTTTTTTTTCCTCTGGTACTGCTTTTCAGTTGATGCTCAATCTGCCCAGAAATGGGTGAAGTTTTCTTCTGTTTCTGATGGATTTATCTCTGACAGTACTAGCCATCATGGTGGCAAAATACCTAGAAAACTAGCCAATCAAGTGGTGGACAGAGTTTGGCAAGAATGCAATATGAACAGAGCACAGAACAAGTATGTACTCGCTTTGTGAAACTGAAAAATACACCGTCTTATGTTTATTTGCTGTTGACAGTGGTTCTGGCAAAGGTGCTATGGCTGCTAGTAGAACGTGATTTGCCCTTAGTTTTAAAACAGCTTAATGTTAATGTGCTCGTAACTAGTGGTTTGTTTTATTTCTCAATTAAACGTGTTAGTAAAGGATTGATTATTATTTCTGTCTTTGAATCCTGTATCACAAAACTGCTGCTGAGGTTTGACAGGGGATAAGAAAAGGAAAGAACATGTGGTGTTCCCAAATAACTCCCCCAATATTGAATCGTAGGCGGAAGTATTCTGCTACATCAAATGGCTTATGTGATGAAGAGATGGCTGACAAGGTAGCATCCTGGGATTTTGTTGAAGCCACGCAGAGGACAAATTGCAACTGTTCAAGGTACGGTATTTGGCACACCTACAGTCCAGCAATGTACTTTGAGATTGAAGTGCTCAGGAGAGGAATCCTGATGACTGCTTTAGGAATAATTAAGCAATAGTTGTTTGCGTGAAAGCTATATCAAAATTTGTTTCCCCGTGTCCTAAACGTCATTGTAGGTTTTGAAATGTTTGCCCATTAAGGTAATAGAGAGTCTTTATTGGTGTGAATCATCTGAGTGGACCTACTAGCAGCTCAATGACAATTTCTGAGACTTGATCTGGAATTCCTCACACCTGCCTAAGAGTAGAAATTACCAGATAGGCAACTTTCTTAGGATGTAATGGGGAAGAAATGTCTATTTATTAGGAATCAAGAACCTCTTCTAGTAAGCTGTGGCATTAACCGTGAAGGAAAAAAGCCATTGGTCAACAGTAAGATGATTGTGGCATTGGGTCTTGATGACAATGGAAAAAAAAAACCTGCTTTACTACTTGGGAAATACTGCATTCCTAGGGTATACACATATGAAACTGTGAGTTAACTGCCATTATATGCTTTGGGTATGAGCTGGGTGGGAGGGACTTAAAACATGGCGGGGGGGGGGAGGGGAGGTCCTGAATTTAACTTCAGTTTTTATTATGACTTTTGCTCTGAAACTCTGAGAAGGATTGTTATCACTAGAAGCAATGACACAGACTGTTAATACATTTGCTTAAAATAAATGGAACCATGATTAATTTAGTGAAGTTCCAATTTTTGTACTTATTCTACAGTATTAATCTTTAAGTGACTGAAGTGTTGCAAACATTTAAACACTTTGATTTAAATTGTTAGGCTGATTACCCTGCAAATTGAATATAGGAATCTTCAAAAGTTAATGTCTGGAGGATGTAGCATTTTTGAAGAAAAACATTTTTTTTCCCTCCCTTTGAAATGGTTGCTTTAACTTCAGACACTGATAGATACTAGTGGCCTGAGAAGTGCTGGAAGGTGGAGGGGAATTAAATGTTCTGTTAAAGGATAATTTATGTATAGTAGCGCTGTTAAGAGAAAAGTGTCAATTAACTGTGTGAGGTAAATATTTAAAATATGCAGTTGCCCCAAGAGAAATGGCTTGAGCTTGAAAATCCTTATTCTATTTTGAATTATAGGCAGTGAAAAACGTGTACCTCTGTGTAAGAGTTTGAAGTAGAAATAGAATTGGATCTCTCTCATCTTTTATTTTTATTTAATCCTGATTTTTAATATAAGATGCATGCTGCTTAACTTCCCTGACTGAAGAGTGACAGAGAATACCTAGACATTGAAGATGTTCATGCAATTGTATAGCTTAACCATCAATGTTTTATTCTGGGTATTTCATATCTCTTATTCCGGCAAATGATCTAGCAAGTTGGCGTCTTGGTGTTCTCATGCATCGTGGAAAGTACTGTGTTTCTGATCTGACTTTTCACAAATGTTTATACTTACTTGAAGTGCAAGATGAAATTTTTAAACTCCGTTGCATTTATACTGTAAAAATTGACTGTGTTAATGGAGTTGTTGAGACATGAGTTTTTTTCCTGTTCTTTCCATGCTTGCTAAATTTGTGGGTATGCGGACTGCGGCTTGACTTCTAGATCTTGATGTTAATCTTCCATTCCTTAACCCATAAAGACTTGCAGACAGCACTATCAGTCAGTATTGATGCTTGAATGCAAGAAGTAGCTAATTCTTATAGTTCTGCTGATTTAGCAGTGTTGGCAAAAGTTCAAAGCAGCGACTTTTGTGTGATTTTTTGATGTGATTGTCTAATTCTGTTAAAGATAGGTTAAGAAATACTGCCTTGAGTTACAAGGATTGCATGCACGTTGGGCTCATGAGACAGTTTTTTCAATTGTTTTAAATTATATTCTAAAATCTTCCAGTGCTACCTGAGCCTTTCAAATGAAGTTATGATCAGACAGAGGCAGTATTGCTTCAATATGGTATCAGTTCCAGACTTCTGTGGTCAGCTGTTTAACGGCTTAGAAGCTGATTCTTATCTAGTGATAAAACTATGATTTACTATGTTAAAACTATGATAGACATATTTGAAAGATGAATATGAAGTATTTTTCCCCACTTTTTTTATTCTGCAGGCACAAAAATCTCAAACCAAGAAATTCAGGTCAACAGGGGCAGGCACCACCTGTGGGCCAGCAACAGCAAGCAGCTCCAAAGCACAAGACAAATGAGAAGCAAGACAAAGGGGATAAGCCACAAAAACGGCCTTTGACTCCTTTTCATCATCGCGTATCTATCAGTGATGATGTTGCCATGGAGGCGGATTCAGCAAGTCAGAGGCTTGTGATGACTGCGCCAGACAGTCAAGTGAGATTTTCAAATATCCGAACTAATGATGTAGCAAAGACTCCCCAAATGCATAATGCTGAAATGGCAAATTCACCTCAGCCGCCACCACTTAGTCCTCACCCATGTGATGTAGTTGATGAAGGGGTGTCTAAAGCTCCTTCTACTCCTCAGAGTCAACATTTCTATCAGATGCCAACGCCAGATCCCTTGGTTCCTACAAAAACAATGGAAGACAGGCTTGATGGCTTGTCTCAGCCTTTCCCAGCTCAGTTCTCTGAAGTTATAGAGCCTACGATGTATGTTGGTACTGCAGTGAATTTGGAGGAAGATGAAGCTGATTCTACTTGGAAGTATTATAAAGTTCCAAAGAAAAAGGATATGGAATTCTTACCACCTCAGCTGCCAAATGATAAGTTGAGAGATGATCCGGTAATACCTGCTGGACAGGAAAATATAACATCAGTTACAGAGTAAGTAGCACTTAATATTACAGCACTAATGTGAGAAAGTGAGGAAACTGAAAGGCCATAACAGTTAACTAACTTTGAACACACTTACAGACGTTTGTCTGTTACCAGAAAGGAGTAATTTCTTGTTATGAGCCGCAGCTAAAGCAAAATGATGGTCTCATCAGCTCAAGCAATACTGCTAGGTGTGAGCTCAACTTTCTGTGCTCTCCACGTATAAGAAGGTAATACATGTGAAACGTAAGTCAAATGTACCATAAAGGACCTTTCAGTTTTTCCTCATTAGAACTCTGCTTTAGCAGGTAGTAATGAAGATGAGTTTATTTTTCTACTGTAAAATTAATCTGTAGCCAGACTGTGCAAACATGGGACTATAAGGTAATGTTGTCTTCCCCCTGCCACCCACCAAAGAAAAGGGGGGGGGGGTAGGTGGGCAGGAGAAGGACTTTCTCATGTTAATACTTCTTTCAACAATGAAGAAAGCCTGGATGGGCTCAGCTGCAGACATACCCTGTTAAAGTTGAAGTTTCTTTTACCTCAGTTCTACTCTTGTCTTTATTCAGAAGAGCTCTTAGATTTTTTTTGAAAGCTGTTATGTTGAATGACTCTCGGGAACAATGAAGAAGCTAGTCTTGTATCCTGGAAGACATTAACTTTAACATAGGCTGCAGCTACTTTTTAGTATCAGACATTTCTGTTGGCAATAAGGAACATATAAATTGGCATCCCTGCACGTGGTGCATTCTCTCTGTGATCTGATCTTGTTGTTGAACAGGCTTAAGGATTGAGGTTATCTTTCAAAGAAAGCAAGTGACTGGTGTGTCTGCTTTTAACGCTCTTGGACCTTGGCTCATAGTGGAAACCCTCATTCATTACGCAAAGCTTGTCTACCTGGAAGAAAAATTGAGAGAGTCGGACTATATCCCTATTAGATGCTCAGCCTTTAAGCTATAGGAAACATATTTGAGATATATTAGCTTAAGTAAAAATAGCACATAAAAGAAACAATTCAAAGCTGATTGTTTGTTTGAAGTAAGAATGTATAGGTTTATAATGATACTCTGTTTAAAAAGGTTTCGGTTTAAGGAATTGGATTTTTCTCTGAAACTGAAAGCAGTATCCAGCACCAAATTTTAAAATGTTCCACTCTGCTGCTGACTGTTTCAAGTGGGATAAAGGAATTGGTCGCTATTTTGATACTGCCTAAGTTTTGATTAAATTATAGAGCTTAGAGGCAATAGACCAAAAGAATAACACTAGCGTTTCTAGTGTTAAAACGTGCATTGATTTGGGTCAATGCAAGGGTAGCTGTGTGAATTCTGTTGAACTGCAGAATGAATCAAAATGGCTTTTCTGTCTCAGTTAAAAAACAAAACAAAAAACAAGAACCAAAAAAACCCAAAGCAAAACTACTTGGCTCTCTGGGTTGCGTTTCCTTTGCAGTTGCACTGCCGGAGAACTTCTGCCGGTCACCCATCTCTTACAGCACTTCATTGTGAGGACTCCTGGCTTGAAGGAGGAATGCTGCAGGAAGAGGATGGTAATGGGAAGCAGCAGGTGCTGACAGGACTGTTAAGAGCAATGTAAACTTTACGTGATGGGGACTTGGATGCAGAGGTGACAAACTGGCTTAGGGTTGTGATCCAGTACAAACACATTGTGAATGCACCCAGAGATGCCTCTGTCAGCTCAGTTGCTCATAGACTATTTTTTGCCCAGAATTTTTTTTTCCCCCTGTTCAGGTGAAAGGAGACTCTTAGTGTGAACGGTGTCAAATTATTGAGGTTTTCTTTCAGAGGATGCAGTGTGTTTAACTTGTGGCGGCAGAGCTGAAGTGGCTAGCCACAAGCCTGGAACACTATGGTGGTTGTCTGTTTCACTGCTGCTAGTGGAAAGCCACAGATGGCACCGACATTGACTCTTGCTCCTTGGGAAAGCTATGAGTAGAGATGAATACACTGTAGCTGTTGCCCATTTTGTTAGCCTTATCTTTTGTATTAACTACTACTTGAGAGTTTACGTTAGCTAGTGCATATCTGGTAACTATTTCAAGATGTGCATTATAGGATTTTGGCACTTAAAAATTGATTTCAGCCTGCTAGAAAGAGGAGGATAGGCTCTATTTCAAGACTTATAACTGTTGAAGAAATTCTTTTGTGTGATCTCCAGCTTGATTTAACAATTTACTGAACATAATTTTTTCAGAATATCTTGCTATTAACTTATTTTCCTCTTCAGTGCTTAAAAATACCCAAAACTGCTGCTTTCTTTTTCTGTTTTTTTTTTTCTTGGTGTTTAATTCCTTGTTCCTAGGATTTTTTTCCCCACTACTTATGTTAATTTTTATGGGATCTAGAAAAGAAGAAATCCTGAACTCTGTCACGTGCTACTTCAGTTATAAATGTCAGCAGCTCTTGACCAAAAATCCACGTCCATTGCTGTTTGTCAGGAAATTCATGGCTAATAAAGAGTGTAGTGAGGATATTGCTGTGATCAGTATGGGCAGGTCTGACATTCTCATTAGCTGAGACACGTTATGTGGAAGTCTGCTTTGAATTTAACAAAAACGTTGAAATTAAGGTGTTTCTTTAGAAAACTTATTTCTAGGGAGATTTTTGACACTTGAGATCTTTGTCCTTTCTACCCCTGCCACTTAATGTTGGCAGGGATGTACAAGGCACTGAGAGGAACTCTAAGGAATCCCCATGTCTCTTTGTGTGCAGTTTCAAGGCTTAAGAAGTCTTTGAATTCTTAGTGTCCTCTATCATACTTTTCTTATTTTTCTGATCTCTCAGAAGAAATTTAAACCTATTTTATTCTAAACTCCAGATAGTGCCTTGAGCTGGGCTGTCAAAACCAGGCCCTACTAATTGCAGGAGGTCTTGGTTTCTTATGGAATAGCATTTTCTTTTGGATAGAGGCTTGAAAAAGGAAAGAACAGATATGTTTTGGAGCCTGTGTATTGCTTGGACTTGAAGCATGAAGTAATCCTGCAAGAAAGTATCTCTCAGCAACCTGCATCCTTGCAGCGTACCCTTCTGTATTTTGTGCAAGACTCTTCCATGAGTGTCTCTCACAGGTTGTTCTGTTGCTGTTTGGGAAGAAGGCGATCTCTGAGCATAAAGGAAATTGTACAGCTACGTCTGTCTGACACTGCTGTAAAGTTCCCTTGTTTGAAGGAATACTTTCCTTGCTTGGCCCATCTTGTGTACTGGCATACCTAAATAAAGTTTATTTAGGGCAGAAGCTAGAGGGGCATACGTAGAGCTAATACTCATAACATAGCTTGTGATAGCTTTCTGCTTGTCGGTATCTCTTTGGTGTGATATGAAAGTTACATATGTGAAACCATTATTCCTGATACAAAAACTTAAGTTTTGTGTACTTATTCCATTTTTGGCTCTGAATGTTAAGAGTACAGAAAATGGCAAATGTGTTTTTATTTATTCTGGTTAGTAATTCGGGTGTTTGTGTTGTAAGCGTCACTTATATTTAGGAAAGTAGTGTAAATGAATAACGTAGTGGTGTTGGTGCGCTTTAGGAGTAGTTATTACTTGGGGCTTTTTGGGTAGCTAGACTTCACATGTACAACAGAATATCAGTCTGTCTGCACCTGCTTGTTATAATTGCACTTGCATTAGACACATCTAGATATTGTGAGGGCTGACATACTGTCTTTCTAGATTAAACTGAATTAAATGCTCAGGAGTTAGACTCTTAAAATTTGAGAATTCAGCTTTAATCACTAATCTCTGATCACTTGTTTGGGTGTGGAGGGGGACTGTCAGTAATTTTTTTGTTTGTTTTTTAACCTTGTTAGGTTTTCATAGTGGGTACAGACAGTTTCATACACTTGTACTTTCTAATAAATGACAGCTATGGCCTGGGATGAATTACTACTGATCTTTATCTGGGTTGACATTGCTTGAGGAGAGATGAGAAGAATGAATTGCAGTGCTATGTCTGACATGTTTGTAAGGAGGCTATGTTATATGACTAATGATTTCATCTTTTTTCCCCAAAAGTTTTCAGGCATTGAGGGGAGGAGGAGAAGGAGGAGGAAGGAAGAGTCAAGTTCTTTTCTGAAAGTTGTGTGACAGCAAAAATATTCTCATGAATAAGTGATTTTATTTTTCTTCCATACAGATTAATGGTGCAATGTAGGAAACCTTTAAAGGTTTCAGATGAACTGGTGCAACAGTATCAGAGTAAAAACCAATACCTTACAGCAGTAGTATCGGAAGCTGACCAGGAACCTGAAATCGATCCTTATGCCTTTGTTGATGGTGATGTGGAATTCTTATTTCCTGATAGTAAAAAAGATAGACAGAACATTGAGAGGGAAGCTGGGAAGAAACACAAGGTAAGTAAAGGAGTGAGGATAGGAATTAATGATGGGATTAAAACAAACTGCTTTAGTCACCAAATGTAATTGAAATCCTGCTCTGTATATTTAGAGGTTCGTTTAAAAAATAAAGTTCTGTGTTTAAGCAGAAATGATCAATGAAAATTCACAGTATGCATTTAATAACTCTATCAGCTAATTTTTTTCAGCACACTGGTGATGTTATTGCACTAGGGTCTATGGCTTAGACTGGGAGAATACTGCTGGATAAGAACCAGAATCTGTCTAGCTCGGTAGTCTTCCTCTAGAAATGGGCAATAGCAGATGCTTGGGGAAGAGTGCAAGAGCAAGGCAAGTGCTTTGTTCATGTGTGGAAAGCTTAGAGGAGTAAGTGGGGTTGAACTCTTGACTAGTTGCCTGGACAGCGAGTTTTTTTTTGTTGTTGTTCTTGTTTCTTTGTTGTATTTTTTCTTCTTGCACATTTGCCAGGACCAACCGTGTGAGGCTGCTACTTAATACTGTTCACTCACTTGCTCTGAATTGGGAGCTTGCATATGAAATAAACTTATGAAATTGGCTTATTAGGACTTTTTAAGTATATATGCACTCCTTCATTATTAGTTACCAGTATAGTTAATGTGTAGCATTTGATTTTTAAGTGTTTTTCAATAAGGTGCTGTAGCAAGAATCTACATCTTGATTTTTTTACAACAAACACAACAAAACAAAACACAACAAAACAAAACTTCTTTCCTATCTGTGCTCTTCCTCTCTATGTTGCTGGGCTGTCGCCTGTGTTCCAGCCTTCCTTCTCCCTGGGCAAGTACCACTAACCTGACCCCCAGGCTACACCTTCCTGAGCTAGAAGGCTAATGAGAACCTGATGCTTTTGAAACTTAAAATATTTCCCATAGGCAGATAACTCCTGCCCCCCACCCCAGTTCATATAAACACCTCCCCCCCCCTTTTTTTTTTTTTTTATAGGCTGAGGATGGGACATCTAGTGTTACAGTTCTGTCCCATGAAGGAGAGGATGCTATGTCTCTGTTTAGTCCTTCTATCAAGCAAGGTAAAAGTGGTGTGTGTGTGTGTGTGTGTGTTTTCTTTGTTTGTTTTTTTTAATTGTGGTATATTAATGCTCTCTTGAATAGTTGATAGACTTCAGTAGGTTGCAAAGTCTTGACTTTCTGAAGAGTCAGGAAAAAATAAACCATAATCTGCTTGAAAACACATTTTCTTTGTTGAATGTTGCAAATAAATATGTTGGCTTTAAAATCCATGTATAAAATAGTTGAGTGGAACTGAGAACAGAGATTTTTCTTTTTTTTTTTTTTTCTTCAGATGTGGAAATAGTTCTTGAAATATGGCTTTTTTAATGAATATATGCATCTTAAGTGTGTGTGGGTGCTTTTTTATTGTTTTTTCTTTTAAATCTATTTGTCTTTACAGATGCCCAACGTATTGCTGCTCATGCTCGCACTGCATCAACTAGCCTGTTCCATGAAACGGACTTGGTGGTCTCTTACACTGACCTTGACAATCTCTTCAATTCTGATGAAGATGAACTGACAGTAAGTGATCTGCAAAAATAATGGCTTGTATTTATTTATCTATTTAGTGCTTGTAGGAAGAGAACTTAAGAAGTTGTAAAACATGCATATAAACAAGTGTTGTGGCTCCTCTTTAGCAGGCATACTCTTATGGCTGACTCAAATGCAATCATATATTTGTGCAGAAACAAGCTTTTGATCTTGCATCTTTACTGTGCAGACTGTATATTGTTCTTGAATACAGCAATAGTTATTTTATAGGTTTGAGAGGAGTACGAGTGCCCTTTTCCTGTGGTCTTATGTTCTGTTTACTAGCTAATGCAGCTAATACTGAAACAAAACCAACCTGTGAAAGGAGAGACATTTAAGTGGATGTTCTGCCAAATAAGCTACTTCATTGTACCAGGAATTATCTTGTAATAGTTTCTCTTGCAGTCTCCGATGGTTCAGTATCCATTATCTTTTTAGTTTCTATTCCAATACTGCTGGTAATGAGTTGTCTTTTCTGAACTGTACTTTGCTCCATGCTTAATCCTAAATCCCCTTACCCAGGCAAAATACCCATCAACTTTAATGGGAGCTGTAGCTGAGTAAGGGCTGAAGGATCTCAATAGCCATCAAAGGTCATCATTATATAAAGCAAATGTATTTGCTCTTTGAGCATGAAGACTCTTATTTTCTATAGACTTTAGTACTGTCTAAACATTGTAAAATATCTCTTCTTTTAATTTCAACAGTTCTTCCCCTTCCCTCTTGTTCCAGGAATTCTGTGTTGCCCTTTATTTTCTGTTCCTGTTCATGTGGTAAAGTCAGCAATGTTAGCATGACTTCAGGACTGTGTATTCCTCCCCCCCCCCCAAACCTGATAGATTGTGGGCAGACAGATTTAGCTTGCTTTCTTAAAATAGATCTGCTAACAGGTTGAGACTTATTTTATAACTGATCTTTCATTTTAATAGCATCATGATTTGATGACAGATCATTCTGGGTTACTAGTATTAAGAGAGGACAAATGTAAGCCCAATTGCTAGCATGTGGCTTCTAATTCATTTATTTATTTTTACTATTATATGAAACTTCTGCTTTGTATGCCCACTGTAAATTAAATTCGCATTAGCTCATGTGCCTGTATTTTGGGGGTTGAGGCTTGTAAGAGTGGACACTAAAGCTCTGTATATAGATAAGCGTTGTGCCACTTTCAATATTATAGGTATAGCAGTATGATGCTTCTAATATGGATGCAGTTATGCTTATTTAAGTTCCTTGTATTTATATAGCTTTTTGAAATGGAAGGAATGATAGGAATAAACTATGCTTGTGCTTTATATGCAACTACAGCCATGATATTGATTGAACAATTATCATTATTCTGGCTCTAAAAGTATCTAAGTCAGTCAGTTATACAGATCTTGTATTTGTGTGAACAAGATCTGGAAAAGTGTTTTAAAGCATCTAAAGTTAGGACAAATTCTCTTCCCAGTACTCCTTCTGTAAATAAGTGTGAAACCCTTCTGTGTAGAGAAGAGTGATGTATTAAGAATATGGATAAGTTTGGGAGGGCGGGTCTCACAAAAATATAAGTCTTAAAGTGGAAAGAGAAATTGACTTTTTATACATAACCTGTGGCAACCTAGGTAAGTGGTTGAAAGTAGCAGTTCTGAAATAGATTTCTTGCGTAGTTAAATTTCACTTTTACGTTTTAAATACCACAACTAGGAATGCTCTAATTAGTTTTTAGCACTTAAAAGAAAATACTTTCTTGGCCTTAGTGCTTGTCTCTTGCTGTGGAGTCAGACTAATGCTTTTGAAGTTTTAGATATGTGCGGTGTGTTTTTTTTTTTTTTTTTTCCCCTTCAATAATTCAAACAGATTTCCAAGCTCAGATGGGGCGAGAGGAATGGCCTGAATGGCTCTGTTTTTTAGATGGGGATACTTGATGGGATGTGTTCATGTCTGGAATTTTTTTATTACAGTACTTCTTTTCCTTCCTAGCCTGGATCTAAAAGAACAGTGAATGGCTCTGATGACAAATCCAACTGCAAAGAGGCAAAAGCAGGAAATTTAGACCCACTGTCGTGCATAAGTAAGTTTTGTCTTCCCTAAATAGAATACTAACTTTTAAACACTTGATTGCTAATATGTTACAGGAATTTGGAAACATACTCTTCTTTTGCCTTAATGAAATCTTAAGACAAAGGAAATACTTCAAATAGCTGTCATGCTCTAAAGCCTGTTTCTAATCTGAAATTAGGCACTGCAGATCTCCATAAAATGTATCCAACTCCACCTTCATTGGAACAACATATTATGGGATTTTCGCCAATGAACATGAATAATAAGGAGTATGGCAGTATGGACACTACACTTGGAGGAACAGTACTTGAAGGGAATAGCTCTAGTGTGGGAGCTCAGTTCAGAATTGAAGTGGATGAGGGTTTCTGCAGCCCCAAACCTGCTGAAATAAAGGTATGTATTGCTGATAGTCCTGACAAATCCTTCTAATGTTTACTGTTCAATCTATTACCTAAAATCCTGAATAGGACCTGTGGCAAATTCAGTGCAAGATTGTGACTTGTATTCTACGTTATATTGAGGTAGGTAATGCACATCTAATAAGTAAAATGTGCCATTCACTGCTTCAAGGAAGAGTGATGGTGTAAGCCATTAGTAAACCAAGGAATGCATCTCGGTAATTTTAGTTCATGGTTTGTTTTATGTTGACATACCATTTGTTGGAGAACTGTAGGTGCAAATGCTGTTTGTGTGTGCAAATCTTAACTTTCACTCTTGTAGCTATATCTGAGTTGAATATAGAAGCACTACTACTTGAATTGGAGGCAGAATTTTATTCGGTTAAATTTTTAGAAACATTTGCATTGTTGAAGTGATCAAATTTACTAATTTATATGCTGATGCTTTACCTTGTCTAATTGCTAGGATTATTCTTATGTTTATAAACCGGAGAACTGTCAAGCTTTAGTGGGATGTTCCATGTTTGCACCGCTGAAGACTCTCCCTAGCCAGTGCCTCCCTCCCATCAAACTGCCAGAGGAATGCATTTATCGCCAGAGCTGGACTGTGGGAAAGTTGGATTTACTTCCTCCAGGGCCTGCCATGCCATTCATCAAAGATGGGTATGAGCTATGCCACAAATGTTTGTTTTATGAGGCTGTTTGTTATCAACGTTACAGAAAGTACTCTTATTTAATTGTTTTTGTAAACTTGTAATGAGAAATTATTGTAAAAATACTTTGTTTAGACAACTGACGAGAGCCTTTCAAAAACTTAGGATTAAAACTTATGGTAAGAGACAGTTTTCTCAAATAGCTTCTTAACCATGTGTATGTTTTATTTGTTGTCTCATTGAAAGGCTTCTTGGGGAAGCTTAATGGTTCAAGTCCAGTTTTAATAAGTAATGAAGGTGGTAACAATCAAGTTAAATGTAAACCTGGGACTCTGTTTTTGCCATGGTGTTGTAGGTGCTGTAAGGGCTTAGGAGGTGGTGCTTCTGTTTCTTAAATTATCTTCTTAAATCTCCTCTGTATTGGCACTAGGAGCTCTCCCTGTGATTGGAAGCTGTGCCCAGTGTGACACTGCCTAGTAACAGTAGTGTTGCAGTAAGCGTTTCTGTAACGTGCACTTGGTAGTGATGGTTTTGCTGGCAGTTTTTCTTGAAGAAAATGTTTTTGTCCTTCATTTCTGCATTAGTAGCTTCTATAGATGGATTAGGCAACAGGGAGGCTCCATATTTATTGGTAAAATCATATGAATTTTAAATCTCAGTTTAAATATTGAAATTGCTTCTAGTTGGGTCATACATAAGCAATATGTTTTCAGGTCTCATTAGTCTTATAGGTCTTTGGAGATACTCAGCTGCTTAGGAAAGAAAATATTGAATGTTTCCAGGTGATACTTTCCTTGTGGATCCAGTGGAGTCTGCTGTTGATAGACCTAGTATATTTTCTAAGTGTTTTGTGTCAACACAGCATGTAAATAAAACATGAAAAGGAAAAGGTGCCCTTCAGACATCCATAGAGTTTATAATTTATACCGACCACACTTATTTCCTGGAAGTTCTGTGGAAAGGAAAGGACAAAAGAGAAGAGGAGGGGCAGGATTCTTTAACAGTGCTGTCAATGGGAGTCTGCAGAGTCATTTAGAACAAATGCTCTTGAAGTTCCTTAGGGAGTGAAAATCTTCATGCTGTAGATTATGGAAGATTAGTTTGAAAAAAGCAAATATTAATTAGGAAGGTCCTTATTTAGAAATTTGAGATTTAAACTTCAAAACCAATATTTCATATATTTAAAATTTCCTCCTTCTTGTGGCTGCTGTTAGTGATGGAAGCACTATGGATCAAGAGTATGGCCCTGCCTACACACCACAAACTCATACTCCGTTTGGGATGCCGCCAAGTAGTGCACCTCCCAGTAACAGTGGAGCTGGAATTCTCCCTTCTCCTTCCACCCCTCGTTTCCCAACTCCTAGGACACCAAGGACTCCTCGGACACCTCGTGGAGCTGGTGGACCCGCAAGTGCACAGGGTTCAGTCAAATATGAGAACTCTGACTTATATTCACCAGCTTCCACACCATCAACATGTAGACCATTGAATTCTGTTGAACCCGCGACTGTGCCTTCCATTCCAGAGGCACACAGTCTTTATGTGAATCTCATCCTCTCGGAGTCTGTAATGAATCTCTTCAAAGACTGTAACTTTGACAGCTGCTGCATATGTGTTTGCAATATGAACATCAAAGGTGCTGATGTTGGAGTTTACATTCCTGATCCAACACAAGAGGCCCAATATAGGTGTACCTGTGGTTTCAGTGCTGTTATGAATAGAAAATTTGGCAACAGTTCTGGACTGTTTCTTGAAGATGAATTGGATATTCTAGGGCGTAATACAGAGTGTGGCAAAGAAGCAGAAAAACGCTTTGAAGCTCTCAGAGCTACTTCTATTGAACATAGCAGTGGAGGACTGAAAGAACCTGAGAAACTGCCTGATGAGTTAATACTGTTGCTGCAGGATCAGTGCACCAACTTGTTCTCACCATTTGGAGCAGCAGATCAAGATCCTATAGCCAAAGTTGGTGCAGTTAGCAACCTGGTACGCGTAGAAGAAAGGGATTGTTGCAATGATTGCTACTTAGCATTGGAACATGGACGCCAGTTCATGGACAATATGTCAGGAGGGAAAGTTGATGAAGCACTTGTGAAAACTACTTGCTTGCACCACTGGTCAAAAAGAAATGGTAAATACTGAGAACAATTAGATCTTATTGTCTACTTCTCCTATAATTTTTTTTTTAAGGGTTTGGTTCCCCCCCCCCCCTTTTTTTTTTTCCCTTTCCCCTCCACCTGCATGCTCACATGAACTTCTATTGCAGTAATGTTCAGAATAACTATTCCTTTTACATTTCTTCACTGGTACCCTATGCAAAGTGGAAGGTAGGCCTTGACTACCATCTAACATAGATTGTAAGTGTAATATAAGACCACAGTAATTGTCCACAGCATTTTACCATGGTTATTCTTTTAATGCAGCTTTTGATGACTGCATCTGTGGAGGTTCTGTGGAGTGAATGCACTTAGGAAGTGTAGGTGGTACAAAGAGTAAGTGTATTGTCAAGGCTACTGTGGTAGAATTAAACAAGGCATATGATTTAGTTGGCTTCTGCCCCCTTCTTTAAGGGCGGTGGTGGTAGTTTAGTGGCACATGTGCCACTAATATAAAAATATATAAATATTTAATACAAAATAATACTTTAACGTAGCCTTCAGTGTATGTTGGATCTACCAGAGATCCTTGGATTTTTCTTTCTAAAGTTTGACTAATGCTATAATGCCTCACAGAACACCCTTGCTCATGTATGTTTGGATATCTACCTCTGCTCTCAATAATAGTGTCTGCATGTAGCAATTCTAGCAGGGTAAACAGTGAAATATGAAACTCTGATAGCAGTTAACTGCAGTTCAGAGGCATTGGTGAGCATGAAGAAAACTAATAGTAACAGACAGCTAGGTTTCTGAGTATTGGTGAGGGGTTAAGTTTAAAAGCCCGTGCTCTAGATAAATCAATGTTTTCAGGCACCTAGGAGAAGGCTCAGTATTACTGTGACCTTGGTATTTAAGATAAAAAGATGTAAAAGGTGCTTTTAAATGGAGGCTATGAAATTATAACTTTCCCAAATTTTGTGTTAGCTTTTTATTCCTAAACACTGTATTAAAAATGACACAGTGGTGTCAAGCTGATGAAACAGACTGTGGCGGCTGTTTGAGGCTTCCCTAGACTTCTCTGAAGTGAGCACTGGATGGCAGTCTGCTTAAACAACCTTTATTTGGAGGGAGAAGCTCTGTACTTTAAAGCTTGTGTGACTATTTTTTTTTTTTTTTCCTCTGAAGACTAAATAGAAAATGCTAGGATAGTAAGGCTTTCGAGGGAAGGAACTCTACAAAATTAAAAACAAAAAAAAACCTGTGTGCTTGATGTTTTGTTGTTTGGCCTTTGCATGGCCTGTATGAACAGCATGCATGTGTGTGTGTATACATATGTGTGTGTGTTTCAGAAGAAAGTGACTTTGTTCAAAATCAAGGTAGTTTAGGATTCTGGGTTGTTCATGGAGGGTTTTCTTTTTTCCTGTTGTTGTAGTAAGCCCTGACAACTTCTTGTTCTTTCAGTTGTGGATGTGAGCATGCAGTGTTCCCAGGACATCCTTCGTATGCTCCTCTCGCTTCAGCCAGTTCTTCAGGACGCAATTCAGAAAAAGCGAACAGTCCGATCTTGGGGTGTGCAAGGCCCCCTCACGTGGCAACAGTTTCACAAAATGGCTGGCAGAGGCTCTTACGGTAAAAACTGCTGTGTAGACTCCTGTCCATTAATCTCTACTTGATCCGGCTACCAAACCTCAGGGTCTAGATGCAGTTAAACCTACTGGAATGCCTAAGCAGCATTTGGACCTTCCTTTAGGCTAACCAGAACTGTTAGGTGGGGGAATTCTTCTCTTTACAAAAACAGAACATTCCATATATTTTCCAAAAGCAGGAAATGATACTGCTTTTAGAAGATGATACACGTTTACTAATGGACGATAAATTTTGTGTACTCGGTAAACTAAGACTTAAAATGTGACTTTATTAGCATGTGAGATAGGTCACCCTTCTACATGTCGGTGAATCAATCATCAGCAGATCTTTCATGGTTACTGTAATAGTCTAGTTGTAAATAGAGAGTACGTGTAACTGCGTGTTCTTAAGTGTATTTCTTCTGTGGTCGGCATTCTTTCACATATCTGCTTAGACTATTATACTTCTTCCCCCTCATTTCTTGATCACTGATGGTTTAGATTCTGTGGGGAAGGCTTCCTGGACAGTGAAGATCTGTTCCTGACTGTCAACATAGTAGTAAAAGTATTGAACTGCGAACTTCTTCTTGAGGCCCTGGGAGATTTCAAATAAAAATAACTAGCTGCTGCCTTTTTGCAGAGAGTTGGATCATGCATGCATACACCTCATTTGTATTTATTAAAATGAGGACTATTCCATTTCTAATCAACGTTCCTTCCTATTAATAACGCTAGTGTTTCTATTCATGTTTCCTAGAAGCAGGGTATTGATTTCGTTAGCTTCTTGCTTAATATATTGGAAAATGTATCTTGCTTATCTAGGAACTGATGAGTCCCCGGAGCCACTGCCAATCCCGACGTTTCTGCTGGGATACGATTATGATTTTCTGGTGCTGTCTCCTTTTGCATTGCCGTATTGGGAGAGGCTGATGTTGGAACCTTATGGATCTCAAAGAGATGTTGCTTATGTTGTGGTGTGCCCTGAGAACGAGGCTCTGCTGAATGGAGCAAAAAGCTTCTTTAGGGATCTGACTGCCATATATGAGGTATGTTATTTATGGCAGTTAACGGTGAAATGGATTTTTGAAAGACTATTTCTGATACGTACTCAATAACTACTTATCAGGCTTGCCTCCAGTGATATAAAAACACAGATTACTATCTTGGAAAGCTACTAGAAAGGATTTTAGGAATAGGCACTTGGAAGATAAGGGTTGTTCACGCTGCTCATCGTTCCTTTTAGTAATAGCTTTTTGGAGAGTCTGTCTGATAGACGCCACTCAGTGGTAAAACTGCATATTACTACCTAATTGTTTAGCTACGTATAGTTAACTTAATGCATATATAACTTAGATTGTGATTGAGATTACAGTAGATGATGTATCAATCTGTTTTTTCTTACACTTAGGAAAACCTGAAAATAAGCCATGAAATGGTTATACTGTATTTCATACTAGTGTAGGGTTCTATAATTAAAATACTGCTTTTGGATGTCATAACTAAACTGAGTTCTCTGTATTTATATAATATGCTCCTTTGATATTTTACAATTCTTAAAGTCTACAAATACCTAATCTTGCTGCTTTTATTTTGCCTCCTTTGTAGTCTTGCAGGCTTGGTCAGCATAGACCTATCTGTAAGTTATTGCCTGATGGGATCATGAGAGTTGGACCCAGTGCTTCAAAGAAACTTTCTGAGAAGCTGGTCACAGAATGGTTCTCGCAGACAGCTAACGCCAACAACGAAGCATTTTCCAAACTCAAACTATATGCACAAGTTTGCAGATACGAGCTGGGTATGAGGTTTTTAAATTTTTTTCAGTGCTGTTTTTGTTTCATACAGTTACCAGAAACTCCATCCCAGTAGAAAAGGAGAAATAGTTGCATTTATTTATTAAGTCTTTTTGTTGGATGCAGTTTATTTTTTGTTCCATGCTTGGGGGGGGGAAAAAAAATGTATTTAGATATGTGCCAAAATGGCTTCTTATCATCTAGCAGTATCTTTAGGGCATGGTAGTATCACTGCCTGACAGTGACTTCTGCTGTCTTTCTGAAGCATTGATTCCTAGCTCAAATTCAACATAGCTGAAAAGAAGTATTCTTAAAGTAAATTCCTAGATATTTCTGAAAGCATGTTATTAGACAAAAAGCTAGAAATTGAAAATTTAATACTTGTATTGTAATTTAAGATATAAAATGCATGCTAAAACTTAAGACTCTATGTTGTGAAAACTATCAATTTACATAAATATGCTAAAAACAGCTGCAATATGAAATTATGCTTTTTCTGATTTTTAGGTCCTTATCTTGCTTCTCAGCCCTTGGACAATTCTTTACTTTCCCAAACAAATCTGATTCCTCCTCCAAGCCAGCCAACCTCTGCTCTGCCCCCAGTAACTGGTAACGCTGGAAATCCCAACACTCCATCATCTGCTCCTGCAGCCCCTACTAGTAGTACTATGACAGTGACATCAAACAGTGCCATGTCTTCTGCAGCTACTACAGCTAATTCAACTTTGACTACCACTGCCACTTCTTCTTCTTCTGCTAATATAAGCAGTGGGATACCAACTAGCAAGCCTTCTTCGTTTCCACCTTTCAGCAGTATGAACAATACCACTTCTGCCTCCTTGCCCACTCAGGCTGCAACAGTCCAAAATGGGCAAACAGGCGGACAGCAGCAACAGCCGCCGCTGCAAACAGCAGTGATATCTGGAGATAATACTTCTGCACCTGTGCAGCCCCATCCAGAGGTTTCTGAAAGGTAACGGACTGTATAGTCCAGTTACATTAGGCTATCCCCCTCTCTCCCCTGCCCCAGGTCAAAAAATGTAAGCCTATTCTCTGGTTCTCTCAATAACTCCTGTGTTTCTTTTCTATTTACCAGGCTATTTTTTAGGAGTTTAACTCCAAACTTTTTGGTTCAAGTCTTAGCTGTAATGATTAGTTTCCATAACATCTCAGTGTCTGCTGTGGTTTAAAAATAAACTTTCTCTCTGTCTGCCCCCCACCCCCGTTCCCCCTTCCTCTACTATCTTCTGTATATTTTAAAGTGGGACAGGAGAAAAATAGATAACTGGCACTATTTAAAGTTCTGTTCTGCTTTCAAAGTTATAGCAGTAACAACTCTTACTGAGGGACTGACCTTGTAAATAATTTTGTTCCCTGGTTGACGCAATAGTACTAAACATTGATGAGCTTCTGTAACAAAGAAGGCTAAAGAAAATGGCAGTGATGTTGGATTGTTTATGAGCTCACATACTAAAATGAAATAGAGAAGGCTATTTCTTACATCACAGTTGACGCAAAGGTCTTTCAGGTTTACCTTTGGGAATTTGATCTTAGTTTTAACGTAGAAATACCCTATAACCAAAAATAGATCACTATAAAACTCAGCTTTTTGTAACTAGTTTCAAAATTTCATTTCCAGCACTATGGATCGTGATAAAGTTGGCGTCCCTACAGATGGAGATTCACATGCTATCACCTATCCGCCTGCAATTGTAGTTTACATAATTGATCCTTTTACATATGAAAAAAAGGATGAGAACAGTAGCTCATCCAGTTTGTGGACACTTGGGCTTCTGCGCTGCTTTTTAGAGATGGTTCAGGTTCTTCCTCCTAACATCAAGAACATAATTTCTGTGCAGGTAAGCCATCGTTTGTAGCAACATGCCAAAGTACCTCTTGCTTTAGCTATGTTTTGGAGATGATGACATCTTCAGGGTGAAAGTAAGTAACACTTACAAAGCAAACAAAACAGTTCGCAGCTACTTAAATTATGGAGACTGTAGTTGTTAGAGCCGTTTGGCTAATATTAATCAAAACCAAATCTTGTGGTGGAGTCTGTACTCGCCAGTTTCGTCTCAAAGGAAGTTGTATTGTTCTGCTCCAATAATGAGTGAAGTATGGGAAAACTGCTTGTCCATCACTGTGATCTCTGCTAGCAGTGTGACCCTGCTGGGCTTTAGGCAGTGCTCCTTCCTGATGGACATCAGTCTGTAATGCTGTCAGCAGCTGCAAAACTAATAACTGGTTTTCTCTTGAGAGATCACTAAGACTCTCTTCTAACCAAATTCTTGCATTCTCTGAAGAAAATTTCAAGAAGAATAATTACTTGAAGTCCCATATAGCTTTAGGAGAAGTGGAGGGAAGATATCAAAGAACCAATCGAAGAATTTGATTGTTAAGTAAAATTTAACAAACGGCTTATCCGATACTATCTCAAAAAACATTTAATCTAATGATGGAACAGTAATTGTTTTCTGATTATAAATGGCACACAGTGAGGCCTTTTTCTTTTTCCGCCCGTGTAATCTGTTCCAGATTGTCCCCTGTCAGTATCTTTTACAACCTGTGAAACATGAAGATCGGCAGATTTATACTCAGCATTTAAAGTCCTTGGCATTTTCAGCGTTTACTCAGTGTCGGAGACCTCTTCCAACTTCTACCAATGTGAAAACATTAACTGGCTTTGGCCCAGGTTTAGCAATGGAAACTGCTCTTAAGAGCCCTGATGTGAGTATTTGGAAGTTATTGATTTTTAACTTGATGATCTTGTAAATATGCAGATCAGAAAAAGTCTTTCTCGTCTACTAACCCACTGGAGCCTTTCAAAATAACCAAAGTTCCTTAGGAACAGTTACTTCCTGAAACTTCATTGTCTGTTCTGTCATCTTTATAGAGACCCGAATGTATTCGACTATATACCCCTCCTTTTATACTGGCT
This sequence comes from Struthio camelus, assembly GCF_040807025.1. NCBI lineage: Eukaryota > Metazoa > Chordata > Aves > Struthioniformes > Struthionidae > Struthio > Struthio camelus. Next base: position 18,827,171 of record NC_090957.1, read on the forward strand.
CCTGTAAAGGACAAGCAAACAGAACTAGGAGAAACTTTTGGAGAAGCTGGCCAGAAGTATAATGTACTTTTTGTGGGCTACTGTTTGTCTCATGATCAAAGATGGCTTCTTGCATCCTGTACAGATCTCTATGGAGAACAGTTAGAAACTTGCATAATTAATATTGATGTACCAAATAGGTAAGAACAAAGATCTTAAATTAAATTTTAGCATGTGTATCTTGACTTGTCTTTTCTCTTTCTCCCCCTGAAAAATTACTCTATGATGCTGTAAGAATAACTGTGATTGTAGACTTTTGTAGCCCCATTATATTGCAAAATTAACTAAAGCAAATGGGTGTTTTCACTATTAAATGCATGTTGTTTTTGAGTTACGTTTGTAGAAGAACTTTGTTTGATTTCCTGTTTCATGTATGCTTTGGTACGAGTGTGTTCAAACAACTCCCTACCCACCCTGCACAGCAACAACAAAACCCAACCCTTTGTTCAGTTTAATTTGAAATGAAGCTGGAATTGATGTACCACAATATTAACATTCCTGTGCCCTGTGAATGTTCAGGTTAATACAAATATAAAGTTCCAAACATGACAATAGAAACTTATTGCAGATGGCTTGCAGGTTCTAGTTTCTCTCCCTCCCCCACCTTGTTTCTCCATTCTAGAGCTCGCAGGAAAAAGGGCTCTGCCCGCAGACTTGGTCTTCAGAAACTCTGGGAATGGTGCTTGGGACTTGTGCAGATGAGCTCTTTGCCGTGGAGAGTTGTCATAGGCCGTTTAGGAAGAATAGGACATGGGGAATTAAAAGGTAACATTAGCATCTTAGAGTCTAAAATTTGATTTGAAGCTTTAAATTTTTATAACAACATAAAATAGTTTTTCTTCCAGAAGCAGACACAGACACTAAGTTACAAATATGTAAAGGATCTCAAAAGTTGGCACATGTGAAGTTTAAACTATACAGTGCTATTTGTAGAATATGTATTTTTCAGCAAGCGTTGTTCTTCTAGACAAACTTATATGTCTTTATATCCTCAGATTGGAGTTGTTTGCTGAGTCGCCGAAACCTCCAGTCCCTCAGTAAGAGACTAAAAGATATGTGTAGGATGTGTGGTATCTCTGCTGCAGACTCTCCCAGTATTCTCAGTGCGTGTTTGGTGGCGATGGAACCACAGGGGTCCTTCATTATTATGCCAGGTATGTGAGAAACTCTGATGAGAAACTTCTCTTTTTTGGCAAGGGAACTAGTAGTTTCATTGTAATGAAACTAAGGAAATACTTGATTTTTTTTTTTTTTCTTCCAAAGATTCCGTATCGACAGGCTCTGTATTTGGACGCAGCACCACTTTAAATATGCAGACATCTCAGCTGAATACCCCACAGGACACATCGTGCACTCATATACTTGTGTTTCCCACATCTGCTTCTGTGCAAGTAGCATCGTCAACTTATACCACTGAAAATTTGGACCTGGCCTTCAACACAAACAATGGTTAGTTGATGGATTTTTTTTTCTTGCTTTAAAAACAAACAAAACTAAAAACCCCTCACCATTCCCCCTATATTAAGATTAAGGCTGCTTATTCTAATGAGCCACAAGATTTATATCGAAAACTCCTTGATTTCAGAATGTGGTGTTACATCCTCTACCTAGAGAAAGTAGAAATTGACTGGTCTTGTTCTTTTTCAAGATGGAGCAGACGGAATGGGGATCTTTGACTTGTTAGACACTGGAGATGATCTTGATCCTGATATTATAAATATTCTTCCTGCATCCCCTACTGGATCCCCTGTACATTCTCCAGGGTCCCACTACCCCCATGGAGGTGATATGGGCAAGGTAATTTAATATTAGAGTAAATGCAGAATGGGTTATTTTTCCATTGTGTGGTGTGTGTTGTGTTTTTTTTGTTTGTTTGTTTTTCCCCCTCCCCTTCCATTTGCTAATTTTGTTTGTGGAATGAAAAGTTCCCATGAAATGTTTTGGATCAATTGGATATTGGATTGTCTTTGCAAAATTCATGTAATGTTCAGACTTTTCAAAATGCTTTGTGTTTTGAAAGCGTCAGATAGTTTCTCTTAAGTTCACCTTCTCCTAATATTAGACTGTTACCTGTTGTTTTATAGGGTCAAGGTACTGATCGATTGCTTTCAACAGAATCTCATGATGAAGTAACAAATATACTGCAACAGCCATTGGCCCTTGGTTATTTTGTGTCAACTGCCAAAGCAGGTCCATTGCCTGACTGGTTTTGGTCAGCGTGTCCTCAAGCACAAAATCAGTGTCCCTTGTTTCTTAAGGTACTGTAACCTCAGCAGTCTGTACAACAAACATCTTCCTGGACAGTGTGAAATAGATAATTGTGTGGTGTGCAAGGATCTGAATAATGAGAATTAGGTCATCATTATGTTTAAAACAAATTTGGTACATGTCCCTCAGAATATGCGTGTTTTTGCTTTAATAGAGAAGTTGGGTTTTAAATTTTTGAGCCAAAGGCTTTTTATAGTCACTTTTAAAGTGGAGAAACGTTATTAGCTGAAGTAGCAAATGCTCTAATGGGTTCTGCTCCTTCTGATGATTTCTTCGTAGTAGCCTGGTCTCCTTTTTCTTACCGGCTTTATGCTGTGGTATTTCGTAAGGATAGGTGTTCTCTTGCCTTTCTGGCCAGAAACTCACTGGTTAATGTTTGACTCCCTTTGGAACTGATGGTAGAGGAAGTACACAAGTATAATGTAATATCACATTTACACTGGGTAAAAATAATCTCTGTTTATGTATTGCATTAAAGCATAAAAGCTAGATTTTCAATGTTGGTTGTTTCCAAGTGATAGTCATTGCCCCCATCTGTCTGCATATTGTCTGATCTCCTTATCTTTTTATGGTACAATCAAGGCAGAGTTGGCAAACTTAAAGCTGTACATTAGTATACAGAGAAACTTTGCGCATTGGCATTATTAATTCTTGACTTAATGTAACATCTCTAATACTATGTTATCTAACGATACTGATCTACTTTCTTCAGCCTTATTTGTGTCTGGATTAGTGGTGCCTCTTGGCCTAAGCTCAACTGTGTTTTTGGTATAGGACTTTTTTTTCTTTTTTTTTCTTTTTTTTTTTTTTAAGGAAGATTTATTATTTAGCTTAAGTAGCTCTATTTATGGAATGTAAATAGACTGGTCTTATGGAAAGCAACTGAACTTTAAAGTTCATATATTACTAGAAATCTTGGGCCACTTGGGTCACTTTTTAATTTATTTTTAAATAATCACTTAATGTAGGCAAAGGGATTTAAAAATAAATGTTTCCTAAGATATGTTATGCTATTAGCACTCTGCTTTTATGAGTGCATTTCCTCATATTCTGATAATTCCGGTGCTTGTTAACTGTATAAGGTTAAAACATGGTTTGGCTTGCGTGTCACACAATAGAAAGTGGCTGAAAGGTACAGACCAACAATATAGGGGGAAAAGTATGTTGTAGTAGAATCAAGTAGTAACTGCTAGCGTTTCCTCTTCCTTTCTTAGGCCTCTTTGCACCTCCACGTGCCTTCAGTGCAATCAGACGAGCTACTCCACAGTAAACACTCCCATCCACTTGATTCTAATCAAACTTCTGATGTGCTCAGGTATTTATGATTGATCACTTACAAAAATATTCTGCATGTCATTTTTCATACTGCTGTTGTAAAGTTACATATTTATTTATTTTTCTTGCTATTAAGTTTTCTTTTTTGTGCTGCTGATAAATACTTAAGTACTTCACATAGACACATTGTAAATTACTGTGCTTTGAGTGATTAAAAGATGGCTTTATCCCAGTGCAATTAAAAAAAAAAGAAAAAAGAAAAACCCTAAAACATCTCAAAGCCCTTTTTAAACTAATGTTGATTACAACTGAAAATATTTGAAAGACAATGAATTCCTCCAGCTAGAAGGGAGTTTGAGGTGTAACATCGAAGATGGTGCATAAACGAATGGAAGAAGATTATAGATGAAGTTGTTAAGCCAGAATCTTGCATGGGTTGTGGGAACAGTGAAGTGCTGAAGCAGAAAAGAGTAGACCCATGAAAAAATGGGACACGTGTTGATGAGGAAAAAGTCGGACGTCTCTAGATTTTTATTTTCATATGCAAGTCTCCTGATATTAGTTAAGCATCAACAATTAAAATGGCAGTTTTTCACTGAGAATAAAAAAAAGGTTTAGCTTTGACCTGCTGTAATAGTTCTGAGAGCATGTTATTTCAGAATGTTGGCAAAACTATTTTGTGTGTTCAGTACTAAAGAAACTGGATTTTTATTAAATTAGGACTATAAAATGCCTTCTTGAAAACAGTGGTGGGAAAATCTGTTGGCTTGATGGAAGCTTGTTTGCTTTCTAGGTTTGTTCTGGAACAGTACAATGCACTCTCCTGGCTAACCTGTGATCCTGCAACCCAGGACAGACGGTCATGTCTCCCAGTTCATTTTGTGGTGCTGAATCAGTTGTATAACTTTATCATGAATATGCTGTGATCTTCATCTGAATTTTGAAAGACAAGAATGAGGAAAAGGGATATTTCACTGCAGGACTAAGTTATAAATTCTTCTCAGTGCAAGTTGTTTGTGATGGGGTATGAATCTTGTTACTTCCAGCAAATATTGCTTTGGCTTGTGAGAAGGGCATCTATAACCCTACTGTCTTTGATGCAATGACTCTGGGGGACTCTTTAGAATGATGATCAGAATGTGTATTATAACATTTTTAGTAGCAAAATTAACCATTTTTCCCCAGTCACAGTATTTGTGAAGAGTAATGAGCCATAGTACCCAGTCATGGTTAATGAATTTTAAAGCATGGAGATGAGAAGAAACAGGAGGAACAATAAGTTTCAACCTATGGCTTCAGAACATCAAGATGTTCTTGTATTGGATTATAGTACCTAGTATTCAAAAAATGCCTGCATCTCTTATTTATTGTAAGTTTTTAAATGTATAAATTGTCTTATATTTCTTAACCTCTTTTATAAAAATTTTCCTAGAAGGTTTATACTGCCTTCTTGCTTTAAAGCAATTGGTCTAAAATATATGTAATCGTCTTAATTAAAAGTTGCAGTAGGTTGCTTTTAGAGTATTATTTTTTTGTAAGGGGGTGGGTGGGGACAGTAAATTTGTATTGTCTTGATGTACAGTTTAATGGGGATAGAGGGGTTAATGTCCATACCATTGTGTGTGGGGGATTTACAGCTAAGCTGTAGTTGCAGAGTACATGTACAGTAATGAAGTTCACTGTGTTTATATAAAATTGAAAAGGTACCGGGTCTTACAGCATTTTATATCACACCTTTACAGAGTAACAATGGCAATATATAAGTGATATTGTAGGTGGTTTAACTTGTAGTGAGAATAAAATGAATAAACTCTTCAACTGAAGTTTGTGTTATGGTTCAGGGCTGTGGCTAGATTCTCAGATCTGTTTCCAGTAGACAAGTTTTACTATTGCAAGGATATCTATTGTGCATTGTTGTTACCTGGATATTCTTGGCACCGTGGTGACTGCACTATTTTCTTTCACGTTTGTGGCAAAACACAAATCTGAGTCGGAACACACAGACACAGAAAACTCTGACCTTATCCAAAGTCTCCTGCAAGGCTGAAATTTAGCCCAGCTCTAGCCATTTTACAAATGAAAAAAATAGTCAATCTTGACTTTAAGATTGGTGTGTGTTTAACTAAAATGTGGTGTATATAGATTCTCAGTGAATTCTGGTATTCAGACTTTATTCCACTAGTAAAAAGCAAAACACAACCCTGAATGTTTTCCTTTTTCATGTATTTTGGCACGGAGGTGAAGGTCTCGAGTATCAGTGCATGGCCTTCCCCTTATCCCCTTTTCAGACTCCGGCTGGGGCATGTGCCAAGGAGGCTTAGCCCTCCCTAAGGAAGGGTCTCGTGAGTTATAAGGCTTTTGTAAACCTCTCCCTCTATCTACAGTCGCCCTTTTTCCTCAGTAGTTTCCTTCCATTCTCTCAGCACATGCCAAATGTCTGATGCTGCTCTAAAATGGCCCCTACGGGTGCTGAGGAGCAACAGCATTTTTTTTTTTTTTCCTTTGGTTCCTCATCTTCTGACTGCCAGGGTAAAGACTTACTCCTGCAGTGCCCACGTGAGCCTGTTGAGAGAACCCATGCTAGTTTATCACCTGGGTCTCAGTACTGTTCATCTTGCCTGCTTAAATCTTGAAAGGAGCAAGTTTTAAGATACATTGGGGCACCCACTGTTAATCCTCTACAACGAAGAAATCACTTGTATTTACAAAACTTATTATGTTGGTGAAAATTATGTTTTGTAAATGCAAAATATTTGCCTGAGATCATTTTTCCTTGAATTGTGTATATGCAAAATTAGCGACTTTTTTTGTTTTTGTATAAAGAAGTTGTACAATTGGTGACAAAAATTTTCAGTAGTTTCTTCAGAAAAAACATGAGTGCAATCAGAAGTCAGCATATTTTGATATTAAAGGTAAAAACCTGGGTCTGTCCATTACTTTTTCTTGATATAATGATAATGTACTGCAGATTAAACAGCACACTTCTGTTTTAGAGCAGGTGTTTTCTTTCTCATTTGGCTGAGATTAAGGGGAAAAGTGCATCTAAAACTGGAGTTTTCAGAGCACGTGTCTTTTTTGTTTCGTTTTGTTAAATCTGACTTGTATCCATAAAGGTAAGTGAATCGGCTGCCTGAGCATTGGTATAACTGTACTCTGTTATCTGGACCACAACCTTCCCTGTGAAACTCCAACTGTGAAGTCTGCCTCTCCCCTCCCCCCTCCCCATGTCCCCAAATGCAGTTTAAGTAAACTGTCATATTGTAACCACTAGAAAAGATCAGGAGGGCCATTTTTGGAAGTGATGGTCACAGCCAGCAATGTGCATATCAAAACTGCCATCCCCATGGAGCCAGCTACTACATTGGGCGTGCTTTTTTGTTGGTTTCATTCACTTAGCCATTTTCCTCTTTTAAGGGCACATAATTAGTGATTTATGAATAAAATTGTCACAATCCAATAATTAGGGTTGTTTAGCAAGTACAAGCTTAATGTATTTGAACATTTCAGCCCTAGCTTCTCAAAATGGTTTTGCAAGAAAACATTGTTCCTGGCAGTGCTCTATTAAGAGGAAATAAACTTATACAGCTACTTACGTATGTTAGATAGCCAGTGAAAGATGCATCTGAGATCCTTCAGTTCAGATTTAAAAAAAAAAAAAAAAAAGTATTTTAATTTAGTTATACTGTGCTTAAGCCATGCAGTCATCTGGACTGTGACTTATACTGTTATTTGAATTAGGTTTCTGTAAGCATTGTTGCTAGACTGGCAGGCCACCAACTGTACTTGCAAACAACCCTCAAATTTTAAAGTAGCTGTAACATGTTAATCTTCCTAACGTTTCCGGAAATAAGTAAAAATAAATGAATTTATATTTAAATCCTCAGCTATGTTCTTACTTAGCTGTCAGTATGGCGCAGGTTACTGTATTTCTGTATTTACCTCCTATGGTAATTTTTAACTTCATGTGTTGCTATGAAGACTTGCAGATGTCTTTATTCAAGCACTATTTGTTAATACTGTAATATCAAAATATGTTACACTATTTTAAAGCTTTCAAAAATAAGAGTAAAATGTTTTTAAAATGCTATTGCATCATATAATTTGCTGCGTAACGGTATGGCACAGCATATCAGTCTGTTTTAATAGTAATGCTGCATAAACAATGTTTGGACTGGGTTTCTTTTGAGAATTTGTTTTCTGAATTAGGTGATAGCGTATGACACTACTGTCTTGACAACCTGCACTGGGGAAGGTTTTTTTTGTCCTTAATTAAAAGGATCCAGGACTATTCCGGGGTGGTGGTGTGGGGGGAGGAAGAGTGGTGGGGGCGCTGTGGGCGCTGTACATCCTGTTTTTTTAGCGGAGTAAAACTTAAATTTACAGCAAAACTGGATTTGGGACCTACCATAATCCTCAGGGTCACTTTTCAGGAAGTTACTCGTCTAGCTCTCGCTGTTCCCGAGTAAACTGGATGTCAGGAGCTGGCGGAGCCGGCTGCAGCCTGTCGCCTCGGTCCTGGACGCGCCCCCCCGCAGCCGGGTCGCGTTACCGGGGCCCTTCTTAAGTTCGCACACGGCGCTGACGGTTACTGGTCCGAGCCGTCGCCTTTATCGTGACAAAACGTGACTGAGGAACAAACGCTATTGCTGCCGAATGCCATAAACGCTGAGTTGTACAAATTGTGATTGAGGAAATGGAGAGAGAGAGAGAGAGAGAGAAAAGGTTTATACTTTTTAAAAAAAAATTTCAAATGGAATAAATTATTCATGAAGCCTTGCTTGCGCTGTCTCTTTATTTACGGCGGGGGCCGAGCAGACGTCCGGGGGAGGGGGGGGGCGCCGTCCCCTCCCCCCTCCCTTCAGAGCGGCCTTCCCGCCGGCGGCGCGCGCGCGCGCACCCGGCCGCCCAACGGCCGCCCGCCGCGGGGCCGACCTCACTTCCGGCGGTGACGCGGGCGGCGCGCGCCGGAAGGCGGCGGTGGCCGGCGGCCGTGGAGCGTGGCCGGTCGCCGCCGCGGGGCCGGGCGCCGCCATGGCGGAGTGCTCCGGCCTGCAGTTCGTGAGCCCCTACGCCTTCGAGGCCATGCAGAAGGTGGACGTGGTGCGGCTGGCGGCGCTGAGCGACCCCGAGCTGCGGCTGCTGCTGCCCTGCCTGGTGCGCATGGCGCTGTGCGCCCCCGCCGACCAGAGCCAGCGCTGGGCGCAGGACAAGAAGCTCATCCTGCGGCTCCTCTCGGGCGTGGAGGCCGTCAACTCCATCGTGGCCTTGCTCTCGGTGGACTTCCACGCCCTGGAGCAGGACGCCAGCAAGGAGCAGCAGCTGCGGTAACGGCGCGGCGGGCGCTGCCCCGGGAATTGCGGTCTGCCTTTAGCTGAGGAGGTGTCTGTGCTCGTCGGGCTCGTTTGTTTGTTCTTTAACGGTTGTCGTTGCGTTTCCGTTGTCTGTTAGACACAAGCTGGGAGGAGGCAGTGGAGAGAGCGTCTTGGTGTCGCAGCTCCAGCACGGTCTGACGCTGGAGTTTGAGCACAGTGATTCGCCTCGTCGGCTTCGTCTTGTGCTTAGTGAATTACTAGCAATTATGAATAAGGTAAAATTTCGCTTCCCCGTCGCTCGGCGTTTGTGAATTTTATATCCCTGAAAGCGAAGAACCAGAAAGCTGCAGGCGGGATGTGCTGAAATAACGCCAGGTTGCGTTGCTGGTGCTGCCGGTGCGTGTCAGGGCCGTTCTCCGGTCCGTAGCTGCTTCGCCGAGACTTAAACTCTGTCACGTAAACTCCTCGTGAACCCAGCTTCCCAGAGAAAGTCTTTCTTCCTCCCGGCAAGGAGGGCAATCTTTTCTTAACAGGCTCTGTACGTTCTATAACATGCTGCACTTAAATACAATGCGATGGCTTATAAGAGCAGAAATCATGTTTCAGGATGATGTTGTAGCTTTTCCTTCTGTCCTTTTTTTTTTTTTTTTTACTGCTATTGCAGTAATATGCACCACCACGTTTCTCACTTTTCTCTGTGTTTTATGTTCTTCTGTTAAACTTACCCTGTTTATAGACTTCTTAGTAAGCTGTTTTTCTGTTTTCCGGAAAGAAGCAACGATACCAGCGGTGTTTAATTATCTTTACTAGTAAATATTGCTTGTTCTAAGCATTTTTGCTTGCCTGTTCTGTTTATAGCTGTACATTTTTGACAGTTTTTAATACGTTCAATCTGTTGAATTCAAAGCTCTGAAAGTCTGACAGGTGCTGATTGAGTTATACAAATCACTTCATGAAACCTGTTCTGTGATGATGAACGTTGTCTTATAGGTGTCAGAATCAAACGGTGAGTTTTTTCTCAAATCGTCCGAGCTCTTCGAGAGTCCTGTCTATCTGGAGGAAGCAGCAGATGTTCTCTGCATTCTGCAAGCAGGTGTAGTGCTCTGTATTTATAGTGCTTTCCTTAATGCTGTTTTGCTTGTGACTTCGCTACTTACAAACGTAAAAAAAAAATTACCCTAACTTTTGGAGCTCTCCTAGCTGAATTAAGATTAATGTTGGATGTCTAGCTCTTTGGAAGAGGAATAGACCAAAGAGTAATCTTTCATTCGTTAACTTGAGCACGTTACATAAATTTATATTAAAAGCTACTGTTTTACAGTGACTTATGAGATCCTCTTTTTATCCAGAGCTGCCATCGCTGTTGCCCATAGTTGATGTAGCTGAAGCTCTGTTGCACGTTAAAAATGGAGCCTGGTTCCTGTGCCTCCTAGTGGCCAATGTTCCCGATAGTTTTAACGAGGGTGAGTTACAGTTTCTTCTTGCCAAGCTTTCTTTTTGTAAAGCTTTGAAATAATTTCCAGCAATCAAATTGATTCTAGGCTAAGCAGCATAAATATTTGAACTGAGGAGCGCTTGGCTTGTGAAATGCACTTTGGATGCATTTATACTTAGAGATGCTGAAAGGCCTCTCGTTCTCATCGCATTCACTACCTATTTCTGCAGCGTACTTCAGACTCATTGTGTGCCTGTTGCAGTTTTTCATCTGTAGGTCACCTTTATAAAGGCTGATTCAGACAGTGAATGATTGGGTCTAGGAACCTGGTCTGTCCTTGCTAATTGTCCTTGTCTCTCAGAGCGAGGCATGTTATGAGGTGAAAAATTCATACTGCCGTTGCCCATTTATTATCACTTATGTAGCAAGAAGACTTCAGTCTGCAGGGCTGCCAGGTGCACAGGTTGCGTTAGACAGAGTATGAGCAGTAATTGAATGATGCCTAAATCTGTAATGACCCTATAATTTCTCTGAGGAGAAACACCGTTTCCTTATTCTACTGATACAGCGTTGATCAACAGTTCTTCCCTGGCACAAGGTTCGTGTGGCTCAGTTAATAAATCACAGTCCGCTGAATGAAAGGGCTCGTCTTGTGTTTATATGTTTACGTGGCTTTCTGCTGGAAAGGCCAGATTTACTTAGACCTCCTCTCGAATGTTTAGTCTGTAGAGGTTTGATTAAGAACGGCGAGCGGCAGGATGAGGAAAGTGTTGGAGGCCGTCGTAGAACAGAAGCACTTCGTCACCTGTGTAAAATGAACCCTTCCCAAGCTTTAAGGGTCAGAGGCATGGTGGTAAGTCTGTAATTGTTCTATCACGAGACAACACGCAAATCATAATTGTGATCCTTATTGGAGCATTAAAAAACAAAAAAAAAAGATTGAGCTCGGCTATTTTGTCTAGGTGGAAGAGTGTCATCTACCAGGTCTTGGTGTTGCTTTGACCCTGGATCACACCAAAAATGAATCTTCAGATGATGGAGTGAGCGATCTGGTGTGTTTTGTGAGTGGTTTGCTACTTGGAACAAATGCTAAGGTTCGGACTTGGTTTGGAACTTTTATCCGAAATGGCCAACAGGTAGGTACGCTTTTGAATATTCGCTTTCAAAAACTATTTTTGTAAGCTGCTGTAACTTGTCTGGATGTGGGCGTGCACATTTGTCTGAAAGTGCATAGCTCCTATGTTGCTTCTTGCCACAGCCTTTACAAGGCAAATGGGACCATCAGATCTCTACATAGTATTACTGAAGACAGCTATGTCATTGTTCCTCTGAGAGATTTTTAGGTACGTGATCCAATAGCCATGGAAACGAGGGAATCATAAATCAGTAATGTTTAGCTGGTATATGTGTTTGTGCTCAGTATTTGCAAGGGAAAATTGTGTCTTGACTTGCTTAAAGCTTGTGTTTCATTGAAATAAACCATTGTAACATGATCGTGTGTTACCTGTTACCCTGGTACTGAAAATTTTATTAAAAAATGCCCCCCCTCCCCATTCTTTTTTTCTTGTCTTTGTCATTATGGAAGCTTTTATGTAATAAAACGTCTGATGACATGAGGTTTATATTGTTGTTTTCATCTTTTAACCTCTCAGAGAAAAAGAGATAATATCAGTTCTGTGCTTTGGCAAATGAGAAGGCAGCTGCTCCTGGAGCTCATGGGAATCCTTCCCACGGTTCGCAGCACACACATTGTTGAAGAAGCAGATGTTGATATGGAGCCAAATGTGTCTGTGTACTCGGGACTGAAGGAAGAACATGTTGTGAAAGCCAGCGCATTGTTACGTCTCTATTGCGCTTTGATGGGAATTGCTGGGCTGAAGTAATGAATGTTTTAATGCTCTATGTTTTTTTTCGCTGTCTGTCCAATTTAAACAGAGGTTGGGATCTTTGGGCAATTTTAACGTAAGCTCTCTCCTAATGTCATTGTGTCCTTGAGCCGTTATTGGCAGGATGTGCCATTTTTAGTGCTGAGGGAGACACTTCTCGTGTGCCCAGGGCTGGAATTGCCAGCTGATTAAAGTTTCTTTATCGCTGTAGTGTAGAGAGAGCAAATACTATGTAACTATGCAGAGAGAGGTATGTTTTTTTGCTTTCCAGTACTACTCTTATCAGAAAAGCTTTTTATTTTTCTATTGGTGAAGATCCATGTGTAAACTACACTGGAAATGTTTACCTAAAATAATCATAATAGGAGAAATGCGCTCTCTTTAATGTTCCAAAATTCAATCCTATAGAAGCACTAAAAAAAAAAAAATCTAGGCCTCAGCCTTTGGAGCAGTGTAGAACAAAACAGCTGAAAACTCTAGCAACCTATGTTTTATGAACTTTTAACTTATTTTTCTCTACTTTTACTTTTTAGAGAGTGATAATGTAGCATCTTCATACTTTATTAGTTTTAATTTTAAGTATGTGGTACTACTAAGCATGATTATACCCTGAGGAAGTTTTGTCACTCTCGTCACCTCTTAACAGATTTTTAACATGAGTCTTTAGTTCAAAGAGCTAATCTCAATACTCATTTATTGATAGTAACTTGGTAAACAGATACACATGAAGTAATAGAGAAAATTTAAATAATCTGTAACCGTTGTGATGATATTGGAAATCTCTCTGCTTTTAAATTAGGCAAGATTTTTTTTCCCCTCGTTTAGACCAACTGATGAAGAAGCTGAGCAGCTACTTCAGCTAATGACCAGCCGTCCTCCTGCAACTCCAGCTGGTGTTCGCTTTGTGTCGCTCTCCTTTTGTATGCTTCTGGCCTTCTCCACTCTTGTCAGGTACCTCTTGATAGAGAAGGAGCTTTGTAAAGATGTTACTGCTTGAGCACAGTTAAGGCAGCGATGTCCCAGAGCTGCACAGCTCTTCTCTCCTGATTCTTTATACAATCTCTGTACGCTGGTTGAAAGGGACCCGTCTTCCAGGACTGCGAGTAAATTGATGTTTTACTCTGCTCACCCTCTTGTTGATATGGCGAATGCTTTTGAGAGGGAAGTATCAGCATTAGCCTGGTTTGAAATGGCTACAATGAAGGCTGTCTGAAGGCAGTTATTCCCTTCTCCACTGAATAAGTTTGTGGCTAAATCTTTAAAGGCCCTAGACAAGAGAGTAGCAAAATAGTTGCTTATGTGTTGTAGCTTTCTGCCCCGCGCTTTCAAGACAGGAAATTGCCTGACAGTTGGACTCTTGCACAGATTTCAAAGTGTATGTTAGATATCAGCGCTTATCCGGCTGTTTGATGCTAAAGAGAAAGTGACAAAAAAATCTCTTGGTGTAAGATGCCTTCCTCAAATGTTGATTTTTCTGCCTAGTAATTACTCGTAAAACTGTCTGTAATTCCTGGGGAAAAACTGTCATATGGGATTTCTTTGTGCAGTACCCCGGAACAGGAACAGCTCATGGTAATGTGGCTTAGTTGGATGATAAAGGAAGAAGCTTACTTTGAAAGGTGAGAGCAGGCTTTTTTTGTTTTGTTCTTACTAATTCCAGTAATTTCACATTTACTTATGCCCTGCTGGAAACTAACTCTTTATTAACTCTTTTCTCTGTATTATTGTAGCATTTCTGGTGTGTCTGCTTCTTTTGGAGAGATGCTTCTCTTGGTAGCCATGTATTTCCATAGTAATCAGCTCAGTGCTATCATTGATTTGGTCTGCTCCACTTTGGGAATGAAGGTAAACTCTAAGCTGTTTCCATCAAATATAGTTCTCTATTAAATTCCCTTTTTTACTGTGTATTTATACACCTACAATTATTTGACTTTAGATTTAAAAACTTAGTTACTGCTAATATACTTGAGCAAACGTGTACTCAAGACATGAGCAAGTGACTAAGTTCCTCTAGAAAAACTTCAAAAAGTACATACAAATAGATACAGAAGAATCAATAGATACAGAAGATAAAAGATACCTTCAAAAAGAGCTGACTTGTTGAAATCAATACTTGCAAGATATGAACTTTTTAGAAAACTAACTGAAGTCCTTTTTAAACTGTCTGGAAAAGTTTTATTTTAAAAAGTTTGAAGAAATAGCTATATATGTAATGTTTAATCAGTTTCTGAAAATTATCGAGAGAGACTTGTGTTCAATTTACTGTCCTGTAACAACAACTCGCCTCATCAAATGTAAAAGCTAAGTAGTTAGTTTTCAGGATGAGGAAGATGTGTGGAGTCATGAACTTGTGAAATTTGAAAATTATGTTGCTTTATATTCCACGTATAGATATATGAATGTTTTCCTGGTACTGCAAGACAAGTTGAAAAAGGTTAAGAGTTTATGAAATAAGTTTGAAGCCAGAACTTAAAACAGCAGGTACTGTGTTCTTTGTTTCAGATTGTTATTAAGCCCAGCTCACTGAGCAGAATGAAGACTATCTTCACCCAGGAGATTTTCACTGAACAGGTATTTTAAGTCTAAGCCTTTTTTTTTTTTTTCTTTTTTTTTTTTTTCTAATTTAAATCACTTCAATTTGACCTACCAGAAGAATCCAAATGCTGCTGGTTCTGAAGAATCTTGGCCTTTTCTTTTTGTACATTGATCTGGTTATGCTTTTTTGAACACTTGTGTTTTTGAAGTACGGGGAAGCAAATGAAAGAAATTGTCCAGTATGAAACTATTTTTTTTCTACAGCAGGGAATTGTATGCAAATGTAGTACATGTGCTACAATTGTACATATACTGTATTACACAAACTACATTAAAAAGTCATTTAGCTTCCAAACACACAAAACTGCATAAATGCCAGAACAGATGTAGTTTTGCGACTTTGTGATGTTGTGCTTATGCGTTGTGATCAGGTGAATGTTTGTGATATTTTTCTTGGTAATTATAACTTTCCTTTAGGTTGTCACAGCCCATGCAGTTCGTGTGCCTGTTACAGGCAATCTCAGTGCCAACATTACTGGGTTTTTACCTATTCACTGCATTTACCAGCTTTTAAGAAGTCGGTCATTCACCAAGCACAAAGTATCCATTAAGGTATGACCTTCATTTAATTTCTGTTTGTAGTTTTGGATGTTGATTAGATTCTGCAGGCATTTATTTATTTATTTATCTTGGTAAAGTAAAATTAACTAAGAAGTTTTAGTATGGACAGAATTCTTTGCAAATCTAATTGCCTATTGCCATATAATTTAAGAAGGAACACTATTAAATTAGCATACCCAATTTTAGCTGTGTAATCCTGAGACTGGAACTTAAGGAAGTTATAAGGAAGTACTCTCCCTTTTCTGCACTTAATAAACTCCTAGTTGGAAGAATATTTCCATCCAGGACAAATTTGGTTGGTGGAGCTGTACAGAACAGGGAAGCTCTTCCCTGATCCGAGGTTTATGACCAGGTCCAACTCAGAGCTGGTGTTACACTTTCCTAAGTCAACGCCCCATTCAAATACATTTTGCCTAACTAGTTAAAAAGGGATTCACTGGCAAACCAAAACATTACCATCCACCTTTGAAACTAAACATGTAAGGACATGTTTTTTTCTAGGACTGGATCTATAGGCAGCTCTGTGAAACCACCACTCCACTTCATCCTCAGCTGCTTCCTCTTATTGATGTCTACATTAACTCTATTCTTACTCCGGCATCTAAATCCAACCCAGAGGCCACAAACCAGCCTGTCACGGAACAGGAGATCTTGAATGTTTTTCAAGGACTCACTGGGGTAAATTGCTTGTTTACTTCTTTCATGGGTGTTCAGGTGAATGTGAGGTACATACAGGACGTTTTACATAGGCTTGATGCAGATACTGAAAGTTGCCTCTTTTTTTTTGTTTTTGACCCCTATATAGTAAACTGCCTCCTATCCCATATTTTGATGGGACTCTTGTCAGTGCTAGTCAGGTTTCTGTGAGGGTTGCTGTTTGTCCCCCCTTTGCCCTGTTCCTTGGGAAGTGACCAACTCATGCTATTAAAAAAGAAAAACACTTTCTAAAAAGTTACTGGCTCTTTCTAGCAGTAAAATGAATTGGAAAGTGGAGGTGCTTATTTGGCACTGTTATAATTTTGTTTTTCTGACTCGGTCTTGTTAGATCAAAAATCTTACTTAATTGAAACTTCCTACTTAATTTTGGAAGAAGCACTTTTTGAAAGAAGTACGAGAACGGTCACTTGGGCACATCTAGAATGTGTGGCAAGCCTTGACTTGCATTGAAATCCTGGGATAGCTCCATGTTGGTGTCCCAAGTATTCAAAAACACATTTGATGTTTGAAGTTTTATCTTTTTTTTTTTAGAAAAATAAAAATTTCCCACAGCCTTCCACTTGGAGCTTATCTGGCTTGATATTTTTATCCAAGCTTTACTGCCTTATCTTTCTTCATATTTGCAGGTAAATCCAAATTTGTGTTCCCAAGAATCAGGGATGCAAAATGACGTTTGTATGTGGTTTTATGTACAGGGAGAAAATGCTCGACTCGCTCAACGTTACAGCATCACAACACGATTGCTTGTCCTCTACTACGTCCTGTCGTATGAAGAAGCACTTCTGGCAAACACTAAGACTCTAGGTATATGTGAACGCATTCAGTGGGCAACAGCTGAACTGAAAGTTAGATGCAAATACAGGAATTCTTACAATAACCAAAGTTCATATTAGAGTCAGATTTAGCTCAGTATAAGAAGTTTAGATCAGAGTTTATTTTGGCAGCGTAATTCTGGTAATAAATATAGCATTACTGTAGAAATTAAGGAGATGAAAGTACTACTAAAACTCTATAGTTGTGCTCTAGATTGAAAAGGATCCAATTTGGCCAAAAAGTTACCAGAAATGTTTATAACAATCTGATGAATATAGCAACAAGTAACAAAGAGGTCTTAATGACTTTAGATCTGCATTTATTCATGTGCCATCGAACTTGCAACCTTAACATGTTTCCTCTGCCTGGTGATTTTATTGTTGACAAGGCCGAATAATCCCTTTTTGCCTTTGAAATTCAGACTTTAAATCAATACTAAAAGAACGTTGCGTAGTTTATTGACCGAGCTTGACTTAATTGAAAACATGGTATTTATATCTGATGTGCGTTTTTATCTGCCCTTTTTAGGGTGCAAAACTTTCAGCATTCATCAGTGCTGTGTTGTTCATATTATCTAAGAAAGAAACACATTAAAAAGCAATTACGGTTCTTCCTGCATTTATAACCTCTATCCTGCTATCGGTTGTTGTGTGTGCTAACAGGTGAAATTCCATGAAGCAACTGCTAGACAGTTTTTTTTATGTTGAATAAAGAAATTGCAGTTTGGAGCTGTGATCTCAGGATCAGTTAGACTTGATCAAAAATGTTAAAGAGATCTTTTGAACAAACCTAGATGCTGCCGGGAAAAGATTCATTTCACAGAAATGCTGTTCTAAAGGGCTTAATTTAATACCCTGATAGGTTTGAGGTCTGTTATTTGGAGTTTTCTGTATTTTGCCTGAATAATATAGAGGCTAGTGCTTTACATTTTCTTTATTGATTCAGTTGGAGAAATATTTTTTCCAACTATTATATGTGGTTTCTGTCCCTGTTTCCTTATAGCTGCCATGCAAAAAAAACCCAAGTCTTACTCTTCAGCATTAATGGATCAAATTCCAATCAAGTACCTCATCCGCCAGGCACAAGGACTGCAGCAGGAACTTGGAGGTATATGTGTGTGTGCAGGTCTAATGTGCGTGAAGAAGGAAGGCTAAGCGTATTTCCAGCTTTACATCTGTTGTCTGTTTCACGGTGTGCCTTCTCTTTTTTGTTTAACATCCCTCAGTAGTCACTAATGAGGTTACAGGTATGTTTACAGCATCATAGTGAAAGTTTGGGGAAGACGATTCTTTCTAGAGTAGATTTGAATTACCTGAGAATTGTATAATTGTTCCAGACTGCATTTTAGAGTTTCTACAGGTTCCTCCCACCTTTCCAAAATGTAACTTTCCCTTTCTGTTGGAGTTAAAATTTCAGGCCATAAACATGCAAGCTTATTAAACTTCTCAGCAGTGATTCAGTTATGGCCTGTTGTTGAGATGCTAGGGACGTAATATGTGCAGGTGAACGATGCAGCTATTTAAGATTTACGCTTTCTTAACACCCTTACAGGCCTGCATTCTGCACTGTTACGCCTTCTTGCTACTAACTATCCACACCTCTGTATTGTGGAAGACTGGATCTGTGAGGAGCAGATCACAGGCACTGATGCCTTACTGAGGAGGATGCTGCTTACAAACATTGCCAAAAATCATTCTCCCAAACAGCTCCAGGAAGGTAAGTAACCTCATTTGAAGTAAGCAGTTTTCTTTCCTAATTGGTTGGAATTTAGTGGGTCCGGGAGTGTATATCCATCTGAATCATTTGATTATACTGCATTTGTATAATGAGAATGTTCTGCTGCAAGCTTGTTTTGAGTCTATGAACTCACTTGAAGGATTTTTAAAATGTCAGAGTCCAGTTTTATCAAAATCCCATTGTATTTATTTTGTAGCGTTTTCCATGCTCCCAGGAAATCATACCCAGCTGATGCAGATTCTGGAACATTTAACACTTCTCTCTGCTGGTGAATTGATCCCATATGCAGAAGTATTGACTTCAAACATGAATCGGTTGCTGAATGCTGGAGTCCCACGGAGGATTCTTCAGACTGTCAATAAACTTTGGATGGTTCTTAACACTGTGATGCCAAGAAGGTAGGTTCAGATTACTGTTTCGTTTGTTGTTGCAGATGGGTGGAATGCAACTTTCTATTTTAAAATAGTGACAGGCTGCCTTTGTCTATTATAGTAAACTTAACGACTGGGTCCAGGAATTGGAGGCTGTGATCGAGTAGACTGTGTTGGATTTACATTCCTTTGTGCTTTGTTGAAATTTTTGATCTGTTCTCTATTTAAAAGGAAGGTAGTTTTTGCTCTCAGGGGAAAGGAAGTCTCCAGCTGGCTTATAATAGAATGGTTGTATAGTATACATCATTTATGACATATTATTTCTGAAACGCACACACTCTGTTCTGGTAATAGTGTGCCTTTTTAGAGGAAGTAAGATACTCTGTATTGCAACAAAAACATGACTTGGTTGATATCATTCCAGTGAACGTAAGTTGACTATATCTTGGTTAACTTCAGGAGCTGCAAGTGCAGTATGGGGCGTTTTGCTCCTTGGTAGGCTTAGAAAAATACATCTAATTGAGATAAGTGAATATCCAAATGCTTATGTGATCCTCTTTCTCTTACGGATTATCTTATAAAAATGTTAAAAATAATCTCATTTTTAGACTGTGGGTTATGACTGTTAATGCTCTGCAGCCTTCAGTAAAAATAGTCCGACAGCAGAAATACACTCAGAATGATCTGATGATTGATCCTTTGATTGTACTAAGATGTGATCAGAGAGTTCACAGGTAAGCATCTCCCTCCTTTAATTTCTTCTGACGCTCTGTGGTACTTAAAATTGATGCATAGTGAGTGGTATCTCACAGAAAACTTCTGAAAACTTTCAGTACTTCAAAATATTTTCAAAGTAGTTGTATGAGCTTGTAAGTTCCCTCTTTTGCTGCACCACTTTTTGTGTTAAGCTTGTTGGTCTGAGCGCTGACTGAACTGTGCTGTTTCAGCACGTCACGCTATCCAGATGAGTCTCTTGTTGGACAAAACTTATACCCAGTTCTGTTTTGGAAACTCTGGGATTGTAAATGGATTTGCACACAGATCCATCCATTTTGTTAGATTTGTGCATGTGAATTTGTTCCAAATAGACATTGTGGCATACTTAAAATGGCTGCTGCCACATGGTGGTGGCTGTAACTGAAACATCCTTCCACTTTATACTGTCTTTTGCCATCCCTCGTGGGCCTGGAAGTATTCCATCTTTTTGGGTAACAATTTCTGCTGGCAGATGCTTGATGAATATGACAAAAGTAGATTTGATTCATTTTTCAAGTAAGTATTTTAGTAGTACTTGGAAATTAGTTCCTCTAGATGTCAGTGATGACAGGGGAGATGTATAACACTGCTTCATGGCTTTGATGTAGAAGAATAAGCTGAGAGTTTTAGTAGAGAAAATGATCATAACTGATAGCAACAAACCAACTTGTAAGGAGAACGTAAAGTAATGCAAACAATACAAACTAGAATTTGAAAAATGGTAGCTTTGCTTTTTCACAGTCCTGAAGAAAATTGCATTTGTTATTTTAAAAAAGATATGTTAAAAAAAAGATACGTTACTCATTTTAAATGTACTTCAGCCTCTAGCTTTACTCCTTTTGTATTCTTGTTCATGTCTTTTGTCAGTTGTAGTTTATTTTTTCCCCTTTTGCTTTTTCATTATCTTTCTGTTCATAATTAAGGTGACTATTAGCCATTTATTTGTTCTTTATGTTCTTGCTTGTATGTATCTGTCTGCCCTTGCCTTATAGCAATTGAGTCATTAATCCAGTTTCCATTTGACTTGGTACATGTTTGTACATTTTGAAATCTAGCAGTCTAGATTTCAAATTTCTATTGATCATATTTTTAATGCCAAACTGTAGGTGAAATATTTAAATGCATGTCCATTCAGCCCTGGATGCAAATTGAAAATCCCAAGTTTCTAGAACTGTTAGGGAGATTTATAATGCAGTATGATTTGAAAACTATCATCTTAGCATTGTGGAAGCAGTTGTTTAGAGCTTGTCTGCCTTGTTTTTTCTATCCCCATCATTCAGATCATTGTTTTGGTTTAGTTCATGTACAGCACATAAATTTTCTGATTTCTTTTGTTCATAGACTGTTAAAAATCAGTTTCGTCAGGAGTTCCTTGTTTTTGTAGAGCGCGTGCGTGCCTATGTGTGCATGGGAAAAGTAGGAGAATGGCAGGACAGCAGAAGGGATTGTGACCTTAAGTATTTTGCTGTGTTAAGGGAAATAGCTTTAGTATGAACCAGACTACAACCAAATGAATCTCTGAGGAGTATTTTTAGTTTGTTCCTATTGTTATAGGCATACTGTTCTGCTTTCTGAAACATCTTTTCTTTACCATGTTTCTGTATTAGGAGTCCCCCTCTGATGGATATAACTTTGCACATGTTGAATGGCTATCTTCTTGCTTCAAAAGCCTACCTCAATTCTCACCTAAAGGAAACGGCAGAGCAGGACATTAGGCCATCCCAAAACAATGCAATGGGTCCAGAGACCCCAGAAGTTACCAGGGAAGAATTAAAAAACGCATTGCTTGCTGCTCAGGTAAGGGGGAGAAATAGATGTAAACTGAAGTGGGAAAAGGCAATGATAAACAGAAATACAGGCTTGGGAAATTTAAAAAAAAAAGAGACCTCTCTACTTTTATTATTGACTTCTGTTGCCAGAAAAAGAAAACTGCCTCTGCGTTTGACTCCCGATTGTATCTAATATAGCATTAACGTTCTTCCTCCCCACATAAAAATTTTCTGTTTTCTAGTCTGAAGCATTGTGTTGGTTAACTATACGGATGGTGGATTTTCGTCATTTGTTAGTTAGAACAAAAGAATTTTGCTTACTAGCACTTTTGCCTTCTTGCTTGGGGTATCCAGAGGGCTCTTTTTCTACTCAGCATTGGCGTAGTAAAGCATGAATAAATGCGACGTACCTGCGTAGGATCATTTGAACTATGTTGTTTAAGAGAAGCAGCCAGCCTTGTGAAGTGTGAGGCTGAAGAACGGTTAACTTACTTTGGCATAATGAGAATTCTTGAGTAATCCTGTTTCACAGACAATCTTTTCTTACCTCTCTCTGGAAGCAAGACCCTATTAGAAGATGGGTTTTGAGTCAATAGGAGGTTTTATATTTAAATGGTAGTCTCTTCTAAATACTATGAATTACATGGCCATGTACATATTTTGTCTGATCTCTGTGATTTAAGGGATCATTGGATTATTTATTTATGCTACCTGATACCAGGTTTACTATGTGCTTGCATATGGCATACGCTATATATATGTGCACATAACAAGAGTCTGTAAGCATTTCAGTACAAACATGTTATTTACATATATGTTTTAAAATGATATTTGATTCCCTCAAAATGACTCTTCTGATCCATGCTTATGATGATCTGTTTGCTCCAGATGTAAGCTTTTGTTCTTGTTGGAGTCTTGATTCACATATGCGGTGTTTTGGGGAGAAGGCGCGGGGGTTATTGCAATTCTCAGGGTTTGTGATTTTTTGAACTGTTGTTTTTTTTTTTTTAATTGAAACAATTCTAGCCATCTGACAGCCTTTAATTTCTTAAATTGCCATTACTTTGTATTTGATTTTGTTTGTTTTTTTTTTTAAGCATGCTGTATTGTTTAATTTCTTCCCAGGATAGTGCTGCTGTGCAGATTCTTTTAGAGATCTGCTTACCTACAGAAGAAGAGAAAGCTCAGAGCAGTAACACCCACAGCCTGCTGAAAAGCGTTTATAGTACCACTGGCTCTAAGAGCCCAGAACTAGAAGAAGAAGAGGATAGCTTGCTGTGTAACCTTCGAGAGGTCCAGTGTCTCATCTGCTGTCTGCTGCATCAGATGTATATAGCTGATCCCAACATAGTCAAACTAGTTCATTTCCAGGTCTGGTTTGCACTGTTTTAGTTCTTTAATGGTTCCCTGGTTAGAAAAGAGCCAAATGAAGTGTTGGAATGCTACTGTTGTGTTCTTCAGAAACTATCATGACCCCCTCCTCTGCCTCCCATTCCCCCAAGTCTGTAGTACCTACATTTCCTCCCTCTTTCCGTGCATGCACTCAGTGCTATAGCCAAGAGGGGAGCAGCTAAACGATGCCTGTTCCTCATCATTAAACACATGCTTTGTTTTTTCACTCCCCTTCTGTATGCCAAAATAGAGTGTCCAATCTAGGCCAGGGAAAACTGGCCTAATCATCTTATAATTACTTGTTCCACATCTTGTGTGGGTTACTTCTTTCTGGCTGTGTTCTTAAAATATTTCATCTATTATTCAAAACTGAAATCTGGCTTCAAATATAAACTTCTTCTTTTCTTTCCTTTTTGTTTGGACACACTTTATCTCTTTAGAGTGGAAGAAGAAAGGTTGCCTCTGCCAAAACAGCTGTAGATCCTTCCCCAAAAAGGGGGTGGAGAGGAGCTTAGCAAATTTTTTGCTATAAATGTGGTTTTCAGTGTGTGTTAAATTGCTCATTGCCAGATGGCTGTCTCTTTAAAAGGAGTTAATTTCCTGTGACCTGGAACTGATTAAGTGACTAGAAAAGTCCTAAGGGTCCAGTTGTGAAATAGGCAAATTGGGCCTGGGGTGAAGTTCGGAACAAAGAGACAAGGCACAAAAGGAAAAGGTCACTGCAGTTTGGTTTGGTCTGGGGAGTGGAAGAGGAGTTCATATGTAAATAATAAATTGAGTCTTGTGGATAAAGAACTGATTCAGCCTGGGGTGTGTTCCCAGCCTGCCTTATGTTGCCTTGGGTTATAGGCCTGTTGCTTAAAATTCGGAATGAGAGAGAGTTACAAGTAGATAAGCTTTGAAACAGCGTTAATGCTGTTTTAATCTAACTGAATATCTTAAATGCATCAGAGTTTTTGAAACACCTTTGACATATATGTTTTCTTTCCTAAATTTTACAGGGTTATCCGTGTGAACTTCTGGCACTGACAGTGGCAGGGATTCCATCCATGCACATCTGTCTGGATTTCATACCTGAGCTCATTGCCCAGCCTGAACTTGAAAAACAGGTACTGTACAGTCATCTAGTTTGAGAGTCATTTTAAGTAGTTAACCCTGCTGAAGTACTGGTTGGGGCAGGGGGAGTAATAAAGAGATCACTATTAAGGTAATGGTTTTAGCATTTTCATCTTAAATTAAAGGTCTCACCCTCAAATCACAGATTGTGACAATTCCTCTAAGATATCTCTGTACGTTTGTTTATGAAATCCTTGTGAAATTCAATGTTACATTCAGGAACATGAAAAAAGCACTTTTAGTAACGGCTTGAATTTTTAATTTTAACTTCATTTTTTAAGAGTATATATCAGTTGGCAAATGTTTGCCTACTTAGTTTTTTAGCTGATACTTTATAGCTAGAGGAACTTGCATTAACATTTAAATTTTGTAAACCTTTACTGCAGAGATATTCTGTAGAACAGATGAAGTAGCTTTAAGATTAGAATGTTACTCGTTTTTGTGAAAGGTTTGACTACCAAGTCTTTAGTCAGGGAACTATTGCTACTGCTTGACACAAGCTTGGGGCAAGACTATAAGGTGTAAATTCATAAAAGAATTTAAATTTCTTCTTTGCCAGCTATCTTACCAGTTCTTTCCCTAAGTGCAGGAATACCTTCACAAAGCCTATCAGAATGAAATGTGCCGTTTTCCTCAAGTTTATTCTTTATGAATCCAAAGTGTGGTGGTTTCTTCTCAGTATGAGCTCAGCAAAGGAGGAATCAGGAGTTTGCTTTAGAAATGTTTTGCCTGTATTTTTGAAGGCCTTGTGATGATTATGGAAAAACAATGGCAAATGATTGATAATTATTACTCCTTAAGGCAATTCATGGGCCTTGAATTGGTATGTTGTAACAAGGGGAGATTACATATTTGGCTGTTTCCAGGTAACTGAAATTTATTGGGCTAAAGATTCTTGTAAGAGAATAAAACAACTCCCCAAAACTGTTTTTGTATCAAACTAACTTCTTAATTACTTGTATTTAATCCCTTCTCAAATATTAAGTTACTGCTGATAAGAAGGCGCTCAACTGAAGTTAAAAACAGAACATATGGAACACGAAACAACTTTTACGGGGATTATGTTGTGAATTGTGTGTTGCTTTGTTTCTCACCAACAGTATCAGAACAAACTGTGTCTGTGGGGGAGGTTCTGAAACACTAACTCTGGTCCTTGCATTAATGTTAAATCTGTGAGCTTTTTTTTTTTCTTGATGTCAGCAGAAACATTTCACAGTAACTACTATAAGGCTTCTGTGGCTTTCATTTCCTCATTGGTAAAATCAAAATAGTTACTAATTATTAAGTTATGTGAAGAACTTTGGATTGAAGGTGCAAAGCAATCTCTAAATTTATTGCCTGTTTCTTTTTTGCCTTTCACCTACTTAACAGATATTTGCAATCCAGTTACTTTCATTTTTGTGTATCCAGTACGCACTACCTAAATCTCTCAGCGTGGCTCGTTTAGCTATCAATGTCATGGGAACCCTACTCACAGGTAAGCATTCCAGCAACGCCTAAGCACACTGTTGCAGAAGTTAAATTTATTTTGTCTAGACTGAATACAATTTTACCGAAATGCCAGTGTGATAATTGTACTTGAAAACATAACAAAAATTATTGATTGGATTTTGATAATAGTTCCTTTTTTAACGGACTCTTTTCTCTTTCCTTGACAGTTCTAACCCAGTCGAAGCGTTATGCCTTTTTTATGCCAACCTTGCCTTGTTTGGTTTCCTTCTGTCAAGCCTTTCCGCCTTTGTATGAGGATATTATGTCTCTGCTGATACAAGTAGGGCAAGTCTGTGCCTCTGATGTTGCCACGCAGACAAGAGACTTTGACCCAATTATTACACGTAAGTAAGGCATCTTGTATTTCAAAAATAATATCATGGTCCCAGGGAGAAAATGATGTTTAATGTTTCAGATGTTTCAGTGCAGTTTGAATGCAAAATAAAATGTACTACCGTTACCTTGTAAATATAGAAGGGGTAAAGGTGGATTTATTGGAGAGGAGGAAAGAAGTTAGAGGCTAAAGAGGCTGAAGACATTCCTTTGTTAAGCTTTTATGAACTTCCTTCCTTCTGTTTTGTTTCCCTGTGCGTATTATTGCAAGATTTAACCCTGCGTGCCAGGGTTGTGCATGGAATTTGCCATCGTAGCCTTAGGAGGAAAGGCATGAGCAAAGACCATTGGCTTTTGAGAACACAAAGACACTTCCATGCTTCAGCTATGGCATAAGAGCTGATTAGGGAAATCTTCCTAGTCTACTGGAAGTGCAAAGTGAAATGAGTTAGCTGAAGTCTCACAGTATGGATGGATAAACATATAGTGATTGTATGAAGAGGACTTAACTGTTTAAGTCTATTCGTTCAACTTGAGCGAAACATTCTGTCTTTTTTCTGTCTAAAAACAAATGTTCCGTTCCTGTGATACAAGACTTGCTAATATTATCTGTGCTAGGATATTTATGTTAAAAGAAGTCAGACAGAATATAAATAAAAACAATGAAGTCAGATGTAGGTGAAATGAAAGATGTTTTTAGTGTCCCTAGAAATACTCGCTGTATGAAATAGTGATGGTTCAAATGTACTATTTCCCAATATGCATATTTGCATTAAGGGTGTAGTATAACAATTATCTTTGCTGTATTTATTTGTACTCCCCCCCCCCCTCCTTATTTAATTTTCTAGGTCTCCAGCAACTAAAGGAGAAACCAAATGAAGTGTCAGGACTTTGTAAAGATTCATCTTATAAAAGTTGTTCAAGGGACATAGCAAGCACGGACCCTGATGTTCAGTTATGCCAGTGTGTTGAAAGTACTATCATTGAAATAATTAACATGAGTGTAAGTGGAGTTTAGGAAGTACAGAAATGAAATTGTACCATAGCTCGTATCACAGTCTACGGTGTCTAAATACGGCGAGAACTGCCAAGTGGATTGAGAAACTGGAGCACAAGTCCATGTCTTTCATTCATCAGATTCAGTTATGGCTGAACCTTGTCCAAAGAAAATAATTCTTTAAAGAGGCTTACGCTGCTTCCAGTGAAAAGTTCTGAGGCTGCTGGGGCTGGTAAACAATTCCCCATCCAGTGGAAGTGGGCATGATTTTTAGGCTTGCTGCATCACTTCATGAACTGAGCAACACACCTGTACGTGGTTTTATAACACTTTTTGAAAAGCGAACGCTTAGTTTGTTGAGCAAACAGCAAAACAATGGGTAAGAAAAGCTTGAGGTTGGAGAACTTTGCTTAAGTTCAAATGAACTAGTGTTCCAGAGGCTTGCAGAACAAGATGGAATAAAAAAATCTTCACAGAAGACTGGAAAGTGTGGTGTAGGCATGTCGTACCATTGCACTGAGACCTAGAGAAGAGGCTTTACATTTTTTTGGATTGGCTTTTCAAACCATTGGCCAGTGTGAGTTCATGAGATCAGTCACTTTAAAATGAGTTCATTTAAACATCTGTCAGCCTTCATTAACAGTTTGAAACTGGTCTAGAAGTTTCTAAAAAAAAGTAGTACAAAATGAGGTGTATAAGCATGATTTTTAAATAATATATATTTTTAATGCTGCTTAGGTGTCTCTTTTTTAAACATCACTTTGTTTAAAAGAGAGGAGAAAGACCTAAGGAAGAAAAGCACAAAGATATCTGAATTGTCATTAGGTTAAGATTTAAAAAAAAAAAAAAAATCAGTGTTGGAGGTTACTGTGACAGAAGCTGAATTTCACTCTAATGACTGGAATGACAGGTTTTAGCCATACCAAAGTGGTTACATCCTAGAAACTTGCAGCTTGGTGGACAAGAAGGCTGAATCCTTTTGTGCTTAATGCATACAGAACTGTCTCTGAAAGCAGTTGATTGTCCTCTCATATAGGAAAACCCACACGATTTAGCCTTGAAAGATGTTTTGTGGCATCACAGAAGGGTGTGTATGGTGCAATATCTGGAAGTTTCTTCAAAGTTGCACAAGCTCTCATGATAGGCAGCAAATGCTTTTGCAGACAGAGATAAAATTAAGGTTTGGCTGTTGTGCTAGAATTGAATGCAGTTCTTCAACGAACTGTAACTGCTAAACTTGTCAATGCAGCATTTGCTGTTTTGAAAATGACAGTATTTAGAGTCCAGGTTAACTAAGATATTTTTCAATTAAAACCAGTTTATATTCCAGAAATCATGGTCTGAATGTTTAGTCTGGCCTTCTGAATGTCTTGATGTGTTGGAATGCGATTCAGAAAAGCTAATATTGAATTGCCAAACAAAGATACGGTACACTTTCCAGAGTTACCAACGTGCTGATGTAAAGCCTGCTGTAACCAGGTGACAACACCATCTGACTACCAAGTATATTTTTTGTCATTTTGATGTAAAAGATGTAAATAATTTACATGTATGTATTTTTTCCTCTTATGCTTGTGATTTTATATGCTGTAGTGGTATTTAAGTAAAAACAAGTGTATGTTTTGGATCAATTTGTAGATATTTGTACTTTTAATTTCAAGAAGATTTGCCTATATCGATTTAAATATTCCAGTTTGATACCTAGGTTAAGTAGAGGGAACCATCCCTTAGGGCCTTAGCAAAAAAAACCCTCCCAAGACCAAAACAACCCAGCAGCGCTGGTGACTTGCAGATCTTAACGTTGATCCTGAGACTTTTGAATTGCCAAGAAAGAGTAGTTTTAAATGCATGTAAGTACTTAGACGTGACAGACTTTACTAAAAACAATTTTCATTAGCATTTTAGGTTCCTGTACAGTATTTGCAGTAGCTGTCCTAAAGGTAAATTAAAAAAAAAAAAGTCTATTTTTTCAGCCCTAAGGAAGAGGGCGTGAAGAACCAGCGCGTCCTACAGTGTATCCTGATTATCACGCGAGCGCTACCGGGGAGCCGGGCCCAGAGCTTCCGCCTCCCGCTAAAAAAAACCAAAAAACAAAAAACCCACACAATACACACAAACCCCCGCCCCCAAAAACCCAAACTCTCCCCCAGATGACGATAGTTGCTGAAAGGAACCTACCGGAGGCCCTGAGGGGCCCGAGCCGCCGCCATCAGCACCACCGCCGCGCGGTCGCCCAGCAACGAAGACAACCTAGGAGCTAACAAGGCGCTCCGCGATTGGTTCTAACAGCGCGGAGGGGGAAGGCGGGAGCGGTTGAGTTCGCGGCCTGCTGATTGGCGGCTCGGAGCCTTTCCTGTCAGCTGATTGGCGGGAAGGACAGCGGCCGGGGCGGAGGCGGGAAGGACGGACGCTGAAGAGGGCCGCTGCCGCCGCGTGAGGTGAGCGGCTCGTCGCTTCTCGCGGGGCCGCGCCCGGGGCGGAGCGCGGCTCTGAGGGACCCGGCTCGCCGCGGGGAAGGGGCTCTCCGGAGGCTCCTGCCTTTTCTCCGTCTCCCGGCAGAGAAAAGAAGCGCCCAGGTGCCTTTTGTAGGCCGGGGTGGAAAGTGGAAGGCGCGGGAGGAGGACAGCAGCCGGCCCCAGCGCTCTCCGCCGCGAGCCCCGCAGAAACCCGCGCTGGGCCTGGGGGTTCCCTGGGGAGCCGCCCCCGGCCCGAGGGTCCCTCCACTTCGCCCCCCCTCCCTCCCTCCCGGCCCCCGTCTCCGGCTGCTGCCGCACTCCGGTTTTGATCCCCTCCCGCCTCCCTCGTAGGGGCTTGCTTTTTCTTAGGCAAAGATCCTTCGCACTCCCCTCAAAAAAACGTTTGAGAGAACCCCTCTGCGTGTGAGGAAAAGCCTTTCAGTGAGGTGCAGTTACGTTTTTGGAAGGAGGGCATGGCTGCAAACTCAGGCTAGCAATCTCTTTTGGCTAGGGTTTCTTTTTCCTGTTGAGGAAGCTGATGATGAAGCTGAATCATGCCTTGTGTTGGTGGCTTTTTCATGCATGCATTTACTCATTAAAGAGTCAGATGAGCACACAGGTTAGTGAATTTATTTATCACAGGGAGGTTGCCAGCATAAATTCACTTTTAGTTATTTTGTAGATGCTTAAGACCGATAAGAAAAGTTAGTGATGCTTAAAAGCTGTAGTCTTTTTTAAAGCTGTATATCCCTACTCGATATTTGTACCTCAATAGTTTCAATGTTTTAGAATGATATGGAAGATAGGACTGGGTGTAAGGTTTGTTCAGCTGGATGCTCAGCTGGATAGTGTGGCTTGCTGAAACAGTACGGTTTTTATTACCCAAAATGAGAGAAGTGCAAGAAGATAAGTAGAATAGTAAAATGAATGACAGCTCATTTTCCCCTGAATAATTACTATATTAGTACTATAAGAAAGGTGTTTTAAAATCTTATTTTTAAAGTCAGTATCCAATCTTAATTTCTCACTGTTACAAAATGAAAAGGCATATTCAGAAGCTACAGCTGTTGGCTGTATCACTGTAACTTGCAGCGTCTTGGAGGTCAAGTTAATGGAGCCGCAGAATTGAAAAACTGATTATTTATAGTTACTAAATATCCTAGAATACTTTTTCCCCTAAGAATTTGGGGGGAAGTAAAACCTGTGAAATAAAATTGAAATGATGTAAGTAGTTCATTCATAGTTATTTCTAAATTGCTTACATTGCTAATGTTAATTATCAGATGGTGGTAACTTGCTCTTGTTTGTGACAAGGACCAGGCTTGAACTGCTGTCATGTAGTATAAGTTTCTGTATGCGAGTTTTCTTAATATCCTGAGCCACTTAGCCCTCTTATCAGGTTAGCAGTTTCTGCTCGTTTCTGTTTGGTGCTGCATGTTGTTTCAGACTTTCCCGTGGTTGCTAATTTTAGCTGGTTAATACTTGTTTTTATTTCAATTGCAGTTATAAATCTGAAATAAACAGGGTGAAAAGTGGCAATGTCTTCTGACGTGTCAGAATATACTATTGGGGGAGTGAAGATTATATTCCCTTGCAAGGCTTACCCATCACAACTAGCTATGATGAATGCAGTAAGTAGAATTTATGTTAATATTCGCTAAAGTAATAGGTTATGTTTTGCAATTCTTATCAACCTTTAGAAAAAGAGCATATACAATTCAGTCTCCACTATTTTCAGTATTTCAATTGTAATGCAACTTACTGTATTACTGTGTTTCTTTGTTCTCTGTTTGTACGTGTTTGTGCTATACAATGACATGTGACCCGTGACTAGGAATCTATGGTATTTGGATTATAAGATAGTAATAATGTTTTGGAATGTTGAAATACATTTTGGCTTTGTAGGCTGAACTTTTATGCTAAGAACCAAGCTATGTGCTGTGTAATATAAATGCTTATTTAATTAGCTGTAATATAAATTGTGTATGATTTTGCAAGTACAAGGAGGGAATGTTCTACTAAACCATGTCTTTTAATCAGAGTGTAATATTCTAGTAATTTTTTTCAGAGGAGGGTTTTTATATGATGTTTCATATTGCATATTTAATATGTACGTTTTATATTTAATTTGGGAAATTTAAATATTTTCTTCTTTGAGAGACAAATATTCTTGTTCTGCGATAGATATTTTAAATATTTTGGTTCTATAAGACTACAGAAAGAAAGTCAGCCCCATCAGATATTGCTATTAGCAGGTAAGTATTTCATAGTACCCTGTAAGCGAACCTCTGAGCACTGCTCAGAGGGTTGTTTTTTTTAATTTTTTTTTTATTTTTTTGAACATAACTGCAGGTGCCCTGGACTATTTTTAAAAGTTACCTTTAGCTTAGTTAAAACATTCTTTTTGCTTTCACAGTTATTTATGATTTTGTTTTCATTCTTCTCCTTAAAGATTGTTAAGGGATTGAATAACAGGCAACACTGTTTGCTGGAGAGCCCTACAGGAAGCGGTAAAAGTTTGGCATTACTTTGTTCTGCATTATCATGGCAGCAGTCTTTGTATGGTAAGCTTTCTCAGTGTCCATGTGCCCAGTTGTTGTTGCTGAAATATATTATAATGAATTATTGTTGCTTTTCAACCTTTAAACTTTTGGTTTGAGGAATGTATGCAGGTCTTTGTCCATCATTATACATACAGGCTTATTGGCAAAATGGCATTAGGCAATCAAAACAGCAGTGGCCAATAATGCTAAGCAGAGTGATGACAGCTTGTTCAGACGGCATAGTACACAGAGACACAAAGTTTATAATGTAAATAAAATAGATGATGAAGATCGCATCCATAATGTGTAACGGGACCAAACAAAGTCCCATCCAAAATGATGCTTAAAAATTTATAAGAATTTTCTGTTTGTATTTTTGAAAAAACTTATACTACTTTATTGGGAAGAACTCAATTTGAAAGTAAGGTTTTGTATCTATTTCTTTTCTTTTCTTTATTGATTCTGGGTTGGGCCGCTTATGGCTGTGTATCTGACACTTCAAATTTGGCTCTTTCCTCAAGAATGTTGCTTCTTTATGTACAAGAAACGATGCTAAAGATCCAAAACTTGATGATTTGCATAGCTTGCCATATTTATTATACTGTGGTAACATCATTGTGAACTGCGATTCAGTGTGGCTAATACTCAGAGGAACTTTAAAGTCTTTCTTTCATGTATGTACATTTTTTTTAAAAGTTCCTAAGTAATACCTGTTCCCTTAGTTAAGGTGATGTGTGGGAAAGTTAAAACAAGCTACTAAATCTCTGCTGGTTTGTATATAACAGAAAAAGTAAGGATTTTTGTAAGTTGCTTGCATGTATCTCGTTTTTAAAGGTGTATGATTTACAGACATAGTGATTAGAAACTGATATTTAAACAAAATCTTTCACCTTAACTGTTTTGAAAGTTCTAGTTATAACGTATAGTCCTGTATAGTTTTTTTTTTTTTTTGTAATAGAAGACAAATGACTGTGTCCTTTATCTTCTTTAGAGAAGTCACTGGTTAAAACCTCATGTGAAAAGGAAGACAGAAAGCCAGAGACTTCATTGCCATGTTGCTGCACATGTCATTCCCGCTCTCAGAGCAACGAGGCTGCAGCAAGTGTGAATCATGGTGCTTCTTGTTCTTTTAATAATTGTGAAGCAGGAAGTTCCGTAAAAACTGAAACCCCACTAACAAACACAGGTAACTTTTAGTAAATTCCTCCTTTTGTGAGGTGGTTATTTTGTCCAGCCGTCCTGGTAGTAGGGGTCATTAAATAACCATGGCTCATAATTGGACCACAGTCTCGACACTTTCAGCTTCTAACCTTTCTCTGGATCGTTAGTGACATCTGGATGTTCTGTTCACCCTACTTCAAGTGACCACAAAAGGCAGGCAATAGGACTGCGCTGTAGGTGAAAGTATTTGTGTTTTTCTGTTTGACATTTTCTGCTTCTGCTTTGCTGATTTGAACTGTAGGAGCCAATAGATGGTTCCAGAAGAAATCTCCAGCACTGCTGGAGTACGTAACTTCAGTTGGAAAACTTGAATTCTTGCAGTATCTACTAGTTTTTTGGAATCAGAATTCTGGGAAAGTAAATCATTTGTACCATAAGCTAAAGCTTAAAGGAATACAAGTAACAGGTGTTCCTACGTTGCATGTTGTATATATTAGAGTCAACACACAACTTGCGAGGGCCATGTAGGCCTAGAATATTATACTCGGTAGCAAACACTGAACAAATCCCTCTCTACAGAAAGACATCTCTGTCATTAACATGGGAGGTGTTGTAACACCTGTTCTGCTGGTCAGATATGGAAAGAAAAAGAGATTGAGTACATTCATAAACACAAAGAGTCACCATAAATTCTTGTTTTCCCTGAAAGTACCTATTGTTAAGGAAAACAGGTAACTGTAACTGAGGAAATGAGGATTAGAGAGGTTTCTTTCTTGTGCTTGGGAATTTTTTTTTTAAACAGATATTTCACGGTGCAGTTCCGTAGTCAGTTTCACTTGATTTTGCAAAATCCATAGTTTGTAAAATTATTTAAAAAAAAAAAAAAAAGGGGGGGGGGGGAGACGAGTAGTTAGCTGAAAATATAGGTGCAGATAGAACTTACTTGCTGGAGACAACAGTTTGCTGTGAAATGCCTCAAGGAAGCCTCATTTACAGTTGCAGAAGATGTTGGTCTCCACTGTCCTGGTCTAGCATTATGACTTTGGCAAACTGTTGAGAACTATTACGAGGATGCTATTTTAGTTCTAAAAAATAAAGTCCCTTGCAGTTAGCCATAATATCAAGTACAGATAAGAAAATGGAGATACTTATTTCTTAACTGGCTTTTTAAAAACTGTCTTCTATGAAAGTGTCCAAAGGTAGTGCGCTAAACACCTCGCTCTACTGGTCCTTCACAATTATGCTAAGTCCCTGTTCAGCTCTGCCTCCTAAATTAATGCCTCTAGTATTTGTTCAGCTCTCAAGATTTACAACAGAAATTAAACTAAAAACTTTTTTTTTCCCATTCTTGTTGGATACTGT
This sequence comes from Struthio camelus, assembly GCF_040807025.1. Lineage (NCBI taxonomy): Eukaryota > Metazoa > Chordata > Aves > Struthioniformes > Struthionidae > Struthio > Struthio camelus. The sequence continues at coordinate 18,861,556 of NC_090957.1, forward strand.
ATGCATATCCATATCTGTCTTAAATCTAATTTATAGAGAGAAACAGAACTTTAAGAAACAAATTTAAATCATGTTCCTTCATATTATAGATAGCCAAAAACTGTTCCAGAAGTAAAAGGTATAGACAGTGATATCTTTCGTTTGCTTTCTTCAAGTCAAGGACTTTTTTTGCCATTGTAATAGTAGTACATGCTTCTGCTCTATTTGGAAATGATGGTAAATGGGTCAGGAAATAGCCACTACTGTTTCATACATCGTGTATTTTAACTGTATGTGTAATAATTTCTATTTTTAGAAATGTTGTCTTTATTTAATGCATTCTTAGTAATGGACATGCTCTTACTCTTTTTACAGAACATAAGGAAAACGAAACCCTAGCTTCAAAATTATCTGCTAAAAAAAGGGCATCTCTGTGTGGCAACGAAAATGATGATTTTCAAGTGGACAGGAAAAGGATTCGCTCTTTAGAAACTGAGCAGCAGGTGAGCAAAATGTATTGGCAGTAAGATAATTCAGGCATAGCTGAACCAACCTGTTAAATATTGATCAACATTTCAGAAGAAGGCATAGAGAACATTTGGGTCATGTCACTGTCCTAATTTAATTTGACTTTGTTTGTTTTTATTGTTACTTGGTACAATGGAGTCCATTGCTGCATTAAATTATTCTCAATACCATGTCATAAATTACTTGTTACGTACTGCTGCTGGTTGCATACTAACTATACGCTTATTGCATACGTGTATCGCCAGTTGGTTTGTAATAATCAGTTGAAGCACGATATTCTAGATTAAAAATATAAATACCACTGTGAATGCATTGCAATTCTGTCTTATATCCTGTCAGGCATGGTTATCTCTGGCCTAATACATGGAATGCAATACTTTTCTAATGGTTTTACCTGTGTTGGTAAAAAAATTACCAATGCAATTTAACCAAATGATATTGGTTAAAAATTAACAGTTTTTTTGGTTATTGAATTTTATATTAACATTTTGTAACTTTGCTGAAATCTCTTTTGTGTGGCTTAGATTTAGTTAAACTGTTAATGAGTATTAGCGGTGCACTGTATTACCAAAACAGATTCACAATGGGGAAAAAAATTGAGGCAAAATCACTGACCACTAGTGTAAACACATGCTTCTGTCCACTGTATTTGAGCAGAGTACTTTTTTCCCCAACAGATGAGAAAACGTCATTGTTTTGCAAAAGGAGTGCAGCTAGTTGATGCTTTAGAAGTTTATCATCAGAGAAAGAACGGGGAGCTGATTGTTCACTCTGAAAAAAGTGTGAAAAACACTGTTTTTTCTCCCAACACAGTAAGTAATAAAGGTCTTACATCAAGACTGTTATTTCAAGAGAGATCGACTTTTAAATGATTTTGCTGCAATGAAATAGCTTGTAAAAACTGGACTTTAAAAAAAATATGTTTTCAGAATGCACTGTGTGTCCTGCTCCGTAATTAATGTAAAAGTTCCCAAACTGCAAGTATGTAAGTTCTTTTAAAGTGATGTATTGTCACTATCAATAGTGAGAATTGCAATGGCTTTTACTGCTAATGATGTTTAGCAAAGGAAAAAAAGTGAATTTTCTGAGGTAGTGCTGACTCATTACCAGCTAGAAGAGAAATGGCTGGGGAAGCCTTGTGTAACCCTTGTGTAACAGTCTTCAGCACTGGAACAGTCTTTCCTTTTTCTGGTAGAGTGAGTATATCATCTGTGGTTCCCTTTGGTGTGGGTCTGAGACTTTCTGTATTCTTTTCTTGTAAGCTGGATTTGTAAAACTACTGTTTTGTTATGTATTTTAGAAACCTCTTCATACGTTTTGAAGGAGTCATACATTTTTAAGTGTCAAACAATTAAAACAGGTGAAAATATTGTAAGTTTTGCATTGTTGGGTGGGTTTAGAATTAGTTTGACTCTTATCTTTTGTGAGTGTGTGCTTCTTGTGGTTTTAAAAAAAAAAAAAAAAACCCTGAAAAATTACCTTCATTTTTAAAAGCAGCATCATCTTCCTGGATCCTGATCGGCTGAGGGACGTTCATAGTCAGATTTCAGAGTTTGGTTGTAGCCAATTGGACTCTATAGAAGTTAATTTTTCTGGAACTGGGGCTATGTTCCATCCTTATAAAATTTCATACATTCTTTATTTCAAGGGGTGAGAGAGGCTAAACGCTCTATGTAATACTAATCACATGACTGACTGCTTTTAAGTTGTATTGTAAATTAGTGATTTGAAACTGATAGTCTTGCTTGCTAAGCTGAGAAATACATATTACTTTTTTCATCTGTGAGGATCTAACTGTTAAACAGTAACTGCAGAGTGAAACGTTTTTTTTCTCTATGCTGTTATGATAGAGGAGGTGATGGGAGACAGAGAGCTGTTCCTTCAGCAAAGCTGTATCATTAGAGGCACCTAAATATGGATGATATGGATTCATAGCCTTGACTTTTCAAATCCTAGAATAGTATAGTTACTATTAAAGAGTTCTTTTTTAACAGGCTATGGTAAAAGCTTAACTGAAGAGTGCCTTGGTCTCTCAGAATACTTTTCATATACTTTTCATGTACTTTTCATGATACTTTCTTAGTGTCGTAATCTCTCTATACTGTAGTACTACGTTAAACATTCGGAACTCATTGAATATGGAATCACAAATTAAAATATGACTCACATTTAAAATATGGCTTACATATATAGAGTTTTCTAATGGTCTGTAAGGGACTTAGGTGGTATTTCTAAAAAGAATTATATCAAAATATGTTTGTAAGGGAATTCCCATAACTTGTTTTTTGAGTGTTAAGTCATGTCTAATTTTCAGAGTCTTAATTTTTAAGGGCTTAAATGCTTAGCATTTTTAAACGATCAGACCCGTTAAGGCATGTCAGGTCCTAATAACTACTTTGTCAAGCATGGCTAATGATTCTATCTTAGCTTTAACGTAAACGTAGATAAGGAAGATGGTTGTAGACTTGCTTCTAATTTTAAATTATTGCAGTTTACAATCACTTAAGAAAACATGTTAACTGGATACGTGATTTATTCTTAACTGAAGTGCAGTGATTTGCAAAGTGTAAATTATTTCTGTCCAATTTGGTCTTCTAAACAGTGGGCTGAACTCACTATGGTGACTTAGGCCATGGCTCCCCAACAGCAGAGAATCTGGTCCAGTAATTCAGCCTGTTAACTTTCAATATGTGACAGCTTGTTGTACAACTTATATACATTTGTGTTTTGTCATTGTAGATTTATGGCATCATATATGTAAAAACATGAAATAGGGACCGTGGAAATGCAGTGAGAGCAGTTGAGAGGTTATAGATTTTGTTCACCTACCCTTTCTTTGTTTTGTAATATAAGCCGTAAATGAGAGATGGTATCTAATATTAACATATGTGCCTTTAAGACCTTAAAAAAAGTAACGTGGAGAAAGCTGGGGCTGATCATTGCAATAGATTATAACAAAAACCATGTAATACATTTTGCATGTGATTAAAAAGAAAAATGCTGTGCGTTTCCATGATAGATTTTTTTAAAACTGTGAAATTATCACTTTTTATAGCAGAAATTTCACAGAAGAAGCTGACGTGCAAATATGCAGGGCTGTTTCTGCAGCTTTCTGCTAGGAATTTTCTCTAATTCTTGGTGCTTGAATTTTCTGCATTTTATATAAAGATTGTTCAAGCAAAACCGGTAGAGGAAGAAACATGAGGCGCTACAGAGATGAATGTCAGATGCTGAATTACAGTAGTGATCTGATTCACATGAATGCTTATCAAAGGCTATGATAGAATGGTTCTTGTCAATACTGAAGTATAGGAGCACACTGTGAAATTGTGCAAGTTTGTTAGACAAATATGAGAAAGGAATAAGGTCTGTCCCATTTTTTTTTTCTTGTATTGTTTTATAGTAATACACTGTAAGTAACTCAACTTTTTAAGTACAGGGTTTTACATGCATGTTTGGAAATGTGCTTGATTTCAACAAGCAGTTGAATTCTCTTTTCTCCTCTTCCAACAGCCCATGTCTTAAATTAACTTTTATTTTAATCAGTGTTTGTTTTAACTTCAAGTGCAGCTTTCCAGTATACTTTGCTTTTGTAAACACAGAACAAGCCAGACACTTCAAGATACTGGCAGCTAAATCTTTTCTTGACAAAAGTGAATCTGTGTTCTAGGTTTGTTTGAAGGGAAGTAATTTTTATTAGTTTTGGGAAAGGTGCGTAGGTTGTCAAGTAGGACTTTAAATGCTTTGTGCAACTGAAATTCAGTTGATACTGTGAAATACAAAGGCCAGCAGAGTGTGCTGTTGATTTTCAGACCTTTCTTCCTTCACTGACTGTCAGATTTACTTTGTGAGTGTCTGAAGAACTTGATTTATAAGTTTTAGAAATTTCAGATAGTGAAGAAAACTGAAAACTTTTAGTATAGATTGACTATTTGTTAAGTAAAACATTGAATCAGTGTCTGATCTAAGTCTTCTGAAGTCGAGCGGCACGTTATAATGTGCTATCCATGGGTCTGATTTTACAGATAGACATGTAGTATATTACTGAGGACTGTTTATTACTGAACATCCTTGTTTAAAGACTACTGAAAAACTAAGAATATCACTTCAGGCCAAAAAGGAATTTATTCAACTATCCTAGGGTGCGAGTATCAGTTTAGACTGGATGTTCACTGAAGTTCTGGATTTGGAGTAAGCCTGGAAGTGGTGTTATGACATTTTTGTCCAGGCCTCTCTCTCTACACTTTCCATATTTGGAACATATCCAGGAACTGTACTGGGAGTTTGCTGTTTTCAGTCTCTGATGGTGATGAAAAATACACTCTTGTATTAGAACTATTTTGCATCCCAAAGTAGAAAAAAATAAACTCAGCTCTAACACAATAGTTGGTTTCAAATCCAGCTGCTACAGAGGAGAGGAAAAAAAGGGTGATTAAGTCAGAACCCAAGACTTACCGATGTGTTTATGAAATAAAAAGGTTAAGACTAAAATCATGCTATGTGCAACTTTTTAAAAACTTTATTGGGTTGTGCCATGGATTGATAACATATTCAAACATGTTTTCTAAGATTTTCTTTTTTTTTAAAAGAAAAAAAAAAGTTTAGGGAAAAAGTAACCTAAGAAATAAAAACTTTTTGAATCTCTATGTTTAAGACTGAAAGGATAGAGTGGTATTTGCCTGTGGTGAACTTCTGCTTTAGGGGCTAAGAGCTGATCTGACATCAAGAAACAATTTCAGAAAGTAAGGCCTTATTTATCTTTAGTATTTCTGCTACTTTAACTAGTTTACATTTAAAACATCAAGACTGTCACACTATAGGCTGTTAGGTATGAAAACACTTTTCTAGTTTAGTTTATCCTATTTGAAATAAAGTCAACGGAGGTAATTCCACCACTGTTATCGTAATTGACTATGTATTTAGGATGATGCAATAATGTATTGTTTATTCCAATCTATGCTTATCTTATACCTTCTTAAACTCATTTTTGCCTATTGTTTTAGGAGCTACATTACCTTAAACAAGGTATGCACTTACAAAGCTGTTAGCTGGCTCCCCTGAGCAGCACCGATTGTGACAATACTCCAACAAAACAAAGTTAGTATGAAAAGCCATGTTAGTTTGAAAATGCTTGGAAATGTTAGTCATGACTAAGTCCCTTATTTTTAATGTAAGCCATTCTTACTAATGCTAACCTGGGTGTGCACGTTGCTTGAAAGTTGATTCCTAACATTTACGGAACGTTGAAGAAATTTGCGTTAGTTCCTAAGTTTACTAAAAGCGATGACAATTAAAGTAATTCATAAAATTTGGAAAGTGCAAGAGGAGTTCCTCCATTTTTATTTTGCTTAAACAGTCGGATAAAACCTGCTTTGTTAAATTAGTGTTTTATTGTAATCCTGTGCTCAAAGTGAAGTTAATTTCTTGTCAAGTATTCCTTTTTGTAGTCCAACAGAGAGAGAATGGATTGTTTGTTGCAAGATCATGAGACGTGCTGCCCAGCATTGCAGCGCCAGAAGAACATCTATAGGTCCCGGAGGTGCAGGATCTTCTGCTCAAAGCACTTGCTTGTTCTTAGCTTCTTTCAGTCTAGAGCCTGGGGCTCCATTTTTGTCCTTCAGCTGCTGATTCTTGCAAAAGAGGGCAGTTCTAGTATGAGTTTAGATGAGAAATTATACCCTTATGGTACTCTCTTGATTACTTCTGTCAAAGCATGTGGTCTGAGAAACTGGGGCAGCTGCGTTAAGGAATCCCCATTTATACTAGGTAAAAAAAGTAAGCAGTAAATGGAGAGTAGTGTAACAAACACTTGGGGTATCAAAAAACAACTGCAAAAAGAATCTGTCTTAATGTGCTAGCCCATTGCAGTTTAACATATTGCTTACAACCTTCACAATAGAGTTTGAGTGACTTCTGTTACACATTCCAGGAGACTGGCAGTCTGTTACAATCAGGGTCTGGACTCTAGAATAGGCTAATTTACCGCGATGGGATGAAGAAAGTTGTGGATTTGTATTACATGCTCTCACCTGACACTGTATCTGATCCTTTACCTGCTGATTGACATTTTGAATGAGCTCTTTGAAGCAAGTTCCAGCTTAATTAAAAGGTTTGCTTGGTTAGCAGTGATCTGTGAAAGCCTGTGATAAATATTGAACTGGGTTCACCTGCTGGTTACTGTGAGAGGATAAACAGCTGCTTTGTGTACTTTAATCAAGAGGCTTCAGCAGCAGCAGAATACCGTGCTTTTTGAGAGCGTATAAAGGAATAGTTGAAAAGCTCTGGTAATGTCACTGCTGATATCTTACTAGGTTGTGCTTGTGTGATATTTCACACAAGAGGTATTCACTGCTGTATCAGTTAGATGGCTTTGTAACCAGGAAATGTAGATGAAGATATGAAGAACTCCTCTTATCTCTTTGTGCTTCAAAGATCACAGCCTCAGTGTTTGTTGAGCTTTATTTTACACGTAGGACAGGTTGGTGAACTTGATTGTTCTTTTATTAATCGTACTTCTACATTTTTTGCCATATAAATATTGATGTGATAGGCTGCTTTATCTACCCACGAACAGAAGGAGAAACAAGCTAGATTAGAACAAGGTCCATATAGTCTGGTATCTGATGTCTAACAGCATCTATTACTGGATATTTCGGATTAAATACTGCAGAAAGTGGAGGGGTATATGTTTTTTTCTCCCTCTCCTGAATGAAAGTCTCTCCCAGATTCAGACAGCTAAAAATAGGTTTAGTTATGAAGCCAGGGAGTTTTAAATCAACTGCAAAATTTTAAGGACAACTATTGTAATTCTGGACGTTTTGTTACTCCCATAAGTATAGTCCTTTTATTCTTGTCACGTTCCAAACAAGAGTACACCATACATAGTAAATACTCTTGCAACTCAGCTATTTTAGAACAATGCAAATGGAACAAATTGGAACGTTATCAGTAGGATTGTAGGGTTACATTCTGTGACACTTTAAAATTGTGTATATACCACTTTCTCCTCACGCTCTCAATTATTTTAGTAGTTTTTCATTAGCTGCCCCTTTTGTGTAATGCTACGTGTACATTACAAGAATTTTAAACCAAAATAAATAATATATAGTCAGGGAAGGCTAGTGAAATTATAAAATATTTAAACAGCTATTAGTATACATGAGAGTTTATGGGTTTTTTTTTCTTGATTGTGTTCAGAAAGGAGTGATGTTTTTTGTCACACAGGTTTTGCAGCTGAACTAAAATATTCAATAAAGCCCACAGCAACTTGAACACCAATAACTGCATTTTGATAGCATCATAAATAAAGCAAAACCTGAACCATCACACCCATAAATTGATCCTGTGGCTGAGGTGGTGGCTTGCAGGGGTAAGGAGGCAAAGCTCTCACAGTATGTCGGACTGGGACTGCTAGTGAAATAGTTCTCAGTTGTCTTTAATATTAATCATTTATAATAAAAAAAGAAAGAAAGTCTACAGATCTTCACATAAATGTTGGAAAGTTTTCTAATTTTATTATAGGTTAGAAAGTATCTCTGCTTTCTAGCTTTAAAGATTTATACTTTTTGAGGCAACTCTGCCATTTGAACTGCCGTGTTAGCAGTTATCACTTTGTCCATTTATTGCATATTCTGCAGCTTTGTTTTTTCAGTAGTAATGGGCGATTAACAATACTACATTTGTTTGCTCTATGATATTGACAGTAACTTCTTTCATAGTAATATAGAATTAAAATAGTATGTTTTTAATAAAATTCAGAGGTGGCCAAACCATTTTTAAAGGATAACAAAGAATTCAAATGTCGTATTGCGAATAACATGAAGAACTCAACTTTTAAATTATACTGTAACCATTTTCTTAATGTTTCTCTTCATTATAAAGGGCCTTCTAAGGATTTATTTATTTATTTATTTATTTATTTTGGGCTAATGGCGTCTGTGGCTTTCAGAAATATTATGACTACTGCAGGGCAGTTTTATGCTTTTACTGGTTACTATAAAATCAGTCTGAGTTTACAACTTTCTCTCTCTCTCTTTTAAAAACATTTTTAAAAGGGTAATATTTTAAAAATGGAATGGTGGATAAAGTGCTTTTTAAAGCCAGTATTATATCAATTTAAATTTTTTTTAAGAAAAACTTATGAGAGCGCCTATAAAATACTGTAACCTTACATACACGAACAGACTTTTAAATCTTTTTAGGGAAAGAAGCTTTTTTTCCCCCTATTTTAAACCCGTCACAGAAGAACTTTGGTATATCAAATATTTGAACTATATTTTCCTATAATCTTAATTGTGCAGGAACAGTTAGAACAACTTTTTTTTTTTTTTGCCTGTTTACCCTTGATATTTTTCTGTTATTTTTATTTGGCAAATTAAATATGAGGCTTAGCATCATCAGTGAAGCCTTAGTGATATTTTTATTGTCTTTGGCTTATGCATGTTTTTTCTTCCTCTGAAAACATGAGCAATCTATCTTGAATTAAAATGAAGAGATAAATGTTTTCTTAAAGGTCTGTGTGGTAAGCTGATTCTGCTTCTGTGATATTAGTTATTAGTATGTAAATGCGGCGGTCACCATTTCAAAGAGCAAAACAGAATATAGGCGATAGAAATATCAAGGTAGAATTTGCATTCCCGTTTTCTGTGCGAGTACAAACTGAGTTGAATCTTGCCACGTATGTAACATATACCATATGTCAGCTGTTTCCTGCTTCACTGTTGACAAGAGCCCCATTCATAACTCTTCTTTTTATCCTTTCAGTGAATAAGTAATTATTCGATATAGGAGGCAGGATATTTGGAACTGGCTATTTAATGTGGCAGCACACGGTAATGAAATCTGCTGTTACTGGCAACCTGAGAGGGGAATGTAACAATTCCAGCATGGGTGTAACTTTATCTGCTTTGAGGGCCTGTTTATTTGGCACATCAGTGAACCTTTTATCCCCGTGAGTGACAGCTCCAGAAGGGTTACATTTACTTGCATTCTATCGTGTATTGTAATATTTAATGGCGGACAAGGCTGAGTGGGGCTGAAGGTAATATGAACTTGCTTTTCCACAGAGCGGAGGCTAAAAGACAGCTTGATCCCCAGTATTGTGGTGTAACACACGGCGTGACTTAGCATTTGTTTATAAGGGTTAATCTTACTGATTACAATTAAGAGGGGAGAGGAGAATATTTGAGTGGGCAGGTACGCGTTGTTACTTGCACTATCAAACTGAAAACCAAATACAAACTATTTTGCGCTAGAAAAATTAATTATCCTCTTATAGGCGAGGTGTGTGGACAAGTTTACTTCATAATTTTTTGGTTTCCACACTAATCGTGACAATCTTACCAAATAGTTACTAAATATCCTTTGATATAGTAGCATGGCAAACATGTTTCTAGTGGAATGTGTATGAGGTAGTCTGTTTTATCTGCAAATGAAATTTCATTAAACTGTCCAGACTTCTTTTGCTTGCTTTAAAAGAAAATATTCTCATTGTTTTAGATTTGGGTGTCTGGTTAGGTTTTCTTCCTTTAAGGTGCTGGACGTTTTTTTTTTTTTTTTTTTCTTCTGGTTCAGGAGTGTCCTTATACCTGTATTTAAATATTTGGATATGAGATGTTCCTTTACGTTATTCATGTGTGTCAATCTTCAGCTGAGTAGTAAACCTTGCTATGATTGGGTAATGATAAAGTTGTATCCAGTGATTGCTGAAAGTGTTTTAAGGTTTTCAGGCATAAGGAGGTGTTGTGTATGCTTTAACTTGTATAAAACTTTTGCAGTTTGCTAGGCCAACCTGTTTCACAGACTATCTTGAACTATCCCAGAAAGCATTTTCCAAATAGAGGATAAACAGATTTGGCATGTTCATCTTGCAGTGGGATTTTGTTCATCTTTTTTTGTTTCTTGTTGCAGTCTTCTGGCCCTTGCACTCAGTGTTCCTGTTCTTCTGGGAAAGAAACTGATAAAGATGCTAGTAATGCAAAGAAGAAGGAAAATGGAGATGAGTCATTCATCCCCAAAATATTTTTTGGAACACGAACGCACAAGCAAATATCCCAGATTACCAGAGAGTTGAAGAGAACAGCATATTCCAGTGTCCCTATGACAATTCTTTCTAGCCGGGATTATACCTGTATTCATCCAGTGGTATCTGGTAGTGGTAGTAACAGGAATGAAATGTGTGTAGAGTTGCTAGAAGGAAAGCAGGTGAGTAGTTTTGTTTTGGAAAAAGGGCATTCATTTAAATGAATGAAAGAGTTGTGTGAACAGTTGTAATGAGTAGTATTTATAACTTCTTAATGCTATGCTGGTTAAAAGCCCTCCAGTAACTTGCTTTAAACTAGAATGCTAATTACTAGAAAACGTTGATACGTGATATCAATCAGTAAAAGAAAGTGGTGATAGGAATAATATTTGTTGTTGGTTACTTGTAAGTTTAATTATAATTTTTAAAAAAATGATACTCAAAATGCTTTCCTTTAACCGTGCTAAAGTTACACATTCAGGACTAGTGCCTTAATACTTAAATTTTCTTCATTTGCATTGTGAACTTTGATAATGTTAACTACAACAGATAGGATAAAATAATTGTTTAGTTGGAAAAATTGTCTTAAAATAAAGATTGGATTTAATTTCTAGTGTCATATGCATAATTGCTAAGAACCCTTTCTTGATTCGATCAGCCATGACCAGTTCTGTCATATTAATCTCTTAATAACCCAAGCAGTGACATGGTGATTTTGCTCACTCTCTGTGGAGCACAAAATTCATTGACCGCTGTAGTTCCTGTGGGGTGCTTTTTTCTTCCATTTTTCTAGTCCTGCAAGCCCTTGGTAAAGCCTATTGCGCTTTCTGATCATCGTAAAGCAAAAAACAAGATTTTCCCATGCGTTTTAGTTCCCCTGTTAAAACAAAACAACAGCCGTGCATATAGACTGATTATGTTTAAAATGAATTAGGAACAAGAAAAAGCTTTGTACACCATGTTTAGTTCACAGTAGAGCAGTGGAAAATGGCACAACAAACTTGTTACTTCAGGAGACTATTACTTTGAAGAATATTATTCTGTATCTGGTATTTTTTTTTATCATCTTGTTGAGATTTGAGTTTGTTTTATAGTTATTAAGTGTGAGTGTTTCTGTGTTCTTGAATCCTCAGAACAAGTTCTAGTGATAATAAGGGCCAATTATTATTTATTATTACAGAAGTGAGCTACTAAATAGATACTGGACATTTTGTGAGCCAAAAGGCTCTAAATGCGATTTCACTTAAAGCGACAACCTTTAACTTTTGGTTGTGTTAGTGTTAAAAAGGGATGAGATTTCCTATTGTGGTTATCACTCTATCCTTAAATGCCTTTGAAGAAAATCTTTTGGGGAGTTCATTATCTTCTTTAATTTTTATTACGTGCTTATTATATTACAAAAATCACAGCAACTAATTTATAGCAAATTGTTTTCACGTTGATTAGAGCAGAGAAATATTGTTTTAATCTTAGTATCATTATTCATCAATATTAACATTCCCTACATATTTCTGTAATTTGGAAATTATATTTGATCCATGCATTTGACTTTTCCTGCCCACAAACCTCAGAATGCCCAGAATATTGAATTTTATTTGATATAGTTAAACACCAGTACAAGGGCTGCTTTGAAAATCTTGGACAGAATCATTAGTAGGTTGATAAATGCGTTGAATCCATCTTGAGCTTACTAGAGGTGAGAAACATATGAAGTAAGGAGCAGAATTAGATTCAAATATGATTTGAATTCTCTAATTTGCTTTCCCCGTTAAACTTCCAAGCAGAATGTATTAATTAATTGACAAAGGATAAGAATGTATTGTATTTATGTGGGTATTTAGATGTAATTATTCATGATTTTGAAATCTTCAGCCTTTTGATGATTGCTAGCTTGATGTTCTTAGTAAGACTGAAATTGTCTTTGGTTTTTTTAGTTAAAAGAGAAGAAAATATTCTTTATTGATTTACATTTTTTGGAACGTGGATCTGTTTGTCTTCTTTCTGACATGATGTATTTTTATCATTGTCCAACGTAAAAAACAGCTATTAGAAACATTTTCATAAACAAAAGTTTAAATGCACATGACAGCTTTGGGCTTTTAAATTTGGTTTTTATTATTGTTTATCATGTCTAACTATGCATCCTTATTTGTTTTTAGGGCAAGTCCTGTCTTTACTATCATGGCGTTCATAAACTCAGTGAATATCATGCACTACAGTCAGCACATAGGAAATATCAGACTTGGGACATTGAAGATCTAGTGAGCCTGGGAAAGAAGCTTCGTGCCTGTGCCTATTTTGCAGCCAGAGAGCTCATGGTGGGGGCAGATATTGTATTTTGTCCTTATAATTATCTCCTAGACCCACAGATACGAGAGAGTGTAAGTATATTTGTAAGTGAAACACTGCAGTAACTGAAGTACTGAAGTTAAAATGAAGCTAATGAAGAACATAAGGATTGGTTCAACAGTCAACTACAATATTTATATCCAAAATATTAGCTACAGATAACTCCTGGGTTAGAGGGTTTTTTTTTTTCCCCCTTTCATTTAAGAAGAGCATTTCTGTATTGCGGGTAATACTTTTGTTGGTCTTATGTTTTAGCTGATTAATCACATGGGTTTTTCTCTCAGTAGAAAGGAACCTTTGCAAACTTAACAAATGTATGGGTTATGGAGAACATAGTAGGTTCAGATTATATTCACCTAGGCTGAGATAAGGTTTTTTTTTTTTTTCTTTTCCTGGTTATTTTCTAGTTACAGAAATTTGATCAAAAAGCTGAAAACAATTTTCTGTGGCTTGCACCGTGATGCAGAATATGCGCTTTCTAACAGGAACCTGCTGGTTGCCGTTTCTCATTTATGTATTTCACTCTGTTTTACTAGACAATTATTTTCTTTTGTAGATGGAAATTAACCTAAAAGGCCAAGTAGTCATTTTAGATGAAGCCCATAATATTGAGGACTGTGCTCGAGAGTCAGTGAGCTACAGTGTTACAGAAAATCAATTAAGATCTGCTCGAGAAGAGCTGGATCTCATGGTCAATAACAACATCAGGCAGAAGGATCATGAGCCCCTACGGGCTGTGTGCTGCTCTTTGACAAAGTAAGTCAACTCTTTTTATTATATCAATTAGTATTAAAAAAAAATTATGCTCCTTTTACTGATGCAATTTACTGGTTGCTGTCTTGCATCAAATAAAAGACAGTAGAGTTATACTTTAAACTGTACAGTCACTTGATTTTTGTTCATTTTGGGAGTCTAGAAGGTTTTGGTGTATTTAAAGAAAAACACCCTCATCTTACTCAAGGGGAAGCGTTCAAATTCTGTTTTGAAAAGTAACTTATGCTCTTGAAGATTCTGCTGATTTTTATGTGGCTTACTCTCCTAGTTTATGAAGTTCTGTTCAAAAATTTTACATGGGCCCATGTATCTTTCACGTGTGTATATTTTCTTATTTGATGACTAGCAATAGCATTACTCTGTCAAAGCATTAGTTAGTTAATATTTATAAAACACTTTAGGAGCCCTGGACAGAAAATGGTGTAACAGACACTTTCTATTTGCAGAAACTTCTGTTCCCAGGAGAGTATTCTGTGCTGAAACTAGAAAAAAAATTCTACCCAAACACTGTGTTGTCATCTGTAGGTAAAATAATAATTCTTTATTGGTCCAATAAAACGCAGCCAACTTCATTACCAAGAGTGTAGGTAATGATGCTTAACCGCTAAAGCTGTCAAACACTTTCATTATAATATTTGGTTTTAAGTTGCTTCCATCTTTGCAGTGTTTGAATACTTATACAGTGCTTACAATTTTCAGGATGGGAAATTGTTAAGTTTTAATCGTAAGTCTAAAATCATTCAATTATTTTTCAGAAAGGTCAAAGGGAAAATATTTTGTCCATGCTTTAATATTAAAGAAGTCCCTAAATCTGCCTCAGAATCTCTTTGCCTCTGTTGGAATTGGAACAGATTCTCAATATTTGAAAGTGAATTTGTCAAGCATGCCTTTTGTTTCCCCTCCGAAACTTTACTCGAGCAAGGAGAAGAGGGTATGAAAAACTGCAGTAACTACAAATTGTCAGTAGAGACTTGTTAAAGTCTTTTGAGAATTCAGATAGCAAACTCTCTTTGCACAGAGCGTGCACCATCCTCTTTGAGTTTCTAATTGCTGTCAGAAAAAAGTTGTCCACACAGAATAACTGAGCATTCTTTCTCCCTTGACTGTGTCAATAGAATGTGATTTTCATGATTTGTACTGAAATTGAAACCACGCATGTGCCAAATCTCTTAGTACTTACCATGCTGGAACATAAGGATCATAGAATTCAGTGAATAGAGAAATAAGGATGAGTGAGAAAGTTGTTTTGGAAGCCAGAATTGATGGGTAGGGCAGAGAAAAGCAGAGAAAATGGAAAATGTTCTATTCTCTGCTTTTCCCCATAGAGAAGAAGGCAATAAGGCAGAGGAGGGAAAGTAAACCCCAGAATCCTTGAAGATGGTAGAATTGGAAGGGAAGGACCTGAGCAGAAGTTGAAAATAGGGAGAGGGGATGGGAGAGAAGAAAATAAAGATCAGGGGCAGAAGCTGGAGAAGGCAGGAAAGAAACGAGGGGACAAGGCAGAAGTAGTCTCGGTGGAGCAGTTAGATCAGGAAATTGAAACAATGTCAGAAGAGTCTGTCACCACTAGAAAATTGGGAATTTAGCCTTGATAGTCCTTAATCTTTAATCAATTATTTTGAGGATCGAAGGACTGAAGGAATTCAGAAATGCACTGCTGTTGAAACTTGAACAATAAAGTCAGTGGTATAAAAATGGATAATGATACAATTAGCTTTGAATTTAACTGAACTCTGATTCATGTCAAACAATCATTTTGTTATATTAGTGGTTGGTGAAAGAAACCTTGGGCAGCAAGTAGTTTACCATTTTTCGTGTCCTTTCTCCATTCTTAGAATTAATGGTTATGTGCCACAGAGACAAGTGATTCCTCCCCCCCCCCCCCCCCCCCCGAAGCTAATTCTCCTATCTTGGATGTTTTGAATGTTAAAATTTAGTAAAAGATCAGAACAGCATAGCTAAAGATTTGATTGCCTCAAGCTTTTTAACCTTATCAGAAAAACTGAGGTTGATTGTCTTGGCAAATCTGCCAACAGTATGAAAAGCAGTTGTTGGAAAGCAGAAGACTGGGTGTAAATGGTTGGTAATTGGTAATATGCTATTGCATAAGGTGACAGGGCTTTGCCAAATGCATGGATAATTAGAAAAATCTTATTTCAGTTATAAATATTCTGGGCCCAGATTCCAGAAAGCACTTAAGCATGGGCTTAGTGCCACTGAGGTGCTAAAATGACCTTTCTGAGGAATTTGAAGGTATACCATAGAGGTATACTGGCTGGCAAGCTTTCCTGATGGAGATGCAGGTTTACCAGTACAAATCAGTTTGTTCAGTAGAGTAAGCTACGTGAACAGTAGAATTTTTTTGGAGAAGGGGATGAAAAATAAGCTTTCTGAAAATGAATGCAGTTTTTAACATTTGCTAAATCTTTTCCTGAATAAATTGAATATAGCATTTGCCCTTCAAAACCATAGGTATCTTTCTAGGAATCAGGCTGATTTTGTTTATACTTACTGCTTTATTCTAAAAAAAAAAAAAAAAAAAAAAGGTAATTATACTGAATTAACAGTATTTCAAGTAAATACTTCAGATTAAATTGGATGGATTTTATTCTAGAATTTGCAAAGTTTTGTGTGATATATTAGTTTAGGAAGATCATTTTGTTACATTTGTATTGGCATTTAAAGTATGGCCATTTCAAAGGTTTGTGATGGTGTTTGAGGTTCAGAACATAGAATGAAACTTTTACATTTCCTGAAATGTTTTATCCATTGTAAATCTGTTCAATTTCTGTCATAGTGACCTTTTCCTGATTTTAGTTCCCATTCTTTTTGCTCTTACATTTGAGGAATTGGTGCTGAGTACTACTACAGTGATGAACTCCTGCTTGTGTGTCAGTGATCATGATTCCTTAACAAGATGGACCAAATTATGGCTAAACAAGTGATTGCTATGATAGTGTTCCTTTTTGGTTTGTTTTTAACCTTGCAAAAACAAGTTTTTAATTGTTCCATTGAAGAGATTATTTGCAGTGACAGGATAGGAAATCTGGAACTGAAACGGTCCCTGAGCCTTGTTGCTTTAGTTGATAGTGAGTAAGTGATTTTACAGATACATATTTTGAACTGTTGCAGAAATGACAGCTGTCTTTCTGATGCCTCCTGCTGGTTGATGAAACAGACAGCTTCGGCATTTCCAGAGAGGGAGTAAGCTTGTCTCCTTTTCTCGACAGAGAGAAAGTGCTGTAATACTGGACAAATGTTGAAGGACACATTTAGTTAGAGAAAATATTAGCTGCCACAGATGAGAAGATCTGTATGTTTAGGTCATGTTTATGGAGACCTCAATTGCATTTTGCTTTGTCAGTAGCGTTATAATGCTGCTTAATTCTGAAACAGAGTTTCAGGATGTTGTTCCTAACTGTCAGAGTCTTGAAAGCTACATTTGTAGCTAGGTTAAAGTATGTACTTTTTGTTGGTCTGCCTACCATAACTGTGTAAATATTAAAAATAATCTTTTTATGGTTAAGAAAACCTCAAAGTTTGTTTCTTACTAAGGAAGCTTGAAATTGGTAGGATAACAAACCAATCAGAGTATCAGTTGGGGTATCATGCCAATGGTGTTTCAAGCCAATGAGTGGCTTGAAAAGTACAACAACTTTAAACGTGGAAATAAGACTATAGAAATATTCCTTAAATATGCCTGACGTTATATCATAGGAACAGGTTATATTTTCATCCTTTTTCCTAATGTAAAGATACTATGTGGCGATAAAATATAACATATGGGGACAAGCTTTCCTTTCACTTCCGTGAGCTATATCAAAAGCAGTTCCATAGAAGTCAGTTCAAAGGTGTAAAACTTGCATAAGGAGAAACAGCATCTATCTACTTAGCTCTTTATCTGCAGATGTTTATCACTACCAAAGTATGGTGCAATTTTTGAGGTTCAGTTTATTTTGTACCTGGAAAGTGTCTCTAAATCGCACTGAAGTTAATGCTGAAATTATTTGTGATTTTTCCTCTTACAGCTGGTTACGGCAGAGCTCTGGTCAACTAGTAGAAAGAGGGTATGAAACTTCCTGTAAGGTTTGGAGTGGAAAAGAAATGCTCACCATTTTGCATGATATGGGAATAACCAATATGACTTTTCCCATTCTACAGGTAATGTTGTATGCCATGTATATGAGTGACAGAGTGTATAATACTGATCAAGTTAAGCATCTTGAAATATATGTAAGATGAGCGTTAGCACATCTTTCAGTTTAAAACAATTTTATAAAGCTGTCTGCAGATTATACCTGATGAAGAACAGGAGCTATGCTTTTAAGCTACTGGAACGTGTAGAGAATCAATGTTTTAATGTATATAATTGATCATGTGAAATTATTTAAGTTGAGCAGTTTAGTCACTGATAGTTTTGTCTGTACTATCCATCTACGTTTTTATTGACTGTTGAAATGTATTTACAGTATTCTCAAGCTTATCTGTCCTTTATGTGTAAACTGAACATGTTAAAAGTATAGTTATTTTTCTTTTCCAATTCTACCTTCAGCTTGACTTTATAGCTATATTAGGTGAACTTTTAAAACAAAGTGGCGGTTCTCTTGGATTTGTATTAGCTTTGGTTTGAGAAGATGTATAGAATGTCATTAATGTGGAGTTTGCTTCTTACAGAAACATTTTGCTGCTGTCCTAGAAAAGGAAGAAAAAATATTGATGTTTGGTAGAGAAGAAGTTATTGAGATACCGATTGTGAGCCCATCTACTCAGATTGTGCTGAAAGGGTTATTCATGATTCTTTTATGCCTTTTTAAAGATAATAGCAGGTCAGTAAAAGTACATAGCCTGTGCTCTGTGGTGTTTTTTTCTCCCTTCCTACTTCGGAAGAAATGAAGAAATGAAAATTACAAGTGACAGCATTTCATAGGTCTCTGTCATTTTTCTTTTTGTAACTGCAAATATGTTTTATAGAATGTTTGAATAGCTTTAGTATGTATGCTGAAGGACAAACAGGTGCTGGTAGTAGCCAGGTACGCATGCCTGACACAAACTTAATTCTGCTGCTTTGCCAAATTGCCTCTTTCATTTGTACAACACCTCTTTTATGGTGCCTGGCTTCTCCTGAGGAAAACCTAACACTTGAAAAGCTTTGGAAAATCTATTTATGTGGGAAAAATTTATTGAGACCTAATTTAAATACTGCCAAATTATTTTTTTCATTTATAAGTGAATTCAAGTAGTGAACAAGTTTATTTGAAGGTTACATGTAAATTTTCTTGATGTGTTGCCAAGTTAAACATGCATGGATTTTGGGTTTTTTTATTTAGCACTTAACGATTTGGCCACTGATGTCTTGATGTCTTGACAACTAATGCCAGCAGTTACTAAAACTTTCTGATTTTTTTAAACCTCGTTTCTATTTATAAATTATTATAAGACTTCATTGTTTTTCTAAAAAGGAAACTAACAACTGTTGAAACTTTAACTCTAGAGTAGAGATCTTCGAGCAAACGTTGTTTTACACACTACATAATCTACATCTACTTTTTTGGACAGTATATTGTATAGGTTATTTTATATATTCAAATTGGAAAGGCATTGTGGCAATACTGTCTTTGCTTTTTATGAGCTTGATGCTGACTCAAGGTGATAGAGAAATTGCTACAATTTGCTTAATTGTTTTTATTAATACTTACATATATCTGTATAGGTATGCAGATGACTACAGAGTAGCTTTACAACAAACTTATGCTTGGATGAACACAAACCAACTTGATGCTTCAGATGCAAGTGCCCCCTTTCCATGGACCACACATAAAAGGAACTCACGGCAAAAAACTGTAGTCCACATGCTTAATTTTTGGTGCTTGAATCCAGCTGTGGTAAGCTGAGTGAAGCAGAAGGTCTTATGTAACTTGACTGATCACAAATGCATATAAGATCTTAAAATGATTGTGTTGGTAGTCTAAATTCCTTCTTTTCTTTCTCTGACATAGGCTTTTTCAGACTTAAGTGATGTTAGAACAATTGTTCTGACATCTGGTACACTCTCTCCAATGGATTCGTTTTCTTCAGAACTTGGTGTAAAGTTTTCTATTCAGCTTGAGGCAAATCATGTTATTCGGAACTCACAGGTAAAAATGTGCAGAGTTGTTCCCCCTCCTGAGGTGTAATACTGCCCCTTGCAAAATAAACAATAACTTGCAATATGAATGGTAACAAACACACTTTTTACATAAGTAAAAAGGAATGTGTAAAACAGACTTTTACTTGTATTAATGGTGTTGTAAAGTGAATTTTCAAATGACAAAGGGAGCAATATTTAGGCATTTATTCCGCAGGAAATATTGAAGCTATGCTATTTTGGTAATAGCCATCTAACGTCAGTTTCTGCACTCTCTCTCTTCTGTTTTTTTAGCATTACAACTAATTTGTTCAGCAATAGCTGACTCTTTTTCTTAACGTTTAAAGTTTTGCTATTTAACCTAATGTAAATTGATACAGTTCTTGTCATATATTTTGATATTAATGTTTTTAATATTAAATACACCAGGTTTGGATTGGCACCATTGGAGCAGGCCCTAATGGTCGGAAGCTATGTGCCACATTCCAGCATACAGAGACCTTTGAATTCCAAGATGAGGTGGGAGCACTTCTGCTTTCAGTGTGTCAGACAATTGGCCAAGGAGTTTTGTGTTTTTTGCCATCTTATAAGGTAAGAAAATCTTAATTCATGTTCTTCCTTTTTAAAAAAAAAAAAAAATCCACCTACAAAAGGTTGCACAGTACATTTCCATGTTTTATGCATCAACAAATATAAAATATCTATACTGTAATTTCTTGGATCTGCCATACAGGTTTGTTTTCATGAAAAGTATCTTAATATTTGTTTTTACCAGCTATCTGTATCTCAGTTAATATGAAAGGAGTGCTATTGTTTTGATAAGCTTTACCAGAAAAAGCCAGAGTGATCTGCAGTCCAAATGTATACATATGTATATATGCATACACTGTATGCATATGTTTACATACATATGTGCATACACAGAGAGAGGCAGAGTCTTGTCAGAAAGATTTTTGGTATGAAAATAAAACGTTGAAGTGGAAAGTTCACACTAGTGGTGTGTTTTATTTAAGTGTTTCCTTGAATGTTTTGAAACTATTTTTTAAGAAACTCCATTTAAACACACATCACGAAGTGAAACTGCATAACTTAGCTGCAAGAATGCCTTTGCATGTCCTTATGTGCCATTTAAATTCATGCGGTTCATTTCTTCATTCTTTGGTTCACGTTTAATTTTACTGTACTGGAGATTCTGGATTTTTTGTTTGTCTTTTTCTTTTCTTTTCTTTTTTTTTTTTTTTTGAGCCAGGTGGGAATTGCTCACTGACATCAGCTGAAAGGAATCAAATTTCTCAATTTTAAGCTATGTAATATCTAATTTTGTTGATAGCAGATATCCAGTTATGGTTAATACTGCACCTCACGGAAGTTCTGCTTTCTTCTCCATTAGTTTTTATTGTTATTTACGCTCAGCTCTGAGGAACAGGAGTGTAAACCTGCAGTATACATCTGTACTTCAGGTCTGTTGGTCTTACAATGCTAGGACAGTGTCTCGGTTGAAAGAGTGCAACTTTTTTCATTTAAACCATCTTTTATGAGTCTAAAAAAAGGTGTCAGTGTTTAAGAAAAAAAAAAAAGCCACTGAACAAAATACTCCAGCATGACGAGAATAACAGTTTCTGACCATTTTGCTGATCTCTAAGGTTCCTCTAACTAGATTCTAATTAGAATTCCTTTAATTAGGAAAAAAAAAATTAAACAAAAATTATCTTTTTTTGGTCAAAACCTTCATGTTAATTTTGCTATTTAATTGAAGAGACTGCAATGCAAGGCTGTTTCTTCCCTAGGTGTCTATAAAGGATTGCAGTCATCCATGCAGTTACTGACAATAGCCATTAGGTGACCACATTAGACCGTGTAACGTACCGTCATTTGGGGGGGGGTGGAGCAGATTACTAGATATAAATGTATTTAACCTGGCTCACAAGACTATATGCATTTATATGCAAAATTAACAATCTGAAAATAAACTTTTCGTTCAGTTTATTTTTGTTAATGGAATTGAGTGAGGGCACATTTCAGTTTTCACTGTCATCACTATTCTTTTATTGAAGCATATAATGCTGAGCAGTACGTGAGAGTTGATCTTATACAGAGAGAGAGACCAGGGAAATACTTGCAAAAGTTTTTATGAGAATACTAATATGAATGGAAAGCATAGAGAGACTTCGTAACTGACATTTAATAAAGAAGGAAAGATTGCTGGACAGCTCTGGTACCCTTCCCCCTCTCACTGCCCTTCTGCTTCACTGAAAGGTCACCTGGCTAAACACATCGAGTGTTTTTTTTTTTTTTTTTGTGGGAACACTTCCATGAACCCAGTAGAAGTATTGATAAATATAAATTGCAGACAATTGAAGGCTGATATTTTAAAATCATATTGCCAATATTTTTCTATGGCTGCCCTTTTTCATTCCGCTTCTCTTATTCTGGATTGGGTTGCCTTTAAGCCTAAGAGATTAATATGTTGAAAATATAGAATAATGTTGTAAGCGTAAGCATATTAGTACAGAGAATACAGGATTTTTTTTTTTCATCGTCATACAGAATTGTGCTTACCTGCCTATTTGCATTTCAAAACTGTTTTTCAGAGATTTTCCTAGGGAAATTGCTACATCTCATGAAAAACTGCAGCTTTTTAAGAAATTGTTTAATCCTATCAAGCTCATTATTCACATAGTTCCGGTAGTAAATTGAATGTCATCTTCCTTGTTTTGTATATACGCAGAGTACTGGAGACAGTAATTGCGTCTTAATGCACTTCCATTCACATCAAAGTATTTTAAATTTCATAGACTTTCATTCGCTTTAATGAAATATAGGTATATTACCTTTTTGTTGTGAGAATGGTAAAATAACAGTTTTCAGCCTCAATCTAAGGGAAGAGAAAGAATGGAGGGTGTAACAATAGCCTCTGGAAGCAGAGGTGCAGAGCTCTGCCTACTTAACACAGTTTGTAATGATCAGCATCAGGAGCCTCGAACCGGGAGACAAGTGGTGGTCTCTTTCTGCTTGTCCTGTTAGGACTTTGTTACGTGATGTCAGAAATAGAATAAATGTATGACAGAAGTGGAGCAAATTAAACTATTCAAACTTCCCAGTCTGGAATTTAGGGGTCTTTATTATAAACAATATTTATTTCTCTATATTTTGTCTTTAGCTTTTAAATTGCTTTGTAAACACGAAAGACGCACTCTTGTCTTCTACGCTGTGTGAAAATGGAAACACCTGCATTCCAGTTAGAACTGGGGAAACTAACTCATGCCGAAATTTAGTGAGTTTTTTTCAGACTTTTGAAGTGTTTAGTAGAGGGAAAAAATACTTTGTCCTCAACTATAAGAAGCATCAGCCTATATGAAGTTTGCATGTGCAAATAAATAGAGGGCAAGCAAAGTCTCTGAATGTCACTACATTAAACTAATCAGAAAATCAGAAAACTGGATGCTTCTTCCGGTACATCTGAGATGAACCTTATAATGTCACCAAGTAGGTTGCTATAGGAGCTAGCATTTTAGTCACATACTCCTTCCAGTGCTAATGTGCGCAAAAAGCATCCATTAGTGGTCTCTGTTTTTCTCTGTTAGCCTTCTTTCAGGTAGGCTCTCTCCTGGCTGATTCTAGGCTCCTTTGAATAGATCTTCTACTAGCAGGAAGAGTTAGTAGTCGTTTGTCTAAATTTTGCTGTGGAGCGCCCCTTAGAAACAGATATCTATAATCTGTAGGATATTATTCCACCATTTTATAAAGAATTTTATGGCTATAACGTTGTGAGCCTGCATCCTTTCCTAATAATCAATTTAAGCAACTATTTTATGACAGGCTGAGAAAGTACTTTCCAAAGACCTTTTTTGGTAGCTGTATGCTTTTCGTTTCCTTTTTATGTTTTCATATTTATT
Source organism: Struthio camelus (assembly GCF_040807025.1). Taxonomy (NCBI): domain Eukaryota; kingdom Metazoa; phylum Chordata; class Aves; order Struthioniformes; family Struthionidae; genus Struthio; species Struthio camelus. Next base: position 18,885,227 of record NC_090957.1, read on the forward strand.
TATTTGGCTGATAAAAGAAGAAAAATAGTAGGTAAACATGGAAACTGATTCTCTCTCTCTAGCTTTCTTGTGCCAGCAATGGGTAGCATTCCACTAAAATACTTAAGAACAACTTCTCTGAATAATTCTGCAGATAAATTGAGTCATCCATAATGCACATACACGTTTTATCAAATAGCTTGCAGTTTTCTAATTCTTTCTTTTGAATAATAATGCCTTATACAGAAATAATGTACTCTATTGACAAATATTAGAACAATGTGTATTAAAATGAGAATTTTTATAACCGAAGGGATGGCTATTATATAGTAATTTGCTAGCATAGGAGATACTGTTTTTTCCTAGGAACACACTGCAAATATGTAAAATTGATAAAAATCACACATTTCATAACTGAGCTGAATTTCAGATACTGAATGTTGACCTTTTGATCAGCTGAATTTATTAGGGAATGTCATCTTTCCGTAAAACCAACTTGCATATTCTTTTTAATTCCTACTGTGGTTATCAGCCTTGCTTCTTTTTCTGGTAACTATATTCATTTGTAGATAGTTTTATTCCTAGTTGTAAAACAGAGCAGCAGAAAGTTTTCTGCCTTTGTTTTGGAATTTTTTTTTTTATTCTTTTTTTTTCCCCAAGTAAAACCCAGACTAAGCAATTGTGTGCAAGGTTTAACATCATCTTTGGAAGAAGGAGTAAGACTATGTGGTAAGTCTGGTTCAGTGGAAAGGACCTTCAGTTCTTGTTAATGAGGCCTTGTTTCACAGTTAATATAAACGATGCACTTTTTTGGCAAACAAGTTCAAACACCGGCCCATATGTAATTAATCTGACAAAATGTCAAGTTGATAGTTTAAGTTGTAGCAGAGTCTCCTTCTATGAGTTTAGAAGGAAAATCATGCTCAGCTGTTGGTGAGTTGCTCAACTGATCTGCCAGAAGAAGTATTTCCATATGCAGTACCTGTGCAAAAGACATCTCTGAGATGACTAACGCCAGGCTTTGATTCAGTTCATCTAAACTTATGGTATAAGACAAGAAGGTAGTATTAGTTCCTTAGCTGCTTGGTGGCCAGGTGACTTGTAACTATGAAAATCAGCAACTTGGGTCATTTCCAGAAGCCTGTTTGAAACTAACAGATCTTATAGAAAATACTACTTAACCCTCTAAGGAGACTGGGTGGTCCCCTGGATACTCTTGAGCAATCGAAGCCTGATCAAAGCTGTGAACTCAGTGTATTTAAAGAAATTCACTGAAGTAATTGTTTTAAAGGGCATTTCTACTTAGAGAAACACCATGCAAACTAGTTTATCTGTTCTACTATGAAAATTGCCATTTTGGTGGGTGGTACTATCGTCTGATCCTCTGCCAGCTAACTGTCATCCAAGCTCAGGAGAACTATGCCATCCTCAAACTGATGATAGTGTAGCTATTGGTCATCTTTGTTCTTTGTCTCCTCAGATAGGTGCTTTCAGAATTCTTATTAGATAAAAGATGAGAAACGAGTAACAGAATAGAAATACACCACACACAAGAGAAAGCACTCTGACAGAGGAACAATTATCCAGTACTGGAGAAACTGGAAATGAAACCACTCCTGTCTGCCTTCTGGTTGGCTTTTTGTTTACCTATGCAACGTTATCATTACTCTACTTTTTCTACCTCCCTGACTGTTGAGCTCACTTACCACATTTTATTTTTAAGTTGTTCTTTGGGATTGAAATGATGTCTAATTGGTGAGTTTGTAGAATAGCAAGCACTGCAAAGCCCAGTCTCAACCTTCTAAACATTAAAGTAATTGGCATAGCTGTGATATGCCAAATGTATGTTGCGTATAAAATAGCACTTTTTCTGTTGCTCTGTGCTTTAATATTAAAAAGTCATATACTTTTCATGTCAAAATTTCAAGAAATACCTCCTTAGTTTCCACATATCTTTGTAAAATGGATTAATATGAGGAATATTTTATTGATAGATAAATTTAGCTTATTCTTTGAGTTTTATGGACTAAAGCAGGTAACTAATTTCTTGCAAAAACAAAGTTGAGATAAGCTACTTGGACACCAATATGTCAGGGAACTGACTGTTATTTTTAAAACTTAGGAATTAAAAATAATTCACTTATTTCCTCCCTCCCTCCCTCCCCAATTTTTTTTCTTTGTCTGTCAAGGTAACTGTAGGAGAAAGAGAGAGGCAGAAAGAGATTAGAGCAGTTCAGGTCAAAAATTCTGCCACCTTGTTGTTTCTGAATAATTTGGTATTACGCAGATACTATGTGAGTGAGGGGGGAAAAAAGCAATAGCAGAGAAATTTGCCTTTATTTTATCAAATATTTGAATAAATAAATTTCTCATGGAAAGTGGCCATTTAGAATGTATAAATGACAAATATTTGAGATTAATAATCCAGTAGAGGAAAATGTATGTATGAGAAGAAAACAATGCATTGGATATACATCCCTACATCTGATACGTATCAGTTTATCTTATTCATACCTATGGTGCCCTGTTTTGTATGTGGAGTAACCAAAAGTAATATATAAATTTTTATTTTCATGATCGAAGTGCTATCATCTTGACATATTTAAAAGAAAATAAGCTTAATTTCACATTTACTAAATTGCAAGCCTAGATAATTCTTAGGGTTACTAAAAAACAAACTGATGATACTATGTAACAAAAATGCATTTATGTTAAAATCAGTAGCAACTCCAGCAAAAGCACTCTATAAAAGAGAATATCAGAAGGTGAAAAGATTACTCAGAAATCTAAGATGCTTTTAAACAAGATTAAGATAAGGACCATTAGGGTTCATGTCGCCGACCTGTCTGCATTAAGATATATCTTGCCTGGTGCCTGCATCTTAGATGATTCATTCAATATGTGTCATATCAAAGTCAGGGTATCTAGCAAGGAGAAAAATGCTAATGCTTATAAATTTTAGTGATAATCCATCATGATGAATTAGCTGACCTTTCTTTAGTAGATTTTTTCATAAAATAAGTTGTAATCTTTGGATAATAATGTTAATGTTTTTTCTGTGAGCCATTGTTGATTAATTTGTGCCTGCTAATTATTGACTCATAACTTGGAAGTAAAAATTTTAAAATAAGATAGTTGCTCAAAAGAGTTTGAATTTCTTAGTTCACAAGTTTTACTGGTGAAAAGATAAGAATTCTTCACTTGAGAATGAGATTTGTTTTGTTTACTTCTTTTTTTTCTCTCTTTGTCCTACACCTTTAAGAAGTAAAATGTTCTCCATTGATTTAGATTAATCATATCTTTATTGTATCTGCTTTTCTTTGCCAAGCTTTAACTTTTCAGGTCAAATAGCAAAGTTTTCCTTGGTTGCTGTGCATTTTACATTATACTATATCAAATAGATTTGTAGAGGGTGATAGCTGGGAAAACAAAGAGCATTTAACAAGTATTAGCCTAAAAGATAGAAAGAGTAACTGCTTTGTTGTCTTCCTTACAAACCTCTTAGAAATGGTTAAATGATCTAAATCTATATTTTTTTAAATTATTTGCAATGCTATCTATGAAATATTAGCATCCAAATGTCTGCAAAATACATTTCTTTCAGAACAATTGCATTACTGTGCTTTATAAAATGCAGGTGACAGGTGTTTGAGGTTTACAGCTATGCTGCTATATGAAATCCTTTTACCTCTAGTGAGTAATTAACTACATAAATAATGACAATAATGGAATAGAAAATGAATGCCGAGTTTTTAAGTCTGTCTTATATTGCATTAACATTGAATCTTTTAATATATTTGACTTCCAGCAAATAACATCTTCAGGAAATTTTGGGGCTATCTAGAGTTTCTTCTGTGTATTGCAATGACTCAAATAGTTGTTGAAAAGAGTAACTTTAACAAATACTATGTTGGAACGAAGTAGTCAAAGACATTTGTTTCCTAGTGCGCTTTTTTCTCTGATAACCTTTTTTTGGCCTTACCTCTTTCTGGTAAGGTGAGTCAGTATACCCTAAAGAAGATTCTCATACATTTAATATTAAATTTTAGTTTTATTCCTATTCATCTGCTCTTCACTGGGAGCTGGAGTTAAAGAAAAGGAAAGCAGAACAGACAAAGGAAAAAACGGAAACAAGAATAATAAAGCTAAATAGCCCCATTTCATTCCTGAAGCAGCTTTTCTGTTTTAAGGATATGGTTTAAAAGCAACGAAAAAATGAAAAATATATTTTTAGATCGCTTTGTCACAGATACTGTGGAACTATGTGTATATTTTTGCTTCATATATAGATTTTGATGTAAATGGATAACTTTTCATGTTGCCATAGATGGAAACTTTTGTTGGAGTAAACTGAAAAAAATCAATATAAAAGTTTGGCTATGATACCTGGTATCTTTGAAGATTATTTTCTATGATTACTTCCTTTGTTGTTACTCCAAATAAACATAATGAAGTTGGGAGGAAGAAATAGGCCTTTAGCAACTGATATCGATATATAATATGTTAGATGTAATTTAATTTTGAAGAAATAATCAACAAACAAGGAGATGATAAACTGAAAAAATTCGGGAGGTTGTATTAGTTTACAGAATGGTACTTGTAAGAATGTCGGTAAGGACTGTTTTTTAATCCAAGTGTGGAGAACAGAAGAACGGCGTAGAAAATCTGCTATTGTGAGAAAGGTAAAGCGTTTGTTAATATTTATGCCTCCGCATAAAATAAATCACTAGTTTAGATTGGGGTGTATTTGAATAAAAAATGATTCATCTTTTCACTTTTCTTGTTCTGTAGAGGATGTGAAGTTCCTTCAGTAATACAGGCTTGGAAAGTAGTTCAGCTGAAGCTGAACGTGAGTGGTCGAGAAAAGTCTAGTGCTGTACACATGGTGTTTTCTGTTTTCGTTATGGATTTTTTTTTCCTGGTCTCAGTTAGTTGTATTTGGTGCTCTAGAAGCCAGAATGCCATCTGTCAGTATTTGGAGAAAAACATTTTCAGATGTATTAGTTACTGTTGGTAGTAGGTACTCAATAACTGCTTTTGAATGTCTGGTGTCGAAATCGAGCTCCCATGCTTCCCTCCAGAAAATTCATGTCTGATATGAACAGTGGGTGGTTGTTTTTTTCTTTGTGTCCAAAGCATAAACCAGTTCCCAGTACTTTTCCACTGCTTCTGATTTCAAGATAATGAGAATAACCTGACTGTTTTTCTTGCTGCATTTAGTTGTTACTTTTGAGGCAATTTTCCATGCAAAATGAGTATGTCAGGAGCTTTGTGTACAAAAAGTCTGGGACCCAGCTATTCAGTACTCAGTCTTGAATACATCTGGCAGTCTCAATCCTGCTACTAACAAACAGATACTCTTCCTCGTAAATTGGCATTACCTTGCGCTATGTCAGTAAGGAAGACAGAACTATTAGCATGTAGGTGCAGACCAATTAATGTTGCGTTGCATTTGCTGTTTCCCTTGAGGATTTTGGGATATGGTTATAATGGTACTTATACAGTAACTTTTCTTCACTTACAAACGCTGAATTTTATTTTTTAGTTCCTATGTATCTCACTGTTTTTAGAGCTTTTAGTTCAGAGTTTTAAGTTCTGTCAGTTTCATTTCCCTGCGTGTCTTGTTTGATCGTGTTTTCTTCAGTAAGAATGGAGAGAATTAGATGACAGCAACTCCATTTAAACTGAAACACTTACTATTATTATTTTGGCTCCCTTTTCATGCTTAAGGTATCAGCCAAAAGTGTACTGAAGTCTCATACAACTGTTATTTACTATTCTGTTGACATACCATTCCTGGCAGTATTACACAACTTCAGGCAAGCAGGCCTTGATGATATTAATTAACTCAGTGAGCAATGTTGACCAGAAGAAGTGGTCTAACTTGTCTTGCTTTCAAACCGCCGCTGAGAATCTTCAAGTTCGGTCTAGATAGTTACTTGGAATAAACAGGAGGGACCTCAATTTAACCTTGGCCTGTTGCACTCTTCTAGCATTGCATAGCAGTGTCTGCATTGGATATGAGCCCAAGTCCTTGCATATACTGTCTCCTGGCCTGGACGTAAATGTGCCACCCCTATATATGACAGACTGAGGAAGGGATATGGTTTCAGTATTAATTCTGAATGTCTGGCTCTTCTTAGTTTAGGACAGACCCCTTTTTTTTTTTACTGGAATTTGTGTCAGGTGGGTAGAAACAAAATTTTGAGAAATCTGTGTCAGAGTGGTAGGAAATAAATTGGTCATAACGTTGAAAAAAGAACAGAATATTTTCATTTCTAAAACTTTCCTGAAACAGAGTTTTGTAAATAAATTATAAGAAACTTGTTTTTCTACCATCAATAAAAAAACTGCCTTCTGACAACTTTTACTTATTTAATAAATTACTTCAATAAATTTACAAAAGATGGTAGTCTGTTTAGCCAGGCCTATTAAAAGCATTAAGATTTGAGCACTGGCTGTTAAAATGAGTAAATGGCAATATCACGAAGTTAAACAAATGCCAAAAAACATTTTCCAGAGTACTGGGATTGTAACAATACCATTAATGAGGGCAAAGAGGTTTTAATGCAATTTGCACATTCTAAAGTTTCAAAAAGAGGTTTTGAGTTAGTGCATTATTAATGTTCTGAACATCTGGAACTGTGTAAGAGCCATAGACATTGAGCAAGTGCAGGGTTTCCCCACTAGGTCTGATGCTGACTGATTTCCTCCCTAGTGAAAAGCTTGTTTTAAGAAGTTTGAGACAGTAAAATGACAATATCCAGATAAGAGATAAACATTCCACAGTGTCCTTTTGCTTGTAATGTGTAGAGAGAAAAAATTAGAAACCACTAGGGTTTCTGCAGCTAAAAAGTGAGTTTGAAATAAAATAGGAAAACAGTTGTTTGCACCACAGATGGTTGGTGTGTGCTATAGTCACACTAAATACAGAGTATTTACTGTGAGGAATTATCTGGTAATGTAGGTTGGATTCCATGAGACTGCTCACACTTTTCCTGTTAGGTATATTTATGTATATTATGCCGGGATAAATCCTTAATCAGGAGTAACATTCTCCCTGATATTCCTGTTGACAGCTGTAGAAGTACTTCGAAGAAGAGATTTACTCCTGTGTGTAAATATTTGCGGGATGTAGGAATCTGTTTGCACCCAGTATGTTTTATGACAGAAATCTGTTCTTCAAAAAGACAGAAATATTAACTTTCTACATGATTTTAATGTTACAGAATGTAATTTAGACTGTTGCAGCTTTAAAAAGATGTGGAAAGCAAAAATTTTACTGTGTCATACGGTTTTAGCTGTTGTAATTGTGGCTAATGTCCAACATCACATTCATTGGGATGAGAAGAAATGAGGCCTTTAAACAGGCTGGCATATCAGGGAGTAAGTTATGAAATAATTGTAAATTAGTAATGGTACTTTCTGACAGCATTTGCTTGCTATTCTTAAGGGAAAGGCACTCTCTTACTTCAGAAGCCTTATTTATTTGAGCTGAACAGCTGCAATGGTGCTATTACAGTATGTAAGAAACCCTAAAAACAAGAAAAGACTTTAGGGAATAGAATTCTGTTGTTCTTGCTATCTCAAATTATGTGCAAATACCTAACAATAAAAATAGTGCAAAATGATGGAAGAGTAATTAAACAACATGTGAAAAGCACTCTATCTCTTCCCTGGCACTAAAGTTTATCCAGTGCTCCCTGGAAGTCACTGGAGTTTTTTCAGTGACTTCAGAGTGCTGAGGTAGGTCCCATGACACTGAAGTGACCTTTTTTTCTTTCTCTCTCTCTTTCTTTTTTTTTTTTTTTGACTCATGCTGATTGAAAAGAAAGACTTATTTCCACATTTTAAAGCTGTATGTTTTGCCTTACTCTGATGATATCTTAGGAAAGTGATTTCTGTCTGATGGGGCATAATTTTGGGAAAATAAGTAGTCTAAAAAAGCCAAATTTTAATGATTTAAAAATTATACATTTTAACATTTGTACCTAATAAAAGTAGATGGAGTTTTGTTTTGCTTGTTGTCCAGTGTTGGTTTTTCATTGCTTGTTTTTTCACTCTCACTCTGCACTGGTAGTTTTCTTTCTGATGTTTATCTCTAGTTTCTTCATGTTTTATGGGGTTTTTGCTCCTGTTAATCATGCGCAACATCTTTGCTTTCAGTTTTATTCTCCTTTTTTCTGTCACTTAAAGGTTTAAATGTCTGTAATATAAACTACCGAACTATGGGGCCCTCACATTCATCCAAAAGGCCAATTTTTAAGCTTTGTGTGCAGCATTATCTGAGGTGACTTCTGAGAGCTACAATGGCTCCTCTAAATCTTAAATGTGATTTCTGAAGGTCTACGGTTTGTTGTTTCCATTGGTTTGGGCACAGTGAAAAGATGTATGTAAAAATCACTGTGTATGATGGAAGATTTCAACCATTCCATCACATTACTTTTTTTCTCTGCCTTAGGCACTATTGCATCAAATAGAGAAGACCAGTAACAGAAGAAATAGTGAGGCTTACACAAACTGAATTAGATAAGAGATTTTCTATAACCAGATAGATTATCTTTGGCTTCAAATTCTATTGTAAGCCTCCTTCTTTCATGCCATCAGTTCAATCAAATTACTGTGCTAAACTAAATTTGAAGAAGGAGCTGACAGTTCACACCCCTGCAAGATCATTTTTTGTATAATCTGAGAGGCCACAGCAAAAATATTTTCTTTAAAACAGAAAGCTAGAGTAGTGCTGAATTACAGTCCAAAGGAATAACTGAAGTGTTGCAAAAGATCAGCTTTAAAAGTTTAAGAGCTAAGTGTTTTATTACAAAGATCGATTACAGTGTTTTCACTTAAATAATTTTTTAATCTCCCGAGTTAATTTTTTTTCTTCATTGCTTGGTGCTGATGGCTAATTTGGCTTTTGACCATCCAGATAGGCTGTTCACGGAGCAGATCAAGAAAAATGGTGGGCTACATCAAGAATATAATTTTCTTTTCTAGGATGGTAGCAGACAGTCTGATTAGCTGCACCATATATATTTTCTTTTTTAAGTAGTGTGATATACACTGATTAAAGGCTAATTTTTCTACTTTCGGGGAAATTAGAGACAACCCAAAAATTGGAAATGCTTAGAGAAGTTAGAGGAGAGTAGCAGTTCATTACCGAAGTAACAGATCCTATCCCCTGTCCTTGGGCTAGTTCCGGTGCTACTCTGATTTTGGGTGAGCTGATTCAGATATCTAGAACAGTGGAAAAGGGTTTGTTCTTTCTTTTTTTTTCTTTTCTGGTTGGTTTTCTGCTGGCCTAGTGAACTGAGTTGGCTCATCAAGAGGTCAGAGAAGTGTCAGAGGCAGCTCAAGGGAAGAGATGGTATTGCACAGGCAAGAAAGGGAGCAGGATCATTGCTTTTACCACTAGAGCTCAGTCTCGGAAATGAAACATTGGTACCGTGGTTTTTATAATGCGTTTTTCAATGGTTGACCTTAATATGAGGATCCATAAACATACTCATTTAGAAGTTCTGATGTTTTTATGGAATGTGGTTTATGTTATAGAGTAGTTATTATGAAACTAAAATGGTGTTAACACTGTTCACTGAGTCTTTATCATGTATTAACCAAATAAACTGGAAAATTACTCGGGGAAATATTGTGGGTGAGTAGAAATTTGGGTGAAGTGGTTTAAAAGGAATGAACTGTTCTGCTGGCTTCTGATTCTGTGGAAACCTGCTTATATGAAGAAATGAGAATCCCAGAATTAGTTTAAAGGAGCAACCACTGAGTTACAGAAGAAATTGCTTTTCTGTCTCAAGATCTGCTTTCTTTCCAAGATCTGGGTACCTAGTTATGTTCCTAGTTCAAGACTACATACTACGTTCAGAAAACCTGTAACCCACATGATAACCAAAATGACTGGGAGTCGGGGAAGGTCAGAAGAGAAATGGCTAGGTAACAGGTTTTTCACTTACTCGCGTTGGAACGCAGCAGCAGGGACTGTTTTGGTGAAGCAGCTGTCCAACACAGCGGCCTCTTTTCATGATAAGTAAGGATAAGATGCTCTTACTTGTTCTCCACTGAGCATACTTACAGCGCTCAGATATCCTTCCTCACTTACACTGAAGCTAGAAGCCAGATTAATTTTTTTTCTTCTTATTAGGATTTTCTGAAATAGGCTTTTTATTTGAAAGTATAGTTAGTATTCTTTATCTTGCTACACCAAACCCTCACCTGTAATTCCCTTTATTTTATTCTCAGGCATCATAGCACAGCATATTATTTGTGATTGCGGTTAAGGTAAAAGCTTTAAGTTTTCATCTTCTTCTTAGTTTATATTTGGGGAAGGGAACTGAGTGTATTCATTGGCATAATACCCCCAGAACATATGCAGAACTGCACATTACAATTTTTTGTGTATAAAAATGTACAGAAAACTGTACAGTATGACTTAAAAAAAACCTTTCTCATCAAAACACAAAATTTTATTTGAGGTTGAGAAATCTTGTTTTAGTACTTAAAGTACTTTTTAGCTAGGGAAGGTCATTTTGAAAATGTGAATCTGTCTAAGAGTCCACAAAGGCTTCATGTTTTTAAGGACACAGCAACGCAGAGCCAAAGAGAATTTGCTGAAGGAAATGTTCTTGCATTGGTGGGCTCTAGGGAGTGAGAGTGGACTGTTTCTGGATTATTCTGCTTCTCTTCTTTCTATTGTTTTTTTTCAAGGCAAACCCCTCACATAGCTCCGCGTTTGTGCCTTTCTTCAAGCAAAAGTTCTAGATTTATCACTGGTAATCCAAGTCCTTGTCACCATGTAGTCTTACCCTCTGTAAGGTCAAAATTGTCAAGCTATGCGTGAAAGAGGTTTGCCGTGAAGCCTTAATTTCCATGTTCAGCTGGTCCATGTGTTTCTACTTTCAGCTTCAAACTTCTGCTTTTGTTTTTCCTGGGTAGGTCTTTCAGAGGCCGTTTCTGTTTATCTTTCTTTTGGATAATGGTTTCTTCAGAGGCACACTGAGGAAAAATGTCTATTTAAAAAAAATCAGGTCTTTATTCTTGTTATACATGGGAGCTTAGATTATACTTGTTTACATGACGATATATTGCCATACCGTCGTGGATTTTGTTGAGGAAGTATTTTTTCAGGCACCAGGCTGTTCTTTTATTCCACAAAATTCCTCACATAGCAAGCGAGTTACCTGAGAACATTCTGCAAACGTGAACACAGAACAGTCAGGCTTGGCTGTATGAATTACAGGATCATGGCTTAAGTAGCTGTGCTATGTCTCATAACGAGTTACAGTACCATTGCTCAATTAGGTGTGACAGCAGCATGCTGACCTAGACTGTGTGGTTTCACAGCGATAGGTGAGGTGGTTGCATATTGACTTGCCTGCCGTTAGCCTACTAGTAAAGCTGCAGCCTCATGCCCAGAGCCTATGCTTGGTGGCAATAAGGTGTTCAAGTTACAGAGCAAAGAAACAAACTTTATCTCTTGGAGATCAAAAAATGACGTTAGAGAGAATTATACAGTAGTTACTAAACAGTAGAAATAGCCTGTGGAACAGGAGTGCGATAAGTAGTCCCTTGGAGGTGACGGTTATGTGTTGGTGACTGAGCATAAAGGTGTCCGCTTCCCCATCTCTAGATTTCAGTTGTGTTAAAATTGTCCCTTTTTGGCTCACCAAAGCAGAACTACGTTTAAAGGACGCTTTGGCTGGCATTTTAAGCTGTTTAAAGTACTTAAAAGTATATTCTTTAATTCCCGCGTTTTGCGTTATCGGCGGTAGTGCTGGTGCGCTTGCATGTTAAATTCCAAACTCCTGATGTCGCTGTTTGTTGCGAGAGCTGTTATGATAAGCCGCTATGATATCTTACTGAGGTTGGGACTACAAATACATTCTCTTAAAATTTCCAAACCCTCATTTTTGTAACATTTGTTTCTCCAGAGTGGTGCTACAATAAGTAACGTATATTTAGGCAGTGTAAGAATACAGGTTTGAAAGGTATCTTCTGGATTATGGAGCCTATCACCCTGCTATCTTGTCAACTGCATTTTATATTCTCTTTTAAAAGTTGTACGTAAGGATGTGTGCATGTAGGTGTATATACAAACATGTTGTGTGTGTATATGTTGTGCATTCGTCAAATTTGTGCATATATTTCTTAAAAGACTTAGATGATAGTAGAGAAGAGATCATCTTTTGAGCCACACTATTATTTGAGGTCAGGATGTGAATTTGATTATTTGATGTGTTCCTTAAAACAAGCAAACAAAAAAACTTTTATGGTATTTTCACAATCACATTCATCCGTTTTTCAAGCTACAACATGCAGTTCATCGTTCACATGATGTGAAAATGAGAGAGAGATTAGGAGAATAGAGGAGCTGTTTGCTATTCATACATCATGGTTATTGCAACCAGGTGTTTTACGTGCGGCCCCTTCTTGATTTCACCAGAGCAACCACTGACAGTGGCTGCGCTACAATGTTGTAGTGGTTCACTGCTGTTGGCTCAAGGGAGGTTTCTAGGGATGAGTTGGTGCCACCTTATCTTCTTGCATTACTGGCTGTGAAGACTGAACAAATATACTTTCTGTGGCTTATTGAACTGCTACAGTGACCAGCAAGGGACTTGCAATTATTCAAGTGCCCTGTGGCGCTTGCTTTTTACATCAAGCAGATACTTTCTGGTAGCATCTGCACATTGTATAAAGTAGAATCTGTAGCGACAGTCTGTGGCAGATTATTGGATATTATGTCTAAAAAAATTATATGCCATACTGGTAGATGAGTGTTTTCCTTGTGAATTTCACACCCTGAAAGCAGTGTAGTTTAATATTTTATTACACTCTTAGTTTAAACACCCTGAGCATACAGCATCAGGAAGATAAACTAAAAATCTATTATTGTTGCTCACTTCTGAGCTCTGGCTTGTCAAAATGCTGCAAGCTGAATTGTTGCATCTAGTTAACACATGCTATAATTTCCATTGTAATTAACGCTTTTTGCTTATATATTTTTCCTACCATTTAAGTAGCAACTGCATTGGAAATGAGTTTTCACAGATGAGAAGTGTGCTGCAGCTCAGCTTGTGAGTACAAGAGTCCAAATAGAAAATAGCAATTACAGTCAACATGTTTTTTCCTCAAGAGCTTTTAACAAAAGGAAAAGAAAGCAAGATTAAAACAGTAATTATTAATAAGGAACAATGCATAGGAGCAACTGTTTTTTTTTTTTTTTTAAGTACATCTTGCACCGGTTACTTTGACCTTACTATTGTTCTGTACCATTGCAACCAACAGAGCTCCTGGTCCCTTTGGCATTTCTTAGAGTTTCACTGCCTGGTGTGATAGAGATGTGGAAAATCAATGTGCCAGTAGACAGATCACAATCTTGTGATGTTTATATTCAAACTCCTACCTTTGAAGTTTATTATTAATGCATTAATGAACAAGGTAAGATGTCAGCTAAAGTAGATGCATTTGCAACATTAAAACGTTTTTATTGCACTATTGGTAGCTTTCCATGACCATACAAGCTTACCTTTACTACCTTACATATACTGTGCCATTCTGCTGCTGATTTACTTTTTACCCTTGCTGAAGGAAATGTTCTTGCATTGGTGGGCTCTAGGGAGTGAGAGTGGACTGTTTCTGGATTATTCTGCTTACTTATTTTTACTTTTTCATTTTTGCCTTCCATTAACACAAAATTTGCCCAATACAAAAACATCCTGGATTACATGCTTCTACGTTCCTGGAAACTGAAGCCTTTTCATGTGTGAAAAACACTATGTATAAGATAAAATGAATTTGAAAGCATATATTTAGGTAATGTGTTCTATATCAGCAATATAACAGCATATACAAAAATTTGAATTTAAACATTTTGAAGTGATACACAGGCTATTTTAACTTCAAAAAAAAAAAAAAACCTCCTTCATTGTAAGGTTAGGAAGCCTACAAAATCATGTACTTGAAAATCATGTCTTAGATTTACTTTCTAATCAGCTAAGAAAGTTGTTTGTTTGTTTTTTTAATGATACAATTTAATTAGTGAGAGTGTATTGTGAAAGTTTCCATTGCATTTTTATTCAGATCAGAGTTCATGAAAAGATTTTATTTTTTGCAAATAGGTTTCACAAAACAAAGTTAATCTTCAAAGTTCTGTTTTATGGCTTGCAAATGAGGCATTTGGATGATTAGTAGACAAATTGCAGTGTGACATTTGAAACCTTTCTTTCAACTGTTTTTTTTTCTATTTTTGATCATGAGGTGAGAAATTCTTTTCTTAAGAATCAGTTATTCTACTAAGTCTGCTATTCCTTTCTCTTCCCCCGTTTGGGAGTGAGGAGAGGAAGAGGCAACTGGGTTGGTGGAGGTACATTGCGCATTCACTGCGAATGCAGTGAAAAAAGTTGTTCCAACTTAGGTAAGGTCAGATAATTCTTTTTCATTGGGAAGGGAAGGATACTTTGAGTCCTAACTTTAATTAAAAAATAAAAAAAAAATCCAAGCAGACCTCTAAAACAGAAAACCAGCTCCTTAGTGAAAGTCAGCACAGTTCCAGTGAGGACAGTGGATTTATGGTAAAATGTGTGTTTAACGATCCTACCCTTAGCTTTTCTCCCGATCATCAGGTTCTTTTTGTGAGATAAGTAACTCATCCTGATTTATTCTTATTCTTCATGCTCTTTTACCTGTAGAACCCTATCTTATCTCTTTTGTTATAGAAATATTATACACTTAATTGACTGTGGCAGATTGCTTTAAAATTTCTTTAATGAAGTCATTGTGTAGTTTCTTGCTGCTTGATTAATTGCCGTTGGCTGAAAAGCATTTTTCTAGTGCTGATGTCGTTGATGAGAGTTGTCATTTGCATTGTCATGATAGTGGAAAGTTTTACCACTTTGCATTTTTGTATTTTAACATTTGTTTTATTCTTTGACTTAGATCCAGAATTATACTAATTTGTCAGGAGAGTAATCCTACTCCCCAAATGAGAGCTTGTAGGCAACTCTGAGAATCAAAGCTGATATCTTTCTCTTGCGTTATAACTTATCTTTGTGTACTTACCTATGCAGAGTCAAGCATCACAAATACAGTACGTGATTGTGTTGCTGAGGAATTGCCTTGGTTCTTCTGCATGCACTGGCTTGCTACATAACAATGGAAAAATCACTAACCTTTGTGAGACAGTAAAGAGAGTAATAATTAATCCTATTCATAAAGTGATTTAATAAATACAGATTTTAAATGTTTCTAAAAATTTAAAAATATTTGCTCTGCTAGTGTTTGTAGAAGATTAAAAGTAAAAACCTACTATTATTCGCCCACTGTTGGAGCCAGTTCGCCTTGACATGCATCTAACTACCTCCATTTACTGTATGTGCTGCACAGCATTCACAGGCTCTGTTGGCCTAATGCCTAGGACTACATGTCTGGTTTGAAACAGTTTTCCCACATGGCACTGTGCTTCACTGCTGATGTGCCACTAAGACAATCTTGTCTTTTTTTTTTTTTTTTTTTTTCCTCTCCCCCTCTCTATTCTGGGGGAAAAAGAGGTCAAAGATGACTGAACTTCTTTTTTGACTGGTAAAGAAGAGGACATCAATGAAGGATGCTGACCTCATTAATGAATACATGTTCTTTAGTTACTAATTATTTTGTATTTGATTCAGAAGCAGCTTCTAAACAGTCCTTTTGGAAACGATTTTACTGGAGAGTTTTCTTTGTATAGAGGATAGTTCTCTCAGCAGAAAGTGAAAGTATAGTGGTGGCCCAGGGTGAATGTACAAGCAGTTCTTGAAACACAGAAAGCTATTGTCTTGGTTAATTTAATTAATTCATTTAGACTAAAACTGCAAAAGAAATCTTATTTTAAACTAGATTGCTTAGAAACAGCTGTTTAGAAAGAGCTCAAAGGCTGAATATTTCAAAGGCTAACCAGATTGTTTTGTGGTAAAACATGATGGTTTTGGGGGGAAAGATTTTATATAAAAAAACTTCTTTAACTAGAGAAACAACATATTAGCCACGTTATTCTAGAGTCTTTGGTGTGCAAAACATTTCATTTTTCATTACTGTTGTCGCCGTTCACATATTCCATTATTTAAGGAGGTTATTGAAAAATTGATGGTATGTTGGTACCAGAGAGACATCCTGTAGGCTGCAGTGTTGATTTATGGCACATGGAACACAGTTCAGTGCTTCAGTTTCCTGCTGGTGCGTGGCACTTTGTCACTGTCCCTGCAGAAAAATCATACCAGTGAAATCCCCTGTGTTTCCCCCAAGTTGAGTGATGCATACTCTTTCCTCAAAAATGATTATGAATTATTCACCTTTTATTGTGCTGGAGTGTGCACATGGTGATCAGAGTCTTGTTCATAATACAGAGTTTTCACCATGTTCAGGGTTTAGTTTAATTATGTAGTTGAGTTGCGTGATTGCTTTTATCTCTCTCTCTCCTTTTTTTTTTTTTAAAAAAAAAAAAAAAACAGTGTGTCTGCCAAGCCAGTGTGGGCTAGTGCAGATTTTATTCTGCATTTCCTAGCATATGTAGATATTTCAGCACATGAGTCTTGGTCCTAATGTTTGAGTTTTTCCTTTAATGTTTGTTGAAAATTGTCCTCGAGAAAATAAGTACAGTGCTTAAACAGACACTTTTTCACACCACTTCTTGGAAATTATAGGAAACCTATGTTGTTTTAGCAAGTTTTGTTCTTCAGGCTGGTTTCCTGTTGTGAAGATATGGTATAGGAGATCTAAGTGAAAAAACTCTCGAAATGGAACATGCGGTAGTAATATAGATTTCCGACTGAGGACAACTCTCTCTTGGGAGATGCTTAGGGGAAAGAGTCCATGATACAGACCACCTGTTCAGAATATTAAAAGCCTGTATGATCTTTCTTTATAACTCTGGAAGAAATGTAAAATGTCAGAATAAATGTGATTTGGATAGAGGTTTTCAGCTTTTTGAATTCCATCTCTAGACTGCTAGTCTTTCGAATAAAATGTAACTTTTCTTTTAGGAGGGAAAAACATGCTAAGCACTGATCAGTTTCAGCAATTTTATTTCATTCTTGTGATCGTGACTACCTGTGCAACCGTAAGTTCTTAACATCTCTTTCCTTTTAACTGTTTTTGCTTTAAATAGGCGCAGTTTTATTTTATGCACTCGATTTGTTTTTTGCTATAACAAAGGGCAAGGATCTGCCCTATCAGTCCAAAAGGAGAGATTCTGAAAAAGTGAGGAATTTGTGTTTTCCTCTGGAAGTTGTACTTAGATGAGTATAAGTTCTGGTCTCGTTCCTTCACAATCTCTACTTTTATTTCAGACTTTTCTAAGAGCTTTTTCCGCATTAAAATTCCTCTTTATATTTCCTAGTCTTCGTGTCCCTTAAGACAAAGAAATTAAAATCTCTTTTTTGAACGTACTATGTTCTCTATTTTCTTTTACCTATTGCTTTTATAACAGAATGCTTTCTTTTTTCCAGCAGAAACATGTGGGTTGTGGAGTGGTTTTTTTTTTTTTGTTTTGGTATTTTGTATTTTCTATTTTGCAATTATGGAACATACAATTACAGAGCCTCTCTGACACTTTGAGAAAAGAAATTAGACAAAAATTCGTCTAGAAGCTGTTACTTTGTAAAAGAAGTCTTCTCTTCATTGCCTGTGGTAGCCCAGCTATGATGATAAATGGTTGGGGAAACGTCCGGCAGAAAGGAAGCATAGCCTGCCATGTATAAGAATAGCATCTCTATGTGGCCTGCTTCCATTAAAATGCTGTAAAATGCTGTTTATTTTTGGCCCATAAAGGAAAAAAAATCACTTGTTTTTAGGTGTAGGAATTAATGCATTTAAAGGTAACATCTCTGTTATGTATTGGCTAAACCTGTAATGGAAACGATTTAAAAGTGGCATAATTTATGTGTGCTTTATGCGTATTTGGTATTTTTCCAGTTTCCCATGTACAGTGAACAACACATGTCTATTTTGAAAGTAGTTTTACTTCACAAATGAAACATTCTGAGCACAGATATTTTAGCGTTCTGTTTTTGAGGAAGTATAACGTATGATAATTAGAAATGCAGAACTTGGAATGTGAAGCTTAAAATACTTCTTTGTGAATGGTTATGTTAGTATTCTGTATTAGCTTAATCATTTAAAATAATTTTAAATACTTGCCTGTAGTGTGTTGGATACCTCCCTTAAACATGAAGACGTTTCTGTGAATGCCTATTGCTTAACCTTTCATGAAAATCTAATTGAGTGCAAACAACTGTTTAAATAATTCAATGATCTAAGTTATTCTTGGCTGATACAGTCCCTGCCCTAGTGCAGTGCAAAGGACTGGGTGTCAAGCAAAGTTTTGGTGGGGTGGGTGGGTGTGTGATGAACGTGATTAAGATAAAATTACAATTGAAAAAATAAGCAGGTTGATTAAGAAGGATAAGAAGAGAAAAAAGGTGAAATGTCAATTAGCTCTCCCAGTTTGGTAAATTACTTGTGACTAAAAGGTACAGATTCTTACAGACTTTTTGAAAACATCTAATATTTGTGGTGCTGTTCATAAATGTTACTGATTTTGATTACTTTCTGTTCATACTTGTGGCATTATATTCTTATTAAATATAGTGTGCTTTTTATAGCACTATTTTTCATAGTTGTGGAGTGCTATTTGCACATTTATTTTTAAAATTTGAATGATGGACATAAGAGGTTACCGGCTAGTTGACCCAAATATTTTCCCTCCTGTTCTTGGAAAGAAGCCCAGCTTTCTCCTTTCACCCAAATCCTTCTAGTAAGTATCTCTTACCCCTTCTTTCTTCTATGTATATATATATTTTTTTTTTTTAACAAAAGATAGAAATGGAATTAAATTACTGATCCCGTGCCACTGTATTGACTTGGCTTGTAAACTTTTGTTCCACCCAAATTGAAGAGCTCTAAAGTCCTCTACGTCTGTTACATATACTATTCTGGATCACTTAATATGGAGGCTTGGCAGCCTTGTAGGTCAGAGAGCTTTAAAATGACTTTTACTAATTCTCTCCCTTTCCAGAACATCTTAGATCTTGAAGAAATATTTTTATATGAGGTTGTAACACCAATTTAAGTGATGTGAAAAAAGTGGGTGTAGTCTGATCAGATGTGTTCTCCAGGGTTACTTTGAAATAAGATTACTTTAAGGCCACTACTGTTTAAATGAAAGACTAAGTGAATTTGTTTAATGACTGAATATATTTTGGAATTATCACCAGTACAGAGACAAATTTTATTCTTTAAAGTAAAATTAGAGCATCGAACCCGGTCATTAACCATCATGCTGAACAGACGAGAGCTTTGAGACCAGTGGGAGAGTGGTTTGAACAAAAAGTTACAGCTGTAACTAACCAGCTGACTCAGCAAACTGCATCATCCTGAAAGCTTATTAAAGGTAATGCAATACCTATGGAATTAGATGTATTATAAAAACATCTGTGCCTTGAGATCATCAGAGGATTACTTTTGTGGAAAATATGATGTCCTTTGTAGCTTAAATGTGAAGAAGGATCTGTCAGAATCTATAGGGTTTTTCTTCTCCTCCCGCCCTTTTTTTTTCTCCTTCACTGAAAGGAAGAGAGGAGACAGCTGATGCAGTTCTGGCTGTGCTGTGATATATAAGCAACATGTACTATTTTTTTCAGACAGCCCAAATGGTGGGAAACATTTTTTAGTAAGACAAGAAAACTGCAGTTCTTCTTGACAGCCTATCTGAATGTAAGGTTTTCTGTACATATAGGGAAAAAGAGCTTTTAGTTTCTTTGTTTTTGACACCTATTTTTAATTGAAGTGTAAGTGCTGCATTGAAGCAAAGCTGTTTGATAGAACTCAGTGCATAAATTTGGTGTCTATGCTAGTGGCTGCCTCCTTCTGTTGCCTAGATAAGTCAAAAAGCGCTCATTTGAAGGACTGAGCTATTCAGTCTTTTGAGGCAAAGCAGAGATTTAAGAGATCAGTGGAAGAAGGGGAGAGGAGAGATGCAGAAATTAATTTCTTCTGTTACTAGAGTAGGTATAAATTACATTTAAATCAAGCATAAAACTTAAAGCAAAAATACTGACAATATCCTTAGGTACACTGACTCTATCTGCTGCTAGTGATATCTGTCTTAAATAGCATGTCTTATCTGTCTTAAAAGTCTTTTTAATTGGTTCATGCACATTGTGAATTATAGAGGAAGAACACTTACAAAGAAATTTTACAGAGAGCAAAAAATGATTTAATGATTTAATTCTATAAAGTTTTAGTGTTAGTTTTTTTGCAATACTGTCTATAGGCTGTTTAGATTTTTTTGGTTACTGAATTGCTTAAAATATCAGTTGCAGATGTGCATCTCCCATGGACAAATTTATGATGTATTTTTTCTCTTTTATAATGTGTTATTGAAATTGAAATGCTGGTAGGACATTAAGTGTTATATAGATGGAAAGGTGTGAGACCTTATTGATCTATGTTTAAATTTAAAATATACAGGGATACCTGTTTCCTCTCATGTTTTTAAGTTTATTTAAGTACAATTCAGATGAAAGTGGAAGAAGGACTAGCTTTAAGATTAGAACAGCGTGCGTTGGTTTTATTGTTTTATTTAAATGAATATATTTTAGTTTTGTTTCCTCCATCCTAGTAAGGTTTCTCGGCAGTTGGAATTGCCTTTGTATTCTTTTTTTCTTGTTCTCATTTTTGTGTTTGTTTTTGTGAACCTGTGGAGTTTATGGCCTTTTTCAAAATGTAAGATTGTGGAAAGGCTTGAAGAGTGCAATTCAGATTGACAGGTTCTCTTTTTTCTCTCTCTGAATCTTAAGTATTATTGCTGAAATAGTTGTTCATCTTTTATGTATGCAAAAAGGTGCAGCTGGATATGTGTCCATATATATGTATATGCAGATGTATGTCTACAGTTTCTTAAAATTTCTTTAGAACTGCAAAGTGAAAAGTGAACAAATCTGTAAGACTGTTTCAAAATTATCTGGGAAAATGAACTATTTAATGATCCTGAGACAATTTGTAATTTCCCTAGTTTGTGTCCGAGGTGAATAAAATGATGTATTTTAGTCTTAGTACATGAAAAATTGACTGCAATCTTCTTCATCTCCCTCCTCTTTGGGGGACTCCTTTATTGGAAAGGAATCCCTTATTTGAAGTCCCTGATCTGCATGTTTGTATTCCTCTAGTTTAGGGCTAGATTCCCTTTAGAAATGCTTCCTATAATCCATCAGCTCAAGGTATTCATCCGGGAACAGCACAAGTCAATCTTCTTCACGTGTTGTCTCTCCAGAAATCTCAGTTTTTACAAACCGTGACTGGAAAGGGTTCTTACGATGCCTATGTTTATATTGCATTAGAAGAACATGTATACAGCCTGAAAATTAAATGGAAAATTTTTATAACATGGGATTTTAGCTGCGTTTAAAACAGACACCAAGTCTTTTCTTCACTCATTTCATGTAAATGAAAAATTTTGATTTCTGTATGTAGAATATGTACGAATGGACTGATCCTGGAAAGGGTATGTAAGAGTACAACGTTATGGCAACTCTGTGTGTCTTTGTGAGTCACTTTTGTATGTCGGTGGGTTGGGTGGTAGCCTTGTTTTCTGCCTTTTCCATCCCAAGTGTATCGTATCCCTCTTAGTGCTACCACAACTGAGACTAGCGAAGCCGGTTCTGCTGCTCGGCCTCTGGGCTGGCTGCAGATGTCTGTTTTCCATTTCTGAAGTTTTATGCTGACTGTGTGTAGAACTTCTATTTGACCCTTCAAACACGTTTCCAGCCCACTGGAGACACACTTGGATTTGAAGCAGTGCTTATTCAAAAAGAAAATTCTAGTAGCAAACACATGAAGAGCTCTGCATGGGAAAAGGCTTTTAGATCAATGTTGGTCTCATGAGAATTGCTGACTCTTTGCACTAGCAATGGTGCCAATACTGTGATTCTTTTTTTTTTTTTATTATTAAGAAAAACCTAATAGCTGTTTACTTTCTCCTCCCAACTGCCCTTTATTTCCAAATAACAATGAAACTGTTAAGTGTCCTTAACATTGGAAAGTGAACTTCAAATCATGAAAAAAGCCTTATATATAAACAAGATGAAAAAAATATTGGAAATTTGGATAATTTTTCTTTTAGTGTAAAATGGCAATCTGTTTTAAAGGGGTTGCAGAAAATTTATACAAATCTCTTGTACCTTGAAATATCTTTTATTTAGTTGTTACGTTAATGTATAGATAACAAGACAGCAGGTAGTTTTGACAATGCGTAAGAATATACAATGCAATTGGTAGGTATTGCTAAATAGGTAGCAGTTGTTAAACTGGCCAGTAAAGCCAGAGTTATTTTACTCTTGCAGCAGCTTAGATCACGAGTGTGGCTTTGTTATCCCTTTTTGCCCTGTACTGCTCTCGAAAATCTTGTTACGTTTTGAAGTGTTCCGCAGATTGCCCAAGCACTTTTTGACAGAGGGAATATTTTAGTTGTCCTTTTTAGCTCTACTGGCAAGATGCAATCCGTTCATTACATTAACCAAGTGCTAAAACATTTAAGGACTATTCTATGTAAAGAAATTCAGTAACAGGTGCTTGTAGCAGGGAGAGCTAGGGAGTTGTAAACTGGAGTAAGTAACTCATCACGTTATGATGTTTTCCTTTAGACCCTCCCTCAGTCTCAGGTATTTGCTATTTAAAAATCACTGTCGGGGGTAACGAATACCGCAGGAAACATGCGTTCCCATGTTATGCTGCAGCAGTACGATTGCTGCAGTTAAACTTCCCAACTTCTTTAAGGTGCTGGAAATTACAATGAACTTGCCTTAGGGTGAAATGCATTACACAGACTTTTATCTTGCTTCATGACATGGGAAACCCCTAATGCAATTGCTGGCACTGTATAAAGCAGAACAGCAAATAGAAAGGGGCAAGGCTTTTCCTTTTTCCTTAGGATTTAGCCTAAGAGTGATGCATAATGCCAGGAGACTTTGAGAAAACCTTTTCCCCCGTTCCCAGACTTTGGGAAGGCTTCAAAAGCTGCCTCAAAAAATGGATGCTGACAAGATAGATATTAGATCTAGGTACTGCGCCCATAGTTTCTATGGATCAAAACTTACAGGTGTTTTTAGACTGCAGAAAGGAAAAAAGAAAGAAAACTACCAAAGTAAACATCCTTCAGTGCATGGGAAGATGACAGATTCTTTCTAACAATATTTTCTGCTCTCTTGGAGGAGGACCCATTTGTTAATAAACCATTTGAGAATCCATTTTAAAAGGATTTAATAAAACATATGTAGACTGCCTTGCATTGCAGAAGCTATTATTCCCTTGGGTAGAAAAAGTGACTGACGATGGACATTAATGGCTGTTTCCTGTGATTCCTGGCATTATATCTTGCTCCCATTTGCACTTTTTCAAACTAAAGTGAAATAATTTTTCATGAGAATCCTGCACTTGATTTATAGCTCTCATGAGGCATGTATGGGTTCTATATTTTATTTATTTGTATTCAGTTGTGTCCCTAATTCTTGTTGTTGTAGTGGCTGTGTCTATAGCATGGGTATTGTGTGTTTGTGTGTACTTTCCTGCATATAGGAGAGCTTCCATATCCAGCAAACTCCATCAAATCAAGGAGGTAATGGCTTTTGTGTGAATTAAATGAATTGTTTTGCTATTGCAAAGATTTTCACTTTCATGAATAATTTGCACGTTTTCATCAAAAACTGTGTATTAGCTCCTGTGATGGTTGCTGTCAATTAAGAGAGAAACCTGAACCTATTAGGGTCTCCTAGATACTTGCCTGAAGGAGCTGAGTAACCCGCAAAAGAGAGAGGATGTTTTCTTAAGAATTTGGAGGAAGGTTTTTTAGTACCATGTTTTCAATTATGAATAAGAGTTGTACTTCTCTCAAATGTGAAAGAAACTCAGTAGAACTGAATGAAGGATTAAATATTTTTGTAAGGAATATTGCTGTATCTTTGGAATCAGCAGGCTTTTGTTTCGGTAAAGTAAGAAACAAATTTTGAGTTCTGATGTCTCTGCTAACAACACTTTATAAGGGTGTGTTTGTAAGAATCTGAACATCCGAGCCCTCAGATTTTGGCTGGAGTGCATCACAAAGGCAGCTGGGTTTGGCGTTAAGGGATGCCGTAGCTTCTTGAGCAATGAGCTGGGACTAGTGCAGGTTTCGCAAGGAGCAGGTTTTAGACCTCAAAGCGAAATACTGAGATAGTCTGGAGTGAGTGGAGTTGGAGGGAAGCACAGACCAATTAAGAGCATAATCCGTAACAGAGGCTCTGTGAATTTAAAATCTGTGTACGTAAGCCAGGTAACTCGACTGCACATCAGTTAATGACACACTAGGGATCACTGAACAGTAAAAGGAGTGAATTAAAGTATTTACTTCTGTCCACTGAACCAGGTCTGCTCAGTTCATTATAAAATGTGTGGGTTGCCTTCCTTTTTTCTTGAGGGCAGTGCTGTCCACCATCAGACAAATATGGTAGGCGGAAGAATGACTCTCTTGCTCCCTACCTTGATAAAACGCGGTCTAGGAATTGATGAGAAAAGGGCATGGTGATGACTGCTAACTGCAGAATGACCCCCGCCCATCTGACTACACATCCTGTATTAATGTCCGACTTTGCTTTTTATAAGGCAGAACATGTTTTGATTATATTCATAGCGAAAGTGAAACAAGCTGTTTGCTTACAAGATTTGAACGTGTATTTGTTTGGAGTAAAATAAATACAGTTCAGAATTTGACGTATAAAACAAACTTCATAGGCCCTTCAAGAAGCGGAGGAAGCTGTTGATAAATCCTACATCCATACTTTTCCCCCAGAGCTTACCTAGGAAAATTTAAAAGTATTGAAACATTGGAGAATTAAGACATAAATGCTAATGTCAAATAAATTTAGGATTTGCTTTCAGTCTTAAATATGGAACTCCTAGTTGATAATCAGAAAAACAGGTAATTTCTAGTTTTCTGGTTTTGAGGAGTACCAGAGGATGCTCTCTAGTGACCACTTTCATAGATTTAGAGAATTTTGCTTTGATAACTTGAAAATCCACATTGTTTCTAATTTTCAAAAGTAGCGGCCATCGTACTTACTAAGTGTCACATTAGCTGTGGAACAATGCAAATACTGAATAATATAATATAATTTCACAAAAATAAGTGTTTTGATATATGATTTATTTGAACAGTTCAAATGATTGACCTTTCATTGTTGCTTTCCTGGATTTTTGTTTGTTTTCAGCTGTTGGACAAATTAAAAGATCGCTGGCTGCATACTGGCTTATGGAGAAACCTAGAGCTGGTCAAGACAGTCATTGCAGAGCCTCAAGGAGGAGCAAAGAGCGACTTCGATGAACTACTGAAAATATACTATGATGCAATAAAATGTAAAGGAGAAAAAGGTATGTTCTTCAGATATGAGTTGATACAGATGCCTCAGATTTTTTATATATATATATATATATATATAATGTTTCACAGTTAGAGTAAGGTATGGATTCTAACCTCAGCTAAATAAGTCATCGTGAAAACGGAGGGAGAGTATCTGCTGTTTGAATTGTTGCGTGAGGATATAGGGAAGCACAGGATGAAGCATAATCCTAATAATAGTATTCAAAAGGCGGTGAATTGTATAAGGATGTGCATTTACACATCCAGCAGAGTGTAGACTAGCTATAGCTTCTCAAAGAATCGAACATACATGGCATAGCTGTGATTTACCATCTTGTACTACAGCCACTATAAGATTTCTTCTCAAAGTACTTATATACTAGTATAGAGAATAAAGAATGATAGTATGTAGGAAAATAAATAGCATGGCTTTTGGAATGCAAGTGTAAGGTTTAACAATTTTAGTTTTGTAGTAGGTGCACATGGTTCTTGCCTAATTAAGTACCACTATTACATAATGCAAATTTATTTTGCTAGTAGGTATTCAACATCTCAGTATTATTGATCAAAATGAAGTTACTCTCACTGTCTGACAATGAAGTGTATATTTTTATATCTTATCACCTTTTCCGGACTGATATACGCTGTATTATGCTATATTATGTTTAGCTTTTTAAACTATATTGGGGAAACTTTCTTCTGATACTTAATTTATCCCTGAGAATGATTTGTAAATCCCTCTTTGGCTTGTTCAAGATGGAGCACTCCTTATAGCTGTATGCAGAGGAAAAGTTAGTGAAGGCTTGGATTTCTGCGATGACAATGCCCGTGCAGTTATAACCATAGGTATTCCATTTCCAAATGTGAAAGACCTTCAGGTAGGATATCAACACCTAACTGAGAGTTGTACTTTATTTTTATGTCATGCTTAAAATACCTAATGTGCAGAAAAGTGTGTGTTTTTTTTCTTTCTTTTTTCCTAAATGTTTTCCCGGGGTGTCCCACCAATCATATGAATTATTTAAGTTACCTTCTCCACTGGTAAGAGGAGGAACAGCGTATCATGTCTTCTGGGCTTGTTTGTATCATTCTAAATAAATGCATTGTCAATTATTGCCTGAGGTTGCTAGTGAAGGCTGTTGCATTGATAAAATGCTCGCTATCTCTGTAGTCTGCCAAGCACAGTACATGTTTCTGTCTTCACTTGTATGCTTTCATGTACCAAAGCTTATCCCATTTGTACAGAAATAAAGCTACCTCTTAACTTATTGCCACAGCATTTGGTTGGGAAAGTCTAGGATAAATGTTAAGAAAATAGTTTCAAATAAAGTATGCACATTAATAAGAATATTATTGCAGAAAATAGGTGGAGAGATAAAGATGGTTATAATGTAAAATACTAACGTAACGAAGTGCTGTGTTTCACACGTTATTTCATTACTGATTGCAGCACGTCCCCTTTCTAATCTCTGTTACCTACTTCAGTGTGACTATGCGTATAACACTCTCCTATTTAGACTGATTGGAACTGTAAACCTTTTCCAAGCTAGTGCTGCTTTTTGGCTTGAGATTTTGAGTTATGAAATTATGAAATAACATATCCTTGCTGGATACTGAGAACGTTACTTTTTTGATGAGTCAAGCTTCATCTGACTTTAGGCAAAAACTTCTTAGTGGCTTCTAAAGGTAGTATTCTGAAGTACCTCAAATTAAAGAAATTCAAGACTGTTTGTATCTTTCAGGCAGCCAAAGTAGCATGCTGCTACTGTAACTGTTGCTTCAACAGCTGACAAAGTGAAATAAGTGAAGTGTCGTGTATTAAACGAAAACTAAGGACAGCTCAACACTGGCTGCTAATAATGCCAAATCAAACAAGCAAATTATAGGTTTGCACTTGAAAGCCCATACAGACTCAGCTTTGGCTATGGAGATGCGTTCTGAGCACAACCGAAGATGACTTTGTTGCCTATGGTGCCTAGTTACAGCCTTGGTAGAAAAACCCACATCCTATAAGGACTAGTAAGATTATACCAGTGGTGGCTGCTAGTGTGTTGTTCTTTCAATGTTTACATAACTTTCTTGAGGCGCTTATTCAGCCATAACATTTTCCTTCTTACTAAAGCATAATACACTGTATTTTAGTATGAAAACATGCACACACGAAAAATATTTAGCACTCTTTCTAGAGTTAAAAATGCCTTATTTTAGAAGCATACACTGAAATGATATTTTGGAAATACTTGCTCTGTAGTATGGCTGGAACTCTGTCATTCACTGCAAATGATTTCCAGAAAGTCAATGTTTTTGTATTCTAAATGATACAAAATTAAACTGAAAAGAACACGTCAAGGGTGAATTGCATTCATGATGAATAATGTTCCTTAAGATTAAATTAGTACATATTTTTCTTGGGGTTCAACCGAATATGCAATATAATAGGAATCCAGGCAATGCATCCCATTACTGTTAACTAAATTCCAAAAGTCAATATTATGTTGAATAATTTTTTTTAATTAGACTAAAGAAAACCCCTAAATTTTTAAGTAAGGATAGACACACTAGCTGCCAAATTGCAAGCAGCTGAAGATTTGAGTGTATATATTTAGATACGGTAATGCAAAAAGCACTGCAGTGATCAATTCTAGATGAGAGAAGGGCATCCACCAGTCTCTCAGCGTCAGATTTGAGGAGCTGGCTGGTGTGTGGCAGTGCTCCTAAATAATGCTAGGGGAAATTGTTTTTATTGTACAGTTGTCTTTTGCTTAGTAACTTAAGCTCAAAGTGATATCCAGCTAGCAGTACTTCCCTATAAATTGCATAATACTTTATTTTGGTTTGTCCAAGGCTTTAGGTTTGTGAGATACCTGAGATTAGTACGTGTCTTTTTTTTTTTTTTTTTTTTTTTTTTTCCTACTAGAGCTCAGGTTGTCAACTGGGGGAAGAAGATGATTAATCTGTGGCTTTATAGAAATGTATGCATAGATACAAAGGAATTGTGGAAGTTCCAAGTGCCCATCAGTACGGGAAAAAAATTGGAATTAGGTTATCAACAGCTAGCTCCTAAAATAATGAAGGTTAGAGTGTAAAATAAAAATGAAAAAATAGACAAGGTTTCCCCTGAAGCTGTGCTTTTTTGTGTATTTCTGGTAGAGCTGATCCTTTAGTATCGCTTCGCAGAATGAAACAAATGTAATATAAAAGGTACAGAAAAGTATATACTGTATTTTTTTTTACCTCTATTAAGTTTATATACAACCAGTATGTTATCCTATTTCATAGTCCGTGTTAACAGATGCAAATGCTTGTTTGTCACTTCAGTCCTCCTCCACCAACAGACCTTACCCAAACGTTAGAAAGGAAAATAAAGATTTATTCCTGTGCAATTTATTTTAGTTTTTCAAAATACTTTGGAATTATCCTCAATGAGTAAAATACCCTAGAACTGAACGAATATTAATCTGTAGGAAGGCAAAAAAAAGGAAGCCTGAAACATGTTTGGAAATGATGCTGTAAACCGTGCTCGTGTAGCAGATAGTTATCAGTATTATCTGAAGTGAAAAGGGATTCTTTGTTAATTTTAGACAGTTGAATGTAACTAGGCCTTAATCTGTTATCATAACTAGTTGGAGTTTTGCTGGCTGTATTACTGTGTTATTAGCAGTTGTTATCCAAACTCCCAATCGCAATTGCCTGGGGATTAAATAATACTTCGACTGCAAAGAAGTTGCCGTCCTGTTTACGCTACAACTTCATTTTCTAACTATACTTATTTAATCAGATCCAAGTCCTTTGGAATTGAGTTGAAGAATAGAGTAGGGTTTTCAGGTATTCGAAAGTAGGTGTTCAAATACTCCTTGCATTGAACATTTGGATAAACGCTCTCAGGAAAAGTATGATCACAGTACTTTATTAAAATACGTTTTCCTGTTTGGTATTGTTTTCAAGACATATTCAGTAGTGCCCATCATGCTAAGAATGTATGAATTCTCTCTTCCACGTATTTGCTGCATGCAACAGAGTGACTTTCTTTTAGGGTGGCTTTTGTCTTTCTGATCGTTTTGTATCAGAATTGGTTTAAGGTACTGATTTTTGTTTAAATATTTCTACTCATTAACCTTTTTTTTTTTTCTTTTGGAATTCTTTTTTTCTTCCAGAATTAGAAGAATCCGGATTTTTAAGGATTAGAGGACACTGTGTGGTCCGACTGTCTTTTTGGGATTTTAGGGAACGTGAGTTCCTAAATGACATGATTATAGTTTATAGGATAGTTGAGACGTTTGTTTTTATGCTGTAGTTGATTGGTGTTTCTTCAGATTTTTGTGACAGACTAACCAGAAAATTGATTGAATATTGAAAAATATAAAAATTCTAGATCTGAAAAATTAGGAGGAGCTTGTGTTTTGAGTATGCAGGAGAGGATTCTAAATATAGTAATACAAATTAAGGTAGGCTTGTATAGGCATACCACTGTGATCACAGGTACAACTATTGCTTTACGTAGCAATAGGTGCTTGATAGATATGCTAAATGAAGAAATTGATACAAAGATGAATAATGACATCCCTTTATAAATAGGAAATGCAAGTGATTAACAATTTCCTTGGAAAATCCATGAGTGATATACTTCTGGGATTGCCTTAAATCGCCAAAAAGTGCTCGAGTTGCTACACGGAAATACACTTGCATGTCTGCTTTTTAGGTTAATAAAAGGCCTCTTCAGATTCAATTCTCTAGCCCTTTACTCCAGCACACAGCTTTTACTTGTGTGAGTAATCCCATTAATATCACTAGGACTATGCACAGTCATAAGGGTTTGTAGAATTGTACCTTTGGAGACCAATATTTTATGCTGGCAGTTTCATGTTGGCTCATCTCCACTAATATTGCTTGTCTGTGATCAACCTGCTTTCTAAATGTATTTTATGATTTGTAACTTGATGCTAATACCAGTGAACTGTAATATTAGAGAACATAAATAATGTGACAGAAAAAGATCTGTAATCCCATATACATGTTATCTGATGCTAACATACTATTCATTAACTTCTGTTATATATTCTGAATTGTAGTGTTTGGATCCAGACATCAGTCTTTACTTGGGCAAAAATACTCATTGTCAAGTATGATGTATAATATCCAATTTTATTTTCTCCATATGTTTATGCTAAATATATGCCACTACATCAGTTATTAAGCGGCACGATTCAGTCTCCTTAAATAACTGCTTTTACAAGTTATGTTATTTTCTGTAAGCTTAACCTTTTTGAAAATAAGGACCTTTTCAGAACATCATTTCCATTTTTCCTCATTGCCTCACCTTAGAATTTTAGGCACGTAGTATCTTAACTTCGCTCGTTTTTACTGAGAGAAGTGTCTAAACCACTTTTTCAACACTAGGGAAACAAAGATGATTAAGGATCAGAAGCGTACTTGATAATAAACAATACTGTTTTAAGAAAGAGAGGCCAAAACCCTAATTCTGTATTACTGAAAATGATTTCGTATTCTGCAAGAATCGAGTTGCTGATGCAAAATATAAAAAAGCAATGTTAAAGTACTGCTTTAAGCTATGGTACTCTCAATGGTAAGGTTTGGCTCTAGTGAGGCAGGAAAATTTATTTCAGAGCCAAAAATGACTTCTTTGGCTGTGACCAGGATTTCCTCTGCCCACCTCTGGGACCTAAAACTAGAGGTAGGAAAATTTGATTTTGGAGCCAAGTGTGACTTGTTTAGTTCAAGTCATAATTTACTGTTCTTACCTTGGGGACCTGAAAATAAAGAAACTCGCTATGAAATGTTGATAATGGGCGACTCTGAAGTGCAAGCATTAAGCTAACTTTCCCAGAGAGCATTTCTTCACTTCCACCTTTCCAGATGCTTTTGATCGTACTACAGTAGGGTGTACTTAATCATATAACAGCTAAGAGAACTTTACTAAAATATATAGCAAAATGCAGTCAAACCCTTTTACATAAATAGATGTGCAAAGAAAATAAACTTGATAAGACTATGCTTTCTGTGCATTGACATTGTTCAAGAACTGTAACAGAGTTTGCCATTAATGAGAAATATTTCCTTTAGCAGCTTTAGAGTGGATATGAGCTGTGAAGGCAAATAACTTTCTTTGTTTCCAGCAACGTAATTTGTGAAACATGATGGAAAACATCATTCCAATTACTTTTTTTTTCCCTGTATCTAACTTAATGATACAGAAAGTTTGCAGCTATATAGCTGAAGTCTCAATTTGTTGAAAAGAGAAAGAAACATTTGTATCATTTCAGAACAAAGGCATTCTTCTTAATATTTAAGCTAATTTCTCTAATCCTTGTGGCAGTGTTTTCACCTGTGTGTTTTTAATTTGTTGGAAGAAGAAACTTATGCTAGTTAAATGGCTACTGAAATAATTCTTTTCTTGCATACTATAAAATACGATGTCCTAGGAAAAGAAAAATTTTTAAGAAAATGCTTGTTATTTTAGATTCTTATTTGAGTCAAGAAACAGCATGAACTCTATGAGTTCTAAGGTAGCTTTGGATCACTTCAAAAATATTCTCACTTCTGATCTGAAATAAATCGTTTTAAAATATGGGGGAATTTATACAACAATTTACATTTTATGGAATAACCGTTATTGTGCTTATTTTTAGTAGAATTTCACAATTGTCTGTGAAATTTAAGAATTATTTGTAAAGATTTGAAACTGAGTAGTCTGTTATTGGTTTGATTGTTTTAAGCAGGTTGAATATTTCTGAGCAACTTTGCTACAACTTTCCTGTCAAATATGAAATTGTTAGAGCCTTAAGACACAGTATATACTACAATTTTCAGATGAGCTGACATCAGCATGATTTAAATATGTTTGTAGAAAGCTCGCCACTTTTTTATCTGTTTATTATCTATGTTAATGGCTATCTAAACCTGAGTCGCTTCTGCTTTTGTCTTCACTCCCTTGCTGGAAAAAAATTACAAATATAAAGTGAGGAACAGAAAAACCTTTTCAGCAGAAAGCCAGACATCATGGCATGTTATGTAATGCATGCTTCTTAGAAGGAAATACTGAATCGGGTGAGTGTGTGTAGAGGTGCACATATACACACAATTGTCTGTCTTCCATACCCTACTTCCTGTTCAATTTTACTTTGTATTATAGTTAAAGTAGCTTTTTAAAACACAAACGTTGAAGGTCTACAGAAATATTCTTACAGCGTTGTAATGTACAATATTATGTAACAAACAAAGATTTAAATGTTAAATAACAATTATTGGGGCAATATACCTTTTAAATTTTGTGAAAGAGCATGCTTTCCTAATATTCAGTTGGCATTATGCTTGTCTTGCAGCAGCATACTGTAAATGATTTCAAGTGGTTGTGATACTGGTTACTGAGGAGTAACGTGGTCTGCTGAATCCCAGCCTACCAAGATGACTGGGTGGAGATTGCAGAGCTCCCGTGCTTTTTTTTTTTTTTTTTTCCTCCTTCTCCTCAAAGGAAAGTCAGAGGTATACCTACCTGTGTTATCAAATACATACTTTTTTTTTTTTGCTACTTCCTTGAGATTTTTTTTGTGGAATTTTGCTGGAAAGGTCTAATTTCAAGAAAATTCAAAGCAACATGGAGTTCTGTGTTGCCTTGCTGTAATACTTTGTGAGCAGTGACGTGATAATATGACTATTTTTTACATTAGTTTAAAGTAATTAAGTATCTCAAAAGGCCTTTATTTCTCACTTTTCCCCAAATAAAAATGGCAATAAAAAGTCAAATATTCACACTCTTCTTACTTCTAATATAAATATGTTACAATTTTTTTTTTTTTTAAATAAAAGACTGGGTGGCTTCATTTGGGAGAATATCTGTAAAATCATATGGAGTATAACATTCTTGTAGCTAAGAGAGGTAACATTTAAGTTCTGCTCATCAAATAAGGCTAGCGGATGGCATTTCTCTTTTACTGGTGCAAGGCTAATGTCAGTATGTTGGCACAGATTACAGAGGTCGTCCCTGAACATATCCAGAAGTTAAGCCTTTGGATAAATAATACAGCAAATCAAAACTTTTCCTTTACGTTTAATAGTTTACTTTGGAATTTCTTATGGATCAGAAAAGTGATTTTCTTGTGTTTATCTTGTCCTTAGCAAGTAGTGCTGACCTTTAAGTTTTTACTTTACTGTCAAAGTATGTTGAAAGCTTTAAAAGTGAAGCTATCACCTTGGGGATTTGTGAGGATGACTGACACTTACCACTTCACCTTAGACGCAGCGGCACTGAGCGTATGCAGCAGCGTTGTACCTCAAGGGAAGCTGTTTGATTTTTTTCACTTCTGCTTCACTGGAAATGGATTGAATTTCCTCTTCAGAGGAGAGTTTTGGTTGCATTAGATTTTAATCAAGTCACTTGTTCGCAGTCCCTCAAAGCCTACAAGACAGAGATGAGTAGATGGGCCTGGGGTGAATGTGCTACGTGATTTGTCAAACCGTAAAATTTCAAGATCTCTGAGATGCTGCATGGTGTAGTTGACGATACTGAAAGTGTTCAGTGGTTACAGCGTTATATAAGCTTCCCCTCTCTTTAACACTGGGATTAAGAGTGAGAGTACTTGGGAAGCGTTTAGTCCTAAGATATATGGTGAACTCAAAATAAGGGAAATACGGCTTTGCATAAGATAGTACCGCTGCTTCTCTGCCACTGAAGATGGCATTGGCCAGTTAGACTATAAAAGACAGCAGTTTGCTGTTGAATTTTGGGGTTTATTTTTTTTTATTTGGTATTGTCAGAGGGAAGACACATTTTTAAGTGTTCATTGAAATTTGCTGGCTGAGAAGGTCAGCTGAGTTATTTTGAAGCTTACGTGGCTTTGATGTACAAAGCTATCGATTTGAATCGATAGCCTCCGTAAGTGGCAGCCAGCGGGGAGGGCGAGAGGTACGGGGTTCGGCCTCCGATTCCACCCCTGCAGAGGCTGGTGTAGGACAGATTTCTCTGTATTGCACACCAGCCTGTAGCTAACTGAGTAATACGAAGTACTGATCATGTCATTAGTTGATAAAGTTGGGGTTTTTTAGAGAGTATAGTATTACTGCAGTCACAGGTTGTTGGATTTTTCTTTTAAAAAAAATATGGTATTTGTGTGTGAAAACAGAATAGTGATATATTTTTGTGTCTGGTGACCATTTTTAGCTATACAAGATGATTAGAATGGCTCTCATTAGATTCTGTATATGACAATAACTTGTTTGATAAATTATAGGTGATAAGCGTTTGCATATTTCATACTGGTTTGTATGTATGAAAACTGCTTGCACTTGGGATGCCGGAAGCATTTGAAGATAATGTCCTGCTGTAATACCTTAATCCTGTGGGCTAATAAACTGAGACATTATGTTTTAAGATATGGCTTTTAGTAGGTCTGTTGAGGAGTTGAGGATGTTTGAAGCGTATTCTGTGACTCACACAGGTCTTTACACATACATTATTTAGTCTTAAATCTTACAGATGTTGTTACTGCTTTTGAAGTGAGGACAAAAAAGTTAAATGCTGCACTATTTAATGCTACTTCCATTTAAGGATTTTCAGATGTAAAAGAAAAGAAATGGGTTTTCATGTCTTTTACTTTCCCTCACTTGCAAACTTTTATGATTACTTGGCATTCATCAGGAGAAAAGTAGGTAGCGAGTATATTCTAGGAGAAGTCTAGCTGTTACTGTTTCAGGTGGAAGAGAGACTAACTGGACACATGAGATTTTTAAGAAGGTAGATGTGTTTAAAACTATTTTTATGTCTTTTCGGGGGAGAGAGGGGCTTGAAGGAGAATGAGAGGATCCACCTGGATTTTTATATTTGTTTTTGGAGGTGAGGAATTACTAGATGTTAAACACAAATTGCATGTTTCAAAGTTTGCTGGATAATATGGGCAGTGGTTGTTATTTTCATGACTGTTTTTCCTCTCCTGAAACCAGAGAAACAAGTCAGTGGAATGCCAGAAAACACCAATATACTTTCTAATTTTTATTTCTTTGGAGGATAAGTGCAGCAGAGTGTTGCATACGCACGGGTACATGTACCGATACAGTTCCAAGCCAAGTTGCCTTTTTCCTATCAGCACTTTGCTCCTTCTTTAACTTTGGCTGTCACAACACAGCTGAGTGCTGATGTAAAGGAAAATGCAGGTTTAATTGAGTGCTCTGTTGAAGTGCTCACAATGGTGCCATTGTAGTCACGAGCTTCTGTCTTTAGCCTTCTGGGTAATCTGGTTTGCAGTCCCACAGGTTACAAACTGGAGGTTGTTTTTAATCTACCGGAGAAAATAGGGGACAATTGCAGTTATTTGTGAAGTGATGTCTTGTCAAGGAGCAAGCCTGGCTTGTTAACTGCTAGTAACAGCTTAATGGTGGGGGGGGGAGGAAGGTTGTTTGTCTGTTTTTAAAAAGCAAAATATAGTTCTGTATAGCAAAATAGCAAAAAATAGCAAAATAAAGTACTGTAATTGATTAAACAAAATACTGTGTCTAAAAGTCTTGACTCTTTGCCAGATGAACTAAACCCAGTCACTGTTGTTTTGTTTGTTTAAATTGCACGAAATACAAAATCTTTTGTTGTAGTTTAGTCCATTTACCCTTTGGAATTCATAGTGTGGTACTAGCACTGATAAATAGGTTTACCGTATTCCGATGACGAAAGGTAAATGCTGCAAACGTACATTCTCCAGTCCAGTTTGGTTTTGCTATAAACCCTTTAAGACTAAGTTTTGGTTGGAGATAAAATTATTCTGAATGAGTTTCTGCTGGACCATCTGTTTATTTTTACTGAAGCAAGGTTTGTAAAATTGTTCTAATCAGTATTTAGCAAGCTAGCTTTTATTCTTTGGTTAAGCTCTTTCTCCTTAAAAGTTCTTCACAAGTAAACACACTTCAGAAGTGTGATGTTGTACAACTAATTAGTTGAAGATATTTAAAATATACTCAAATTTCATTTCAAATTTGCGTATCATCTCAGTTGTAATTACTGCTGCCAAACAAGGAGAGGCTTATGTTTGAGAACTGAAAGAATTCTATTTGAAGGATAAAACGTTGCTTTGCTTTTATTGTCGAACCATTGATTTTTCTGTAGAAAGTATTAACTCATAATACATTGCTGTTTGTATATCTTTCTTACTGTTAAATGCAACCATTTCTTTTAAATTTGAATAAACGTGGTTCAGCTTGGCATGTTGCTAAAAAGGAATGTTGCAGGCTTCTGTATGTAACTTTGCAGGTTATCTTGGGGTTTAAAAACAAAACCTCCTCTAGCCTTCTGAGCATCATGTTATAAGCTGGCTGATAAAGCGGCAGTTTTATACTATGATTACTGTGGACTAGATATACTTACTTTATGTGTCTTTCGAATCCGAAATAAGTCTGTGTTTCTGCAGGTGAAGCGCTCTTACCACAGCTAACCTTTATTTCCTGTGATTTATCAACACTTCTAAAATCTGTTTTAATAAAAACCTCTTGAACAACAACAGTAACTTGTTTTTGCTAACTTTAGGGGAAAAAATAGCCAAAATACATTTGAATTGCAGTATAAACTTCCTCAACGTATTTTTCCAAGTCATGAAAACAAATTTTTTTTTGTGGCATTTATTCTTTTGTTGGTATTTCTCAGTTAATATTCCACAGTGGAAGATGTCGAACTAATTAAGCATTAAAAGAACGAGCGGTTAGCAGGTATAATGTTGTTAGACTTCACTTAATGTGAATGTGACCATGACCTCCCAGATAGATCAAAGACTAATCTGTCTGACAGCTACAAGATGGCAGAGCTTGCCACAGGCCTGCTGCTGCTGCTTGCTGAAGCTATTTGTCTGTAAAGCATGCCTGATAGCTAAGAGTATATTTTTAAGGATGAACAGGTAAAAGTAAAAGGCTGTCTTTTGACATTTTAACTAATCCCTTCTAGCCTGTGGTTTACTGCACATTTAGGATATTCGCTAGCAGGAGAGACTGGCTTTTTCACATATGCAACATGTCATTTTGAATTGGGCGCTGATTTGATGCTTGATAATGTAAGAGTTATACAATGAAATAGATTCTGATGGCATTAAAATGACATGCCCTGGCCTTTTACCTTTAGTAGACTTATAATGAAAACTGAACTCTCGGCAATGGAAGTTGTCATCTCATGCTGAGACACGATTGTTAGAGTGAGAAAACATAATGTTTATTTTCTGTTATCCCATTTTTTTAAATAAGATAGAAAAGATAGGTTTTAAAGATACATTACACATTTAAGCCAAGAGAGTACCGTTTTTTTTCCCTAATTTCAAAAATGGAAATGTCATTGTGCAAGCAAATGTATACATTTGCCTAGTGCTATGGTGTATAGAAGACTGTAGAAGTAGTGTATTCAGTTCACAGGGTAATACAACTCAGCACAGGTGATCTGAATGAATTTTGCATTCCCGTTACTTCAGTGTTTTTGTGCACATAATTATAAGTGCACGTAATTTTATCGGTGTAAGACACATGACGAGTTGTTCTAATGCGTTCTTTCAGCAGCCTGTTGTAGGAGTAAGAAACTGTGGTAAAGATACATTTGTTACAAATGGCCAAAATCTTGCTGATAACAGAATTTCTTCACAAGAGGAAATTGTTAGAAAACTTACCAGGACTAGAAGACAGATGCAAAATATTTACAGGAATATATTTAAAACATAACCTAATGTTTATGTTTCAAAGACTTTAAATGTTATGTTTTAAAGACTTTAATAAAATCTTCCAACTTTATGCCTCATTTTAAATACTGAGTAAAACTCTTTAATTTCTCCTGGTTGTATTTGCATTTGTCAGAAGGCACAGATATGTACAAGTTCCTTTTTAGAAACTGATATAAACGTTCAAGTGCTGTTCAGAAGAAATCAGCCTCTGTTTTGAAAATTACAGAGAAAACCTCATGTGCCAGTCAATAAATTTTGAGTGACTGGAACAAATATTAAATCTGTGAAATCAAACTGAATTTACTTTCTGGCTGTAAAGATTGAATTTGTAAATTTGACAGGCTATTTAAAGGGCATAAGTACATAAAATAAAATTTCTTATCCGAATTCAGCTTGAAAGTTACCTGTCAGAAGAGGTTAGAAGTCTGCTGTTTTCTCTCCTGAAGCGTGTCCTTTCGGTTGTCAGTTTAGAAAGGTTAATACTGAACAAAAGAGCAATGGAAAGACCCTTTCTGGTGTAGCTTTATGTTTGTTTGTTTTGGAAAAAAAAATTCAATGCCCCATCCCCAATTATAATCAAATCTTATGATACATATTAGACCTGTGTATAATGTCCAAATAAGAAGCTCACGCTCAAATTCAGATCAGGCATTTTATGTGTAGTTATCCATTTGATTAGAAAAGGGGAGGCAGGCTTTCTTTTGCGGTTGATATCAGATCTGCCTTTGGAGCAGCTAGGAGAGAGCTTTTTTGAGAGAGGAAGCAGGCTTTGCTCCTTACTCTAGCCCACAGGTTTTAACCCCAGTCACCCTCTTGCTTGGCAGCATGCTAGACTGCTGCTTCAGCAGCCTAAAAGTTGATTTTTTTTTTTTTTTTTAAATTGCTTTGAATTCAGTTTGTTACACCCGTGGTCTTTATTCTGTTTTTTCCCTCTGTTCTGGCTAATACTTTGAAAGCATTTCCTCCTCTGATGTGCTCAGCCCCAAAATACTGCATCTTACGTCAAAAGGTACTGACAAGAAAGAGCTCTACGAGTAAAATAATATTGCTTTGATCACAAACAGACTACAAAATGCACCATAAGTCTGGAGAGATTGCTGTAGCTTAATCCATTTCTTTGGCCCCTCCAGTTCTGTGTCAAAGTCAGATCTCTGGAAATCTTGCAGCGACAGAGGTTCTTTTTCTGCACTTCTGCAATGTGTGGAAAGATCGAGTCTATATATTAAACCACAGTGTATGCCTGCCTCCTGTTAACTGTGAGTAATATGAATGTTTCTTGCCAGTATTAATGTTCACCCTGATGAGCTTGTTGGAATTCCTTCGTTAGGGGTCAGAACACCACATGGCCGTGATAGTGGTATTGTGTAACGAGGCAGGAGTCCTTTCGACACTCGCCTCCTGGTTAATGTTTGAAATATGGCTCCTTGCAGCCCATGTTTGTTTTTCAGCTGCAGAAAAATAGTGAATGAAGCTACTTTCTTGTGCAGATTATAGTGTTTTCTTGCTAGCAGAAAAGGAGTTCACAACTTATTCCCCTTATTTTGACCTGTTTCTTTGCTACTCATGAACTTGAAGCTTGCCATTCAGGGGGCAATCTGGGGCAGATGTTTGCAACCTGCAGTAGAAATTGTTGGTCGTTCTCTTGGTGGATGGGAAGGGGTGTGGAAGGAAGTTTGTCTTCACAGCAAGACAGTTGAAGAAGCGTGGCTTTTCATCTTCCCTCATACTGAATTGTCCCAACGTTTAGTCAGTGAAGTGTTTGTTTCCAGACCCCAGAAGGTCATTCCAAACTGGAAATTACAGTCGGGGCTGCTAACGTTCAGTACTTTGGGGAGGCCGTTTTGTCTCTGAAATGCTTCCTTACCTTCTGTAGAAGAAGAGGTTATGTTTGCTTAACCCTCACTTGAGAGAAGTATGGTCTGGTCTCAGCAATAGATTGGGACTCAGCCTTTGTGATAAAGGAAAGGATAAAGTTCTACGTTATATCATTTATTTCCAGATGAGCAAGTAAAGCAGAAAATCACAATATTGGCCATATTAATGGTTATCCTTCTACCGCTAGCACAGAGATTGGGATAAGTGTGTGTGTTGTGTTATTAAGTGTAAATTATTTGGGCAAATTGCATGTTACAAATAACTTGAAGAGTGAAAGCTATAACTGGTCAGAATGTAAAATATAAAGTTGAAACTGAAGCTTTTGAGTTTTTTTATAGTTAGAAAGCAGCAAAAGAATCAAGTTCTCTATATTAAGCCATTCTTATTAAAGTACATCCAATTTCTATTTTCACCAATGGTATAGATAAATGTTTATTTACTACAGGTGCAATCTTTCCTTGAAAAAGAGAGTTGTGAAATTTATACAGAACATTTTCAAATTCCAATGGCTTCATAGCAGATCTGTTGACAAACACGCCGTTTCTATTTCTGTTGTATTCGGTCCTTTTAAACTGCAGTCATGAGTCAACTGAATATTTTAACTTTACAGCTTGGAACACTTTTTGTATGTTTTTTACTTGATGCCATTCATTTATAATGGATAAATGGATAGTAGTACTTTTAATATTGTTGGAGGTTATGTATGGTTGTCTGTTTGTGGTGTACTTTCCATACCTCTCATATTGCATCACGCTGCCAGCTGATGAAATAAACCTTGGTAAGTCTATATGACAAACCCCATGTCTAAAATGTCATTGTTTTGCATGTTTAAGTGGTAAGAAGCGGTAATCCGCTTTACTGCATTATTTTCAGAGCTGTTTTGTAAAGCTGAGGTAGAAGGTGAGGTGATCTCGGTGCTGTAGTTTTTTTTTGTCTGTGCAGTGGTATGAATTGAGCATGTGAAAAAATTCAGCAAAGTGAGAAAGTTATAGCAAAATGCCTGGTAGGGATGCAATTGTGCTGACAGAAAAGAATTTTGTCAGCTTATTTTATATGGCTCATAGACTAGTGGAACTGTGCTGGCAGAAGAACTTGAGTTACTCATGATGAATCTGTAGTTGGGTTTTGCTAG
This sequence comes from Struthio camelus, assembly GCF_040807025.1. Classification (NCBI taxonomy): domain Eukaryota; kingdom Metazoa; phylum Chordata; class Aves; order Struthioniformes; family Struthionidae; genus Struthio; species Struthio camelus. The sequence goes on from NC_090957.1 coordinate 18,926,328, forward strand.
TGAGTGCATGATGCCATAGCTATAGAGGCAGTGGCTCCGTGGCTCCAACTGGATGTAGCGTTAAGCATTTTTAAAAGGTTTTGATGACTTGTGATTCTTATGTAAATGACACTAACTCCAAGTCTAAGCTCTGCTCTTCATTTTAGTCTGGAGGTAAGGCTTAATTTAATCCTGACTAAGGGCTATTATGCTGAATTGATTAGCCATAATATAGTATGAACCAATAATGGTTCAATTTGGATAATTATTTCTACTTATGATCTGGGCAGTGCTTGGAAGAAGACTTTCTCTGGAGGTGACATTGTTTTAACCTGTTGTTTTATCTAACAAGCTGCCTGATTGTCTTCTCGTATTTACGTATTTAATCAATGTTTGCTTGGTTTCCCCCCTTTATAATATTTCCTTTGGGAAATTATTATTATAAATAATATTTCGTGATTTCTCTTTTTAGGTTGAATTAAAGAGGAAATACAATGACCAGCACAAAAATCAGAGAGGCCTTTTATCAGGGAGTCAGTGGTACGAAATTCAAGCTTATAGAGCTCTCAACCAAGCCCTGGGAAGGTAAGATAAAACGAACGTAATTAAAAATATATGTATTTATAGAGCTTCTTGTTTGCTGCACCTTTAGTGATTAATTCCTCACTGTTAACACAAAGGGGATAAATCAGACCAAAAAACTGTATTGCTGAAATGAGGTCTTCAGCTGTTCTGCACTGGCAGCTGTCTGATTTTCAGTCTGTTGTGCATTTTAGTGTTTGGTGTTTTCATTTTGCATTCAAAATCCACTTTAGTTGCAGGTTTTTTTGACAATTAGTCCAGATATGCAGCTATGAAAGTATTTGCAGAGAGAAATGATGCTTCAGCTGATAAATCAAATTAAAATTATTAGGTCTTTTCAAATACACTAATTATACTCTTGGCACGCTCAGAACAATGGTTTACAGTTTAGCCTACAAGTATTTTTGAAATGGAGAAATAGCTTTTTTTATTTTCTGAGCTTTTCGAAAGATCGGTTTAATTACCCTCATTGATCACTTCCCAAATTTAGACGTAGTGGGATAGTTTACTTTCTCAAATGAAAAAATTCCCCATAATTTTATTAACAGGATGGAATTAATTCATCCTCCTTCATCATAATGTATAATATACATGGGCAGGTACGACTATCTATCATCTATATGTGTCATAGCTAGATATATCTATCAACAGAAGTACCGACACAGATTTGTAAATAGAAAGAGAGATCTCAGCTGGAAGACACGTGCAATTTGAATTACACCTAATAAAAATGTGATGACATAAGTGAAGGTTAGAAAGGAACTTGAGAGAATATCTTTTATGTAGTAAAATCTCATTGTTAATTCATGTTGTTACAGGTCTGATTTCTTAGTTTCATCTTTGGAGAGTAAAAGCATTAGTTAAAATTTATTATTTAAGAAAAAGCTAGAGCAGCAGTGGAATGCCAATAGTAAAAAAAAAACAAATCTGGCATTTTATCACTGTGAAATGAGATTTAATTTAAAACTAGTTTTAGTGAAAGCTGTGAATTGTATAGTTAGTCATTTGAATGAAAGCTTGCTAATCTGAGCTCAGGGAGAAGAGAGACTTCCATTCCGACTGAAATGGAAAAGGTTTACCCTTTAGTAAAACAAGGGAAAATTGTTGTGTATCATATTAGACTAAGTCTTAGTAAACTGATATTTCAAGAAGGATGACAGTGCCTGATGACTGTGTTTATAAAAAGAGAAGAGTTTACTAAGTTGTTTTACATCGGAATATAGCTTATTCTGACAACTGCAGAGAGCAGTTGCTGTAGATAGACGAGCTTCCTACTGCAACGATGCCTGCAGGGACTGAAGTGAGCAGAAGCATGCTAGTCTTGACTCTGGCACTTTTCTCTTAATTCAGTGCTGTTACAGTATATGAAGTAACATAAGTCCATGAAATGAAATAACAGCCTTTGGGAATATAACAGATGGTGTGTATGGCCAGGTGACAACTGTGCTATGAATTCCTTGCAATGCTGCTTTTTCTAGAAGTGTAGGATATGTCTCCAGTGGGCATAATTCATTTAAACTATGAGTTAAAAGAACACTTAGCAATGAAAAAATGAAAAGTTGGAAGAAATTTCTTTTTCTTAAAATTGTCTTCGCAGCTTTTCTTACTGTGGGGATACTTCAAATATAAACAACATGTTGGAGAGCCAGCCATATCGCTGCCCTTTTAAGCCCTGACTCTGATGCACTTGTATTTTAAGTACATTAAGTAAATACCTTTTTCCAAAGTTGTCCTCTTGGTGGGGGATACAACGAGGATAATAATCCCAAACTATTACTTACAAATTCTTTTGCCATATTTCGTTTACATTATTACTGTTCTTTGAGAATTATTTTCTGGGTCACAATATAGAAATTCTAATGGTATTAAAAATAACATTAGTGTGTATATATAGTGACTATTGGATTATTATTGTAGGCCTCTAACGAGTGAATTACAAACTGAACAGTACCACCTAGTACTTTTATCTGTAACATTACTTATTTCATTATTAAAGATAAAGTTAAAAATAATATTTTTGTTTAAAAATAAAGTGCATAATTATTTTTTAAAAATCTGCTTGCAATTGCATCAGAGTGCTTTCTCTTTTGTTTTATACTCTTATATGTTTTCCTTTCAGTATTTTAGAGCGGAAAACAGATAACACGTATGGTGTGACTATCAGCTGAATATTTGTGGGATTTTTTTAATTTCATCTGCTTTTACCATAGTCAATTAGGAACTGAATGAAAATAAGCCTCTGTGCTAAACTCTCGTAGTGGAATTTTTGCATCTGTAACAAACGTTTTTGCTGCAAGACAATAGGAAAGCATTTCCCATATGTTTTTGCATCTTCTAGCTGGCTGACTCTGCAAGTCCTCTTCTCTGATCCCCGCAGTTTTTGGTTATATGCACTCTAATTTTATATGCACTCTTTCTTGTTGCTCACTTGTAGGTGTATAAGACACAGGAATGATTGGGGTGCTCTTATTTTAGTTGATGACCGCTTTCGGAATAACCCTAATAAATACATAACTGGTAAGATGTAAACATGTTTCTGGAAAAGTTTCTAACATGTAATACATGCTGAAAAATCAAGACTACAGAAATATGAATTTATGTGTGTATATGTGTGTACACATATACACACACACACACACACACAGTCACTACTACATTTTTATTTTGACATTGGATAAGTCTCTAGTGGATGTAGCGTTTCTTTCACCTGCTGTTCTTTCTGCCCGTAGTGAGCTTTAGTAATCAGGGTTAATTTAGATAGGAAAAGGTAAAGGCTGGGTCATTCCTAGTAATGGAATCAGTGAACATTTGCTTAGTACACAAAAAGTAGGTTCTGTTTGTAGTTTTATGCAGGCTAGAAATAAATGCAGCTGAACTACAAAAGGACATGCACAATATATTTAAAAAATTTGTTCAGGGATGCATTCATTACGTATCTTTGTTCCTGCCATGTTTATAAGAGATGATGTAAAACAGATAATGTTGCTGTCTAGTCAGCAGGTGGAGCTCAGCTGCTGTAGTAAAAGCCAAGCCATTTTCCAACATGTCTGTTTTCACTAAGAGTGTATACATATTAGTAATACATTCAAAATACGTTCAACATTTGGGAAGAGCAATTTTTTCTAAAAAGCAAAAACTTCATTAAAAAATCCATTTCCATTCTGTTGGGGATTTAAAAAAAAAAACAACAGTTAAAAATATTTAAATGTATTTTAAAACCTCAATTTTTAAACTCAAGAAAATTAAATTTGAATTCAATCTTCAATGTTCTAGTATCATCCAAACAGCTATTGTGCTTAAGACTTCTTGAATCAGAGAATTTTAAAAAATGATTACTGTATAAAATAAGAGTATGTTGCATTATTTTTAACAGCTATAGGGCTGTTGTGATTCTTTCTGAATATCCGAGTTACTGCTGAGTAATAGGAAACAAAGTTTTAAAGTCTTTATTTTATTTAAATTCTAATTTTTATCAGAGCCTGTTGATATGATTGATAATAAATTGCTATGCTCTATGTAAGTTAATTTTTAATAGTTCATGATAACAAGGAAAACGAACACACAGATGTAAATGGAGAAGGGTAATGATGTTTTGCAATGTAGCAGTTTAAACTTCAAAATAGTGTTAGTGGCAATCCTTTTTTTTTTTTTTTCTTTTAATAAAAAAGAGCAATATTATTAGTACCATTCACTAAATCGTATTCCTGGCCCTAGAAACGAAGACATACATAATGTTACTGTCATGAACAACTTCTTGAAATCTGTTTGAGTTTGTATGCACTAAACATATATAAAAATGTTTCAATTTTAGGATACTATTTACTAAAGTGAAACACCTCATATAGATTATGTAGTTCTGTGGTAACATACTTTCTTTTTCTTAGGATTATCTAAATGGATTCGTCAGCAAATCCAGCACCATGAAAATTTTGGTAGTGCGCTTGAATCCTTGGATGCATTTGCTAGCAAAAACCAAAAAGGCATTGGTGGTTCATCACAGTGCAACAGTGAATTTCTGCATGTACCTTCCAGTTCAGAAGACCTGTCACCAGCTTCTTCACTGGAGGCTACTATTCATCTGTCACCAGATGTTCCTGCTGAAAGCGAGGAGAAAAATTTAGTCCCAGAAATGAATATTTTTAAAACGATCACCTCAATTAGTCCTGCATCATCAAGTCAGCCAAGTACTGTCAGGGCAACAATGAAACAAAGTATGTTCATTTCATTTGAGAAAAACTTTATTTACAACTTTAACTATGAAAAATACATCTTTTTTTGGAAGAAAAAAAATTTTTTTTAATTAATGAGGTATTATGCTGCAAAATGATAATTATTCACCAAGGTATATAAACTGTGTTCAGCAGACTGTAAAATTAATTGTCATTCCATCTGGTTAAAACAACTTTGATAACGTGTGAGTTTATAGTAGAGTCGGAAATGCTTGTGTTAGTGAAAAATATGAAGACAAAGTGTGTTTGAAACACATGAGTATTAGCATTATCACAACAAAAAAGCTGAACTCATACAATAGATGACTGTTTAAATTTTACCTAACTTAGAAGTGTGAAATCTGAACAAATGCTTTGATTCTAGCTACATCTGATATTTGGAGATTACTAGGGAGACAGACACCTTTTATATAATCTCTTCCTTTAATAGCTTTACTTAGTAGAAGTAATTATCCATCCATTCCTAAATTTGAGGAAGAACTTGTTATTTCATTTAGGATAAGAAAGATGTAAATAAAATAAGAACACAAAGAATTAAAGATACTGATTTTTAAATCCAGTCGTGTGCATGTGCTTTGACTTTACATGTGCCAGTTAATCTATTGATTTCGTTAAGACAATTCATGCGCAAAGATAGTTGTAACATCTGGACTTTTGTTTGTATTGGATCTTAATGAGTATTATAAAATAACTATAAACCTAATAAAACAGTGGTAGTTTTGATGTGCTAAACATGTTGTAAATCAGTGGGGAGAAAGCATATACAATTAATTAATGTTTTGTGATTTTTCACAGGTGGTCAGCAAGTTGATGTAGAAGGTCAGTCTCACCATGCAACACAAAGAGAAAAACATATGGACTGCACGTCCAAAATGCTTGCCACTGAAACGGAGAGAAAAAAAAAGAACAATTGGACTAATTCTGATTTTATGAAGGAGTATTTCTGCATTAAGCCACTGACTTCAACACCTTTGTCTGTAGCTGAGAACTACATGTCCATGGCTAAAGGCAAACACAAGAAGAATGTGAATAAGGCTAGTGAACTTATTGACAGTGTAAATCAATGCCAGTCATCATTCATTACAGAACATAAACCAAGTGTACCAGCATCATGTTTGGAAACAACTAATTTTTCACTTAAAAATACTGAGGCTACAGTTGCTGAAGAGGAGGACCTTTGTAAGCCACAGCTTCATGACAGTGAAGTTAAGCCCTGTAGTGAATCCCCTTCAAAAGGGGGGAAGTCTGAACTTGTAAGGTTAGATGTATCTGCGGAAGCTGAGGATGAGGATGAGAGTATCTACTTTACACCAGAACTCTATGATGATGTAGAACCAGAGGAACAGAAAATCAGTCTGCTAATTCCGGCCAGTAGTACAGCTGAGAATTGGATTGAACATGGAAAATGCACAGTTGCTGAAGATTTTTTTGAAACCAGCACCTCAAAAACACTAAGTGTTATTAAAGAAACAATTACTGATGACATAAACACAAATTTACATGGAATAAGGCAAAATGATGAGAGTAAGAATAGTGCAGTTAATAATGTTGTAGACATAACTAGTGGAATAGAAGCAGAGCAGACACAATCTCAAGAAGCGGACACCAAAAATCAGAAAATCAGTCTTTCCAGATCACGAAATAAAGGTGTGTCATCTTTCCTATTGACCAATACTAGCACATAGTGTCAGGTTTGATGAGACATAAGGAAAAGCCTCTATGACATAGCCTTACTATAGAGCAGTCTTCAGTTTCTCGTTCTCATTGATATATGCGATCAGACTTGATTTTTATTTTTTGTTTTTCAGTATGCAAGTTATGCACCATGCAGTTTTCTGTAGATATAATTAAGATTATTCATCGTAACTGTGCTGCCAAAGGCCCAATATGATGTGTGGAAATTCTAACTGGAAGCCTGTATAGCTTTTTACCTGTAATTACAGAGTGAGGAGAAGGTTGGTCTGTTGCAGATTGAATTAGTTTTCTATTAAAAGCAATCAAACAACTGGATTTTTTTCTGAGAAAGCAAAACACCTATTTAATCCAGTTACGGTTATCTACGTTTGTTAGGGCTTTTTTTTTGTTAATTATGCAGAATAGCATCTCTGCAGATCAAGTAATATGATAGATTGAGTCTAGATTCTGAAATAGGCCAGCTGGGTTTTTCAGTACTTTGTTTCCCTCAAATTCCTTTTGTCAAAATGAGCATATCAGAAGTTGTGTAATGGTATTTGGACACATCGATATTTGATAATAATTAGAGTATTCTTATTGAACATTCTTTCTTTGTTTTATATGAAAGTTGAAATTTCTTTAAAGTGTCCTTTTGAGAGGGCCTTATTTTCTTTTTATACATATACATTTATACGGTAAGTTTATACATAATGGACTTTAAACTTTTCTTGGTGTACTTTTTTGAAGTGTTTTAAACGGTTTTTTGATTTATTGCAATCAAAGCATAAGCCAAGATTTTGCTGTAATAAAACATGGTATGCCTGATTTTCAAGAAAAGACTGTTTATTTCCACAATATATTAATATTAAGATGCTGGATTTTTACAACCTAAGACTGGTTTATAGATATTTATATATTTTGAATGAGAGCTGAGATGAAATTGTAAACTGGTCATTTTCCATACAAATTGGTCTAAATAATTCCCTGATGTCCGCTTCTATGAAACTGTGAATGTGTTCGTATCAATTTGATTTAAATTGTATCCTTTCTTTGCACAATAAATACAGCTGTATAAAATTAGATACTGTATTTGCAAGAATGGCAAGAATTGTGTTGAATTTCTTTAACGCAAGCATTCTCCTGCAGTACTCAGGATACTAAGACACTTGCTTAAAATCTTTTGTTTTATTAATGCCACCTAGGGATTACATTCCTTGGTTTAGGTTTTGTGAAATCATCTTCCTCAGGTGCTGACAGTTTTGAACTAGCTCTGCCTGTGCTTCTGCCTGATGGGGCAGAAACAAACTCTAATGCTTGGAAGCAACTTAAACATATGATACATCTGAAAATAAACACCCTTAATTTAGATTTGAGTAAATGATTGAGTATCAGGACTTTAGTACGCCAGGCAGGGTCTGTGTATAGTGGGCTGCTGGACCAGAACTGTCCCCCACCCCACGGCCACCGTGGAGGCAGCCTGGGGTGGGGGCAGCTGTGCTCCCACGAGTTGACCAGCTTGATTCTCACAGCTCTCTGAAAGATCACTTGTCTTAAAAGCTACGCTATTGTCTGTAGCAGATCATTTTTTTACGTTTATATATCAATAGGTAATCAAAGTTGCTTAAGCTTAGCTTTGTGGCTTGTCTACACATCTCACAGAATATTATCTCCATATTCATCTTTCAGAAGCTTTATGTATCTGTCTTTAAATCCCTAACATTAAAAAAAAAAAAAAATTATTCCTTTCCTTGTCAGGAGCAGATTGTTCCTTTCTTGAGTCAATGTCTTGTCTTGTGTTGCATCTTACTTTGATTAGAAACTCTTTAAGGCATGGGCCTTCAGATCAAATATTTTACAGTAATGTACATTGTCTCTATTTTATATAAAATTGTTCCTTAGCCATTGTTCTGTTTTATAATTATAGGTCTTGATATCTCACCATTCTCCTTATTAGACATTATGTTTTTTCTTGAAGAGTTTCCACCCACAAATTCACCAAACTCAAGTCCTGACCACAGCTGAGTTGCTTGGGACAACTGAGGATAATAACCCTTTGTAGTACTGCTGGTTTGGGGGGATTCTTTCGGTGTAAAGCTGTAAATTCAATCTTCATTTGTCTTTTTATCTAATTGTATCTATGGTATATAATGTCAATGATAAAAACATTTCTGTAGTTAAAATATTTATAGTAATTCAGGATACTATATTAAATACTGAGCTGCCCAGGCTGCAAACGGAAGTGAAGCAAAATCAATTTACCTTTTTTCGTAGAACTATTCATTTGGACCTCCTAAATCTATAGAAGCTAAATTATTCAAAAATGCTCTCGTACTTTGATATAATAACTGTATATGATCTCTAAAATAATCATCAAATCTTGAATTTATTGAAGGACTGAAAGTTCAGAGACACTGCAGACGAAGAAAAGCTACTGTTAGGGAAAGTGGCTACACCTGTGAAAGAAAGGTACTGTGCAGATAGAATAAAGTTCTTTAAGCTGCTAGTGTGTTGTTTGTTAAGATAAAAGAAATGTATAACATTTTAATATAATCTTTAAATGAAATATACAGATGAAATAGTGCAATGTATTCATAGTTCCTTATGGCTTGCTCTAGATTCCTTGCAGTTTGCACACTCAGCAAATACCTTTGCTTCTCATCTGAAACAAAAGGACAGTATTTCCAGGTCCTGTTAATGTAGGTAGAAGCTGAAGATATTTAACAGGCTGCAGAATCCAGCTTACAACTCATTATAATGTGGTTTTTATGTCAATATGAGCAGAGCTTCTGATTTCTGATTAGTTTGTAATTTTTAGGGTAGGACTTTCAAGCCTAAGACCATGGTTGCACTGAAACTTGACAAGAGTTGGGCACCTAACTTCCCAGGTTCCTTTGCAAAATTCCAAACTCAGTCTTTCATAGCTTGGAGCCTTATTGACTCTATAAAACATCTTATATTTTGTATCAAAATATTTCTATGTAAGTTGGTTAAATGCTTTTAGTATGATGCGTATGTTAATTACTAGCTAATGTAAATGATAAACATTGATTCAAACAGATTTCTTTCAGTATTACAAGTTCTGTATTCCTCTGAGGCAGTTCTATTTCTCAGTGTGTTTACATTTAAATGCTTCAATATACAGAGTTGCATAGCTAATATATGCAAAACAGTATTTATATTAACTTGTACTTTGGCTTGTTAGAAGGAAACACATCGCCAGCCTTGCAAGGAAGGACTTTATTGTGTTATCTGTGGAGCTGAAATATTACCAAAAGCAGAGGGTGAGATCTATATAACTGATCATTCCTGTTCTGTGTTCAGAATGACAGAATTTGTTATGCATCTTTTTACTTCCACAGCTTTGCATACTGCAGGCATATTTTAGAATAATTGATTAATTGTCCATTGGATATGGTAACTAAATAAGTTATTAGAAATACGCTTGAGACTTGCAGCAAATCTTTTCTGGGAGTGAGAGGAAGTTGTCGCAAGAAAGCAGACTTTCCCACTTGGGATCTCAGTGAAAATGACTTTGCATTCATGTAATCTCTTTCTGCCGTATTTCTGTTGCTTGATTCACGATTCACTCATCTCAGTATGCTGACGTGTCTTGAAATATAACGGGAAACTGAATGGCATTTGAGAGTTAACTGAAGGCAACCAGTCATGGCATCATCAAGGCTGAAAGAGATGAAGGGGAGGTGGTAACGTTGTGGCCTGTTTGTAGGGGAGTATGTTCCTTCCCAGGAGTTTGCTACCAGGTGCTATGAGAAGTTTAGTAATATCTTGGCAGAATAACTCTATGAGTCTAATACATGTGCTAATGAAAATGTCAAAAGTTGTATATGCTTTTCTGAAAAGCCATATCATCATATTGTTATTCTTCAATATGTAACCTTCCTCATATTAACTTAGTTTGCTTTTTTAGCCCTCAATTGATACATTATATGAAACAGATTAAATGTTCTCTGAAAGTGCCTCTACTGTTTTTGTGAGGCACCTTAATTTGGGAAAGTCTAAAAGCTGATAACGGTAATAACTGCCACTTTTTTGAAAGGCACTGCATCTTCAGGCTACTGGGCTGTATGTGGTAATGGCCTAGTTACAGGCTGTTCTCATGAGGTACGTGCAGAAGCAATTAGATAAAGATGCTTAATACAGTTAATGCATAAAAACATTGTCCTCCAGAAGAAGTTAGTAATCTGCCTGCCAAGGCTGTTCTAGTGAGGATTTAACTGGTCCCAGGTTTTACAAAGCTGAAGATAAGACGACAGTCCTCTATATGTGTCTCCAAATGCGTCTCAGGACCTTGACTGAAAGCCTGAATGCCAGCGCTTTTAGGAGGATGTGAGGGTTGAGATGAAGAGAGATGTGCACTGGACACAGAGCAGAGACCTGTCCCTTGTGTAGAGTTAAGTTTATGGCAGCCCAATATCGTGGGATCCTTTTAAAAAAAAAAAAAAAAAAAAAAAAAAAACCAAACCCCCACACTCCTGAAGACCTTCCCCCCTGCCAAAGCTCATTAGGTGATGAAACAAGGGTGGAAGTAGAATCAAGTAAGTGACACTTGCAAAAAGAAAAAGCCCTCAAAGTAACCCACTTCAGCAATAAGAGTGAGGGAAGCCAGGTTTAGGAGGCGGGAACTATTTGTTAACTGCTCATGACTCCATTGTATGATACAACTGGACTGCGCATCAGGTCATAAAGCTCACTCAGACATTATTATCCGGCTCAGAAGAATGAAGAAAGGAGGAGTCCCCTCTTCTGCAGACCAGACCTCTCTGCTTGGTGCTCTATACAGCAATGAATTGCCTGAGGGGAAGGGGAGATATCCCTATTGCTTGTGGATCTATTAAAGTTGAGTTTTACAGTGTTTAAAGTGAATCTTGAATGTCAGTTAATTGATGAAAGTTAAAAAAAAAAAAATCTGTTACAATTTGAAGAAACTAAAAAATAAATAACTTTATTCAAAGTGGATTCAAACTTACTGGTCAACTTAGATATATGAAGGGAAAAATTATCTATTGAAAAGTAGATTTCGGATATGTTAAAACATTTATATAAGGCCCTATTCCATGGTCCATTTTAAACAATAGGAGTCTTTTTCACTGACTTCAGTGGGTATTGGACCGGGGCCTAAATTGCCATCTTGTAAATGTGGAAAATTTGCAGTAAGTTCAAACACTACTGTATTCAAAACCATCTATATATAAAGTCTTACACTCCACTTTTTAAATTATAGGAATTCTGAAGAAAGCTTTCTGCAGCAATATTGAACTGAAAATAATCTGGAAATTCTTCAGAAATACTAATGTAAGACGTATACAATCCTTCAGCAATTGTATGTGTGAGCTCGGTGCCATTTCAGAAGATGATAATATGATGCTGATCATCACAGATGCTGCAAGTCTTAGTCACCTTAAAGAAACTTTGAAAGTTTATGAGGTGCCAATGACATGTGGAGGTAAATCTTACTGATTACTGATAAATACCACCTAAGGGTTGTCAAGTTCTTTAGCTTTAAATGGAATAGAATAGATTGTTTATTTCCTGCAGGTGCATCTGATTTTTGGTAACATTTGTAGCTCCTGAGCTGTGTGTGAAATCACCTCCTACAGAAAGGACCAGTACAAGTTTTTTGCTTCAGTATTTCTTCAGTCTCCAAAATAGTGTTATATAGGTTTTGCAGATATTTTTAATGGAAAACATTTTTGAGCCAAAAGAAACATCTGAGCTTTCAATGAAGCTATAATATGGCTTTCTTTAAATATTCTATATAACGATTTAAAGCTGTACTAAAGCTTTGTTGTAATTGTTTCCTTATCAGGAAATTCCCTCCTGGTTGAGTGTAGTTGCCGCAATCGTTGTTTTCTTTTTTCCTCTAGATAAGGTCTTGATATTGATTTTTACCCACCTATTGTTCTATAATCCTGACTTCATTTTTTTCTGATCTTTGTCTCTCTAGCATCTTGGTTCATTACGTCTTTGTTCAAGAAACATTTCACTTTACGGTGTTATGTTTATTGCCATAGTGTGGTGGTTGAGTCTGCATTAATTCCTCAACTTCCATACGTTTTCCTTTCTCCTACTTAGGTTTCTGTAAGGTTGAAGGAAGTCAGGTATTCTTGAGTATCCAGCAACTCTTTTCTGACTATGAGTGAAATTCTCTAGCTGTTTGCTTTCTCCTTCAGGGACATCTTTCCTTTTAATAGCTTACTGAAAGGAACGTTTTGCTCCTTAAAGAAAATGAAGTTACTTCTTAAATCAAAATAGCAAAACCTTCAATGATGCTGGTATTTTTACATCCTCCTGTCAAGGATTGTGGATGTTTCTGAAAGCTCCAGGAAATACCTGAAAGCTGATACAATTTAATCATAAAAACAATACTGCAATACTGAAAGACATTAGTGGCAACTCTAAAGTATGGTTTTGACGTGTAGATTATTGAAGAAGATCATTATAAGCTTATGGGGAGAAGTTTTGGTATTTTATGGAGTAAGAAAGCTGAATTCAGTAGAGGCTTGCTATCCATGGCACAGCATTGTCTAGAAAGCTGATAAACAGCAAAACCACGTGGGTCAGTGGGGCTTTTCAGGAGACTGATTGGAAATACAGAAGTCAGGGAATCAGATATTGACGGTGGGCCGTAGCCAAGAAAATACTTTATATACTTTCATTTCCTCTTAACTGGGCCATTCACAAGACAGCCTCTGCCTTTGACCTTTTGCGAAGTTGACCAAAAGATTTATTCCTTTGGGACACTATCTCATTACCTCAACCATCAATAGGTGAAAATGAGAGAGAATTGGTTGACACACAACTGGAATTTCACGCACAATTTGCTGTTGGCTGGAAGCAGGCAAAACTCCACTGAGTTCTGCTGAGTTTATATGTTCAACCCAGCGCTGAAATGCGCACCAGCCTGCCCTCCCTTCCAGAATTTCTCAGGTCCTTATGTAGTATTCTGATCAAAAAGAAAAGATGAGGATTATGAAAAGAGAGTTATTTACACTTCTGATAACAAAGATTAACATCCATGGATTGGGGTTTATACCCAGCCCCAGTGGTTAAAAGTAAGGATGTGTATAAGCAACCTGTTTCATAAGACATGATTTCAGGTGCCAAGCTATGGAATGGGTAATCCGTTAGCAGCGTTCCGAGGACAAAGACTGAAAGCAAAGTACATATTTTTGTTAGTGTGGGGGCAGTTCTGATGTTAGGCTGGCACAATCATATGTGATTTTTGTCACAAAGGCTCTGTATTAAATGTTACTGAATTTGCAGAGGTTAGTAAGTGTTCTTTATTACATTACTTCCTGGCAAAATAAGAACTAACTTCACATTTTCAAGTGGGAAGTATAATTTGTGCTGTTTTATTTGTTTTAAAGTATCTCTTGATGTCTATGTAAAGCACTTGGTTTTTTTGTTTTTTATTATTTCTTTTTGGAAGACTTCAGTGGCAGTTTATCTTTAAATTCTGTTTGGAATGAGAACCAATATTCTCTGACAAGTTACTTGCAATGCAGGAACTGTGTCATCCAGTCCATCTCTCCGTGTCCTTTAATAGGAGCTGAAGTTACTCTTTTCAATAATAAAGCACAGTCACGGGTGAGTCAAAGTGGTTTGTTATATATATTAAAATTATTACTCAATTGTTCATATAGAAAATATTGAAATACCACTTCTTTAAAAGATAGAATGAAAATATTATTTTAGTTAGAGGTATTACAGATGATAGTCCAATTTCTACCACAGAGGCTTGACATGATTTTCAGTATAGTAGGTAAGAACTGAAGACAGGTCACTTAATTAACATTTTGTCATTGTTTCTACCTCATTTGATGCAATGTCTATAGTATTAAGTTTTTTGAAAGGTGATAGGCAAATAGGCTGCAGTTACCATTGTCTTCTCTGAAGGGAACATGGGAATAAAACATAATTGTGCAAGTGGTGTAGTCAGACTTGAATTTTCAGACATACAGTTTTACCTTATTTGTGGCAATAACAAAAATATTAATCAGACCATGATGGAAGAACATGGAAAAGGTCTAAAGGAGTCACAGGAAGAAATTCAATTATAGATATTATATTTCCAGTAATGTTAGCAAAATAAATTGTCAATAGACCTCTTTGAAAATTAGATAATAAAGCTATGTGTAGTTTACCATACTCTTAATAGTGTCTTTAAGATAAAGACAGAGGGTGGGACTCCATCGAGCAAAATAAATTGTCAATAGACCTCTTTGAAAATTAGATAATAAAGCTATGTGTAGTTTACCATACTCTTAATAGTGTCTTTAAGATAAAGACAGAGGGTGGGACTCCATCGGGAATGAGCTATGCAGATAACCTCAGGACACCGATGTCTCTCCTGAATTTTCCTTCGTTTGTACTGTTGGCAGAAATAGAATTGAATTTAATCAGAGATTTTTAAAGCTAAAACTTCACCAAAAACTGAATATGATCCTTAGATTTTGGGCTATGTATGTCATTATCCCCTGAACAAGCTATCTGAAATGTGCTACATGACACTGTGTGATGATGACACTAAGTTTATGAAGCGTTCTGTTCCGTGAACGTTGGTATTTCAGGCTGTATTATTAACATTTCATAATATTTCGGGAGTCATTTTATGTGAGAAATACCGAACGTAACGAAATGTTACATTGAGGGAATTTATGCTGAGAGAACAGGAAATAATGGGTTCCTATGAGGTATAATAAAATGTTTTCTTGTTTTAACATATCTTGTTTTAGCAGTCTTTATCTGTGCCTTTAAAGTAAGGGTTCTGTAGCACTGCTAGGAGATCAGAAGCATTGTGTTCTGGTTTTTGTTGCTTTCCATGACTGGCTGTACAAACCAAACAATGTCAGCAGTTTTATTCATACTGCTAGTGAGGTAGACAAGTTTGAAGGGGGACTGACTGTCTTTCGTACCCGGTGCCTCAAGTATAAATGTGTAATCAGCTGGTTTTAGTTTTGCATGTGTTGTATTTTTATTACTGTGTAAAATAAGCAAGTGTTGTATTCTTGGTCCACTTGCAGGTTTTAACCTCACCTATGTCTTTTTAGCTAAAAACACTGTTAATTGTTACAGGATTTTTGAATACACCTGTTTCTTTCCTTTTCTTTCTTTATACTGTATCTCTGTACACTAGAAAGAAATCTCAGTGAGCTCCTTGTCTATGAAAGAGCAACATACATTAAAAAAAGAAAAAAGGCCACATCTGGCTTTTGAGAGTCATTCTGAAAGCTACTGGCATTCAGTAGAGAGACACCTAATCTCTTAATGCAAGTCTTTGTTTCAAAGAGAGGCTCGGAGGAAAAAAAATCCCATCATCTTCAGTAGACCTGTGAAACAGTTGTCAGAGCTGGCATCTCTGCCCTGGATCTGTTGCAAACTGTGTGCCGTGTGACCAGGTTAATATGACAGATGACTTGATTGTGAGAGTTGCTGGGGTGAGGAAGGAAGCTACTCCTTGTTTTTTATGAGAATAGTGTTACTTATTTAGAAGGTTAAAATGGACTGGGGATGAATGATGGTAGAAGTAAAGATAGCTTTAATTTGATCATTTCCTGGCTTTAAATCAAACGGCTATTATTTTTGTAATTGGGAGTATATGAGCGTAAACGAAGACTTGTGGAATGAGTCAAAGGAGGTGAAAACGATGATTTATTATACGCTATCATGTGCCAGAGCAAACGCACATGCGTTGGTGTGAAGAGGCTGTGATTAAGTCTGTTTTAGCTCCCACTTGTATATTCTTGAATACAGGATTCTCCTGTTGTTGAGCAATATATTTGTGGAGATGAAATCAACATTGTAGTTTACACTGCAGCCTATTCTATGTTAAACCCTGTACATTGTCATGGGATATCAGAAGTCATCTTAAATTACTTCATGTCATGTGCTCTCTGTAAATTGAGAACAGTTGGTTTTGGAAGGCAAGAAATTGTTCATTTAATAAAAATCACATTGCTGTAGCAACACAAGCCTGAACACTGGCACTAGTATCTATAATTTATTTCTAAAATAAAGGGTTTGGTAATCGTTTAAGGAGTCCCTACTGTATTTTCATGACCTAAATTTAAGCTGTGATTTATAAATTACATTTTGTTAATCTTGCAGGTTTTTTCAAATCTACACTTTTTTAAAGAAGTATCCTTTTATATTGAAAATTGAATTTTTAAATTTACTGCTACATTTCTACAAATTCTGTTGCATCATGTGTTTGCCATTGACCTAGAAACCTCCGTTAACTTATTCAGGGTTTATGAGTGCTTTATGTGATGTCAGTGACATATAAATTAATATTATAATTATTTACATTCTTTAAAATACTCTAAATAATTGTGTATCCCCCTTGGCAGTCTTCTATGTGAAGCGGTAACAGCTTTACCGAAGACTGTACTTTGGAACTTTGAGAAAATATTTTGGTATCATAAATGTAAAGGACTCAGGGTGCTTTACGATCTAGCCTAGCTAATGCAGTAAATTATCTTTCATATGTTAAAAGGTAAATGAAAGTCTGACAATTAAATTTTTTAAACTTATTAAGCAGTTGTTACTATAACTGATTAGACAGTCAGCTGTTGAGTTAGTAGCATTTATATAACAGGATATTGTTTTGTTCATCATGTTACCACATTTGGCAAACTTTTATCTTAATGCGCCTTTCGGGAATACCAGTCTGACCTCAATCTGAGTAAAGCCTTAATAGTCGACGTGAGGGATGCTTGCAGGAGGTGGCACGGTCATTTTCGCAGGCTGTATATTTGTTATCGCATGTTAATCAGATTCATCATTCTGTTTAATAAAGATTTCATCTGCCACGCGAATGCGTAATCGGCTATGTCTGAGTGACCATCTTTTGTCTTGAGCAGATTGCTAAAACTGTATTAAGCATCATTAGACAAAAATGACGACCTTATTAATTTGTCCTTTATGTGTTTTCCAGCAGATTGGACCTCATTATTATGCAAACACAGTACACAGAGCAGCACCAGAAGTAGCTCATTAATGTTTCTTTCCCTTAGCATGTAACAGATTATTATTGTGAAGTGTGCATGAAATAATTGCTAATTATGTGCCTTAAATTGTACAGTGATTGTCTGTCTTGATTTTTCCATATGGTTTAAGAGCACTGTAGAAGACCATCAGAAGCTACAGGTTAACAGTACTGAAGCAAGTAAAGCAGAGGAAGTGAAGCACAAAACATGCATTTTAGCACACTTTTTTTTTTTTTTCCCCTATGTGGAATAATTAGGGCAACTATGGATTGTTTTGTAGCTACCTCTTACGCGGTTTCTTATTTTAAAAGAAATGACTCTCAAGTGGCAAATAATTTAATAGATGTCTCTGCCAAACAAATAAATATGGACGAGTTTGAACTGTTGACTTCCCGTAAAATATCCTGTAGCTTCTTAAATGGAAATTCTTGAATTAAGTACGGTTTTCTTATTCACACACCACTAAATTTTTGCGTATTTCCAAAATAACGTTCTTGCTCCCTTATGTTTTCCTAGCTATGTTTTGCATTTCTTACGGAGTCTCTTTTCAGTATAATTCTCCTTAAAATATATAAGCATGTTAGAAAATAAATATTAGGATTTGGCATTCATCTGTAGTTTGACAACTTTGTGCTAAGTGTCTAATTGGTTTAAGCTGGTAGTGCTTCATACTTATCCATGGCACATCTTCTGTAATCTGTCTGCCACTGTAGCTGATAAGACTTGGCCACAACTGAAGTTTTTGCAGCGCTAGAAATAAAATCCTGATCCATTAGGGGTTTGCATGGATTTAGCTTTATAATCTGGTTTAGAAATTGTGAGTAGTCAGATCTCAGATGCAGACGTTGTTTTCAAAAAGATGCCATGAAAATCATTACATCAACTTAAATTTCTTAACGTTACTCTTGTTAACAGTATAACCTAAATAACACAGTGGCCATTGCTTCATACAATACAAGCTGAAATAAATCGAGCATGGAAGTTATATGTTATTCTTTAAACATGTCACTTTTAATAGGTCATTACTGAGTACTCGGGAAGAATAGATTTATCTTACACTTCCAAAAATCAGAATGCATTTTTTCTGTAGAGACCAAATTTTCTTTGCTGCCCTGCTAGCAACTGGGCGTATGGTTTAACATGATAAATCACCTGACTACTAAACATGGAAAATGGTTGAATGGCATAAATTATTTATTTGGATTATTTGAAATTATTGTTTGGGAATATAGTACTATGAATAGGCACAGGTATACTCCTATTAATACAGAGGTTCTGCAAGCATGACTCTATCATCAGTTTTAATGAATGCTTTTCAACTTTTCAATGGTAATATCACACAGACATATGTGTACATATAATAGAAGTGCATATAAAAAAAACCCTTTCTGTAAAAACACGTATACGTGTTGCAGCCAGTTGTTGAATAAGGTTGAGGACTTACTGGCCTTAGATCCACGCTGATTTGACAGTACAGTTCTTTTGCTCCATAATCCTTATTTTTCTATTCTCTGCCCTTTTTCTTTTCCTGCTACTTTGAGTTTCAGTGATCCGTTTAGTTAGGCGTGCTAATTAAATAACATGACTAAACCTACCTGTGTTATTTCCAATGTGTAAATGTATTTTGTACAAAAGAGTACAGTCACACCACGCCAATTCTTGAGCACTTTTGCAAGGCTTGTTGAGAATTTCCAAGAAGTAGCACACTAAGGATCTTGGCACTGACAGGCCATGGGATATAGGAACTTGTTTAAGTTTAAATAGATTAAATACTTTTTGGAGGATCTGCATGCACACCTTCAGGAGGGAGGAGCCTTAGATGACCTCACAAAAGACCTCTCTTCTGGGTTCTTTCCCTCTGCTAGTGCCAGAATCAGTAATCTCCCAGGAGGTACCTGTCTGAATTGCTTTACCTGTGCTTGATATTGAATATATTTGTGGTCATGTTTCCGAAAATATATTTATTCTTTCTTTCTCTCCTCTCCACTGGCCGTTGCTGTTTGTGGTGTACAGTCCTGCTTGAATTTTATGAAATACATTGAAAGTGCTTGCAGGCCACTTCTACCTTTGCCGTTAAAAGAATGTTCACGGCCTCCTTGATAATATTTTTAAGGTTGCTGAACGTACTGCCTCCTGACAAAGAAAAAGAAGAAAAAACGGGTTTATAGCTTTGGGA
The DNA here is from genome assembly GCF_040807025.1 of Struthio camelus. Classification (NCBI taxonomy): domain Eukaryota; kingdom Metazoa; phylum Chordata; class Aves; order Struthioniformes; family Struthionidae; genus Struthio; species Struthio camelus. The sequence continues at coordinate 18,945,977 of NC_090957.1, forward strand.
AGAAGAGCAAACAATGTTTAGTGAATGCATCTGTGCATGCATTAGTATATGCCCTGTTGTCACTGTAAAATCTTCCATATATTTATCATCATATGCTTACATATCACCATGCTTACACTTGTCTTTGATAAGGGTGAAAGCTCTAGGTATCAAGGGTTGAATATTTTATTCTTTCACAAGTTCCTTGAGAGCTATTTAGTGAAACTTAATCCTAATTAGTGAGAAATACAGGCCAACTTTTGAATGCTGTCTTGCAGTTACCAGTGCTTTTGCTCTGTTTTGTAAGATATGAATCTGCCTTTACCTAGAAGTCTTTAAAAGACTTCTGCGTTGGTATGGGAAGAAATAATTAGAATGAAGACGAAAATCACATATTCTGTGTAACTGCTTAGAACTAGTACCAGTTGTTTAAATTGATACGGCTATATTCACTCTACATCTTGAAATTTTCCAGTGCTTAATTTTAGACAGTTGTTCGGAAAAATGTATGTCCTTGTGTTTATCTGCTACAGTGATGATCCCCGCAGCTTATAAATTTAGAACCTTCCATTGTAATTATGACTTAAGAGATAACAAAATCATGGAAAGACCTTCATACTACAGAATAAAATACGATTTTTAATTCACAAATCAAAAAGACTGTTACCAAGAAAGGAAGTGTAGATGTGAAAACAAGCTAATGTCAGAATTGCGGTAGAGTAAGAACACATGAAGTCTTGGTGTTATAAAAGTTTTCAATAATTGCATATTTTCTTTTTTGGTTCAGTGATATCAGTGTAAATTACAAGACGACTGGCAAAAGTGCCAGCATTTTTGAAGTGTATCACTTAAAGCCTTGGTCAGGTCTGCATGGTTTAGAGTTTATATCTTCAGATACAAAAACAAAACTGAAGCCTAACTGAAGCCTTTCTAGTTTGCGTTTGTGAGTGGTGAAGCATAATTGTTTTGCTCGCTTCTTTTGCGGTAGTGCTCTATTGATACAGGAATGCAACAAATTTTGATTTAGATAAACTCAGGTCATCTTTTCAGGAAATGCTGCCTTTGAAGGAAAGCCTACTTTAAAGTTGCTGTCCTTTCCCTACTGCCGCTTCCCCCTCTGCGCCTCAGTCTGTTCCTCTCTTGCGTTAGGACAACTGTTTGTGAAGCTTTGTTACCAAATGGATCTCTGGAATGGTTTGGACGAAAAGCATTGCCTGTTTTGGTGAGATCCTTGAAACAATGCAGTTTTAAAATAATCCCATTTATGGTACAGCCCCACAAAGAGTTTTATCAGCAAAATGAGATTTGGGATGTGGAGAAGCAGAAAGCTAGTGTATGTATAGCTGATGCTTAGCAAGTTGTATGTAAAGTGTACAGTAGCAGCTGCTGAAATTACAAATTCAACATTCTGATTGTTTTATATTCTAATGAGCACCCATTATTACAAGCTAGTATTTTATACTGATTATGTCCGCTACATAGTGCAGCTGCCACTGACCCCTCAATCAGCAGTAACAAAAAACCTCTTTGTTATCAGTATGGGAAATATCTTGGCCATTATGGGTGTGAATTCAAAGCAGAATAACAATTGTGCACAGGAAAAATTAAAAGCTCAATAATTCATTTACAGGAGTTTAAACGTCTCCTGTTAATGCTTTTTCAAGTCTTTTTAAAAATCTTGCTTTACTGTACTTTTTTCCATAATTAAGATATAAATGAAGCCCTTAGAGCATCTGAATCCTATAGAACTTTTATTTTATTCACTAGATGCATCTAAACTTTTCATCATGAATTTTATATACTGAACTCTCCCTTCTTGTAAATTTCTGTTCTATTGTAAAATGTAAATCTCTAATCAAGGTAAGAACATTGGTAATTTTTTTTATTTTTAATCTTAAAATGAATATCCTTTCAAGGCAGTTTGACACTAAGTTTACTAAGTGATAGCCATTTTTCACACTTCAGGAGCCAAGTGGCTGCGCTAGAATGAAAGAGAGAGTTAGATTTGTTGCAGATGTTTCCTAAATCAGATACCTCTGGGTTCTGTAAGCCATTCGTCCTTTCTAGGAAATCAGAATAAAATTGATTTGTATAACATAAATATAATACTATATATTTACATAATTAAACTCCATGGTATATCTCAGACCATGCTGACTGTGGTATGCAGCGTGCAGGAATATTCTCTGTAGTAGTAATGTCTGCCTAGCTCACTGTAGGAATTCTAGTTTGGGGACTTTTCTACTTCTTAAATTGCAACCATACAGCAGTTATATTAGCAGGGGGGTGGAAAGACACATAATTACCACCATTCTTCCATATGTAATTTGTATATGGTATTGGTTATCTTTATTGTGTAAGTTCATAGTTTTTTTCCTTTTCACAGAACACAAACATTTAGCCAAATTCTTTGCCTGAAGTCAATGGAGCCAAGGATAAATTTGGTTCTTTCTCCTTTCCAAAGGGCTTGAAATTAAAATAAATACATAAATGAAAGGGCTGGAATCTTAAAGATCTTGTTATGGTATTTATAGATAGATGCATTGCTATACAAAGATTTAGCCAGGTGATTATCTTTGTTCGGGAGAGGAAAAGTGGCTCAGATAACGCGATACCTCAATACATTTAAATTCAAAGAAATCTTATGCGACTCTGAACATATTTGAGCTCTCTGTACTACAGTTTCCTAGGAAATAAGTGGAGAAAACTTATACATGCATTTAGCTTGCGTTCATTAAATGCTTTGAAATTAGGAGATAAAAGTTTCTATAGAAGCATATGTTATTACTGTTTAGGGGACTTGTGTCAGTTTTCAACCATTTATATGCTTCTGCGTGATTTATTTTTAAAGACTTAACACTTTATAAGTAACGAATGTCCATCCTAATTGATATAAAACCTTTTTTGTATACATAAAACCTTTCATTTATATATTTCTTTTGTTAATACAGTGTAGAAATGGTTATTTTAACTTCAGATAAAAGAACTATTCTTGGGCAGTTTTGACATCTACATTTTATATTTTATAAACCTCAGCTGCAGTTCACACTTGTGGAAAATATAAGTGTCCTTTTATTTTTAACAGCAGCCTAGGGTATGGTTGAAAGAGGCATATTTCCATTTTGGCTTTTGTTTGAGCAGCTTCCAAAACATCATCCTACTTTTCTTCTGGAAAATTTGCCAAGTCTAGCTCAGATTAAGTTTCTTTGTTAGATTTGTTCTTTTAAGCATCTGGATCAGAAATTGTATCCCATACTATGTAGTAATGAAACATTTGGAAATCATCTGAGAAATCGTAGTAAACCATGATAGTGCTGTGCATTCTTTTTAAGAGTAAGAAATATGTAGCTCGCAGAGACATTTGGGGTTTTTTTGAGTTAGCTTTATTTTTTTTGAACCACCCAACTAAGAGGTTACAGTTTGTTCTTCTGGGACACAAACTACTAGGTACTATTATCTCTTAAACTTTGTTGTTGTCCCTTTTATCACTGTAAAGCAGTGTTTTGCTTGATGCATATCTATATTCCGTGCCAAATTTCAACAGTCTAGGATATTTCTGGGAAAAGACAGATAAATAAAGGTTATGTGGATCATAGCTTAGATTGTTATCGTAACTCATAAAGCCGGAATGCCACAAGCTGGTGAATGATTGGGTTTTAGTTTGTGTTTAGTTTAGTTTAGGGCTAAAATAAATTCATTTTACTAGTTTAAAATAAATCATTAGAATTTATAGTAGTAGAGAAACTGTTTCTCTCATGTCATAAATTTGAGAGTCATTATACAAAGTCAGTTTGCTCAAATTATACTTTCAGTATAAATTGTATTGAAGAATATAGTTAGCTGAAGAGAAACAGAGCTGTATACTAGTGGTAAAGAACTTGTATGCCCTCTTAGCTGTAAATTTAAGGAGATTGAAGAAACATTTGTCTATTAATTACAGCCCCACAGAAAGGATGGGGAAGAAGAAGAGGAGGCACTTGGGGAATTTGGAGAGGGATAAATATGTTTTGTATTACTTTTAAAACAAATATATGTATGCACTTAAAAGAGTTAGCGCTTGTAGCCAAAACATTCGTCCACAGTGTGCAGTCCATGTGATTGACTGGGATTAGGAACCCAGCTTCGTTTTGAGTATTTTAGATGCTATAAACGCAGAAATCTGACTGTTAATTATACTGGGTATGTTGTGTAGTTCTTTAACTTTTATTCATTTACTTCTCAACTATTTTGTTATTTTCAAAGGCATGCAAAGCAACAAGAGAATAACCATGAATGGAACCAGAATATTTCCTTTCTTGTAGCTGTATCTCAACTAGCAGCTGATAAAAAGACACCAAATCCAAACCACTTGTTGTTTTGGATTTTGTTATGAATGTCACCTTTAGGGAAAGAATCGGAGCCAATTTTTTCTTCAAAAGAGTGGTTAAGCTTCTGTTACCTAGTCCATTCTTGTTACCCAGTATCTCTTATATAATTTCTTCTTCCACAGTAGGTATTTTCGCCTTTGCATTAGAAACCCTTAGCCTGTCTAGAAAAACACTGACACAGTATGTAGTCACAGGAGACATGTCAAGAGAGCTGGTTGTCTGTAATACAAATTCTTTCTTCCTTCCTCTCCTCAAAGGAAGTTTTGTTCAGCAGCACTCAAGGAAATCAGGTCTGTTTGACATGAAGCTGGTGGCTTCTTTAAACTCCTTTGCCCACTGCTGTGTCAGATATTACTCTTACACAGGAACTTGCACAAATGCTTAATTTTTCTGCCAGGGAACAATCAGTTTCTTCAATGGGGTAAATCGAACTCTCAGCCTTCACTGGGTCTTTGGTTTCCCTCTCACTAGAGATACTGTGTGCAGCAAGAAGGTGTTTCCGTGATTTCCAAATACTTTGCTGAGGGAAGGGAGTTGTTTTGTTTTGTTTTAAGGTCTCTTATCTGGCTCCCTTTTCTGTCACTCAAGATTATTTTTTGGCAAGGTTTGGGCCTCTTTGCTCAATTATTGATGCCCTTATATTGGTGAAGGAGAAAGTAGCATACATGGTTCCACGGTACAGAACAATCAGGGAAAAGCAGATGGCCGCTGTGTTAATGGGGCTTCTCCACTTGATCTCACAGGGAGAGAGACCCTTTCATTGTCCGAATTTCTCAAATCTCATTGATTTTTCATTCTAGCAGGATTTATTTGCTTTTGAATCACTGCTGTGCTGTTATCATTGTATGCTGAACCTTTCACTGGGCTCTACATTTCACTGGTTTCTTGATACTTGCTCTTTTAGGATTCCTGCACAGAACATCCTTCCTCTGCTTTTAGTTGTTGGTTTCTTAATCAACAAGAGACAGTTATGTGATTCAGGATTTCTTTAGTTTAAAAAAGGGTAAATGATATCTGGAATTTTTTCCTTTTTTCTTTTTTTTTTTTTTAAAACAACTTTTGCTTAACATTCTAAATTGTCAAAATAAATTTTTAACAGAACAGGTTTGTTTCTTACTGCAGCAGCTAGTTTTTCTAAATCAGACTTTCCCCCCCAAATTCTTTTAAAATGGGTTTCTTTAATTAAAAAGGAAAAGCATGAAGATATTCTGGATGAAAATTAAGCCATGTTATACAGCCGTATTCAACTCCTTCCTCTTCTGAAGGAAACCAGGATGGAGTGGCTTGAGATCAAGGCTGCAAAGCTGAATAGTGCTCCGAGGCTGTGTGCTTAAGCAGAAGCAGCTGCATTCTTGTACTGCTTTTTTTAATTAATCAAACCCACTTCCTTCAATCTGTACTTGCTTGTGCTCTGGACCTGGAAAATACAAAGATAGGGATTGAATTCATGTTTAGTCATTTCTGCATTTAGGTTTACAGCACAAGTTAACGTACCTGCAGTGTGATTTTTCTCTTCTCCTGTATTTATCATCTAATTACTAATAAATAGTTTTGCATATTTTCAGCAATTCTGCTCATGCCAGCTGTCTCTTGTGCCGGCGCGGAGCTGTTCTGTAGAGCAGGAGCTGCAGAACCATTCCTCTTTTTGACAGGGGATTGTTTTTTAACTATGCCAACATAGTCTTGTTCTTGTCACAGGAGAATTCTCAACCAATTGTTCAGTTTGATTAAAGACTGTTGTGTATCATTAAAGATACTATTGGTTTTGTTTGTTTGTTTTATGGCAAAAGCTAGGAATGTCAGCTTATAGAGCTCATTTGTCATCCCTGAACTGAAAATTGAAGCTTTCGTCGTGACTGTTTTTCAATAGCATGACTGTTGAACTCCATTGGGTTTATATTGTCATAGCTTAATCTACATTGTTTTGCTTCAAAGTTATTTTGTTAAGGTTGTTGGGGGGGGGGGGTGTTCTTAGTTGCTTCTACAAATGAAGAAATCAATCATTTTGATACTTCATAGTTTAGTACAGAAAAAAAGTTGAATGTTAGCACTTAAAACACGCATCCTTCCTCAGCTGATTTCATATGAGACCATAGGTAACGTACTAGGCCACTGGAAAGTTAACTTCTGAGGAGCGTGCATTAAGAAACCCAACTCCAGTGGATTGTTTGAACATTGATCCTCAAACTGAGATGATTTTTTTTTTTTTTTAATTAGAAATCTGTCAGTTAGAGAGTCCAGTATTATTGTTACAGAGGGATGGTACCCTGGCACCAAATGAAACACTGAAAGATGCAGAAGAGACAAAAGAGAACTGGGCACCCGACTCTCATTAACAGTCAATCACCTGACTCATTTGGGGCCTTTTTAGAAATATCACTTTAGCAGAAAGTTTATAACACAATATTTTAGGCCATTGAGCAGGTTTCCCTCTTCTGGCTCTTGCAATTGAAAGCCATTAATGTGAACCCTGTAAATGAAAATATACTAGTAATTAGGAACGTAACTTTTTTTTCAAATTAAGCAGTGAATTAAAGACTGCTTGCTAATAGTTTCTCAGTAACTCCTTTATTATAGTAAAAATCTAAGGATGTCCTTTTAAGAGAAAAATTAAGAAAACAAGCAAGAGAAACGTGCAAGAAATGCGAGAGATGGTAGAGGAGTTAACAGTCCTGCTTCACCAAAGGGTTATAAACAAAGGAGGATGTTAGATGAAAGATATCACTGGAACTTAATACAGCCATATCTGAGGCAATGTTGATGTGAAAGCAATACAATTGATGACTTTCAAACTGGGAAAGGAAGGGAACTGTGAGGGTTAGTGCTGGGACAGGGACAGTGGATTGTGGACTCCAGTGTGGAGAACCTGTACTCAGGAGACGCCCAAGGGTCACTGCTGTAGTCTTCTCAGGTCAAAGGAAGCATAAGAGTATGTAGATCTAACATGGAAAAAACCCAAACAATGGCTAGGGATCTCTCCTGTAGGGGAACATTTTACAGAAAGACTTACAGCAGTAGTGGGGAGGTGCCCAACTCATAGTTAGGACTGGTGCTTTCCAGGAGCTGGTCACTGTATATTAAAATAACCTTCATTTTGGTATGTGGTTTGAAGTGGTATCTAAATGCAAGTTGAAGTTTTTCAGCCATGACTAATGTGTCTGCAGTTTTATTTTGAAGGCGGAGCCAGGAATGGCATGTAACAGTGTATCACTCATTGCACTTAATTTTTATTGAAATACCCATCCAGTAGAGGATATGAAATGCTAAACATGAAAGGCCAGACTTTACCATATATTCGACATGATAGCATTTCAGACTTTTATCTTTGCCTGATTTTTATGTCAAATTGCTTAATATTTATTTCCTTGCTTCCCTTGCTTTGAAAAAAAAAATGTGGAAGACAAAGCAAAACAATGGAAGTGGAATTACATTCCAGATGATCTGGGTTTGTAGAAAATAAGTACGGTAATATAAATTTTAGATGAAAACATGCTAGCTTTCCATTATTTTTATTTAAAATAACCATCAATCTACTGTGCTCTATAATTTGAAATAAGAGGTGTTGATGAAAGATCCTGATCTCATCCTTTAGTAAGGATGGTTATCATAAGCTCAGTGGAATTTGCTGAAATGCTCTTTAAGAGCTACTTCATAAACTACAAGAGTGTGTATGTGTGCGCGCACCCATGTGTGAAGTAGAATCAATACCACAGTGAAGTAATCTCGGGGATACCTAGGTAGGTTTTTGAGCTTACAAAAATTCTTAAATTGCAAAAGGTAACTGAGGTAGAAGAGGCTTTTGATTGGGATAATAAATTGTTTCTTATCTTGCCTCAAGTTAGATTAAAAGCCCCATTCTAGAATCCAGTGATAAGGAATTTATGGGAATCTTTGTTTCCATACTAATATTTTTTAGTTATAAGAGAGGAAATATGCCTGATGATATTAATTTGCTGTTAACTAATATAGTACAACATCAGTAACTGGCAGTTAATCTATCAAACTCATGCCATGACATCTTACTTGTTGTTTTAATATGTTATAAGCATGAAATGTGTTTTTCAGGTATGTTTTACATTTGCGCCAGGTAATGGAAAGTACAATATATTATGTGCTTGTGCCCCAGAGGAAACTTTTAAACAAAAATAATTGAAAGCAATAAATCTTCCCCTGCCTTCCTTCTGGTACGCCTTCTGCAATGTATCTTTTCAGTTCATACTTATAGTAAGCCTTGTTGGTAGTGACAGTGTAACAGCGCCGATGCGAGTGACGCTGCCATTGCCCACCATATGTTTGCCTCACATTACAAGATTGGTTTAATTTTCTCTCTCCTTTTATTCTTCATTTCTTCAATAAGCAACTTCATTTTTCTGAGATTTAGAGTCTTATTACAGATTGCTGTTGCTATTGGGAGTAAGACTACAGTTTTTCAAATAATTAGGAACATCCACAAGCTAATAAATCTGTCCTGAAATTTTCATTTGATTGTGTACATTGTATAAGTTCATATTTAACTGTGTCTCTGCGTGGGTGATTTATCGGGTGTTTATTTTTGAAAGTTTTCATCATACACAGTGGTGAGATGATTTGATGCACAGTAGGTTTAATAACTTAAATACTTGGATTATTATTCCTGTTTGGTATATGGTTTATTTACTCCCTTATCAGACACTAATCTTAAAGACTTCCTTGTCCTGTGAATATGCAATTTGTTTTAGCTGATGCCTAGTAAGTGTAACGATCTCATAAGTCACTTTTTCATAGCATCTGGTATACCACTTGCTTGCTTACTTCAGGAGATATATAATATACCATGTAGTAAATATATGCTTAAATTTAGTAAATACTGCCCTCCTTTCTTTGTTCACTATAACATTTGATCATGCTGTGGCTGCTTTTTTTTTTTTTTTTCAAAGCAGCTTAGCTGTATTTAAAAGTGGTGATATGTTGTGTTATAGGCTCTTAAGAATATATAAATTGAAGAGTTTTAGAAAGAAGCAGTGGCATGTATTATAAGTAATCTAGTAAATATGAATGTAGCCGAGGCTTGCAGGCTTGGTTCATCCAACTGTTCTCCCTACCCAGGTGTGTGTTTAGTGGGAAGTCTTCCTAAGAAGTGATGAGAGAAGAATTTCCCTCAAAGCTGGTGCGACAAGCCCAGTATCATGTAGTTTCAATGCCAAAAGCAGTCATGTTTTGTCATAAACTATTGCCTCTAAATGCTTTAAATCATAACTTGAAACAATTATTGATCTCTCAAAACAATGATCGCTGTCTAGGACTGTATTATGAATACTAAAGATACTTACAGTTGTGGATGGGTTTGCAAATTCCTCCATACTTTTATCTTCTATAGAAATTTCGATATTCTATGTTTAGGAATCTTCTCCTTTAGAGAGGGCAATATTACTTTAAAAAAAAAAAAAAATCTTAGTTTAAGTCCTACTTAGCTTAGTATGCAAAATATTACCAACAGACTAAAACATAGTAGCTGAAACCAATTGCAAACAGATGGAACTTTCATATTCTGATTGGCCATATGTTACCATAGTAAAAAAAAATTGAAAAATCCAGTCAAAACATAATTCATCTAAAGGAAACGACCTTGATAGTTTTTGACTACTATATGGAATTTTTTAGAGCTAACCTACAGAATATATCAAATATTCAGTATGAATGGCAGATATTTGTAAAATAAGGGTTTTAATGTTTGTTTAGGTAGTTCAGAAGGAAAATATGGCTTTTCAAAAAAACTCTGCCATCTACACAGGTGTAAACAGAAAGTACAGAACTGGCACAGGTTTAAGATGAATCATGCAAAACCATTCTCCTGGGCATTGCTTCACGGAAATGAATAATAACTGTAAGTGTCTGAACAATGTAAATCACACTTGCACTTGGAAAACCTCTTTAAATACAAACGTGCTTTATTTCTAACAGACTGGGAAGTTTATGGCTTTAAAATGTTGAGTTTTATGTGACTTACTTTAAGTGTAGCTCATATTCACCTACTTTTTAGACCTTAAATTCCCATGTATGGCATCTCTGATTATTTATAATAGTTAAAAAGAGCTAAAAAGTACTGTTGCTATATAGAAATATATGCTTTTATTGGTGTGCTGATTTATGATACTGCCACATACTATAGGTGCCTGTATTGTTTATGTTATTGTATCTTTTCTCTGTAGTATGTATATCTTAGTATGTTGTATGTATCTGTTAATGCAGAGAGGACTCATCTGACATCTATCTAGACAGCAAAGCCTTGAAAGCCCATTTCAGGTTATATATCTAGACAAAACCTAGCATAATGGGGCTTCACTCTCCGTTAATGTCTGTAGGAATTCACTGCTTCAAATAAGAACAAAACAGTATGCATTATAATGATTTATATAATTTTTATATCACATATGTCTACAAGAAGGTAATATGCATACATGTACACATCATACAGTTATGTAATGTCCACCTATTTAATATCCTGCATTAACTCTCTGTCATCTTTAACGCTGATATCTGGTACCACAGATTGTTTTCGGTTGTGTTATACATTTTAAACTTGTCATAGGATAAAATCCATACCTTGGCAAATCCATTTAGCCTAGATTTTAAACACTCTCTTCACAACATTTGAAAACTGATTGTACCTTGGGGACTAGCCCAACGGACTTTGTATGGATTAATAACAGAACATGCAAAGTAAGTTGACAGTAAAACTTTCACTTGTGTTTGGCTGAACTCATGTAAATATGATACTGATGAAGTGTGACTAAATCCCTAGTTAAAAACTTAAACTTCTTTTGTATAAATGTTTAGGATTATTATGTAGTGTCATTGTGCATGCAGAAAGTAATTGAGTATTTTTCCCAGCGGAGGTTTGTGTGTGCTATATAGCGTATTTGTGTTTAGCCGTAATTCTATTAAAAATATGCTAAAATAACATTGAATGTATCATTGAAAGTAACAAGGAACTTCATAGTTCAGTTTATGACTTTGTAATTAGCTTGGCCAATTTTGCCTACAAAATGTAAATTTTAGTTGTCTGAGAATATATGCAAATGTATTCATTTTGATGATGCTGTTCTCAAGCAGGTTTCTCATTTTTTTTAGGAACTTTTAAAATCCCAGCTTAAAGCTGGTTGCTGAGGTTTAACTGAACATAATGTTTAATTTTCCATGCCAAGGCCCTCTGCTTTAGAGCAGACTTTGTGACTGTTGTACTTTCATTGCTCTCTTAAAAAAGAAAAAACAAAGTAAGAAAAGTGACCCTCCCATATTGTCTAGTTTGAGTAAAACTTTTGAATATGAGTTGCATTGGAATAAGTAGTTTATGCCAAGTTATAGGCCACGGTTGTTTAAAGCAAACTTCAATTAGTAGAATAAATGAGCCCAGTAAATGATCTTATTTCTGTAACTATATTTTTGAAAGGTATGCCTTTCTAGCTTCCAGGTTTGTATCAGTCTCTGAATGAACAGTAAATCTGTGAGTAGCATATTTATACCACTTGTAAAAGGTGAATAAGACAAAATTCTAGTGGTTTGCTTCAATTGTCTTTAAAAGAAAATAACCAGTGGTTTACTGCAAGTGCATAAAACTTCTTTAGACATGTGTTTAGAATTTGCGTGGCATGCACTCTCGCTTGCTTAGGTGCTATGGCATTTACAAACTTTATAGCCTGATGAATAAGCAAGTGCTTGGTGTGGTTTAAAAAATAAAAATATTATTTGCACAATGCACAGAGGCCAGAATTTTTAAGAGAATTCATTAGTCATAGAAATCACGAAAGTATGAGACTAGAATGAAGTTTTAGACATTGTTTAGTTTGATCAAATCTACTTAGACCATCTTTGACAGATGTTTGTCATCTTTAAAAATCTTCAGTGAAAGAGATTCCATCAACTACCTGGGTAGTCTGTTGGAGTGTTTCACTACCTTCAGAGCTAAAAAGGTTTTCCTCTACGCAACCTTAATTTTTGCTGCAAATTAAGCTAATTTTTTCTTGGGTTTTCAGCAGCAGAGAAAGAGAACAGTTTTTCAGTGATAAGGAATAAAATAAATGTTGAAAGATTGGAAGGAATCAAATTTTGTAACAATATTAAGTTAAATCTAGTGAGAATGTTCAGAAGAAGAACATCTAATAGCTGTTGAAAGACGTGTAAGGCAAGCCCTTCATTGTGCCCAGCCTCTCTCCTCTGGAACTGTCATAATGAGATGTGATATTTTTAAAATAAGAAATTGCATACAATGCCAAATCTTAAACAAGTACGCTGTGCTGTGTCAGCCTCTGTGTCCTGCCCACCTTTGTGGCCAGCCATAGCCTTGCTGAGTCAAACAGCGATGAATTGCATTGGTTGGCTAGAGGTTCATAATAGTTTCAGCTGTTGGTAGACCTGTATGTAGACTTGTGGGAGAGGAAGGAAAAAAAAAAAAAAAGGAAAAAAAGAAAAGGTCACTGTTCTCTATAATTATTGTTCAGTAAAGATCTGATGCAGATCCTATTGGAGTCCACTGAAAGACTAATGTAAAAGGAATTTATTTTAGGCTCGCAAGCAAAGCGAAAGGGAACTTGTCTCTCTGTGAAGGAACATATTTGTTATGAATGCTCTTAAAAATTTGTTAGGTTGATACTATATCTTGCAATAATGACTCAGTGTTAGTGCTTTTATGTGTCTAATCTTTGTATTTGAACTTTAAAGAGAACAGATTAAAATGACTGACAACTGTGGATCCATAAGGGATTTTATCACTGCTGTCTTTCTTCCAAAATGATCATTGCAAATCTGATTACATTTTGATTACTTTGTTCATAAATAATAAGAAAAAAAGACTTCCAATGAGAAAAAGCATGAGTACAACAATGAATGAGAAGAGTTCTTGATGTATATGTGGGACGCTGATACTTTTCATGCATTGTTGACTTCAGCAGTGAAACTCCTTGCAACAGGATGTAACATCCATTTATGCCTTGTGCATAAATGGATTCCAAAAGCAATTGGAAAAACTCATGGAAGAAAGGTCTCAAACAAGAATTGGTTGAATTGTTTCAAGAACCAAAAACAAGATGTTAATAAAAAACCCATCAGCTCAGGCAATCCATAAAGTGGAACCTGGGCTAGGGGTCGTTGCAATTCTCCTGTTTTTATTTCTTTTCCCATCCACTCTTGGCCGCTCTCAGGAGACTGGTGTAGCCGCTTCAGATGAATGTTTCATCTGACCCAGCACAGCCGTTACTGTGGATCATTCAGGGTGGTAGAGACCTTGTAGAACCTGTAGTCCAGCTTCCTGCTCGAAGCAGGGTTAACCCTAATTGAATTCAGACCAGGTTGCTGCAGGTTTTGTCCAGTCAGGTTTTGAAAACCTCCAGGGGTTTCTTGGCCCCTGTTGCACTGCTAATTATCTTGATGGGGATTTTTTTTCCCCCCTTATATCCAGTCAGAACTTCCCTTGTTTTAGTTTATGACCTCTGTCTCGTCTTCCTACATTGCACTTCAGTAAGGAGCTGGACTCCATCATCTTGGTAGCCTCCTCGTAGGCTGCTCTTGTGTCCCTCTCTCAAGCTTTCTCATTCCCGGGCTGAATAAGCCCAGTTCCAACAGCTTCTCACAGTTTATGCTCCAGCAGCCTGACAATTTGGTGGCCCTCCGCTGAACTTGCTCCAGTTTATCAGAGCCTGCCTTGTACCGGGGGTCCCGATCTGTACACAAGGATTTCGTGGTTGTCTGAATCAACACTGTTAGAGATGGGACATAAGATTAAACTGATGATTAAATTTACCTGTATGGGATTTTGTGTATTCCTGAGTCTTCATATTGCTTGTCATCTTAAGCGCTTTACAGACAGAGATGTGTGTGTGTGTGTGTGTGTGTATGTATATGCTCATACAGTTCTGCCTAGCCTAAAATGTGTTTAGTTATATGAGCTTGCAGAATTTGGCCATTTTCAAAACTTCCAACCAGTTTCTAATCTCTCAAATCCAACTTCAATATAAAGGATCTGTATAGAGGGAAGAAAATAAAACTATCAGAGTTGGGCAATAAGGAAATAAATATACTATGGATTGTAAAATTTTGTTAGCATTCCAATGTTGTCTGTAATTTTTTTTTTTTTTACTTTTACTCTACCAGATATTCCAATTAAATTAACTACCTTTTATATGTGGTAGTCAACATAGAGTGGATATTAATTTGTCTCTTGTGTTTAGGAAAAGAATGTAGTTAATATACTAGCATTATAGTAAAGTCTCTATAAAATATTAATCTCTGGAATTAATATTATTATTGTAGGGACACAGTGCTTAGATGTTCGTTGAAATGTAACAAATGTCTATTCAGTAATTCTGTAGTTGATTGTTTTGGGGGATTTCTATCAAATCAATAGAAGTTTTCTTGATGACTTCAGTAAGATATAAGACTTCTTATACAACCAGTAAGTGACACAAAAACAAAACTGACTTTACTGTGAGAGCCACTTTTTCTTATAAATTTTTCTGACGTGTCTCAAATTCAATGTAATTTTTATTACTCTGATCTTTTTACACTTTCAGTCAAATAACATTAAATACATCTGACCTTTAAAGAGATTTCTTTTCCCTCAACCTTGATTTCAATCATGCTGTGTGTTATAAAATATTTCTACTATTATTGAAACTGTATTTTGGAACTGGATGAAAAAGTCCAAATAGTTTGCAATTGCTACTTTAGTTTGATTCCTGTAAATTATACTACAAAATGCAGAGAAAAAATTGATAGGTATCAATAAAATGTAATTTTTATTTTCTTTGTTAAATGTATGCAGATTTTATTTGTGCTTTATCATAAAACGGGTGCAAAAGAAACAACCAGTAAAATACTGTCTCAATTTATGGTAATTTTTCTGGAAATGTCTACTTTTTTTCTGTTCAGGCTTATAGTAGTTACATGATGTTAGAACTAATTCTACTGCACAGTAGAATTGTCTATTTTAAGTATCTTTAGGTGCCTTCCTCTCAGCTTCCAGTCAGAGCTGTTGGAGCAGCATACTCAACAGATCTACTTAGGAAGACCTTATTGAAACCACTTTGTTAAAAAGTGGCGTAATAGGTAACAGAAATAGTTCAAGGCGCTTGTCACCTGCTGATACATGAAGGGTCATTCTTTGTCAGGGGAAATCGTACAGAATATACCAAGAGAAGACACCACAAGGTTATGAAAATGATAAAGGAGAAAAGTGCCACGAGGCTGATCCTTCCGTGGTTGCTTTCGTTCTAATCCCTGCAGGTATAAGAATGGTGGGAGAGGCTTTTCTCTTTCTTGCTAGGGGCCAGGCGTTGGTCTAAGCAAGCAATGATTGAAAATACGGGGTTCTCTCGTGTAGCAAATTTTAAACTCATAAATAATAGAAATAAAGCTGTTTTGCAGTGGTAGCAGGGAAGTACTTTTTTGAAAAGTGACCAAAATGCTTTAGAAGCAGATCTCATGGGGATGCAAGTACCTCAAGACTTTTAAGTCTTTCTGTTATGAAGAGTAGACTTTTTTGCTTTTTCAATTAGTTCCATGGCCTGTGAACATGCATGACATACCAAAGCAATGAAAGTAATAGAGGGGGGACTAGCTCTACATTTCCAGCCTCCAGTGTGTCTTCTGCACACATATTTCGATACAATCTTTAAATGTATTTCATCATCTATTTTCTCTTATTATCCTTAACCTGGGGTCACTATAATATTTCATAGTTTTAATACTTCCAGATTTATTAGAAAGGGGTACAGATAAATTCTTTTAATCTGTCTACATAGAGACATGCACATGAGTTATTGATTAATATGTCTGAAAGATCTTTAATATCCTCTTTGTATGTTTGATTCCTGAAGTATTGTAAAAAGGCAGAAACTGGTAAATGTTGGTAACAAGATCTTCAGACCTTAGAACTGTGTCATTCATTTAAAGAGGATTAGGAGAGGCATGAGCTCACAGACTGGGAGATAGTATGTAACAAAACCACAAATATAATTATGGATAGTACACTCAATAGGCAGTTTAAGCATGTCTGTTGTAACAACAGGAATTGGGTAATCAATGCATACCACCCTGGGAGAGGGCAGCTATCTTGTAAAAGAACCCCCTGGTTGAAATGCCGAGGAAAGCCCAAAAGCCTGTGATCAAATGCCCCCTGAATTACAGATGTTTACTTTCCTCAGTTTATTTGATTAGGGTCACAATGGAAGAATGCTGGGCTAAAGCATTTTCTGGAGAGAGAAAAACTTGCTGCTACTGGATAGTCAGTTAATTCTTATCTAAACTGAAACTGCGCCTCTTTCTTTCGTAAACTGAGTCACTCTGAATTGCGCTAAAGCCAATAAAAGGATGAAGGAATTATGTATCCAAAATCAAAACTTGTCTAGGCACATAGCATTTAAACTTAAAGATGATGAGCTAATTACTTCATTAAGTGACCATCCAGGAAATGTAAGTAGCTGATACAAGCAAGATAACCTGGACTTGGCAATTAGAGCAGAGAGAATCCCCACCCCTGGGTTCTTTTCCTGGTTCTTTTTTTCCCCCTAGTTCTAACTTTTTTTTTTCATTTTTGTCCATCTGAAAAAAGTTCAAGTCATTATTGTTCTGCTGGATAACTCATTTGGTCTTATACTTAGATATATCCCCAGAGATACTTGGGAAATTTGACAGCTCTGTGCCTTCTAATGAATGGTCCAGAGAGTGCTGCATACAATGTGAGTGCACTTGACACTTTTAGACTGTGATTGAATGTCACATGCAGCCAATACTCAGTTTATCTGGAAAAACTGGCATTAGCAACTGTAGCCGGTCAGGCATTAGAAAAGGTTCCGAGTGAATAAAGAAGAAAAAATTACCAATTAATAAAGGGGAGTTATGCAGGCATTCTGCAGTCTTGGTGTATTTTTTTTAATCTGACTCTCGGTGTGGAAGAACGTTGTGATCCGATCTGTCCGCAGGCTGGCAGGATTAGGAACATGAAATTCAGTTATGGAGAGAAAAGCTTTATTGCTGTTGCAGTACACTTGGGTAAATTTGTGGCCTCCTCAGTCATGGATATGAAGGGTCAAGATGCTTTTTATCACTCTTTGGGTGCATAGAGTTGCATTACAGGATGGTATTGTGCCCAGCTGTGATTGCTACCAGACGTGCGTTTTCATGCTATCAAGAATTTACAATAAAAACAGCAGGAGTCCATGTTTTTGTGGCATTGATCCAGAATCGTTTCCCAATGAATACCATGCCAGATATTTGAAGCAATAAGGATATCTGCTTGATAAGTTATTTTTCTCTCTTGAATCTAATGTTCAGTTCCCCCTCTGTCGGCCTGACTGGTCTCCAATAGCATTCCAAATTTAGCTAATGATCTTGCAATACTTCAAACAAAAAGTGGAAGTGAACGCATGAAGTGCCAAAAGAAACTGTGAAAGAAGTCTAGAGGTAGCTCAGTAATAATTCATGGCTGATGACATTACCAGAGGTGATGAGATTCACACACACATACATTTAGAAGAGATGTATTATTTCATACAATGAAAAGCTGCAAAATCAATAGGAGCAGCTCTGAGACAGCATGCCAGGGGTAGACAAGGCATCTGCACTGAATTTAATAAGTAAAAGTTGCCTCTTTTTTTGTTGTTAGAGCACTGCGTTCTCAAATCTATCTCAGTATTAATATGCATTGACTCAGTTAATGCGACCTCTAAATGAAACTGTTCTAATTCATATCTTTGGGAATATAGAACATGGGTCTCATGTCATTTCTGTCAAAGCTTTCCTACGATACTGATATCAAATGACTTATGATCACTGTAAACACATGCCATATGGGTTCTTATTGATTGACATGCAAATCTTTGACAGCAGAAATCCAGGCCATGCCAATCGCTAGCCATCAGCATGACAGTCACTCTCCTTTTTAGCATGATTAAATTATTATGCCGTTAGAGGTTTGCTGTGTTTTAGAAGACAGTGAGTAACGTTGACAGGAGAGTTGCGACGCTGCAGTGGAGCTCGTAACCCTCACATTGGAAAGACAGGAGGAGGGCGGCGCTAGTGACTGGTAGCTACAGCCACTGTTCCAGCATGTCAGACAGGGTACTCAGACTAGTAAATATTAAGCGGTCCCTGATCATTTTCTGAGGCCTCAGTGGGATGCTTATCTCCCATGCAGTAATACCAGCTGTCACATTATTTGATGTCTGGGCACAATCTATATCCTTACCTTCAAACACGTGCTATTGTTACATTGTATTTTTCAAAAGGGTATGTGTTTTATTTCCAGTTTCTGACGGACTTCTTTGATTTAATATTGATATCTGGTCATTTTCTTTGATTTTTGTATCTCCTTGAAGCAACACATGATAGGTTATATTAGTTATTACCTATTTAATTTGTTTGGTTGTTCATAGATTGGGTCTGCCCTGTTTCAGAGAGGACAGAACTGGAATGAATAGACGTCATTAGATACGTACAAGGCACAGGAAACTTCTCTATGCAGTATTTTTCAGAAGTATCCAAGCTAAGTATTTTTTAACTTACTGGAGAACAGACAAATACCCTGAAGTAGATGGAAACTGTGGAGTGCACCAGTTTTGTACAAAGTTCTGGTAGGACGTACTTGATGTTTGAGTGAAAGGGGAGAGTTAGAGGAGGAGGACTGAGGGGGCAACCTCCATAGTGGTGTCTGATTCCAAGTGACATTGTATCTCTGTGATTTTGTTTCTTAAATTTTAAAATATCTTTTCTTTCTCTCTATTCACATACAAATTGAATAGAAGAACCATGAAAGCAGTGGAAGCTTTTAGAGGAAAACCTACCCTCAGTTTAAGATGCATCAGCTTCGTATTGCAACAGATAAAAATTCTTTTAAAACACATTATGCGAGCCTCTGATGAGGTATATCGAAACAGTTTAACATTAGCTTCACATTTTGGAATAAATTAATAAGAAATCTAAAGCAAGGCCAATTTATTCTTACTGCATTTGATATTTTGCCCTCTTCTCTATTGAAAATTATTGCTAAATAATTTGGCTTTTACAATGTGTACGCTCTCAAAATTGTTCAGGAGGCAAAGCATAGCTAATATAGTCTGTTTTATTCATTGTGAGCTACTGTGTTTGTCATTTTTAAATTTGATGCTTTGGTGCTGCGTAGTTGGTTAGGTGAGTCATAAGATATTGATTCTGCTCCCTGACAGAACGACAAAGGTGAGAAATCAGATCGATAGTAACTTGAGTATTTGTGTGTTTTTCATGATCTGTAATCAGAGATTCTCAATTTCAGCAGCTAACTTAAATGTAATCATTTTTATTCAAACTGTTCAGCTCTTCTCAGTCCTCTCTTCAATTTTCTTTGCCCTTATGCTGCCTACATACTCCCTACACAGTCTTGCTCTTTGAGAATTCAGACTTAATCTCCTCGTATACACGTGCATGTATGTGTTTTAATATGTATATATGTGTGTGTGTGCCTGTGTATACACACATGAGGATATACGTGTGCATGCATGTATATGACTTTCATTGTATAAGAATTTAGGCCGTTCAGAACTGGATATTCAAAGTTGTAGATCTGTTATGGAAGATTTTTAGTTTAAACTGCAGTTTTCAGAGCCTTTCTTGGCAATCGCCTTGTTTACTTTAAAGAGCATAGATAAATTAGGAGCATTTTACACATGATGAAAGATGAGTGAGAGACTGTTCATGTAATTTCTATGAGT
This sequence comes from Struthio camelus, assembly GCF_040807025.1. Taxonomy (NCBI): domain Eukaryota; kingdom Metazoa; phylum Chordata; class Aves; order Struthioniformes; family Struthionidae; genus Struthio; species Struthio camelus. Next base: position 18,966,039 of record NC_090957.1, read on the forward strand.
GTTTGTCTTAAATCTTGTATGACGTTTCATATATATGGCTGGGTTGACTTCTGGATGCTAAGAGATATTTAAAAATAACACACCCAGAGAAAGGTATCAGGAGGTGGTATGAAGCTGTAATATATCTTTACAAGGACTACCACTGCCTCATTCCAGAAAAAAAAAATCTGTAATCTCAATAAAGTATTTGAATAGATTGTGGTGACAAGTAAAGCATAAGCAGTTGTGACAGTTGTGATGACAGCAGTTGTGATGCTTATAGAAGTATTTCAAATGTTTTATTAATGAAAAGTTAAATAGATTAAAAGCTTGTAAAAATGCTAAGAATAGCAAGTAGCTAACACATTTCTTTTTAATGTTAACAGTTTTTTTAATGCAACATGTTTACTTGGGTTTTATTTCTCTATATATGTAATTGTTAATACCTTGTTCTGAAGAAGCAGAATTCTGTTTTTGTGTTAAATTGATTGTCATTGCTCTTACAGAACAGCAATAAGTTTTGATGCTTTCTTTTATTTACTCCTGGTTTCTGTTTGGAAAGTCCAAAAGGAGGTACACAATATTACAGAGTCCTCGATTAACCTCTCCCTCCCAAGCAGCTGTACAAATGAAGTCAGAGGTAGTGCTTAACATGCAGTTGATACAGAAGGTGTACAGTTTTATCCCTAGTGTTAGTGCATTTTTAATTAGCATTTTAATATGCATTTTTAATATGCTGTCTGTCTTATGCTGATATGAATATGCATATCATTTTTCAAAAATTAAAGAGGAAAGTAAGTTTAGCAGTCATAGCAGCCTATATCCACGAGAGTCCTTCATGGAAACTTTTAATGGATTTCAGTGATAGTTTAGCTTCAGTGCAGCAAAACGTGTATGTCAATAATATTGTTTTCCTTTGGACTCTTGGAACGTTTAAGTTTCGTAGCACCTCTGAGCTGCCTAAAGCACTATTAAGACCCTCTTTACAGGTTATTAAATTGAGACGTAGAAGGATGGATGTGATTTTTCTTCTCCTGTTGCCACACAACTACCCAGTTGCAAGACAAATGTGGCTTTCCTGGGCATGGAGTCTGTTAGCTGTTCACCAGAACATGAATCAGTTTGGTCAGCATAAAAATGAAAGTTTATTAAAGCTACTTCAGTTCCTTTAGCAAAGTGGTTATAAAGTTGTGAGTCAACTTGATGGTGAGAGTATGTATAGATAGATAAGGACATCCTCAGAAATTAAAAAAACAAAACAAAACACAATGATTAACTAATATCTTTTTTCAGATATTAACTAAAGACAAGATTGAAATATACTTTTCACAAATACTGAATATTGCATGCTTAATTGTCTTATATTTCATACTCTTTAAACTTTCAATTATTTCTTCTCTTACTCTTCTGAATTTCTCACGTGGGTGGACTAGCCTTTCTAATTCCTCACCAGTTTTCTCTTCAGTAATGTGAGACAGTACAACTGGTATAGATTCGTAGATTATAACCAGGGAGAGATCATTTTAACCATTGAAAATAGCGTATAACTTCAAATACAGGTGCTGGTCTTGAGCTGTTGCTGAGGAAACTAGCACTCTTCAGCTGCAGATGGCAGCAGAACACTGGCATTATTTTAACCCAGCCCCAGCATCTAGGCTAAATGTTATGAGAATACTAATCTAAATGTTGATAATGCTGTTGAAAGAAACATTTTATATGCTAATCTAATTGTTTTTTGCAGATAGGACTTATTTTTCTTTCAAATATTACAGAGCATTCAGGCCTGATTGTCCTCTTTCCTGAATCCTGTAAGGTTTTATCTGAGTTTATTTTAGCAAATCATTCCTGAAGCATGAAATGCATGACAGCCCAAGGAATGAGTTTGAAGTGACACAGAGCAAGCCACTCATGCTTATTCGTCAAAACACCAACTTTTGCTTGTCTTTAAGTATGGCGAATATTCTTGCTGAGTAGGAGTTAATAAGGAGAGAATCTGGCCTGAAATCAGTAGGAATTAAGAACATAGGCATTATTGAATATCTCACTATTTGTGCTTGTCTGAATTTTAGTTACCAACTTTTTTTTCAAATCTAGGCCAAATGGCCAGCTGACTCATTGATTTTAAGCTTGTTTTGAATAGGTGTTTGGCTTTGGATCACTGAAATACATGCAGGAAGGCCCATTAGTAAATTGATAGTAATAAGGCATTCACATGACATGATTTGTGAATGATTCATCTGTAATGCTGAAGTCAGATAGTACAAGTAAAGTTCTAAGATTTTCATCCCGAGGCCTGCAGATGAATATTTATTCACTTAATTGTTAAGTCAAATGGATCTGCCATGCATAAAGGTAGAACAGTGAATGTTAAGTGTTTGCAAGATTAATGCCACAGTCTTAAATATAAGCAGGTAATTTGCCAGACGTATAGAATCCTATAAAATCTTGTAAAATGAACCACCATGATACAAAGTGCCACAAAAGTATTTTTAATGAATATTTTAAGTTATCACTAGCTTTTGAATTATGGAAGTGAAATAGGGACAAGCTCTTTGCTCTGGCAAGTCCTGTGAAGCCAAGGGCTGGGACTGCAGTCTCCAGCTCCTGTGTAGATGCAGAAGCTCCCATGCTGATGAACTGCTGAGAGGAAGACCTCCTTTATAACTGTTAAAGGGCATTTCTCTGTAGTCTTTCTATAATTCTTTCCTTTTTTCATGAAGCTTTTTAATTTATGAAAACTGTGCAATATCAACTTTCCTGAAGGCAAGTTGCAGTTGGAGTGACAGGTACTTCTGGAGCATGGTGAAGACCTGGCCTCCAGCGAGTGTCTTTGGTGTCAGTACAAGTTCACCAAACCTAGCAGAATGGAAACTACTTCTTGCAGCATAGTAAATATCTATCTGTATACATCAAGTTTTTGAGTGTATCTGTAAGGAGAGAGGTGGAAACATAGTTGTATTTGGAATATCAAAATCTTGGTTTTTGTAATTGTCTGTTATATATACACAGATTCATGTCTGCTATAGCTTGACTGTGATGTAGTGGTTCCCTCAAATTACTGAAGTGTGGATAAGATCAATTGTCATTTTCTTAGTGACCATAGAAAAGGAAAGTCCTTCACAGATTGGTTTGGTCAAGGAGATTGCTCAAGGGATATGGAACCTTCCATGTCAAGTGATGTGATTTCAAATCTGCCTGAGGTTGCTACGGTGTGAACACTATTCAAGAGCCTTTCTGATTGAAGGTGGTGATCAGAGTCGAGCTCTCCATGAAGCCATGCTGTCCCATGCTGTGACCCATGCTGTCATGATAGCCATGCTGTGAAGGTATCACAAAAAATACATACTGTTTGGTCTCACCAGTCTGGGTAAATATGGATGGGTTATGAAAACAAGAGTTACATCTGTAGAGATATGCTTGGTCCACGCTGAATCACCTTTGTAAGTAGATGTGGGGTAGCAGACAGCCATAGGTTTACATTGCTCCGTGTTAAAGCAGAGTTCTTTCTCCAGAGCTGTCAGCCTGACACATTTGTCTAGAACTAAATTCCCTTTTTCAAGAATGCGTGAATAAATTTGATTCAGAGCTAGGAGAGAAATAATGAGTCTCTTTGAAGATTCTTGTACGTTTGTCCATATACGTTGTTTGACAGAAGTTTTACCTTACTTTGCATTGGAGTCTTTACTGAGAATAACAATACTGTGTCTACCATTTCTCAGACTAGTTTTTTTTTTTTTTTAAGAAATTTGAAATATTATAGAAATATTTGTAAAGTAAATACAAGTTACTTGTTGATGTGTACTGTGAATAGGTTGAAAATGCTGTGATCTCAATAACACTATAAAACTTTTTCATGCCCATCTATAAGGGGATTTACTTCTCCTTACAACTGGAGTTCTTCCTGATGTAAAATTGGGGGAAAAATGCAGGAATGAGTTGCGGACAGTGTAGCTGCAAGTTAGAAAATTAACTGTGTTTACTCTCTCTCCAGTTTTTCATACTCTTCACTGTCATCATTCATAGCAAAAGGAAGTTCAAAGCAAACTAATGCATTCTTTAGAATAAGTAAGCAATTCACAGCTTTCAGATAACGTTTCAGATGTTCATTTTGATCTACCTTAGTCATACATCATGTTGTTCTGTTATTGTCGGCACTTTATTGAATGGAAATAATATCTCAGCTTTACAATACCTTGAGCATTGAAGAGCTTTTTCATGTATGATAAAGCTTTCATATAGAATTTAGTTGTGATATCGGTGTGGTAAAGTGCGTAATAATCACCAGCTCCCATTTTTAGGTTACACCCAATGCCACAAAAGTTATTATCCTCTGGAGATCCTTTCATTTAATCACTAGTTATACTGAACTTTTCACAGGTTCCATGAATAGCAAGTCACTAATAATAAAGACTTTGGATAAGCACAACGGAACAATAGACGAAAGCACAGAACAGATTAACAGTCCAATGCAGATCACTGAAAAGGTACTAATGAAATAACCTTTTCAAATCATGTTTTCAATGGTGTCATAGCAAGAGAGTCCAAACACCATACTCCTATTCCCCAAGTAAACATTAATTGAAGAATAGTGTTTCAGCAGGTGTGCTTATATTGCTATTCAAACTGAAAACCACTCAACACTGCACAATGCTTAGCCCTTTGAACAGGCCGTGAAAACATTTTCTTCCCCAGTTTTCCATTGGAATATATTCTTGAGAGGAAGAAAGAATGGGCACGTTAACCCATGGTGCTAACTTTTATGTTTTAGTCTTTTCTTTAATGTTCATTTAAATCTGATGAATGATAAACTTGTGGCTATTCCAAGCACTTTACTGATTTTACAGAGAAATGTGTTGGATATGCATTCACCTGTATTTTAAACCATTTTAAACTTTCTTTTCTAAACTTTTTCTTCTAGTCCTTTCTTTGTTCTTTGCTTTTTGGATTGCCTTTTTTAAAAAAAAAAACTTTTGCACGGTGGTGCTAGCTATAGCAGACTTGCTTATGTACCTGGATGATTAGTGTTTGACCATCGAACTAGCAATAAAATCCACACTGAATGTACAGAACTTACTTTTTAAGATAGAAGAATATTTTTGAAAGAAAATAGGTTTCTTTGACACTAATTAAAAGTGATTGCTAGGATCCAAAGCAAATTACTTTGGCATGTAGTTTACATATTCCTTATGCTATTTTATTTAAATATTTGTATCTAAAGCAAACTCTTCCAGAATAAAAAAGTACTGTAGATATTACGGTGTTGATATTTAGTATAAGGGCATCTTAGAACGACAGTTGTCACCTCCTTCATGTATATGTCATTGAAGCATCTCATCAAAACCTGAATGCACTGGCAGTTGTGGTGCTTCAGTCCCTCCTGCCTAAATGCGGATTTTAGTACACAATAATTACTGTATTCCTGGGAGACCCATGAGAGATTTTATGAAAGTAAAAATAATTATATTTGTGGCATTTTTGCTCATTTTGCTCTTCTCCTCTTTTTGCTTAAGGTCCAAATCAGCAAAAACACACATGTGACATCAGGATAACACTTGTTAAGTCTTGGCAGTCAATTCCTCTGTTTTGTGGATAGAAATCTGAACAGACAACTTTTTTACTTTTCCCCAGCAAGTTTTACTTTCCTGTTTAGAAAGAATAGTGAATTCATATGGTAGTGAGTATAATAATAACAACGGTCACAAGTATTTAAAATTCAACTAGGAAAAGATGCTCACCCTGTTTTGCAGGGCAGAGCCAGTAGTGAGGCTCTCTGGAGAGGTTAGCTCTGTGAGGTTGCTTGCTTTCATTTTCCTAGACCTCTGTACAGGAAGCCGTGCAATTCGCTCCTGCGACCATTGAATCACCAGGAGGTTCTGCCACCAGAAAGTTGCATTTATCTAATGTGCCTGTTGCCTGTCTTCTTCCATGAGAGCGTCCTCTAACAAGGGCTTCTGCATCCCTCTAGCTGTTTGTTCTAGATTCCTCCCACTCTTTTCTTCACAGTCCACCACCTTCAACGCTTACTTCGGCCTCGCTCCCTCTGCTGTCCATGGTGTGGATTTTTGATTTAGGGGGCTATGAGGACAGAAGAAAAATGTATGCTTGCTTGCTTGAGTCAAGTATGTGCTGCAATTGCAGTGTTCCCAAAGGGTGAGAGGGAGAGTAGGCAACCTGCACGAGTTAATGCTTTTGCTTTTACCAGCAAAGACTCCAGGAAGTGAATCTCAGTACTGACATTTGGAACCCATTTCTCTAAGTAAATATTGGCCTAGATCCCTCTTTCTTCCTTCTTTCCTTCCTTCCTTCCTTTCCTTCTTTCCTTCCTTCCTTCTTTTGTTCTTTCTTTCTCTCTCTTTCTCTTTCTTTCTTTTGATAGTAACTTTCTGTTAAATTCAGCTTCTCAGACCCTATCATGAATTATCATTTGAATTGACTCCAGGTTCAATTTTTTATACTGCACAAGGTTTAATTGTGAAATGAAAATTTCAGTTCCTTTCAACAAAACAGCCTGCACTGGTTTATTGGAGACCTGAGTTTTTGTTCAAACAGCAGCTACTGCTCACAGCTAGCTGAGTGGTGCTGGGTGCGCAGCTGGATTGTAAATTCTGCCCTATTTGTACGTGTTGGGTAGAGACTCGTATGAGTCAAGAGGGGAATGGAACTGATACCAGGGTGTGTTGGAACAAGGGTCTCAGCTATGTGAGAGGCAAGCACCAGGCTTCAAAAGCTTGGTACAAATGAAATCTAAATTTCAGTGGGAATAGTTTCCTTAGGTTCCATTCCCCCTCTTACCTCATGATTTATTTGCTCTCAAGCTATAAGTTGTTACGTCTTTGCTTTAAATTCTAAGTGAAATATAGTCCTGCCTTTAGAAATGTCTTAAGGTTCCAGCAATGTCAGCACTATCCTCTTCTGTTCACCAGGAACTTTGGAGGTCAGGTAATTCACAAAGGGGTTTTGTTCCTCATCATAACAACCTGCCCCACACACACATGCACACTGTCTCTCTTAATTTCTGTTACCGTTTGTCTTAATGTATGTAGATGAGTTTGATTTTTCCTCATAATAATTAATTATATTTTATTTTATTTTAGAACATTTTTGGAAGAGGGACAGAGAAATAATCCTTGTATAGCTGACTGTTATTGCAGGTATCAAACACAGAAGCAAATAAACTTAACCTTTCAGATAAGCGTTTTCGGTGAAAAATCTAACAATTTTTTGTAATAGAAGCTTGGACAACTCTATAAACCTTTTATAACTTAATGAATGTTTCACACCAGATGCTGACTCCCTAGGTAAGCAAATCTGTAGTTAGTGAGATGCAGTCTCTTCTCGTGATTTAAGTTTGCTGAAATCAGATTGAGACTTTCCAGACTTGAGAGTGGTCGCATTTTTCATAGCTTAACTGTAAATCATCTTTCACTTAGAAGATTTAGAGACAGACTGAGGAGCTAAATCTTTTAGTTTGCCTTCCTAACAAGTTGAAGCCACTAGATGAGCCTCATTATGTTGTTTCCTAAAGGATTAGATAAAACAGTTTGGTAATGTTCAAAGCAGGACAAATACCATTACAAGTGTAACAGCTTTATCCTTCTAATGATTTAGAAGTAGAATTAGGTGTGATTATAAGACACTTGGAAATTGCTTAGATTGACAAAATTGATAATTAAAATGTTTCAGCTGTGAAATCAACAGTAATAAATGATATTGCCAATAACAATGAACTAAAATGCTTGAAATGAACTACATATACTTTTGAAATTATAAGCTAAAATAGTTTTGTTCTAGTACCAGTCAGTGGCCAAAAAGTGGAGTTTTTAGTGTCAGTGCTGGAGCTTGCAAGACTGCACTCAAGTGAATAGTCCTGTTGATGTCAGTGAGACTGCTCGCATACTAAAGATTTAGAGAAAGTGGCCTTTACTTTGGAAATTTGTTTTATGATAATTGGCTGCTTAAACATTTGCTGTAGGTAATGTACAAGTGAGGACTAGGACCCTTCAATATGAAACAGATTCAACGGCTATTAAATTGTAATAATAATGGTAATAGCTGGTTATTGCCAATTCTGCATGTTTGAGTTTTGTTCTGGATTTAAGCATTTCGGCTGAGATTTTCAATCTTTTCATTCTTCTTGAAGTTTAAGTATTAAAGCAGTGTTACTTAGGCATCTTTATTCCTTCTTTAAGTTTTGATTTTTTTTCCATTTAAATAGTGGAGTCCCCTGTCTGATCTGATTATTTAAAATTCAACTAGGAAAAGATGCTCACCCTGTTTTGCAGGGCAGAGCCGGTAGTGAGGCTGATTATTTGTATGTATTTTGAATATGTCTATTTTTAATACTCAATTTGTATTTATACTAGTATTAAAGCAATTTAACACAAACTCTTGGCTAAAGAAACACAAAATATATTTCACAGATTTTCTACAAAATAGAAAGCAGTTTGGAACACCAGTGTAGAGGTTGTACTAACCCTAAAGCAGAACCAAGAATAAACCTTCTTCTTTCCACCCCTCCTCAGATAGTCTCTTTTGGAAGTAAAGAGAACTCCTTGAAAATGAATTGTTCTTCTCTTTGTCATATAAAACAAAAAAGCTGACAGTAAGATGAAATGAGACATTGCTCATTGACCTTCTTTAAAAATAATGCTTTGTAAATTAAATCCATATAGTGAGAAATACACCACTCAATCACGTTATATGAGAATCACTTTATGCACTTCTTGTGCAGACACAAAGATAAATTAATGACCATATTCTCTTGGTGTTATCTCAAGGCAGTAAAGGGGCATTAGTGTTTTAGCCTTAACAGTCTGGTGTCTTCCTCGAAGGGGCATTATAATTCTCTTTATGTTAGGTAACAATTTAAACTAAAACAACTGGTCTTGGTATCTAGTAACTTTCTATCTGGATATACACTGTTTACAGAAAGAATTCTGCTTTATGTGTATCGCATTGTGAGATGTAGCTGTAGTAAGCTGCAAACTCAGTACCCTAAGGAAAAGACCCTTTTAGGACTAGGATTTAGTGTTCCAGTTACAAGTTCTTTTGCTGGAAAATAGCAACTAAAAGATAATTCTCACAGGCACGTTTATGGATTTCCCCCTCTGTAAAATGGTAGTGTAATTTATTTGAAAGCTGCTTTTGTTTTATTTTTGATAGTATAGAGAAGCTCTTAGTCTTATGAGCTTTGTCTGATTAAGTGCGCAAAATGACAAACAAGGTTGTCCTGTGCTCATCTTCTTCCTTCTTTAGGCAGATAATCACCTTTAGAAGCCTGGATCCTATTCAGCTACTCTGTCAGTCAGCAATACCAAGACCCTCGTAAGCCGCATTTATCAAACTAAACACTTGATCTGTATCGGCACATCAGCTGGTGGCAAGGCCTAAGACACAAGATGAAAGTTGCAATTAGGATTTAGGAGGACATTTTATTATCTGAGATTTGAAATAGGTTTTCTTAGTTAATCCAAACATCTTTCCACTCAGATATGTTGACAGAGCCCTTCTGTACATGTACTTACTTCAGCTTAAGTGGGAACTGCTATGGATGTTGCCAAGATTTAATACCACTAAAGGAGAATGCTGGTCAAGGGCAGGACAGCGAGGGTGGAGCTGGAGCACTGACTATATTCTCTGTTTGTACAGTCTTTCTTTAAATGAGACCCAAAAGCTGGATAGCAGTAAAATTTTACTGTCCAGCTTTTCCTGACAAAATAAAAGTTCTTTCCTAATAAAAGATAATTACTAGGTTGAAAGATTAAAATATATCCCAGCAGCTTTTATATGTACATAGCACGTGCAAGTCAATAGATTGTGTATGAATTGTGTATGTACCCTGCTCAGGCATGACAGAGAGGGTGGCTTTCCTAAACCCTATGGGGCAGAATAAAATTCTTACCTTTCTCATGGCCCGTGAAGTTCCTCCTTACTTTAATAACAACCCTTCCTTTTTTCTTTTTTTCCCCCCATTGGCATTTGTAACCCTACCTTTAATATTTCTCCCTTGTATGTAAGATTGAGGCTTGGTGATTAGCAGGTCGATCTGGCTGGCTCATGGTTGGGGCTCTCGTGCCGTTTGAGCTGCCCTTGAGCTGCAAGTACCTCTGCCCTTCTGGAGTGGCAGCTCGAGGCCCCTGGGCATCTCAAAGAGCCCTGGGCATCTCAAAGAGCGCTAAACGCCCACATGTGGGCAGCTGGATCAGACACCAAAGGCTGAAGAAAGCGATCTTCTTGCTGCTGTCCCAGGCTTTGGGGTTTCAGGGGTTGTGGTCTGCCGTAGGCCTGAAAGATGGAGACTCTTCCTATGTAGACAGAACTGTGCAAAGATTTCCGCCCATCATCAGTTTGATTTATCAGTGTACAACACATCAGACTGTGTATGCCCTCGCTCTTGGGTGCTTCGATGACTCCAAGCTTATCTATGAATTTTTGCTTACTCCACCCTGTTTGGAATGGTAAAAGGAAAATATATGCAAATCTCCTAAAGTTTCACTGTCAGCATGCAAATCTAAACGTGTGAGTGATACAAATGTGGAATTGAAATATTGGCTATTTAACTTTTCACGGCACAATCTCCAACTTTCTAAACGATAGATAACTAGATAGAAAAGACACTCTCTTTACAAAGTTACTGAGGATATCATACTCGATGAAATAGCCATTTCCAAATTTCAGTGTGATCGCAATATGTACAGCTAGAGTAATTGCTAAAGAGGAGGCAAGACTGTTCGCCTCTGCTCCTGAGTGGAGACGATATTCTGGACATCTGATTGCTACAGTGCAGTGTCTGAACAGCAGAGGTCCTCAAGAGCTAGCTGTTCAGTCTCATGTAGAAATTTTACACTAATTACATTCCAGTAGTTATTTTCTAAAACAATTTTACTCAACAATTTTGTCATGCAGTTAACCAAAATGGTCATCTTGTTTTCCTTAAATATTTTTTAATTATTGTGAAATATTATCTGATATTATTTCTCTTGCAATATTGCAGTAATATTTTAGAAAAGCACTGGGAAGGTTTAAGTATTTTTCCAACAACCCTTCTGAAGAAACATACAGCTATATTTTAGCAAAGTAGTTCCTGTGCCTCCTTCAGTGTTAAATGGCAGTGTCTAGAAATATATTTTTTTATTATTAAAAGCCATACAAGCACTTGAAATATGATGGTAAAATGTAACTGTGCTACCCACAAATTATCAGTTCATGTTCTATTAAGACTGTGATTAATTTGTACTTCACTGTTGAGATACTGCTTCAAATTATTTGAATGTGCTCAGCAAGTAAAAAGTTGGTATAGTTTATTGAATTTATGGGCTTAGACAAAACTAAAATACTTATGCACTTATACACTTAACTATATTGCCAACCTCTTATTCATAGATTTATAGAGATATCTTGTTAAATACAAGGGCATGGACATGAAATGCTAAATAATGAGAGGTTTTTTTTTTTTCCCCCCTCTACCTATTCTGTTGTCTGAGCACCTTAATTATTTCTATCTGGCCTGAGATCCCTTCCAGCTACAGGAGTGAGTGCATGGTACTTGTATTTGTTACTATTAACTTCCAAATAACCTGGACAACTAAGCATTGAATTGAAAGCAAGAATATAAATTAAAATATCTGCAGTTTAAAATATTTTCCATGATTAACGCATTTTAATGGCAGGAAACTCTCAGATTTTGGCTTCATCATTAAATATGCTGGAGAATTGTTTCTGCATTATAATAGTTGCTAACTTTGTATCTCCACTCAGAATTATTTCCAAACTGTCACATTGCTTACCCGTGCTACTAAAATCAAGTTGGTTGGTGATTCACAGATTTTTCAGAAGAGGAAAAAAATTGCATTTTGCTTCAGGTTAGTTCACTACTGTCTTTAACCTGTCATGTTTTCTGGAAAATCTCATGACAGTGCCTTTTTATAAAAGCTCTCCAAATGATGGATTAAGATCTGTCTTGGATTTTACATGGATTAAGTTTTAAATTAACATAAAAGAATAACAATGTGAATCAATTTGATCAAAGAAAAAGTGTCACTAATTATTTAAACAGGACACTTACTGCAGAGGTTTAAAGGCAAAGAAGCGGATTTCCCTTGCATGTGGATCAAATCAGAAGTATCCCATAATTGACTCTTTACAAGACCTTGCTGCAGTGTAATGGACTAGATATTAAAGCCTTAAGTATTTAAAGCTAGTTTCCGTCTTTCTCTAAATGGGGGTCTACCACTAAGAGCTATTTTACAAGTCTGACACATTAGCTACATCACTGTGAAATACACTGGGTTCTGGCTTCTCTGGCCCGGAATTTCAAGAGCTTTCAATAGTTAAATGGTGTGAAATGGGTAGCATTGAACCTGTGAGAAGGAATGAGCATCCTAAAAATAAATTCCAGATGGGGATGTCTGTTAGAAAGGAACGGAGATAGTGGATGTTCGTTTTTATAAGCATTTAATTAATTTTTATCTTTGCCACCTATTTTTAATTTTGTTGGTGCCACTTGCAAGATCTCCCTCTCTAATAACAATCTCTCTTATGGCACATGAGACTTCTTTTCCTTTCTGTGTTCTGAAGATGTCGTCTGCATTTATTTCTGTTTCTATTTCAAAATTGGATGAGATGAATGCCATTGCAAATAAAATACTGGTTTGTACACGAAGGACTTTTATATTTTCTCGTCTGTGGAAACCAGGCCAGGGATTTTTTGGGGGAGGCATGCGTTAAAGCTATTCCAAAAAAAAGACACTGCCATCCTGTTGTCCAGTCCTTCTCATTTGGGCAAGGAATATTGCATGACTTACTTAAACTTTCAAAATATTAGAAATGTTATTTCTAAGGCAACTGAAGGTAGTTCTGTTTATCCAATCTTAACCTAACAATCACAAATAAGTTATGAAAATGTGAAGTTCGGAGGTACCCTCCTTAAAGGACTTGCAGGATTGAGCCTATGCTTTTGGTTGGTTTTAATTTTTGTTTAGTCTTGCTAAATATAATATAGTATGTGCTGCATTAGATTAGGTTTCTGTCAATATAAACTTTTGATTGTATTGATCTGTGTTTAAATTGTTGGTATGCTTTGCTCTAGAGTCAGTGGATATCCTCCATGCTCTTCTATACTCCTCAGTAATCTTTCCTGCAGTATACCCCAGTCTTTACCCCCTTTTTAGACAGCCCCGGCTATGTGGTTTCAGTGGTGTTGCATGGATAGAAGAAAGTTGTGTGCTGTTATTTCTCAGTCAGTTTCTCTTTGTATGGAAATATTTAATATATAAATATTCCTTTACTATAGTGGTTTGTACTATATATACTTATAGGATAATGTTACTTGGCAAGCAGAATAATTCCTTAATATGATCCAAAATTTACTTTTAGCCAATTTCTCTCTTCTAATGTCAGGTAGAAATCAAATCATCCTGGAATCGACTGGGCTTCTCTTAGCGGAAACTGGGGCCTTGTGAGTGATGAAATTTTGTCCCATAGGCCCAATTTAAGATTCTGAAAGATACAAAAAGTCTGAATATCTTAACTTCCCTTTTTAACATGTGTGACATCAGACCAGACAATTCTGATTGAATTATGTATTTCATGTTTTCTCAAAGTAACATGGAAAATATTAAAGTCACAAATTATACTTTAAAATGAGATTGGACATTGATTATGTTTACTCTGAAAGATGAAGTATTTCATACACTAAGATCAAAGTGTGCTGTGTTCAAAGGAGAAATACTTTCTAAAAGTTAGTGAGAAACTTTGGCTTATTGATTTAACTGTTCCTTTTTGTGTAGGTGAAGAAAGGGAGCCAAGTTTTTGAGTATTTATTTTAACAATTATTCCTTAGGCTTGTCGTCTTCTCTGAGGAAAGGACCTCCCATATTTTGGTTAAACCATGTGTTCATCGTGGGAACGTTGGGGTTTCTTCACTCAGCTGCAGTCAAGGTTTGAGCAGCTAATAACAAGTAGCTTAACAAAACCTCATTTTTTATATTTGGCAGGTTGACACCGTCTGTCCAACAGGGCTACTGCTAGGGTTAGAGTAATATTTTCAGCAAGCATTGGTTTTGCAAAATTATTTGAGTTTTGTGCAGTTCAACCACATACATGATCAAATGAACCCAGCTGACCACATCCTCTCCAGGCCTGGCAATGAGGGCTGGGACCCATCTTTTTATAGTCTAGACAAGGCCCTAAGAAACACACTTATGTTTGTCTGAGTGATTCTAGGATTTCTGCTGTTCCCTTGAGACTGATGCTGGATCGGTCCTGTGTCTCTGTACAACGTCTAGGAAAAGGGTTTCGCGCCGTTGTGCAGAGCGGCCGACTAGGGGAGCATCGCCAGAACGGTGATGTTCTCCCAAACTGCTAGAGCTGCCCTCCCCCTGTTTGGGCTGGTTTTGTGCTCATGGCTTGCATTCCTCAGTTTTTCCCCAATGGTTTCAAAATGGAACAAAATGGAGTTCCTACGGCACATATTTTTTCCAGGGACCTTCCAACTTTCCACATCCGGCTCCCGCGCCATCACGGAAACATTCTCGCTCTTCTGCTGCTTGGACTGCAGGGGTCTGTTGAGTTGCTAAATGGTAGACACTGTATATCTTTCTTTAAAGCTAGTGTCAAGGTTAATATTATTAAGGAAAAATTTGTTCACTTAGATTGTGTCAGAAGGAGATAGTGGGGCCCTCAAGGGTCCTGAGCATCACTGTACCAAAAAGAGTGCTTGTTAGTTTCTACCTCCTCCAGAGAAAGCAAAACCAAGAAAACCCTTAACTCTTAATCCGGTTTTAAAATCTTACCAGTCTAGCTTTTCAGTCATGAGATTTCTGCCTGAAATGCTTCTCCCAAGCTAGCTTTGTTTTACACCAAAACAAATATTTTAAAAAAAACCATTTTCCATTGATTTTCTTACCCAGAAAAGCAGCAAAGTGCTAATAAAAGGAGGAAGGCTGGTCCAAAGTAAGCACTGTGGCTGATGTAGATTTGGAGAGCTGGTCTGGGGAGCAACAAGAGCTGCTGTTGGACTCCTTCCTTTTCCTTCTTTCCAAGGCACAGCTGGAGAAGATCTGGGCATGTACCCACATTGGGGCTCCGCTCCAACAGCATCCAAATAGAGAGAATAAACTAACATAAACCTTAATTTATGTTTAAAATTAACCTGAGTAGCCAACAAGAATCATATGAGACTAATCAAGAAAAAGCTGATCACAAAAAGAAAAATAAACTCTTTTGCTAAAGGTCCTTTCTCCAGAGGCGCTGATACTTTCCTTCAGCTCATCAGGTCACATCAGGACTAACTATACATACTAAAAAAAAAAAAAAAAAGTAATTTCTCTTTTTCTCTTTTAACTACCTACCCAAAAAACTTACTGAAGTAAATAGCACAGAAAATAATAGGTATCAAACTGTCAGGAAAATATATGCAAGGAAGGGAGGAGGAAAGTCTCTTATAGCTCTTATAAATGACAAAAATTTGCCTGAACCTCCATTACCAGAATATTAGAAATACAGCAGTCTTGCCCTCATCTATCTTTTCTATATATTTGTATATACAAACATGAAAAGAGCCATTAAAATAATTAACTTGAAAGGTATGTGAAGTAGATATGCAGATTTAAAAGATACATAGACTAAGCAGAACACCAGCATGCTTCGTACTATATTTTGAAACAGCTTAATCTCGCCATAACTGATAAAGGGTGGGTGTGTGTGGGTGTGTGTGGGTGTATGTGTGTGTGGGGGTGTGTGGGTGTGTGTGGGTGTGTATTAGTTCATAATTATCTCTTAATTCAGGTTGAAGCCAGTGCATTTATTTTAAATCTCGCATACTGGTTGCCCTTAGAAGACACCAACATTTTGATTTCCTAAAGAGATTTCTTGTGCTTCTTTGTGTCCTGAAACAAGACAGAACTTTGATAGGTAAGGAACATTTTGTTCCTCGCTGTATTTTTTGAATTTCCAAAGAACTTGTGATACCTGTTTTCCAAGGTAGGGATTGGAGAAGTTGTGGTTTCAGTTATAAAGTCCTGGTTTATCTTATGTACCAAAAAGTTTGTTTTGCCCTCCTCTCTGATGACTTTGGTCCAAAGACCCATTTACCAAATGCAGCTTTCCCAGGTCTCATTCAGGCTGAAGAGCTACCAAACCCTTGCCATTTGGCATTCCTGTCTCTTGCTAACTAAAAAGAGAAAATGAACCGTGTTTAAATAATTGGAGCAATGCTTGGAGTTGCAGCTGGCAGAAAAGCATACCTGTATGCTGAAGGGGAAGTGCAAGGAAGAAAACATTATTAACAGTAAATTATTCATTAAAACAATAATACATTGTTATAACTATTACTATTTTTTTCTGTGAGAATAGTGGTACCTATAATCTAGGAGTTCCGGTCCTATCGTAGGAGGTATTCTGTTAGACAGTAAATGAATGTTGGTCCCAGAAAACTCTTAGTCCAGGTTTATGGCTGAAAGAAACTGATGAATAAACACACAAATGTAAATAGGTTAGAGGGGAAGCAAAAATAGAACTGAAAATGTGCAGCATTCACAGGGGCCACCAGTGTAGCCAGTGACCGCAGTCATGATTTATAGTAAATCTGCATCTTAAATCTCCCCAACTAGTGATTATCCAACCATCATTTGCATTGCCTAATCTTCCTGGGAAGTACTACTGGGGATTTTAGGAATCTACTACGTTGGGCAGGTATACTGAGCAAAACTGGAGATTTCTGAGCCATTTTGGAAGTTCCTGGCTGACATTGCCTTCTCCCAAAGACTGTCTCGTGTCCGGAGGTGGGCAAATTCTAACTGCGATGCCCGAAAGCACCAAGGAATACAGAGGCGGGAAAAGAATTGAATCCGCATCTCCTAGGCCTACCTAAGGTCTTGATCATGAAGCCGCTCATCCTGTATTGCCAGAACAGACAGAAGATGAGTGATTGACTGGAGCTCTGCTATGATCCCTCAAACACGAAACACCAAAGTTGTTAGGGAGAGCAGAGGAAGAGAGCAGCGGCTGGGTAGTCCTGCAGCCTCCCGAGCCAGGCAGGGGCTCAATGATGGGATATCAAATACAATCATAAATTAGAATATTTTAATAGGTGCACACTAGATGGCTGCCTGCTCTGCACTTGCTGCTGTGCATCTGTTCCCGAGGTGGAAACATGGGCCTGCTGTTTGTCTTATGCAGACGCAGGGATGGTTTGGGCAAAAGCTTTGTGCAGTTATCCTGAACCTGTTTATGCGAATAAGCAAGGTATACTCAGCTGTTATCTTTACGTTTTCAATGCCGAGTTTCTCTAGCGGATAAAGACCTTAAGGACCCGTTAAGTTTTGTCTAAGTCTTTGTAATTACCAAAAGAAACATTGGAGCACACAGAGACAAGAATCGCCTTGGTAGTTACGAGGCAGACCATAGACAGCTTAGCTAGCGCTTGCTAATCTGTCCAACATAAAAAACATGAGCTTGTGTGTATCGACTTTCTTCTGAAATTGCAGCCTTTTAAAACTTCTAATTACGTAATTATTGATGCATCCAGTCTTCTTGTTAAGCTTTCTTTGCATACTGGCTTTCCATCAGCTCCCATTGGATTCTTGACTTGCATGCAACTGTGTGTTTTGATCAATAGTGTTTCAGTCAGTCCAGTCTTAAATCGTACAGCATTTTGTTTTTACAGGAAGTTCTATAGGGAACCACAGAGATTTTCAAACCTAAGACAAGCAACCTGTTCGTTTGGGTTTGAAACAAAATAATATCTTTTTTTTTAAGGCTTGATTTAATTTTCAAGCATTCTGTAAGTGCCCTTAGAATCTACCAAACTAAGCTAATGTAAATTTATGAATAATATCCTCAAGATGCAAGTAAAATTTACTTGTGCCTTTAAGCTGTTAGACTCTCTTAAAGACTGCAACCAGTTAGTGTGCCCCAGGCTCTGCTTCCCTCAGTCCAGCATACCCTTAAGAACATTAATTTAATTGTGTTAAATTTCCTGGGGGTGTTAATGGAAGATATTGGAAGTAAGGGTATGAATCTTAGTTCGCAGTCACAAACGTTTTATTTCATGTCCAGATAGATTATTTTTAAATAATAAGTTATTTGGTTTTCATTTCCTCTCTGTTTAAAGATATATAAAAGAAAAAGCTTTCTGCATTGTTATTTGCTGTTGCAGTTAAGGTCACAGCAGAGAAGGCTGGCATGCTACTTGGAAAGTTTAATCCATCATCCTTTGTTTATTTGTCATCTGTTTCGATTTTGATCACTTTGAGTCACATTCTCTACTCTCCAACTTGCGTATGAAGTACCAGATACGTTGGAGATAAGTATAGAAGTTTGTGTAGGTGTGTACCTGAAAAGCTCTATTCTGGTAGTCAAATATTCTTTGACTCGTTTCTCTCATTTTCCTCAAGAACATGACTGCAAATCAAGATGATCTTTTTTCCAAAGAGATCACAGGAAGCTAGCTGGGTAGGAAAGCTGTCCATAAGCCCTCTAACTGTATTTGGGAATCTCAGGTTTAGTGCACGCAGTGCAGACAGATCAGCTACGGAGCCCATGCGTACCATTTAGATGGCTGTTTCTGAACATTGTCATCACAGATATTTTTGATGAAAAATACTTCCACCTTTTCACACTCCTCCCTCCTTTTATTACTTGATTATATGTATATATATATATTTATGTGGTAAATAATATGTTGACAGAAGGCAACTAGAGCATTCATGTGCAAGGCAAACCGTCCCCTGTTTTTTCACATTAGGAATATAGCATATGAAGTTATTTGTACGATGCTTCCGCCTTGCAAACTTCTTCATCATCACAGACGTTTTCTTAATATTATCACGTTCACAGCGGGTCAATAATCTTTATGTAAACTGATAGATTATCCTGATTATTACTCAGGGTTGCTCCTTTCTCCAGTCATTCACAGGCTGACCCATAGCTCCAGTGTCAACAGCTTTTCAAGGATAGTTTCTGACTGAGAGTTTCCAATTGAACGCAATGCCCGTAGGCTCAGGTCTGCAGTTCTTCCCACCCGTAGTACCTTGTCACTGCGTAAGAAAAGGTGCCACTCAAAAGGAACGATGTCCAAGGAAACTCCCATCTTTCAGCTTATGAAAGCAAGAAAGTTGCCAAGTGAGTGGAGCCAAGTCAGTGGCATAAGCTTGAGAGCACTGCACACCTCACTGTTTGCTGAATCCCTGTTGTTGCTTTTCATTGTAACCAGCTGGGAAAAGGATCTTAACAAGCTCCAGAATATGGCTGGGCTCATCTGACCCAAAACGACGTGGCTGAAGCAGCGTGAGATAAAGGAGGAATCCTACCACCAAAGAGGACCTATTTGCACAGTACCGCTGACACATGTGAGTACCACTGCTGTCAAATACTTATTTGCCACAACCAGTGTATTTCTGCTCTTAATATTAAAAGCGTGTCATAATTAATATTAAAAGTGTGTCATAATTTCCATTATAAAACACTTATTTTGTGGGTTTATAGCTTTGCCATAAAAACACACCTTGGGCTGAGTCTTGGCATAGAGCCATTTGGCTTTTGCCAGCTCAATATTAATTCAGAACATCCAGACAGCGTTTTTAAACACCAGTATCTGAAACATGTTGTTGCTTCTTTTCTTTTCTTCACAAGTACCTTGTTTTCTGCAGAAGTCAAAGACTGTCAGATACAGTTAAAACAAGAATCTGCAATGTCCAGATACCTCCTTGGAAGGACTGAGACCTGCAGTGAGAAAGAAAAATCTGGGGACATCTACAAAATTCTCCGGCTGGACTGGGACCTGAGTACAAACCTCCAAGACTGACCTGACCAGATCCGTGTCTTGCCCAGCAATCTGACTGCCGTCACCTGGAAAGTCTACCAGAAGATAGCAGAAAGCAAGAAAGTTGTGGCCAACCTGGAACTTCCTAGCACTGCTGAAGATATAAGCTAAAATATCTATTCTGGAATGAAATCAAAGAATCTTAGATCATGTTTGAAGTCTGTAGCTTTAGAAAAAGTTTTTCAGTCAAAGATCTCTGTGAGATGGGAAATTAGGAGAAAAAAAAAAAAGTGCTTGTAATTTGAAATTTACAGATACTCAGATGGGATATTTCAGGTCAGCTCAAAAAATACAAAAAAGCAGCTTTTGAAGGAAAAACATCCATGAGGAGCCCATATGGTCCATTCAAATCACAGCCCAGATGAATGACTGGAAAGATGGACAGAAAATGGGGCTACTAGCAGCCAAATCCTGTAACTCAAACACTGTTTATAAAGTGAATGATGAAAAGGGGTGATCCTAGTCTGATCCCTGGCCTTACTGCACAATTAGAAAAAGTGATAATCTTGGTTTGTAAAAGGAGGAAAATTGGCAGCTGTGGAAAAATTAAAGGAAGTAGTTCAGTTAAATATTAGACCTCTGAAAAAATTGGCCATAAAAGTTGTTCCGAGGCTGGCCAGGACACAGCCTCAGAAATGTCCAGGGAAAGTTCTTCAATCAGTTCAGGAAATATGAAGACATGAAGCTGAGAGTGCTGAGCTCCAAAGGAATGAGGATAAAGCTTATAGCTTTTCTCTAGATTTGGTCAGTTTACTTATTGAATGTATATTAGGATCTGTGAAATGAGTAGAATAAAGTAACCTTTCTCAAACTTAAATTATTAGGTGTACTGAAAAAGAATATATTGGTCTGAAGCAGAGACAGTGACTGCTGGGAAACATGACGCATCCAAAAAGTGGGAAAATTGATTCTGAAAATTGGACCTCTGCTTGTGAGCAAGAAATGTGACTAGAATGATGGATAAGCTATGAAAGATTTGGATTTCATTATGGCTAATAACAGAGTAATACATGCTGGAAATATTGTCTTACAAATTAAATATCCAGAAGTTTCCTTGAAATATGTGGTCCAGGTGAAATGTAGTATTTGTGGATAACTGATTTGCAGTGAGCAGGCTTTCCTACTACAGCAGTGAGTTAAAACAGCAGCTGCTTGTTGCAGTACCTTTTTACTCAAGGAAGAGTGATGCAAGTCTTGTTTTAAGGACCAGATCTTTGCAGAAATCTTACCTGCTAATGCATTTATAGACCTGAAGAAGAGGTTAATTTTCTCTGGCGCTAAGAAATTTGAATTCTGAGTTCATTTAAATGCATGGCAGCAGCATCTTCTAAAGTATTTTCTTCACAGCATATGAGGAGGTAAGTAGGTATGCTCGCCCACCCACCTAGCACAGGTAAACATAACTTGAAAATATGACAGCTCAGAGGTCAATACAAGTTATAGAGGTCCACGAAGTGTCTCCAGTCTATCCTGAGATTGCTAGCCTCTACTGAAATTACATTTGCCATTACTATTAGTACTTGTGCTAATAAGATTAAAGACAGCATGTGCCACAATCACAATTTCAGCTTGCTGCTTAGATCCCTTAAAAGTTTTTCCAGTAAAAAATCTGTTCTCTGGATCCAATAAACGTACTGCCTGCGCGCAGTGGTCTACCACAGGCCGATTCCGCGGGAAACCAGCACCTTGCGCTGCACCTCGCTGTTTAGCAAGAGTAAAGTGGGAAGAAGTGCTACTGGGCATCAAGGAAATGAACTGGGATGGGATAAGTGAGCTTTCAACAATTTTTGGACCTCACTCGCAGTTCTGATTAAAGTCAAATGGGGCCCTACCAGCTCCCGTGAAGCCACGGAGCAGGAGGAGGGGCAGGAGCTGCTTTCATAGCAAGACGAGACCTCCTGCAATTTAAAAAGATGTCTCTTGGCACAGCACCTGCTGCATTTTAGGGGATGGAGAGAAGGTATCGTACGGCGTGCCTGTTTCAGATTATCTCCGGATGATATCTAGGTATGAAGTAAAGCATTTGAACAGGAACTGACGTGTTTACAAATGGTCTGTAATACGCTGAGAGTCATCAACTTGAAATCAAATCCGAAGACAAGTGAATCACTGCGAGCAGAAGTAATTAATTACGAGCACATAGTCAGCCAGGGAACGCTCTGCCCGGAGAAAAAGAAAATGGAGGCAACACAGTCCTGACCAGCTCTCCCAACAGGGGCAGGCAGGTAAAGGGCTTTTTTTTTTTTCCTTTTTTTTTTTAAACACAGATTACTACGACTACCACTACTATTTCAGAAGTTTATTTGTGGCTTTGTTAATACCGTAAAACCACGGCATGAACTTGGTGAGAAGGAAACCATTTCAGTGGCTAGCATAGTGTGATTTAACATTTTCAGTTTTTAAAAACGCTCTTGTAGCTGCTCCCATTTTAGCCTCCCCATGTTTCAAACACCTTTCAGGCTGGACACAGATGCTAGCGCTTATGGTCTGAAGGCAGCTTTGACAGAAGAAATCAAAGGGCTTGAGAGGATGGTGGCTTATTACAACGAAAAGTTTATGTTCTCTGGAGAGAAATTAATATTCTGCTCAAAGAACATCTGACAGTGGTTAAATCTATAGAACGTTTTCGCTGCCATTTCTTTAGAAAAGGATATATGGGGTTGGACAAATCATCAGCAGGCTGCGGGGACGCGGGAGGGCGCGTTGCCTCCCGCCTGGGGGAAGCAGCAGTGTTATCCTGCCCAACCTGAAACAGGCTTGTGCACAACCTCGTCTGGAGAGCAGCGCTGGAGGGCCGTCGCAGGCACTGCCCCATCCGAGGGAACAGGGAACAGGCTGCGCGAGGAAATCCTGATGTTGCCATCACGTGCAGCTGTCCGCGGCTCTCCTGGAAGTCTGCGTTCCCTTGGGACAGGGAGCCGGACCTGTGGGCAAAGGCAGCGTCTCCTGTTATTTTTTTCCTGCAGTAGGCAGGGTCATGGACTTTTCTGTTAGTAAATAAACATAACTGTACTGCAGAAATACATGGCTCTATCTTTTTTTTTTTTCCTACCAGAAATAAGCTGCAATACATTGAATATTGTTAATTGCTTAATGTTAAAGGAGGCATATTGCTGTTAAAATTCTCCATCTCTATTAGTGGAAGAAGTAAAGAAAATCAGTACCTTAGTAAAGGAGTGATACAATACTGTGTGGCTGAAATACATACATACATACATACATACATATATATATATATGTGTGTGTGTGTGTGTGTGTGTGTGTGTGTGTAATTATACACACATATATATATCATTAAGGTTACTTGGATCTATCTGTGAACTAAGAAATAGACTGATAATTTTCCTGCTGTAATAAAGCAAGTGCTATTAAATGCTGAGTCTGTTTGCTGTAGCAAACAGTGAATCAACTTTAAAGTTATTGTATCTAGATCCGTGGTTTCCAAGTTGTGCCCTGCTTTTTTATACCTGAGCCATCATAGAGCCGTCATGTCACGCTGCTAGTGTCTCATTGACGTAGGCAGCAGCTCGCAATATCACGGTTGCAGAAGTAAGGACAAGGCCATCATTATAAGAAACTTCCTCTGAGCGCAGGTATCTGAACTGCTGGGCATCGAAGGCAGCTGCAAACCAAAAGGACAAAAGCTGGGAGAGTAGGTGCTTGTGAATAATCTCATTTCAAGAGAGCTATTCCATTTTAATCTGTTTGAAGTTTTCTTTAGGCAGTAGGTGGGTTCAAACACTGGAAAAGCAGATGTGCAAAGATTTTTCATCACTTTGTAAAACTCCTTTTGAATAAGCTTGTATTTAAATCAGTAGTATTGCCAGGTTACTGTGGGTTATCCAGTAGCGTTTAATTGTATCAGCAGAGTTAACATTTCATGAAGCACTTTTTATTTTCATATGTAAGCTGTTGATGTATGTTTTGTATACAGAATAAGCGCCAGGTACATTTTTAAAAACGCAAGTGGGAATGACAGCAATAGAAAGCTAGCTCTGAGAGTGGGAAGCCCTCCAGCAGAGACAAGGACATTGCCATTAAACAGTAGAGTCAGTTAACTATTATTTGTGCCTGACGTTTGGGGCTCTTTGGAGCAATAACCCCAGAGGATTTCTGCACTTGGGGGGGGGGGGGGGGGGCCTGGATTCTAGAGTAATCAGAAATCTTCTGAGTACCTAGACAGAGTTCAAGGAATTAGTGCTTTAAAATTTGACCTGGTGGTGGCTGCAGAGAAGATTTGAGGTTGCTTGACGTTGCTTGATGTGACTTGTCCTCCGTTCCCATTTTCACCTTTATTGTGCCTGTTTAGCTATCCAGTGTGATAGCTCTTCCGTAGAGCGCCCTGTCCTCCAGGGGTGGGATCGATGGGCTCACCCAAGCCCTTGGAGCTCCCTCCTGGACAGGCTTCAGGGGCTCGATGCAGGACGCTGTGCTGCATGTCATGCTCAATGGCAGATTGAAATGATTTCTTCTGGATCCCTTTAAAGTCCATTAATCTTTGTAGGGCTGGGAATTTAACAACTAATGGTCCATTCCAGCAAAGTGCTGAGCTCCCTCAATTCAAAACATCTTGCAGAATGAGGCCAAAGACCGTGAGTTAGGAAGAGGTGTGAGGAGAGCTTTATTAGTATGGCACATATTTAACCCATAGGAAAACCCACAAATTTTACTCATTTTAAGTGTATTTCACACTTTTTGACTATTTGAAATAACCACATTTGTAAAAACTTCTTTTAATGAATAGAGCTCTTTATGTACAAAGGCAAACCTTTTTTCCCCTAAGTACAGTACTTTTAAAATACTCTTTCTTTTGTAGGTCTGGCTGCTTCCATCGTCTGTTCATTATTGCTTACTGCTACAGACCCCTCAAGAACTGAAAACAGGCCATTTAGATTATACTTTATCTTAAAAGATTTTGCTGATCCATACCATATATTCACCAGGACTAACAAGACAGATAAGTGAAGGATTTTGTTATTTAATCTGAACTCTGATAACACTATTCTTCGCGCAGTTGGCGAGGCAGCACACTCTGTGCGTGTAAGTGATGGGAAAGAGCTACCTGGTTACGATTCTGGCCCCATTGGAGTCAGTGGGAGTAAAGCCACTGACTTCAACAAAGCAAGGATTTCACCTTATGTTTAAAAAATATTTCACTGTGAATCTTGTCAGAATGCAGGTAAATACATAATTTTTAAATCCACCTTCTTTGTATCATTTGGATGTTTATTTGCCTTACACGCACTTTGAAGTAATTAGATTAAAAAATTTCTCATCAATTCCATGTTCTTTCAAGGTAGTTTTGAATTGGTTCATTTTTTTTTGCTTCTTGTGCATTCAGAGACCCCCACATTGCAATGTCTGAGCTAAAAACACGGTAAAGGAATGTTCAAATATTTTGTATTGCTTGGATTTAAACTGAATTAAAGAAAAACAGAAATGAAAACATTCACATTTGTTTATGTAATTAAAAAAAAACCCATATAAATTTGGACCCAAGCTAGCTGAGCGTATCCCTTTAATGAACGCAAACCTTCATGTCTTCTTGCAAGCACACCATAAATGGTGAGGCATATATGTCATATCTACCGTATCAATGTCATTTTAGAGTATGCAAAAAAAAAACACTTTATTTGTCTTAGGAAATATCGAAAACTTTTATAGGGAATTTGGAAAATATTTTTGGCTAGCATGAAAGGTAAAATCCTGCAGCACAAAGTACAGACATGGGCACAGAGACTGAACAGACGGGCTGCTGTAAAACAACCATTTAATAAGGCATTAAAATGCCATCGACTTGGACACATAAAAAAAAAAGCTATGAAAACAAATGCCTTTCAAATAATTAGGATCTTATGCTTGAGACCAGTGTTGATCTCTATGCAGAGATTTTCCTGCTGAAATCAGACCAGTCTAAGTCTGATCGTCTAAGGAAGGAATTAGCAGCGTATAAATCGGCTGCTGCTTGAGATTTTTCTGTTTCTGCCATACATAACCATTCATATAAATGATCACTTTGGACTTTCTATCTCCTTCTTTCTGTTTCCTAAAGTATTCTGAAATACATTTGATTTAGTAAGTCAGAATAATTTTTTAATTGAATCCCAGATTTTTATCACGAGTGTGTGAAATGGTTGAATTACTAGCTTTTACCCACACTATATGAGGGAATCTGAGCCAGGCTAACTATATGCAGCCAGAAATAGCAACAAAACCCATTTCTGTTCTCAAAAATGTAGTGTGACTTTGCTTTCACTTGAAGTAATGTACTTACATTGATTTTTAAGGTTTAACAATAGTTTGCAGTGATTGCTGGTGTGTAAAAAATGCATCAAATTGTCGTATAAATTTATCCTTTAATGTTGAAAGAAAATTCTTCAAGAACAATTTTTATCACTTGTAATGTTTACAAATACAAAAATAGTTATTATAATTGCCCATTCCTGTTCGCGTGGTTAAGCCTGGGTCACTGCTGTCATGATATTCCTCATTTGCACAGCTCAGAAAAGCTCCACTATTAAATAAGAACATACTTGGAAGGCTGTGCATCTGTGCTACTCTAATTAACTCCATAGTGAATAAACTAGTAAGCCAGTAAATAAATTTAACTTTACATCGTGACTGTAACGGAAGAATATTTTGGTTTTGTTGAGCATGGTATGTCATTGCTATGTATTTTTTTTTCCCCAAAAAAGTTGGTACCAAAAGGATTATTTTCATAAGCTTAAGGTTATAGAACAAAGTAACATAGACATTATCTAAGAGATGAGCATGAGATTCTCAACTTTCACTTGGAATTTAATAGAGATTTAGTACAAAAGTAGTGATAAATGAATGTTACTTTTCTTACATAATAAAGCTATTCTTTTGATCTTCATTTCACTGTCTATTAACATCAATGATCCTGAAGAAATTAACATATGTGCCTTTGTATTTTTGTGTTACGCCTTGTTTTGCGGCAGTCGACAGCTAACCCCTAAGGCACGTATGCTTTAAACTTCTCATGCAGTGTGCGTCTGTCTTTCAAATCTGTGCTTTCAGATGCAGCTAGACTGGGTGTTTTTAGCACACAGCACTGGGTCACATGCTGAGTCCTGTGAGTAACTTTCACAACCAGTCAAAATAGGAGATCTTTCTCTTGACATTGCAATCTCTTCCATTAACCGCATTTTATATGGCTTTCCTGCTAGCCTTCTGCTAGCTTTTAAAGGTGTGAAAACTTGCGCTGCAGAGGAATTTTATAGATTGCGACCATAATTTCTGAATAAGATTCTAAATTAATCAATAACTGCTCTGGTTATAAAACTTGGTGCAGAATTTTTGGATTCCAGTCAATTTGCTGTTAAACCTGTGTTGCCATTTGGCTAGAAGTACATCCCAATTAGTAACCCTGCTATCTAGCAGTAGCAGTAAGTGATTTTTTTTTTTTTTTTTAAAGTCAGTCGTAAATGATTAGTCCAAAAGAGTAGCATAAAACTTCGAACTAGTCCCCTGCAGGAGTCGGCTGGAGGAAATTAAAGGATCAACGACAGGAGGGAAGCACTGAGGCAGGATTGTTCCAGGCGGCAGCCACCGGCTCTCGCGCGCACTCAGGAAATTGGCTTCATCAAAAGCCGAGGACGCAGGATGAGGATGAGGACGGTGGTGCGGCGGATGGCTCTAAATCACGGCTCAGCATCGCATCGGTTGGTGAGGAAGCAGTTTCCTCTCTGTTGCTAGAAAGCAGCTTTTCTGTATAAAAAAATGCATCTTGTCCCTATGAATCGATGAAAGTTCAGCCCAAGTGCGGGCTATAAATCTAACGTAGCGTAATGAATAATGAAGACTCAGTTTCCCCCAAAATAATATCAGTTGGACGGGATTTTTGCACAAGTAAACAGATGGCCCCTTATAAGCTCGGCTGCGCGTTTCAGACGGTTACTGCTCCGTGCGCTGGGTGTGCGTGCGGGTGTGCGTGTGTGTGAGCTGTAAAAGAAGTGACTCACGAGTGCTTGTGACTTACGGTCAGGCAAGGCACATGGTCTTTAATGTCTTAAG
This sequence comes from Struthio camelus, assembly GCF_040807025.1. Lineage (NCBI taxonomy): Eukaryota > Metazoa > Chordata > Aves > Struthioniformes > Struthionidae > Struthio > Struthio camelus. Next base: position 18,993,877 of record NC_090957.1, read on the forward strand.
TAGAGTCACACTGCAGAAATTTGGATCTTTCTGGGCCTGAGCTGAAGCTGAAACCTTTCTAGTGGAGCAGGAAAGAGTCACAAGAGGGGAAATGCATAAATCTACATCTGGAGCCAAGTATGCTGGGAAGGCGTAAAGAGACGGGGAGCCGCCGTGCCAGAACAGGGCTGAGAAAGAGCAAAATTCCGCGGGGAAAAGTGGAAGAAAGAAACAGGAATGTCCCAGGAATGAAGCACTTAAAATGTTCAAAACTTGCATCGGAAGTAAAACACGGCAAGGCTATAATCCAAATAAGGAAATTAGAACAAAAATTAACAATATTCAGCTATTCAGATGTCAAAAGAAATAGCACAGTTATTGGTGTTAGAGGTTATTGCCAGGAGGCAAAAGCTCAGCATGTCTTGGGTAATTAAGCTTCACTGGAGAGCATGGATCCCTTCTCCAGGTAAGAAATGCTTTTATAACATGGCATCTTTTGCTATTGTAATTAAACACTGTGGGCTACTCTGCATATGATGAAGTCTTAAACACTTTAGTCCTTTATCATGGGATTTTACTGGCCATGCATGTGTGTTCTTACGGCAAAAAGTATTGACTGCTATAAAAAAAGAAACCCAAACATTTCTTTTTATTACTTGACTTGCTGTATTTTTATATATAGAGAGCCAAATTCATCCCTTGTGTAGTTCAGTTGAAGCCAATGAGGACAGATTTGGCCCAGGTCTATATGAGAAAGGTGGTGACAATTAAAATATATTGTTTAATAATGAGAGCTATGGTAGTGAAGTGTCTTTGTGTCTATGAAATTATACACCCCGACACCACGTTGCCAGTACAGAGTGGGACTAGCAAAACACATAAGACCAGTTTTTGATGGTAAGGCAAAAGCACTCTAACTTTTATTATTATGATTAAATATCACAAAAGCGTTTGAACAAGACTAATTTTGGTAACATCTCCAGAAGCCTCATTTATAATGTAATATTTTACCACAGCGCAAGACATTTTTAAATATTTCTTGACTGTTATTATATGTGGCTATCAAGGACAGTGTGACTGGCTGTTATTAGCAGTAAGTAAAAGAACACTTTATTTCATTTATATTTTAGTGACTTTCAGTAATACTGGAAAAAGGAATGCACCCTATTAAATGAAATGTGTGGACAGCCATTATTATCACTTTATGCTGGTAATTCCCAGGGCTTCCTCTGTGTGAGGCATTGTACAAACACACGACAGACATCGTTGATACGCTGAAGCTCTTGACATCTTGCCCGTTTAGGCAGGCAGATATGCAAAGCTTCATGCACAGCCAACCGGGTCAGCTGTGCAAAACCAGAGCAAACGGGTTTTGTTTGGCGTACCCACACGGTGGGCGGTACAAAGCCATTCTGCTTTTGTATCACTATTGGTGAGTTATAGCCACTTTTATAAGCCCAAGCCTGTAGTACTGTCTACTGCCCTTTAGCCCCTTTCTGGAGCTATTGTTTGGTTAATGGATATTTGTAGCCAGTAACCATGTCCCTAATTCCAATGTGTGCTGCCAGGAAACCTGGCTCAGCTCTGCTCTGCTTAGTAGTTGTCCTGAGTATTTGGTCGAAGACTTTACTGGGCGCTGGGCGGCCTTCGTGCCAAGAGAGGAGGTGGAGGGTGAGAGGAGTAACCAGGGCAATTCCCCCGGCCCCGAGGACTCAGGAAAGTCTTTACCCCAGAGGCCTCCTGCTCCTTTCGGTCCGCTCCGACCCTTTGCGGCACCCCGGGGCTACCTGGCAATGTACTTTAGCAATAGGGCTGGGGAATAGGTCAGAGCAATAAGAGGACAGATATCTTGTTGACCCAAGAGCTGAACTAGCTCCTGATGGCCCTGCCCAGCAGCATAAGGAGAAGGCAGCATCTAGCCTGCTTAGCTAATGGGCTCCCACCTGGGAAGGTGCCTCTTACATGCAGGTGGAGACCTAAAATATCACAAATGCAGTGAGTTGCTCAGTTCATATGATGCTACTGAGCCTCCAAGGGGACCGCCTAAAAATGGGGGGCGAAGGGAAGAAAATACAGAAGAACAGAAAAACCCACCTTTTTACTGTAATGCAATGATTGTTGGTTCTGAATGTCTTTTATAGAAATCTGACCTTTGGCATTGACTTCAGATAATATTTTATTAAAAGAAGGCATGATTAATTAAAAGGGTGCGCTTCAGTATCTATGAAAAGGAGACCTGGGAAAGCCACAAAAGCAGCCAGGCTATGGAAAAACCAATGCAAGGAACCGTTACAGCACAAAGGCTCTCCATCTGCAGCAAGAAACAACAAAAAGGAACACAGTATTTCCAAGGAAACATCTGAGCACAGTGTTGGAGCCAAGTAAGGAGTTATTATTGTATTAGCCTTTCAGGAAAGGGCCATACAGTATATGTGGAAAGAGCAAATCTTGTCATTTTGGAATTCATAGGAATTTTGTTATTAGCATCAATGTGACCAGGACTGGCCCATTTACATTTGAAATTGAAACTTAACTAAAGAAGTAATTAGAGATTCTGGTAGGTTTAGTCTGTCATAAATAGCAGGAGTTTTGTGTTTTTTTTTAAACATCTTCAGAGACATATGTTTCTAAATCTAAAAAGCATAGTTATGTTATCCATAGTTCTTTACCTGTTATGAGAACAGAAGTGGTTAAAACAAGTAAGCTTGGAGCTCAACCTAAAACTTGATCCGTAACAGTGAAGTTGCTGACTCCACACTAAGTATTACCTCATAGTAAGGAGTTCATAATCTCTTTTAATATTGCCAAACTTTGCAATACGTGAATACAGGAGAGTCCCAGTACCAAAGCGCGTACTCTGTGCTCACAGGCCGGTTGTGTTACTCGCAGTGTGTAAGAAGTACGCGGATAAAACATTGCAAAAGCAGAGCTGCAGACAGCTTGCTTGCCTATTGCTTTTGATCTTTGATGAGAAGAGGTTGTGGGTTTTTTTTTTTTTTGTTACCCGCTTTCTCCCTTTTGCTCCTCTTCTTCTTTTTCTATTTCACATTTTCCTTGTATTTAGTTCCTGACCACTGATTTCCTATTTCCCTTTATTTTGCACAGGAGGAAAATTGAGTTTCAAACAATTAGCTACTTCCCAGAGGTGAGTGAATATTATTTTCATGTTATGCATGAGCAAAGCAAAGCAAAAATTACATCTTTTACTAATGGCTTTACAAGGAATCGTTGCTGAGTGCATTAGCCTCTGTAAATCCTGAATTTCACTGGCGTTCTTCGGCTACATGTTGAAGGTGTTTTCTCCTTTGAAACCACAGCTAAGAGGAATACAAATAAGTGCGGATTTTTAGCCTCACGCACGCTGATTTGCTTTAGTAGCCTGGTCTAAATCAGGATTTAGAAGTTGCTTCTTTGTGTCAGGGGAATGATGTTCTTCCGCTCTTTCCTCAACTCAGCGTCACTCTGCGGCCGGCGCTCCTGCCGTCCCGACTGCTCCTGGGTGTCTGTGTCGTGCTGGGGAGAACGGCCAACGCAGCTGTCAAGACGTGAATATGCTCACGCTCACTTGCCTCCTGCTAAATATTCGGTATATGTTGAAGTGTGAGATTTGCCCTCTTAGCTTTTTCGTGCATCCCCCTGCCGGTCTAGTTGCACTGACACCTCCCAGGCCTGAAGCGCTTAGATAACATCCCTACAGAAAGTTAAACCTCCCTTTCCCCTCACATGTTACTGATGAAGAAATGTAGAAAAACTACAGGTCACCCAAACATTTATGTAACAGGCCTGGGCTCAGTTTTAACGTTAAGTGCAAGGCTAGTCCTTCTTGGTGATACTGTACAGAAATCCCAGAGGAAGTTTTTCCTGCTTCTAACCTGTCTACTTGCTTTCATAATGATAGATGGTGGGAGGGAAAGGGTGAGGGGGGGGAAGCTACCTAAGCTTTGAACTGATTGTTTTTTAGGAAGGATGGGAAGGAAGAATGTGGCTTCATTTGAAACAGAATTTTTGTTATAGGGCTAAACTCTTTGGTGTTTTGCTCCTCTCGATGACCTTTGGTGCTCTCATAAGTAAGTCTTAGACAAACCCCTACCCAAAGATTTCTGTTCAGGTAAGACGTTGTGGCTACTTTTATTTTTTACTTCGATTTGTGCTGAGTACATGTCCCCACTTCAGTTCGGTCCTGCGCGTGGCGGCTCCGTAGCTGTCACCTTTGCTTCAGCCCAGGTATCCCTTCCACGCTGACTGTTTCGTATTACTCCTGATGCACCGAGCAAGTTCATCACCTCTCCAGGACGTCTCATGATTGATTCCTCATGTCTAGCGAAATCTGCTCCAAAGTTTCAGGCTAAAATGAGTGCTCGGGTTCAGAGTGGATAATCAGTGGTTCGAGACTTATTTTTCTTATGCTTTGCACTAGTCATTTATGTGTTAGATTCAAGATTAGTACACAATACAATAAAATGTATTAAATTCAAAGTTTTATTGGCCTCTCAGTAGCCGCTCAGATGCATTGCGCGTGAGTAAATCCTTCTTGCAGAGCGCGCCTGGGTCCGGCGGCAGAGTCGGAGAGGCTGAGCCTCATACCCGGACTGCACGCTGCGTAGCCAAGGCTGAACGCTTGGCTTGGTGCAAGAAAAAAAAACCCAGAGGCCTGGCCTTGCCATACTGAAGTCTATAAAAGTTTTCCTATTGACTTCAACAGAAATCAAAAGACTGGGCCTTAAATTTTTGGCATGAAAACATGTTAATATTCTTTTTCATTTTTCAGCTGAACGCTGAGCTCCAGTATGCATTGTTGTCTGCCTTACGTAAGATAGAGGCTGTTAAAGAAAAACAGTAGTTTTGCACATGTTGTTCTCTAGCAAATATTTACCAAAGGATGCAGCCATCCCTGCTGGCAGTGGCTAAGGATTTGTACACAAATTCGTCCCAATTTAGTACTATTGGTGCAAACCTCTCAAGTGGATGCTACAATTTGTCAAATTTTGTCTTTTAGAATTGTTAAAAACGGTCCTTTTCCAATTGGACAGTGTGTATAAGGATGGCCATTCAATGAAATTCTCCTTTTTAAAAAAAACCCTTCCTCCAGTTTTTGAATATGAACCCCCCCCCCCGAAAATGTACATTAGAACAATAACAATGTATGGCTAAAAATAGAAAATTGATATTTGCTGAAAAAATGTGGAAATGGCAACAAAAAACACAGGTGAAAGCCTGTTGACACGTACAGAATATTTGTGCAGGCCTTTTACCTGTTAGTATTTTTGTGGAACAAGAGCCTTTTGACCTGTCCTAGCTATTCTTCCTGTATTCATTCCAGTGAGTTTTATTTTGTTTTTGTTTCAGCAGATTTCTAATTAAAATAAATCAAAGTAAGGCAGATTTCAATTGAACCAGCGTTATCCGCTCTTGGCATTAATATCTCTGCCTTTTTATTTACCCTATCTTAGGACCAGACGCCAAAGGCGGACTGAGGAGTGCAGTTTTCAGCCCGGGGCTGCCTTGCTGCATGCCCAGGTAGGTGCCTGCGTGGTGCAGGGGCTGCTGAGTTGAGCCGGGTGCCAGGGAGCCGCTGCGAAGGCCGAGTGAAAAGGAGGCTTCAGACCCAAAAGCCGTAAGACTTACCTCACCATCAGCAGCGTTCGTGGCCGAGAGCTCTCTGCTGGAGGACAGTTCTTCTAGCAGAAGCCCCGAGGAGCTGCTGCTGCTCCCCCTTAGCCAAGCCCCACCGTGGCTATAGGGGTCCCATGGGCCAACCCCGGCGCTGCAGAGCTCCTTGGTCCACAAACAGTCTCTGCTGCATCGCGGGCTTCAAACACTGACGTTGCTGTGGAGGCCGTTCCACTTTGACAGAAATGATCACCTATTTAGTGACGGTGAGGCCACTGCCCAGGTCACACAGGTGGAAAGAAAAAAAATCTGGGTCTAAGCCCCAGATCTGAGCTAGGACCAGCATCAGCAGGAGAGTGAGAGGATTCAGGATATCCATTAAGCTGTGCTTAATGCCATAACTCTGGGAACCAGCTATTGTTTGGGGCACGTCCTGCTCTAATCTGCGTGCTCGTGAGGGAAAGGAGGGCAGTGGCGGTCCCTGCTCTGGATGCTGCCATACGTGGCACCAGATGTGCTCGGCACCAGGCTGCTGGCTCTGCCTCTTCAGCACCTCTGGGTCTCTTGTGGGACTTGGGAGTAACAGTTTGCTAGCCCTGGCAAGAAGATGGTTTTGTACGTTCCCCTCCCCCCCGAGGGGGGGGGTGGGGATTATACAAGTTTCTGGGGTTGCATAAAGGTCTTGAGGGCTACAGTTTGGCTTCAGAGACCTCACTGTTGTTTTAGACACTTTAATCTCTTGGCAAATCTAGCCCCTGGTTCTTCAGTCCTCCTCCTTACCTTGTTTTTACAGCTGGCTAGTCCTTTGCAATTTAAAAACGCAAAGCAAAATTAAAATACTGTGTTCACCATGTCATTTGAAAACTCGGCCTCAAATATAGACAGAAAGGTATATTTTTCTGATCGTAATTGGAATGATGTTCTTTGTGATGGAAGGCAAGTATGTGACTGAGCATCCTGGGGATTGCTTGGCTGCTGTCACCATCAAGCAGTCATAGCACAAAGCTCAAAGTGAATTAACCTCCCTAGCAGTTACCCAAATAGTTTCTCAGCTGGGTTGGGTAGCCCATGCCAAGTTTAATTTTAAACTTCAGTTTAGTTTAAAGCCAACACAGGCTGGTCTGTAGTCCACAGCGCTGGTGTAAAGAATGGCTGTGAATCCTCCTGTGAAACTGCCATCTAAGTGCCAATGGCTACAGTGACTTTTTTATAGACGGAGCCCAAGGGGCAGTTTCTCGTATGACAGTGCTTTCACGTTAAAATATGGTTCATGTTGGACAGGGCTTTTTGCTTTTGTTGTACTGTTCCCAACATTTCCTTCTCTTTTATTTTTATTATTGATCCTGTACCTTGTGGAAAGGAAATCACTTCAAATCCTTGCTCTCGCCACCAGCAAGTCATGGAGGCAGGATTTCCCATATAGCCTCAAGCATTGTTGGGGCTCCAGCTATCAAAGCAATGAAAACCCTCAAAACACATTGTAATCAAGCCGCCTCTTGTCACAGTAAAGTGACTGTACCTCCTTGGGGCAGGTCCTTAAATTAAATTATTGTCTTTCTTTTTTTTTTTTCTTTTTGGTGTTTAAACACTACTTCAGAAACTTGATTGGCTAAGGAAGAGATGAATTTTTTCCTCCTGCTGGAATTTTTCACTATAACCACCCTCAGGGGACTTCTCATCTTCAAAAGAAACATTCTTTCTATACAAGCTGCAAAAAGAATTATTTAATGACATCATAAATTAATAGAGAAGCACAATTTTTCCAAAATGTGGAGAGAGAGGAAAAAAAAAAAATAGTGTTTGCCAAAAACACCCCAGCTCTTCCAGACTTAGGCCTCTCTTGAGCCTGTGAGCTGCCAATGATACCAAATTGAATGGTGGGGGTTTTGGCATGACTTAAATTTAGCTTGTTTAAATTCTGGCAAATAGTCGTATTACTCACATACTCAGCAAACTGATACAAATATTTGTTCTATTTAGAGTGAGGTCCAAACTCGGTGTTGGCGTAAGTGCTGTTGGACCCGGTGGAACTAAGCTTGCTCGTGCCAATATTAAATTTGGACCGTTACCTTAAAGAAAAACAGGATAAAAAATCCTCGAGCCTGTTAGGCACAGATTAGAACACATCAATGGAAAACAGACCTCATATGTATTCAAGTTTTCCTTGCTTGCTAATTTTTGCCTTAATGTGATTTGAAATGGGCCTAGGTTTGCTGCACTTGGGTTGCTGTTCCCCGTTACGATCTAACAAGCAATCTAGTCAGAGCTAGGACTGAAAAAGCCTTCATACCCATGAAGGTCTCTGCATTCTTGAGAAGTAAGATCTGTTTAAACTGTAGTAAATCAAACCTGCAAGCAGAAAGCATACTTGGTCTAATTTACTGCTGTACAGGTTGCTGGGTCTTTTAATGATGTCCACCGTTTACTCGTTCAGATCTGAAACACAAATAGACCATTAACTTCCTGCCCCCAGAACGGTGAGTCCCAAATCCTCCGGAATACTTAGATATTGCTGTGCTCTCTATTAATAACGCCCAGCAGCGAGGCAGTCGGCTGCTGGATCGGCATCGCCAGTAAGGACGGCGGAGAGCTGGGTGCCTGACGAGGAGTCTCAAGAGAGTGGAGTCGCCACGGCCAAACCCATCCGGACCTGAAGCGCAGAAGAAACAAAGTGGGACTTGGCTGCCTCACCTGGTCAGAGCTGAGCTTCCCTCCTCAGATACACAAACCAGGTTAGAGATTTTGCAATGGAAAAAAAAAAAAAACAACAACAAAAAAACCAAAACCCAATACACTCCCAATACACTTCTATTCCTTCAATGAATACAGCCAGGATGTGCTGCAGAGATATGATAGCTATGGATTCGTGCTCAGTTTGAATATGGGTTGTAAGCTGAATGCTATTTGAATGCTTTCCTAAATGTCAAGCAGAAGTGGGATCCAACTCACTAACTTCAGCCATTTAGAAATCGGAAATCTAGTCTAAGCTACTGAGCTAGATTTCTCTGTGAGTGGAAAAAGATCATCAGCAGAGAATGAGTCATCCCATGTTAACCTACATGTCTGGGACGAACTTCCCCTCTCTCTCCATTGACTATAAAAGGAGTCTAAATGACCAGATTACCGTAGAGCCAAATTTTGGACATTTATGTGCTAACTCAGCCTTTTACAATTGCGTTCGGGACTGGCAAACGCCATGTGCTATTTAAAAAAAAAACACTAAAAGCTTGTCATTTGCCACAGGACTGTCCAGAGCACTTGCTTAGCTCCATGGCTAGCCCGGGCGCTGAGTGCCCAGCACCACCTGGGCCTGGTCCGAACATCCGAGAGCGATGCCTGAGTGAGGGCTCCTCCTCCGGCTCCGGCTGCACGTCAAAACTTGGGTTAATCATGTGTCCACGTCTCCTCTACACGGCTGGTATTAGCAGAACAATGCTTACATGAGTTGCTTTTAAAACTACCTGAAATCAATCCACAGTGCAGTGATCAACAGGATGTATACAAAAAAAAAAAGGTTAAAAATGGAAGCAATGATTATTCATAGAAAAGGTTATTATTATTCTTTTAAATATATTCGCGAAAAAGGAGAAAGATCCAGACTAGCTGGTCATTTGGTCTCTGGCTCATGGCCCCCATACCTTTGAGGACAAAGCGGCAGCACTTGTCTAGTCTTGATTCAGTGTCACTATGAGCAATGAACTGAGCGTTTCAGGTTAGGGTTCGTGACACCCTCGCGCCTCCCCTGCCTCCCCACCCTGCCAACCCTTTAATTCTTCAGCTATTGCTTGTACTTTTAACTGAGCTGCACGTAAGTACAGGAGCATCATTCTTCTGGTGCTTTTGTTATCAGGCCAATGGCAGCTTTTGACTTAGTCCTTTGCTAACGCTCTCTGTAGTCAGATCAGTTCATGTGTCAACTAAAAAACAGACAACACCCCAAAACACTGCAAACAACCCCCCCAAATCCCTTAGCTTTGCAGTGGGCAGTTGAAATTTGTCCGTGTAGTGAGGATCTGGTGAAACGGTCAAGTGTGCACCTTGGGTAGGTGGGCGATCGGTGTCAGGATGGGACCGAAGAGGGATGAGACACCCAATGATTCGCCAGGGAGCGGTTTTATACTCATTATTGAAATGCACCCAGAGACAGTTCGTAGTAGTAAAATGGCTTTATGTTCTGATATGTAAAATAAAATGTCCATGCTATGTAACAAACATTTAAAAATTCCACACCACCTGTATCTAATGTGGTTTCTAATAAAGATTTATCTGTAGTATATATGATTTTTATCTAACCAATTCTTAGTTTTTACATCAAAGGTGTGTAATAAAAAAATCTTAAATAGATGTCTTTCAAAAAAAAAAAAACCTTGCAACATTCATTTTTATTAAGTATTTCACTTGTAAAAAGCAAAGCTGAATTGGACACGTGGCCTGCATTTGTGATATATATATATTTTTTATATATATATATATATAATATATATATGTATATAAATAGCTATTCAGCATGCAAAAATTGTAGTGATTTCCAAAATCTGATTACAAAATCCACACCGGTCACACATAACAGTCTGCTGAATGGGTGTATAGGATTGTCCTGGTTGAAACATAACCTCCACTTTAGTGGCCTCAGGGTTGTCTAATTGCAAACAGCTCCCCTCGTTCACCAGCCTCGCGGCACTGGAATGGATTCATCGAAACGCAAAAGGACCTTCTGACTTCCACATCGCTATCTCAGGTTTGTGTCTTTGCCCATGTGGGAAGGAGTCAGTTCGAGACGCTTCCACGGTAAACCATAGTAGCAACATATATACTGGTTACAGATTTTACCTGCTCTACAAATATTTGTACATTGTAAAGTCTGACAGGTAATGGGAACTCTTCACCCTCCCTTAATTAAGAAAACATTTCTCTATGACTCCTTTACGCTGAAAACAATTCTTTCCGATTTAGCTGCAAAAGAAAAAAAAAAAATCATAGCACAAAAGGCGCATTTCGGCTGAGTACGAAAGAAATCGAGGACCAGCAGATACAGAAAGAGCGTCTGAAAAGTATTAGCGACTTTTAAGCGTAAACTTCATAAATATATTGCAATAAGCAAGTGTGGTTCGATCCATGGAGGAGCATCTGCAGACACTGGCTCGGTCCCTAAGGCTGCGATTAGCTTGCTGCAGGGCCTGGGCCGTTATCGCCTCCCCTCCGAGCTCCCCACTGCCACGACCGCCCGTTTTGGGGGAGAAGAGGCATTTTTGCCACGGGGCCAACTCCTCCGCGCCGCGGCCCAGCCGGGACGCTGCCCGGGAGCCGCCTGCCCGCCGCTCCGCACCGGCTCTCCCCCGGCTCCCGCGTTTCCCGCGGCAGGAGCAAGCTCTGCGGGTGGAGAACAGAGCTAAAGAAGCGCTGTTGTAGCAGTCCTCGAGCTACGCGACTGAACAGATTGTTTTTTCCTTTGTTGTTGTTTTTTTTTTTTTTTTTAACAATTCTCTGACTTCGTGAACTGAGTACGTACCATAAGAGCGAAGCTCGTATTTTTCCCAAATAGCCCAAATTTGCTCATGGATGTTTGATATTTTAAACGAAAGGAAAGGAACTAGTTACTTTGCTTCCTAGCCATGAAGATAGTTTCTACCGGATCGGTAACGAAGGCGCGAGAGAAATTAATTTATTCAGAAGTCAGGAAGAGACCGATGAATCCAGCCCACTGCGACCAGAGTTATTTTGGACGGCGCTTGCCACCGGATCGGCTGCGTGCCTGAAGATACGGGCTCTTCACCCACGCAGGTGCCCCTCGGAAACGCCCGTCCGTCTCACCGAAGTGCAAGGTACCCACAGGTATCGACACGGATGCCACACTGTCCCGCCGCGGCGTCTCCTCGCCGGCGTCACCCGTCCGTCCAGTTGTCCGCGGTGCCCATGCCCGCGTGGTACTGCAGCGCCGGCTCCCTGGCCAGGGAGAAGCTGGGCGAGTAGAGGAGCTCGTTGGCGGCGTTCAGGTGGGGCGAGGGGGGTTTCCGCTCGCACACGGCCGGGTGCCCCCGCTCCCGCGGGAAGGCCGGGGCCGGCACGCGCTCCCGCGCCGGGGACGGCGCCAGCTGGTTGTAGACGCCGAAGGGGCCGTTGGCTGGCGGCTGCGCGCCTTGCCCGCCGAGGGAGGGCAGCCGCGGCATCACGGTGGCGGCGGTGAAATGGGCCGGGAAAGGCTGGTAGGGGACAGTCTCCACCGTCTGGACGCTGTAGCCGGGGTAAGGCGCCACCGAAGTCCACATGTTGCAGCTGAGGGCGGGCGGCGGCGGCGGCGGCAAGTCGTCGACGGCCGGGACGCCGGCGATGTCCGCCCCGGAGCCGGAGTACATGCAGGCCTCGCGCGGCGGCACCTCGCCGCAGTAGGACGGGCTCAGCATGGGCTGGTCGTAGGGCGGCGGCGAGCGGAAGTAGTGATCGTCCCCCACCGACGAGGAGGCCTCCAGGTAGGAGCGCTTGCAGGGCAGGTCCAGGTGCCGGGCGCTTTCTGCGGAGAAGAAGACAACCGAGCAGTCAGGAGCGGCGGCCAGCCTCCCCCAGGGAGACCCCCCCCCAAGGTTTTTTGGGAGCCCCCTCCGAATGCCAGCACGCAGCCTATGATTCTTTCGCTAAACGCTCTTTTTAAAGAGCAAGTCTCTAATTGCAAACAGCTCCCCTCGTTCACCAGCCTCGCGGCCCTGCAATGGAGTCATCGAAACGCCAAAGGACCTTCTGACTCCCACATCGCTACGGTTGAACAAGTCTGCTTTGGAAGGGCACCGCGTAATTTCGAAAAGACGCAGCGCTGCGAACGTCAGACTGATCCCACCCGCCTCAAAGCACCCCGATGACATTTATCAGTTTAAGTAAGCGACTCGGGCTACTATTCTCACATCGGAGATTACTTTACGTCCATCCAGATAACCGCGACACTCCGGCTGCGTCGCTCCTGACAAACTCAAGAAGTCTCTTCAAGGGGCTTATCGCAACCTTTCTTCCTGTCAGTGCAAAAACGACTATACATTTCCCAGATATTCGTGTCAAAAGCTGCAGAAATATGTCAAGATAAAGGAGCCCTTGGCCAGCCGCCGGTCCCTCCCTGCGGCTTCAGGCGCGGAAGCGGCGGCCCCTCTCCCACGGCAGCACGCTGGCAGGCGTTAGCAATGCTCTGCGGAGGAATTTGGGGATTCATCTGCAGATCGCTAAAATTAACCATTTTCTCACAGTCCTTATTCCCAGGGCTGTGAGGGTCTCCGTTTGCCCATGCCTGGGGGGCTCTTACAGCTTAGATAGATGAGCAGCCCATCAGACATGCAGACAGAAGGCTTTTTCCTCTGCAAAATTTCTCCACTTAAGCCACGCCGTGGTATCATCTGACACTGGACTAAGAGCAAGAGACTGTAGTTGCAGTGTGCCTGTACTTAAAAACTGGCTGCCCAGCAGACAAGGATACATGCAGTGAGCTACCGGAGTCACACTCATCTGCAGACATCAAGATAAGTAGGGGCTTCGGGCTGGAAAAGCGCTCATGTCTTAATGCCGTTCAAATTAACGGCAGGGTCAGACCTTTGCAGCACACGGCTTCCTCTGAACAAGAATTATTCATTCAGCTCATTCGAACAAACAGACAATTATCCAGTGCAGCTTCATTCCCTCAGAAACACGTGTTCCAATTTTCACCTTTTGTGGGCTCTAACCCAGAGTCTGAATCCACCTTCTATGGGACAAGATAGAAGCAGGGTAAATATATTATCTTTTCTATTATTCCCACTCATAGCTGCCCGCCAGCTCAGCTCTGGGGCCCTGAACCTCCTCAGCGTCTTCGAAGGCGAAGGCCTACGAGACCGACCCAGAACGAGCAGGACTTAACGGGACGCTCTCAGCTTTATCTCCTGCACTACTTTTCTGGCTGTAAACACTAGCTACCTCTTCTTTTCAGGCAATGATAGAAGAGCCCCGAATCTCTCTGCGCTGTGAAGGTGTTGAGTGGCAGCTCTTGCGTCTCCGAAGCGGCAAACTGCATGTGGGCGCCGTTCTCGTACTGGTAGTGCTGCAGGGTCTGGTGATTGCCATGAAGCGGGTTAACGTCTGGCTTGGTCGCAAGCTGACCATGCGTGGACACCAGCCTCTGCCTCATGATGCTCTTGGAAATGACTGGATACTCTTTGCTGAAGGAGGTGAGAAAAATTATTACCAGTTAGACAGCAAGCAGCGTTAACCGGAGGATGAAGCATTAGTCCGGCTTTCCCAGAGCGTTTCCAGCCAACGATTTCCACCCCCTTCTCCACGCACGGTGCTGCAACCCTCACCGCCCGCTCGTCGCGGCGGGCGCTCCTGCTTTTCAGGAGATTTTTTTTTTTTTTTAGCGCATTAAGCCTCCTGTCGCCCACAAACACAAGCACGTTTGATGCCCCCGTGGCAGAGGCACCTTCAAAAACCTTCCCCAGGCGGCCACATGAGGAGGAAAGCCCCGCTCCGAGGCCGTCCGTACCTTTGCAGGCGAGCCACGCGCAGGTCGCTGTCGTCGCTGCCCCTGAAGCCCTTAGCGAAGGGGTTGTTCTCGATTTTCAGCTGGGTTATCTTTAGAAGAACGAAAGCAAGCGTAAACGGTTTGAGAAAAAGGCACCCGAGCCGCAGGCAGGTGGGCGCGTGCTGGGCTCGGGGCGCCCCCGCCGCCCAGGGAGGCCGGGCGTTTCAGCCCCCGCAAGGTGCTGCGGCAGCCCCGGCTTTTTTAATGCAAAGAGAGAGAAACCGCGCTGAGAAGTTTGGGTCCGGAGCTGGCAGAGGCAGCTGGTAGAGCTGACAAAATCGCCAATACTGAATGAGGGCAGGAATGCAAATTTCCCCGAGTCTGGACCCAGCGGATCCAGCAGATCCTGATTTAAAAGGAAAACGTTATGTGTGGAGAGCTGCGCTCCGTAGACGGCGGCTCTGCCCCATTTCGGCATCAATTTTATACATCTTCACACGCATGGTCACTGACTCTGGCCCCGTGCAAAGAATCGTAACCCAAATCCTGCTTTGCGTGTGGGCAAGGGGGAGCTGCTGCCTTCTGAAAGACCTGCCTTTGCCCCCAAGAGCTGCAGTGTATTATAATGCTCAAAATACCTTAAGATTAGCTTAGAATAGACTTAATTTTGACTGAGCTCAGCTTCTGTGATGGGACTATGAAAGATCCACCAGGTCATGAAAATTCTGTAAAAAAAAACCCCACTATGTTGGCCGAAGTGAAATTTTCCATTAAAGCCAGTACCTAGCTCCCTAGTTCAGCTGTCGCGTAGCCCTGGCAGACATCCCTTTCCCCAGCCAACCCGCTCCCGCATCCCTCCCCTTCGCAACGCGGGCCCAGCCCAGAAGCCCGCGGGGGGACGCGGGGGGGGACGCCCCGTCTTCCAGCTAAGGGACGGCTCTGATATAATCATAGCCCATCTCTTCCAGAAACACAGCAAAGCAATTCCCACGACACGGTTTTCACAAAACAGCCCCCAGCACCGTCCGGGTCCCTCTCCAGTGGTGCTAAGGCAAAAACCACCCCTGTAATTTGGGTAACAGCACCGGCACCCCGGCTATCAGGGTGGCGACGCGGGGGCCTCCCTCTTCCCCGCAGCGGCGTCCTGCGTCCAGCTGATTTTGCAAGTGTGCTGCTGTAATTAATAACTAGGCTTTCAGCGACGCTGGAAACCAGCCCTCACCCAAAAGGCTTTTCCGAAAACCCAGCTGGCTGGTATTTGTGACGGAGCGGGGACGTGCTGACGCGCGAATTTAACCCGCCGCGAGCGCCCCTCGCAACCGCGACGTCGGGCGCTGCTGGGGACCGACGTCGTCGGCTCCGTTCGGCCGGCGTCGCGGCTCGCGTTTCTCTGCTTTGATCCCGCCGGCGGCGGCGGCTCCCGACTGGCCGACGAAGCGCCCGGCGCGCCGGGCTGGTCCTCGTCCCCAGCCCCGCTCCGAGCACCCAAGTCCCAGTTTCATTCCTTTATTTAGCGCCGGCTGCGCGCGCCCTGCGCCGCGGCTCGCTCGGGCACCCCGAGCCTTTCAGTACGTCCGATCCTGCCCGAGACCCGCGACCTTTTCCCTTACTTTCCTTCTCTTTGTGCTTTTCCTTTTTTAAAAGTAATTTGCAGTCGCTGCTAGGCTGCAGGACGTGAGCGCACCAGTACCGATGCTCTGAGAGGGCATTTGCACCCTTACGAGGAGCCTTGTTTGGTGGTGAAATCCCAGCTCCGAGGGCACCGGCGGACGTTGTGCATCGTCGCATCGTCCCGCCCGGGGAGCGCGGGGCAAACCCCCTGCGGGTTCCTCGCAGGGCTGCCCTGGCCTTACCCCCTCCCGTTTCTGGGGGCCTCAGAGCCAGCTCCAAAACTCACCACCTCTTTGGTTTCGTTCAGAACGACTGCTGTTTGCAAGGATATTTCTTACTAGCTGGATGCTCCTGAGCTACAAGCAGCCTGGTGCTTGCTTGCTTGCTTTCAAGACGCCCAGACCGGGTCTTGTCGACGCCTACAGAGCAACTCAAACCATTCTGCCGCGCCGGGAGGCTGCGGCTGGCTCGGGCAGAGCAGGCGTCGGGTAGCCGCCTTTCAGGCCTCTTTTCCCAAGAACCGGGGCTTCTTTGGGGCGCTTCTCCCGAACCTGCCCGCTCCAGGCAGGGCGCTGCGCGCCCCACGGCGCCCAGCCGCTGACGCCCGGCCAGGAGCGCCCGTCTGCTCGTGACATTGGAGGTACTGAGTTTACGAAGCACTTTGGGCGCCTTTAGGGATGAAAGGCACTATTGACACGCGAGACGTTTTAAGTAGGTTATTAAATAAGCTCCTTCGTGCTTTTTTTGGTTAACCATGTTTGGCCAACTGGTCATTTTACGCCGGCAGCTACAACTTCTCGAACAGGATTCGCGTGAGCGTCCGAGCAGGGCGCTGCTCTCCCCTGCCTGCCCCGACGCGCACGCAACCGCGCTTCCCCCCGCTCAGCAACGGGGAAATGTCGCCAGGCCGCTGCGTTTGGAGCATCGAAGGGCTCGCAGGCGTCCCACGTGGGAGGGGACGGGCTCGTCAGACTAGTGGCGAGGAAGGATTTCACCTTTCTCCTTTTTTTTCCCTTTTTCACCTTTTTTTTTTCACCTTTTCGCCAGCTCGGCTAGCCGTCTCCTGCCTCCCCCAAAAGGAAACGCGCGCGCCAGCCCCCCCCCCCCAACCCCTTTTCGTAACTGCCTTTCGCTGCCGGTTGGCGAGCGAGCTTTTTAACTCGTCGTTCTTCGCTTTGCTCGCTGGTTTGCGGGACACCTTCCGCGTTCATGAGCGCGCCGACCCCCGGGCCGCCCGCCCAAACCCCGCCGCGGACCCCCGCGCCGCACCTTGTGGTTCTGGTAGGACGTCACCGAGATGAAGGAGGTCTCCGGGAAGACGTGGGTGCAGAAGGCCGTGTTCTTCGAGCCGAAGGCGTTGTTCTCGTCCGCCTTCACGATGTGCAGCCGCGGCTGGTACTTGTGCATTGAGTTCAGAATAATCTGCAGAACGATCGGTACCGAACGTGAGCAATCCGGTTCACCCCTCCTCCCCCCCCCCCCCAAAATAAAATTAAATAAATAAATAAAAGGGAAAAGACTCGGCTATTGGCTAATTCGCTAACGGGACACATGAGCGCGCTGCCACGGTGCTGCCAAGCTCCGGCTTTGCTTTCAATTTGGGGAAAAAAAAAAACCCCACAGGGTGTAAACGCACAGGAACGCGGACGGAAAAGCTAGCTGCCGTCCGGGGGAGAGCTGCTCTGCTCAACTTTAAGCTTATTCTGGTCAACTCATTTTCTCACTACTATTGGGCAGAGTCAGTCTGGGGAGGGGGAAAAGAAAACAAGATCATCAATGTTTTTTTTCCCCCAGCTCCCCCAGCACAATATATAATTCACCAGCAGACTGGTCCATAAAGAGTCCTAATAAACACTTTACTGAGCTGAAAAACACAGAGTTTAGCACAAGTGAAAAACCATGGTGGAGGGGGAGGGGGAAAAAAAAAAAAAAAACAGGGTGTTTTTCGCGGCAGCCCTAGCGGGGAGGCGATTTCCCGGCGGAGACGCGGCCGGGGTTCAACGGGGAGACGGCGGCAGGTCCCCGGTCCGGACGCCCTGGGCCGCCGGCGGGACTCGCCGGGCTGCGGCCGCCCCGGCCAGGCCGGTTTGATGGCTGACGTTGTCCAGACGACCTTCCCCGCTCCCCGAGCGAGCGAGCAGGAGGCATTTTTGGCAGGTTATCAGTCGCGCACCACGCTGCCGCGGCGCGGACCCCAGCGCGTCGCCTCCCGTTCCAGCGACGCCGGCGGCCGAGGGCCTCTTAATCCGCCACAGTGCGGAGCCCATCGGTAGTGGTCTCCGGCCGCGGGCGTCCCGCTCCCCGCACGCGCCTCGCCTGACCGCGCGGGGACCCAACAGCGGGACTGGGAAACCATCCGAAAGCAGGGTTTCCCCGGGAAAACACCGAAGAGCCGGGGCGCAGGTCAAGGCGCTCCGCGGGGAGAGGCGCTCCGGAAGGGCCAGACCGGCCGCCGAGCTGCCCGGCCCCCGACCCTCGCGGCCGGACATCCTCTTCGACCTCCTTTCCAAAAGTAACGCCGCTGCCGGGGTTCGGGGCCGGGGCGCAGCCCCCAGGAAAGGCTTCCTGGCGGAGGCTGAGGGATGCAGCTGTGACCTGCAAACCTCCTCTCCAGCTGCGCGGCCTGCACGAAGTATTTTGGGTTTTTTTTTGGGGCGGGGGGGAAGGAAGGGAGAAAGGAGGAGGTGAAATGGCTCCAACCTGCCCGCTGCATTTGCACGGTTTTTCGCACGTCCGCCCCCTCGCAGCACAGCGCGCGCGTCCCGCGGCGGCCAGCAGAGCCCCGACGTTGGTCACGTCACATCATCGGCCATCGCTCATGAGGCCCGAGACGGGAGCAAAAGGCGCGGGAACGGCGGGGAGGGCTCGCGGCCGCCGCGCAGGACGGAGCCGGTGGAGGCCAAACCGGAAAACGCTCGCTGCGGTAGCGCGGCTGGCGCAGCGCCGCCGGCCCCGGCGGGCTCCCCGTGGGCCTTCCTCCCGCCCTCTTCCTCCTCCCGCGCAGCTACCATTCCCCTCCGCCAAAGCTGCACCCGCTCGGGAAAAATAACAATAACAGTAACCCTCCTTCCTTGCTTTCGGTTGTGTATTCGAAAAATCCTATAAATAACAATAAAAAAACACACACACACACCAAAAAAAAACCCCCGTAGCTGCCTGCGCAAAGTCCGGTGCCAAAAATCCAGACTAAATAGTTTTACAGGCTGCTGTGGAAAACTGCTCAGTGCGATTGGCTAAAAATACCCAAAACAAATGTAAATTCCGCTCCAGTGACGTACGTCAGTGGAAACGTTAACTTAAAGAATTGTGTCAAAAACGACAACTATTTTAACTGCCGGGCCAGAGCGCAGGCGCTGCCCTGGGCGCGGGGCAGGAGGCGGCCCGCCGCCCCGCCGGGAGCCCCCCCGCGCCCACCCCCAGGAACGCTCCTCCGCTTTCCCCCTTGCGCCTCTTTTCCGGCGTGAGCGCAGCGGGCGACTAACTTCAAACCCTGCCACGTGCATTTCGGGAAATGTGCATCTTTCAGCTCAAACTTCAGAGAATTTGGAGCGTCAGCTACGGGCACGCGCGCGGGGGCTAGAGGGGAACCGACGCCATAAAGGACGAGGGCACCAAACCAGCAAGAAAAACCGGACAGCAGCGCAGCTCTGCCGCCCCCAAAGCCTCTCCGCGACCGGCTGAGCCTGCCCGCAGGAGGGCCCGCACCTGAGAAACGCCGGGCGCCCGCGGCCTCGCGCCAACGTCCCTGCCCTCCTCCTTCCCGGCCTCGCTCCTTTGTGCTGATCGCACAGTTGGCACCAGCTGGAACTGAAAATGTAATAACATAGCTCGATTTTTTTTTTTCTTTTTTTTTTTGGCGTTTCCCCAGTCAGCAACAAACGTCAAAAAAATGGTGTCATTTGCTCCTTCCATTTAATTTGACTTCGGAAAACATACTCCTTTAGCGTCCAGCCTTGCACGCTGCTGAGTAATGTCAGCTGCGGGCTCTGCAGCCTCCTGCCCGTTTGCAGGATTGGGCCCCCCGGGCCGCAGCTCACGGTTGGCCCTGGGACCGCGCTGCTTGCTGCAACGCAAACTTGCCTCCAAATCGCTGTAAAAATGTATTTACTTTCATATGAAATTTGGGGAGTTGATTTAAGAGCGCTCACTGTTTCTCCAAGGTATCATATGTCATATGATGCAGCGGTTGCTACGGCAACTACCCTTTTTATATTGAATAGTAAATGGCTATGAAAAAGCCACATAATTTTATGGCTGCTCCCAGGGGATCGCATAACTAATATAAAATCTCTCATTTTAATATATTCTCTGCTTCTTTCTTCCTTCCTTCTATTCTGTGTAAACCCAGAAAGCCTTCGCGCTCCGGAGGGACGCGGTGCCGAGCCGACCGGTCCGCGGGGCCGGGGGGGCGGCGGCGGAGCCACGCAAGCCCCGATGAGTCACTCTCCTCGGCGGAAAAAAAGAGCGCCTTCACCCAAGAGAAATCTGCGACCCAGCCGCGGAGCCCTTCCCTGAAACAAGGGCGAAAAGGGAAAAAGACAAAAAAAATAAAATAAAACAAAACCAAACCCACAAGAGCCCTGCGTCCGCACCGACCCCGGCCCTCGCCAAGGGACGGTCGCGCTGGTCGCGCAGGCCGCCGCCGGGGGTCCGGGGCGGGTGAAGCGGACGGGGCGCTCAGCTGGCCGGGACCCGCCTGCCGGGCACGAAGCTCGGCCGCTCGGTCGGGGCTTCACCCGCTGCTCCCGCTCGGGACGCGCCGGGCGCCCGTAGGGAAAGCGGGAGCGCGAAGGACCCGGAGCGCCCAGGCGGCCCCCCCACGGGCTGCAGAGCCCCCAAAGGGCCTTTCTGCAAGCCGCCACCTCTTCCTCCTTCGGGCCAGCTTCGCACGGCAGGCCGAAAGCCGGCTTCAGGCTCTGCCTCTAAGTTAAAACTTTAAACAAGGACATAAATAAATGGACGTCCCTGCGCTTGACTTGCGGCGACCAGCAGCACGGAGAAGACTTCGCGGAGGAGGCGTAAGCCCCCGTTTACATCCGCCGCCGCAGCACAGGGGACCGCGCAAAGCTTCACGTGCGGCTTTACAGCTTGCTTGTGCACCGGCGTTTGTCCGGTCAGCTGTAACGTGTTGCCCAAAAACGGATGGTTTTTAAAAAAAAAAAAAAAAAAAAAACACTTTGCCTGGATATCCTGTTAGCAGAGGAAAACGCAGCGATGTCCCCTCCCCGCCCCGGCCAAAACCGGCCGCGGTGTCCGAGCCGAGGGCCAGACGAGAGCTTTTCCACGTTTAAAAGCGAGTGAGGAGGAAGCCAGCCGTGGAAAAGCACCATGCCGAGGCCGGAGGACGTCGAGCTGCTCCCCTGCTCGAGCCGCCGGCAGCGAGGCCGGGCCGCGCCGCGCCGGCCCGGAAACTCGCCTGCGAGGAAACGGCCTGGCCGCAAGTCATAAAGCAAACAAATAATAATAATAATAATAATAATAATAATAATAATAATAATAATAATAATAATAATAGTAATAATAATAATAATAATAATAATAAAACCTAAATAAAATTCAGGGGTTTATAAGATTAATAGGACATTAACATAATTAACTCGCTTGAGCGCGCCTGCCAAGCAGGGAGAGGAAAAGGCAAAAATCAGATTAATAGAAAAACAAGAGGGCGACCCCAAGACTAGGCAAAAAAAAAAAAAAAAGAGAGAGTCTTCCAGTGACAATCAAATAAAACCAAGGGAGCAAGTAATAAATACGGGGGAGAACTAATAAAAACTCATCAACGTTAAAAGAGCGAAGCGGGTCAAGAAGAGCGGGAGCGGGGCCTAGGCAGCCACCGCCGCGCGCGGAGGCCCAGGCGCCCCAGCGGGCTCCAGTCAGAAGTCGGCTGGGGAAGGGGCTTGGGCAACGCCGCTGCCTCAGCGTTACCCCTGGGGGCCCTGAAGGACGAGGCTGAGTAACTGAACTCACGCAGCAGCGGAAGGTACTGAAGTGAAGCCTCAGGGGCACCCGCGCCTGCCGTCGCCAACGGGGAGCGCCGGCCCGGCCCCGAGGCCCCGGCCCGGCGGCACCAACAACCGGGGCGGCTTTCGTGGGGTTTTGGTGGGGTTTTTTTTAATTCCTTTCTCCCCCCCCCCCCCCCCCGAATTAAGCACCTGCCCAAACGCGGTCAAGGCGGGAAAAGGGCTGCTGAGGGCCCGGCAGCAGGTCTCGCCCCGGTTGACGCCTGAGGAGAAGGACGGGGCGAGGGGAAGGGCAGGCGAGCCGCCCCGGGGCAGCCGGCAAACAGACCCTGCGGCTTTTTCTGACTGTCGGTTTTTGGCTTTTTTTTAAATTTCATTTTCTTTAGGGAGCGTTCGCCGCTCGCAAGCCGGGGGCAGCGGGACGGGCGCAGGAGGATCGCCTCCCCCGCAGCCGGGGCAGCGGTGCCGCGGGACGAGCGGCGCGGCGGCACGGCCCCGGGGCTGACCAAAAGGCGGGTGGCAAGGGAAAGGTCTTCCCTGCTAAAATCCAGCGCGAAAAGTGCAGTTTTTAAAAAAAAAAAAAAGACAAAAGCCAGGAAAAGCAAACTTTTCCAGTTGCAACAACAGCACCGCGCATCCTGCTTGTTTTATGGCCACGTCGAACATCCTGCACGCTTTACGGTTTACAGTTCGCAGCATAAACAGCAATATATTAAGCTGCACAGCTAGCCAAGGCAAAAAAGCAGGGGTGAAAAAAAAGACACGTGCGAAGCAACCAGGCCGGTACGGCTGCTGAGACCTTAACTTTGGCATCTGCAGGCTTTCTGGGACTTTTTACTAGGCAGCCTTTAATGTAGCGCTTCGCATTTGATTCCTGCAGTGTCTCTTCCCCCTTCAAGAAGAGGGAAGGGAAGCGAGGGGAATCGCCTGTGATTAATACCGCCAGCATTAAACGGGCCCCGATCAGGCTTTGAAGCTCACACATGTTTCATTGGGGTCAATAGGTTGGCGAAGAGGGTCAGTTCCCCGCTTCGCCTGCCGGCTCGGGGCAGCGCCGGGTTATCGCCGTGTCGCGCCGCGAGAGGCGGCCCCGCTGCGCCGCCGCAGCCGCCGCGCTCCCGAGCTCCGCGGCTGCTTTTTGAAGTTCGGCGTTTGCAGAAAAACGACGAACGCAGCAAAAAAAAACCCACCCACCCCCCCCGCCTCCCCCCTCCCGGGCTGTGTAAGAGCCGCGCAGCCGGCGGGGTTATCCCGCCTCCGGACTTAACGCAGTTAACGCCCACGGTGCAGAGTTTTGCTCTCGGGGGGCCACGGGGACAGCTCAGCCGGAGCTCTGCTCTCGGTCATCCGTCGCGGCCTCGTCCGCGACCGCTGGCCCCCGCCGCAGCGCCGGCCCGGCAGGTTAAAAACCACGGTACCGCCACGAAGTGGATTGCCTTACCTGCGGTGCTAGGAGCATCTGAGGTCGCTAAAGCTAAAAAGCATTTCAAAACCCCCATCTTCCCTTTCTGCAGACAGTGAAGTTTGTTTATTTTCACACGCCTCGCAGCTCGGACAGCGCAAACCAGACAGGTCAGTGTTTTTATGTGTATTATACAAAGCGCTCCCTTGCCTGGCAGGCGGCAGGGCCCTCGCTCTAACTCACTACATCCGCTGGGGTAGATAACTGCGCGCTTCCCGCTGCTGCGTTTGCCATACGCATGAATTAAGATTTTCCAAATAAAACCCTCCGTCTTTTATAGGGCTGCTGAAGCCAGCTTGGAAAATAGGGAGTTTATGCAACGTGCTGCGGCGAGCCGCGTGCGCCGCGCGCAGCCGAGGCCGCGCTGCAAACCCGGCGGCGCCGCCTGGAAACGTCCGGGGCGGAAAACAAACACGTCCGGCACCGCGCGCCCGCCTCCAGCAACGCCGCCTGCGCCGCTTCTCTCTTACATGTCCAAAGGGATCGAGGTGGTTGTTGGTGAGCTTCAGCTTCTGGAAGGAGACGAGCTGCCGCATCCAGTGGGCGCCGGTGGCCGGCGAGTCGGGATGGACGTACAGCCGCCCCGGCATGGCCGGCTCTGCCTTCCCCGCCACCATCCTGCAAACACAGCGGGTGCGCTCGCGTCACCGCTCCCTCCCAACGCCTTTTGTCCCCCCCCGCCACCGCCCCGAATCCAGCCCGGCACCCCTGGCCCAGCTCCGCAGTCGGCGCATGCTCCGGCTCCCGGCGAAGCGCCGGCGGCCCCGGCACCGCTCCGGCACGGCCTTCCCCGGGGCGCGGGGCAAACGGTCAAGGAAGTGGTGAAATCGGTGAACTCCCCCTGCCCGTGCGGCGAGTTTCCCCGATTTTCACGGGTAGCAGGTCTAGCTACGATCCGTCGCCTGACGGCGTTGCCGCGTTTTGTCCTCCTCTCATGAAGCACCAATAAAAGCAATATTACCAAAAACAACAGAGACTTTCCAGCAGCTGTAAAATGAGAAGGGGAAACAGCTCTAGGGCTGGCAAAAGCTAAATTAAACAAGAGTTAACGACTATCCACCGTGTAGGACTTAATGGTTCAAACACGAGATGGACTCGGGGTTTGGAGGCCCTCGGCCCGCTCCTCTTCCCAGCGGCGCCCCGGGGCAAGCGCGAGAGGAAAAGGCATTTTTGAAAACTAGAGCAGCTCTAACGTGCAAGTGAATTACTGCCGTTTTATAGGATGGCACCAGGCTTGTTCCCATGAAAATCACTACTAGGTTTTCCATTGCTCGTCTTTTCATCGCTCAGCAGCAGCCAGGCGGGGAAAAGCAGAGCTGGGGAGACCGCTCAGCGCCTTTTGGGGTAAAAATTACAGGAGAAAAAGGAAGCAAAGGCGCTTCCTTGCTATCAAAGACACAGGGAAGGGAAGCAGTATAGGAGGGAAAGAAACTCTGGATGACGAATAATAAATTAAAAGAGAGGAAAAAAAAAAAATCGAAGTTGGATTGGGAACCGGCTGCAGCGGGTTGAGCCGCCGGTTCCTCGTTCTGCTGGATCGCCAGGGCCGGACCAGCGCTCTGAGGAGCCAACCACACGTTTGTACCTCATAGCTGGTCTCTCAAAACAAATATGACGAGCGAAGAAAGGAATTTGGAACCGCTCAGCTCGGACCACAGGATCGTCCAGGCCGGTCGCTGGTACGACGCCGGCTGCGGTTTCCCCCAGCTGCCCCTGCCCGTGGCCCAGTCACCGACAGGTGACCTACAGCATCTCTTCCAAAGCGGCATCTGATCTCAAACGCTTCAGAGATGGAAAATTCACTGCTTCTATTAGCGGCTTTTTCCCACGGTCAATCACCCGGCCTGTTAGCAACTTTCAATTTTAAACG
Organism: Struthio camelus; assembly: GCF_040807025.1. Taxonomy (NCBI): domain Eukaryota; kingdom Metazoa; phylum Chordata; class Aves; order Struthioniformes; family Struthionidae; genus Struthio; species Struthio camelus. The sequence continues at coordinate 19,018,839 of NC_090957.1, forward strand.
TCTCTGGTTTTTAGCTTCCAGCCATTTGCTCTTGCTGCACCTACTGCTGCTCCGCCGAGGAGTCCCCCAGGACCTTGGCGCTCCCGGCGGGATGGGATTTACCTTCGCAGCGCAGGCAGTACGACCGCAACTTTCGTTTTCTAACAAGGCAAACGCAGAAAAATTTTCTTACCATTTATTGTCACAGAACTTATACCGGTGATCATCAGCTGGGACGATGTCGATCAGCAGGATGTACTTGGTCTTGGGGTTCATCCCGGTTACTTTAACCTTGTAGCTCGGAAACATCCTCCTTATGAAAAGCAAAAGGGTCAACACGTTAGCGAGCGGACCGAAAGAGCGTTCGACCCGGCGGGACGGCGGAGCAGGGCTGCACGCGAGGCCCCGGGGCACCCACGCACCATCGCCGCTTGGCCGCCACCTGCGCCGAGCCGGGGCCGAGCCTCCGCGGGCCCTGCTCTCGCCTCCCCGACCGCCCAGCGCGACCGCTCAACGCTGTCCTAGGCTGCAGCATCCTGCGGCTCCCTGCCGGAAAAGCACGTGCCTGCACCGAAGCCCAAAGGCCTGCGTTTAAAGCGCGCTTGGCTTTGCTGGAGACACGGCCACCTAGCCCAAACGGGGAATTTCACCGAGAATAATATTTTATTAAGGGATGTTTTTATATAATATAACATGAATAAAGAGTATTTGCACTGTTGAAGACTATGCTGCTATACCGCTGCGGCAGCGAAAGCGGTCTGCGCCGGCGTGCGCCGACGGCACGCTCGCACGCGGATAGCCGCGGGCTTCCTCCGCACCACAGACCCCGTCGGGACCGAGGACTGCCAGCATCAGGCACCTTAAATCCTCTGAGCAACTTTTTTCTTGGCTCCGTATTCGCAACCTCCTCCTCATCCAGAGGGGGGGGTGGGGGGGGGAAAAAACCCAACTAAGTCATTTGAGCAAACTGGCTGCCGCAGCCCGGACGCCACTGGCCAAAACAGCCCCGCAAGGCAGCAGCGGGCTGTAAATCCTCCTCTGCACCAGCGGAGGGGCAAAGATGAAAATCTCTCCATCCTGGAGTCACTATAATCACCCTCATTAGCCAGGGGCCAAATCCTGACGTCATTTCCCCATCAGATTTGAAGTCCCTTTAGCCTCCCCGCCTGCCCCCCGCCTTTCCGGAGGGGTTTCTGCGGCGAGCGGCGGGGGCGAGGGCGGCCGGCCGGTCCCCGGGTCCCGGCGCGGGGCGGCGCGGCGGAGACCGCCGATGTCTGCGCCACCATCTTACAACTGCTGGGGGAAACGGCCACAAAATGGGCCCTGTTAGAAATCACTTCAATTGGCTCTTTTAAAAAACGCCCTGCATAAATTCCAGATGTTTGCCATGTAATTAGCGGGGACTAAAAAGGGGTGGTTTGCCAATGTCCGTCTTTGATTTTCATTCATAAACCCTGCGCTCCTCTTAACCTTGCCCTCAGACAGGTAAGCACCTGTATAAATACAGTAGGACATTTCAATTTGCGAATACACAGCCCGATTCACACGTCTGAAAAAATGGCAAAAGGAATCCAACCTGAATGCCAAGGACCTTTTTTTTTTTAATTAGGCCTTAAAATTACTTTTTACCAAAAAAAAAAAAAAAAGAGAGAGAGAGAGAGAGGAGTTTGATTAAAATTGATTAAAACGCAGAAACGCGATGGACACAACCGGACGGTTCCTGAGTCGCACCAGCGGGACGCTCTACAGCCGGCGTTTTTATAACATCTAGCTTCTGAATTTCTTTTTTCCCAATCATTTCATACGCTGCAGTACATCCAAGCTGCTAAAGTAGCTGGACTGATATATTGTAAATGTTAAGTGCTTTTTTAATGGCATTTAAAATTAAGCTTCAGCATATGGAGTTCATATAGCATAGACATGCCTGAGTTTATAATGTTCTTTAGTATAGCCCTCTAAAATAAATACAAAGAGCCAAAGTACTACTATAATATATACAGCCGAAATTCTTTAAGGATAACAAATGGGAACTCGCATCTGATTGAAGGTGTTGCTTAACTTGCAAACCGTTGAGTATCTCGCAGTGGTAGCACTGCGCTCGGCGAGGCAGCAGCCCGGGATACAATGACGTTTGCCAACTCGCCGCATTCTCTTCCAGGAAAACACGGGGTAGATTTTAGTAATTTGGCTGTGCACGGACATTTCATCATTATTATTAGCTGCCGCATTTTGGCCTTTAAAAAAAAAAAATATGCGACTAATGTGCTGTCCAGGGACTTGTCAGTTTAATTTTCTTAATGAAAACATATTTCTCAACCCCTTGGCAGAGGCTCATTTAGCAAATATCTCTTTGCAATACGATACAAACATGGGCAGTGTGTTTCTGGTGAGAAGGCGTGACAAACCGAAGGTCTGGGTCCAAAAAAGTGCAGTCATCGCGTTTCAACTTTAAAAAAAAAAAAAAAAAAAAGAGAGTGAGAGCACCCAATATCATGTCCTGGCTCCTATTAAACATCCCGTTTGAAATAGGGGAGCAGAAAAAGCAAGCGCAGCCACCCGGCGGCGTGAGACCAGTGGGCTACAGTGGGCCTATACAGCTCACTGGTGAGCCCTGGGAAGGGGCCAAAAATCTGCCTGCTCGCCCAAATTTACTACAGGTCAATGGAGCTACTCACAGCGAGCGGCTCTACGTTCAGTAGTAACTTTGCATAAGCGGCCCCTCTGCCAAACCTCTGCAGGCAGAAATCCTCTTGCGGATGGGCGTTCTCAATAGAGAAAGAAGTGGTATTCTCGCGCTCGCGCGCTCGCTCGCTCGCTCTCCCCCTTTTTTTTTTTTTTTTTTTGGCATCGGCCACATTTCCCTGACAATAGCTCGCTTCAGCCTCTATCGCTCACGGCGCCGAAAACGCCGAGGAGCGCTCCGGCCTATATGAAAAAAACTTGCCGACGCCTTTGCAACCCCTGGCAAAGCTGGGCCAGGGTTTTCCAGGCGGGCGGACGGGTACCCGGTTCTCCGACGTGCCTCCCGCGAGGCCGGCGGCGCTCCTGCGCTGCGGGGGGGGAGCGCTGGGGCCGGGCCACCGCAGCCCCTGCCCAGTCCAGCGGCCCTTTTGCCCCCCGCTGCCCCGGGGGACAATCCGGAGCAGGACAAAAATAACCCGGGGAAGGGGTACGTGGTCCCCCCCACCACCACCACCCTTCCAGCACGTGCGTCCCGCGCAGGGAAGGCGGCGGCGGGCCCGAGGCACGGCAGGCATCGGCCCCGGGAAGCAGCCCCTTGGCCCCCGAAACGGCCGCCGGGGCAGGAAGGGAAGCCGGGATGCTCCCGGCGGGAACGGCCGCGGAGCAGCTCGGGCCCAGGCGGACGCCTCCCGCCGCCGCCGACCTCCTTTCTTCCCCCTTTAACGCTCTTTTTTTTCCCCAACGGCGCAAGGAGGCCTGAGTCCAACCCGCTGGGGGCGAGGGCGTCCCCTGCCCCTGTCCCGGCACCGGGGCGCTTCACGCGCCCTCCCGGAGAGCCTCTTCTCCCGCGACACGGGCAGCAGACGCCAACTCGGAAACGGTCAGAGCCCCTCGCCCGCCCCACGCGGGCCCACGCGCACTTCTTAGCGCCGCCTCCACGGCTCTTCTCCTGCACCCCTCCAAAACCGAGCAGACCGAGACCTAGCCCGCGCCCGACTCCCGCGCAAGGCACGCGTCGGCAAGAGCGCCCAAACGCCCCCGGGGTCTGGCGCCCGCTGGCCGGGGCGCAGCCCGCCGCCGCCGGGACGAGGAGGCCTCGGGGGGCCGCCTGGGCGCAGGCGCTGGCAGCGCGACCCGGGGCAGCCCCGGCTGAGCCCTTCCCTGCAGCTCTGCCCAGGCGAAAACGTAACAAAACCAGTAAAAGCCAGGAAAATAAACAAGCAGCCCAATTCTGTAGCCCTCCCAAGCTTCAAAGATGATGTGCTAGTGAATTATTTGTTCTGATAGTGAAGCAGTCACTGCTTAGCTAAGTTTATGCTAGGCGCATTTTATCTCTCCATGATATTCACAAACTGTTTTAAAATGAACTGTTAGAATAAGCATCTCTTGTTTATTTATTTATTCTACGACTACCCAATCGCCTTAACCATGGAGCAGTTACTGACACAGAGCCAAAGCTTCTATTACGTTCAAACAAAGTTTAATTAATGTGTAATTGGCTGGTTGGATTTGCAACAGAGCGATAAGCGGGAATGCATTGCTTTCATTTAAGGCACGAGTTCCCAGCCTTTCGGGCTCCCCGGGCCCGGCCACTTTGGGCATCTTCCCCAGCTCCTTGTGGCTGAGTCCCCACAGGAGCAAGTTCGGTTGGACACTGGAGAGACGAGCAACGGCAGCGGCCCCTGGTCCACTCAAGTCTTACTGTAGGTGGCGGACAGGAACGGAAACGTCGAAAGCACCCGAGCTGAAGGAAGCACTGGAAATGGTCGTCTAAGCGCAGGGTGTCCCGTGCCACATCCCTCGCTCAGACACAAACGCCATTTCTGGCGCGCCTCGTTACGCCCGAGGTAGGAAGGGGGACATGGCGAGCAAGGAGGTGGCGGGAAACTTCACCTTGGGTCTCCTTCGGGAAACCCGCCTGGGAGCCAGACACCGCGGTCCCAGAGGAGCCGTGAGCCCACCTCTTCCTCCAAGGATGGGGTCGGTGCTGCCCGACGTCCGCGGGAGTCTGGGGATTCGCCCTAGCCGCGTCGCGGTGCTGGACGGGGGCTTGGTGACCCCCGAGCATTTCACGCTGCCCTTTGCGAGGGTAAAAACGTCCTGCGGCACTTCAGCAGGTCGGAAGCTGCAGTCCTATTTTCCAAAGGAGTTTCAGTAAGACAAGGATTTCCAAAAACAGCCGGTGACTTTACAATCCTCAGTCTTGGGATGGCCAAGTAAAGGTACCTTGAAGGCACCAGATTTTTGGGAACTCCTGCACAGTGCTCTCTGAAAAGGCGATGTTTATAGCACGTCAAGTTGTGAAAGGATTGGGGAGGGAAAAAAAAAAATCAAAGTATTTGAAAACCTTGCCTAAAAAGCCCTACGTTGGCTGCAAGACCAACTCCTCAAAAGCGGCTGGGCATGTAAAGACGCATCCAGTGATGTTTTCGAGGTACCGAGCCAGATTACACACCTAAATCCCCAATAAGGAACAATCTGGCCCCAAATTCTGCTCGAAAATTGGCCATGCCGGCTTACAAACGTTATTCCTTGTCTTCATTGTTTAGGAGAGAGGAATGGTGGGCAGAGACTTCAAGAACCGCATTTTCATTTTGATGACCCTTCTTATTTTTTCTAATTTCCCTTCTTCTGACAAATATTTCTTCCATTGACTTAACGCATCTTTAAAAAGAATATTCTCCGGGGCAGATTAAAACAAATTTGGGGATGTCAGCTGTTTCTTTTAGCTTTTTAAATGGCATTTCCTTTTTGATAGATTCTTGCTTTCAGAAAATACTTTAAAGAGATCAAAGAGCTTTCCAACACGGTCCCATTTTCCCAGTGTATTCTAACCCTCCAGTCCCTTATTTCTCTTATCACCCGCGCCACTCCGCTATGACGCTCTGTATACAGAGTAAGAGCAGTTAACTTTGAAGTGCTGGATTAGCCCATGCCAGATCCTTGCCTCAGAATAACAAACAATACAGGTTCAACAGGAGTTCTCATCAGTAGTTCATTTTTCAGCCCCAAATTCACTGTCACTAACACAAGCAACATTGAACTCTCAGTCTATGGCCAGATAGGGGAGATTTATCTGGTGGCAGGACCATGACCTAGTGATGAGAAGGTCAGACAGTTAGGGAATTTTTATATTTTGGAATGAGGAGGTTTGGGTTTTTTTTTTTTTTTTCTGGCTAGCACATCTGATTTTTAAATAAAACATTGTTTCTCACATACTTGAGAACTTGGTTAACTGCAGGGCTGCTTTCATGGTCCAGAAACATTTCCTCTCTTTGCCCCCCAGTAACTCAAGGCGCGGGCAGGCCCCTCGCAGGGGGACGCGTCTCCGGTGGTTTTGTTTTCCCACCGCCGAAGCGCGGCAGACAAAGTCCGAGCGAGCCAGAGGACGGCAGAAGTAGAGGTAGCCAAGGCCAGAGCGCGAAGGGGTCCTACGGGGACACCGCAGAGCCCGCGGGCCGCGCCGGCCGGAGGACGATGGACATCTTGCCCTTGAGCAAACCGGTCCCCGAAGCCCGCTGGGGCAGCCCTCGCTCCCGCCTGCCGCCAGGTGAGCGGCGAAGGCTTCGGAAACACGCTTAACTGCTAACAGCCCAAATCTGTTGACCAACCTAAAGCCACGATCGCTGTTTGAAGACAGAAGCGTTTTTTTTTTTAAAAAAAAAGGGCACCATATCCCTGCCTCGCTCGGCGAGCACGGGCTCTGCCTTCCTTGCCAACGCCGTTGACATCTTCAGCAACGCGGCGGCCAAGAGCCGTCAGCGTTTGCTCCCGCTCCTGCGCTGAACGCAGCACTTCGCCCTAACAGGGTAATTCCAGGACCCTGAGTTTAGGACGAAGCAGATCAAACATTCCTTAAATATCTACTTTATTTCCAAGTTTTAAATTGAGGGCTCACATTCCACTGCTGATCTAGGATATTAAATAGGTGGGTTTGCTTTCGGATCAAAACCCTTTACAAGAGATTTTTGTAACTGCCTCAAAAGATTTTGGACAAATATTTCCCTTTAATTGTAATGAGAACTGGGCATCCATATGCCCTACAGAGCCATGGAAAATGTAACTTTTAAAGGATTATTCACAGAAGAAAGCTGCACCAGCTTAGCCAAAGCGTTTATATTTCTTCAAACCCTGATGTCCTAAGAACTAGTTTTATTTTGGTTTACTAAAGTTGATTGGTAACAGACTTCTTAAAACTGAAATAAACCACTTTTAAAATGAAACTTGAACATCTAAAGGGGGGGGGGTGCGTCTTTTCCACACATGCAAGCTGCTTTATTGACTTTTTTTTGTGCAATATTTTCCTACGTATGCTTCTTAAAACCTGCTACCCTACAGAGCGAGGCCACCTTCGTACCCCTGCGCATCCTGTATTACAGTCAAAACCGAGCTGCGGCGTCCCAAACCCACTGCTGACACTACTAGGACGGTTGTGCTACTTTAGAGGAACTATATATTGTTTTCTTGCAGTAACTGCCATGGAAAGGTGTCCAGACATCCTGTGAACTGATATTTCTTATCGATCAGCCATAAGCTACATCACATTGTTCGCCCCTGGAAACGGTCTGGACAGAAAGCGCGTGCTCCAAGACTGGCACCTTCGGAAAACTAGAGAACGGGCTAGATCTAAATAAAGAACAACAGAATAAAAAGAAATCCTGAGCCAAGACGACTACGAAGATGAATATTAACATCCTGCGGAAATCAGATTTGGAAGATGGGATCTAACAAAGAATTGAGAGACAAAGTGGGTTTTGCCAGAAGGCTCACTTAAAAAAAATAAATTACATATATATATATATATATATATATACACACACACATATATATATATATATAAAGATCATTCAGTTAAATAGCACCACGTAAGAGCAAGAAGACAAAACTGGCAAGAAAGGCTTGTAACGAAGTATCTCAACTGCTTTCTGCTTTACCCTTCCATATACAACTTCGTCACAACAGAACGCCCAAAAGGCAAAAGCCGAGGAGCGCGCCGGGGCAGGACGGGCGGCCCCGCAGCGCGCGCGCGCGGGGGTCCAGCGCTGCGCAGCGAGGCGGGCGGCAGAGGCAACGTACGCATCAGACGTGCGGCTTCAGCGCCATCTCCTAATATACTGGGTCCCCTTTATCATCACCCACGTTTATGAATTTAGCAGGACCTCACGGTTTGGAAAATGCCCTTATTGCAATCGGGTTTTTTTTTTTTTAATTAAAATCTTACATATATATATATATGTGTGTGTGTGTGTGTGTGTGTGTGTGTGTGTTTATACTTATACATTTTATATATTTATACATAGGCATGCAATGCACAGCTAGATGCAAACGCCAGGTTAATTAGCGCTTCCCAGCAAGACCAGGCGGACGCGCTGCGAGCGCCCGGGGGGAGCCGCTGCCGCCGCGTCCTCCTCCTCGTCGGGGCTCGCTGCAACGAGCGGCTCGCGCGCCTGCACCGCCAGTCGGGTAAAACAACCGGCTTTCACACGTGAACGGCGGCAGCCTCCGAGCCCCTCCGCCGCCAGAAAAGTCTGCTTCGGAAAACGCTGGTTCTGAATTGTCAACACTTACAGAAATCGCAGAAGGGTAGTTTTAGTCCAGCTTTCCCTCAGTTTCAGGCAAGCCGGCACACTCGTGTACCCTCGACTCTGGGCAACAGCTAATTTTTGCATTACATTTAATTCAGCCCTTAAAAACAAATAATAGAAAATCCTCTTGGGTACAAATTCGTAATTAGAGCAAACCTCAAACAGGAGGAACAAGACAGAGATGCTGATTTATGTACCGCAACGTCCCATCCTCTGGATACGGCAACGTGCAGTATTTTATGTATGAAGGAGGCGAGCGGTTTTATGCAAAGTTCAGGGAACTCTGCTAACATAAACTTTTTATCTTTTGATGATCCTTTTAATATAAAATAATCTCTTTTTTTTTCCCCTCCCACAATGAAGCAGTCAAACATTAAAAAGATAGCGAGCGCATTTTAAAGATGTTTCCACTTTATAAATCAAGCTTTCTTGGCAACAACATGATTTCTATTTCAATGCTGAGCTTGCTGCGTTCTCCTAATGTCTCCTACAGATCAGTCCTAAGAGGGAGTAATAATCCCCCAAAGTAATTCTCAGCCCTAAATTCTCGATAATTTATAGTTGCCTCGTTCTGTGGAGCTCTACAAAGAATGAAACAAATGACTCCCTCTCTCCCCCCCCAGCAAGTTATCAATATTTGCCTTGTTTATACAAAAAGACTATTTTACACCATTGCCATGGAATTAACGCTTCCGCTGAGCTTTACATTTCCTCTCCACTGAGTGAACTTGTCATTAAAGTCACTTTTTTGGTTTGAAATTTAAAAATCAGGCTTCTATTCCTTTTCGTTTGTGCCCCTTGAGGTCAGACAGACCGACATTTAAGTGATTTCAACAAACTGCATTCAGGGGCATCTCTGTGCCTGCTGGGAGGGGGATTAAAGTCCCTAATTAGTGCCTGCAATTAGCCGTTTTCCTCCCCCCCACCCCCCAATGCTAAACGCAAGTACACACAAACCTCCATTAACCATCATTTTTTTAATTGGGTCAAGGGGAGGTTTATTATTGCTACTATTATTTAAATGGCTGGGGCGAAATAAAATCCGTAGTAAGTAATAATTTTCATTTCATAATTTGCATTATGATTAACTGCATATTTACACTTTTGGGCTGATCTGTCTAGACCCGACAGCAAGGGGCTTAGCGGGGCGCTGTTACGAACGCCGAGCCGTAATCGATCTCATCTTCGCAGGAGTTAAGTTGGTCGATTATCCTGCTGTTCTCATGCTAATTATTTTGTGCATTTTTACTTTCTGCTGCCGGCGGCCGGGCTGCAGCGGGACAGAGCCCGGACGCCCCGGCGGCCGCTCGGGGCTGCGTCGCTTCGGGAAGCGGCAGCATCCTCTCCGGCGCGGCGCTGCGCAGCCAGCGTCTCCCGCGCTGCCTAGTCTCTGGGCTCACTGCTCACCCCGGCAAAACTGAAGTGACTATTTTGTTTCATGTTATTCACCAGCATTTCAGCCTCAGGGTCTTTTTTTTTTTTTTTTTTTTTGCTATTACACATTAAAAATGCTCTGCTAACTCCACGGCACTGCGCTAATTTTCACCAACAGAGAATTTGGCTTGATAACTTGAACAGAAAGTTTTGTGCATCTCGGGGTCACCCCCATCCGTTCTGCTCCCTCTGTGCAATTATGGGAGGCGGACATGACTACGCCATTCGCTTCGTTAGGCAAAAAATGTGGGATTGAGCCCTATACATATGGATTTGCTTAAACAATCCACATTAAGACCTACAAAGAGATAACATGCACATTTGGGATGCTTAGGGTCTAGAATTGGGTAAAGATATTACATGTCCCGCACAGACACACTCAGATACTATAAATTAAGGGTAAAATATTTGAGGTCTTGATCCTCCAGTCTTAACTGACTTAGGTAGCAGACCCATCACAACGAATCTGGCTCCTCACACCAGCAGAGGCTGCAGAACAAGCCCTAAGGTTTGATATGCCAAAATACAGCGCGACGAGGACAGAGTTACCTGCGCGACCGCCTCGCAAATAGGCCAAACATCAAACAAATCAAACGGCACCGGGACGTAAACCTCCTCTCCGGAGGAACTAAGGGAATATCTCGGTTATTAGACTGAAGGTTTACTGCACTGTCCAACCGCTGCCAGCCCGCGTGGAGCAGCACTTCGGGAGGAAAAGAGACGGGAACCTTTAATCCCTCCAAGCCCGCAGGGTCCCGCTTGCCCCATGCAGCTGGCGAGGTTGGGGCTGGGGTCTCCCAGCCGGAGCAGCACGCAGGGCACCGCGCTGCTGCTCCGATCCCCGGCGGGGAGGATGGAAAACCCCCGGCTGCCATGCACGAAGAAGCAGGGAGCACGGCGAAAAAGCTACAGATATATGGATATGGTTTTTTGGGTTCCCCCCCCCCTCCCCGATTGCTTCCCGTTATTTCAGGTATCCTCCTCCACAGCTCTCTGGCATACTTGGGTGTAAAATGAGCAATCACAGGGCAGGGCGGAACAGAACAGCTGCGTCAGAATTAAATGAATTTTCATACTTAATTCTGGCAATTATTGTTTTCCAGCAGCGGTGATGCAAGCCACTGCCGCGGGAGCCTAGGACAGATGTTTCAGTGCCCGCAGCCGGCGCTGGCTATTTTTGTGGGGAACAGCCTGACTTGCGCGCTGGGGACTTTCAGCTGTTTACAGGTTAATTTTGCTCCACCTGAACAGCGCAGAGTGGAAAGGGAGGTCTGAGCGGATCCAGGGACCGACTCCCGCCGAGCCGCAGCTCTCCCGCGAGCTGCCGGGCTCCCTGCCGCCGCAGCCCGGGGCTGCAAGCTGGGGGCATTCAGCCTTAGTAAAAATTTTGTTTGCTTCCAAGGGAAGGCATAACTTTTTCACATCTAACAGTCCAAAAAGCAACGCCTCTAGCTCTTACAGATTCGTGATTAAATGCATATTCTAAGCCTTCACATTGCTAAAACTTTGGCTCAAAGTACCCCAGCACGGGTCTTACTGCACTGTGCAGTGCAGCGGGTGGAGGGGGGGAACTCGCTCTTGAAAAAATTATCAAAGTGGAGCCACTATAATGCTAACGGCTTAAAAAAACAAATACTAAAATGAAGCATTACGAAAGAGAATTGAGACTAAATCTTTCAGACTGTGAAATATCGTCCATGTCTTTCTTGAATCCATAATCTCATTGCTGCCACATTCAAAAAGTCAAACACCCGCTCGCTTTACACTGCCAAACGAGCTCACCGAAATTTGCAATCAAAAGAATAATTTTTAAAACACTACTCATTGCAACAACTCTGCATTACTTAGAAACTCTGCATTATTTAGGTTCGACTCAGGGCAAACAGGAACATTTCATATAGATCAGAAGAAACACCCGTCCGTGGTGTATTTTCACTAACCTGCCTGCTTTGGTTATTATCATTTCAGTGCCGGCCTCATGAAATTTCTTCCATAGCTCTTTCTCGTGGAGATAGACTTTGATATTTTCTATTGTCTGGGGGAGAAAAAAAACCAGAAATAATGAATAAGCAACAAATGAATAACCAAAAAAAAAAAATAGAAGGGCCAGAAACCGCACGACCCGCACCAAAACTGCCCTGCCCTCTGCCAAAAACGAGCGCGACAAACCGCGCCCGGCTCAGGCGCGGAGTCACGTCCAGGCGGGCGGCGGCGGCCGCCGGGACCGCTCGCGGGCAGCGACGGCAGAGGGGAGTTCGCTGCTCTCCGCAAAAAACACCGGCCGGGGAGCGAAAACGCCGCGATGGCCCGAGCCACTCGGCGGTTTATTTTGGGGGAGGGGGGGAAAGGAGGGGGAATTATACAAAACGCCGCCGGGCCGGATCCTGCCCGCGAGGAGCGGCCGCGGCTCTCCGCGCCCGCGCAGCCTCCGCGCTCGGGAGGGCTCGTTACTGAATTACCGCACCCGACGGCGGGGCGCGGTGCAGAAGTGTTTTGCAGGGGGAAAAAAAAATTAAAAAATCCGGCAAATTCCTTGCAGTTCCCTCCCCGGCTCGTAGCCGAAGAAGATGCGCGGCTGGCGGCGTAAGAAAGAAGAAAACGGGGGTCGGAGAGAAATGGGGGGGGGAAAGAGGGGGATTGGAGGGAGCGGGCCGGCGGGGCAGCCCCGCCACGACGGCGGCGGCAGCCGGTGCGCGGCCCGCGGGGCGGGTGGGGCGGTGCGGTGCGCGGCGCTGCGCAGGGGCGGCTGCGCGGCGCGTACCTGCTCGGGGTCGGGGCCTTGCGGGCTGCTGAGCGGCGTGCTGCTCACGCCGGCTACGCCGAGGACGGGGGAGCCCGCGGCGGAGTCGGCATGGCCGGGAGCCGGGGCCGCTGGAAACCCTTCCTCGGTTTCAGCCAGGCTTTTCTCCTGGAGCATTTCCTTCGGGGGCAGAGAGGTGCGCGGTTAGCTCGGAGCCGCGGGGGCCCCGTCCAGCCCGCCCCCGCCCCGGGCGCCTCCACCTGCCCGGCCGGGCCCTGCCGGCCCAGCCGTCCTTCCTCCGGCAGCGGCCCCAGCGCCTGCGGGCGAGCAGACTTGGGGGGGGGGGGGGACACGCTTCGGCCCCGGGGGCAACCCGCTGAGGCCCGAGAGACCCCGGCCGGGCCCGTCCTGCCCTCCCTCCTGGGGAGCCGCCAAGACGCGGCTGCGCTCGCTGAGGCCGGGGCAGCTCATCTCAGGTGTGACCCGCAGCCTCCGCAGGTCCGATGCTTCCTCCTTCCTCCCCCCTCCCTCCCTCCACCCCCGCGATTTTCCAGCCGCCGATGCGGGGCCGGTACCTGTCGGAGAGGGCGGCCCGGCCCGGCCCGGCCCCTGCTGGGTCGCTCTGCCCCGGCCCGGCCCGGCCCGTCGGGTGGGCGCAGCGCCGCGGCCCCGCGACGGCTCCCGGGCAGCTCGGAGCCCCGGGGCCGCTGGCCGGGGCTCTGGCCGCGGGGGGAGCGCTGCGGCGGAGCCGTCCTGCGTAAACACGCGGAGTGCAAGGCTCCGAGATAAAAGGGCCCCTCTTAAACTTGGACGGAGACTGGGAAAAGCCAATAAAGATAAGGCCTGACAGCTCCGCCGGGGCTGCCGCGCATCAACCCCGACTTTTACTGCGCGGAGGGACGTGGCCGCCCGCCCCGCTGCCTGCCCGACGGCTGGGCTCCGCGGGCGCGCAGCGGGGCGGCCCGCAGGACGCGGCGGGGGCTCTACCCACGGGGGACACGAGGGAAACCCGCGGGAGGGGCACCCCCGACGGGCCCCCCCCCCCCGCCCCGCGCCGGCTCCGGGGCTGCCCGTGCGCGGAGCAGCCGGGGCAGAGCTCGGCCGACAGCGCTCCCCGCACAGGCCGAGAGCCGGCGCAGCTAGACGTGCGGTACATACACACTACACGCGCGGTGCGCGCCCCGCGGAGCGCAGCGCGCAGCCCGGCCCGGCCCCGCGAGGGCACCGCCGGTTTCGCTCGCAGCCCCGCTCGGGGGGGGGGGACGGGACGGGACGGGACGGGACGGGACGGCGTTTGCGCCCCCCCAGCCCGGGCTCCGCAGCGGCTGCGGCCCGGCCGAGGAGCGGAGTTTTCCGCGGCAGCGCGGGGCAGGGCGCAGGTGGGAACCGCCGCCTCCGGCGACCCCCGAGGGCTCCCGCCCGCCTGCCGCGGCCCGGGGGCGGCCGGGCAGGGCCCGACGAGCCGGGCGGCGGCGGCGGCAGCGGCGGCAGCAGCAGCAGCAGCAGCAGCAGCAGCAGCAGCAGCAGCAGCAGCAGCAGCAGCAGCAGCAGCAGCAGGGCCCGGCCCGGGGCGCCGGCACGCTCGGGGGAGCCCGGGCTCAGCCCGGCGGCCGGGCCGACGGAGGAGCGGCCTCGCTGGGTCCCCCCCCGGGGCAGGCCGGGCTGCCCGCCGGGGCCGGCCAGGCTGCAGGGCTCTGCCCGGGGCACCGGCGCTACTTGCCCCGGGGGCGGCCGGGCCGCGCTCCCCCCCGTCCCCGCGGGCACTTACACTGCTGGCCGGGGGGCAGGAGGCGCAGCTGGGGGCTCGGCGCTTCGCCTCGGCGCGGCGGCGGCGGCTGCGGCATTAACGGCGGCGGCGGAGCGCTCGGGGCCGGCGCGGCTCAGCGGCCCGGCAGCCCGATGGCAGCGGCGGGCGGGACGTCCCCCATCGCACCGATTCACTTTCCCTTGATCTCCTCGAAAAATGTTCCATAAAGATCCAGTTTGGGGCCTTTCGACTCCCTCCCTCTTTGTCTCACCCCCCCCCTCCTCCCTTTTTCCTTCCCCTCCTGTTGCTGACGTTGCCGCTGTCAATCAAGTCCCCAAAGACCAGCTCTGGCCCGCTCCCGCAGCCGCCCCGGGCGCCCGCCCCGGCCCCGCGCCCTCCCCGCCGCCCCCGCCCCGCCGGGGCGAGCCCGCACGCCCCGGCCCCGCCGCCCGGCCCGGCCGCCCGCCGCCGCCAGGCCCGGCCAGGCCTTGCCCTCGCTCCTCGGGCCTGTTTGGCACGGCCAGGAGCCGGCGGGGCGGGGGGGGGAGGCGGAAGGGGGCAGCCAGCCCCGCCGCCCCCTCCAGGCCCCGGCGCTCGCCGTCCGCTTGCGGGCTCGGCCAGCCCAGCGGCCCCGCAGCAGCCAGGCCGGGCTAGGCCAGGCCCGGCCCGGCCCGGCGAGCGGCCCCGGGGGCAGCAAGGCTGAGGCCGGGCCCGGGGGGTGAAGGCCGGCGCGGGGATGCGGCGGGCGGTGCGGGGCCCGCGGGACGGGGCGCGGGGCGCAGCCCGAGGCTGGCGGCCGGGAGCCCCGGCGGGGGCAGGATGGTGCTCGGCGACAGCCCGGCGGCCTCGGGCCCGCTGTCCCGGCCTTTGCTTGCATGGCCAAACCCCCCCCCCCCAACCTCCATCCCGCCGGCGGGGGAAGGAGGCTGCTTTGGGGCCCGCGGGTCTCGCCGGCAGGGCCGAGCCCCGGGAAGGGAGGACGCGGCTCCCCCCTTTCTGCCCTGAGCGCGACCAAAACCTCCCGGCATCGCCTCCACCAAGGAAGGAGCGAGCCGAGCGCCGACAAAGCGGCGGCCCGGCCCGGCCCGGCCCGGCCCGGCCCGCCGGGGCCGCCCCGAGGTAAGAGCGGGCCGCGGGCGGGGAGGGGCGAGCGGGAGGCGCCGCCGGCCCCGCGGGAGCCCCGGGGCAGGACCCCCCCCTCCGGGCCGCGGCCCCGGCTCCCCTCCCGCCGCCGGCCCACCGCGAAACGAAGCCCAAAATCAAGGGGAGAACCCCCTTCTGCAAGTCACCGATTGCTGTCGCGACCTAACGGGCCACCTCAGCTCTGCTGTCGCGATTACCGAAAGGAGAAACGGTCCCCAAGAGGAGCTTTATCGAAACGAGGCCGGGCAAAGGGCATCTGCGGCCGCCCGGCGCACCCGGGCATTGCCATGGCCCTGCGCGAGAGCGGCACGCGCTATCGCGACAGCCCCGCCCGGCACTGCCCTATGTCGCGACAGCCCCGCCGTGCCCGGGCAGCGCCCGCAGCCGCGCTCCCTGCGCGGAGCCGGCCGCGCACCCCGAGCCCCCGCGGAGCCTGCCCCGCCGCGCCGGCTCCCGCGGGGCGCTGCGCAGCCGCTTACCCGAGCCGCTGCCGGGCCGGTGGGCGCCGAGGTGCCGCTCTGCTGCCCCGCCGCGCCGGGCCGAGTCGGCGACCGGCTCCGAGCCCCGCGTTCACAAAGGCACCGCCATAAACCACCGGGGCTTTATGGGGCGAGCTTTTTTTTTTTTTTTCCCCCAAATCGGGGTTTTCTTGAAAGTGAATTTAAACCCAAACGCACTCCCACCGTCACGTGGTGCCGAAATTGGGAACAGGAGCAGAATAAAAAGTAAACTGGGGTCAACCTCTTAATGAACCATTTTCCCACTCACTCCTACGGAAAAAAAAAAAAAAAAAGCCCAGGTCGGGGGGTTGCGAGCGAGGAGGCGGCGAGCGACTCCCGGAGGAGCCGTCGGGCCGAGCGGGGCCGGGGCCGCGGCCGGGCGCGGCGGCGGCGGCAGGTGAGAGCGGGCCCGGGCGGCGGCGGCGGCGGCGGCGGCGCGACGGGGCCCGACGTGCGCACGGCCCGGCGGGACCCTGCGCCCGGGCGGCCCCGAGCGCGGCTCGCACGACGAGGGGCTGCGCCGGGCCCCGAGGTGGGAGCTGTCCCCGGCGGTGTTTTTTTTTTTCTTTTTCCCCCGGAGCTGAAGCGTTTGCTGGCGGGGAGGGCGCACCGCCGGGGTCAGACGGGACCTGGGCTCCGGCGGCTCCGGCCCGGGCCGAGAGCCACGTCCGTCCCGGCCCAGACCCGGTTCTCTAAGCCCCGTCCAAGCAGGAGGGGAGGGCCGGAGCCGGGCTCGGGGCCGGCACCCGACGGGCACCGCCGCCGCGGGGCCGGCTCCCCCCCCCCCCGCCCCCGGTCCCCACCTCCGGGCTGCGCTGTCCCCGCTGGCACCGGGGCCCGGGACGGGCGCCGAGGTCCGGGCTCCGCGGCAAGGTGAATTTTTGTGTTTATTCTGCAGGCCGGCGGCGCCGGGGCTCCGCTGGGCGCTCCGCTTTCTTGGGGTCTGGGTCTCCCTCCACCCCTTCCTCCTGCAGCCGCGGAAAGAGACAGCAGAAATCATGGACGTTTCCTGCGCTTTCTTACGTTAAGTGCATTTTTTTCCCCCTTGAACCAAAAAAAAAAAAAAAAAAAGGGGGGGTGTCAAATACCCAAATGGGGAGGATTAAAGAAAAAACAAAGCAAAAGCCTCCCCCTCCTCCCCGCCAACCCCTCGGCCCACCCCGCCCGTGGGGACGGGACGGCGGAGCGGCGACTTCGAGCCGCTGCCCGGCCGCGGCCGCGGAGCACGGCGGGGCCCGACGGGGCCAGCCCCGGCCCTGCGGCCCGCCGGGGGCGGCTCTCCCCGGGCCCCGCACCGCGCTCGGGAGGGCCTCGGCCGGTTGCATCTTTGCACCCAAATCCGCGGCTGGAGCGAGCATGGACAGAGCCCCCCCCCCCCCCCCCGACGGCCGCCGCCGCCGCCGGGCGCTTCCTGGAGGCTCCGGCAATTCACGGCGCGGCTCCAAAGCGCCCCGACTGTCATCGCCCGGCAGATAAACGGCCGGATCCACGACGGCAAGGTGGCTCCGATTCAGGGCTCATCATCGCCGAGTCCGAGGAGCAGGCAAGGGGAAGGATAAGCCATGCTGCCCGGGACAGGCACTCCAGATCACTCATCACTGTCACCGATCTTGTTCATGCTTTGGCCCTAAACACCGACGATTAATAGTAGTTCACTGTCGCTTTTCTTCCATAATTACATTCGCACTCCGTCTCCGGGACGGGGAGGGGGGGGGGAAAGGCGGGAGGGGGGGGATCAAATCTGCGAGTTACCTGCTGGGATGCTTCAATATTTTTCGAGCCGTGGCGGGCGGCGCTTGCTCGGGAGCGGCGCGGCCGGGACCCGGCCCCGGCTGCCCTGCAGCCCCCGGAGCACCGCGGGCGCCCCGGCCCCGGCCCCGGCCCCGGCCCCGGCCCCGGCCCCGGCCCGCTCCGCGGCGGCTCCGAGCCCGCGGCGCCGGGCGCGCTCGGAGCCGAGTCGGGGAGCAGAGCCTCGGCCGTGCAGATCCGCGCAGATTTGTTGCCTGGCGCGGAAAGGCACCGGTTTACGCTACTGCGGAGGGTTTGAATGGGCGAGGGCTGAGAAAAGTTGCAGAATTTGGCCTGTAACGACGCTGAAAGAACGGAGTGCGAATACAGAATTATTCATGTATTCGGTAGGAATCACAGAGCATCTAACTCGGCTTTATAAACAGGGACAGCGCCAAATTTTTAATAACTTTGTAATATGCTTATTTATACCATACAAGGACTTACAAACCTCATTGTGCATAGCAGCTGGGTCATATTTCTTTACCCTTCCATTCCTCAGGCTCCTTTGCCAAGAGACTGGTATCAAACACTTCTAGGCTGAAAGGGAAACACAAAATCAAATTGCAAAGAAATGATGACAGGAAGCATGGGTAAGATACAATCTGACATGCGGCTCTTTAATCTTAAAACATCTGCTGAAAATAGATGGACTAATGGCGTATTTAAAATATGCACGTTTTTAAATACAAGTGATTCTCCACATATAACAAGTTCAATCGAATTATTTGCATGTATAAAGCTTCCCCTGTGCACATTTGTAGGATGAGTCTTCTTTATACCTTTAAGAGAATATTTTAACAAATATTTTAAAACATTGCAGACTGATGCGTTATTCAGTCTTGTAGAAATCTGCATTGAAACTGGATAAATCAAATGAACAACCATATTCCAATTTGCTTTTTACTATTTTAGAAACTTTCATGATTTTATCCCAGCATACCAAATGTATGATTTATCCCCTCATAATTTCAAGCAAAGCTATGTAGCTGCAGAACAGACAATACTCATTATGTAACCAGTAATTTTTAAACAATGCACCAGCATTCATCTACTCAGAATTTTTTTTTAAGCCTAAGTATTTTACAAATTAAAATAAATCGTGGACTTATTCTAATGTTTAAAACTAACACTAATTGTGTCCGATTGCTCTGGATTTATATTTTGAATATGCTGCCTTCTTATTTTTAAAAGTAGCATTTAGAAAATAACATTGCAAGTAAATTGTGCATTTTGCACAGAAGAGACTTTACAGTGAGCTCCGAAACGTTCTGTAGGAGAATGAATAGTCCAGAGCTCATTACCCTGGTGAACGTCAGCTGGAGATAGTCCCAAATGGTCTTCCCCAGCCAAAGGCCTGATTTCACTCTGATATATACCAACAAAATTGCCCCATCTGCCTTGCCATTACTTTTTCTTTCTTTAGTGCAAAAAAAGGCAAAGCCCCGGTTTGCTGGAAGTCGGGAGTAGGCAAACCGATCCACATGCAAATGGAAATAATGGTTTAAAAAACAAAACCCAAACCCAATGGCCAAGAGCTTTATGATTTTTTACGCCGTCTGCCTACAAGCGTGACGATGGCCACAGTTTCGCTCCGCTTCCTGAACAAAGTCAAAACGGTGCCGCCGGCGAGAGCGGCCGGCCGGGCCCCACTGTGGCCGCCGCAGGCGTCCGGCAGCCTCCTCCGCCGCCGCCGTTTACGGCAGGTCAGCGGGTCAGCGCCTCCGGCTCGCCCTGCGCGGGGACGGGGAGGAATCGCCGTTTGAGGCTGCCCTTCCCCAAACGGGGCTGGAGCCCGGGGGGCCGGGCTGCGAGCGACGGGGCTCCGGCCGCTCGCGCGGGACGGGGCGAGCGGCGCGGGGCAGCACCCGTCCGCAGAGGCCTGCGCGCTCTTCCCACCCCGCCGGAAGAAGAGGGGAGAGCTTTGCCCCTAAAAGCTTGCGCCGAAGCAAGAAACTTGCTTACGCGGTAGCCCCAAACTGGGCCGCGGCGCTGCTCGGAGGCGGCGGGGCTGCTCCCCGCGGCGCCCGGCGCTGCCCGCCCACTTGCAGCGCGGGAACGTGCGGGGCTCGGGGCCGCTCCTGCCCCCGGGATCGTGCTATTTGTGCGAGCAGTCGCAGCCAGCGGCTTTCCAGTGCTCCCAGGCACCAGGGGGTTGATTGCTACGGTAAAAGACGGACGTTCTCCGGGGTGAGCAGAGGGGAAACGCCGGCCCGGACAGCGCGGGCGGGCGGGCGAGAGTCTCAGCAGGAGGGAGGGAAGGAGCCGGCGACGGCCCCGCACGTGCCGCAAGGCGGGTGATGCCCGGCCCGAGCCCCAGCGCGGCGGGACGCGCCGCTTCCGCCTGCACCGGAGGAAGCGGGAGCACACGGGACGCGCTGGGGTTAGGCGGCTGCCGGACACCTGGAGCGGCCGCGTACCGCAGTCCCGCGGGAAACGGCGGTCCGACCTGGCCTGGGGCACTCGCTAAATCACCCAGGGCAAAAATGAAGCAGTCCGAGGCCTTCCAGGCTCCAGGACGGAGAAGGCCAGCGTGATTTAAAAGGCAGGAGGGAAAACCTGGAAACAAGGGCAGATGGAGGAAGAGGTGAGAGGCAGAGGGCCAGGAGGAACGTGGAGGGAAGCAGAGCTAATTGGGGAGGTCTGGGAAGAGGGACGCTGCCGCCGAGCAGGACGTGGAGGGGAGTGGTTACGGGCCGGGGGACGGGGACGGCATCATGTTTCCCGTCTGCACGGTAAGGGAGGGAGCAGCTCTGCATCCAGGCCGGAGCCCTGGGAAGGCTGCAGAGCCGTCGGGGAGGTGATGGTGGAAAGGGAGAAGGGGAGGGGGGGAAAGCAGGAATAAGAGGCAGCGGGCTCTTCCCGGGAAGAGGCAATGCCCATGGAAATCACGGTAGCGTCCCTCTCCCACCGGGACAGCCTGCACCTTCCCGGCCGTCCTTCTTCCCGGCTTCCCTCCGGACACCGGCATCCCTCTCGCTTCAGCCAGGGCCCTGGCGGCGCCCGCAGGCAGCTGCCCCGCCGCCCAGCTCGCCTGCCCCATCCGTTGCCCTTTCTTGCCTTTCCCCCCCCGCGCTGCGCTAGGAGCCCGAGGGCAAGGGAGACGAGAGCGAACTGCGGGGTCAGGCCCAGAAGCGGGGGGCTTTCTCCCCGTGCGAGACGACTTGCTGCTGGACGCAAAACTCCTAGAGGTAGAAGGAGGGAAGCGACAGGAAAACCGGAGAAAGGGAAAGAGACAGACGCGGGAGCAGAGCGTTATTCCCTCTCCCGCGCCTGCCCTGCGCTCCAGCGAGGAGAGACGGGGCGGCCAAGCGAAGAGGAGAGAGGAAAGGGGCCATCCCCAGGCGGCCGCAGGCCCGCGCGGACCACCCCCAAACGCTCCTCCGGGCTCCGCGAGGCCGGGAGCCGCCACCGAGCCTACCAGGCCGGCAGAGCCACGGCAAACATGACCGCTCGCGGGGGGTTGTTTTGTTTTTGGCCCGGGATGGGAGACGAAACCGGCTCCAGGTGGAGAAGCGAAGACGACGACGAGCTCCTGGGAAGGAGCAGCCCGCCTCGGGCGGCGCGGAGGGGAGGGGAGGGCCGCCCGGCGCCCGGCAGGACGGGAGGGAAAGGGGCTGCTCCGTCTGCCCGGCGCAGAGCGACGGGACGTGCGGGAGCGGGCGCAGCGCTGGGGCCGCGGCGGGAGGAGGACCCCGCGCCCTGGGTCCCGCGCTCGCCCCGGCCGCCGCCTGCTGCAGGAAGAGCCCCGACGCGCGAGACAAACGCGGTGCAAGCGATGAGATGGGACGCGAACACCCGATACGCATCCCCGCGAGGTTACTGCCGAGGTCGGGAAACTAAGGAAGTGCTGCGCTGGCATGCTGGCAGCAAATCAAAGAAAATGACATTAATTAAAGCGTATGTTAGGAATAGGAAATTAGACTAAAGCAACATTTCATCCACGGCGTCGTCTCTGGGCACTTCAGACAGGGTATAAGTTTACGGTAGAGCAAGAGAAATGAGGAGGCTCGTGCAGAGGATAGATGGGTGGGAAGCTAACAGAATTAGAGGAGGGTTTTAAAAGCTTTCGACTATACACTCAGGGTCACGTTCATCCCCGCTATTTATTGTGAGTCAAGAGGGACGAGGAGGGCGCAGAGCCCCGGCTGGCACCGCGCGGGGCCTCCGTCCTGGCGTCAAAACACCCTCCGAACCCGTCGGGGCGGCACCCGCACACCCATTCGCAGCTTGGGGAAAGAGTCGCTCTTTCCCCATCTCCCTCTTCTTTGGTCCAGCGCGTGCCGAGGGGCGACCCCGCCGCCGCCGCCGCGCAGCAAACCCGCGGGAAGCCGAACCGCCCCCCCCCCCCCCCCGCCAACCCCACCCCGGGCTTTTCCCGCGCCGGGTTTCCATCACCGGCACGCGTCCCACCTCGCCGGGTCGCCCGGCCTTTCCCGACGCGCGGCTCGGGGGCCGCCTCTCCCGTTTCGCCGCGCCGGCTGCAGACGGGGCCGTTCCTCCCGCCGCGAGCCGTCGGCCCAGTGCCGAAGCCCCCCGGGGGTGAGGAGGGCGGGGGGGGGGGGCCGAGGGCAGCAGGGAGCCGCGTCGCCTGCCCCCCGGACCGGGCCAGCGCGGCCAAGCCAACGCTCGCCGGGAAGCGGCCGGCCCCCGCGCACGCCGCGGCCTTTCCGCCCGGGAAGGGCCGCCTGCCCCGGGCCCCGCTCGCCCCGTCCATCGCGGACACGTGGGGAACGGCCGCCGCGGGAACCCCTCTGCTCCCGCGGACCGCCAGGCGCCGCGTGCCGTTAGCGTGGTGCTTTGCCCCGGGGAAGGCGGGCAGGTGGCTTGCTGACAGCTTCAGAAACACCTTGTAGCGGTTGCGGTGATTCCTTAGATCCGCCGCTTCCCCTTTCAATTCACACGTCGTGATTTCCAAGCCTCAGCCTGCGCCTCCGCGGCGGGGGCCCCGAGCGGCGTGCGAGCGGGAGCCTCCAGCCCGCCTCCGACACCCGCCGCGGCCAAGCGCCCGCGGGTGCCCCCGGTGGAGGGGCAGCGCCCGGGCCGAGGGGCGCGTTGAAGGGCCCCGCTGCTTTTTGCCGCCACCTGGGGCCTGCGGGCAGGGGCGACGGGGGGAGACCCCGGTGCGGCCGCCGGTGCGGGTGCCGGCTGCTGGCCTCGCGCCCCTGCCCCGGAAGCGGGAACCGGAGCACCTCGCGCCCCTGCCCGTTCCTGTCCGCTCCGTGCACCGCGCTACGTCGCCCTTCTGCAGGGTCCGGGCCTCCGCGTGATAAAAGGAGTATGTTTTTCCAATTAAAAGAGCCACATGTGTTTTCCTGCCGGCGTTTAGTCCAGCCTAACACGCGCTGCCTACGTTTTAACCTCGAAGAAGCCTCTAGAGACACTGCAAAACAAATCAGTGGTGGCCCGCGTGCGAGAAAACAGAACCAATAAA
The DNA here is from genome assembly GCF_040807025.1 of Struthio camelus. Taxonomy (NCBI): domain Eukaryota; kingdom Metazoa; phylum Chordata; class Aves; order Struthioniformes; family Struthionidae; genus Struthio; species Struthio camelus. The sequence goes on from NC_090957.1 coordinate 19,041,871, forward strand.
CAGGGTCGCCACAGGTTTTGTGTTTGCCGTACGAAACCCCCGTCCTTGGCGGGGGCAAACGCGCGCCTTGCCCCCGGCTGGGACGGGCAGCGGGAGGGGGACGGGACGCGCCTGGGGGGCGCCGGTCCTCCCCTCCCGTTTCTGCTGCCCTGCCCCGGGGCCGAGCGCGGTGGCACGGGGCGAGCCCGGCGGAGCAGCAGCATGTCTCAGCCCCCCACCCCGGCCCCGAGCAAAAGGGTTTCGCGCGGTGTCTCGAGAGCGCGCGTTCTCAGCTCTCGTGGCGCCCGCCCGGCTTCGGCGGCTGCCGGCCTTGCCCGCGTCCCTGGGCCGCTCCCCCCGCCCCTGAAAACGCTTTGCCTTATTTATTACGTTTCATTTAACCCCGGCCACGTCCTGCAAATAAAATTTATTTTGCAGCTGTCATTCAGGTTTACTCCGGCCTTAACCTCGTAATCCTATCGAGTCCCTCATTATCGGCGGAGCGCGGGAGCGAGCGGGGGCCCTCCGCGTGATGCGGACCCCGACCGCCCGCCCGCCCGCCCCGGCGCCCGACCCCGCCAGCTCGCTGCTCGCCCCCCCCGGTCAAGCCTACGGGTCCCGCGCTCGGGGCCGGGGCGCAAAAACCCCCGGACGCCGCGGGAGCCCACCTCCGGGCCAGCGCTGCGCCGGCGCCGAGGCCCGCGGCAGAGCCGCTCCGGGCCGGCAGGTACCGCGCGCGTCACTCGCCCCGCCGAGCATTCGATATCCCCCGTCGGAGCGCGCAGCGCCCTACAGTATATGGAGGAAGACATGACCCCTGTCATAGCGGCTTACAATAAAAAATAGGCAGACACTCCAGTTCAGACACGTCATAAATCCAGCCGAAGGGCCAAACTCAAATATTTCGGCTGTCTCCCCCCCCCACCCCCCCGCCCCATAATATATAATTGTCTTTGTTGGATCAATACAGAGGGGCTTTGTGGCAGGAGCGCGCTCTAAGGGAAGATTAATGTCGTGAGTTATGTATGCAGCGCGGAGGAATTCGAATATTGGACTTCCAGGAGGAGAGGAAAGGTCCGAGGGGCTCGAAGCCTCGTCCCGGGGCGGAAGCGGCTGCGGGGCGGCGCGGGGGGCAGCGGCCCAGCCCCGCGTCCCCGCGCCCCCGCCGGCAGCCCGCCGCGACCCCGGGAGCCGGCTTCTCCGGCCGGTCGGCCCCTCAGGTGCTAAAAGCCTTCCCGAAGATGCCGACGACCATCGCCGGAGCAGGTGGATCCAATTAGCATCCGGACTTAAAAGCAGCCCCGGCACTGCCAGGGCCAAGCTCGTTACGGCCCGGGTCAGGGGTGCAGCAGGGGATGGACGGACGGACGGACGGACGGATGGACAGATGGATGGACAGATGGACGGACAGGACACGATGTGATCGGCTGCTGCCCGCTCCCGTCCCACCTGGGATTTCAGCTTTTGGCCTCTAGGCAAACCGGGGAGCAGCAGCTACAGCGGTTGCTAAACCGGTGCTGTATTTATCCCCGATAAAGACCCTGGGACCATTTCCCTGGATGCACGCGCAGCATCCATTGCTCATAACATCATAAGCAGATTAATACCCCTAATCTCATTAATGCGCAATAACAGAGAGGTTGAGCCCTCCCCTCTGGTTACCGGTGAAATATTTCCTGAGCCGCGCCGCCAACCCGAGCGAGGTGCGTAGCATGCGCGTTGCGTGCCTATCATATGGAATAAATTTAACCCAGTCGAGTTTTGATTAAACGCAATAAATATGATTGATTCGGTTGCGCTCCCTCCGCATGACGGTCTGTTTAATTTATTTTTTCATTCGGAGAAGGGATGTCGCATTGATCCCAAACATTAGTTTTGACCACCACAGTAAATTCCGATTTTTGGGGAACCTGCGGCAGACTTATTAATATTTTTACACTTCCCGAGCAGTCGCTGAGGTTAACCCTTTACCGACACGCCTGAACGACGCCCTGCAGCGGGCGCAGGGGAGGTGACCCGACGGCGCACGAGGACCGGCGCGAGCAGGGAAAAATTACGGGCTTTTTTGGCTGCTGCTTGAAAGCCTCCAGCCCCGGGAACGCGCGCAGAGCCCTTCAGCAGCTTTTTGGCTTTTTTTCCCCAGCCCTGTTTGCAGGGACCCGTGGGCCAGGAGCCGCCTCTGCCTCGGAGCAGGCGACCAAAAAGCTTTTTTTGCCCCAAAGCCTTTGTGCAGCGCTTCCAAGGAAGCGGCCGCCAGCAGGCAGCTTTTTGGGATGACCGTGGGGCCTCCCCAAGGCCCCGACGCCGGGACACGGTTTTCCAGGTTGGGGAGGAACACGTGCGCCTAGGCCAAGGCGCTCGCACGGGGAACGCCGATGCCGGCGGCGCCCGCGGGAGCGCCGGCGCCTCGGTTCCCGCGGCCGCCCGGAGGCGAGAGCCCGGCCGCGCCGCAGCCCCGGGGCGAACGCCGCGCGGCGAAAGCAGCCTGTTTGCTGTCTCTGCGCCTACAAAACCCAGAGCAGCGCTCGTCCTCCGCGCCGCGCTGGAATTTGGACCAACAGCGCTACAGATTTCCTTATCACAGCTTCTCTATCTTTCTTCTTAAAAAGGAGGGGAGAAAAAAAAAACCACCCAAATATTTTTTATATTACTAATAAATTGAAAAAATGCTTTATGTTTTCAATATATTTTCAATTTGCTGCCATGGTCAGTATCTTGATTGCTATGTATATTTTATAAGGAACGTCAATGATAACCAGATTTAGCTGTTAGTTTCTCCATAAATAGAGTGTTATCCACCAGCAGTGATCTCTGGTAACGCAGCATCGTTAAAAATAATGCTGAAGCATATCAGAGAAACACCAAAAGTGGAAAGAATAAATTGCTTCCAAGCACATCTTTGAGATACTGGAATTTCCGAGTTTTTATTTGGGAGGTAAGTAGGGAAAAGCTCATTTTTAATATGCGTTTTAGAAAGGCTCCGTAACACGGGTATCCACGCAGCCCTGAGGAAAGGCACGAGATGCCGGCACAGCCTCGCGGCTCGCCTGGACGGGCTTTTTAATGGGCTCGGACTGCAGATCTTGGCAAAGCTGCCGCGAGCCTGGCGCAGCCCCCGGCTCGGCGGGATCCCGCGCAGCCCCGGCACCGGGCTCGGCTCTTGGTACCTCGATATATCCCCTAGGTCGAGCCGATAATTAGAGTTTTGTCTCACAAGCCAGGGCCAATGCAGCCGGGACGGGAACCACCGTTTCTCCGAGTTTTTTTTTTTACTGCTCGAGTTCTTGCTCGCCCGGCTGCAGCTCTGGGAAACCATCCGAACGTCTCCCCATACGGTTTGGGGAAACTTTTCCCGGTAGCCAGCGTTGCGGAGCCGCGGGCACCCCAGCACCCCGACGGCCTCAGCGCCTCCGCTCTGCCCGCGCGCCCCCTCGGGTTAGCGCGCCGGCCACCTAAACGAGCCAGATTTAGTCTATATGTTCCCCGCTAGTTTAAATCACGACCAAGTCAGCAGCGTAGCGGGCTGCCGGCTGGGAGCGGGCAGCGGGAGAGGGCCGGGAGGGCTCCCGGCGACGCCGCGTTATCCGGCGCCGCGGCCCCGGCCTCCCTGCGCCGCCGCTGTCGCCGGCCCCTCTCCGTCCCCGCGCCGCAGATTTTCCCCGCAGGCGCGAGAACCCTTCGCAAACCAGAGCTGAAGGCGCCGGGGGAGGAAAGCTGGCGCCCAGCCCGGAGGCTGGGGCCGGCGGTTCCCGCGGGCACGGCCGCCCTTCGCCAGCCGGGCCTCGCGCCCAAACCACCCCTCTGCTTTCCGGGGGCGAACGGCACGAATTCGCCACCCCCGACCAAAGGGCAAACGTTCCTATCCAGCGAACTTCAGTGCTGCCAGAGGCAGAAGAGGTTTCGCTCACCACAGCTATCTTTTATGAGCCGGACAGTTTGTCCTCATTAAAATCGTGCACGTCTTTTACAGCGGTGCGCCGTAATCAGGGCAACCAAAGGAAAGCGTCCAAACGGCTTGGCCCGCGGACCGGCACGGCCCGAAACACCGTACAGCTGGAAGTCACAAAGGTCCCAGCGCTGAGCGGGGTCCTCGGCAGCGCGCCCCTCTCCCCGGCCAGGGAGCGTCCCCCAGGAAAATGCCTTTTTTTTTTTTTTTTAAACCCCTAATTCACAAAAGAGGAGGCTGAAAGCTGGCAGAGCCCTCCCAAGGGCCACGCGGAGCTGAGGCAGACCGAAACGTGCCTTTGCACCGCTAACCCCCGCCTGCGCGGATGTTCGCGGGCGCGCAGCGGGATGCACCCAGCAGTCCCCACCAGGCCTCTTGCAAGCGCGCCCCGGAAAGCTACGTCCCCTGGAAATGAAAAAGCCTCGGGGGAAGGTGGGCCGCGGGGCGAGGAGCCGGCGCAGCGGGGCGCGAGCTGCACCGCGGGACGGGGAGCAGGAGGAAGCCTGCAGGAAAGCCTCTGGCTTTGCAAAGGAAGGCATGCACCCGGGACGATTTCTGCCAGGTATTTTCCAATGGCACACAGGCTTTCTTCTCCCCCCCCAACCCCCCCCCAAAAAATATAAAGCTTTCATAGCCCCTTTTCATCTAATATTTAGCATGCAAGGGTTTCTGCATGCCCAGGTTAGGTAAACATTAGAGAAGATTGTTTATAGAAATTATATACAGAGCAGTGCTGGTTTAATTTATCAAAAAAGGTTTTTGTTGAAATAAATTGATTTTACGGTGGAACCCACTTAAACCCGCGAAAGGGATGGCCGTGTTTGAAAGGAGCGGTTTGCTCTTCACCTCGAAGGATTCTCCGAGCCGCGTCACGATATCATCTTTAAACATAAATATTCCCCCACTCACGCCCCCGCTGAAGCAGAGGGGAGAAGCAAAAGAAATTCAATGCACGTTTTAAGGGCAGGACACGGGACCCGCCCGCGAGCCCGGCAAAGATGCGCCCGGCGGCGCCACGTGTTTCACGCGCCTCGGGGGCTGCAGCCCGCGCGCCGGTGGCGGGGACGACACCAGCCGTCGCAGCAGGAGCGCAGAGCCCGGGACGCGGCGCGTGGCGGCAGGAGCTCGCCGGGTAACCTCTGCAAGGGTAGAGCAGGCACGGGGAATACCCTCCAGCTTCCTGCTGCCCCCATTACTTCATCAGACATTCTGCCACTGAGAAATAGCAATAGTAATAATAATTATTATAATAAAAAAAATCCTGTAGCCATGTTCCTCCTATCCTGGAATTTATTGTGAAGTTGGGAAAAAAATAGGATCACGAGCTCTCGTGTTCCCTCTACTGGCTCCGCCAAGCTGCAGCACTTGACTCCCTTCCAGTTTTGTTCCCGTGCTTTAAAAGAGTTAACCAACACGAAGCCAAATCGGGACTACTGCAAACGCAGGGGGAAAACCCATCAGCAGCGCTCCACCCCGACACGGGTCAGATTAACAGCGGGAAATTAATGATAGCACGTTTGGCGGAGGATGAACGGCTTCACGAACGGGCAGACGCACTAACTTGAAGCACGCACTAAAGGAGTTAACGCGAGCGAGCAGCAACACTGGAAAGCACATTCATTCATTCACAAGGCATCAGCCAGGTACGGGGCTTTGTGCAATTCCTAGATGCTGGGCTAGATGTATTTATAGCCTCGTTGGGGTGGGGAGCGGGGGAAGGACAGGATAAGGAAAACTCTGCCTTGGAAATGATCTATGCAAAATCCACCAAGGCAGAATTAATATTGTCTCGTTAACGGAGGGAGCAATTTGAAATTATATGGGAAAGGTGGATAAAACCTGGAAAGCATAAGAGGCAGCTCTGATTTCAAAGTCCATGGGAACATTCCAAGCCGGAGCTTTAAAATTAGAAACAGCACACAAAGTTACTTTTCCATTGAAATGTCATGTTTTCCTTGAAAAGAGCTTTTTCCATCTCAAGAATGCATTTTGTCACTGGGTAATAAGAGCACTTCTTCTGACAGATTTTCTGAAGCAAGAGGCCTTGGAAAAGAACGGGAGAAGCACATCCGTGCACTAGACAAACGAATCAAGGCCATAAACAGAAGAGTCTGGCAGCAAATTTCAAGCCGCGGAGGAACATCTAGTCATCTGCTGAGCATTCCCCCACCTTTTCCTTAGGGGGAGGGAAATAAAAATAATAATAAAAAAAAAAGCAGTGCAACCTCCCTGCACAGACGGCGTTTCCCACTGGGGACCCGACCCGCCAGGCTCCTCGGCCCTGCTCCCTCCAGCGGTGCCGATGCCCCTCGTTTTAGGGACAACGAGGACGCCTTATTTTGCCCCCAAAGGCATTCTGGCTTTTGGGGAGCTTATTCCCGGAGGAAAGGCACCCCTTGTACCATAAACGGGTTGCACACCTGGTATTTCTTACTCGCGGAAGAGTCAGAAAAGAAGGAAGGGAAACGACGACCGTCGCCTCCCAGAGTCTTTCCGTTCAGTCCGCTGAAATCGCCATCGCTGTAACCCAGGTGTCGCCTCGCGGCCGAACGCCGAGCCGAGCCCCCGGCCCGCCGGCGGCCCCCAGCGCCTCGGGCAACGCTCCCGCTGTGCCGCGGTGACACAGCGCGTCGCGCCGGCGGCTGGGAAAGCCTCGCGGGACAGGGGAGAGAGCGAGCAGCCAGCCAGCGACGGGGCTTTTCGGCTGTCCTCCCCAGCGCCTCCCGCTTCGAGGGCCGCATGGCGTCGTGCCTCAGTTTCCCCCCAGCCCGTTACCAGCTGGTCCCAGTCTCTAACGCCCCGTCGCGCCCTGCGCCGCTGCCCAGGCGCTTCCCGCGGACGCCCCATCGAGAGCCAGAGGTGCAGTTAAGCACAGCAGTACAGAGCAGATGCAACACCCCCCCCCCCAAAAAAAAGCCCTCCGCCCCGGCCTGGGCTGCGCCCCCGCTCCGTGCTGCAAGGCCGAGCTCAGCGAGGCAGGGAGGGGGCAGGAAAGGCAGCGAGCCCCCGGCCACCGCGGTGCCCCGGCCGGCTGCAGCCTCGCGGCTCCCCGGAGGGAAGTCCCTCCGCGCCGGATCCGGCTTGGGCAGGAGGCGCAGGTGCCGCCGGGGCCTCCCTGCCCGCTCCCGCGGCGCTGCCGGACACGGCCCCGCTGCTGGAGGAGGCGGCTTTTAAACTCAGCGCGAGATGAAAAGCAGCCGGAAACGCGTGCAAGGGGCGAGCGGAGGGCTAAGGCTGCTGCGCCCCGGCTCTGCCGAGGGGCACGGCCGCAGCCGGCTCCGCAGCGACGTGGAAAAGCGCTCGGTGTCCGTGGAAAAGCGACGTTTCCCGCCCCGTCTGCCCCGCCGGACCTGGCTTCGAGCCGCTGCCCTCCGCCCTCGGCCGCCCTCGCGCGCACGCGTCTCCAGGCCGCTCCGAAACAGGGCGATCCGCCCCAAAAGCGGCCATGGACTCGGCAGCAACGAGGGCTCTCGCCCTGCGCGTTTCCCGCAGGCGTTCGGGAGGAAAAGCGCTGGGGACGCCGAGGGCATCGCTGCCGGGAGGCGAAACGCTCCCGTCCTCAAGGGGCTCGGAGCTGAACGGGCCGTTCCCGCGTTTTCTGGTCACCGGCCCCAGCTCCGGGGACGTCGATCCCTGGTCTCCAGCGCGCCCAGGGCAGGAGACCTGGCGCCCGGGAGAGGAGCCGGCCCGGTCCGGGCCGTCCGGCCCGCGCGGGGCAGAAAGCGCCTGGCTCTCGGCGGAGAGCATCCCTTCTCCCCGTTTCCCCCGCCGCTCCTGCCGCCCCCAGCGCCCCGCACCGCGGCACGGCCGACGTCTTGACGCGAGCGGGGCGGAAGCGCCCGCAGTCGACAGGAGGCGAATCCCCGCGCTGACGCGGCGACCAAAGGTTTCCATCGGGTTTAAAGTAGCCGAGGAGCTTGGGCGGCTTTTTAGCTACGAGATTTCTGCGCTTCCTCCTGCTGAGCGTAACGGAAGCCGCTCTGCGGAGAGGAAACCCAAAGCACCACGGGGAAGACGGTCCCCAGAGAGGCTGGATATTCACCTCCAGCCAGAGCCAGCGGCTTTCGGAAAGAGCCTCCTGGCCCCTGCGACGGCGCGGGGCCCCTTCGGCGGAGCTGCCCTGTGACACGGCAGCAGCACCCACCTAATGAGCTTTGCACTAATTCACGTGCTCATTTATAAGCACAGCCCCACGGCTAAGCCACGAGGGCCGGCGGCCCCCGCCTTCCCCCCAGCCCGGGGAGCTGCGCATCCCCCCGCCTCCGCGGGAGCGCCGCGTCTGCTCGGGAAAGCTGGGCACGGATTTGGCCCTCGGACAAGTCTCGCCCCGGCTGGCCGAGGGCTCCCGGGCGGCGAGGAGGGCGCGAGGGGCATGCAGGGCGCGCGCAGGCTCCGGGGCGAAGCAGCAACGTCTTCTTGACCCCGCCGCCCGCGCTGGGCACGAGCTGGGACGATCCAGGTTGTGTGCTTCTCGCAGGCGGGATACGCCGCACCGAAAAGCAGCTTCTGCAAGCGCTGGAAAAGGAGGGGCTCCTTCGCGCGGCCGGGCAGCTGCGCCCGAGCTCGGAGACGTGCTGGGACTTTCCTCGCAGCCCTGACGGACAAAACTGTTGTTGCGGCTGTTGATGTGTGTTCCTCTTTTTTTTTTTTCCCCTCTCCTCCTCTTTTTTTTTTTTCAAGCTGCAGATTGTCTGAGCCCTCCTCGAAGAGCTCCCGGAAAAGGGGAAGGTTACCCCAGCAGCCAGCCGCGCGGTGCCAAAGAGTCTGCACGGACCTCGGCGTGGGACTCCCTGGCTCGGGGCGGGGGGGAAGCAGACATAAATACGGGTCTCTAATCTCAGAAGTGCTTGCTGATAATCCGCTCGGCAACTCGCGGATAGGGCGGGCTGAGCGCCGGGAGGCTGCCAAGACGCTGCGGGGAGGGCAGGCGAGGGGCCGGGGGCAGGAAGAGCCGCCAAGGTCCCCTGGAGAGCCGGGGACCCGTCCGTGCCTCGACCTGCGGGACGGGCAGCGCTCCCCGAGCGCCGCATCGCTGCCTCCCTCGTCTTTCCAGACCCGAGGCGCGACGCCCTGCAAGAGCGACGGGCTCCTGGCGCTCGCTGCCGCCTGCCCCGCGGCCTCGCGCTCGCGGCGAGCGCCGGGTCCCCCGTGCCCTCCTCGCGCCCAGACTCGCCTGGCCCGGCAAGGCAAAGCCGGCTCCTCCGGAGGGGTGTCGGGGCGACCTGGGCCTTCCTGCTCTTGCAGCTCAGGAGAAACGGGAGACGAGGGGGCAAAAAGAGAGGGAATGACCCGCTCCGTTCCTGCGGCGGGGCCTGGCAGGTCAGGACCAGCGGCGGGATGCTGGTGGCCTCGTGCCGCCCCGCGGGAAAGGCCGGGATTTCCCACCGTCGGGCTGCCGAAGCAAAGCACGTGGAAGAATGACCACACGGCCGTTTTCTCGGGAAAACTGAGGTTTCTGCCCAGCTCTTCCCCTACGGATACGGAGGGTTTCGCACGGGCAGAGGTCTTTGGGAACCAAGGTGGGTTGGCAGGAGCTTTGCCGCTCTGCCCATTCCCGCTCGCGGAAGGTTTCCTTCCTCCGAACCAGCCGGCGGGGCAGGGCAGCGCCCGCACCTTCGCCCCTAGCCGGGAGGGATGTTTCTCTGCGGGAAAACAAAAAAGGGAAGCGGGGAGGGGGGAGCGCAAGCGGGAGAGAAGTGCCTGCACGCACTCCCTCTCGTGGAGGGCTCTTCTCCCTGCCTTCGGGATCCCGCAGGCACCTTTTCCGCTTCCCAGGGCCGGCCAGGCCTGGGTCTCGCCCGAGAAACCGCGCCGCAGCCCCGAGGGACTCGTTCGGCGCAGAGCGAGACCCTACCCGAGGCCGGTGCCGCGCAGAAGCCTCGGGGCGCTGCCAGCCGCCTCGGCAGGCTGCGGGTCCGGACACCCGCTTCCGATCGCGACGGGGGCAGAGGCGCTGCGCCAGCCGGCCGGGGCAGTACGGCGTCTGGGCTTGCGGCTGAGCCCTCGCTGGGGCAGCCCCCACCGTCGGTCATTTGGGGATCTCCAGCACTTTATAGACTTTAATGGCCAAATTCCCTTCCTTTCCCACTGACGTGGGGAGGAACTGCAGGTATTTAGCACTGCAGGGCGCAGAGGGAAACGCAGCGGATACCTGTTGATATTTGTCTTGGCTGAACGGCCTCGTGCGTGTCGTTTCTCTTAAAGGCATTTCAAGGGAGCCCCGGAGCCCGGCAGCCTGCGCTGGGAGCGCCGGGAAGCAAAGCTCTCTAGCTGCAGCAGACCAGGGGCGGCGGCACTGCAATGTCTCCACCAGCTTATTATTTCCCAGCCTAGGGAATTATTTCCCAAAAGTCTTTAACTGATTCCCCACAACTGTGCAGGATTTTGCACTGACAACACCTTTCTACTGGGAACCGAGCCAAGAGCTCCGCAAGGTCATTTTGCAAAGACAATTAGGCAGTCCCTTGACAACACTGTCTCATTTTAATTAGATCTTATTTCCCAAGAATTACAGAGCATGCCAGCCCAAGGCTAAAGGCAAGCACCATTTACAAAAATCAATCAGAGGCTGAGGGCGGATGTACGTGTGCTTATGTCAGTGCTTACAGTGGTGCCAGCTGAGCTGGAGAAAGGAACGGCCTTTCTCGCGCAGTTTCACGAATCGGTACTTTAGGCACTCTAAAATCCAGTATGCTGAAGAAAGACTCCCACCACTTCTGGCCACTTTTTCACGCTTAGCTGCCCAAGAGCAAGCACTAGACTCTCTCCGCGATGGGCTGAGTTGGTCTCTAGTTACGACACATAGCTCTTTGGCACAGCCCACAGACAGAGCAGGGGAACGGCACTGGGGCCTCGCGCTCCTGGAGCCGGGGATTGCTGTTAGCACTCGCTGCAGCCCGTAACGCAGCTTGCAGCTGTGTCCTTCCCCGCAGCCTTATTCTGCTGCACGGTGAGACAACCTGATTGCGACCATTTTCCAGCTGCAGCCTGGAGGGCAGGAGCAAACCTGAGCCACGCGTGTGAGCAAAGCGGCAACAGGAGCACGTAGGCGTGTGCTCACGCAGGGCGCGCATACAGAAAAACGAGCGTATGCCCACACCACGGCTGTCAGCAAGGTGCAAGCACAGACAGCAGGGGCTGGGCTACGCTGATGGGGAGCAGAGCGCAGATGGGGGGGGAAGAGGAGAGGGACTAGCTCCCTCGCCAACCGGGGGAGCCGAGACCCACGGCTGCCCCTCGCCCCATCAGGGAGGGAGCCCCACGCCTCCGACAGGAGCCGAGCCCTGCCGCCGCCTGCCCTGCGGGGCGCCCCTCAGCCCTGCCCCATGTCCCCGGGGGGAGCTGAGCCTCGTGGCCACCACTGCCCGCCCCGTCGTGGAGGGAGCCCCACGGCCCTGCCCCACGCCTCCGACAGGAGCCGAGCCCTGCCGCCGCCTGCCCTGTCGGGGCGCCCCTCAGCCCTGCCCCATGTCCCCGGGGGGAGCTGAGCCTCGTGGCCACCACTGCCCGCCCCGTCGTGGAGGGAGCCCCACGGCCCTGCCCCACGCCTCCGACAGGAGCCGAGCCCTGCCGCCGCCTGCCCTGTCGGGGCGCCCCTCAGCCCTGCCCCATGTCCCTGGGGGGAGCTGAGCCTCGTGGCCACCACTGCCCGCCCCGTCGTAGAGGGAGCCCCGCGGCCCTGCCCCGGGCCCCCGAGGGGAGCCGAGCCCCACGGCTGGCTCTGCCCGCCCCGTCATAGAGGGAGCCCCTCGGCCCTGCCCCGGGCCCCCGAGGGCAGCGAAGCCCCGCGGCCGCCGCCGCCCGCCCCGTCGGGGCGCCCCGCGGCGCGGCGCTGTCCGGCGGCGCCACCTGGCGGCCGAGCGCGGGGCAGCGCCGCCGCCGGGCCCGTTCCGAGCAGGGGCTCCAGGAAAAGCTGCATCTCGGCTCTAGAAAAAGCGGGTTTTTACCCCCGTCCACGCCACGCGGCTACCGGAGGGAGAGCGCGGCCCGACGCCGCGGTGCTGCCCCGCTGGCCCGCCAGTCCGCAGAGCGGCACAGCGGACGGCTGGGCCTTGGGGGCTCGCCCGGGAGCCCCCGGCCCGTGGCCCTCTGGTGTCCCGATGGCGGGCCCTCCCGGGAGGCAGTCACGGCTCGTGTCAGGACGTGAACTCTCCCGGCGACTAAACGACGAGCCCCAGCAGTGGCTCTGCCTGGGAAAGGCTCTGGTTTGGGGCGAGGGACCTGACTCTCCCTCACTGTCACCAGCCACTATAAATAACAGAAATAAACCGAGAGACTCCCCTTTCCCCTTTTACATCCTGCCCTTAAAGCAAAGGGAGAGTAAACGTTGCCTGTTGCTAATAACAAGCTTTACATTAAAGTAAACAGCTCTTCCCCCCCCCCCAATGATGTTTTTAAACCCCAAGACGCCTGCACAGATCAAAGCAGTTTTGGGAACGCGGCAGGGGGAAGGGCCGGGCGGCAGCTCAGCCCTGCTTGCACCCCCAGACCCCCCCCCGGGCCCCGGCAGCCGCAGGGCTGGAGTTCACCCAGCACAAAATACCGGCGGGATTTCCGGGCCGGACCCTACCGAGGGGGGCGATGAGGACGCTGCTGTGTACAGAGAAAGGGCCTGGGCGTGGGGGCCCCACCGGGGGCAGCGGCCCAGGCCAGGCAGAGCACCGGGGCTGGCAGTGGGGCGCAGCGGGCTTCCCCCCACACCCTCTGCCCCTAAGGGAGGGCAGCCCGCTGCGAAGGCAGCCTGCACCCCGCACGGGGCTCAGCGCCCCCCCCCCCCACCCCGTCGGGGCCGGTGCCTGGGCAGCCCCAGCCCCGCTAACGGAGCAGGGCCGCAGCAGCCGCGGAGCGCAGCGACCTACTGACCTGGCGGCGATCAGCGCCGGCAGCCCGGGGCGGGGGCGCACCCCGCGCAGCCCCGTAAATCCCCTCGGGCCGCAGGTGCGCGGCCGGCAGCAGCCGTCGGGGCCGCGCCCGGCTCCCTCCCTCCCTCCCAGGTGCGGCGAGGCGCGCAGGTGCGGCCCGGCCGCAGGTGCGCAACGCCGCGCAGCGCCTGCCCGCCCGCCCGGGAGCCGGCGAGAGTTAAACCCCGGCGGCGGCCCCGGCCCCGGCGCGGTCCCTTTGTCCGTCGATCCCCGACGGGCGGCGGGAGACAAAGCCGCGGGCCCCCGGCGTGCGCGCCCCGCCGGCCCGGGCTCCTAATTGGCGATAAGAGGCGGCGACAAAGCCCGGCCGCCTCAATGCGGGTCGCGTGATGCGAGCAGAGAGACACAGGGGGAAAAACAGCCAGCGGCTCCCTAATTGGGAGCTGCAAGCGGAGGGCCCGGCCCGCTCCGCCTTTGTCCGCGGGGCGCGGAGGCAGCGCGCCCGGCAGGCAGGCGCCAGCGCCGGCACAAAGCGCCGTCTGCAGCCGCCGCCCCCCCCCCCGGCCCCCAGCTCCGCAGCCGGCTTGTGGGGGGGGGGGTAGGCAGCAAAATGCCGCCGCCGCCCCTTCCCCGACGGCAGTGGTTGCGTGGATGGGGCTTGCCGCGGTGGAAGGCAGAGGGGCACGGATGCTGGTGGAAACGTTCAAGGGGGTGCAAATGCGTGCTGCGCCTACAGACGGGTCCTGCAAACCCTCCTGGGGGGCTCCGAGGGAAACTCTCTGAAGGGGAGCCTGAGCAAAGCGAGGTGGGAGCACACCGGCTTCGCTACCCCTGTGTGCATTACACCCAGGTAGATAAGCAGCGAGCTCTTATAAACACTGCCACCAGCAACAAAATGCACTGCCTTCCCTCGCCTCCCAAGCAGCCAGGGGATGACGCTCTCCCTCGTTCAGCGCACCGGCACGGCACCGCCGCCTCCCTCGATGCAGGCCTCCTGCCCTGCCGGGAACCCAGCGCGCTCAGCCAACGCAGCCCTGGAGCGCGGTGGCGCGGGGACGGGCGCACGGCTGCTGCAGCCTGCGGCACAGCCCCGCAGGCTGCCCAACGCATGGACTCAGGCCTGCAAAGACAGTCCCGTGGCCTTGTGCGCAGATGGCAAATAGCTATACCGAGCTCTTTCTAAAAAGCGCCAAGATAGCCTGGAACGAGCCCTTGTTCCTGTTTACAAACATCCACCCGTGGAGCCGTTCCAACGGCGCTATTGTGCTTTCCATCAGGTCTGCGGCCAAATTAGCTGGGGTTTGTCTATCGGGCTGCTGAGACAGTTGAAGCAGGATTTCTATTTTTAGCTGTTAGCAGAGTACCTTGGGCATTTAGCTGAAGAAACTCAGACTACGAACAGGGGCGATCAATTCAAGGCACTAACAACATCCTCGGTTCGCAGGGAGCTAATTGTGTCGGTAAAAGACTGGCTCCGCGTCACCTGCCATCCAAGAACCAGCACGAAAAGTGCCTTAGAAATACCTGGGGCGGATGGAGCGGTCACGGGAGCCCACCGCATTTTATTTCTGTAACTTGACAAGGAGCGCACCAGGCAGGGACGGCGGAGCCGAGCGCTGTCGCGTGCATCGTGCTGCGCAGTGCAGGCCGTGCGCTGCCGCCGGCCCGTCGCCTCCCGGGGAGCACGCGCAGCCTGCGCCCCACGCCGGCTCCGAGGGGCTTTTCACAACAGCAGAAAAATAATAACAGCGCCATGCGTGACTAATAGGTAGCTGCTAGCTGAGTTGTTTGAATAGGATTTATCAGGGCCTTGTTTGTGCCAAAGCGGGCCAGAGGCGACTTGGTTCCTGCTGCAACGCTTCGCCGCTGGGCACACAGCCCCCGCCGCCCCCCCGGCTGGTGGGGAGCCCCGCAGAGGCCTGGCCCCGCTGCTGGGCTGCGCAGGGGTCAGTCCTGCACCGGGTCCCCCCCCCAGCATTTCTCCCCTCCTAGCAAAAAGTGGCTTCCTGCTTTGCATGGGCAGGTTGGAAATAGCCCTCGCCAGCGCCGGAGCTGCTCCAGCGTCCCCATGAACGCCTCCGCGGAGGAAGCGGAGATTTAAACATTGGCCGCCCCTCGCCCCACGACAGACAGCCTGGCTGCATTCCTGGCCCTGGGGAGGAGAGCAGGAACCGCCAGGAGATTTCCCTTGCGCTGTTTGTTTTTAGCGGCACCATCTCCATCTCCCCCTTAAGCTTGCCCTAGCCCGGCTTAGTCTAAACACGGCTTTAGTAGGAAGTATGTTTGAAAGGGCCAGAGGGAGCCCCCGCCACCAGGACACGTGGAGATCAGCCGGGCGTCTCCCCCCCCACTAAGAATAGAGCCCATTAAATTATTACTCATCCTGAATTATGTTTATTCAGAAATAATCCTGGGAGCCTTTTTTTAGTAACTACATTTCCCTCCTCCTGTTTAAGTGGTTTCCACCCCGCCGATCCCCCAGCCGGCGGAAACAATCGCGCTGCTCTTGCTGCGCAGATAAGGACAGCGGCTCCTCTCTCGCCGTCGTCGGGGGGTGGGGGGGGAGAAGTTGGCTCCGGCCCTCCCAAGCCCGCCCCCTCGGGCTCTCGCCTCGCCCCACAGCTCCTGCCACGCAGCGGGGTCCCCGGAGGCTCCGGCCGGTGTTTCGGGGCGGTGCTGGCGCACCGAGCAGCACCTCCAGCGCCGGGGAGGAGCCGCGGCCGCGCACGGCCCGCCCCGTCGGGGCCGGGCCGGCGGCGGGTGCGCGGCGGCGCGGCGCCAGCAGAGGGCGCCCCGCGCCCGGCGCTGCCGGGCCCGCGCCGCCGGGGACGCGCCCCCTCCCTCGGGCCCGGCCCCGCGATTGGGCTAATAAATCTTCGCCGGAATGAGAAAAGGGTAATTGGTGAAGAAAAGGGTTGTTTATGTCATCCGTGTCCGCTTCCCGCAACGCCGCCGGGCTGCTCTTGAGGCGGAGAGAGGCGCAGACACAGCTCCCCCCCTCCTTCCCCGGGGCGGGGGTACCGCTGTGCCCGGGCATCCCCGGCCTCGACGGTACCGCTGTGCCCGAGCAGCCCCGGACGGCACCTGTGTCCATCCCCGAAGGCACCGCTGTGCCTGGAGCACCCCCATCCCGGGTCGATACCTGTGTCCATCCCCGACGGGACCTGCGCTCCCAGGGTGCCCCCATCCCGGGTCGATACCTGTGTCCATCCCCGACGGGACCTGCGCTCCCAGGGTGCCCCCATCCCAGGTCGATACCTGTGTCCATCCCCGACGGGACCTGCGCTCCCAGAGCACCCGCAGCCCGGCTCGGAGCCGGTGCGCATCCCTCGCGGCATCCGCATGCCGGGGGCCCCCCGAGGACGGCGTGCACAAGCAACCCCCCCTTTCCCGCACCCCTCGCAGCGATCCGCGCCCGCGCAGCGCCCCCGCGCCCCACCGCGCACCTGCGGCCCGACCTTGCGCACCTGCCCCGGGCCGGGCCGGGCCGGGCCCCCACCCGCGCGGCCGCGGACCCCGGGCCACCCCCGGGCGCGGCGGGGCCGCCCGCTCCCCCCCCCAACTCGGGGCGGCTGCGGGGGCCAGCGCACATCCCAGCAGCGCGTTGACAGACGAAACACAAAAATCTCCCCGAAAGCCAAAGGAAAATAAAAGGCTTCCTTTCTCCGGAGAGGGGAAGCGGCCTCCCGCGCGGGCCGCGCCGCGCCGCGCCGCGGAGAGGGTCCCGCCGCTCCGCCGAGGCGCCGCGTGTGCTTACGCACGTCGGGGCGTTTTAACGTTTCCTGCTCAAACGCGGCTTTCGGGCGGACTTTCCGCACATCCCCTGGCTGGAAACCCCAGGAGCGGCCCGCAGGCAGGGGCCTGGCTCTTCGGTGCGCCGAAGCGCGGAGCAGCGCGGAGCGACCCCTTGCCCGCTCCGGGCGATTAACCCCGACGGGCACCAGCCGGGCACGCGCCGCCCGTGCGCGGCGCTGCGCGGAGCGGAGCCGCCCACCGTCGGGGCCCCTCGGGGCGTCGCGGCGCGGGGACTTGCGCACCCGCGGAGCAGCCCGGGGGCCGCGCTCCTGCCGCGCGGGCGGGAATTAAACACGCGGAAGCCAGCAGGACTTCTCTGAGTATTTTTTATTGAAAGATGTGAGAGAATTCATCAAAAATGAACAGATAGATACCCGAATAACCAGCACATTTCAAATCATGTAATTTTTTTTTATTTTAAAACAAATATAGAGCACAGTCCATGTGATATTTAAATTTATTATAATTTTTTTTTTGTTCTGGAGTGAAAAATAAAAACCTGAGGTTTATTCCTGCATTCTCTATACCCCGCACTGTAGAGATATTTTAGTTACACTTTGAATTCGTTTTTTTCTTGTAAAAGTCCGTTAAGGAATTGAACTCTTAGTTTCAGTGACTCCAAAAAGTGTTTACTGATGGCACATGATTGTCCTAGAGAACAGGCGGGATAAACAATATTTTAAAACACGGTTAAAGAAACCAATATCTCCTTCAATCACAAAGAGCTAAATAGTTTTCATTTACAATATATATGTTCATGTAAAATGAAAAAAAAAAACTTAAATGCGATGAGTTAAACTCTAAATATTATGTACACACCAATGTACAACTCTGAATAAATTAATACCAATTTGCATATTCTGGGATCCTTATAGCTTATTTACACAAATTACCATTTATTTCATAAATATTTTTTCCTGGTACGCAGATAGATGCCACCCTCCCGCCGCACTGCCTGGTACCAATTTTGAGTGTCGCTGGACATCGCAGCCCAGCGGCGGCTGCGACTGCTGCAGAGACGGTGCGTTTCCCGTGTTTCCTTCCTCGGTTCCTTTTTTTTCCTCCCCCCCCACCCTCGCACAGATGAGGTTTCACACCCCCCCCCAAGGCAGGGGTCGGGGCCGGGAGGCGGCGGGCGCCCGCCCCGTCCAGCGGCGCCGGGGGAGCGCGCTGGGCGCCTCCGCGGAGCGGAGGGGAGGGAGGGGGCTGCGCGGCCCCAGCGGGGAGCAGCTCCCACCCCGCAGCCCGGACGGGGCGGCCGGCGAGCCCTGCGCTCCCCTCGTCCGCCCCGGGCCGCTCGGCCTCCCCTCCAGCGCCCCTCTGCCCCCCGTCCGCCCCCACCCCTCGCTCTTCAATAAATATTTATCCTCGTGTGCTGTACAAAAGACCAGTGCTTGTCAGCCCCGCCGGGGCGGGCGGGCGCGCGGCCCGCCCCGCCGGTCACTTGGGCGAGTCGCGGCCGGGCGACAGCTCCCGCTGGCTCTCCAGCCCGCTCACCAGTCTCTGGATGTTTTGCAGTTCGTTGAGGGACTCCTTGAGGGAGCCCTTGGGCGAGGCGGCGGGGCGCTGGCCGGCCCCCTTGTGCGGCGGCCCCTCGGGCAGCGGGCTGGGCTCGCGGCTGCTGCCGCCCTTGGCGCCGTCGGCGGCGGGCTGCAGGCCGGCGGGCAGCCCCGTGGTGAGCAGGTTGGTGCTGGGCGGGATGCTCACCGGCAGCTGGTAGGGGCTGAAGCGCAGGCGGGGCCGGCTGCCGCCCAGGAAGGGGTTGCGGGAGAGCGGCCCGGCCGCCGCCGCGCTGCTGGCCGGCATGGCCGAGGCGGCCGCCGCCGCCGCCGCCATGTAGGTGTAGGGGTAGGGGAAGAGTCCGCCGAAGGTGGGCATCGGGATTCCCTGCGGAGAGACGGAGAGCCCGTGAGAGCCGGGCCGCCCCCCGCTGCGGCGCCCGACGGGGCGGACGGCAGCGGTGCCCCCCCACCCTGCTCCGGCTGCAGAGCCGGAGGTGGCTGCAATGCCCCAGTTTTCCCCTAAAAAGAAAAACCAAAGCCCACGTAGGGGGCTTTCGCAGCAGGAGCCGGAGGGAAGAGGGGCATCAGGGGAGCAAAACCCGCAGGGTGGGATGCGACGAGGACTGGAGCGGGTAAACGGGCACGGAGCTGGCGGGCTGCTGCCCCCCTCGCGCCCGGCGCAGCCTCACCCACCTTTAACCGCATTAAAACACAGTGCTAAGCAGCATCGATAAATTAGGGGAGTTCAAAGGCAGCTTTCTACGGCTCCGGCGCAGGGTTTGGCGAAGGCAACGCAAATGCTGCCGGTGTCGCCGGCGCCGTTTCGCCGCTGGCGGGAAAAGCGCAGGGAGCTGGGGGCTGCCTACGCCCCCCACCCCCAGCCCCTCGCCTATATAGAAACCGCCACAGTGGCTAAAAAACTCCAGATTTTCCCCAAATCAGCCCTCGGGCCAGCCCTCCGCCCGTTTCACCTCCTCCCGGGTGGTGCCCGTGGGACGGGGGTGCTGGGGGGCTCACCCGCCCCGGCAGCGAGTCCCCGCGGGGGCCCCCCGTCCTGTCCCCGACGCGCGCCCCCTCGGCGGCGGGGGGGGGGGGGGGCTTACCTGAGAGGCCAGCATGTGCTGGGAGAGGTGGAAAGGGAAGGGGGTGGCCGCCCCCGCGGCGCCTTGGGCGGAGGAGAGGGCCCCGTTCTCCAGGCTGCCGCCGCCGGTCACCGAGGCCAGCAAGTGTCCCATGCCCATGGCGGAGAAGGCCCCGGGGGCCATGGCGAACTGTCCCGGGTGGATGAAGAGGGGCTGCCCGGCGCCCAGCGGGCTGAAGAACTGCTGCCCGTGGAGGCCGGAGAGCGCCAGGCTCTGCAGGTGCCCGGCGCTCAGGTGCGGGGGGCTGTCCGTGTGCACCATCAGCGGGGCGAAGGCCTCCTTGCCCAGCCCGCCGCCCTCGGCCTCCTTCTTGCCCGGCTCCGGCTCTTTCCTCCGCCCTTCCACCTTGTCCTTCTCCAGGCCCCGCAGGCCGAACAGGCCCTCGACGGGGCCCTCCTTGGCCGACGCGCCGTCCTTGCCCTTCTCCGGGCTGCGCCTCTCCTTGCCCCGCTCCTCCGGACACCGGGGGCTGCCCCGGGGCGTCGCGTCCTCCCCGCTGGGGCTGGCCGCTCCGGCCGACCGCTCCTCGGGCGCCTTCTCCACCTCCTGGTCGCTGTCGGCTCCTGCTTTCTCCTCTGCAAAAGGACAGAGGTGTCGGGCACCCATGCAAAGCCGCAGCCCCCGCGGGCAGCCCCCTTCCCCGGGCGCAAATGCCCCAGGGAGCAGCGACCCTCTCCCCAGCCCCTTCCCCAGGCAGCGGCGACCCTCTCGCCGGCCCCACGCCGGAGGGGACCCCGCCGGGTGCTGCACCCAGCGCCGGCTCGCCCGCCCTGGCCAGCGCCTGACAAAAAGGCAGGGGAGAGGTGAGGAGCGGGTCACCAGCGAGAGCCCTCGCACTAAGGAGAAATCGCAAAGGGAAAGGTCCTGCTCGTTACTGATGGGAGCAATCAGTCTATTTAGGGGCCGAAATTGGCCCTTGCGCCGCGGTAATTCTGGGGAAAGGGGATTAACAACAGCAGCTCTGTTGCGCTGCCAAACAGGAAAAGCATGTTTGATGGAGGACCAAAATATATTACAGCATCGTCCTCGTTAGCTGCAAACTCAAAGCGGGCTGCGGAGCAGGGAGATGAAGAAAACGCAGGCGGGTGGACAGTGCTAGGAGGAAATGATTCTGTATATATTTAATTACACGGAGCTGATCAACAGGGCTCCGTGGATTTATTCCAAATGTGAAGGTTGAGTCAGGTTAAAGAGCCAGTTTTAAGGAAAGAGGTATGTTACACTGTTTCCTAAAAGAGCTTTAATTTAAAAAATGCACAGAGCTCTTGCAGGAGGAAGGGGGAAGGTGGCCGGAGCTGCAGTAATGTGAATTTATAACAAAGCAGAGGGGAGCAGAGCCCCACTGCTGCAAAAGGCGCCTCCGCTCCCCCCGGCGCAGCAGGGCCCCCCGGCCCTCTGTGCACGGTCTCCCACCAGCTCCCAGTAACGAAAGCACCACCGTGCTGCAGGTTGCGTGAAGCTCTGCAGTCTGCTCCGGGAAGCCTTCGAAAGAGGTGAGGTGGTGTAATAAACCATCCCCCCAGGTCAGCGGGGTTTTTTGTAGCTTTGCTGAAAGTTTTACAAAGAATCAGGCCCGGGGGACTACAGCAAGTTTAAAGAGGAGCAGATTGATAGTGCGGCAAGACTGAATCCAGTGTCTAAAATCTGCAACGTGGGACGCTCATTTTAATCCACTAGCTTTAAACCCCTGGAGATACAACATTTTTCCCTTTTCAACCCCCCCGCCCTTTTTTTTTTTTTTTTTGCAAGGGGTTTGAGTTACCCATTGAAGGCAGGGCGATGCCCCAGCCAGGGGTGCCGAATAGGAGCGCGCAGCATACGGCTTGCATTGCTATCACTTGGTGTTTACACTAACGTATAAACAGGAAAATGTTGCAAACCGTAAATACCGCACGCGTTTTCTCACCAGCTCTATTTCTGCCGTTCGGGACCCTTGGCTACCTCGCGCCCACCTTCCCCCCCACCCCAACCCCCCCACGACCTCGCTCTCATCCCCCCCCCCCCGCTTTTCCGCAGCATCGCACCCACCAGCCCCCGGAGCGGCGGTCGGTTTGGCAGCCAACCTCCCCCCCCAGCGGGCTACCGAGGGCGCGGGGCACGCCGAAAGCCGACGCCGGGGGGGGGGGGCGGCCGCCTGCCGTCGGGGGGGCCGCGGCGTTACCTCTGCCGCTGCCCTTGAGGCGCAGGGGGCTGGGCACGGCCACCCCCGGGGAGTGCAGGGCGTCGCGGCCGGCCGCCGGCTCGCAGGAGGAGGCGTCCGACTCGCCGCCGTCGCGGTCGGGCTTGCAGGGCTCCTCGTACATCCGCAGCGACGGCAGCGACAGCTGCTTCCTGCGCAGGGGGGCGAGAGGCAGCGGCTCAGCGGCGCCCCCTCCCCCGGGCCTCCGCGGGCGCGGAGCGGGGCTGCGCGGAGCGGGTGCGCGGCGCCTTACCTCTTCTCCCGCCGGCCATTGCCCGTGTCCCGAAAGCCCTTGGCGAAGGGGTTGTTGTCGATTTTCAGCTGGGTGATCTGGGGGTGGGGGGGGGGGGGGGTTGAGAGACGGCGTGAGCCCGGCTCCCCCCCACCCAGCGCGGCTCCCCGACGGCGCCGGGTCGCGCCCCGGGCACGGCGCGTTGCAAACGCTGCGGCACACGCAGGGGCCCCCGGTTTAACACACCGCACGCTTTATTAAAAATGATGCTGAGGTTTTGGCTTGAATTATTAATAGAGTTTTAATGATGGGAAGTTATTTTTCACGGCCCCCTGGAGGGAAGATGGCGACTGAACCTCGCCGCGTTGGTTAAAAGCTATTCTTATCTCTGCCCGCGACGAACTTATGGGGCCGGCGACATTAGGGCGTTCAATAATGCATGCCTTTGAAATATGTCCCCGAGATGGGCGCTTTAAAAATGCATGCCTGATCTCCCCCGCCTGGGAGCGGCGCAAACCCACGGCCCGGCCGGCCCGGCCCGGCCCGGCCCCGCTGCCCGACGGGGCGCACCGGCGGCAGCCTGCGCCGCTTGCGGCCGCCCAGCGCACAAAGTGCTCTTTAATCGATTGTGACTCTTCGCCATAAACTTTACGAGGGAAACAAGCCCACCAGGACCCTCAGACAGAGCTGTCAATTAACATCAGCAGCCGGGGTGGAGGTGGGGGTCAGCTTTTGGGTTAAAACACACACACAGAGAACTCTTGGAGAGGGCCGGCGGAGGCTCCCAGCTCCCCCGTGGGGCGCTCCTGGCTGCGCTGCTCTCAGGGAGACACTTGCTAAATCACAAAAGCAACTAAAATTAGCTTATCTTGCTCTATTTTTTGTCTCCTCCCCGGCCCAGGACACCTTCCCCGCAAGGCGGCCGAGGGCTGCAGCGCTGCCTCTTTGCTACCTGGGGGCCGCAGGAAAGGCACCGAGCAGCGCCAAATAGGTGCGGAAAAGCCCGCAGCAGGGAATTAATAAAAATACATATTTTTAAAAAGTAATAGTAATAAAAATGATAATAATATGCCGAGTGCCGCCTGCTCTAGTTGCTCCGAATTTAACCTTTCTCCTGTTGCTCCCTTTTGCCCCAAACCTGTCCTGCTGCCTAGGCTCTCGGCACAGGCGGACAGACAGACAGGCAGACACACAGGCCTCACCTTGTCGTTCTGGTAGGCGGTGACGGCGATGAAGTCGGTCTCGGGGAACACGTAGGTGCGGAAGGTGCTGTAGGGCAGCTTGAGGATGTCATTGGCCCGGACGATGTGAAAGCGGGGCTGGTACTTGTGCATCGAGTTCAGGATGGTCTGCGGGGTGGGCGAGAGAAAAGAGCGAGGGGCGGCAATTAGGCGCAGATCCCATGCTATAAATACACCTAAATCTATCTACACATCTATAAAACACTTCTTCTCCAGAAAAAAAGGAAAAAAAATCATTGTGAGAAAACAATGCCGGCGGATGCCAAAGGGAGATTTCTTCTTTCTTTCTTTCCTTCTTTTTTTTTTTTTTTGTCTATGTCATTGTACAATTTACCCCCAAATAAGGAGGTCACAGGGAAAAGGGAGGCACAGCAACCTCATCGGAAAGGCGGGATGTTAAAGATAGTAATAAAGCAGCCAAAGGTATCACCCCGCTTTATCACAATCCTGAAAACGAGAGCCGATTTTCCGACACATTTCTAACTGTTTTTATTATTCCTGTCCTTTTAAAAAAAATACTCTACCTTATTATTACCAAAAACAAAAAACAAAAAACCACCAGATATGCAGTTGGTTGTAGCAGAAAAAATATTCTAGCTACCAAGCAAGCGACTGGACCCGTGAAAGGAGCGTTTCACCGTGAGCCATGTTAAATGTATGTCTGAGAGCAACGCTGCAGAAGGAACGGACATTTTTTTCCCCCAACCAGGTGTCTGAAATTCTCGTCAGCAGTCAAAGCAATTCTCTATCCCCTCGCTTTTGGGGGGCAGGGGGGGGAAGTATATATTGCGATTTCGCTTAGGGTATTTGGAAGTAGCTGAAACCTCAGAGCTGCAACCTGGGAGCGAGAGCAGGTCCCGGCAGCGCCGGAGCCGGCGAGCCGCACCGCTCCCCCGCGGGCTCCCGTCCCCCGCCGACCGCACTGCCGGCCTTTCCCCGCCTGGGAGGGATTTAATAATTCCATAACCTGGTGTGGTTAGGCTGGAACACAGTATTAATAACACCGAAATGGTAGAGGAGCGGCGAAAGCTTGAGTAATTATTGTCAAATAACATCGGCCAAATGGCTAAATAATTATCACTTCATTTCGTTTTAGAAGGCAATAAAAAATCTCCCCCTTTTTTTAACCCCGGCAATAATCACCTGCTGATGAACTGTCAGATCACTGTTATATTGGTATAATCTAGCTGGGATTTATCATGAAAACGGTGCAAAAATTCTCATTCAGGCGTGCAAAGCTGCATTCCTTTAAAAGAAAAAAAAATCATCTCTCTCTGACCAGATGGGCACTGGCTAAACCCTCGTCTCCCAGATTTAACACACTGTGGATTTTGGAAAACGACACATACCAGAAATCTTTAATTGAAGGAGGTGAACCGTTAAAAATGCTCAACCAAACTAGCCTTCCCCAGTATCAAAAAATGCTATTTATTAGACTCCTTTGCTATCGATTTACCTTGCAGTCTATAAATAGCCTCGCAATGTATTATTTAACATACACGCTGTTTCCTGACTTTAAAAAAAAAATAGAAAGAAAGAAAGAAAGGAAAAAGTTACACGGGGACCTATTTTCCCCACCTGAGCTCTCTTTCACGCCTCACACCCGCTTACGCGGCTGCGGCTCGCAGCCCCCCCGGGTGAGCGCTGCCTCCCTCTGCACGGCATTGACTGACACACCGAGGGCTTCAAATCCCAGTTAATTACCATATCAAAAACGCAGGACGATGAACTTTCCCTTTATCGCCCTAAATGCTTGTCCAGAGGCTAAAGATAGCTTGCTTGTTTGCTGTGATTTTTTCCCCCCCGTGCTTTCACGGAGGATCAAACTCCCGTCTCAGAGCGACCCCGCTTTCGGGGACTCTCTGCAAATCGCTAAGACACTGCCGGTTTTGTTCCCTCCGGGAGGTGATGCAGATGTGATCAATAAGGAAATAAATTGGGGCGTCTGACAGCCTTTCGGAAGCGTTTCGCGCAAAGAGCCGCCGGGGCCAGCGCGAACAACCCCGGGGCCGCTCCCGGCGCCGCAAACCCCGCGCAGGTGCCTCGCCGCGCCGGCACCCGAAACGCCCGGGCCCCTTCGGGCCCCCCGGATCCGCCCCCGAGCCCTCCCGGCGACCCCCGGCCCGGGCGGCACCTGCCCCGCGGGGCCGTCGGGGCTGCCCCTCGCCGCCTCCCCGCCGGCACTGCCGGTCTGGCCGCCCCCTCGGGCTTGGCCCCGGCCTCCCCGCGCCCCTGCCCCGCACATCTCTCCCGCCCCGAGCTCGCTCCCCAAATCCTGCTCCCCGCCGAGCCCCGGCAGCGGGCAGAGCCGGCGGGGCCGGCTAGAGGATGAGGCAGCGGGGCCGGGTAGGGGCACCCACCCTGCCTGGGCTCCCTGCATCCCAAACCCCCCCGTTTCTCCCCGAGGGGAGCCGTCCCGGGATGGCCGCGTCCCAGGAGCTGCCCCGACGGGGCCGGGGACGAGGAAGGGCCGCGGGCGCCTCGGGTCCCCGGCGGCGCCCTGCAGGGCTCCGCCGTCCAGCCCGGACAGCAGGGCCCCGGGGGGCTGCGGCGGGCGCGGAGCCGCTCGTCCCCTTTGCTGCCGGGCTGAGCCGGGGCTGCCCGTGGGGAGCGGCCACCCGTGCGCCCCGGGGGCGCTCCCGCTGCTCGAGGACCCCGCCGCCGCACTTACAAAGCCGTGCTTGTCCGAGATGTTGTTGGTGAGCTTGAGCTTGTGGAAGGCGACCGGCTTGGCCATCCACTGCTCGCCCGTGGCGGGGCTGTCGGGGTGGATGTACATGCGCTTGGGCATCTCCGGGTCGGCCTTGCCGGCGACCATCCAGCGGGAGTTGTGGAACTTGTACCGGCAGTCGTCGGCCGCAACTATATCCATGAGCAAAATGTACTTGGCCTTCTTGTCCAGGCCGCTGACCCGCACCTTGAACGGGGGGAACATCCTCCTGGGGAGAGAGGCAGAGCGCGGAAAGGGCAGAGCCGCCTTTCGGGGCCGAGCAGCAACGGGCAGGGGGAGGAAAAACCCACGGGGAGCTGTGCTGCAACCGCCTGCTCGGGGAGCTTTGCGGGAAGGTGCCCCCAGTGTGTGTGTGTGTGTGTGTGTGTGTGTGTGCGTGCGGCCCCCGGGCCGGCCCCGACGGCGCGTCCGGCCCGCGCCGCAGCCGGGCCTCGCTGCCCGAGGGCCCGGGCCGAGCCGGGCGGCTCCGCACAGCGAGCCCGGGAGCTGCGCACGGAAAGCCCGCACGGCCCGGGGGCCGCCAAGCCTCCCCTTCGGCCGCCTCCAAAAATACATTTTTGGGGTTGTTGGTTTTTTTTTTTTTGGTTTAGATCGCACAGTAAATTCTCAGCATTTTTCACGGCCAGAATTACCCGCTTCTTCT
This sequence comes from Struthio camelus, assembly GCF_040807025.1. Classification (NCBI taxonomy): domain Eukaryota; kingdom Metazoa; phylum Chordata; class Aves; order Struthioniformes; family Struthionidae; genus Struthio; species Struthio camelus. Next base: position 19,068,122 of record NC_090957.1, read on the forward strand.
AACCCAGCTCGGCTTCATCCACGGGACAAAAAACACGGAAAAGTCTCAAAAAAAAATCCCAATTCAGGAAATCAAGGGCAGAGATGAAAACACATCCCGGATCCAATTTAACCCTCTTCCCCTTCCCTCCAGAAAGACAACTTTCCCAGCACAAACGAAGCAAGCCTGCGGCCCCGAGCAGGGCTCCACCTTCCCTCCGTGCCAGGCTCCCCGGGAAAGGCAGGAGCCGGGGGAAGGGCTCCAAAGGCGGCGGGGAAAGGCCGGCAGCCCGGCGGCGGCGCGGCCCGGGGGCGACCCCGGCCGCGGGGGAAAGTTTGGAAGTGGGAAACGAAATGCTCCGGGGCGGCGAGAAGCCGCAAAGAGAAAAGTAAACACATGTAATCGGGGATTAAGGGGGTTTAAAATTATTGCGAACAAATTTAATTTGGGATCGCGCTTCAAAATGTAATAATTGGGGGGCGGGAGGAGGGGGAAGCTAGAAGAAGGGGATGAAACGCGTACGGAAAAAAATCAAAATATCGAAAATCCCGGCTACGCCCGCCCGAGGTTAACTCATTGGGGTGGATTTTATAAGCGGCGAGGGGAGAAGGGACCAAGTCGAGGGGAAAGTCCGGGAAGCGAGGGGCGCTGCGCGGTCCCGCAGGTGCGGGACGGGCTGCGCGGGGCTGCGCGGGGCCGGCTCTTACCTTCCGGACTTGGTGATCACCATCTCCGTGCCCAGCTTGTGAAACTGGTCCCAAAGCTCTTTGGCTTCCAGCGTCACTTTGGGGTCGTCCTCCACCTCCTCCTCGGGCTCCAGGCTCTTGAGGGAGCGCAGATGGGCTGCCTGGTGGTGGTGGCCCAGCGCCGAGACGTGCAGCCCGGCTTCGGCCGCCCCGGCCAGGCTGGGGTCCGGCATGGGCTTAGCCAGCGCCGCCGGAGGCAGAGCCAGAGCGGGGAAAAAGGACGGTTGGGCGGCTGCTAGGAAAGCAGACATGGGGAAGTCGGCTGGTCTGGGTGCGTGGAAGGGGTGGTAAGCCATTGCAGTCCCCGGGAAGGCTGGATCTCTCATCGGTGCATCCACAAATCCAGGAGAAAAAGAGGGATTCCCTTTACAAAAATGTGTGTAATTTTTTTTCCCCCCTGCCCAGCGAACTCGCTCGAGTCTCTGGTAGAGGAAGGAAAATCAAAAACAAAACAAAAACAACAAAAAAGCCGAAAAACAGCGGAACTAGATCTGGAAAAAAAAAAGAAGAAGAAGAAGAAGAAGAAGAAAAAGAGAGGCAGTTCCCGGCTCCTGGGACTCCCGGTCTGCGGAGGGGAGACAGTAGGTCCTTATTTTTTGTTGTTGTTGTTGCAGCTAGAGAGAGAGAGAGAGGGAGCAAGCTCTCCCGGTAAAGTCCTTAACAACACTAAAATAGAAACAAAAGCCGGCGCAGGGCTGCGCGGAGGAGCCGCGGGCGCGGGGGCCCTCACACCCCCGCGGGCCCGGGCTGCGCCCCGGCGGGGCCGGCACGGCTGCGCGCTCCGCGGACGGCGCTGGGGCCAGGGCTGCCCATGGCTAAAGGAGCCGGAGTGGAAACGGTTAGATCTTGTCCTGATCTCTGTAAAACTGCGACTATCTCACATGTCCTTCCTGCTCTGATCCGCCCGCTAATGAGCCAAGCCCCCTTGATTGCTGATTTTACGCGTTTCAGACCAATTGTGGATCTGCATAGGCGTGGTTTTGACAGCTCCGGCCAAGCTCTGGGGTGCGGGGGGGAGGGTGAGGAGGGAGGGAGGAAAGGAAGAAGGAAAAAAAAAAAAAAAGAAGAAGAAGAAGGTGTCGGAAGCATCGGCAGTAAGAAAACATGTCAACAGAATAAAATATTAACCAATGACAGAGAAAAGTGCTCGAAATCCCACCCCCGGCTCCTTTCCGCATACCGGGTCAGCCCTGGCTGCGCCGCGGCCGGGGAGCGGCCGCCGCCGGTGCGGGGCCAGCGCGGAGCCGCGCCGCCGCCCCGGCGCAGTGAAAGCAGCACACGCGGCCCCCCCGCGCCCGCCCCACGCGCGGCCCCGCGCCCGCGTGGGGGCTCGCCCGCGGCCGGGGAGGGCGGGGGGAGGCCGCGGGCAGCTCCGCGCCGCGCCGCGCCGCCGATTTGCGCGGGGCGCTCAGCGCAGCGCCGGGCCCGGCCGGCGCGGGGCGGGGGCGGCGGGGGAGGCGGAGGCGGCGGGGGGAGGCCGGCGGCGCTCCGTGCCCGCCGCCTTACGCCAGAGCCCGGGACGTGGAGCGAGGTGGGGCCCGCCCCGCCCGCAGCTCCGCCGGCCGCCGACGGGGCGGCCCGGCCGCGGGGGCGGCCGCCGGCAGCGCGGCCCGTCGCCGCTCTGCGCGGCGCCCCGACGCCGCCGGCACGGCTGCGAGCTGCGTGCTGCAGGGCAGGAGCGAGGCAGCGGCGGCGACTTCCAGCAGAGCACGGCCGAGCCTGGGTGAGTGGCGGAGAGACGCTGCCGGCGCCCGGGCCCCGCTGGCACCGACGGCCCCGCGCCGCCGCGCTGCCCCCGCCCTGCCAAGCGCCGCTCCGCGGGGGCTGCGCCGCGCCGAGCCCCCTGCGCCCGGCGGCGGGACGGACCGCGCCGTCGGGCCGGGCTCTGCCCCCGGCTGCGCCCCGCGCCCGTCGGGGAGGCTGCCGGGGCTCGGCCCGGCCCTCCGGCGGCTTTATCAGCTCGGGGAGCTCCGGGGTCCGCCGGCTTCAAGGCTGGCGCGTCCCTGCCCGGCAGGACCGAGCCGGAGGGTTTGTTTACTCGGGCGAGTGGATGCAGATAATCTTGAAGGAAAATCCCAGGGCTGTTTGCAGAGGGATTAGCGCCGGTCCCCCTGCCCCCGGCTGGCGTGCGGAGGTGGCACCGGGGGGGACGGAGCCGGCGGGGGGGCGGGCAGGGCTCTGTGTGTGTCCCTTTGGAGAGGTCCATTTGGAGATCTGTTCTGATTAACTGAGGGCTTCGTTTGCTGAAGAGGACCTTGGCGCCAGGCGGCTGAGCCCTCACAATAAAGACCCGTCTCTTGTCACTTCATATTTACCCCCAAATCTTCAAAAAGCGCCCTGCAATCCTTCCAAGGCTCCGGCCCCCGCCGCCTGCGCTCCGGCCCAGACGGGGAGGGGGGGGTGGATGGCGGCGGGGGCAGGGCCCCCTCGCCCGGCCCCGAGCTGCTCCCCGGCCCGTCCGCTCCGCGGGTGCGCACCGAGGCGCGGCCGCCGCCGCCAGCCCGACCCTCAGCCGCGTTGCGTTTCGCTGCTTCCCCGCTGGCGCTGGGTGCGCGGCGGGACGAGCGTCCTGCGGGGGTTGCAGCCGCAGCCCCCCCACCCCCGGGATGCCCCGTCCCCACCCTGCTGCCCTCCTCTTTTTCTCTCTCTTCTCTTCCCCCCCCCCCGAGGTTACATCTTACTGACAGCAAACCCTGTTCGTCCCCTCCTGGCGCCACGGAGAACCCAAATCAAAGCCCTGGGCTGTTATCAGAGGCGCTTTACAACCTGCCATTGTCCCGTGGCAGGTTCACCTTTGCCTGGTGCTTTCCGGACCTCTCTGCCGCCGCCCGACGGGGCGGACACAGCGCGTCCGGCCCGGGGCTACCCGCGCTCGGCGTCCCAGAGCCGCGGGCTGCGGTGATGGGCGGCAGGTCGGGGGGGGGGGTCCCGCTGACCATTGAACGCAGCGCGGGGAGAGGTGGCGAGCAGGGATTGAAATTTAGACCTGCTCTGGACTTTGCTTCCTTGCCGCTGCCGAAATGTGCTGACGGCAGCTTTGGCAAAAATGGGGCTTGCTTTTTTGTTTTTTTGTTTTTTAATTTTTTCTCACAAAGCAAAATCGGAGCTTCTCGTTGCCCCAGCATGGCATCGCCGCACGCCGGCGGCAGCTCTCCCGCGGCCCCGACGGCGACCCGCGGACACCTCCGTCGCGGCTCGGAGCCGAAAAGTGGGGCCGGTGGCCCGGCGAGCGCTGCCAGCAGCCGTGCCCGAGCAGGGGAACACGTCGCCTCTCCTCTCGCCTCGGGGCTGGGGGTGCGCCCCCCGCACCGCGCTGCCACTGTAACGTCGCAAACGCCCTCGCCTGCAGAATAAAACCCGAGCCTGAGCAGCCGGTGTCTCCCTGACCCTCTGTGGCCGCGCCCGTCGGTGGGACTGTCGGGGGGGAAGGTTCACAGGGAGCCCGGGCACCCCTTCCCCGGGGCAGGGTCCGGCCCGACGGCGGTGTCTCCCTCCCCCGCGTTGGGGCGAAACCCACTCGGGGGGGTCCCGCGGCCCTGGACGGGGCGTGCGGCGCGCCCTGCCCATGCCCACGGCCGGGAAAACCCGACGTCGCCCTGCTCTCCCGGCCGATTTCCCGGCACCGGGCGGGCAGAGCCGTCCCGGCCGCGGCCTCCCGCCTCGTCCGAGCGCCCCGAGGCGGGGGTTCCCCGCTCCAGGCCAGCCCTGGTCGGGGGGGAGGTGGATGAGAGGTGTCTCCACGCCACCACCCCCCCCCCACCTTTTCCAGGGAGGGTTTTCCTCCGGCAGCGCTGGGGCACACGGGAAGCCCCGGGGCTCCGGGAGAGCGGCCGCAGGCACCGGCCCTGCTGCCCGTGCGGCCCCGGCGAGCGGCTCCCCGGCCGCCCCGCGGAGCGCCGCATCGCGGCCGGCCCGGCCCGGCCCGGCTCGGCTCGGCTCGGCCCGGCTCGGCTCGGCTCGGCTCGGCTCAGCTCGGCTCGGCCGCCCCCGCGTCCCCGCGCCGCGCTTCGCCCCCACTCGTTCGTCCCCTTTCATCTCTGCCCATCTCCACTCATCATCCCTTTTCTATTTTTAGCCTGTAGACTTAGGCCTTGGCGCCAGGCCGTTTAAGACCTGTCAAAGTCCTTCATATTTCCCTCATGTCACATGGACCTTTCGCTCCCTTCCCCTCGCCATGCGAGGCCCGTAATTTGGATCTGTGAGCTGCTGAGCAAATGCAATTTGCTCTTCTCCATCGCTGTGTTGTCTCCGTGACCCCAGCCAGCAGGACGGCTGGTGTCCTGTCCTGGGCACTTACACAAATTGCGGGTGATTGATGAAAAATAACAATTCTCACAAGCAGCCGGGCCTCCGCCTTCCCCTCCTCCCGGGTCGGCCGGGCTGCGGCGCGGCCCCGCGCCCCGCGCAGCGCTCCCGGCGCCCCGGGGGCAGCGGGGCGCGGGCCGCTGCGGAGCGGGGCGGAAACGCCGCGCGGGGGGGGGGGGGGGGGATTCTGCTTTGCAGGGCGAGCTGCCGGGTCCCCGCTGCCCGCCCCACAGGCCGGGGCAGGGACCCCCCCGGGAGCGCGCTGGGCGGGCGGCCCGACGGGGCGGGCGGGAGAGCCGGGGGGGTCCCCAGTGAGGGTGGGAGAAGGGCTGGGCCGGCCCGGGAGCGGGGACTCGGCTCAGCTTCTCGCTGTTTGGGGGGAGCCTAACTCCGGGGTGGGGGGGGGCACCCCGGGCTGTCCGGGAGCAGATAAGGACTCCAACGGCGCATTGGGAGATAAAACGCGGGGGCCGCGGGAGCTCGCTGACACCTCGGCCCGGCACCCCCGGGCTGTCTGCTGGGCCTCCCCCCATGCCCTCCACCCGGCAGGGCTCGACGGCAATCGCACCCGAAACACCTCACTAGACGGGCCGCCCCCCCTTCCCCGGCCCCGCTCTGCAGGAGGGGAGCCCGGGGCGCCCGTCCCGCCTCAGCAGCCAGGACTCAGGTCGCTGCGTCCCGTCGGGGGCTCTGCAGGCCCCCCCGGGCGGCCCGATGCGCCTCGCAGGGAGCCCCGCGGGGAGGAGACGTCGGGGCGTCTCCTCCGGCCTGGGGGGAGCCCCGCAGGCGCCGGGCCTGGAGGGGAACCGGGGCAAATAGGCAGGTGCCGGGCGGGGAGGCAGGAGGCGCCCGGAGCCGCGGGCGTCCCGTCGGGTGCCGAGCGGCCTCGGGCGCACCCCGGTCCCTCGGGGCACAGCGGGGGCTCCGGGGAGTCCGACCGCCCCCACTCCCACGCCGCTCCTTCACCCCCTCCACGGCCAAAGCGGCGCCGGTGCCGCACCTCGCCGGCCCAGGGAAGGGGCCGCAGGGAGCACGGACGGGGCAGGACCCGAGGCAGGCGGGGAGCGGGCGAAGGGCGGTACCAGCGGCCGGGACCCCCCCCCGACACCCCAAGACCCGGCCGGGTGGCCGCAGCTTCTTCCCCTCCGCTTAGAGGGGTGGTTAAACCGGGCTTTAGCTAAGCGGCCCTCCTTTGCTCTCGCCCCGGCCGCGTCCGGGATCTCTCTCCTCCGCCTCCTTCCCCGAGGCGCTCTGGGCGCTGCACCCCCCGCTCCCAGCCGCTCCGAGGGGGCGGCAAGCGCTGCCCCGCCAGCAGGGCCGGCAGCAACGCGCCCCCCGCGCCCCGTCGGGGGACGGAGGCGGCGGCCGCGGCCGGGAGCGCTCCGCTCCGCTCCGCTCCCCGCCGCGCTCGCAGGTGGCCGCGACGGGACGGGCGAGCTCCTCTGCCCGGCACCGGCGCCCCCTCCACTGCCCGCTGGAGCACCAGCCCGGCTGCCGCCGTCCCTCCGCCCCGCTGCGCGCCCGCGAGCGGAAACACAACGAGCCCCGCCGGAGCGGCAGCCCCCGGCCCCCCGGGCCGCCCCCTCGAGCTCCCCCTGCCCCCGGACTGTTTAGATTTCTCTCCAGCTTTAAAGAAAATATTTCCAGTAATCCAGATTTCTGGAAAATAACAACACGCGGGGAGACACAGACCCAAGCGCTGCTGAAGTTTATCCAGAGTTTGAACAACTTATAAACACATTTTCCAGCCTGTTTGTCAGGGGCGGCGGCGAGTGACCCCCAGACCGGGGGGGGGGGTCCCGCGGACGGGGAGCGCGGCCCCTGCCCGCCCCGCGCACGGGAGCGCGGGGAGGGGGGGCGCATCCTGCGCGCTCCGCCCGGCACCCCGCCCTCGTTACCTCCGCGCCGCTTTGATCCGTGAGCCCTCGCCAGAGCCGCAGGTTGATTGATTTTTTTCAATTACGGAAAGCCCTCCCCGCGGGCGGCGGCGGCATCAACCCTGGCCGCCCCCCCCCCCCCCCGGCCGCGGTAGCCCTCGGGGCAGCCCGGCTCCCCACGTCGGGGCCCGGGCGCCTCGCACGCACCGAGCCCGTTGCCTTAAAAGGCTACGGGAGCCCTGGCCCGGGCCGTGCCAGCGCGGGGGGGACCCGCACCGCCGTGTGAAACCCGAGCTGGCACGGAGAGGAGGGCAGAGGAGGGGGGAAATCACGTAAATCCCTCTGTTTAAAAAACTTCCATTTGAGAAAGTGTGTCACATCCCGGCGCGGGCGCGTAATCCCCGGGCTAATGGCATTACCGCCGCTTCATCGCCGTAATGGGATCGGGCCGGGGGACGAGCCGCGGCCAGCGCCGAGCACCGCGCCCGGCCGCGCCGCCACGCGTGGCCCGACGGCCTCCCCGGGCCCGGCTCGGCGGCGCCGCCGACCCGCGAGTTTGGGGCCGGGGGTGGGGGGCAGCCGGACGTGGGCCAGGCAGGGAGCTGCGCGGGGTGCGCGGCGGCCGCCGGCGCGGACGGGGCGCAGCGCTGCCGGGGCCGCGCGTCCCGTCGGGGCCGGGTGCCTGCTCGGACCTGAGCGCAGTGACAGCCCGCGCGCAGGTTTCCAGGCGGGAAGTTCACGCAGCCGGGTGGGTTTGCTCGCGGGAGGGGCGAGCTCCGAGGGCGCCTCCAGCCAGAGCTGCTCTTTGTGGCCGGCTCATCGCTTAAATAAAAGAGATTAACAAGCGACGTTATTTGATAAAATAATGCTGTTACGGCTCCTGCCCCCTTCCTTTGCAGGATTAAAAGTGAGGATTTGGGACTGTTAAACGGTCTGACCTGGATCGTTACAGTAACAGCAGGGATGAAACAAAACCGACCCCCCCCCCCAACCTCCACCTCGCTCACAGCGCTACCATTCTAATATCGCCATTAAAAAAAAATAAAATAAAAGCCGCAGAAATGCGAATTATCGTGGAAAGGGGCGACATTTCCGAGAGCAGATCAAACGGGAGCAAACGCCGGGGCGAGGACGGGGCCGGGGGGGGGGCGGCAGGCGCCGGCGGCAGCGATTTCACAGCATCGATTCGGCAGAAGGGAAAAAAAAAAAAAAAACCCAAACGGAGCCCCCAGCTCCGCGGAGGAGGCGCGCAGGCAGCGCGCAGCCGCCCCGCAGGGCGCAACCTCCGCCGGGGGCGCCGTCGGGGCCCTTCGCGAAGGCTCCCAAACCGGCCTCGCGAAAGCCGGCCGCGGAGGGGCTGCCCCAACCCCGCCTTTCCCCCCTCTCCTCCCCTCTATTTTTAAGGTGCGCCTGAGCTGCGCAGCCCCCGTGCGCGGCAGCCGGAGAGCGGACGGTGCCGTTACGGAAAGCGCCCCGCTTCCTCGGGAGACCGTCAGCGCGTGGAGGCAACCGGAAACCTCCCGCGACGCCCGCCGGCGCTCCCCCTCCCTTTATTTGCCTTTCCGTCGGGCTAAGGGGGGAAGCGGCCGCGGCCCTCGGGGCTCCGCGCTGGGCCCAGCCTCCCCGTCGGCGTCAGGTGCCGCTCGGGTCCCCCTCGCTGCTGGCGCGAGGGCAGCGCGGAGGCGCCGGGCGCGCACACCCGCGCGTTGCGGCTCGACGGGGCGAACTTTGGACGTCGGCAAGACGGGACTGCAGGCTTCCTCGCCTCGCCTGCGTCTCCTAAGCGGCACGTGCAGCCCTGGGACCGACCTCCCCGCTCACGCGGAAGGCCAGGAGGGAGATGCTGAAGTCGGACGGTGAATTCCATCTTTTACACTGCTATTACACCGCCGGAGTGAAAGAGAGTCCTGACGCCATTTCTGCAAAGCGCTTCATAAAAGTCTCTCTCTTTTCTCTGTGCGTGGGGCAGTGAGCTTTCAAAAGGTCCAGCATTCAACTAGGGGCAAGCTGCCTGCTCCTGCGCGTGGAGAGTTAAGCAGGGTTTGCATCTTGGGCCTATCATCTGCTTTAAATGCAATTTGGGAGCATATTTGAAATCAAATCTAAGCCAGGATCTGACGCTGCCGTTCCTTTGTCACATGAGTTGTGTTTTCCTTCTGGGTTTGACTTTTAGGACTGCAGAAAAATCACTGTCTCATACGTGTAAGAGAGCAGATTTCACTGCTGAAAAAATGACGGCAGCCAAAATAAATATGGTGCTGGCCACGGCCAGGAATAAAGCTTCCCTATTGCTCGCTCGACCTGTCCGTTGCGTTGGTATTTGATCGTGAATGGACGTGACCTAAATCCAGGGCTGCCCGGAAGGGCCAACTCTCATCACTTTTATTCACATTTGCTCACAAAATTAATGCTCCCCCGAGCTGCTCTTTAACGAAGACACTTTTACAACTCAGAAGGGTGGAGCTGTGCGCCGCGGCGCGGCGTTCGGGAGGTGGGATTAACCCTTACAGAGACTTAATTTTGTTAAAAACAGCCTGCAAACTCAAAGGGCGGCTGGGACTCAGCGCCCACCTTTCGTGCAGGGTGACGCGCCGCGAGCGGGCATCTCGCAGCCGCGTCCCCTGGTCCCCAGCCCCGGCGCCGCTGCTGGGCCCGACCGGGCAGCCGGGAGAGCCGGGCCACCCGACACCTCCGCGCTGCTCACACTTTTCTCACCACGCGGCTTGTCCTCGCTTCTCCGAGCTCTCCCGCCACCATCGCCGGGTGATTCGATGCTCTCGGTATCGGCACTCGTCGAGCGCCAGGAAAAACCGCTGCCCTAAAGCGCCTCCGCGCTGAGCTCTTCCCCCTGGCGCGCGGCGCGGCTCGGGCGAACCGCGGCCCCGAAGAGCAAGGAAGTAGCCCCGCGGCTGCACAAAGCGGCAGTCGCCCGCCGGGCAGGTCACTAATCTCTTGACACATGGTCTTTGAGCCCGGGGCCGCGGGAAGAAAGGCTGGAAGGGAAGAAAGGAGAGTGGACACAATGGCGAGGCCGCCGGCCGGTTAATAACCCCGCTCTCCGCTTTGTCTGAGCGCACTCAGCGCTGCACCGAGATCAATTAATCTCGGCAGAAAAAAATCCACTCCTGGGCCGCGAAGGGGCCGGGGACTTGTGCCGGCCGGGAGGGATGCCGCGCTCCAGGCCCAGTGTAACGCGCCCGGCACCGCGCGTATTAATAGTCCCCGTTTTACAACCAACAATAATTTCCTCCCCTGTTTTCCCCTCCACGCCGAAAACAAACCCTTCACTTGATCCGTGCGTCCTCTCCAGTTGCCATCTGTCTTCCATCCTCCAAATCTCACCTTAAAAGCAGTGTCTCCGCAGCAACCCCCCCCCGGGCCTCCTCTCGGACTGGAGAGGGCCCCGAGCGCCGCGGGATTAAGGGCACAGATTGCGAGCTCCCCGGGCCCCACGGCGCCTGTCTACCTCCGGGAGGGGAGAGGACAGCGACCATCCGCCTTGCCCTGCAGCTCCTGCGCCGCGCCGGCTCCACCGCGGTCCCCTGCCAGCGCGGCCGCCAGGTCGTGGAGCTCCGGAGCGGGTTCGAGGGAGGCTGCGGGTGGCTGCAGCTCGGCTGAACCCAGGAGCGTCTCCTCCTCGCCGGCAGCGGGCGACCGCTGGCCCTGTGGGCTCTCTGCTGCGGGCGCGCGACCAACGGGCTTTAGACGTGGGCTCATCGCCCCGAGGTCCTAAGGTAGCGCAGGACGCTGGGGCCTCTCCCGAAGCGCCTCTGCCCACATCTCTGAAGGCGTTGAGATACCTATCTCTGGAAACCAAAGCTGGTGAGGACATCTCCAAACACTAGGGAGAAAGTACTTGATGTTCCCAAGCGCCTGCGTGCTTGCAGCGGTGGTTCCTGGGCAGCTGCCGGTCGTGCAGATGCTGGGCCGGTGCGCGGGCCCACCTTGCTGCGGGGGCCGGCGCGGGGACTCGTTCAACCACCCACCAGCATCCCGAGCAGCAGAACCGGAGCATCTGCTGGGAGGCCCCAGCCAAAGCCATGAATCACAAACATCAAAGGGAAGGCAGCTGCGGCATTAACGAAACCCGCAAACATTTCGGAGTGGACAGTGTCTAGGCAGATGTTCATCAACAGCTTTTCTCAATTAAAAAGAGCAGCAGAATTCACCAGAAAACGCAAGGAAGAAAACAAGCCTTGGTCAGCGGCGGGGCCACGGCCCCCCACGCGCCCGCGGCAGAGCGGTGCCACCCGCGCGGCCAGGCTGGCGGCGCTACGCCTTCGTGGGCCGGCCAAGAGCAGCCCATCACCAGCTCCCACCGTTTCAGCACCCGCCTCTCTGCGCCCCTGAAGCCCTCGCTGCTGCCATCGCCTGCTCCTGCGAGAATCCTCGGCTTGGGGGGGGAACCCATCGCAAGGCTTTCTGGGAAACGGAGAAAAGCTCACAAACATGACTCCAACCTGATCCAAACCTCCAGAGCCAATAAGACTCCTGCTGGGAAAACCCCCCTCATGATTTGCAAGCCAACCGCCGGCCTGGCCGGGGTGGTGACGCGTGATGCTCGCTGGTTGAGACCGGCAGGACAGCCCTGATCTTGCAAGGCTCCCGCAAGCGCCGTGAGCTAGCGGCGGCGCGAGCCGCGTTCGCAGGAATCTCGTGGTCCCGGCGACCCCATGGGTGGGACAACGTCTTAACGTTTCCACGTGACTGCTGGACTTTCCCCTCCCGGCAGCAAGGGGAGGGAAAGGCACCGGCCCTCAAGAAGGGGCAGCGGTAGCAAGGACGGCCCTTGCACAGGGACGAGCGGGAGCAGGATCTGCCCGTGTCCATCCCCTCCGCGTCCCTCCTGCGGGCTAAGCGAGGGCAGACACGACGAAAGGCGGGCAGGGGAGGCGGGCGAGACACCAGGAGAAGCAACGCTTCGCTGCGGGCGCTGCCGCCGGTGTTCTGCTTGAACGAAGGCCGCTAGCCGCGCCGCGGTTCACACCTCCCGTCCCCGGCTGAGCCCTGCCAAAGTCCTCTCCCCACGCCGCTCACCCACCACGTTCCACCAAGGGTGCGCTTGAGCCGCCCTCCTTATCGCCGCACGAGGCGGGAGCGAAGCCACACGAGCCGCCGCGGCTAAGAGCCCGGGGACGAGGGACCAAGCGGCCGGCCCCAGGGCAGGGCCGGGGGGGCCGCGAGGAGACGCGGGGACCGGCTGGCGCCCGGCCGGCGCGCGCGCCCCGCGGTGCTGCCCGCCGGCTCCTGTTGTACTCCCAGGCCAGCGGTGTAGATCCTCGCTGCGAGGCGATCACTTCCTCGGGAAGGAGCAGCAGCCTGTGGTTTGAGCCAGGACCAGTTCACGACACTCGTTTTAAAAGAGACGTTTCATGTCTTGCTTATAGATTAGATTTTAACCTGACAACCTTTTAACATTGTATTAAATTAGAAATTAACTTCATATGACTGCTCAGCGGATAATTGACCTACTGATAGGCTGCGAGCTCGAGAATATTTAAGATACCTCTCAGGCGATGAAGCTCCCGAGAAAATTCAAAGTCTTCTCCTTGATCCAGACCAGGGCCTGGCTATTAATCAGCATTCGCTGCCCGGTGGCAGGAACGGCTCCCTCCGCGCGCCGCCGGAGGACTCCCAGGAGGAAGCGCCCGTTGCCCCGTGCTCAGCGCCGGCAGCGCCGCAGGGGAAGTGGGAAGGAGGCGGAGGGGAAGGGATGGGGCACCCGGAGCCGGGAGAGCCGGGCTCCTCTCCGCCGACGGGGACGCCGGGCCCGGGGGCAGCTGACAGCGCCGATTACCGGGCCGCGGCCCCGCTTGCGCCGCTCGCCCGGCGGCTCGCCCAGCGCGCCTGCATAACCCCGGCTCCGGCCGGCCGGCACGCAGCCGCGGCAAGGCTCATCGCGCCGACGAAACGTTCGCGATGAAAGCTTTTCAGGGGCTTCCTGCTAAGCAGCTGACGCGTTACAAGGTTGCGTGATCTTTTTCAGCATTAATTTTCTTGTTCCCCACGAGCCAAATATGGCTCTGGGGGGAAGGAGAGCGGCTGTCAGTCGCTTCTCCTGGTTAGGCCAGGACTGGATCTGTTCCCAGAGGCATTGCTCCAGCCTGATGACATGCAGCTGGTATCGCGTGACGAAGGTGGCTTTAAGACTTTGATCTCTTCTTCTGCCTGAAGCCTTTTGCATGCAGCAAGCCCCATCCTGCAAGGCGCTGAGTGATTCGTGCTAAGAATTGCTGAGCATCTTTAGTTTCCAGCTACTTCTAAGATCCTGGGAGACCTGCAGGAGTCAGTTCAAACGCGCTTTGCCCTGTGCAGGGGTAAAGTAACGCAGCAGGAAAGCCAGGAGCCAGCTCAGCGCTCGCGGTCCTCTATGCCCTGCAGCCAGAGGCACAGGCTCCATCAGGGTCTCCATCACGGCCTCCGTCACGGGCTCCCCGGCTGCGCTTTGCTCTTTTAAGAGAGAGCTTACTCGTTCTTCCAGGACAAGGCTGGGCTGGGAAGTCCCCGATGCAAATCCGTGTGGGCCTCAGGTGGTCACAAATGGAATTTATGATTAAGACTGGTGCTTGGAGATCCACAGTTGACAGCAGACTTCACTGCATGGCTCTAAGGATGCGGTGCCGTGGGCTGCAGCTACCGTGTCCTTGAGCCTCTCCCAAGCCTGGGGGAGGACATGTCCCCTTGCGCCTGCGCTGTCCCTGCAGCCTGGCTGGGTGTCTGTTGGTCACAGTGTCCCTGCAGCGATGGATGGTGAGGATGGAGGCCGCCAGGCCAGGAGCAGCCAGGCACGTGCAGGCGGGGTAGATGTGTCTGCCCGTTCCTGGCCCCGTGTGGCACCAGGGCCAGCCTGGGGACACGGGATGTCCGGCCAGGCAAGCGCACAGCCATGAACACGCTGTCGATGCCAACGCTGCTTCCCTTGGCCTGGTCTGGTGACACCGATGCCTGTGACCTGCCCACAACCCGCACGGAGCTTTTAGCGTTTCAGCGTAACATCCGGCAGCGGGAATCGCCAACAAGGCAAAAATTCTGCGCGAGGACTCGGCGGGAGACGCAGGGGGATGCAGGGGATGCGGGGGACATCCAGGCGCAGCGAGGCGGGGTGGCCACTGAAGGGACCCATATCAACGAGCACGCACAGCGATGACCAAGCGCGTGACGGAAACCCAGGTCCGAGAGACCTTGGGGACTCGCCGCACCTCCCGCCCAGCTCTACCACCCCCAGCAGGAAAGAGCAGCTGGGCCGCTGAGCCCGCTGCCGCCCCTGGACGGCGCCAGAGCCGAGGCACCAGCGCTCCCCAGTCTATCCCCGCCTCTGCTGTTAACATGCAAGGTGGTGCTGGGCACAGCATAACATTATTTCCAGTTTTACCAACTTGTAGAATAAGGAAGATACTAACCTGCTCCCCGAGACGATTGCTCGAGCGTTAACTGCTGCCTCTTCAAAGTGGGGACCTCCGTGCTGTAAGTCTGAGGGGCTGCCGTTTCCCTGAGGTCCGAGGAGCTTTGTTTTCACTCCGTGACAAAAAAACAACCAAAATCCCAGACTTGAGCTCCCCAGAATTTACAAAAACTCGCAACCCTGCCGGGGTCCCGGACCCCACCGTGGTCCCAGTCCAGCTCGGGAGCTAGTGGCTCAGCTCCGCGTTAAAACGTGCCCTTTGCTTTCGCTAGAGTAAAGTCATTTTCTGGTATAACTGAAACCAGCTCTGAAAACGTGCATAAGGCAAGAGCATTAAGCAAGAACAAACCCCAATAGTATCAACCAAAAGAGATTTTTATCCTGCTAGGCTAGACGAGCAATCTTCAATATTAGCCTCACTTTGCACTTAGCTGTATTCAGTTAAAGTTAAGGAACAGCATTAGATTAAATGGACATGTTGCTTTATAAAAGGCTCAGAACATGTTTACAAACAGCTTTGCATAAAGCCAGGCCATCAGCAAAGATCCAACAACGCACGCACGTACGCACACGTACGCCCGCGCTGGCTACTTGTGGCCCCCCTTCAGCAGCGAGGCCCTGCGGGGACTTTGCAGACCATCGCCTGATCTACAGCAGCTCTGCCAGATCCTGGCTCGGCCTGCACGGTGGGAGGATTATTCGGTGGGATGCTGTACGCGGCCCAGACGAGCTCTCCTGTCTCCAGAGGTGTCAAACCAACCTTGATCTTTAGCTGTCTCATTTGCCCCAGCCGTCAAATGCGCTAGACATGTGCCATTTTGCGCAGTTAATAGCTTTCTCTGGCAAAGCGATGCAGACATCCCCTCCTCCCCGGTCCTGGCAACGGCGCTGGAATGCAACACCTTGATTTCCTAATTCCTTACCGTTATGGACGGCGCTTAAGGCATTTCTGCCAGCTGAGGAAGGTTAAAAGCCAGGCTAACGCTGGGCCAGCCAAATGGTTGTACCAGACCAAAATCGGTGCAACAGTGGCAGGAAAAACCCAGCCTGTTTGCACCACAGCTTCCTGGCAGAGCGACGGGTGACAAACGCAGCTGAAGCCTCTTGTCTCCTGCTAGTTTTGTTCTCATCAGCTACAGCCGTATAAATTAAGAGCAGCAATAATGGAGGGGGTTTCGTGCAGTTAACGGGACAGAGGCTCAGCTGCTGCAGACACATGCTTGTCCTGGTGCCTTTTTCATCTGTGAAACAGGCCAAGCAGTGGATTTAATTATTTTTTTCCTAGCACATAAACCACTAATCATTTATTACATTTAAAAAAACCCCTCATCTCCATAACTTTCATTCCTATTTTATCCAAGTTAAACTTGAAAAAAAAAGGTTCATTTTCTTTTTTTGCAATCACAAAGACACGATCTTAGCCCCATTGACTCGCTAATTGTAAGCATTCAAATGGTTAGGTTTAAAGTTACACTTAGCAGCTGTGAAACATTAGGGTGAAGTGATTACAACCTACTGGAGGATACCGAACATTTTTACAATATCTCAGGAGCATAAGGGAAAGACAACAGGAAATGGCGCAAACTTTCCTACCCTGCACGGTAACAAGCCAAAGCAAAGGAGCTAGAAAAGAAATCTAGAGAAGTAGCGCTTACGCAGCTGGGAGCCTCAGAAAGTTCCAGTCAAACCCCAAAGCAAGCAGCGCGCAGTTGTGATGCCCTCTGCATTTGGGGAGGGCAGAAAGGAGGGGCAGTGGCACACAGCGATTTCACAGCTGCGCTTAGCAGTAAATCCTGCTCCAGCCTTTTTGAGAGGCAGTGGAGGAACGAGGACAGAGACCTGGGCGATAGTTTTGCACTTGGTCGGTTCCTCTCGTTGCCCTGCCTTCTTGCAGCCTCATTACCAACCAACTTTGAATTTGGTTTGGCTAGCTTTGCCTGGGGCGAGATAACCAGAAATTGCTATTTCATAGAGCGGGATGGAAGGCGGCGATTTATGGGTTTTGCTTTGGTAGAGCAACGTGCTCTATCAGCAGCTCATCAGCGTTTTGCTTTGCTCCAGCTGTGCGCTGCTCCAGCTGTGCAAACCGGCTGTGAAAAGGCTCACCACCAGCCCGAAATGGGGCTGCAGCCGTCGGTAGCCACAGGGTAACAAAGCCAAAGTGCTCGAGTGGGCGAAGCCCAAAGTATTTCGCATTCAGCAGCCTGCGGGCTCTGCAAAGGACTTGGGAACGCCAGATCTGCTGGTTGCGGCCAGGCTCTAGATTCACTGTGAGATTTGATTTCATTTGAACTTCAAACTGTCACATTTGGAGAACCTTTGACTTTCCACTGCTTTTCAAACAGCAAAACATTCCCCCTCCTATGATTTAAGCACGCTACATGCGTGTGTTTATTACAGAAACCAGGGTAGAATAAGAAAGCAATATTTCATGTTAATTCATGAAATCTGAACTCAGCTTTTAATAGAAGAGCTCCACTTTATACACAGAGTGATATACAGTCCGCCCGGCTTTAAATGAGACATTTTGCCTTTTGAACTCAGCAGGAGGCCACTGCTTACTACTACTGGAAACAGTTTAAAAACTTGCAAGTCCAGCATGTCTTTTGGGCTCTTTTCGAGACAGTGTTTTATGTCATGGCACAACATTCTCGCTGCGCTGCCTGTGACCGTCTGCCAACCGCGCTGCTTGGGAGTTCGGCATTTCAGAAACTCACCTGCACTATTTCCACCACAATGTGAGACAGTCATCCAAAATCAGGGAAGACATTAAGACTCTCCCTGATTTTGCTTGAAGTTGGGTTTGGATCAGGTCCAAAGATTGAAATCCTGCTTCCATTAAATTCAGGGGCAAAACGGCCTTAGACCACAGTTTTACTGCAAAAGCACATGGCAGAGCTTGTTGCTGCTGGGTGCTGGAAAGGAGGAGCACAGGCAGATCTTAAGGACCAGTGAGGGCCCCAGTCCTGCACACACGTATGGCCATGGTGGGTCTGCTCAGGGCAGTAAAGACCCTAACGGCACCGAGAGCTGGGTGCTGGTGGCTCAGAGCGAGGCGGGTGGCTCTCTCCCCAGGTCAGTACAACACCTGAAGATCCAAGTGGATAAGCTGCAAGGAGGCCTCTAGCAATTGTCAATGAGCAGTAATCTTCTTTCTTGGTGCCCCAAAAGAATATCGCTGCTGGGGGTGAAGCAGAGGAAAGGTGTTGTTCCATGAAAGCACTTGGCTTCCTGTTCAGAGGGAACTTTCTAGGGCCTGCCTTTAGCAAGGTACGCAAGCATGGGGCATCAGTGGGACCACGCGTGCCCTTAGAGCAAGACATACTCTTCGGAAACTCATTGAATCGGAGCCTACAGTGTTATTGCTGCAACATACTCAGCTCTCCCTGGCTCACTGAAGAGCTGGAACTTGGTCGTTATTCTGCTGGGTCATCTATGAAAGTATCAAATTAAAGCTAAATTAGCCACCTCACTGCAGTGCACTTTTCTTTTCTTTTCTTTTTTTTTTTTTTTTTTAAGTTCAGGGCTTTCTTAACAGCTTGGCTACGGGGCTATCAACAGCAGGGAATTTAGGACATTCTTTTCAATGAACCAGACAGAAAATATTTTGGTACAGCCCCAGTTTGTAGGGTTTTTTCCCCCCCCTTTAAACAAAACATCCTGATTCAAAGAAGCTTCTGCAGACTGGGAATTTCCACATGGCCGTATTGCAGCACTTATAAAAAGTGATTTAATGCCTGCCAACAACAAATACATTTCCAATGACACCACTCTGCATTATGCACTATCCTACTTTGTGTGTTCATAAAGAACCAGCAACTGAGCTGTTTGAGGCTACAGTAATATGAAGAACAGCAGTCGCTTTCCTTTAAAAGAACTCTGTCCCTTATGGCTGCTCTTTGGAAAGACTGAAAGGAAACAAGAATCACGGTGACAACAGAATCCCTTCTGTATGTGTTAATCTGGATTTTGTTTGAACTTTTGGAGCTGACCTTGGCTTGAACTGTGCTAAAAATCCTAACTGGTGTGGACTGACTTGACCCGGTGGTTCCATTTGTTCCCAGCGCCAGCCCTACCCTAACTCGCTTAGCTCAACCCATTATTTTGCAGACATAAAAGAAAAGTAGCATTACAGCGGAGCCTGTTAGCACAGATATAGCCAGTGGGCCAGAGCTACAAGTACTTACTTACGGGCAAACTCTCCTCTGATTTCATCCCAAGGAGGTTTTTTGCTTGAGAAAGGACTGACTGAAAATCAAGCAAGAAACTGAAATTATTGCTGCAGACTCTCAGGTTTTATTAGTGGTTTCCAACCCTGAAGAGAGAGAGAAAAAAAAGCTGCTGCAATCTGAGCAATAGCATTACAGTTAAAGAAAATCAAGCCTGAGACTGAATTTGATATTTGGTGTTTGGGGATGGAGTAGGAAGAGGGTGGTCAATTTTGCATCAGTCAGTGTGGCTGGTTTTAAGCTATAGGAGTGCAAAAAGATTTGTGGGTTTAGATAGTTTCCTCTCATTTCCATGACTCAAACAGCTTCTATTAAACAGAAGTAGTGGGAAGGAAATGTCATAAGCTGATAGTCCCATCTCAGTTTCTGCTTCGCAACATAAGTTGGCTGAGATAGAGAATTTTATGTGGCTGCTATGTGTGAGCCCATCAGTATTTATCAACTGAATTGCGCAGCACACGGTTTTACTGTGCACAGTCAGTACATTTCGTGGCTTCAGTATGTTGTGTGGGTCCTCAAGGCTCCTTTATGTGACCCTGTAATACAACAGATGTAGGTGGGCACTGCTGCTGTGAGAGGGTGTGTGGACCTCTGCTCATGTAAATCAGTTAAGCTCAGTGGGACGAGCAACCAGAGTCTCAACCAATATAAGCAGCGCATGTCCCGCTGGCTGTGCCAGCTCGTGGCAGGTAAAAATCTGACCCACTGTTTCACAAGGAGCCACCAGCATATAAAACGGAAGTGATTCAAAGGAGCCATCAGGATCCCTTCTGTCCATGTTCCATGTTTTCCGGATACCGTGTCTTGGGAACGCTGATGTTACAATTTCATATATACATATACCTACATATATAACTATAGTCATGATCCTCTTCACACTGCTAGGCTTAAAGAGACAAACGGAAGACCGAAGCCTGGCTCGTTCTCTCCCTGGGTCTAGCAGATAAGCTCACTCCACCAATGAGTGTTACATTCTAAGCAATTACTTTAAAGAAAAAAAAATTAACCTGCAAAAGACTCTGGCTATAATTGTCACACAAGGACCTGAAGTAAGACACCAAAACACAGATATAGATGCTGATTTTCAGAGGTGCCAGGTTGGTGCAAGGAACCTCATTTAAGTCTTTTATATAAAAAATTCTGTCCTTGCACAAGGGTATGAGAAAACAAGGATGCAAAAACAAGCTAGACTGGCTGAATAACATCCACTGATGGCTTTAATTAAAGCCCTCAAGTTAGTATATATGCACATAGTCTTTGGTACAGGAAGATATATGAAGCACACATCAAGCCTAGTAACTCTCCACGAACATTGACATTTAAGCAGTTTCTTGTTTAACTTAGATTTATTCAATGACACATGCATTTCTGGACAGATATCAGCGTTTCAGTGAACAACTTTTATAACCAAATATGAGAAACTGGTGACTGCAGTTAGTCAATTAAGTTATATTTCTAAAATACATGACTAGAATAAAACTGGAGCAATAGAGATAATTCTTCTGAAGAACAAAAAGAAACATTTCCATTTGTAATACTCCTGGCATTGATGAATATCAGCGGGGAAGGAGGGCAGCAAGGAGACGCAACCATGAAGGAGTAACTTTATCAACCCTGTCCACAGAAAGTCCTTGAGTTTCCACTCTCTCCAGTTCATTCTTTAATGCTCGGCACTTTTGCAAACGGCTAGAGTTCCTGGCTGGCGCTCGCACCACTAGGTTACAGAGATTCCCTTTATCTTTTAACACGAAAAGCAGATAGTGGTTGTGAAACCATGTGCTTAACCAAAAATGGCTTAGAAATATTTCTCCTCTAACATCTCTTCCTGAATACAGCAAAAAAAGAAGCCACAGAGCTATCAAGATTGAAGACAGAGTCTCTTCATATTGCACAGGAAAATAAAGTCAAGATTTTGTGAATATGTTTCAGGAAGGTTTACGTGGAAGAGTCGTCAATATTTATCGGGGTAACAAGAACCATCCAGCATGGCAGCTAACTGGTGGGTGAAACACATATCGAGATTGTTTAGGTGGAGAGACAGTTTGTTACCCTGTCTTGATCTCTCCTTGTATGTCTGACTAATTTAAGGGAATCCTGTGGGGAAAAGACTGAGCGGCTGGTTTTCGTTAGTCGGGAGGGGTGATCTGTAACCATCAAAATTGCGTGGAATACTTCCGCTGGTGGAACCCGAGCTGTTACTTAGCGTCTCTATGCTTCCCTCTCGCTGAAGCTCTGAAATGAAAGAGAAAACAGGTCCTGGTTAGTGTTTCAGATAAAAGAACCAAGAGTGCCATTAGAAAGCCACTTTATTGACAAATCTGCTTATTGTATCGTTGCGCTAACATTACGTTTGCTTGTCATCTGTCTTTTCCTGGGTGATTTGACGAATCGCTCCAGAGGCATCCCGACTCCTGTTTCTACTTCTTTGCTGGCCTTGTATTTCAGTCTGAATAGAAACAGGGCTGTATGAAGACATTGAGCACTGCCTGGCGGAGCAAATCCCTTTCCTGGGGGCGAGTCCATTGATCTGTGACATGTCAGGACTCAATAGTTGGGATGCTCATGGCTGAACTGAGCAGGGTGCAACAAGTACAGTGAGAAACATGGAAACACCTTTCCCCAACAGCACCGCGGCTGAGGTGGGCAAGCTGGGAAAGGAAAGCGGTAGCAACACCCGTTACCAGTGAAGTGCAGCAACAGTGCCTAAGCAGCGCAATTCAACATCTTGTGAAAACCAGGGACTTTCCATAGCCCTCCGTGGTGCATAAATGGGCAAATATAGCTCTGCTTTTTTTGAGGCAAAGAGAAAAAGATCACCTTTCCTATATGCCAGGCAGCTGTGCCTCAAAGCAAAAGAGAAAGCAGACCTAATTGTGGCTTTGCCTCTTGCAGTCACACACAAGGAGCCATCACATCATTCCTCCCCTTGCTGACCTCCCAAAGCCTTTGCTGCCTCCTAATCTCGAAACACTAGAATTTGTGTGTGCGCCGAATATCCTTGCTAGCTGTGGCCTCTCTGTGAGCCACTTGAACCCGGCAGTTGACTCAGTGGCAGCGTGCAGGCAGCGCTGCTGGGCAGCATCACCCTGCCCGGCACTCAGCGGCGGCATGCAGCGGCCAGATTAGGCAGAGCCACGCGGACGCGACCCCGCTCCTCTCCCAGACACTCGCTGACAGGCTACGAGAAACGTCCTGGCGAGTTGCAGCGTGCAGCCGTAAGTGCAACTTCCTCGCTCTGTCTGCGCGCGGGCCGTAGTCGGGGAAGGGGAACAAGCCGGGTTTGCCGGGGCGCCACGGCGGGGGTGTCACGCCTGCCCGGCACGGAGCAAACGCTGCGAGCGCCTAGGTGGTTCTTCCTGCTGCCTTTCACCTGGAACGAGGGCTGCTGAGGAAGTGAGCGATACACTTCAGGAGCTGGGTCACTGCTAAACACCGCTGTGTGGCTGCCGTCTGCAGGCCTCCGGCCGGCACTGGGCTCTTCGCTCCGTATAAACGTCGCGACAGCCCCTTTGCTGCAGCGGGACTCCAAGACAAGGCCAAAACTATGCAGAAAGCACAGGGCAAAAGCTCCAAGTCAATTTGTCACTAAAACAGAAAGCATCCCATGCAGGTATCCTTGGAAAACTGCCCAATTCGTACCAGCTAGCCGGGCACGGAAAGGCTAGCAGCCACCGAATTTCTGCCTCAGCAAGCGAGGGCCAGCAAACGCAATGTGTTATCACGGCGGGGACTTGCAGTGCAGGTCATCTGCGCTGGGCGCATGGCAAACAAAGCTGCAGGAAGCCAGTCAACCTCTAAGAAGCAATGCTAATGACCTCAGCTGTATTAATCACGACTTCTTGCCCGTATTCTGTTAAGGAATGCACACGTATAAACCTCTCCATCTTCCTCACATCCTTACTCTCCCATGAGTTCAGGAAGTAAAAACAGTAATTTAAATCAGAAATGAGTGGCGTATCCCACACTAATACTGTGCTTATCCTGTCTGATTTGGTGCTTTTATCTCGCTCCGCACACAGCTGGCTTTGGTTAACCGTCTCACGTCAGAGCTTTCACTCGCGGCGCGGCCGTCCCCAGCAAGGCAGGACGCGCTCCGGCCCCAATCAAACATCATTAAGGCTCCTGAACTCCTGACGAGGTTACTTCTCGCTCGCCCTCCCTCTCTCTCTTTTTAAGCTATAATTGATTTTCGGGCAAATGTTGTGTTTTCAGTAACCGTAACAAAAGAGGAGAGCGAGGCAGAGCGGGAGAGGGGCGCGTGCTCTCCCTGCGAGCGGGGGCTCCGCACGGTCGCTCCCGCGAGCGGCCCGGCCGCTGCGCCCTTGCCCGGTAACGCTGCCGTCCTACCTCCCGTCCTCGGGCTTGCTCAGGCTCCTACATTGCCGTTAGGACTTTTTTTTTTTTTGTCCTTTTTTCGCGCATTGCTTCCCGCAGGGCGCCGGGCAGGGCCGCAGCGCCGGCGGGGAGCAGGCAGCGCCGGCGGCCTCGGCGCGCAGGCTGCCCCAGTGCCCCTCGCTGCCAGGGGGTGGCACTGCCGAGGCTGATGCCAGCCGCAGCAACCGGACGGAAAAAGGATGGGAGAGGCAGCGAGATGGGCCCAGAGCCGTACCGGGGAGGTTGGGGCGCCTTCCCGGCCTGCGAGCGCCGTCCCCGTCCCCGGCAGACGCTGCAGCGCTGCTCCAGGCCGTTTCGCTCTGCGCGTTTGTGCGGCTCCCGGCGCAACGGCGCCGCGAGCTCTCGTCGCTGCTGCCGGGCAAATAAAGCCATTTAATTAGGGACGGGTAGGGACAAAAGAGAGGTTACAACAGAAGCAGAGGCCCGACAGGAGCCGGGTGGCAGTGTGCCCCCCAGCCGGCGGAGAGCCCGCTGCCTGCTCCGGCGGGGGTGGTGTAAAGCCCGGGCAGCCGGCCGCATCTGCGAGCTGCCATCCCCGGCTCCGCGGACGGCGAACGCACACGTTCCTCCTGACAAACGCATCTCGGGGCTCGCAAGCGGCTCAGCACCGAGAATACGCTCGTTCTGGAACTAATTACGCAACACGGCAGAAGAGCAACGTAGTTGGATACCTAAGAAGCCATTGTAAAACTCCTGAAGGCGGCGTTAGAAGAGGGCTGCAGGGAGGAAATGAGGCTCTTGCCCTCCCCGGCCCCGGCTCCTGCTCCGCACAGCTGGGTCGCTCTGCAGCGGCCGCCGCCGAATTAGGCATTACACGGTCTCCAGAGACTACTGGCACTGCAAGTATGACCCCTTTTACATTAGAGCACCACGTTCAGCACTTTCCTGGATTCCCCAGATTAGTCCAGTTCATCCAGTTATTTCATTAATTAAAAATATGCATTTTTAAAAAAAAATCCAGTACAAACTATTGCCCTTTGCTTCAGACCTTCCCCACAGATCGAGGGCATTTCAGAGGCAAGTGCCCAAAAGCATCAAGCCGGGGGCAGATTTCTGGCAGACCCAAGTCCTGGATAGGCCCGACAAGTGCCCAACCTGCCCCCGCAGCTGAGCGGAGGCAAACTCCAAGAAAGGGGCAATGCAGGCTATTGCTGGGACAACAGCAGCAGACCCCTTAGAAACAACCTTACCCTACACACTTGAAAGGTGAAACAGCTCCCAGGCCTAATAAGAACGTGCCACACAACAGTTAGACCACCAACGTCCTACGCTCTGGGGAGAAACTTCAAAATAAAAAATGCAAGCACAAGAAAGGATCCAGCCGCGAGAGACAAGGCAGCGTGGGCCGTCGCATGGCGGCGGCTGCATGGGATCACCGGCTCAGCGCTTCTCAAATAGAGCAGGACAAATCCATCCTGCAAGCGATTGCGTTTGCTTCGGTGGAGTTACGCCAGGAATGGACTTGGCCCCAGCCTGTCTGAGGGTTATTGTATCTGCATTCCCCCATGCATATACTGTCGAGATGTATTAACTTCCTTAAATGTACCAGTAAAACAACCTCTTATGATACACTTTAATGAACTTGTACAGTAGCCAACAAATTGTGCATCATATAAAACCCATTCTGCCTTATAGACTCTCTGGCTATTTTGTAATAACTGCAATTTGCTTCTGCTGAAGCAAGATAACCAGGGTTGAGAAGTCAGGCTTTGCAGAAACCTAAATATTTGATTTGGGGGGGGGGGGAGTGGGTGGGAGAAGGAAGAAAGGGGCCTCTGGGAGCTATTTATGGGGTCAAAATAACATGAGACCTGCTCTTCTCGTAGTATTTCCACCATCAAGGAAATGAAATACTGTGAGAAGACCAGCACTTGCATTATTTTGGCCCCATAAACGGCTCCCTGAGGCATTCAAAAGCCCGTGAAAAACAAACACAAATACAAATAAATGCTAATACTGGAAACGTAAATACTGCAACCTGCCCCTGTCCCCAGAGGAAACGACTCACAAAGTTCTAGCTGCTCTAAAAAAAAGACAGGAAAAAAGCGAAAAGAGCAGGGACATCAGCTGAAGCGATGAGGAGAAAGTCACCGCAGGGGAGACGAGGCACAGCCCTGCCCGCGCTTTTGACGGTAGCAGCGACAGGCACCGCTGGCACGTCGAGGGTCCCAGAGCAACAGTGATTTTCACTGCGTTGAAAGCAGCAGCAACGAAAACCACCCCGGCCGGGCGCATCCGGCGGCGTCGGAGGCCCGGCAGAGCCCGGGCTCGCAAAGCGGGGCTGGCAGGCCGGCGGCCACCAGCCGCCGCAGCGGCTACGGGCAGGCGAGCCTCTGCCCCGCTCGGAGCAGCACGAACGGCCCAGGCGCCCCAACCGGGCGCCCCTCCCCGGGGCCGGACGCTGGGCCAGGGGCCGCGCGGGCGGTTTCTGGAGGTCTGACCCCTTGGTGACGGCCGTACAAACCAGACGTCCGTGCTCACAGGCCTCTTGCGTGGCCTGGGCTCTCGTCTCCCACCTGAACAGGTCCCCTCTCCATCCCTGCCACGTTCAGACAGCCCCGAGCTGGGCCCGGCCCCGCGGGGAGGCGCCGCCGCTCGCGGGACCGCGATCTCCGCGGACGTGACCCCGCGGTAACGATTGCTCCGGCCTCTGCCGACCAGCCCCCTTCCATCAGCCCACCGCCCTAGCCATCCTGCTGCCCGCGCACCGCTGCTCGCCGGCTCGGCACAGCGCGGGGCCGAGCGCCGCTGAGCTCGCCCAGCCCGCGCGCAGGGGCAGGCCCGCTCCCCCGTGCTCCGTGTCGCAGACGCCGCTCAGGAAGCACTGGCAGCTCCAACACGTTGCAAAGCAAATGCCGGCCGCTCTGCGTTTGGCCTTTGCCAAGAGCGGGGACCCGCCGCTACCCCAGGCCTCCTTCAGCGCCTACCACGGGCCGCGTTTGCTGCAGGAGGCAGAAACCGGAAAAGCCTCACGTGCAACACTCCTTCCTGTTCACGTTGCTCAGCACCATGCACGTTCGTGGCCCCTGTTCTGCCACTGAAGTCGCGCGCTGGCTTCATTAAGCTCGCTACCGAAGCGGGGAGGAGAGAGGGAGGAGCTGCGGCGGTGAGAGCCTGCGAGCGTCTCCAGGTGCACGGCAGAGCGCGACAAGCCCCGTGCGGCCCCGGCCCGAGCGCGCCCGCTCTACGTTCAACTCCAAAAAGCTCCAGGAGCTGTCAAAGGACTACATCAACTCCAGAAAGGTACAAAGCCCTGCCAAGCTTAAATGTGAAACCATTTTCTATGGCACATTAATTCAATGCCTGAAGAAAATCTATATAGCCCTCTTTTGCCCGGAACACTCATAAATTATGCTGCCTTTCTTATTCGTGCTCTCTCTGTAGCGGTCCACTTGAAGCCATGGTATCTCCTTTATGTCTACTCAAAAGTCTCATCTCCAGTGCATTACTTCTTCTAATGGTTTTTCCTTTCTCTCTGTTTGCCTTCCCCTACAACAGGCTGTTAAGCACAGTTTCAAAATATCCTCAAAAATCATTTGCTGAAAGCGCTGACCCTTTCCTCTACCTACTGAGAATTGCACAAACTCCTGCGCGGCACGGCCGAGATGGAGCCGGGATAGATGATACAATGACAGCCAGCCTGATGTGTCGGGCTAGTGGGGAAGCAGCAGCAACTCTGAATACAAGAATTATTCTTCATCATCTCAAACTGTCACAACACATTACGCTCAAAGCCTCGGCTCGCTGGAGGAGTGACCCTGCGCTGAATGGGAGAGCGCTCGGGGAAAGAACTAATTGTAGCCTCTTTTCACACGTCAGTCACTTTTCACAGCACCAAGCCTTTCAAGCTCAACTAATGTCAAGTTCCCTTTTCCTTTTTCTGGGCTGAGTATTTCTGATTTTTTAAGGATGGCATTTTTAAAGGAACAAGGTCTCTGGCAAGGCACGAAGCCGGGGAGGGGCGGGAAGGAAGCGTCAGGAGAAGCACGCATCAGAAAGCCTATCGGACATCTGAAGATTCATTAGGAATTATACAATTAACAAGGAGGAATGCAGGAAGCGGGGTAACGGCCACGAGGGCTTGGGCCTCCCTGGTTTCATTTCGGCCACTCGCCGCAGCCGCCCGGGCGAGCTCTCTGGGCTCACCGCGAGCGGCAGGGCCGGGCGCGCTGCGGCCACCGAGCTCGGACGCAAGGCTCGCCCTTGCTCCCGCTGCGGGACAAGAGAGACAACATGCTGCTGCTTAGAAACGTTGAGCTAGTTCCCACTTCTCCACAGCCACGAGCAGGTTTGGAACAAACAGTTAAAAGGCCGAAATTAGAGCCTCCTTTCGAAATGAAAGATAATTTCCTTCATTTTACAGCGCCGTGAGAAGACTCCCTGCAGATACTCTTTGCAGAACGACAGCCTGCTCTGCGCTCTTACACAGACACGTTTAAGGGTACTTCACACCTTCCTCTCTTTAACCGAAATTACAAAATATTCTGTGGCAAGGACTATTTTTTTAACTCTGTATTTGTCCAATGCCTATCACAGGGGACGTGCAGAGCTGACGGCGGGGGGGCTTCCAAGTGTTACTTATTAACTGTAATGAATAATAATTATGTAGCCTCTGCCATCTGGATTCTCATTCAAAAGGATCCTATGCAAAGCGAACACTAAAAGGCAATTTAAATTAACACAATGGAAGTCTTGAGGATCTCTTAAACTGTTTGTAATTTACACAACGCTCCCTAGCGAATGGATTAGTTAAACATTTTTATTTTACTGATTGCCGCTGAAGCGAACGGCAGCGGAGGAGCTCTCGCCCGCCCCAGAGCGCCGCTTCCGCTCCCCTTTACGGCGACGCGCACTTTCAAACCTAAGCTCTCCGTCTTGCAGTGTTTAGACAACATCCCAAACTCAGCTGGACGCTTTTGGCTCTATTACCGTACGCACATTCACTACTAACATCGCATCTAGTCTCCACTGAAGTCGACGCTGCTGCCTGGGACTTGCACAGTGCAGCTGAAGGCAGAATATAGCTTAAAAGTTGCTGTGAGGTCGTATAACTTCACTGGCACGTAGAGATACTTCCCCTAATCTAACGGCTTTGATAATGTGCTACTGGTGGTGCAGTTGTGCTTTTTTTCTAGGGTATTCCCTTTTTTACAAAATGCAGTGATGTTAGAAGGGAGCTCTAGCTCTAACTTCACCAATCTCCCGGGCTGCCTAAAGGCAAGGGGCTGCAGAGCGGGCCCTGGCCGCGCCGAGAGCCGCTGGCGCCCCGCAAAGGGCCGTGCCGTCGCCACCACCAGCTCCGGGCCAGGGCAGAACGGGGCTGCGCGGGGGGAGGCTGCTATTTAGATAAACACAAATCTTTACTGTTAAATCCTATTGAAACAGGAGCACCAAACGCTCATTGAAGCTTTTAATTTTCCTAGCTCCTTTTAATTCGAGATGGCTGAAAATAAATTTCTGGGCAAATGTATTTTTACGTTGCTCTTTTCTGAAGGGATCCAAGACTGCGGAGCCCTCTCCCCTGGGCCGCGGTGCCATGGGGTGCTGCTGGGCCACCCCGGCCGCCTGCCCCAGCCGGCGCGGTGGCCGCCAGCCAAGGGCTCCTCCGGCTGGGGAGAACCAGACTATTCGAATGGTTAAAAGAAGTCAGTTAAACCTGCTCTCTGCCCCAAGCCCTGTGTCTGTCTCTGCCCAGGGAGGCGGAGGCTGTTCGCCCGCGCAAACCGCAGAGGCAGCTAGCCGGCATTGATGTCCCGCAACGCTTCGGGTGACCGTGATTGAACTGCTCCTAAGAAAGACTTTTTTTTTAAAAACAGCAGTTTGGAAAAAAGAGATCTTAAATTACATTCAAAAGAGGAAATGTAATACTATGGCATTTGAACACTGAAAATCAACCCCCATATTAAAATGGTTTCATTGTGCTGCAACCTGAAAGATGTTGAGACACCACAGAAGCAACTCCATTAAATTTTCAAAGTAAAAAGGACTTGCAAACGCTGCCTGAACAACTTCTCTGAAATCAGAATTCAGTGGCCTATGTAAAATATTAGTTACTGTCAAATTATCTTACAATAACTCTAATGCTGAATCCGCACAGAGTTCTTTAATGCGATGCACTTGGAGATGAGACCTGGCATGTTGGAAAAAAGGTGGCAGGATCCAGCAACGAGATGGGGAGGCAGAGAAGGTACAGCACAACCAGGGGAATGAAGACTGAGCCGTCTGAACATCAGAACCCCTCTGAGACCGCCAACGTTCATTTCTAGTGCCTTATTTCAATGCTCAGATGCCAAACAACTAACACTTATAAAGCTGAGAGGACATCTGAACTTACAGAAATGTCTGGATTTGCTTCAAGCATGAAGAGATTGTTGAGATATGGACAAAGCATTTTCATGCATGAACTTCTAAAGAATTTTGTCTACAAAAAAGAAAAAAAACTTGTTGTGTTTCCTTTAGAAAGAGAAACCAAAAAAGCTCCATACAACTTGAGTCCATAGAGTATGAGACCCAAGACTTTGGCATCTAGCCAGGCTTGACTCTGAACATTTTATGGAAGGTTAAAAGTGCACTAGATAAAGGACTAGCATTTAGAGAGACAATATTCTTCATGATAGGCACTTTCACAATGACTGCAGTGCTTTTAAAAAATAATCTCAAGTTTCCTAGAGCTGTGTATTTTTGTAAAGAGGTTTAGGATGTTTTCCTACATAAATGGCACTTCAGAGGGATGACTTGCCGATTTTAGTCAGTATGTGAAATTTCAAAAACTGTAACAGTCAAATGGTTATAGAAAACAGATTTCTCTAGCCTATAAACATAATGTAAGCCTGCTAACTCCTTATGCAAGATTTCCAGAAGAGTTTTTAAAATGAATATGCAGATATGGTTGTTTTGGGTTAAAGGAATTCCCTCCTACCCCATCTTGAAAGTTTCAATATGCTGCTACCATAAATCCTATAATGTACCTTATACGTAACACACGCTTTCCTGTGCAAGCTACCATGTATACACGTTTTTTTAATGTATTTAGGCAGAATTATCTTGTATCTTCAGTTACGCAAGCAGCACATCTGTGTGTATCAGACCAAAAGCATTTACAGAGAAAACACTGTATTAAAATTCCTGGGTTTGGTCTCTCATTCCCAGGGTTATGGGAGTGCCTCGCATTGCTCAACAGTGACCCCTCTGTCAGCCTCTGCCTCCACAGAGGAAAATACAAAGTCAAGGGCAATATCTGCCTGTTTGTGACACCTACCAGCTTCCCACTTGGGGTCCCACATTCACAGGCTCTGGCTCTTGCTCAGACAGGTTGGAGGAGATGTGCAGCCTACCCCTCCCTTGCAACCACCGCGTTTCAATCCGGCCGGGCCCAGACCTGAGAACCTGCTTCTGAGGCTCCCCCGGTCCCGTGACGTTCGCCAGGAGCCGAGGTCACTCAGCATCTCGGGGACCTGGATCCCGTCTCGAAGATGGCTGCAGCAAACCCGCAGCGCGCATGAGTGCGACGGCCTGCGGCGCTCGAGGGGTGCCCAGGTGAAGCCTGCTTGCTCTCCCATGCTCAACTGAGCAGTCGTAGCAAAAAAGCTGGGTATGGAAAAGCTTGCGTGAATGTCAAAATAACAAATACGGTGATTACCTCACGGTCTGGGCAGCATTTCACTGATATGCTGAATGAGGGATTTCAGACATGCCTAAACCTCAAAACTTCAGCAATTTCTTTCATGTCTAAGACCTAGTTTTTCCCCTCTTGTGATGTTGCCTTGGTTATTGGATCCTCTTAATAATCCTCATTTAGGAAAACAAGACACAATATAACTCACGAGCAGGACAACTTCTGTGCTTTCCGTGTGTGCCTATGTGTGCATCTATGCATATGTGTGGGGAGGCTTATGTGCATCTGATAAAAACATATTGCTGAGTTCATTTTAAAAGGATAATATTACAAAGCAAAGTAATTCTGGCACAGCTTCTAGTACTTCTGCCACAAAGTGGCCTTTCTGGACAGCGAGGAAAGCTACTGATAGACGCCGGGCTGTCTTCCTGGTGCAGATTGATGCTGAGGAGGAAGCTAGAATGGACTGGAGTTTGGGTTTGATTCAAAGGAAAAGTTAAAAGTTTGGGGGAAGCAGATGCTCAGCTGGTCCAAATCAGAGGAGTTTCACTGAAGCGCATGCAGCCGCACAAAATGATGTCACCAAGGATCCAGCCTCGTCTGCTAATCTAAATGGTTCAAGCCTCTCGAATCTGAAAAACTTTGGTGGAAATCTCATGAGAAGAGGTTTTCTGCTTTAATTTCCCCCGTGCTGGTTTTAGTGTCATTGAGAAACTCCAAACGTATCCAAATAATTCTTGTTCCAAAGTGAACTGATTTGGTCAATTCAGTCAATTATTTTAAATATTACGTTGACATTGCTGCTTTAAGCAGATCAATTTTCTGAACACAGACCTAATTTTAAGAAGCACTCAAGGCTTCTTAAAATTGAGTCTCTACCTAGATTTAGTATTTGCTGTGCCTGGAGAAACGACAGGTCAGCCTTGTGGGCTCAGTCCTTGGAGGACCGCTTGAGGCTCTTAATACACTCTGTCTTATTTATATAGCTCCAAATTCTTATGTTAGACATAAATATGAAAAACACCTTGATAAAAGTGACATCTGAAGCTTAATTTGGCATTTTGTTAATGGAGTTGTTCAGCACGATAGTTTGCATTTGTTCTCATGAAACCAGAGAACAGCTATTGGAAGTAAACTGGATAGTTTCACTTTTAAAAAGTTGTAGTTTAAAGATTGTTCAAGTAGTGATTCTAACATATTTGGCCATTTCAGTTACATTTTAGTTGCATTTTTAGTTAAAAACACTGTCAAATGTGTGAATGAGTTGCACACTGTGGAAAAGGGTGCAGCAGAGGACAGCTCTTGAGTGAAATGTAGAAAACCTAATAGCAAACCAAGGCATTCCTGCAGCCACATCCCACATAAAACGCAAGTTAAATCATCTCAAGCTGTTCAGGTTCAGCTTTGTATTTGGGCATCTAGCAGTAGAGTTACTATAAGTATCTGCTCGTCATGTTGTACTTTTTTGGCATACTTTTCACTCACATTTTGATGGGTGAGCAGCCACACTTCCAAACGGTAAGCCAACCAAGTGATGGCAGAATACTGTCAAATATAATCTGACGATTTTTTTTTAAAGGGTGCTGATAAAGCTAGCCCTAAGTGAAGGCAAACGAGCATGTTCAGAGCTCAGTTAGGGGTCTCTTCTTGCACCGTTCATCCTGTCCACGGCTGCCTCTGTGGCTGCAGATTAGAGAGGAAGGCTACTAGGTTAATTTGTCTTTTGACTATCTCCTCCAAACATCATGGCCTTGACATAGGGCGGGGGATCCCGGTGGTGGGAATGCCTTGCTCCGTCCCAGGAGAGAATCGGAAAGGTGACACACGGCAAGGGGAGAAACTCCGAGCATCCCGCCCCAGCACGCAGCAGGAGACCACTGCCGGTTCCCCACGCGGCCTATGACGTGCATGGTGTTACCCCTAACCGGTCAGGAAACTGCCACCGTTTCAGGCGCTCACCTAGGGCAGGGCTCTGCGGGGCGCTCGCCGGCTCCAGCCGCCCGCGGCACCGCTCCAGCCGTGCTGCTGGCTGGAGCCGAGCAGAGGAATGGGGCTCGACCCGGCCGTGCAGCCCGCCGGCACCTTCCCGCCTCCAGCTTTCCCACAAAAACTGCTCTGCAAACAGCCAGAGAAGTGATGCTGACCCTTTGCCTTTCACAATACCATCAGCCTTTGATGTAAACACAGAGTTCATGTTTTGGGGAGATATTGAGAAAGTCACTGACCAAGGAAATAACAAATAAATACTCACCCCCCCCACCCCCCCCCCCCCGCACCCGACGGCGTTTCAGCATGTGGCTGCCATCGGCCAGGCCTAGACACTGCAAAATTTGGTATTTTTTTCACCACGGTGAATGGTTGTTACTACCTATTTCTATCTGCACGGAAAGCTAACTCCTTCGTCACTGGGATTTGGGACAGAGCACAATCAAACCATAAGGAAGCTGCAGACGCCCACTATGACGGGAAACGCCTTGGAGAAATCTCAGCGAAACAGAACCTGCTGCTGCCCGAGAGCTGCGGAGCACAAACTCAAGTCAGCTAGCAACAAAAGCAAAACCACCTCGGCTGAAATGAATGAATGAAATGCAGAATATAAACAGACAGCAGAAGTGGGGAAAAAGCTATTTACATTTTTAAAAAGTTTTAATCTTTTTTCTAAATTAGCTCAAGCATTACCAAGTATGTAATTACCAGTGATGTAATTTCAGAGGGCACCAGCAAAAACACCGGAAAACGCTGCCAGCCTACTTCTACCTTTTTTGTCTTTACCTTTTGCCTTAACATCTTTTTCGCTCTTCATGAAAGAACAGACAACTTTTACACAGCAACGTTTTTACAGAAAGAACATGCCTTTGGAGGTTTCTTTCTAAAACCACTTAAGTGGAATTCTGCAACAGCCTGAACCATGTCTCCCTTCTGCTGGGACAGTAGCCTAGATGTTTTTTCCACTTGCAAAATGCTTCCAACTGATTTCTAATTTTTCTTACTATTAGCTTTCTGCCAACAGATTGTGCATACAATATTTAGCAATAACAAACAGAGCAAGATAAAAACTGCTGCAGCTTGAGAAGTGAGCTCAGGATATGATTTCTCTTCACCGGATGCCTGGAAGATGTCACTGAAATTCTCTCTCTCTCAGTGCAACCCGTGTGGAGCCAATATGAACTCCCAGCAAAGTGCTTAAAAACCCATTATTTATAATAACTGTTAAATGATGAGACATTGTTTACCCAGATCGCAAGATAAATTCTCACTTACAGAATGCTTGCCTGACTGTCCTGAACGTCATCTGGTTTTTATTTAAATGCAAAATGTAATTAGGCTCCCAATAACACAGCAGAAGAATTCAATAAGATAGGGCTTTTCACTTACAGTTTAATATTAACATTTTCCCATAAATGTTAATGAATCAAAGTCTACTGTTTTATATACTATCCATGGTGGGGAGACATCAGGCTAGGAACAGAGGGAAAGATAATATTTTCATGCCACAAATTAAGATATATACTTCAAGGAGAACTACCTGCACCCAGCACGCCTAGGACCTGGCCACAGCACTGCGTCCTCCTGGCTGCACACACCAAACCTTGCCCCGCTGGAAGCACTCCAAACAGCAGCACTATTGATAAGCGAGAGCCTCCAGGAGCATAGCTCGCCTTTGTTTTTTTTCTCCTTTTTCCCTTGTTGTCTCTCCCCCATCCCACTTTCCGTCTGACCATCTCCGCTAGATACGCGCCAAGCATCAGATAGCCAGCAGCATAGCTGTTAAACAAGGATGCGGGCCCAAAGCCCTGATACTCTTAGACTCCAGATTGGATAGCAGGGCTAGATTATCAGAAAAATCAGGTTGCTATTTGTCTGATACTCTTTTTAGAGAAATGTACTGGGGTGATGAGAGGTGACGGCTTCATAGCAGACAAGACTGCAGACTACAGTACTGCGTTAGAAAATGATGTGGCATCCGAACAGACGGAAGACAGCCTTTGGAGTGCTGCTCTGCTCTGTGGAGGTGGCTTTGACGGCCCTTTAGCAGCCCATCAGGGTACTCCTGCCTCTCCGCAGCATTCCCTTGGGCTGAAGCTGTGGGGAGCAGCGCTAGCAGGAAAAGAGGGGCCTCTGCGGCTGAGAGGAGGAAAAGCAGCAGGGCCAAAGGCTTGTCTCACACTGGTACATTTTAATTGTTTTAGCTTTTGACCTTGCATTTACTGATGAGAATTTTGCTGTGCTAATGTGTATTCTGCTGTTTGGTGACTCATGCTTCATTGTATCACTCTAATAAGAAGTGTTCATTTAACAGTTTGACTACTTAACAATGTATTGCATAAATGGGTTTCCATTCTCCAGCCTTCTCCCCCGTCTCCCCTAAAGAAAGAGGGCCATACATACTTTATGAGAACTCTGCAATAGCTCTGGCTGTCTTCCACTCAGATCCAGGGAAGAGAAGATGCCCGTGACATCACTGTGATGCTAATGCTCTACCAGGGCACCAAGGGGAGTCTGCAAATTGGCTGCACGGAGCTTTGAGATAAAGAAAGGCTCAAACTTTTGAAGAGTTAATGCAACATGCACAGTAGATGTGCGCTGTATGGCCAGCGCTCAGACACACGAGCAGCGGTGTCAGCCCAGCGACCCACGCCGCAGAGCGCTGGGGTCGGAGTGGCCTGGCGATGCGCAGGCGGCTGCCGCACACCTCCCGCCCCGGAGGCACAGTACGCCCCAGGGCGACAGCCGTCTTGTCCTTAATATTAGGGTCACGTAACATTGTACGGTGATTTCTGGTCACTTTGGTATCTCCACTGTCCAGACGGCAAAACCGAGGCAGAGACAGAGCGGCTGCAGCGCAAAGCAAGGGAGCAGCAGAGCCAATGGAGACCTCGCACCTTCCCACAGCTAAGCCAGGCTTTAGGAGCAAGCCCCAGCCAAGAGTGCTCCTGTAAAAATCAGCAAAATACCCCCAGACCCCTGCTGAAAGGGTCTCTGGGCCTGCTGGATCTGTGAGGAGAAAGAGGAGCTGTCTTGCCTTTACTCTGCCATCACACCAGCAGCTGCAACAGGCTTTGGCTCACAAAACAGCTGTAAAAATATCAGTCCTGTTTCCAAGGCTGGCAGATGAGGGGTCTTATTAAGAAATATATGCTTGCCATAACGTAAGTTACGTCCTACACCAAAACACCATGCAAAGACTCCTAAAAGGAATAACAGGGGAGTTACAGAAATTAGAGATGGAAAAATCCTATATGGCTGTCTAGCCTCCTGCACCCTGCTCAGTGCAGGATCGGGCTGTGTGGGGCATTCTTCCGATCTTTGACCTTTAAAGGGAAGATTTAGTACACATGAATAAATGTTTCTAAACATTTAGAAAACCTAAAATAACAGATTTCCAAGCCAAACTGTACAGATAGAAAATTACTTAAAAAAACTGATAAAAACCAACAGCTTTTGTGTGTACCAAAACACATGCCTTGAGCAGCAAGAATCACTTCCTGAGCTTGATACTGCAGACCAAGGAGCTGTAAAGGTGCTCAGCCCTTTGCAGAATCAGGCCTAAAATGAATACTTACGATGGCTCTCTTCTTGTCCCCGCTGAAATCAATAGCAAAAGCTCCAGCGATGCAAAAAGCTTAATGCTTTACAGGGTACTCAGTGAAACAATCAAACATGAGCAAAGCCAAGCCTGACAGAACGGAGCTTTACGTTTTCCTGGGAAGTGCTGGAGTATTGCAGTAGGAGAATTAATTTGCTTAATCATCAGGGGAAAAAAAAGCCCAAACAAAATCCAACACAATAACAAATCTCTGAGGAGAAAGGGAATTGTTTCTCTGTTAACTACTTTGAGATAAAGCACTGGAAGAAAAATGTCCAGTTCCAATAATGTCATAACCTGATTATAGCCTGCACAGAAGAGCTAAAACACTTGCAGAACAATGAGTAAGAAATTAAGTTTCAAATTGAGTGCTGGCCCTATCTTGTGTCACTTCTTTATACTCTAGCAGAAAGGACACTGCTGAGCTCATTTCACATCCACCAGCCTGAGATGCCTGGATGCAGACATCATTTAGTCATCTCATATATGTTTTTTCCCATTTTTTTCTCTAGGAGGAATGACAAATCTAGAAATGCGACTGCACTTTGTTTTATTATGATATTGATTTTTCCTGCAAAGGGAAAGTGCATTTATCCCCTAGGTCTGCGTGCTGGCAAGAAAGGGTTAACAAAATGTTTATCACAAAGCTGGCTTCAGAGTTGAAAGTAATGTGATCAGTAATGAATTTTGTGTTACATTAGGTTGTATAAATGGACAGACAAGCGCAGACAACAAGTGGCCAGGAGTCGGGGCTAATCTAATGATGTAAAAATAGAGACAGCACCAATTATACTTGGGGCCAGCTCAGAGCTCCTGCAGGGACTGCAAATGAATAGGTACAAATCAAATTACTGACTAATAGACGCACTACAAGAGAGGGCAGTCAATGCTAAATACATTAGGGCCTTGTGACCTCTCTGCTCTGAACAGCAGAATCCTAAATTTGACTTAAAAAAAATCAAAGAAACTCTTGTTCATTTAAAGAGAGAAATAGAACAATGTTATTTGTGAAATGATTTGCAACACTCAGATATTTTTTGTTTTCTTCCTCTACGGCCACACTATGTACGTAACCCCACGAAATCTGACAAAGGGATTACTTTTAAAACTAGGAGAAATAGTCTTTGTGCAAAAGTAAAGACCTGATAACAATACAGTTATGTTACATACCACAACATTTCAAAGCCATGTGCCTCTTTGCGGTGATGTTTTTAACTGCTACTTCACCGGCTGTGTCTGTATCAAAAATAAAATATTTCTTAAAAAAAGCGCCTTGATTTAATAATAAGAAAATTAAAAGGAATCTCCCCAAACCAAAACTGATTACAAATAAATGCAGTTGACCAACTTGTTACCAAATGTAGAAAGTCAGAGTTGTCCCTTGGTATCAGCACTCTCTTTAGAGACGTCAGCAGACTTTTTCTACAAACAAGGAACCTAAATTCACACCCGAAACATTTGTAGTATCAGCATTCATTCGACGCCCCTTAATAATGCCTGACCTAGAAGAAATTCCACTAAAAAAATCCCAGCGCTGGTTTTTGAGCTCTGTGCATCACCCCGAAGGGCTGAGGAGGAAATGACCCATTTGGCAGGGGCTGGCTGCGATGCTCCGCCGCCCTCCCCCAGCCCAGGTTGACAAGTGGACAATAGCCAAGATTTGGCAGCCTGGGAAATAATTAGAGAGTTAAAAATGTGCTCGTTGGCCCTGGAAGGCTCCGCGAAGGGGCGGCCCGAGGCCAGCCTGCCGGAGGCACGTAAGGGCGTGCAGGGCTGGAGAGGAGAAGCCCGCGCTAAGGCGGTCAGCGCCCGCGGCGCGTGCCCTTCCTGCACACGAAGCCCTGCGAGGAACGTGCGCAGCACCGCAGAAGGAAGGCACGACAGCTCTGCTGCTGCAGAGAACGCACATAAGAAACCAAAACATGTTAAAATAACAGCAGCCAATGCGTGCTCTTCTCAGTCAGCACTTCAAAAAATGGTGGCTCTCAAAGGCCCTTGAAATTTCATTTCTTTTAAAAAGAGTCTCATTGTAATAAGCCTTTTGTAGGAAGAACTGCATTGAGCTCTGAGACTTATTTGAGGGCGTAATTTAATCTCTGACCCCGGGATGAATATTCCAAAAGTTCAAAGGCTGCTTTTAGCATCGGTGCTATTTGATATGCCAGGATGTTTGCTGCCCAAGCTGATTCTGCATTGAACCTATGCAGAAGCCTTTTTGCAGAAATGCTCTTTAGAGGGAAAATCAATTGTTCCGGGTTGTTGCGTTCCTATATCCCACGTCCCAGGTCGAATTAAGACATACTGAAGGGGGGAGGGAATTATCTTAGTAAAACTGAAAGCAAGAAGAAGAAAAGAAAGAGGGAAGGAAAGAAAGGTACTGACGCAAGCTCTAACTCTGGATAGGGCTAACTCTGCTCTTGAAACTAAATGCACAGATATTTTTTCTGTACAGGTGGCCGCTCATCTCTGAACTCAGCTTCTGATGACAGACGTTTTCTCTTTTGGAAAAAAAACAGCATCAGAAGATTTTTCCTGTGCCGGGATCAGAGGGATTGTTCCTTCCTCCTTTCAGGCAGAAGAATACCCTTCTGACCTCAACCAGGCACGTAATAAAGCTTGTGACTTCACTTCTTGCCATGAACTTCAAATTTAGACCCAGGCCGCAAATTTCACATAAAGATTTCAAAAACTTCCCCTTGCAAAGCTCAAAGGTGTCAAGTCCTGAGTTTGGCTGAGGCCACCATAAGCATCTGAGAGCCAGATGCAGCATGTGGCTTCAGAGGGAGGTCACCTTCCAAACTGTCCTGCAACACAGAGCCCAGGTTTTGGCAGGGGCTGGTTTCTAACAGCACGTCTAATTAGCTCCACTTACTTACATTCCATTAATCAGATTAAAGAGTTTGTTTCAAAATATGAACTTCATTCATCACATTACGGGTTTGTTTGTGAAATTCAGGAGGAGTTTGGAGCGTTTCTAACGAGGGCCGTGCACAGCTCTCTGCTGCTTTTGCGCCTCACCTCTTCTCTCACTAACTTTGCAAAGTTGGTGGTAGTTGACAGAGTTGGAGTTTTGTAGGAATTTTCAAAGAAAATGAGACATGCTGTGTGGTTTTTTTTTTTTTTAACTGAAACTCTGCTCACATTATGATGGGCTCAAATCACTTCCCTTTAAATTCTATAATAAATCTTCAAATCTTGTGGGTTTTCTCGATCATGTTGGTGCCATACTTAAATCTTTCCTGCTACAGAACTACTAGCACTGCTTCTAAGATGCAAAATTTGAGGGATGATCCGCAGTGTTTTAATGCAGGTTTTCAGTGGAAGTTCATATGTATTCCTGATACAGGATCGGTAGAGGAGAAATGTTCTTTTGTTCCATAAACTGAAGTGTAAACTGAGCTAACACAAGGTACTGAATTTCAGGATGAAAAAAAAGGATATATGCCCATGAAGAAAAATCTTATTCTTATATGACCATGGAACAGTTCCAACATTTGTAAAACACTGCAGAAATGTGGATTTGGGTATTGTTTGTCAAAATAAATTAGATGCAACTACAACATTCAGGCAGTCAAACAAACTGAAACAGAGAAGACACAGCAGACAGGCACAAACTGGAACCACAAACTGAAAAAAACAGTAAGCCAGGCTCTGCACCTAAAGTCGCGTGGACTCCTACGGCACTCCACTGATCAGCTCTTTCTTGCTAGCAGAACCAGGGCATCTAGCAGCATCACATATATTACTAAGGAAGTTTGTAGCATTGCCTATCCTGACAAAACTGGATCTGAACACTTATTTATTTTGCATGTGAGCAATAACTAATAAAAACACCTTGAAAATAACAACAGCAAATGCATGCTCTTCTCATTCAGTGCTTGAAAAAAATGGTGGCTCTTAAAGACCCTTGAAATTTAATTTGAGAGTCTCATTTACTTTATACTTATTTATTTTATAAACTCACAGCTCTCCCTTGGAAACCTGCGCTTTGTGTTAGCAATAAATCTCCCCCTCTGGCACTGTGCTTATCTATGTAAAGATGTAAAGATGGAGCTTGTTTGGCTACAGCAGAGATGTGCCTAGATTTAACATACATTAGACCTTTTGTGCCAAAGGAGGAAGGAGAAGTTGGGATGAACTCCCTGACAGTGGGAACACCTTCCCTGCTACTGCAGCACATGCACAGCAGCACCAGGTCAAGCTGTCCTGTAGTTAGTAGCCTCCGCTATGGGACTGCATGACAGGTCCAGCGGTTTTCTTTCAGATCAGCCTACATCCTAAATGGACATGAGTGGGGACCCAAAGAATCTGGATACCTGGGACATGCATCAACCCCCTCCGCCCCCCATGATTTACCTCTACAGAAATCAACTCCATGAGCATTGCGGTTTCTGAGGTGCTCCACAGCCCGGAGGGAAAGGGGAGAGAGCGCAAGAGGAACCCGTCTCACGGGATTCAGCATATTTAACTCTTACTGCATAGAAACCCGCAATTGTCACAGAACTAGTCTTCCTCGGTTACATTTGAGCACAGACCGTCAACCACACTATAAAGGCTTGGTCTCATATTATAGACTAATTTTCAATGTTATGCCTGGGGATGACCGAAACGCATTTGGAAGGTTAAGAAATGTACTTATTGAAGGACTACATAAATCAGAGGCTTTACTGATTACAGTAATTTGGAGGCAAAGAACTCTAACCTAGGCTAGCAATATTTGTATGACAAGTTTGAGTGGAATATTGTCAAGAAATTTGTTTCCTGGAAGCACAGTTTCATAAATCAAAATACTAGCCTTTTTTTTTTTTTTTTGAGAATGCAATGTGAAGCCACAGCACATACGCAGAAACTATACTGCAAACATAAATATTGTGGCTGCTTGAAAACAAAGTTTTGCACGCAAAAAAGGTCACTGACCACTTACATTTTGTGAATAGACCTTCAAATTTTTCCAGTCAGAGTCTGTCAGCTAGAGTCTGACAGAAACTGAAACAGCAAAAAAGTCTTTTTGCATCTTTGCCAATTTACGCCTTCTTTGGAATTAAATGTGTATTTAGGCTGACAGCTTATGTACAGCAGACTCCACTTAAGATAGGCATGGGTTGTCCGGATAATTGGATAACAAGGAGAAAAGCTGGTTTCCCAATCAACTCAACTCACTGTATGACTGGAGTTATCATTTAGGTCACAAGGAAAGTAGATTTTTGGGGGGTCATTTTCCAGACCTGCTTCTTCTCCAGTCCACTGTCCGACAGCCCTTGGCAACTAGCCAGAGTCATAGACAGAAAAGACACTTCCCCACAAATGCAGGATTGATCTTCATGGTTTTAATGGCCCCTAGTTCGATGTTTCCTACAGAGCACCTCTCGGTGCTCCCTGTGACGGACAGAAGCTAGGACTACTGCACGCAGTGCTAACACTGCTTTCAGTGCAAATTCTAGGTACAAATTGAGAAAAACTGTTAATATCTACTTCCCAAAGTATTATGAGCATGCGTTTCCTCTGCACTACTGTAGCGTATCAGCCCTGAATACTATATAAATGTATGTGTCAGCTCTGTCCTAACAGTTAAGGCATTAAAAGAATCTATTTATCTCTTGCCATTAAGTGTGTGTCAGGGCCAGTTGCGCGCTTGATAATGTCTCCCTGTCCATCCTACTTCCCATTTTTTCTTTGTCCACCTAGTGGACCTGAGCACCGTGCAGGTGTATATATTCACATTCAGCACTAAAAATGTTCTTTTTTTATGCTTCAGTTCAATTGGGACCTTATATGTTTCATTAAATTTCTGCAAAATGTGTTTAAGCACTGTCTGAAGAGAATTCAAGCAGCACAAACAAAGGTTAAAGGCATGCCTAGCATCCACTTAATATAAGTCATTTTAGGATTAGTAGAGGGAAGTTTATAAATTATATAATTTTGAGTCCAATGCAGAAATATAAATCCTGTATTGGGAACCAGTACCAGTATAGTAACCAACTACCAACAAGCAGGTTTATGGTGTCCTCCTCTGCTGAGGTCTTTCCTGTCATTTCATTGAGGTGAGTGGGCAGAAAAGGATCCAAGAGAGGAAAAGCCGGGCTAGAAAACTGTGCATTTTTTAAAGATCCATTCAGTTCAGCCTGAGCTGGTTAAGACGTTTGGGGGAAGTTAAAACAATCCTACTCGCTAGGAGCCAACAAAGACACCTCATCTTTGAAGCAGGGGTAATGTACCTCCAAATTGATCTATTTATTAACTAGCAGGCAGATGCTAGCGCTTTACAGCGATCCACACTGACAAAACAGCTGGCTGGCAGCCTGCCTCGAGTGGAGCCGCTCGTGTTGTCACTAGTGCTGGCCCCTCTCGTGGGCACGGGGCGCTTTCCAGGTATCCCCTGGGCAGTATAGCCCCTTTTATGGCCACCTGGCCATAAAAAGCACAGTTCAAGAGTCGTTAGGGGATGGAAGCAGAAAGGGCTTGAGGGTACCCAGCCTTATCAACAGGTTTTCTTTGCTGCATCAAGTCATCACACGCCCAAATCCAGAGAATAAAATGTTAGTGATAGA
The DNA here is from genome assembly GCF_040807025.1 of Struthio camelus. Classification (NCBI taxonomy): domain Eukaryota; kingdom Metazoa; phylum Chordata; class Aves; order Struthioniformes; family Struthionidae; genus Struthio; species Struthio camelus. The sequence goes on from NC_090957.1 coordinate 19,110,805, forward strand.
GAGAATCCTATGACAGGCAAAAAAACAGAGAGCGCAGTAACGATAGTGACGGTAAGGTAGCAGGATTACGTGAGTTGGGTTAATGCTCATGTTACTCGCTACTGCACGACGATGCTTACATTTGCTGCTTTGAAGTGGCATATTTTTTACATTCCCTATAAACATTTATGTGTCTGGAGTAAAAGAGCAAGGGTAAGCCCTCTCTCTGGAAGAACTTTAGCTCAGTGATGGCATCTCTTTGTAAACAGCTCTGTTCTGTCTTTCTGCTGATAGATCTTGACTATTAAGAACCTAATCTTATGCCAAAGAAGATGGCACTCACTGATATCAGCTGGGTTTTACTGGTGAAAATGAAAGGCAAATTTAGACCTCTGTCTCTGATGAAGTTTCTAGTTTACAATATAATACAATACAAAGTCTTTGAGGGCATTCAGTTGCCTTATTCTGGCATGTCTAGATGGCTTTAGCTTTCAGAGATGGTACCCTTCCCACATCTCCTCTGAAGTACACAGCCTGTGGGGAGCTGACCCATCATTTGGAAGTAGACACCATCCCAAAGTTCATTCTGACAATATCGTGGATCAGTAAGTAATGAAGTATTTTTTTTGGATGGATGGATGTTTTCCAGTCTTCACAGCCCATTTTCCCAACTTCACAAGTCTTTGAAAACATGACCTGCCTAAACTCTACACCACTAATATGAGGTATCTCTATCCTTATTATAGTGATGGAGCACCTGAGCCACAGGCAGGTTAAGCGCCTTGTCCAAGGCAATAAGATGGTGAGAATTAGCGCCAGATCTGTAACTGCAACCCACACTTAATGTTCAACCAACCTCCTTCTGTCAACCACCAAATCTTAAACTGTCCCTTGAGTCCATCTTTGTACAGCACTAGCAAATCAGAGGACAGGTAGGCTGAAAGAATAAAAATTGAGGATATGAAAGGCTCTTCTGTACTACTCAGCAGCTTGGTTACTGCTATTTGTACCTACGTACAAATAAAAAAGCTTAAACTCTGACTGCTTATTCTCGGCCTCCTCCTCCCCCAAACTGTGGGAGGTAGCAGCAGTATGATGGCCTGCTGTGGGTTACGTGCTCAATAGTGACCCATCTGCAAAGTGAGGGCAACAAGCCCTGATGGGAGAGCCCTCGAGTCTTCTCCAGCTGGGGCAGTGAAGAGTAGGGAGAGCTCCATGCAGCACAACCCCCTCAGCAATACATAAGGGCAACAGCTGACAAGGAAGAGACAGCTTCCACTCTCTGAAGCCTTTCTATAATGTCAATAGGTTGGCATACCCATACATTACTGCTAAAGCGCGCTGTTTCGTCTTTCTTCCCAGGCAGCTTGCCAGAACAGTGACAAGTGAGTTGGCAGCTGATGTTAGAAGCTACCATTACTATTAGCTGCTGGTCACAACACAAATGGTGCATGGATCAAAGATGGATTTAGCCCTTTTACTAGAGGGTATTTTTAAAACAAGTCAAAATTAATGGAGACAATAAAAGCACAATAACTGCACTTCAACATTTCTGAACATTACCTACCACTGAGCCCCTTCTGAGCAGCATAATCTCTGACGTGCCATTCCATTTAAACAGATGATATAATTTATCAATATAATGGACACTGATGAAGACGGATTAATTTGGATTACCGAACCAGCACTTCACAGTGGCTCTATTTAGGACACCAAATTAGGATGTTTGTGATGATGACGTTGTTTTGAACAGCATGGGCATGGGCAGAAATCTGCACAAAGACTAGGGTGCTCTTGAGTTGGCAGGGCAGTTGGCAGGGAGGAGAGTCGTTATCACAGCAATACAGTAAAGAAGCTTCAAACGTCAATATTTGTCTTTAAGTTACTTTAGGCTTCTCAGACTGCATCTATGTGATCTACCAACATTTTCTTTTAATATACGATCTCTCTCACGCTAGGGGAGACCCCCATAGAAGTTAATCACAGAGGAAGCGGGCTGAGAAAAGGGGAAGTAAAACTTTAACTAGTTAAAAAAAAAAATCACCATTGGGTGAGATGTACGTGATCTCTGATCACACCTCTTCTTTGTACCTGTTCCTGATCCCACTATGTCCCTGCTGGGAGATTCACACATCGCATCAGCCAGGCGTTCTCGAAGGCCCTCTTCAGTGTGCTCCATGGAAGACATGTGGCGGAGACCGAAGTTCTCAGGCCAGCTCCCACACACCTCCAGCAAGGTCACGCTCCGGTCAAAGGCACCTTTAACAAACAAACAGGAGACCTCTGGTAGACCTCAGGACCAAACTTCTTCCACATACATATAATTTATTGCAATGGTTCATTTGAAAGAAAGAAGCCCTTACATTTTGTGTTCCTGAAAAGCTAATTTCAGCACATTAATTCAAATGTTGATGTTAATAGCACAGTAGGAGCAAGCAGAGCCCTAAGTACTGAACTGCTCGGCCAAGCAGTTGCAAGCAAAAGCATCACATTAAAAATACAGACACAATTCTGTCCTCACGCTAGTGAGAATCAGGAATAGCACCATTGAAATCACCCTAATGACACTGATGTAAACGACAACAGGATCAGGAGCTGCAGCATTTTAAAACTGTACATACGTTATTAAGCACATCCTAGACAATGGGAAATTATTTTTGAAGTTGACTCGACTTTCACTGGGTTGACTCTTTCACACTCTTTTGCCTTCTCATTTTGGACAATGGAAAGAGTCAAGTCATTTCATCTTTGCTAACGGTCACAAACTTTAGTTACTGTCCCTCTCACGCTCTTGCGTGGAAAAGTCCAGCAGCGTGACACATTGGTGAGGAACGGATTGCTTGCTTTTTATTTTGTGTTTTAAATATGTCTGCAAAAGAAAAAAAGGGAACCTTTCATTCGGTCTAGGTTTTATGTGGATCTTCTGTGTTCCTGCACGGTGAAATTTTAGGTCAAATGTGAGCTAAGAGCCCCTTTCATCAATAGTGCTTTACTGAAGGTGCTGGCTATTATGACAGAGTGCATGTACCTACAAAAGAGAAATAAAATAATTCCTTAACTTGTAGTTATTTCCTAATTCAAAAGAGTACACAATGATCTGTGGAATGCAAAAATTAGATTCTGAATTCAAGATCACTTCAAAGTACAAATTAAAATTATTCTACTTTATTATACAGCAAGTCTTCTGCGAAGGCTTACTTAAATCATTCCCACTTGGAACAAGATTACAGTTATGCTTTGTTGCTTCAAGCACATACCATTTACTCAACTATTAGGTAACTGAATATGCAGCGTTTATTGTGCCTGGTTTCTGCCAGCCTACAGAGGGGAAAAAATGCAAATGCCAGTGTTTCTCAAAGTTAAAAGTACATGAAACACGTCCTTGTTATCAGGCCTTTGGTTTTCCCCTTTGATCAGCCGTCAGAAACTATCTACACTTGTGCACTGTGACTGTACAGCTTCACAGCACACTCTCTGCCAATGACAGGTGGTAATAGAAAGGGTGAGAGACCAAGCCCCGCGGCAGGCGTCCCTTCCTCTGATAACGGCCAAAGTACTGGGTGATAACCGTTAGTAAACACTCGGGCAGCCAGTTAATCCATACATCAGCAAAGAGGGGCAGATAATTTTGAACTCTAATGGCACGGACAAAAGCACAAGGGCTGGCATTCAGGGATTTATATGGGCTGCAATGGTGACTTCTGGCTCCTGAATTTCATCAGCACACACAACTTTGATTTATCTCTTTGCCTGGCCACAAAGTAGATTCCTGGCACTAGAAAACCATCAACACTAAAATGGACCTCTACAAAATGGGCCCATGGCTCTTATGTGATACATGCACTTGAACTCTGGATGAATCCCAGGTTTGAACCTCGAGGAGGAATGACCAAATATTTCAACTTTCTAATGGGTCTTTGGATTTATAAGGTTACGCCAGTCCACTAGTTTGTTTTAAAGAAATGGTTCTTGAAGCTTGTTTGAGAAAATGCATTTTTGAGAAAATGCAGTGAGGCTAAGTAATTTCTATTATATTTAAGTCTCTGCAACATTTCCATGTTGTCAGCTTTCGTAACTGCAGGAGTAAAAGCAAAATGTGGTCTTTTTTAAAGCTTCTTTTTCAATTCCTCCTTATGTGGTTTCATGAGACCCTGAGACCCTCACTCTGCTTAAACTCTGTCAAGACCCCACTGCTTTCGCTCATTTTCGATGGAGCTGTTTAAGTACCTGGATAGCTACTGGGGGGCTTTTAAAACTGAATCCAAAAAGTCAGAGTGGCAGCGGGTAGGCGCTGGCAAGCTCCCGCGGGTGTTCACTGCTGTGCCAGAGAACGCGGATGAGAAATCTGCTCTTTACTCGTGTCTGCTCTTATTTTGAAAGTGAGAAATGGGAGCATTTCTGCTCCTATAAGCAGACATATGAATAATAAGGCAAATGGTTTTTGAAGCTCTGCCAAGATCACTGCATACGTGTACAACGAGAAACTTCATAGAGTGCCGGTCTCTGGTTCCAGAGATACTTGAGTGAGAGCAAAGGAGACAAGTGTAGCATTACCTCGGCAATCAGGGCCAAGAGCTGCCAGGAGTTCTTAGCAGCAACGTGTGAGGTGCAAGTGTTAATGTAAATGCAGGTTCGAGGGATTAACTGCACAGAAAGCTTTCTTGTAAAAAACCAAAAGGCTGGGGAAGCTCTAGTTTTATCTTTCCTCCCTTTTCACTCCTTTTCCATGTTACGTGTCTGCCACTGGCAATACGTTTCATATCCAGGCATCTAGCTGTGATTCACCAGCCACGACTGCACTGCTGGGACAGTCCCTTGCCTTCCAGTAACACGCGGTGAGGGCAAAGGAGGTCTGTATGCTCTCGTGCGCTCCAGGTTGTACTGGACTCCACACATCCGAGTCTTATTTTGATACACACATTTATTAAATTGGTTGCACATAAAGATGAATACGCAGGGTGTGGAAGTACAAAACGGGGCCTTGCTTAAAACAGAGAGGTCATTTTGTCCTGTAAGACCCAAACTACTACCTCTGCCTGTCTCCAACGTAAAAAGAGCTGTTTCAGGAAAACCAAGACCAGTTGTCACAGACCTTCCCATTCCTCTTGCCATTGACAACAGACCGCAGACGTATTAAAGCAAAATAATTTTCTCAAGACAGAATTAAGTCCTGGATATTTTCACTCCTTGGAAAATTCTTATGTGAAGTGCATGAAATCACAGATGGGCTAATTATTCCCCAGGAGCCTTTGGGTGCTTTGTCCTACATACATCATTACCAACGGGACAAGAGCTAATGGTATTAAAGTTAAACTGATAGCAGCTAACCATATCTTTGCTATTTATTAAATTCTAATCTCTTTTTCTGGCCGCCTTCTCTCCCTTTCTCAATCCCAGTATCTCAGTTGATAACGTATCAAATTTCTCATCATCGGCCAGAGGTAAGTTTACAAATAAATCTCAGTGCAGCATCCTGCTCTCAGAAACCGAAAAAGCCCCCAGTCCGAACCTAACTGCGCTGCCAATAAGGCAAGCAAAAGCCTCCCGCTGATTCAAAGGATTACTGACTGCTTGAGAGAAGGCAGACTTCGCTGGCTGTGTTTACTGACAAACTGCTGAAATCGCACTGACAGCCACAAATATAAGACTGTGATGTGTGAAAACTAGCCTTTCTGCTAAGCCAAATACATGGCATAACTTCTCTGACGGGGGAATAGGTTCCATCTAAAAGGAGCAATTAATTTAGAAACAAGTCAAGAAAGAAGCAAATCAGTGTTATTTTAGACAAGCAATCCTGGTGAAATCTCATTAAAGTCACTGAAAAAATCTCACTGACTTAAAATTGTGTTAATATTTCATCCTATGGCTTGGTGCTTTCACCCGAGCAGAAAAATCTACTTCTCCCCTTCTTTACTGAAGATGAAACTGGGTGGAAATTAAGACCATCGGCCTCCTTTGTACGATGCCGAAGCACAATCCCAAATTCACTGCACTACAAATAAAAAACCACTGCAAATCCAACCAAATTGAACAAGCAGAAACTTTGGCTTCAACATCTAGGTCGAAAGCGCTTTGTTCTGCAGTTCCAGCGTGTTTAGCGCTCTGCTGCCCCAAACGCTCCACGGCAATCCTGCTCGACACGCAGAATTTTCCTTCTGAAACTTCAGTTTTCTCCTGATAGGGATCTCACGCTTCTGTCCTTCCACTGAACCGCCCTCTGCTCGCAGCACTGCAGGACAGAGCAGAATTAGGCCCTACATCTTTCTGCTTAATGTTTCTCGCGTTTTATTAATGGTATCAGCTTCTGTTATTACTCATACCAAATTACCTTGCTTATAAGCACAAGATTTGTCTTTAACATTGCAATTGTTTCAAGGCTTTTAATATAAAAGGAAAATAAATTAAATTCTAGAGAAAGAAAAAAAAAAGAGCCCCGGAAACACCCTTTCGTTCCACAGTTCGCACTGTGAACCAAAGACCAAGAAAACCAGAGCAGCTTATTTTCTTCTCTGAAAAATCTAGTACTAAAAAGTATTTTTACAAAATATTTTAATGCTTCTAGTATGTTATTTTTCTAAGTCAAAATAGCTAAGCTAAATCTTTCACCATAACCCTTTAATTCAAAAGCCAGGGGAAATTTTTTTCATTAAACCTCTGGACAGCTTTGTTTAAAATATGAAATCAAGTAGCTCCATTTCCTGTCTTCTAAGGAACAGTAAATCAAAAAGAGTACGTTCTCCAAAAATACAGTAATGGTTCTATTAAAGGGCTTGACAGTTTTGAGCCTCACCTTGCATATTGCAACGTACGTGTGAGCAAAAATAACAGAGTAAATAGGAAAGGAAATGAGCTGCCCATTTTAACCAATAAAAGACGCGTCCTTCTCATGAAGGCGACGGGGTTGGACCGGCGGCCGGGCGCTCGCTGCCAGCGGCAGGCCGCCTCGAGGAGAGCGACGGCTTCGCCTGCCCGCCTCGCCGTTACCTCTCCTGGCCCGTTCGGAAGCGCGAGGGGACGCGGACGGGGGGCTCGACCCAGCCCGGGCCGCAAGCACCGGGCAGCGCAGCGCGAGCCTGACAGAGCCGCCCAAAAACCCCTCGGCCGGCAGAGAAGCCCACGGGTGCGTCAGCAACGGGCGTATGGAAACTCCTTGCCCCAAGCCATGAGGCAAATTATACCATACCCCGTTTAAATCTCAATGGCTGAACTTTCCTGCAGGGTTTGCCAGTTCACTCGCACGCCACAGCTGCGCTACCCCAGGGGCAACGCCGCAGAAGGGCAGCGCTTCGTGCTTGCTTGAACGGCGACCGGCGCTAATTCCTTCTTTAACTGTGGCGGAAAGGGAATTTTCCCCGACCTGCCGTATGTTTGACTTTTAAAGAGGGGCCCGTGCGCAGCCGCAGGCGACGCCGCCGTTCTGCGTCCTCGGGCGGCCGGCCGGCCGGCGTGCGGCGGCTCCCGCGTGGCGGCGGCGGCTCGCCTCCGCGCAGGGCCGAGGGAGCCGGCCGCAAGCCCTGTCACCGCCTTTGGAAACGGCCGCCGACGCTGCGGCGTTTGCAAGTAACTCTCTTTCGCCGTCCTCTTCCCTCCCACGGAGTTTCTTCTTTCCGGAATCGCTCACAGTTATGCTATAAACAGGACGTTACTCACCAGCTCTGCGTCCTGCGAGTGCATTTAATTAATGGAGACTTGGCCGTCGGGGTGCCCAGGCCCACAGGCAGCGAAGGCTTCAAACCCCGCGGAGCTTCGGGGGAAGGCGGGCGGCCAGCGTAGGGACGCGCGGGGCGCTGCCGCTGCCCCGGCCCGCCGGCGACAGAGGCCCAGGCAACCGGCTGCAAAGGTCAGGAGTAGGCCGGGGCCGTGCCGCAGGCTCGGCTTTGGGGCCCGTCTCCGCTGCCCCCTCCGCGCAGCCCCGAACCCGCGCACCCCGCGCGAGGGGCTAACGGCCCGTGGCGGCACGCGTTTCAAAGGGGCACGAAGGCGGCCGGCTATCGCGGCCGTCGCGGAGGCTTCCCGACGTGAGCGAGGCTGCAATTGTCAGAGCTGGAACAGTGAGATATTTTTATAAATACATAAATCTTTTCAAGGAAAAACAAATATAGAGGAAAGAATGTAAACATTATTGTAAAATGCATAATAAAATGTCTGTTTGTTAATTTTGCTCCCGATTATCCAGCCTATCTGTACTGCGGATGTTGAAACGTTTGCCTTTTTTTTTTTTTAACCTCCCTTATTCATTTAAAAATAGTTTCCTGCATGTTATATGAATAAGCAAAACCTAAGGTTCCAAATCCAGGAGAACTTTGAAGTATGAAACCCACGGTCTATGGGAACTATGTTTTCATTAATCAAAGTAGATGTTTCTAAAGCCATCAGATTTATCATGACTGGATTTCATATGTGAAACCCAATATACACACAGACATACACTGCTTGTCCTTTTGGATTAGTTTTGACCTTTTACTCTCCTTTCTGAAGGATCTGCCTTTCCTCAGCGCTCGGCTGCCCTGTTTTACCACAGCATCAGCCAAAGAAGCCTTGACAAAGTACGTTTTCAACTTTCAGCTTTTTATGTCTGAGTATGAGTCTGGGTTAAGGTCAAAACATAAATGATTAAGTATATTTATTAAACTCTGCCTTTGCCTCGAATGCTCCCTGCGACTCTGTTAGATGCCATCAAAGCAGTCGTTTCGCACCAGCGCGCCGGTAATACACCTAGCTACCAAACGAGGGACCCGTGTGTCACCCGACGGGAGCCACCAAGCCCCGGCCGGCAAACGCTGCACAAAGGCACCTAACGACGGGCTGTACAGCAACGCAGACCGCTCCTGCAGACGTGGCCAAACTGCTGGCGTTCCCGGAGGCTCGGAGGTTAGGAAAAGGACAAGAGAGAGAGAAACGGGATGGTTTGAAAACTGGAGGCAGGATGTGACATCTATACAAAGCAGGACTTAAAATGCAAACAATGTGCGTTTGGTGTCATCAGGGAAATTTATGCTGCAGTTTTTCAGAACCAGAAGTACAGGTCTTCGTCATCCCGCCCCAAAGAACAATGCCAGGAGCCGACAGCGAGCGCCTGCTCCTTCCCCCGTCAACCCACCCCCAGAGGTGCTCAGGCAACTCCCTGCACACATGGTAAATACAGCTGGTCAAAGGGGCAGAAGTACCTTTCCTCCTCAGATCTTGATCCCTGAGTAAATTTTGGTAATGGAGAAGGAGGAGAAGGAGGAGAAGGAGGAGGAGGAGAAGGAGGAGGAGGAGGATAAGCAGAAGGAGGAGGAGGAGAAGCAGAAGCAGGAGGAGAAGCAGGAGGAGAAGCAGAAGCAGAAGGAGAAGGAGAAGGAGAAGGAGAAGGACTGACCAAGTGCTATTGTGGTGTAAATCAGCTTACAGCAAATTAAGGATCTAAGAACATGTCCCACATTGTTGTTTTTACTTCTTTGCTGTCTTTTGAATGAGTCCTTATACTTTCCCCATCTGCAAGTATTTATTGTTTGTACGTTACTTGGCTACAATTAGATATCTAACTGTTAAATTAGTTAAGAGGTTAGATGAAAAAGGTACCATTTAAGTGACCTCAAAACTTAACTGCAACTTAAAGCATACAGTGAATTAAAAGATAAAATGAGCATATAAATACATTTTTTGCAATATTGGGCAATTTATTGTAATTTATTCAGTAATCAAAAAGCAAAAAGAGATGGGAAATATAGTACAACTGGATGCTATTGTGATTTTGAAAACTAAATACCTCTTCATAATAAAAATAATTACCAAGAAAAACATTATTTCCCCTTGAATATCAAGATTCTTGTATAGTTCAACTCTTTGTAGCTTTTCAAAATCAGAATGCCTGGGAAAAATCAGGAACGCTACAATCAGCGCCCTCCCCCCCCCCCATTAACATTTCTTTACACTTAATCCTGATGTAAAATAGAACATTCTGGAAAACAGACCATTCTGAACAATTTCTGAACCTGAGAAAAAACTTCTTCACTGTGAGGGTGACAGAGCATTGGAACAGGTTGCCCAGAGAGGTGGTGGAGTCTCCTTCCCTGGAGATTTTCAAAACCCGTCTGGATGTGATCCTGGGCAATATGCTCTAGGTGACCCTGCTTGAGCAGGGAGGTTGGACTGGATGATCTCCAGAGGTCCCTTCCAACCTAAACGATTCTGTGATTCTGTGAACTGCTCGTGCTTTCAGGGGCGGTTCTGGGGGCCATACGTTAGCAGGCACGATTCTGCACATCAGAAACTTCACCTGATGTTCTTTCAACCTCTAGGTCTGGGAATTTCATTAAAAAAGGATTCACAGAGGATCTTCAGCACTTTTTAGTTTTTGCAGAGTTAGAAATGTTTTCTTGTGGTATCCGCATACTTATAATTCTCAGTCCTGGTTAAAATTAGAAAATCCAGCGACTTTTTCCTCCAAATAAAATTTCCCACTCTCCAAAGACCTGGGACTTAGTTAAGCTTAGAATTAGATGATGATCAAGATTTTCAGCAGTGCCTAGGCAATGCAGACACACGATGAAGTCCATTAAATACTAACGAGGGCTTTTCAGATAAGTCTTTGCCTCATCTGAATAAAACTTGCCATTTTATGATGCTCAAAACTTAAATACGCTTAAGCAAGTCATCGTATTGGCTTCACTAGGACGAGCTGCATGAGATGCACGCAGGATTAGGTCCCTCCTGTTTCGCTATGAGGATACATTTAGTATTTCCGTGATACTCTATACTACCTTTCATTTGCATTGCATTTATATGCCAAGTAATTTCTTCACGCATTGACAAGGGCTTGGAGGCATACCCTGTCTTAGTAACACCACTTCACAAGGCAGAAACATGCCAATTCCACTGGAGGTGCTTGAATAATATATGGTTACTTCCCTTAAGAAAACAGCAAGATTTATCACGCTTATTATCAGTCTTGTGGCATGTGCAAATGCACATATATATATATATATATATATATATGGACAAAGGGCACGTAACGGATTATAAAGGGCTCACATTTACCCACAAGTAAGGAAAGACCTGACAATTCATCAGGGTTTTCTGGATAACTTAGATCTTACGTTACACTTTGAGACACAAGTGTGGATTTGTCATATTGCTTGAGAATTAGTGGTAACTGTCTGAGCCAAGGAATTTAATTTTGATTGTTTCATTTGAATTAAAAAAACTTAGTGTTGAAAAAACATTGGAACTGTGCTATATACTAATATATCACTCAAACTGCAATAGGAGACTCTTTCTTGTGCAATAGAAACAGCGACTGTCATGCTCGGAAAGGCGAGTTCATCTTGGGTATAACTCCTGCGCAGCTGAGCTGTCGGGGATACTGTATTTTAACCTCTCGGCAAGGGAGGGGCGAAGGCCTCCCCACCACAGAGTGGCCTCAGCGGAGCTGCACAGCAGGAATGAATTTGGCACAACACACTGCACTAAAACCTTGCCTAGCATCCCTCGTACGCGCGAACCGCCTGCGAGGGGAGGCAGGAGGAGGCCACGAAGGCAGAGAATCGTGCTGCACTTCGGAAAGGAGTCCTCTCCGGAAAAACAACCGCTCTCCTCTCTGCAACAGCCGCACAAAGAAATGTCCACAAACAGGGGGAGATAAAGGAACAGTTTCTTATCAGCTAGCAGAAAGTTTGTATAAAAGGATTTGGGACAAGCTCAACAAAGGAGGAAACTGGCCGAGCAGCCATCTAAGCTCCAGAAATGTGAAATTTGGTTTATATCACCAACAACCAGTTAAGAATGAAACTGAAATTTTTTTTGCATTATAAGAGCAAATATTTCTCTAGTCTCATATCGCCTTTTCCAGATGAAACGCTTCACTACCCAGCTGACATATAAACAGAAACCAAAATATTTTCCTAAGGTGCATCACTAATCCCGCTCCAGGCCTCTAACTTGTAATTTATTTGTCTTACCTCACTATGAGATAATGTACGCTCCAGTTCCAAGCTACTGTCTAATAAGTACTTGTACACAGGATAAATAAATCTCACTTGCAAATACTCAGCCTTCGCTGCGTGTCTGGGAGGAGGATCTAAGTCCTCGAAGGATGACTTCTATTTTCCCCCCATCTCGACCCGGGACACGCAGCACACCGCGCCAGCTTGAACCCGCGAAGACAAGAACGGCCCGGTCGCGCCGCCAGCCTGCAGAGCAGCGCGCCGCGCTCGTAGGCACGAGGTGTTTGCTTTGCCAAAATCAGCATATTTGCGGCATTTATATGTTTCCACGTCAGTAATGTAACTCCTTGCTGTACGCGGATGCTGTAAAATGGCTTTTCCTTGGGGAATTACAGAGAAGCGATGACTTCTTCTGACACTTTCTGTGGCAGATCTTACTGTGCTAACGTTCAATTTATTAGAATTGCATCTAATACCACGTGCACAGCCCGCTATAATAACAACATCCCTACAAGTATTTTACAGTATTTCAGAGACCGTGAGAGACAGACTCTGACACTAAACTAGAACAACGGTAATGTTTGTGTTCAGGTTCGAGGTTCGAGGGCTACCGTTAGACTACGGCACCATTTAACATCAGGAACTGCTTTGGAAACCCAACCTGGCTACTCACTAATTAAGCTACCATAGACCAGGGAATGGAGGGGAGATTATAAAACGCAGTTACAGGGCCAAACCCTTACCTGAGGCCAGATGAGTTAACAGCACTGAAATAAATAGTTGTATTGCTTCCATCAGAGAACAGCTAGAACGTCACAGTTTAAGGAACTCAGCCACAGCCATCGAGCAAGTCCTCGCAAGGCCAGCTCTCCACAGGACCCTTATGCTTTTATCACCAGCCGGTCCTGCCTGGAATGAAATCTTTTATCTGAGGACAGCTCAGGGAAATGCCACATCGTCCTAGAAATGTATAAAAACACATGACTGGAAGGGACTTCCTGAGCCACCAAATCCAGCTCTGCTCAGGCATCAGATCACAGATTCTCTTCAGGAACTCCGGGCCTTTGGGAAACTGCTCACTCAAAGTCTGTAGGCTTCCTGGTGAACATCAGAAGAATGTGTTTCCGTAAGGATTTTATAGAGAAATGTGAAATTTTATGTTTAGAAAATAACAACAACTCAAAAAAACTTAAACTTGTTTCCTCATAAGCTTTTCAAGTCAGGAAAGATGATTTTTTTTGGCCAGATTCTGAATTCATTAAAAGCACGTGCCAAGTTACATGAGCCAGTTATCTAAGCTCCAACAAGGACTGGTCCTACAAAGCACTGAACTCTCTGGTCCCAAGCCAGCTTAAGCGTATACTTAATTTTAAGCATGCAAATAGCGACAGCGACTTCAATGCATATATACGTTGAAAGTTAAGCGTGTGCTTAAGTGCGTTGCTGGAGGGGGGCCAGAGTACTTGGCAACTTGCACAACCAAGGTCTGATTTCCTACCACACCATGTCGAGCAGAGGTATTTCATTCTAGTCAGGCAGGGCTTAGAAAGGACAGGCAGGACCCAGCTGGTCACGAGCCAGCAGACCGGTCCTCACTGTCTGAAGTTTTCCTCTGAACATATTCAGGAGGTTTTGCCCTTGTCACTTGTATTATCCGTCAGACATCTGGTGGCTGTATAAGGCAGAGCGACATTGCAAGGTGAGATGATTGAGTGAAAAAATTATTGCAGCTGGCATGTCCTAGCCTAAGGCTTTCGGTCATTTAACTCATCTCGCTGTCATCCTCAGAAAAGACTGTACTCACAGGGCAGGAGATTTACCCTTCCACATGCCTCATGTTTGCACTTGGCAATTTGCAGTAACAACTCCAAATGCAAACCGGAGCTAGGCAAAGATGGCTCACCGTTTACAGCTAAAAGTAAAGCTTTCAGGAATAAGCAAGAATTACCACGTCCCCTCCCCCCCAAAAAAAGGAAAAAAAAAAATCCAAAACAAACAAACAAACAAAAAAAATAGAAGGACTTACGCTGCCTTAAATAACGCTGTCATTTTTTCTCTTGACAACAGCACTCCAACCTAGTGTTATGGAAGTGATAAAAGGTGACTAAAAAGGTACATTTACAGGACATTATTCTTACAGGGACAAATTCAAACTAGAATCCTTCTTACTAACATCCTCGTGCTGGAATTTCTCTGTTTTCTCCCATCAGATCACAACATATAAGAAAGTGTACTATGTACATTTTTTTTAATAAATGGTAGATGAACGTTTGTTCACAGTTTAAGGTCTGCTGCCAGACGCTCAGCCAGAGCTCCCTGACTGCAGACGAACAAGGCGATTTACACCAGCGAAGGCCCGGACCAAAGGGGGCCTTCGTAGGCTGGCTGATGCCCTCTGAAGGACTGCCTCGTGGCTTTACCATACCTACTAACCTGTATCACTTAGAAAAACGCATCTCCCAAGAAACCAGAAAATGAGAGAAAGTGGATGCATCAACCCATACAAATGGAAAAAAATGAAGGCTAATAGGAAAGTCTGATAATTCACATTGTACTGCTAATTTATGAAACGCAGGGGGCTCTAAGCCTGAAATAAAAAGAACTGGATTTTTATAGCTAATGTTCTTTTTCTCTTCCTTCAATATAACCTATTCGGGAACACTGATGGCAAGAACAGGCCTTGCTGTGATTTATGAAGCAACGCAACCTATAATGTAATTTGGGATTAACCATTCAGCTGGAAGCCCCCAAAGGCCACGATGGATCAGGCCCTAGATAGAGGGGGATGGAGGAGGAGGGACTTTGGTGTCTGAAAGTCCAAATCACGATGCCCCAAGTCACTGCCTAACCCCGCAGGACCTCCCCCTGCCCGAGAGAATTCCCGGCGCCTGGAAGAGCTGCCACCCCTTTGCTAGCACTGGGCATCCAGGAGAGGATTTTGAGCTGCGAACCCAAACAACCTGAGCCTTCCCCTCAGCCCTGAGAAAAGGATTTAAGAAACGTGTCTTCCTCTGGGCAGCCCTGGCCTGGCTGATATGAATGACGCCCCGAGGTGCCAAAGCATCTGGGTGCCCGGCCCCGGCGCTTCGGCCAGCCCCCCTCCCTGTGACCCTGCAGGGATGCTGGCAACAAAAAGTCAGGTACTGGCACCCTCCGCGTCGCAGTACCTAAACCTGTCTGTGCAACTGGCTTCGGTCCACGCAAATAGCCATCCTGCTCGCCAAGCTGGATCCAAAGAGCTGCAGACTGCCATTCTTGTGGACAACAACTATCCTACTGAAATCATCGCTTGCACACATTGCAAAGCATAAACCTGCTACTAAGAACTAAGAATCAAAAGGGAAGATTCCAATTTTTATGCCAAAAAGCTAACAAAAATCTTCAGTGTGTTTTAAACAAGTATCTATCATTGTAAACGAAGTTCAGCATGTAAAAATCCAAAGATGGAGTTTATTGTCTTTAAAGGCTGAGAAATGACAAGTGTGTTTGGTTGAAAAGGAATTTAGTAAGAAGTAGTTCTGTACAAGAACCAAAATCTATCTTAAAAAAAATCACTGCTGACAGTTTTACGGTAGAATTAAGCCGCTCTGAACTCACAGAAGTGGGGCTAATCACAAGTTTCCGGGGGATTTAAAATAGAAAAGAAAACTGATTATAAGGAAAAATATTGATAACCCAGGTAGAAGCCAATCATACACCTTTTTGGTTCTTCTGACAAGTCTAACATTATGAACCAAAATACCAGCATCTGCAGGAGAGAGTGCTTTCTGACAGCATGCTGAACTGCCCTGCCGTTCCTCGGGGAGCGACGAAGCGCGAGACTGCCGGAGGAAGCCCTCTTCTGCCTTTGTGTCTTACTGAGCTTCCCATCGGCTGCACGGTGTGCCAGCACCGAGACATCTACAAGCACGCTTGGCACAGCGCACGGGGAGGGAGAACTTGCTTCTAAAAACACAGCAAAACGCCAAATCCATGGTGGTGACCAAGTAGGTGTCAGATACTGGCTAACGAAGATCTGACAATGATGTATCAATTATGGTGATGTGGCTATGTAAATACAAGCAGAAGTATATCCTACAGTGGGCAAGCTAAAAGGTGGAAGCTGGCCAACGGGAATCTCTCAAAAACCCTGGACAGCAGCAAAATATGTGACAAAAAAACTTGCCAAATGTTTTAGTGCTCTGCTGAAAGATGAAGGTGGAAAGAGACTGTGCGTTGGAAGCCTTGGAACAAAGACAGACTTTCCTGGAACAGAGCACTCAACGGTTTAAACACAAAACAATCACTGCAGGAGTGAACCAAAGAAATAACAATAACAACAATTTCAGAGAGAGAGACGGAAAGAAAGGGGAGAAATGAAGTGAAATCTTTTGCCAATTCCAGGTGCACAAATCTCCCTATCTGCAGATTAATTTAAATCAAGGGAAGGGAAAAACAGTGGGACATTTGATGAGGTAAAGAAGATATTTATAAGCACAGTAAGTGACCAGACGGGAAACATAACCTGGGAGAAATAACTTCTCCTAAGCACACAAGTATTACCTTTGATGCAGGAAGAGGTCAGCAGAGGCACAAATCGTTTCAGATACGGGGAACAGATTCAAAAGGTACGTTAGGCTGCGTTCGAAGCAGAGGGGAGCAGCGGTGCAGCTCTGTTGTCTATCAAGCCATGTTTATTGATGTTCTTGCTAGCTGAGGCAAACTTTGGGAACATGGATCATAACACCATTTTTATACCCTATAAAAGTACACTGTGAAGTGATGAGAAATGTGGACTGTTGAGTTGTGCCAGGCAAGTCCATTATAAAAAAGGAGCGTACTTTTCCGTGAGGTTTTTTACAATGCAAATAGTAATTCTTTTCTTACTGGAAAAAAATTGGGAACCCTCCAAAGCACATGTTTCACAAATCTCCCAAAAGTGGAAAACAAGATTCCAAAGGAGAAGTGTGGGAGGTGCAGGGTGAGAACAGCCGGTCGGGCCCAGCTTCCTGCACAGCCGGCAGCTGCGACACCGGGGCAGGGTCACACAGCAGCACATCGCTGAGCACATTCGCAGCCCGCACAGGGACTCCTTCCTCGAACGGTTTGCGTCAGACCTCACCTTCGCACAGGAGTTGGGAATGCACTGGAAACTGATTATCATCCCGGCAATCACGGCAGATTTTGTCAAATGGCATTCGGAACAGAAGGTGAAAATGGAGATGAGCTTAAGACCACCTGAATTTTCTGCTTAACTGAGCAGAGACCTGCCACCTCTTTCCATGGTGCAGCATTAGCATCTCAGCACCTTGGGTCTCCAGCAGAGTTGAACTTTGTAGCTCTCTCATTGGCTAATTTTCATCTGCTTGGACACAGTTTGGAAACAGGCCTTAGGCGGTCCACTTTCTACTGTCGAGGAAGTGAGATACATTGGAGGTGTTTTGGTGAAATATTTAAACTGGCAAGCTGCCACTGAGCTGAAAGCACCTCTTCCCCCTGAAGCCCTGCTGGGATGGAGCTGAAAGAAGGCCCTGATGTTATAAAAACTTCAAGCGCAGAATTTAATTCTTTTTAGTATCAACTTTGAAAATCAGTCCTAAATCCACACTCACATCTAAATGTTTTAGTTGTCAAGCAGAACAAGGGAAAGCATCAGCTCAAGGGAGTACATTGACATGACCTTATTGAGATAGATGCAAATAAGGCAAATGGTTTCCTTACTGAAATTGTTTCCAACACCCTTTGAATACTAAGGAAACCAGACTGAATGCAAGAAGTAAAATAACAGCCCAGCTTTATGCCTGAGTCTTACTGATACCACTCTGACCAGCCCAGTAAAATCATTTGTCCATCTTATGCCTTGGTTTCTCCACCTGTAAAATAGGCATGAGACTTCATAGCTACTTAAGTTTTCCAAGGAAAAAAAATATCTGAAAGTGCTCTGAGGTCCCAGCAGCAAGTCAGCATGTATCACTGCTCACAAAAGATCCCCTATAGCTAACAATATAACTTTGAACACCTTGAAAATCCAAAGCAGATGAGTGCAGTGCCCATCTACATCAAAAAGCTGCTGTTTTCCAAACAAGGCTGTTGTTAGGTCATGAAGCCTGCAAGGTCTTAGCTTCTGCAGGCTCTTGCGCCAGGAGTTTTAGATAGATTTAACAAACCTGTCCTAATACTCATAGCAGTGAAGACAAACAGCCTAAGCTGAACTGGAAATCTCACTATTCATAAAGACTGAAACTCACCTCCATGCTGGGAATAGGCACAAGGCCAATATACCATTTAAATTCCATTTTCAGGGCTTAGCAAGACTTAAGTGGTGCACAGACCTTGGTCTAGCCTTCGGCACTGAAAGGGATTTTACCCATAATATGCAAGCAATAGCTAATAGTGCAAATTTCTGCAGGACCTTTGACAGAATGATGGCTATAGAAACATAATAATCCAATAGACTTGTAACCACCGAGTCCACCTACCATTCTCATATAAATAATAGGTCCAAGACAAAGGAAGTGGAAATTAGATGTTTGTGGTGAATTGCTGAGAGCCAAAGACCTTATAAGATACCCAGTACTTACATCTACACTTAATTAGGAGTGAAACTGCAGACATGAGACCTCAACATGTGGTATTCACATGTGGGCTCAAAAATACTGTCAAAGACAGTTTTCTTCTGGTTAAAACATTGAGGATATGATGCAGAGGCAAAGTCTGGAGAGGTCGGATCGACAAGCCCAGCTGTGTGCAGGGTGACACGCCATACTCCACCAGTGCGCGCTCTGCACAGCGGCCAAGCTCTGCCCTCGCACCCTGCGCGCGCCAAACTGCTACGGAAAGGTCCCAGCACGTCTGCTGTGTGCACGGATTGAGCACTTAAACCCAAACAAGAAGAAAGCTGAAATTCAGATGTTAGTGTCAAAACTAATAGGAAACAGGATGTAGCTGTAATGTAAATACACCGGTCCAGATTCTGGTCTCAGTTACAACTCAGCCAGTCCAACGTGGGTGCAGGGGGGATGCGTTCTGTTGTAAATTAATGAAGAATTTGATCTTGTAGACTTAAAAATAAACTTGTAACCTTTTTTGACCCCATGTAAAAACCCAGCAGGATTTTCTCCAGGATTAGGCAAAAGACAAACTAGCTTGTTATACCGATATTACTGACTTCGGAGAAGCCCACAGCAGAGCAGGATCCTACTGATGAAATCCCAGGTCCACCAAAATCCATAGGGATTTTGCCAAAGCATTCAAGGAAGCCAGGATTTCACCCCAAATCTTTAAAGGGATATCATTTTCTGGAGGGGAAGAATATGCTGAAACACAAATGAATGCTCTTCTAATGATACTTTAAACAGATTTTAAATAAGGTGTCAAACTTAATTAAAAGTGCAAATATGTGGATGTCTCTTTTATATTACATATAAACAATCCATCATGACTCACAGTTCCAGAATACTGCGGTGAGTTGGACTAGCTCTCTCCGAACAAAACCAGAGACATCTGCAAATCGGATTCAAAATCTTTTTTTTTTTTTTTTTTGGAAAACAAAATGATTAAAAGTTGAAGAAACACTTCCATATGGAAGAATCTTACCCCAACAGGTCACCACAAAGACACTTCAAACACAATAAAACAGGAAGCGCTAAAAAAAGCATAGCAGCTCACAAAAACCCCCACAACCTTTTCCACAGAAAAAAATATATGTCACCCTGGGTAGCTCTGCACAGTTCAGAAAAACCATTTGGCAGTGTAATGTGTCTTTAATCTGCTCAATTTGCTTATTATAGTAAAGGGTTAGAGGAATTTTCAAGCAGTGGCCAAAAATACTATGATGATATCCCTCCGCTTAAAGTAAACTTACTTAAAGTGAATTAACTTCTTCAACTTTAACATTTCAGAGCTGAAAGTACCCTTCCCCCCGCTCCCCAAAGCTCCTGTCCCCGAAGAAAGGTTTAACTGGCCAAAGGCAGGACCCGGCAGTCCTTTGCGCACGGGCACCACGTACGGCGCGCTCAGCCCCGCTGCAAGGCCGGCCCCCGGCCGTTCCCTCCGAAGCAACGCAGGTAACAGCAAACACACCGCTGGGCTTCCCACGTGCTTTTTTTTTCCCTTGCACGCTAGAAGGGAAAACGTATTTTGAGGCACCACGGAAATGAAACACGCAGGCATTCCTCGATCTTAACCGGCCGGCACACGGAGCTCGGCGTCCCTGGGGGCACGGAGCAGAGGCGGGAGACGCTCGGCCGCGGTGCAAGCGCTCTGCTGGGAGCCCTCTGAGATGGGCCAGCGCGGCTGGCATCCCAGCCTAACTCGTGATCGCCCAAAGTCAGGAACACGTCCAATTTTGAGCCTATCAAGTCACCGAATTGTTTATCAGGCTTGAGAATCTTTAAAAACCAAGATGATGGTTAGGGGAGGTGGATATAATCCAGAAAAAATACCTCTGTGGATGCACGTTCCTTTTTTGTCTACCCTAATACAAAAGGGTAGAGCACAATTTTAGTTAACATTACTACTAATGTTCTCAACTCTACTGACTGAAGTATTTGGCCATTTAAAACCAGGTAATATACAAAAACGGTACGTCAACTTTCCAGGTTATCTGCAGTTAGAAAACTAACCGGGTACGTGCCACTTCCCAAACGCCTGTGCCTTGGAGCAGCGCCGCAGCGAGCCGACGGGGCAGCCTGCGCTTCCCCTCCTGCCTGCTGCCTCTGCAGAGGTGCCCGGAGGAGGCCGACAAAGATAATAATATGGAAATCTAAGGAAATCAAGGCTGTCTGCTCTTGCTATTTAATATCCATGAGTTAAAGAGAGAGAGGTGCAAAAAGCTTAATATTATTTGTAGCTGAAATTAGAACTTTAAAAGAAACTTATAGAGAACAGTAATGTATGCAATGACATCTGGGACTGTAATCAGCAAACTGCTTTCAAGAGCTGCCAAAGCAAACAGCCAAATAACAAATCCACTTTACAGATCATCAATCTGGTCGGGCATTTGCCAAGGTAAATAGTACAAGGCTGAAGTTTGCTTTGCAAACCAGTGAGCTGGGAGTTCAGTAAGGCCTGCTTCCAGGACAGCGATTCTGGGGCAGGGTCCTTGTAGGTTTAGCGTACGGAAAAGTTCAACAATTCGATATCCAGCCAGTGACTCAGGGTGCATGGAAAGAGATGAAAAATAACCCATGTTAGGCATTAAGAAGAAAAAAAAGATTTGGGTTATGTTCATAACTCATTTTATGATGATGACTATTAACACGGGTACACCTCAAACACAAACACTCAGATAGTGCAAAGTTTACTATAATACTGCTTTGCAGATTGGGCAACATCTCATGGGAACTCCAAACCTAAGACTGAAAAAAATTAGTAGGAAATGAACCTTCTTTTATTTTCAAATGAGATAAAATCTGGCTCCAACTACCATATTTTACATTTTAGGGAAGAGGATATAAAACATCAAACAGTGATTTTTTTTCATTATGAATGCAAGAAAGATAATTTATGGCGGCTGCAAAACATTTTTTTTAAGAAGTAAAGCCTTTATGTTCTGTGTACAATTTATAGGGTTGTAAAAGAAAGAAGTGAAACAACTGCAGCCATAACATGCGCATTTATGAATAATAATTGTAAGTTCATTTTGTTAGGACAACTTCAGCTTGCAAGTTCATTCTCCAGTTGATTGGGAAGCCCTCAAATGCAATCTCATATTTGTTTAATGTTATATTCTCGGCTCAAAAGAAAAGAGGAATCCTATACAAAATTGCCAGGTAGTGTATGTCCAGAATGGAACAGAGTAATAGTATGATGTATAACATTTTTCAACCAGTGAGAGACAGCATATTCCTGGGGGAAATTGCCTCAGCTCTGTCTTCAAGTACAAATATTTGACTTTTACTGCAGTCATGCGGGTGTGTTGCAACACGGACATAGGAAAGCCTCCAGCAGGGCTATGCTGCATATGGCTTTTTATTCCTGCACCTCAGTGCTAGACAGAAATGGACTATTTCCCTTGTTGCAACCAAAAACCCATTGCGTAAGTGCTGTGTTGATAAACATAAACCAAATGTGATGAAACTGGCCCAATATTTACTGCAAGAAAGGTGACTATTAGCACAGCTGTAACATGACACGGATGCATAGGCTGGGACTACGCATGCATGCGTGCATGGGCAACTAAATGCACAGTTACCCCTTTTTTGCTTTAATTTGTCATTTATTCCAGAGAACACTATGCAACAGTGCTTACCAGTGTTGCCATTGCTCTTTGAAAGCGTGCAGGTAGTAAGACTTTTCAATGCTCACGAACCTGTGACTGGGTTGTATAACCTCTAACCGTACTCAGGCACAACACCCTAAAGCACCAGCAGTCTCTGGTATGTACCCTATGGTTTGATCATTGTCACCTGTTCTTCAGTTATGGCAAGTTCCTCAAACAGTTACTCTAAGTTTTTAGCTAATCAAAGCATGATGAAGCATGGGAACAATTTAGCACTGTAGTTTGAAATAAGTAAGTGGATCCCCCATAGGCATAAAAAATTCTGATGATGAATCTTTCATGCTAATCAAGAGGTCCTGTATTTGTAACACGTATAGTCTCACAAATGTATGTACAGTGGGGCCAAGTTCCCAGTGGGTATTTATGGCACAGTACACTTCGAATGTCTCAGTTCTCCAAGCTCGATACAGCGTTTTTCTCTTTTTATCATGTAGACAGTTTTGCTGCACACTCTTAAAAGCATGTGGCCTTCTGCACAGGAAAATGCTGCTTTTCAGGGATGGTTGACGTGATCCTGACATACCCACTAGAGTCTGTGAAGTCCATCTGGTGCCTGCTTCGCGGGCTGGAAAGGGCTGGCCACCCATCTCCACGGCTTCCCTTCTGCTTCAGTTCCACTTAGGTAACACCAGCCCTTAGCTTCCCTTGGGGAGACTCGAGATTTTACTTATGTGACTATTTTCTATTTTTGGTAACTCTTCCCTTCTACTTCTGTTATACTGAAAAAAAACAGCATCTGGTATCATAATACAAACAGATACAGCTACCCTAAACACTGAGCTTTCAGAGGCTTGGCAGCATCACTGATCCACACCGCAAGGAGCTGCCGGTGGCCAAATACACTGATAAAAAGGATGTGTAACTCCTCAACACTATCCATGATGGGAACAACTGCAGCTCTCACTGGAGGTCAGGACGCACACGAAAACAAGCCTACATGTGTAGCAGATTACAACAAACACATGGCCAAGATGGACCTGACAGATCAAATGCTGGAATCATATGATGACACATGGAAAAGTAGAGTTTAGTAGGGGAAAAAAGTAACTGAGAGCCCATATGTTCAATTAGCAAGACACAAAGCTTTTGTTGTATACCAAAAATAGCAAATAAAAGTCTGTTGTCATTTTTGGATATCCAGATGTGTTTCATTTCCAGCCTCACATCTGAACGTGTGGACCTGCCTGAAGTTGAAAGAGAGGAAAGTGTGGCAATGGCTGAAGGGTATAATTACATAAAAACTCTTCCTCCTGAACAATGGGAGACTATGCTCGCCCCTACCTTACGTTGTGTAGTCTGCCCCCGAACACAATACTGCCTGCGTTATCCCCCCGCAGCCTTTCGTGGACTTTCTCAGCGTGCAGACGGCATCTCAGCAGTGATGTTATCCACAAACATTCCTCCTCACACTTACAATCACCTGGGCCGCTTCTCCCACTCACACCCACCTTCATCACCTTTCCTCCCACAGCTGAGGAAACAGTATCTCAGCAGGAACCACAGGTTACAAGTGGAAACTCTCAGTGCCCAACCAGTTTAATACATTAAAAGAAACGTCTCTGGCCTGATGGTTACTTTGACATTTCCCATTCTTTCACAGACTCATAAGAGACTCAGGATTTATACCTCCTAAGCGTACCTACAAAGGGCAGAGGAGAATGCCAAGTCACAACCATAACAGCTACCTGGCCAGAGAGCATATAAAGAAAACACCAGTCTATAACCAATAAACACAAGTTACTTAGGTAGCACTCAAACAAAACCAGATGGTCTCATCTATCACAGGCTTACCTTTTTCTCCCTCATTGTTTCTCTCATTGTTTTTGACTTTAAATCATGTTCAAACAAGGCACATTTGCCAGTGACGTGACTTCCCAGATGAAGCTTCAGGTGTGCTTCCTTAGTCTGACGTGCTGTCTAATTAGGGCAGGGGATTATTCAGTCAAGCTTTAGAGAAGGAGAGGTGAAACTGCGGAAGCCTTAGGGTTAACGTAGGCATACACACATTCAGCAAAGTACCTGGTTGAGATTTACCATGGTGGTCGCCAACGTTACGTCCAAGCATACACCTCACAAGCAGCACTGCATCTATTCTCCGTGCGTGCCTGTGAGGCAATATTATTATCACTAGTTCACAAATGGAAAAACTGAAACACGCTGAGATTAAGTTACGTGCCCAGGATCACCCAAGAAGCCTGTGGCTGAGCCGGGATTAGAACCTAGAGCTCCCCCGTCCTTGCCCAGCTCTTAACCACAACACCATCCTTCCTGAATGCTTTTATGTAGTTATATTTATCTTTTTGTAGGGTCATCTTGGCTCCCATTATGAAAAGCACATATGGTTTCCAGTCCTCAAATTGCCTGGGTAAGGGTTAAATATTCAAATATAATATTATTCCTGGCGCTTATGGAAAAGCTTCTCAGTGCTGATTCCAAAATCTCATGGTTTTTTTGGTGCTGCTGCTCTGTATCACACACAGTTATAAACGGGCTTGTCACTTTCCTATCTATGAATTGATAACATCTAAATACTTCATCCAAAGGTTTAAAATTAGTCCCAGTGACCAGAACGTGGTTACATGTTTGAGTTTAATGTTCTAACATGAATTTTATGATCATATAACTGACATCAACAGAACAACAGTAAAAAGAAAAACCAGTGAATGCTTCTGCAATGCCCTATGCACGCCTGATATAATCCTCCGAGCTCAAATTCTTCGTGTTAAATTGCCTTTATCACAAATTCTCAAATCATAACAGCCCTACAAGACTGCAGTGAACAGCTTAGTATACAAAAGGTCAGTCGAAAAAGAAATGACACTAATAACCATCACATGTAAAGAAACACCTCGTACCATGATCATTTCACTGGCACTAGCACAAAAATGATTACTAAAAAAAGTCCCAAAGCAAAGGAGCATGCACTGATCCGAGCCTTAGAGGTCTGTTCTAGGCACTGGCTCCACCTGGGCACGTGCTTTAGCACCTTATTCCAGCTTCAGCTAAAAGAGAACTGCTGAACTTTGTCTCACAGTCCTTTTGGCATCATCCAAACTGTTCAAGTAACTGCGTTGTAATCCCAAGAGGGAGACAGTCAGCTGCTCACGCTAATAGGCAGGGTATTCAGCAGCCAGGTACACTGGCCAAGTAACGTGTGAGTGTACAGGCACTTGCTTCTACGTTCTGGCGTGCATCCGCGCACCTTAATTCTTCTTGAGTTACTATGGCATGTTGTACTGCTGCGTGTCAAGAACAGAGAGAAAAAGGAAGATTTACTATCACAATCTATCTTCTAGTTTAGTAATGATTGATGGACTCGGTGTTTATATCTGATTTTTGTTTCCACTCTGTGCAATGTATAAAGGAATAAGAGGAGGGAGTAATATATCTTGCTCTCGCAAAGCAGCAGACAAGCAAACGCACGCTGGAACATTACTATTAGCACCATGCCCTTACAGACCGGTGGGATTCAACTAGCAAGTACCAAGGATACGGGTCGTCCTATTTTGCCCGGCTAGCAACACTGGACTAGCGTTTGTACAGGACTAGCCACGGCAAGCCTTTGAGGCCCGGTGCTGCACTACACATAATATTGCTTCCCCACTGAGTAACAAACCCCAGCCCCTGGGGAGGTTTCACTGCGTGTCATCACGTTTTTCAGTTCCTTTCAGAAGGACGTGCAAAGAATGATATCTGCGTGTATCATTTGGAGGGCTACTGATAACCACACCACATATGAAGAAGAGCTTGGCGTTTCCACCTACTCTGTACCACGTGCAGGTCTAAGATACCATGTTGTTTCTCCAAATGTTCACTTAATTATTTTTAAATAGATCAGCCTCAACATCCATCCAGCCAAAACAATAAGGGGAAAACACATTCCACAGACTGAAGGCAGTTGGATGAAAAACCTTCCTGCACTCATTAAATATTGTGTCAGACATTCACCAGGCACCATGCTTTTTAAAGATCTGTCTGTTTACTCCATCATTACTAATATTCAAGATATATTTAAAGTAAATAGGTTAGGAAAGCATTTGATCTCATTGCTATGTAGCACAGAATCCCGGTAGACTAAATTTCCTGGTACAGTGAACTATTCTTAGATTCCTTGAAATCTTGACTTGTTCTCATCTATTCCAGAGATAACATAAGAGCTGCTCTGGTAAAACTGAACTGCTACTGTGAACAAAGAATCAGTGCAATTTACTTAATAATTTAACTGCTATGGCCCCAATTCAGCAGAGGTTCAGGAACTGATTAACTTCAGGAGTATGTTACATGCCTTGCTGAAGTATAAAGCAGCATCATTCTTTCGAGTGTGAATTCCTACCCCCTACCGCAGGCGACTGTCTGTGCAGGAGTGCCCAGGCCTTCGTGCGCGTGGCTGCCTCTCTGACTGACGAACCCTGCAAGCCCACGCGTGTTTAGCGGCTGCTACACGCACGTTTGCCCTGGCACCGAAGCCAGTCTGAAAGATTCCCCCCGCCACGTTCTTCCCAGCCCCTCGCTGCACTTCACCGCGCTCTCAGGTCTGCTCATATACGTGCTAAGGAAACATGCTCTACTAGATTGCTGAAATAACGTAAGAAAGGAAAAAAAAAAAACCCCAAACCCACAAACATCAAAAACGTGCAGCAGCAGAACTGAGGGGGAAATGAACTGCGGGGCTGGAACGAGAAGCCAGGGTCAGGGAAGGGCTGGGAGCCTCTTAAACGGGCTTTGCTGCTGGATAAGATGCTCATGTAACTACACCCTTATTAGTGTTATTTTTTTAAAGCTGGATCATTTCACAGATCTGCTTTAAAAACATGTCATAAATGAGATCTGCTGCAATGGAACAGTAATATGGAGCTACAGCTGGAGCCTGAATGGAGCTGTGCTAATTTAGGCCAGCTGAAGACCTGAGCCTGCGTTACCCCAAACTTACTCTTCACCAGTCTGAAGGGGGGAAAAGTCTTAATTGCCCATGCACTATCGTTCCCACAAATTTAGTAAATGTCCAGAAGATTAATTTTCTTGGTGCTAAAGATTAAGGAAAAAAAAAAACCTCAAAAGCTATCGTTTTAATTTAAGGTTTCATTTCAATAGAGTTGGAAAATTTCCACATCTTCAAAGTTTTGACCAAAAATAGAAAGCGAGTTCTGCAATTGATTTTAAAGATCTGTTCTGTTTATTTAGTTATTTACTAATTCTGGTGATATCATGACTGTTCTTCTAAAGAACGAAACCCAAGAGGTGTTTCTTGCCATTTAGTAGCGCACACACAGAGCCACCCCTATTTCTCAGTCACTGCCAGGCCAGGTTCTGACGTCCTAACAGGTAAACGCCAGTAACTACGTAAAGAGATTAGAGGGCATCCTTTAACAGGGTGGCAGGAGAGCACTTCCGCTTTTTCGAAACCGAAGCGCGGGAGCCGAGACCGCAGCACTGACGAGAAGCGCCGGCGCGCGGTCCCAGCCTCCTCGCCTGGGGAAGGGGGAAGGAAGCGGGAAGAACCGGAGATGGAGCGACTCCGTCCATGGGCAGGGGCTGAGTTTTCCCACCGCTGCTGTCTGCGGCACAAGCGCGACGCGCGCAAGGGGAGTACAACGTCCCGCGGCATCTCGGCGCGAACGCAGCCCACGGCTCGGCGGCCATGACGCAAGGGGCAGCTCCTTTCCTACGTACCCAATTAAGAAGACCCCCTTCCTCTCGTTTGCAACTTCTATTCCGAACGCATCGGAGAGGAGGAGGAGAAGAAAAACGACAGACACACGGACGGACAACCTTGCGAACGCGGAAGTGGCCGTGCTTTCCCGCCCTGCGGAGGAGGCCTGACCGCAGCTCCCGACTCCGCTGCAGCGCCGGGTGGGTGATCCTAGGCAGGTCACTTAATCCCCGAAGCTGGTTTACAGCTGTCTCCGCTATACAGAAAGTTAATACCTCCTTGCACTGAAAAGTATAATTCACTAATGCCTATAAAACAGTTGGTGATTTCCACATGCAAGTGTTAGGAAGAGGCAGGGTGTTATTGCTCTTTCAAGGAAATGTTCTGGGCAATTACATTGCGAGAGACACCCTGCTTTTGCCAAATGACGGTATTAGGAAAGCATGTAGACAAAAGCCAAAACAGGAAACCTTTTTAATTATACTTTTGGCACTTCAGCAACAATTCGTATTTGCAAAACTGTACGCAAAGTAAGGGCTCGTTCAGGCAGTAGGTGCACACCGAGAGGCCGTTTGGCTCCGCCGGCGCTGTGTGGGTTGCTTCTGGCCTTCCAGCCGGTGCGACGGTATCCGCCGGCCTGCGGCTAAGCGGTGTTTCTAAAGACCTCCCAGTATCGAGCAGGCTTCCACTGAACAACCCTCATCAGCTACAACGGGAAACAGCACAAGCCCTATAGGAAAAGCAACAACGCAAATAGAGAAAGAGCCGGGATCCACACGAACAACTTAGATGCGTTTTCTAAAAACGTGTCCGGTCAACACAGAGACACGTTTTCATCTAGCAGCCGCAGCCTGATGGAAAGCAAACGCGTCAGTCACGGCGAAGAAAGCACTAACAATCACTGCTACCAGCAGAAGCCCCCACTTGCCTGTCGCTTGTTAGAGACCTTTCAATGCCAGCCACATAACGTGGCGTTTCCGACCAAAGGCGGAGGTGGCTGCAGAGTCCAACCGAGCGGGGGGCCGCGGCGGCTCGCGACGGACGGGCCCGCAGCAGGGCCGCCCCCAGGCCGGGGAAGCGGGGCCGCCGCAGCGGAAACGGAGCCGGCGACCAGCGGCGGGGCGCTAAGCGGGGCGCAGCTTCGGCAAGCGCAGGAAGCGGTTCCTCGCTTGGGCCCGGCGCCCCGGGCCGAGCCCGCCGGCTCCCGTTTCGGCGCCTTGCCCGGGGAAGCGGCGCCGCCAGCTGCTCAGCGCAGCGCGCCCGCCTGCAGGGAAGGATGCTGGAATTTAACCCCAATTAATTAAACGACTTTCTCAAATTTTAATATACTTCTTTACACGCCAGAGCATCACTATGTTATAGCATTAGCATAAAACTCTGACAACATCCTTTCAAAGCCACCGAGCGACTTCCTTTTGGTAGGTTTTTCTTGCCGGAACAGCTTGCTGTATGCAGAAGGGTCTCTGCCGCTAAGAGGCAGAGCTTTTCGGTTCAAGTTCAGACTCAAACACAACGGTCCGACTGACCCAAAATGTCAATACCTGTCACTAAAGCCACCCCTCGGGACGCTGTCTCAGTACTTTCCTTTTGCACTTAATTAAGCTCTTTTTCAGAAAAACCACATCTGTGAAAATCAGAATACGCAGCTATGGTTCTCAGAGATGCTTGAAAAGCAAAACGCAAGTGACGAACCTGGAACAGATCAAAATGCCACTAATATAAATGCATGCAGCACACTTCTAAGAAACGATTATATTGAGGGGCCTGATATTTTGTAAGTTAATTTGAACTTGATGTAATCCAAAACAACACACTCAGGAGCTGGATTTCTCACAGGACCAAATTTTGCTGAGCAATATCACACCAGCAGCTCCGCCGTTTCAACACAACCCGCAGAAACGACAGTGGAAAATCATACTCTCCCGGCGGCCTTCTGCAACCTATAAAAAAGGAGTTGAGAGTCTGAGTCTTAAAGTCTTAGCGAAAAGTCCAAAATATCAACGAACCAAAATCCAACCGAGCCATAAAACACTCTCCAATTTTCCATTCCCAAGTTTTTCATAGCTGTCATTAGATGGCACTTTTGTTTGTGATGGCAGTAGAGACACCGAAAACTGAACAACCATATGGATTTCAGTCCATTTCTCCTGTCTAAAAATGGTCCCTGGAAATTAGGGTTAGAGGAGGGACCTCTACCTGTTCCCTGCATAAACATGTTGCAGACAGCAGTATCAGTGCAACGCCCTCTCACAAACTCCAAATTCAGTTATTTTAATAAAAATGAGACTCAAGTCATCTGACATTTATTATGCTTAAGAAACATAAAATGGAAAAGAAACATCTATGACTAGAAACAACTCTTCAATTCACTTTTATTGCCAAGGCTCTGAACTTGAACAACATTTTTTTGCTAACGGTGATGCCCCACCGCTTCACCTTGCCTTCTGCGGCACCGCAGGAAACTCCTGCAGAGGAATTCACACGCGGATCACAGCTGTGCAGCTCGAAGCTGAGCGAGCCTCTCATTTAAGGTGTTTAGGCTGGGCTAAACATTACCTTGACACGCTGCAAAGCTGCAGGCCCTCGCCTGCTTCTCCAGAGCGTGCGCTGCGTTAGCAGAACGAACGTGCAGAGAGAAACGTGCCCAGCGAGGAAGGAACGGCTACGTAAAAACCCGTACTGCCAGGGCAACGCCGCGGGGACGGGTATTACGCGTCCCTCTCACTGGCAGCTCTGTTTCAACCCGCGAGCTGGCCGTCCTGGGAAGGGCGAAGGGAGGCTCTGTATCTTTAAGGTTTCCAGCGTTTGCCGGTGCCCATATATCACTGCTCCATGCTGCGGTGGCTTTTCTGCCTGCTGCTCAAATTTGTCCAATTAGCCACAGCCCCACAGGGTGGAATTCAGTGTGAAATGTGTCTCCTCATGTCTGCAAATTAACTAACATGGACATGCTGCTTGGAGGCCTCTAAGTGACAGGCAGGGAAATGCCGACGGAGGACAAAAGCAGGAGGCCGCGCTATATAAAAGCCCGGATCAGCCTGTTAAGGGATTCCCGGTCTCAGCTAGGTAAAGTGCGTTAGCCCTTGCTGCACTTCGCACCTCAGGCTGTGCTGTCTCACACCACTGACCCTTCCTTGGCGACATAAGTCTCAAGAAGAAGCCAGGATTATCTGTCTAAGAGCCTTACATGTGTCATGCAAGGTCAGGTGCCAACTGCAATGTAAATTAGTAGTTAAGAGTATTGGTAGCTAGACAGATGCTGGGAGCCTCAATTAGAAAGAAAAGTCAGATTATAAGTAATTAAGAGATACAAAAAATGCTTCAGAGGCTAAATACCTGAACTGCCTCCAGTGTAGTTTTTAACAACGCATTCTGCAGCATGGCCAGATTCTGACCGAAACGGCTCCGCACGCTCCAAAGCTGGTCTCCACGCGGCCAAAAATCCCTGGCATGCTGGTGTCCAAAGGACCGCAAGGAGACTAACGGAAGCAGGATGCTTTTGCTGGGCAGAGTGCAACGCAAGCCATAATTTTTGCTTCACAGATGTTAGAAAAGGGTGAGCTTTTTAATGTTCTGCCATAAACAGGTCTAATTGCCTTTCAAATACTTGTATAATTTAATCATTTCCGTTTTAAATACCATTAAAGAGGAAGAATGACAGCTATATCTTGTTGGAGAAGCGCTCTTTCTGCGGCCGTATCTCTGAGATGTAACAACATATGCAGATAAACATAAGCATATGCCCGCGGAAGTGCTGACTACCTGGTGGCCTCAAACCATTTTATAAACATGAATACATACAATATCTCAAGTGTAGTTTGAAAATACAAATATTAGTCACATTTTAGAGATGTGCAAACAAGTGCAGAGAGTCTGAGTGACCCAGCCCAGGACACACAGCGAGCCTGCAGGTGAGCGAGGAAACGTCCCCAAGCACCCAACAGCTCACACTCCTGCATGCACAAGAACCTGTTTTGTATAAGCAATACTTGATTTCCATTCGGTTCTTAGGACCCTTTCCTTCAAAGATTTGCCACTGGACAGGGGGCCAACTGAGAAGAGCACTTGAAAGATATGCTTGATTTAGAGCCACTGAGATTTAAGAACCATGCTTAAACGCTTTCCTTAGCAGGGAAGAAGTTAAGCATATGCTTAAGTATATTATTGAACCCAGGCCATAGTGATTACTGCGGTGAGAAAGCAACTGCAGGGAAGGCTAGGCCTTGTAGTGTTTGCAGGACCGCACTTACATTTCAAAAAGCGTTAAAACACATGGAAAACTATACACTTAGATTACTTATCAGAGCGCTCCGGCTTTGAAGAAGCCACTCAGTATTTTTAAGTGTTTTTCTTTTTTAAGCCGAAAGACTGTAATGGGTTCATAAGATCTCTATAAGACTCCGGTAGCACCTGCAAAGGACTAAGGAACACTTATGTCAACAGGGAGTTCACTACCAAGGCAAGCACTCCAAAACCCTGAGAAAATTCTTTTAGAGCAGTTTCATGTTTCAGTTTGCTGTGTTTTCAAAATACCACATTCAGAAGGGATGCAGTTCAAGTTAGCTTCTTGTTTGCTCTTTTACACTTAACCCCAAATCATCCTGTATTTTCACAGTCATAACTCACGTAAGCAATCGACAGTCTCCTGGCATGGATTAAATGGCAGCTGATCTCCAAAATTATATTACTGTTCTTTGGAAAACACCTGAAGTTCCCAAATACTGTTAGGCACTGGACAGTCCTATAAAAATCCCTCTAGCCAGAGACCTCGCTCATGTTTAACTGCCCAGCAAACGATTATGAGCAAGGAAGCACCAACAGAAGCAGAAGAGGCCTCGACTGGAAACACCATTGAGACCACACAGACGCAACACCTGAATGGGGTAGAAAGGAATCATGCAAAACATATAGCTGATCTCAAAGGATAACTGGATTTTTCTTTTTCCAAAAAAAGCACCTTACAGTGAAAGTCTAGTATTGTAACAACACTGCCTGACCTTCCCACCAGAAGCAAAGGCCCTCAACTGTAGTATTATGTCAAAGGATGGCTAAAGACAGAAGCATTAATCACTCCGATGAAGGTAACTTTCTCTGGATTTTTACTTTTTTTGTTATTTACTTGGTGGAAAGGAAATTTCTCTCCCTGAAGTCAAGCTCTGGGATGTTTACACATCAGCCTAACTACTCAGGCCAGAACTTAACAGTTTTACCAACAGTCAGGCAAAAAGGACAATAATAGAACAGAAGCTGCCTGGGGAGGGGCTGACAGCTCCGGAGCCGAGCAGCTGGCAGCGATCGCAGCAGAACACCCTGGCTGCAAGAACAAGCAGCTCTTGCTTATCAGTGGTAATAGGGCTAACTGAAGGCACTGTCTTACGCTCACAAGTTTTGCCATAGGACACAGAGCACAACAAACGTCTTTGTAATTTAGATCACAAGTTACAGAGATATTATCCTATGACGACGAAACTTGTCTTATGCAACCGCTAAGTATTGAATACGGGCGAGGGGAATACTGGAAACTATTGTTAACACGAACCTTGGGAAGGGTTTCTACGTTTTTTTGTCACCCTTTTGTCCTTTCAGAAGCCGTGTGGATAGTTATGGCAGGGCTGACTACGTTATCTTATGTACTAAATCCGCCTAGATCTGTAGATGATGTCTTAGGGGGTGAAAAAGATTAATAAGGAATCACTCCAATGGCTTTAGGACAGCTAAGAATCTTAACCCATTTAACCTCCCCTAAAACACACAATCAGATCAGAGGAAGTTGTAGGAAACTCATTTCAAAGACTCTAGGCGACACTTTTTAGGTCAGATTTACAAAGCTCATTAGAATGAAGGTCTGTTACTTTAGATTTTAATACTAAGACATACTAAGAAACCCTCTTGCCCCATTTAGGAAACACACAAAGCAAAGAATGCAAATTTTAAAAAGAAACTTAATCTTAATGCATGTGCTCTGCCACCAAATCTGAGTAAAACCTTCCTAGCTTATGTTCTTATAGAAAACAGGAGAAAACACATTAAAAGGGGAAAATAAGTGCCTATTTTTTTACATCTTCTATAATTCGAGGTTGCATGCAGAATATTCAGATAACACAATTCTTTTCAAGTTATATTAGATCTGGGAGAAAGGGTAGCATTCAGACCTACAGGTTACCGATTTTTCTTATCCCTCTCAGCTTCCTAAAAAATCTGTTTTTCCCGAAGGTGAGGTAGACATTCATGTACGCATGTAAACTGACACCAACTGGCATGAACCTGGATACCTGTGCTGTGTTCACACGCAACTGCAAAGAGGGAAACGAATTACGGTAGTAGAGATTCTTGCTCTCAGTTTTGCGCAAACAGAACACAAAAATTGAAGGCTCTCTCCGGCTGCTCTTTGTGTAAGATAGTGCATCTTAAGTAGAGAAATTAGGACAGAAAAACAGAAAAATACAACAGAAGCATGTAATTTCATAGCCTAATATAATTGTACATATCTAGCCAGATTTTGGTCCAACGGAAATGGTATACTGAACTTGAAATAGAAAGGAAGAGATTACTTCATTTACTATCAGAATGACAAGCCATCAAAATTTTGTGGTTAATTAGGAGGAAAAAGTCCTATGTAGAATGAGCTGGATGGCTTGGCAAACTTTTATTTTAATCTTGTGATATCTCCTAATAACAAAAGGCCTCTATGATGCAGCAAACAAATTTATAAATGTATGATCAATACATTTGACATGTTATTTAATTATGATTCTTCATGACAGAGACAATATGAAAAACTAGTGTCAACATTCTGACAGTGGAATAAATAAATAGATGTAATTATTCCTTATACTGATCCCAGATGAATTGTAATGTATCAGGCCAGACTGCAGGGCAGAGTTCTAAGGTTTCCTTAATATGATAGAGTTTGATGTAAGGGGTGTCATGTATCCAATATTTTGCTGTTTTATTAGAATAAAAAGCTCTCCGGGGATTTCAAGTTCAAATGGTCACAAGTCTCCCCCTTATTGCTATTGGGCTTAATGCAAGGATAAGCACTGAAATATGTTTAGAAAAATGCTAGTACGGCTAGAAAAAGCAAAACGTTAGCCTGCATGAATCGGAACAAACCCCTGAACTTTGTGGTTCTTCAAAATTTATCCCCAGATCTGATTTTTGCAATTGTCCCCTACCCTAAACACAGGCTAATCTTGAAACAAAGGTTTGGACGCAGGCGATACTGGCAGTCAAAGCTGCTGCTCAGAGCTATGCTCAGACCGGAGCTGCGTGCAGCTTGAGGCCAGCCTTCGCTGAGCGCCGAGCGGGAACCCGCTGCAGAGGTGGGTCAGCCAGCCCGGAGCCAGCACATTTGCAGCCATTATCATACAGACAGGAAAGAATGCACTATCTGCTTTTTTGGCCAAGAGAAATTATAGTTAACGTTTAACATGAGGGAACGAACTTCAAAGGAAAGCCAGCTGGATTCGAATAATGGGAGATGAAAATGCTAACACCAGCACAAACTTGCAGGTGGTCATATTTGGCTGAAAATAATACATCCGCAGTAGATGAGTCTGTTGTAAAGCAATGCCTGAGATCACACTGCTGCTACAGCGGAGCTGGAGAACACTGGTGGCAAACGGCCCCGTTTGCTAAACACATAGCGGTCTTGAAACTACCCAACGTGCCCGAGCACTCTGCCAGCACAAGAATACCGTAGCACCGATTTCGCAGCCATGATGCTCAAAGCATGTTATACGCTCTGAGACCTTGGCCCTCCTGGAAGACTGTACAACAACAAATAGTTTGGGAACCAATAGCAAACTAAATAAGAAAACAGCTAGGTGCTCCTTACTACAGCACTTACTGAATTTTCATATATTTTTTTCTTTCCAGTAAGCAGTCTGGAAAAGGAAGTAAGAAGAACACTCATCAAAAGCACACAACCTACAGATGAATAATAATCACCATTTCCATTAGATTCCCTGAGTAAAAGCTGTACAACTAGGTATTTCTGGTGGATTAAATCTAAAATAAAACACACTGCCTTGCCTAGCTTCACAGCGAGAGCTGAGAGTAAATTCCTTCCCCAGCTCAGTAGCAAACCACTTGAATAGGCAGGGTATGATTTAGCTTGGTTTATTTCTGAAACTACCCACGAGATCCTTTAAAGCCTGTTGATGCAAAAATGCTGACTTAACGTCTTCTCCCACTTTCAGCTGGCTACTTCTTATATAGGAGACCAACTATGTTTTACTCAGATACTCATGTTCCCATAAATTACATGAATTAAATTAACTCTGCTCAATTTAACACAGGTATAATAATTATACAGATTATTACTAGCAGAAAAAGCAGGGAGCAGAGTGGGCAGAAATCTTCAATGCACGACTCTTGCTGGATTTTCTATTGTTTTAACGGCAGATAAATCCATTCTACTATCTCTGTGGCTACTGACCTCACTGGAGAATTTACACACAGGTAACACCTACAAAAATTGGAACAAAAGTAACTATTCATTGCCTATATACCACGTAAGAAATAATCAGCAAATTTTAACAAATTTGTTTCTTCTCTGTGACTTCAGCCTCAGTGCCACAGCCAAATGGTAAACAAATTGTCGGGGTGGCAACAGTGCCAAAGGGAACCAGCTTGTAGCTCTCTCAAACCCGAGTGGAAGCCTGTTCTCTGGTGCCCATAGATTTAAGGGTGGTTTGCAAGAGGATGGAGCCATTCAAAGGTCTGCAACCTTACAATAAATATTTTCCTGATGCAATACGCTGATCGTTTCAGTTCAATATGGCAGAAATAAAATACAGTGCAGTTCTGTCCTTTCTCAGGAGTCTGCAAGAACTGCCTTTAGCAGGAGTTACTGTTCCATGGGGTTTCTAGAAAAACCATCCAGCTTATTGGGGCATTTCTGAACAGTTCTGTAATCCCATGGCTATTCCTTATTTTTATCTTTAATTCCTTTCTAAGACAGCAAACATTTCATTCTTCTCCATGATCGGAAGCTACAGAGAACTGACAACTTCCTTTTCAGAAGGCTCTGACGCTGGTAAGACTCCACCACATTCAGGACACTACTTTACCTGCAGATTAAGTAATGAAGTGATTAGACTCTTGGATTCAAGCTCAGCTCCCTAAAAAGAAAAGCAGACCGTATGCAGATAAAGCCTGAGACCTGCACAGCTTTCTGCACATGCACAGCAAGCAACTATGAGGCCAGAGATATCTGCAGCGTAGGAGAAGTAAAACTTCGTGCCTCTACATAGTGGGAATTTAGAAAAGAATAAAGATAAGCACAAACATATAACATTAAAATTGTTGTAAAATGATTTTAGAAAATCTTACACAAAGCATCACGATAAGATTTGCAAGATTTGTTGTGCTGGCTGTTTTTAAGTATAAAACGGTATACCCTTTGTCATTAAGCAGATGATGCTAGTTTTAACAAATGAAGCTGGATTAATTTAAAGTATTTAAAGTGATCAGCAGTCCTTCGGTTAAAGAACATATGTCATTTTCTTCTAAGTTTCTGTTTTGATGAAAAAATACTGCCAATCTGGACTCTTCTATAAGTGGGACTGCAGCGAGGCTACCTAGACCTTGGGCTACCTGCCCTATCGCCTAAAAGGGGCTGGAGCAGCAGCTGCTGCAGGATTAATGAACAGCAACCTTCACGTAGATGGATTGGGGAGGTCAGGGAGATACAAACAACCGTGACACGTGCCATGTATCACTGTCTGCTCCGCCGGCCGCGGCTCCCCCCGCCGCCCCGGCCCGGCGAAACGGCAGAGCTGTGCCCAGCACGGGCCACTTAAAGGGCTAATGGGTAAACGCATAAAACTATTAAATGCATAAGAATCCTCTTCGCCAAATGGCAAAATATAATGAAAGTTTAAACTGTTAATTGAATAAACCTCTTAAGGACAGAGTGCATCAACACAGGATGTTTAACAGTTTACCGGTTACGCGCTACGTTACTTTAAAACCACCGCATGCGACGGCGGAAAGCGCGTCCGAGGCCCTGGCCTGCCCTGCTAAGAGCCCCGTCCACCCTTCGCCGCGCTCAGAATCAGCTCCGCCACCACCTCCGCAAGGCGCTTTCCTCCAGTTGCTTTTCGCTGCAGAAAGGTTTTAAAATGATTTTAACCTAAGGGATAGCAAAAAGCAACGAGCTGCCAAGGCAGCCGGCCTTCGGGCCGCAGGCTGCGCCAGCCTCGCCGCCCGCGCAGAAACCCCCCAGAGCCTGCAGGCCGCTCTACGGACGCCCCCAGCGAGCTGAGCGTGCGCAGAAGATCCCCGCGCGCTTTTATTCAGGCGGGTGGCTCCCGATCGCGTAACTACGATCCCAGTATCGCGACGCTGAAGTCGTCGGCAGGCGCCGAGCCGACCCCGCGCCCGGGCCAAACAAACCGCCCCGGCGCTAGCGTGGACTCTTTGCGTCTTCGATGTTTCACGGAGTAAAACCCTGGCGTTTTAAAAACCTCTGTTACAGTAGCGATAATTGATGTTTTGTAGAGCTTTCCTCAGTAATAACTGGCTTCTCTGGAGATAAAGTGTGCTGCTTTTGGCCACGCAGTTTATCCTCATAGGAGCAAGATTACTGCCTCATAAAACAATTGCAAAGCTACAGTACTATTAGCCTTTGAACAGTAAAAGAAGAAAAAAAAGATTTATGAAAAATACCCTGATCCTTCATAAACAGGGCCTGAACGAGAGCAGTTTCGAAGACAGGAACTAATCTACTGTCGCGTTATAGCGCACACAGGACTAGGCTCGGCCACTGAACCGGCGGCGTCACAGGTTAGACCAGCTGCTTCTACAGCTAAGAAGTGGTTTTGCCTATGTGAGCACGGGACACAATGAAAGCTGTTTTACGACTCCAAGTCCCTGTTTTAAACAACACGGCTTTGCGGACGCATCGGTGGTTGAGGCCGACACAAGAGAAAACTGACTGAACTGAAGGTACCTTTTAAATCCATCTTCCCAACGGTAAGCTAACGAAAACAGTCATACTCCGCCCCCAAAATACATCTGCATTAAAATATACTAAAATGCCCTAGTCCATAACACTACGCTTTTAAATTGGTACGCAGACAGTATTTATTAAGACCCGAGAAGAGCGTACCTAACTGCCCTGTACGCTACCTAAAAGCTAACAGGTATAAACGGGGAACAACCAAGGAAGGTTTCAGTTGGGGATCTGTTAGCGATGGCTGCTCAACCAGAGCAACAGCTTCCTCGCCAGAGCCCGCGGGGAGCCGGGACGGGCAGGCCGGCTGCCCCGCTCTCGCGCGACGCCGCCTCCGCCGCGGGCTGCGCGCCCCGGCAGCGTTTCGGCTGAGGCGAGGAGGCCCAACGAAGGGGCGTGCTTGGCGGTGCCAGAGGGGAAAGCAGACATCTCGCCCTCTTCCAAGGGGCTGCAGACATCTAAATCTCCGTGTCCACCAAACCGAAGAGCAGCCACGAGGAGCCCGTCGCCGAGGCGAAGGCGAGGCTCCTCGTTCAGAGCTTGGCTGCCAAACGTCGAAGGAATTTGAAAGTGTACGTCGGGGCAAGAGATTCCTTCGCGCCACTTTTTTGACGTATTAGCTATGGGCTATCCAGTGATCTAAAGAAATATGAAAATATATTTTAAAAAGTGGCTAATTCTAATTGCTGGCAATGTCTAATTGTTATCGTGAGAGTTTATGCATGAACGTGCGTGATTCTATCAAGTGCCGTTTTTTTCCCTGCTTTGCTCTTTTCCAGACCTCTTCAGGTTTGGTTTTGCAGGGCTTGCCCGGGGCCAAATACAGCAGCCGTCTGAACAGGGGAGGTTGGGGAGCCACTCGGCCGTGCCAGTCCTGCAGAGCGCCGTGCTCACGGCAGGGAGGGCAGGGCCACAGCTTCCTTTTCCCTTCCTTTCCAATCCATCTGTGGGGTAAACATTCAGTATTCTGTTACTTTTCCATATTATTAGTTACACAAATCACCGAACAAATCAATCACTTGGCATTTAACGCTAATACGACGCACACACGCAATATATTTAAACATAAATATATGTGTGCCCGTATCTATATCTATATATTGCAACAAAGGAAAATGGCCTCAAAGTAAATGCATCAGCAGTTGGCTCCTTTTTCAAGTTGTAGAGAGATTTTGCACTTTGATAGTTAGAAGCTGCTTCAAGTACACTCAAATAGTGCATGTGTAATAATTCTTTGCATAGTGTCCAGCAGCAGCACCACCAAAATGAGATCTCCTCTCCATGCAGAAGAGTCATAGCACAGAGCAAATAAAATCCTTAAGCACAACGAAGTTTCAGACGTTGCAAATGTTCTTATTCGAGATTCACAGTAAGAGGTGATCTTTCCTTTTTAGCAAAAAAGGGACTGGAAACTATTTCAATGGCCAAAAAATAGAGCCTCTGGGATGGAAGGTCACTAAATAATACCAATTGCTTTGTGGCACTTAAGTCTCCAAAGGGGAATCCAGGAAAACAGAGCTGGATTTGGATCAAGATGCTATACTGCCATGAGTACACTGGGATATTGTTAATGGGACATAGGGAACTCAAACATAAATAGTGAGTGGGATTTTCCTTGCATTGGCTACAATACATATGTTTGTTCAAGAAAAAAATAGTTGGAGCAAGAAGACATGCACGTCTGGTGTTGAAGAAAAGCCTGTTTGTGTCAGATACAGTGGAGAAATTGTTCCAGAATAGTTCATCTTTAAATGAAGATTGCCCTAATAATGTTGCCAAAGTCCATGTCAGCTTGGATTTCTGGCTGTGTAAGTGCCAGCAGCACAAGCAAGGCCCGCCTTGGTACAGGGTTTAAACATGGATATCTGACATTTCACTGCATTTTCAAGAATTGGTTCAACTTCTTTATTTGTCCCCAATGGTACCATTGATCCTCATACTTCCTCCGTTCTCTTTGGACTGGCTGTCTACCACGTATACAAGAGAAGTGACCATGATACAGGCAAATCTCAAACAAGAAAAAATCAGTTTGATTCCAGTTAAATAAAGAGTTCAGAAAGAATAGCATTTGTCACAACTAGGGGCCAACAGTCAGAATTGGACTCCAGGTAATCATCACTGAATATAGTTAGGAATAAGAGGTTTAAAATGTTTCCCATCTTCATCTTATGTTGAATATTCATCTACATATGTATATGTATGTGACTCTCCTGCAGTTTACAGGCAAATACTGTCTTTTTATTGCACTGTGGGAGTCCTTAAAATGGCGTTACATTCAACCTCCTTGCCATGCCTTTTCACTTCTCCAAACATTTTTTGCAATTAAAGACTCCCTTTAAAAGGCTGAGCTTATATATGGATCTTACGAACTCAAAGACACTCGTAATTCATTACCAACATTTTTCACTTGTGACCTCTTTATTTGGAGTTCCTGAATTTCTTAATTACACGTTGCTAATTTA
Source organism: Struthio camelus (assembly GCF_040807025.1). Taxonomy (NCBI): domain Eukaryota; kingdom Metazoa; phylum Chordata; class Aves; order Struthioniformes; family Struthionidae; genus Struthio; species Struthio camelus. Next base: position 19,152,044 of record NC_090957.1, read on the forward strand.
TCATAATCTGAAGTGCTTCAAAAGCATTGCAAATTCTGACACAAATATAGGCAACCCGTTTCAATGAAATATCTGAACTGATTCATATTGTTTCCCCTCTGACACCGGAGGCTTATGTAATTTAGGAATAACAGAGCTGCTAAAATTAATGGCTGAAGGGTAAGCCGCTTTCTTTGTCACATTATATATAATGTTTTAGTTCAACAAAAAAGTAGCTGGATTATTTTGCTTCTTTACTTGTAGTTAATTACAATTAAAAGAAAGAATGTAATCACATTTCTTGTAAACTTTGGCCTTAACTGCTGAGCACAGCAAAATGGAACGAGGCTTGGTTAGCCTCAGTGGAAAAATGAAGTTTTTTTTCTCAAATAGCCAGAACACGGCCATTTGGGAGGCAACCTTTCTGGAAAGGTGAAACGAAAGCAAACCAGGAGCCAGGAGCAGAATCTCCACCTCCGGTCTGATTATTTAGGAAACCAGCAATGCTTCATTTGGGAGGGCGAGAGACTTGCCTGACCCATTCGATGCCCATGCCGTGCTCTGAACACGTTTCACCGGAAGCAGGAATAATCAGGTGTGTTACAAATAGCTGGAATTTTCAATCAAGAGAACGCAACAAAAAACTTGCCTTGCTTTTATGCCTCGCTTTTTAGTTAGTAGTTCATTGCTATTGTTTGCACGGTGAAGCCAGCTGATCCCTACACTTGCTGTATGAATCTCTAGGAGTTTAACTTGTTTCCCTTGAGCCAGGGGTGCTGCAGGTTGGAAACACTGCCCCTCTGTATGTTTATTATGCTCACAGTTTCTGCATGGGAATTTAAATTCATACGCCGCAATAAGACTTCCAACTGCCTTCTTTAACCATGAGCCTTTATTTCCCTCCCCGAATACAGGAGAGGCGTTTCATGGCATTTCTGACTTCAGAAAAAGGACTGTCTTGTGTACACAGGAGCATCAAAGAAAGCAGCAGCTTTCCAGCCAAAAAGCTTTAGCGCCAGGTTGTTATGTCCCTGAGCAGGTCCATTGAAAGAGGTTGCCCTGGCCACTTTTGAAGCTGCAGATCTGGCTTGCCAGAAACAATCTATAGGAACGGCAGAATATATTTTTGTTCCATGCCAGGCCCAACCCTGCCTCAATCGCCAGCCAAGAACGGCCACTGCGAGCGGGGGGAAGGAAGGACTCAATGGCTTTCATTAACTTCCCAGCTAGAGCCCACAAATGCTCCATTGTCGCACAGTTGCCTTAAGACAGACAGAAAGAAGGAAGGAAGGAGGAAAGAAAGGAAGGAACTCTTGAAGACAAAGTTGTTCTTTGGATAGTAATTATAGATACTTAGAGGTTTTAATGGAGGAACTTTTAATTTCCCAGTGTGTAAATACTTCCTGATCCATGATTCAACCTTAGAGATTTTAGACAATGCAGTAAACCCTAGAATAGGCTCTACCATAAACGTGACTATTTTGGGTTATTATTGAGAGAAATCAAAATGTAAGTACATTAAAAATTCCATTTCTACAGAATTGTTTCTTTTTTAAATCTTTACAAGCATTTGTGTAGAGATTTAGTAATAGTAAGTGTAGGAGGAAAGAAACGTAAAATAACCCAAATCCCTGCCCGACAAATGCTTCTAGTACATAAACTTTATAAATACAATGTTGGCAGATTCCGATATATAAAAAGGTAGCTAAAAAAAAGTAAGAGCCATAAATAATGCCAAGTAATAAAGGAGGTGAATGTTTTTGTTATTAGATTCTTTCATTGTATAAATCTGTTTAATAAGCTGGCTAGGAATCATTGATAGAAAACAGACTGCTTGTGGTGTTACAGATCAACCTGTTCTAAATGTTCTTTCCTAAACTCTAAGCCAAGCAATACTTTTTACAAATACAATTTAAAAATTGAATGTTCTTTCATCATCCAAAGGGAGCAAATCGCATTAAAAGTCAGAATGCATCTTTTGAAGAATGCGTGACATGTGTCTTTATCAGAAATGCAGAAAATCTTTGTTTTCTAAATGTTTAAGATGGTTTGCTGTGTGCTCAGAGTAATTAAAACCATACATCCGATTCGTCAAATGTGATTAGTATACGTGTAAAACTCTTGATTTAGAAGTCTTATTTCCCAACATATGTGTATTTTTGGAAAGCCCTATCATATATTTTTCTTCAGAAGTTCATGTAAAAAATATGCAGTAACATTTCACTGTAATGAAAACTAAATGTTGCGAAATGTTATTGAGGTCAGTGATGGGTTTGTGACGTTAATCTTTGTACAATATTGTTTCTCATTACTGTGTGGTATTTTTGGTTTTCATTATTCCTAGAGGAAAGGATAGAAAAAATAGGATGTTGTAAGCCAAATACGGAAAAAGGAATAAACACTAAAATGCAAAAATAAAGATAGCAAGAAAAAAAATAAAGAACCCATTAGGACATTATTGGTTAATAAATTGCCGAGCTTAAAAAAACCATTAAAATGTTATAAAGCAGACAAGATTTTTTTGTATTTTTATCAGGCAGATATTCCTAGTTCTGCTTTGAATTCTTTTTTTACTGCTTTAAGTTCTAGTACAGGTGGTTTAAGTGTATGGTTCTCAATATCCTCAAAATCATTTTAGGTTCTGACCCCAATTTTGATCTTATGGAACGTAACTCCAACAGCTCCAGTTTCAATGTGCTAAGTGCTGTTCAACTTCAGTAACTTCCTTTAGTGCTTCTCCAAGCCCTCCAGACTCGACCCTGGGCTGAGGAAGGCAGTCCCTTCGGTCTACGAAAAAGGAGTCCTTCTCAAGAGTACAGACCATTACATTATCATAAAAAACAAATATTCAGGCAAGATGTGATCATTATTTTAATTTAGGGTGACTATGTACATACGCAGCGGAAAGCTCACCTGAACTGAGAGCAAGAACGCCTGTCTATGCAGCCGGCTCACTGAAATTCCTGACAAACGCCCCGCTGTAACACAATACGCCTCATATCCACCCCAGCCAGAAAAACTGCCAGCATCTCTCGATCGCTACAGTGCTGTCGCCTTAGCAGTCAAGGCAGCAAGGACAGGCAGCACATCGCATCTACAGACAAGCACCATCACCTGGAGTCCAGCTCAGAAAGACGTGAAACTAGTTTCAACACCATACAGGGGCTGAGCGTGAAACAGGCTTTAAAAATTGGAATGACCCCTTTTTCAATTAATGGCTTACTTTCAAATTAGACTGAGATTTATCAAATGGAGCTCCTGGAGAAAGTGAATCAGACAAAAAGGGCAGACATTTGGCAAAAATTGTAGAATAAAAACTGTATCTCACCCATCAAACTAATGAGGTGTGCACAGAGTACTTGAGGGCTCAGGGGAATAGGATACAGAGACTTTTCAGCTCTAAATCACTAGTTTAAATCCAGCCCACTTCGTCATGATTGAAAGTAGTTACCATCTGTCACTACAGTGGCCTGCAAGGAATTTGTTGGTGGTCTCACCCTAGCTGCTACGGGAGAAATCCCAGTGACATGGTTCTCCCCACCCTAAACTCTCCGCATCCTCACTGGGAGCTGAGAAGTGAAATCAGAGGACTGACATGGCATGAGACGGACGTGTCCCACCAACATCGGAGCTGGTACCTTCAGGTAAGGACTTGAGCGGCTTGAGCAGAGAGGTTTCTCCTTCCTGCTGTGGTCCATGATGGACATACGGAAGGCTTCAGCCTTCACAGCATTTCTGCTTCCACTTTCACTGCTCCTATTTAACTATTTTTACCATATAGGCAAGCACCGCTTGTAATACTTGCTGGAATGCAAAGATTTCCTAAAGTGTTGTGCACGAGCATCATAATATAATCCTGAGAGCTTCAAAGCCAATCCCAACAACTAATCCCATAGATAAACAAAGCTAAATCTCTATTTGCCTGCAAAAATAACGAGCAAACATTAGGGATATCAGTGTATAGAGGGCCTCCAATCTTCTGAGGGAAGATCTCGACTTTCACCCAATTTATACTGTGAAGCCCTAATCTACTGTAAATTACAAGATCTAATTAAAATGAGGGAAACCAAAGTTGGCAAACCCTTCAGAGCAACTCTCCTAGGACTCATAGCTGAGCTAGTCTTCCTTTCAAAGAATCGTTTGCAAACCTTGTGCTTCCTAGAATGGCACTTAAGACATCTGCCTGGTCGATGTGCTTCTTCATGTTGCACAGAATAGATTTACAGTTTAAAATCCCTACTTAAGGTTTAACGTTATTTGTAAAGTTGTCTATAACGTGTTCAGGCTCTCACTATAGTAAAAGCATTAAACATGGTTCTGTCCCAAGAGATACTGAGATGGTTTTATGTTGAGTTACCTCTCTGTTGAGAACCTGCCCACATACACCAAGCCATACACTTAATACTTTCTTTAAAGTAATAACAAGAGAAAACAGTGCTCATCTAACAATAGATGGCTATATAGAATGAATATCCTTGCAGGAACAAGGAATTCATCTGCGTAGGTGCAACTCCAGCAGCCAATGGTCATATGTTGCAAATCAACTGCCACAGCAGCAAGACAAGAGAAAAGAAATCAGAGCAAGTTTTTTCATATTTTAAGGCAGCTGCTAGAGGCCTGCTGAATAATTAAGTAACACACTGTGCAAAATAAACAAGTTTTCATTCCTTTCCAGATACTTGCAATGCAAGTATATTTAAATCCAGGCCCAAAGCATTCAAGCAACTTCATGCATTCCCTTAGGACTTCTTGTGTAGATAATGTTTGCCAGTGGAGATACCACAACTGAACCTACTGTATTTGCTTCAAGATTTTCCAGCTCATGAGACTAACAGCGTATTTGAAATGGAACCAAGACAGAGCACTGAACAAAAAGCACTACAGTATGAATATCTCAGTATAAGGTTAATTCTTCACTTCCGTTACTCCCCCCTCTTATCAATATCATTCTAACTTCAGATTTTTTGTTATTTACACCTAATTCTAATGATAACAATAAATACCAATCAAGTTGTATTATCAGGGCCAGAAAACTGAGCCACATTAACTAAACAACAATGTTTGTGTATCTTACAAAAAGATGTGACAGCAAAGTTGCAGAGTAATTCTGTAACATAGGAAGCATTCTTTCATTCCCACTGTCAACCGCATATAATTTTGTCAAGTGTGCTAAATTAAGTTGGGTTTCTGAAAGTGCCCCTCTAAAGTCATCGATATTTAGAGAAATATTCCTTGAAAAATCAGTCTCTGTTGTGCTTAAATGGCGTTTTATAAACAGAGCTCTGACTAAAAGCAGCTCTTGGAGAGACTGGGAAAATACAGCTCCAGTAGCAGTGAGTTTTCTTCTTGTAGCGACAAGCACTTTGGGTGTAAGCAAACACTGGGAGCTGATGACGTGTCAGATATACGAGTGTTTTCTTTATCAGTAAATGTTTGCTGACTGGGACTCCCCTGAGCTGAGGTTTCCTCTTTTTTCTCCTTCAGATTTATTGATCTGATCTGATAATGGAAACTCAAACTTTTTTCATCGCCAACTAACAGAATCAAAGAGAAAATCTAGTGAACAAGTAAGAAAATTGGTGTTGGTGGAACAAAATTTGCCTTAAGAATATAAGGGCAGAAAGCGTTAGTGTGTTCAGGAAATTACATGTCAAAACTAGTAAAAACATGTTGAAGCGGACATTAATGGATGCTTAAATCACCCTGAAATTCTTAAAAAACACAGATCTCTGCTACTATGAAAACGAAAAAAAAACAGTTTGGGAATAAAGCAGTAAGAAAACTACTCTTGCCATCTTTTATCAAATGAAGCCTAAAAATTCAGTAATATTACATTCTGGATTACTCTAAACGTAATGAAATCTTGGAATGAACAGCCTCTGTTCTCAGTGCTTTAAATGCACTGAATGAAAATTTAGGATCTCTCTGCATAGTCTAGTTATACTCAAAACACCCCCAAACTTTTATTGAATCCAACAGCAAAACAGCTTAAATGCCATTTATTTTGGGACCATACAAAGCTCCTGTTCCAACCATTCAAATTTTATAGCCTCAATCACCAGTGGCCATTTCATTTGTATTAGGCCTGAAGGATTAGGCCAACATGGTAAACACTGACTCCTAAACTGGATGAGAGTAGATTGTAACATTGCAGAAATACAGACAGGCAACCAAAATAAGGTATAAATGAAAGAATCTAAAACTTGTATCTTAAACTGTGTGTTAATCTGATCATAATCAATTAGACTTTATGTAAAAGAAGGACTGTCTGTAGGATCAAAGATGGCAGGATCTAGTCTGTATCGCACAGTCTCACTGGTTGTCTTATGCAAAATGAAACGCTATATATACGTATGCTGTCATGTGATGAAGTAATTTGTAGATCTGCAAATTACAAACAGGTTTAAAGACGGAATGGAAGGAGTTCTGGTGCCGAGAGCCAAGCTCAAGGATCTGTTCCTCCTTTGCAGGAACCGAGAGCTGGACACGAGGCTTCAGCAGACCGGGGAGCTGTACACAACACTGAGTTTCGCTATTTTACAGAAACAGCACAGTAGAAGGGAAACTCAAAGTAAATCCCTTATTTGCTAATCTGGTAAATGTCACCAAAAACTGAAAAAAAAAACCCACCCTGACACTTCTCTGGTTTATCTCACTTCAAAGATGATGGGGGAAGGGAAGGGATTTTGAAGACACAGGGAGAAGCTATTTTTAAAAACAGTCACAGGACTGTGAAAGAAGAGGTGTGTTTTATGGAAAAAGTGTTACAACATTTTTGGCTGTCCCACATCTCAAGACAAGATTTTTTCTAAGTGCTCTTACAGAGAATCGATGACAAGTGACTGTGATGCTTTTGAAAAGATTGGATGAAGAAATGGGACAGAAAAGGTATACATAAAAAACGTGTTAACGCCTCCGCCACAGTCAGGTTGCGGAAGGAGATTCACGTTGGCTCAGATGGGAGAGAGCACTGTGACAGGCCGGACCGGCCGCCATCTTCCTGCTTTCATGGCTTCATCCGTTTGCATCCCTGCCGGGAGCGGGAAAAGGGGAGAAGGGAAGAGACTGCCCCGGAGGAAGGGGAAGCCGCGCACCGGGCGGCCCCTCGGACGAGGGCGCACAGCTCGCAACGCGACGGGGAAGCTCGAGCCCCCCTTCTCCGCGGCAGAAGCCGAGGAAGACGTTTTGAAAGCCCTCTGCGGTTGCTGCACTTGGCTTCCACCGCGATCTGTGGTAAAGCTCCCTCGACTTCCAAGGAAACTGAGGCAGGCCAATGTCACGAGCCTTCAGAAGTGCCTCCCTGAAACCCGCAGCGCTCATAACTCTTACTGACGGAAAGCACATATTCAGATCGGCATATATATTCCCTGAGTCACGGGAGACTTCAAATCAAGGGCCTGCACCCGACTAAGCCAGAACAAGTGAGTTTACCCTAGTGTGGGAACAAGCCTGATCTTGCCCAATTGTGCTCAAAGCTGCTAACATTTGGGGGGCCTGAGGAGTGGCGGGGAGGTGGCAGGGAGAGCAGCCCTGGCTTGCGAGGAGGGCCCTTGCTGCTCTGGGCGAGCGACGGCCGGCAGCAGCGGGGCACGATCCTGTCTGCTCTGAAAGGTTCGGCACTCCGACTGCCTCGGACGAAACAAAAACATTACAGGGAGAGTCTATTTCCAAAAACGTCTCTCTTCTTGAAGAGCTGCTGCAATTTCATAGCCACAGCTCCCAAGGCTCCCCTCTCTCTGGAGCTGCTCGCACTCCTGCCCTTTGCACCCGAAGCGCGGCATCAACGTGCAACCGAACGTGGTCCCCACGCGGCCGAGAGCAAAGTCTCTGCAAGTGGTAGAAGGAATGGGGCCGAGGTAGAGGCAAGAGCTTCCGCTCTTCTGACCTCTCAGTTCGAATAAAGCTGAATATATGTTATGTAAAGATTTACATTAAAGCCAAACTAGAGATGCAAACACACAACTGAAAATTCCTGCCTTCTCAAGCACAAACTTACACCGCAACAATTCTCCCAGGCTTCTCCATGTAAGCAGTTCTGAAGCCAGCAAAAGAAGTCATCAAAGTATCTCAGCTTCTAATGAACCTAAGTATCACAATCACACCTTTTAACACAGAATTTGACCTTAGATTTTAAAGTTCTCAGTCTGCTTCATAAGGCAGCTGACAAGGACTGCTGGGACACACTTTATACCGCAGTAGACCAGATCAGTGTTTTTAAGTCACAGGTTCAACTTGAGAATGAGGGCAGTTTTTTTCTTGCCCGATCAAGGTCAAAACTATTAAAATACCCTTAGGTTCTCAGTCTAGTGAAATGAACTGGTAATACATTTGGCAAGTTAATCTGTGGATTGCCTTCTCACATGAGACCAGCTGTTGTGTTTCTAAGTACAAGCAGTATTTACCTCCAATAATGAAATGACTGAATATAATATATATATATAAAAAAAAAAAAAAAACAGTGTTCCATTGCCTACTGCACAGTCCTGGGTTACATTTACAGTTCTAATAAACTGATTTGTCAAAACCATCAGAATCAAGGATGATCATCTGGATACCAGATGAACTAAAATACATGTAATTATACGTTGTCCATTTGTTCTCTTTTATCTCCCACGTATCTCTCTCTCGCTCGCAAATACGTGTGCATGTTTACGTAAAATGGAGCAGATAATTATGGGCCTAAGATTCATTCTTTTTATTATCACTTTTGCTGCAGTATAACACAAGTGAGTTCTTACTCACTTGTAGTGAGTAAGTAATACAAATCTGGTCATATTACTTTAGTATTTTAATGTACGACATGTGACCATAGACACATTGTACATATATGAATAGATAAAACTTATATACAAAATACATATATATACACATACACCTGTAGCAGGATACAATATGCTTCCAAAAACAAAGACTCAGCTCATCTATCAAACATGCCTTCATAGCTGAAAATTGCAGAATCAAACATTCCAGTTCATTTAATTTCCTAAATAGTATTGGGGGGGGTTACAAACCAATCCATTGGCTTTTTTCTAATATTTATTATTACGTAGCAGAGTAGGACCTTACTGATACTCAGGAACCAGGCTTTTATCCATGATCTACACTAGCTTGATAAGGTGATGCTGGGCAAGTCACTCTGCCTCTTGTTCCTCATTTTCTATCCTTCAAATGAGGTGTTATAAAGCACAGGAGGTGTATTACTGAAAATTTATAAAGGCTTAAAATTCTCTTTTTCAAGGTTCTAATATGAGTAACATTTCATAGAATGGTATTTAAAAAAAAAAATATATATATATATATGGTACAGAACAATCTGAACAGACACATTCTCTGCCTTGCAGAACTTTGGACAGAAAACAGAGAACAGGACAGAGAACCAATGGTACAGGAGGATGTGGGAGAGACGATCAGTGAGAGGAAAGGAGGAAGAATTTCCTGGAAGACCTAAGTTTTAGGGAGGCATCAGAATGAAAGGACCGTGTGTTACTGGAAAAGCGGTGAAAGACCTTTTAAAAATGTAAGCAAACGAATACTTTAGAGTGTAAGAAAGGGCAAGGAGGAGAATGCAAATGAAGAAAATGTGAAAGTAAAATAGTGCATTGAAAGCAACCTGGGAAGATGCAGCACCAGAGAACTGAATTCTGGGAGACTTGACCTCTCTCTAGTGAAAGAAAGGGAGAGGATAAGCACGTTACATTAGAGTTTTCCAAAGTCTTGTTTGGAGAAAGTGGACGGCTGCAATACTAAGACCAGTGGTTACAGTAATGAAAGGATTTTAGTAAACTCTGTTATGCTAATTAGTCAAAACAGAACTATTTTCATGAACTTGGGAGTGCAAAGCTCACTATATACATCTACCTGAAGCAGACAAAATTTACCCTAAATACTTATCTGCAAGTGGGCTATTACTTCTTTAAAAAAATCTCATCTTCTTCCATGTTAGAACTGTTTCAGATGGTCTCTAAAACTGTTGGTTTGAGAACTCTGTTAAACAATTTTATGTTAGGCTGCACTTTTTTTTCTTTTTTTTTTTCCACTGATAAGGAAGATGTCTCTATACAGCATCTGTACAGAGTCATCTGGGGTATCAAGCTGGTTTATAACATCCTCGTTCAGACTAGCCATAAAGATTTCAGTGGCCACAGCAAAACACAGAGATGCTGTTGTAGTTTCTGAATTGAATGAACAGTTGACTATTAAGCATAACGTATATGATAATAATTTCCAGGTGCTCTATAGCAGCTTTTATTCATAGATCCCAAAGCACTTCAGAAAGATAGTCACACCACTGCAATCTCATTTCATATATAGGGAAATTGAGGCACCAGGAGAGAAGTGTCTTGCTGCAGATCATCCAGTAAGCTGGACTTTGTGCTCTGTCCAACGCTCAGCCTAAGAGAAGCAGAATTTCACTCGTAAGGATGAGGATTCTTTACGCAGGAAAGCCACCACTCAGTAAGGCAGTCAGTCTTCCAAAAAAAGGCAGCAGTTCATGCTTCAAACATCTAAGTCCGAACTAGCAACCTTATCAATAAACGTTTTCTTTTTATAACTTATCAGATACACACTAATATATGTAAAGGCAAGTTAACATTTATCAATGGAAGACAGACAACTTTTACAGCCTTTCATATAAATGGTGAATAAAGGCACCTAGCTAATAGTCTAGCATATGGAGCATCTCCTTCATGGTGTTAAAGATATTCATATTCAAAAAGCTGTTTCAATTGCTCTGAAACACAATTGCCTGATATTTAGGCCAGGAAGTTGTTATCTCCTTTATTTAGTTATAACTAAAGAGTTCCAAAAGAAGAACGCACAACTTAGCTGTTAGAGGAAGCTGGCATTTTGGACACTGGCATTATACAGCATCATAAACTAATTAAAGAAGAAATGTCCATTACCTGCTAACAACAGACAAGACAACAAACAAAAATGTATCTTTTTGAAGACTTAAGTCTTTCTTTAAACTTTACTTAAGATCCCAGAGCAAATGCTCAAAATGGCCCTGTATCGTTTAATCAGAGGAGGGAGTCCTGCCTCCACTAAAGTTGGTGACAATTTGCCAAAGATTTCGACACATCCAGGATTTCACTGTCTAAAGTGTAACAGAGCAAGCAAAATTCACAGTTGTCACTGAAGGTTCAGAGATTTTACTCTAGCAAAACTCTCAGTACTTGAGTAAAGGTCTTTTAGATTTCACTCTGAAGCCAGTTAGTAAACCTGTAATTTATACCACCACTAGTTTGCTACCTAGAGAGAACTAGCTGCTCTGAGGTTAACACAGACTAAGTAACTATTGTATACTATTTCACACTCCTGCTTCCAGTGCCAAGTAAAACTCTTTTTTCCTATGCACACAGCTCATCAGAGATTTGTGCTTTCAATTCCTCCATCGTACTGATGCCAAAACTTTCAAACAGAGCATTACGATGCTTCTGTATCTGGTTGCCTCATGGCAGATGCTGCACAGACAAATATATTAGATTGTGACAGTCACAAAATCTGTTACATGTAAACTAATCCACAGGCATAATAATAGTGAATTAAGAGAAAACTTTAAACACTGCTTTTAATGAGAAGAAGTGCTACTGGCTTTCAAAACACCTCTCAGGACAGGGTTAAAAATTTGCAATCCGGGCAAAAAGAGAGCCCACTCCGACAGATTATAAGTCCACCTTCAAATTGAATTATTTAGTAACAATTTATTAAGGAGAAAAGAACAATCGTTAGTATGTAAAACATAATTAAAGGGCAGGAGCTTCACACCTTCAACTCCTTAGGATTTGATGAGAATGGTAATTGAAACAAAACACTTGAGAAATCCAGATGAAAAGAGAATTCTCATCTTTGACACCATTTGAGATTAACAATTTTGTAATATAAATTTTTCTATTTGTTGAGTATATGGATTCAAGAGAGCAAGATGTTTCATTAGATGAAGACTTCCTAAATCTAGCTGAAGAACAGTCAACCTATGCTAGTGAGAAAGCCAAATGAAGAAATATAATGTTCAGTGCCAGCAACTTAGCATCATGGTATTTCCGTAACCAACAACGAACACTAAGTTTCAGATGCATCTTCCCTAACTCCAGTCACGTAGTTGTGATGACTAAGTTTCAGATACAATCCCTCATGTTTCTTAAAAAGGCAGTGGAGAAGACAATTTCCATTCAAGCACCTTTCCTCAGTTGCTTAAGAGTCACGTGGGATGGATTCAGGCTTTAGGGCATTCATAAACCCATGATTTTTTTCTAATTATTACTAACAGTTTGCACTTACTGCCTCCCATGTGGTCATTTTTAAACACTTTACGGAAGTAGTATTCCCATTTTATAAGAGAAGAAAGTGAATTCAACTATTCTACGAGACGAAGTGGAAAAATCACAACTAAAACTCAGGTCTTCTGCATCCCAGTTCTGTCTTCTGAGCTCCACATCTTATTCTTTCTTCCACATCAGTGGATTTTGCAACTGCATATACCAATAACAGATCAAAATCCAGGTCTTATCTTTTCCTCCCTCCCTCGTAAGTATTCCAAAATATTGTGTTAATATGCAAATCAGGCCTGGAAAGGTAATTTTCTAGTTAGGAACAAGTCTCTCTCGTGAACAGGAACATCATGAGCAGGAAGACTAAAGTGATGCTAAAAGGAAAACTGTGCACTGAAAGGGGGATCTGGGGGTCTTGGAGGACAGGTTTCTCAGGATAGATCACCTAAAAACTGTCTTATATATGATTACTACAGGGGTTCTGTAAATAGAAAGATCTTTTCCACACACAAATCCCAATTTTTCCCTACACCTTTGTATATATTTAGCTCATTAGAAAGAGGTGCTAAAAAGAAACCCTCTTTATAGAGGTGCTAAAACAGAAACCCAGGAAGGAATACTTCAGAGTTCCCAGACAAACTGCAGGACTGAACTTCCCAAACTTCGCCAAACTTCAAAGACTTTCAGATATTGTTTAATCAATGATAGAGCTAGAAGGCCAGCTGTGTTCTTCTGTTTGTTCTTAAATGCTAATCCAAGTTTACCAAAATGGAGGGATTTTGCATCTGGGGTATTTGGATTTGAGCCCACTTCTCTGGTAACCTGTCCTTGGCCTCTCCTTCCACCTCCTTGTCACGTTCTATCCTTCTTCCATTTGTCCCTTGTGCTTTTTTAGCACATTCCCTTTAGGTTAGATCAATAATTGCTTTGTCATGCTTCCTGACAAGACCTTTTTCTTTCTGGGTTACCGTGCAAGTCCACTGTGTATATGGATGACATTTATAAACTAAATATTAAAACTCTTCAAACCATTCCTTAATAAATCTCGTGATATATTTCAGTTCTCTGCATCTTCCTGTACTATGTTTTAGGCTTTAAAAATAATTAAGCAATTCTAAGCTGCTTATATTCAAAGCTGATATATATCACTGCAAACCTGAACATCTTCTGGTTTTTAGAAATCCTTGCATACATTGCATTTTTTCCTAAGTTTGAAACAGCATCAATTTTTGCATCGTGCTGTTTTACCCTTAATTTCTTCTATGTATTTTACCATTTCCTATTTCAACTTTTGGGGGGGGGGTCCTAATATGGCCCCCCCAATGAAACATGAGCATGAGAAGAAAAATAAAGACAAAAGGGTTAGGTAAACACTCCCTTGGGGGCATGCTGTTGTTTGGGATTGGCTCCCCTACAACAACGTTGTTTGGATGGCTCACTGCGGGACACGAAACAACTGAGAGAAGCCTGCAACCTCAGTTGCTACTGCTTATTAAAACAACCAATTTAAAATTGGGATTAATTTTTCAAAATTATAATGATTTGTCTGCTACCCTGACAAGGACCAAGAGGGCTACGCTTGGCCAATAACAAGAGATTGACCTCCATGTAAAGTGTTAAATAGAAAAGGAATTTGTAATCTCCATCTTTGAGTTGTTTTCTTTTTTTTTTCTTACTTCAGAACTAGTCTAACAGAAGACAGCCTTTTCTGAACGCGTGTTACACATTTTTTAAGTTTCAGTCAATTATATGTCTAAATCCTTTCAAGACAACTATTCTGGGAGAACAGGCTGCTCCCCAGGTTGCCTCAGCTAAGAGGATTTTTTGTCATAAAACTGCTATTACCATGAAGGAGTGAGGAATGCTGATTTCCCAAGCTTCTCAAGTCAAGACTACTCTCTCCCCTGTCCTGTCTCACCTCCTGGCTGGGAGGGGTGTGATGGTTGCTCTGGGCTGCAATTATCAAGGATGGTTTTTAACAGATGGCTCATGCAACCGGTATGTCCTTTTCTCATGGTGCTCTATCTGAGAGGAAGGAAATTGAGATTCCACCCCAAATCCCAGCACATAGTTTTTAGGATTCCCACATCTTCCAAGGATTAGAACACCACATGTATAGCCTGAAGTGCCTAGAGGACTACAGTGAGGCATCGTTTTCAGAAGGCAGTGTACGAAGAACTGCTAAGAGGTTAAAATTCTGTGTAGCTTGTCCCACAGACGTATCCAAGAAGGGGTTCCATGAGGGAGAATGAAATACGACTCTGACAATAGGGTGGAAGGAGGATACAAATAACAGTAAATAGCATCTCCTGCAACCAGCAAACCAAGAGGACTCAATATCAGGAAACAGCCTATACCTAGCTACAGAGCACCCCACACGTGCGTCGTCAGAACGACACTGCTTGCCCACGAAGACTCAGAAGCCTTGCTAACAGAGTGTACAGGACAAACCCTGCTGAATGCGAGGCAATGAATAAAGGTAATTGCCTCCTGTCTGAAAAAGCAAAATAGCACTAGGTTATACTGATGCACAAGTCTGAAATACATGTTATCATAATGAAGTAGACTAACGAGAACAAATTAAGTCTTCCAAAGAAGCGTGAACATGATTACGTGGGGCAATTCTGATTGTAAGTTTCTTTTAAACTTTGCCACTAGGCCTACTATCTCTATCGTTCATAGGAAGAATACTTTATTCCCTACCCCAGTCCAAGGATCCCGTTTCAGCAGGACTCCGGGTGATGACAAGAGAAGGCAGATCCATGCCCACAACACAGCTTGACTCAAAGTTCCAGGTGCTTTCTAAAATGAATTTCCTGGCATTTTCTAAACAGTTTTCAAGCCTCAGAACAGGTAAACCATCTCCTAGAAACTGGCAGGACAAAAGCACAGAGGAGCATCGGATTGTTTTAGGAAGCAGCAGAGTGATATTATTTTAGTAGGTGGGAGACAACAGGTCAGAAATCACCCCTATTTCAAAATCCAAGTCAGTGTTTTTAAACAGGCGATGATGTATCCAGCATTTCTAGACCATCCTGACATACTTTTTCCACCCACCCACTAAGGCAAGCTGTGTATGTGCTGGCCAGACCCACCAGTGCTCTTCAAGCCACAGACTATTTACACGCACTCACTGCAAACCTCGGCACAGAATGGCAAGGCCCACAGGAAGCCGTAAATGATACCACAGCATGATCATGTTAGTAATCCCAACAAGATAATCACAGATGTTGTGACCCACTTAAAAATGAGTTCATTTTCCAGATATCCAGTTTCAGTGGCTTTTTAGGACATTACCCCCCTGAAGGTTTATCTGCAAATGAGTGTTCAGCTTATTCTCCAACATTTTCTGCACCAGTAATGCTATGCTATAGTAAGTGTGAAATCGGTATATAATCTTTAAGCCATCTTGTTTTAGGCTGAGAGATACTTGCTTTGCTAATAACCCCAACCTTCTTGCGGACTTGTATTCCCTAGGAGCCAAACTACCAAGTGATGTTTTATGTTACCTTGTCGGTCACTAATTGTGTGTGTGCGTGTGTGTGTGCGCAAATAAAACAACAAAAACCCACCTTTCGTGCACGCTAAACCACTCACTCCCATTCGATCTCTTTTGCGTGGGATGCAGCACCAAAGAGAGACTAAGGAATTCCAAAAGGAGGGAAAAACACTCAAGAAATCAAGCAGCAGGAGGAACAGGAGCACATAAGAATAGTTTTTTTAATTGAGTCATCCTTTTTCTTACATAAATCCATGCAAACGTGGGGCATATCTCTGCTGCCAAGACTGACAACCCCTTGGTTAGCAACGAAGCCCGCACAGGAGCGTAAGCGTAGCTCGTTCGGTGTTCGAAAGGACCAAACGATGCCACAGCTCATTCGCAAAATTACTGCCAGAGTATTTACAAGAGGGCACAGACTGAAGGAGGCTCTAACGAAGAAGGACGATACCCTCTCACACAGCAGAGCTTGTTTTTCATGTGTCCACGTCAGTGTCCCCAGGTGCCCATTTTAAAGTCAATTCAATGCAATACTGAAGCTGAGAGCGGCGGCCTGGATTACCTAATTTTACCTCTGCCTCTGCTCCTTTTACAAAATACAATCGGCATGGAATTTTTTAATAACAAAAGGAATTCCAAACACTTACTGTAACTATTTTGATTCTGCTTCTAGTACAGATAAATTAAAAATGAAAGATTTGCTTGCTTGGGGGACTTTTTACAGTACTGCATACTTCTTCCCCCTTGTTGGGAAGCAATGACAGCCTACAGGTTAATTCTGAATTGTCCTTTATGTGATATTTCTATTGTCCATTTAGAAGGAAACGTATACAAGAGATCAACTTCCCTCTATTCCCTCATTCTTTTCTGAGAGAAGAGATACCAAATCAGTGATATTTCTCTAAATCGTACTTACGCTCTTTGAAGCCTCTTCGGTGCAGTGTATTTTTAAATGATAGTAAACTTTATAAGAATAACTAATTCCAAATTTGGTTTATTTGTAAATGAGTATTATCTTCTACCAGGGGAAGAGGACCTTTTCTTCCACACATGCTCCCATACATGACACAGTACTTTCGGCCAAAATGCAGATTAACTTTGGTGTTGATCACAAATGAGTACAAATTTGGCTAATCTTCTCTCTAAATGGGGACATCACCCTGTTAGTCTTTGAAAGCTCATCCAGTTGGCTGTCAATCACTTTCAAGTTAAGGATATGTATACAGACTGCCGCATGCTTTCCTCACATGACAGCCGGTATAAGGTTTCTCCCGGATATGTTTGAAGAATGCAAGTAACAGTCTGTCTCAACTAAGGAAGTACTTGTGTAGTAGCTAGGTTTTAAAAGAATACGTTCTTAAACTATATGCAGTATGGTATCCTATTTTCAAATGATTCTAATTTGCCATTTATTGGGGCGTAAACGGACAGGAACCAAGCTAGCTTTCGCACACCAAAGTTCACAACTTTTAAACACTCTCTTCTTTCCCTTGGATTTATAAATGTCTTGCACCTCTCAGGACTTTGTTCACAGTCGTGGCTATCAAAGAAAGAGAGAGCACATTCAGTAAATCCTGATGCACGGTCATTATCCGATCAAGCAAGGCTGACTAGCGTTCCACTTGCAAGAAAAGAATGGTGAACTGTTAAACCGCCAGATTTCAAGAAGAATCGAGGGGAAGAAAATAGGATTTTTTTTTCTTTTAAACTGCATTTCACTTCTTTATGTATTGTTAAACGATTCTTAATGAGAGCACTTTCCCTTTGCAAAATGGCCTTTCTTGGAAGCATTTGCTTACACCAGCAACCACCCTCCAGAAGTACATGTTACCGCACTTCAGAGCTAACATTTTATTCACTTTCTTTCCAATCTGAACCACCGATCTGGTTGTTAGTTCCCACTTCTCCCCAAACCACTTTCAGAAAAGGGAAGGAAAAAAAAAAACAACAACCAAAAACCCCACTGTTGAGTGATCTCTCCCGGTTTTGCCTGTGTGGGGTAGGAACGCCGACGCTAACCTCGCGGTGGAACATTACGGGTCTGCTCCAGAACGCAAATCCGCAGGGCGAGGGCAGGTTCTGCTTTTTCCAAAACGAGCTCGCCAGCTGCAGCGCATTACTTGTGGCAACTTTTCTTGGATCTTAAATGGGTTTTGAAGCCATGCTGTCAGCTGCCTTCATGTCACCCCACTATATTATGATTGAATCTCCTGTTCCTTTTATAGAGTTGTTCTCTCCTAATAAAACACTAACTGCTGGTCTGAAAGTCAGCTTCAGGACCACTGGTTATGCTCTCATGATAACCTTCTGCTCTTTTCTTTTTTCAGCTAAAAATTGCACTTGTGAAATGTTAATCGCTGAGGCTAAATTCCCAAATATTCATATATCCAGTCCCAGAAATTTGCTGTGTTTATACAATATCTTAACCCCACCCCCATTTCTAGTTATTTTAAGAGCTCATACTTTCAAACTGGGCAATATTCCTGAACACATGAAAGAACACACAGAGTACAAACAGCTATAAATGAATATCTGCAATTCATTGCGGCAGCCGCCTACAAAGGTGATACCTTCAAGCTGTTTGTCAGAATAAACTAGCAAAAAAGCTGTTACTTGTCAACTTCTGGATAAGATACATTGCAAAACAATATTCATTTTCCCTGGCAAATGCAAAACCACATTTTATAGGTGTGAACTATTTCCAAACTTCAAAACTGTACCATAAATGAACTGTGAACGGGTAGAAAAACACTCTGAGCATGCTTTCAAAGAAGTAAATTACTTTAAATGTATAGAATTAAAATAATTACAGTTTATTTTTAATACGTTTAAGGACTAAAAATATTTTCACCTTCCATTCTACTGCATTTTAACAGAATCCATTGAGAAAAGCCTATAAATCTGTTATTCTTAATGGGTTTCATGCCAATGTTGTATGTAAAGTCACGAGACTAAGAGAAAAACTGCATTCCTGGGGCATACTGTTGCACAGTTAAAAAGAAATGCTTGGTTAAAATCTAACTTGACAACATTTGTTGTTAGGATTTCTAGGACTTTCATCAGGGATGTTTCTAAAAGAATCCTGTCTCTCAGAAATTGTTTTTGTCGTGGTAACAGACTTGACTATTAATGAGAAAACAGTAAGAAGCTTTAGTGTCCTAATGGATACTAAATGACCTGGAGGATCTGAAACATTTACGTGCAGAAAAAATACGTATGTGCAATTCCTTTGGATTCAAATATTTGTTAGCTGGCATGCAATGTATTAAATAAGATAACAAAATACATGTGCAACATTAATTCATGTCTAATAAACTTGAGCATTTTAGCTGTAAACAATCACATTAACTTTATGCATTTAAAAATATATTGTGCTTAATGTGACTTTTACAAACCAGAGGAAAACCAGGCCATAAGAGCAGATAAATATTCAGTGCCTAGAAACCTCCTTATGGCCTCAAGACAGTGAGGCTAAGAGCAAACACTGACATTTGACACAGATACAGCTGTTTAAAACATGTCTTCATCATAATCAGATGGAGATAAAGACAGACTAAAATTCAGCCTGAATAAATCCAAAGTTAAAAAAAATTAATCTAAAACCAGATGCTGAAAAACGTGCAAAAATGAAGATGCAAATTTAGTTCTGCAAACCTGAAAGGAAATCCCAGTGAGCGTTCATGCTCAGTCCACCTTTACTGAAAAGCTCACAAAAGTTAGTCAAAATCAACAGCAATAAATATTTTGAAGGAAGAAAACTCTGTAAAGTCTATTCATTTTACTCTCTGAGATGGTGCAAAAATGTTACCTACTCCCTATACAGTTATTAGTCTCAGTAATGTAACATAACAGATACTTTCTAAATCCTTTTAGGCCTTCTCCCCCTCACTGGAAAGATCATCATTTTTTTATTTCAAAGTGGATTTAATAAAGAAAAGGAGTGCTGTTAAAGTAATACGTGAGGCTTTGACATTAAGCAGTGCAACCCTGCAGAGTCGGCAAGAACAGGGTCTCTAATCTCCAGTGATTTATAGAGGGCTCTTCCTTCATCTCTGCACTCAGGGAGGGCCAAAAAGTTTAGAGACAGGCTGGCGTCCCCCTTGCTCCACACCGCCAACTCCTGCTGGCCAGTCTGCAGGCAAAAACCTTTAACCACTTCACTGCTGGCTTACAACGCGCCCATTAAAGTGCTCTTTATTTATTTGTATTTATAGAACAAAGTGATCTCAGAGTTAAGTAATGCCTACGGAGGTAAATGTTTATGTCTGTCATCAGAAATTTATAAGCAGAGAAGGAGAAGCTAATAGGCATAAAGTAAAGACCAAAACTATGCAGTGTTTGATGCTCATCTAAGTAAGCTCTGAAAAGCTCAGAGTAGAAACACATCTTAATTAAAAACTTACAAATATATACAGTTAATTTTAAAGCTAAATAACTGAATTACAGATACCAGACAGCCTATTACCAACTGGAGAGGAATGTTTGCCTTATACTGGCTGAATGCTACGCAAAAGTTCAAAGAATATGTTTCCAAACACAACTGCAAGAAGCTATTAAGCTCTTGTCATAAGACAGAAAGATCTTGTTTTAATGGATTTCAAATTCATCCTTTTTTAAGGAAACGACCAATTACTTCTGCACTCAAAACCATGTCAGCCTCCACGACTAACCTAAAAATTTAAAGACAATTTTAATATGAACTTGATATAGGGACATTTGCATATTAGTTACCAAAAAATTCAATTGGGCCAAGAGGATTAGATGTGAAAAGAATAAAATGTAAGGTCTTGGTAAAGCAGTACTTGGGCACTCAGCCACCCTTCCCTGCAGGAGCGGCCCCACTGGGACCAGCGGGGACGACAACCAGGTGCCTAAAGCCAAGCAGGCTGCTTCCTCCAGAGCCGATACACGTGTCGGTCCCCAGCGGTAGTCTTATCTTTATTTAAGCTTTTGGTTCTTCAGAGAAGCAACTGCTCTCTTGTTCTGCATTTTTACAATACCGATTACAATGAAAACTTGGTCTGTGATCAGCACTTTCAGGGCATCTGATGATACAAACAACCAGCAAGTATACAAGTTGGGAAAGGTGAGGACAGGAAACGCGCTAAGCAACAGGAACGCTGCAGCCTTCAAGACGCACGGCACTGTCAGCAGTTCTGCTCGCAGACACCTGTATACAGTCCTAATTGGTATCAACGGAAAATATATGAACACACAGACCAAATCAGGACCTGTTTGAGATGCTATGGGTTTCATTAAGCCTTCATTCCCACACACCCTAGACAGAACATGTATAGGCTGTCTCTTCCTCTCTCCAGAATCCTAACGATCCAGGCATAGCAGGACCCCAAGCGACAGCAAGAAAATCAGGCTAAAATTATCATAATCCCAATAGGTCTTGATGTCCCTGCTTGGGGGGAACATACAGAGAAGCCATGAAACACGTGTAGGAAGAACTGCCCTATAACTCTTCCAGATCTGTAAAGGCAGCTATGGTATCTTTCAGCTGCCACTACTTCTACCAGGAACTTTCAGGCCAACACAAGCGTCCTTAAAAACCGAACCCTGCACAAACAGGGTTGTGAGATGTGTTGGACATCTCAGGTTTTCATACTCATGCTAAATATCATAGGCTGTATTCCCTAAAAGGTTGGGGAATGGAAATATTGACATACTAATTTAACGTTCATTAACTAAGCATATTGCAATCTATACAAAATATTGGCAATCAGATGCATTATTTTCTAGTTTGCTGAATTTTCCTTTGAGTGACTGAGCTCATTCCTTATCCCTCTCCTGCCAGTGAGACTGAAATCACCCCTTGTAGTTGTCTCAGGGATAAACTTGAGGACTAAAGTTAGTCCCAGATCGAAAGCCTCTACTCTGCTCAGAGTTCTCGTCTCTTTTTCTAAAGTGCCGATAAGAGGCAGATGTATAGGCCTGGGCTGACCCATGACTGTTATTAACTCCTAGGACAGCGCACAGAAGTTTTTAGGTTATTACAGGGGGAAGTGGCAAAGCATTAATGATGCTACCTCTGAGAAACAATAATTTGCACTCAAAGAATGGCAAAGTGCAATCCTTTATTTTCACCTTAGTTGCCTTTTGTTTAATCTGGTGAATAGACACTATTTAGAATGCTTTAAAACACAGATTAGCTTGGATTAAAAAGAGATAAACATAGGATGTTACTTTACAATCACAAAAGTTTTCTGTCGGCTGTTTCACAATGCCACATGTTGCATCCTAGATTTACCAAAGGATGTTCACGTGAGGATGTCACAAGCGTGAGTCTGAACACTCAGAACCACTGAGAGAGAAAACAAACAAATGCCACCATGCTGCTCTTCTGCCTGTTTAGGAAAACTGGCAAAGTGTCATTCTGCTGCGCACTAGCCATTCTCCTACCAAACAGCCCACTTATGAAAGGGGGTTAAAAAGCTTCTGTTAAGACTCAGGTTCACACAAGGAACAGTATTGTTCACCTTGTGCAATGGTATCTAAAGATCATTTATGTTAAGGTGCAATTTTTTGGAAGTCAGTTTGCATTCTGCGTCGGCATGCGTAGAGGTAGCCGCACGCCCTTGGGGAAGACGTAGGAGAAAAATGCTATAGTCCGCAGCAGCAAGGAGACTAGCTCGTAGCAGAGCAGCCAGGCACTGTCTCATACCATGGGTGCACACGCACACTCGGTGGCAGCCCTGGACCTGGTCGTTCCCTAAATGACCACACGCAGCATGAAACCGCTGGGGAAGGAAGGGTGTTGCAGCTGGCCAGCGGGTGCTGCCCTTTCCCTCCCATCGCCATGCCAGAGCATGTGCCTACAAAAGGAGTGGAAACTTGGCAGGCTGGAAAGACGAGCGCAATCGAGGTCGAGAGCAGAGACAAACTGCTTCCATTCTGGCCTGTGGGAATTACACCAAAAAGGTAACAGAAGCGGAGGAATGCGTTGCCTTTTCCACAGAGCTCCTTGCCAGTCATGTTTCGGGATGGCTGAATGCAGGGAAGAACTGGTCCTTCATATGGAGGGACTCCAAGATCTGGACAATCTCCTCTACAGGCCACCTTGCTGACGTTCCAGTTTCATTTCCCAGCTCTAAAAAGGATTGATCAAGGTCACGGCCATTTCTTTGAAGTGTTCGAATTCTCTTTAGTTGGCAGAGTCACTAAGTACAGGCATGCCAGTAAGAAGCAGCCCAGCACTGAGAGAGGGGCTGATCACCTGATTCCACCCCTTAAGCCCATAAAATGTATCAGTATTTAAAAACTGTTTTTCAAAACACCCATTTTTAAAATAAATCATATATCGAGAATTCTACTTCCTGGATGTCTCTCTGGAGAAGAATCTGAAATAGGAATTTCAGGTTTGCAAACCTGAAGCAGGCAAGAGAAGGCACTTTGTTTTTCTTCTCCATTGAACCATTTATGTGAATCAGCATGCAGAATAGGCAATCGACCCTTAAATCTCCAGGACCTGATGCTCAGCAGGCCCAGGACAAACCGATCTGGCAGTAAACAAGTCTTATCAGGGACCCCCCAATTAACTGCTGTAACCAGAGAACATAAATCACTCCACCTCATTCAAGTCAACTAGTTCTACATTATTTACACAACAGCTAGGTATTTCAGTTGTACCTGCCATCAGGTGAATGCTTGTATTTAATATAACTGTAAAGGCAATACATTTAGAAAACTATGGGAAAAAAGGACTCCCTAAGATACCTCTTAGGGGAATCCCACTAAGCAGTCCACTAGGCTTTAACCAGGTTAACATCCTGTGACACAGCTTTTAATTCTGCGCTCAAAGAAAGTATTTTTTACTTTCGAACAGTGAAAGGACAGGCTTCTACAAGAAACGTGCTTTTATTCTGTAGGGTGAAGTGATATTACCTAGGAAGTCACACCTTGCCTCAAGGCTCCTGATGCAGCAATAATCTTGTTTTGTTTGTACAGCTCCTGGCACACATGAACCTAGCGCAAGGCTGGTGCCCACGAACACTACTCCAAAACAAATATAAAATACAAATAACGTATTCAGGCTACAATGCAATCACATTTCTTTTTACAGTAAACATAAATTTCCTTTTTTATTATAATAACATCTTATCACATGTAAAGTACAAGCCCAACCTTCCTACATGTTTTTGCATTAGAGAAAAATTTTTTTTCCAGTGTTACTTATTTCAAACAGAATCCCCAGGAGGCACTCTGGCTCTGGAAGGATTGTCCCCTGAATGCTAAAGATGCATTTTAGAAGAAATTCCTTAGCCTCCATTAGGCAGGAGTTGCTAAGCCATCCATAGTTAGACCTACCTCTAAGTGAAGATGTTCCTGAACATCCAGAGCCATCTGGATGTTCAGAAATGACTTCCCGCAGATACCCTGAAACAAGAAAAGTGCCACATCCTCCATGAGAGAGAAACAGAGCTCCCAAAATACAGTGCATTTAAGAAATGTAGAGCTATGAACAAGAGGAGCTTTAAGTCGACCCAGGAACGTGTGGGTCTAGTGTAAACAACGAGTTGCCGGTGTGCTGGAGAGATCGCCTTCACCTCCTGACCCCCCAAAATAATCTGCTAAAAGAAGAGTCATGACAAGCTATCTTGACACTGTAACGATTCCGATTTCAATCACCGTCAAGTTGCGGCAATTTGCCACTAGTTATTGAAGAAGCAAGGCTCTGCACATAAGAGAGACTAACCTCTCTCTAAGGGAGGATCCTCCTGCCAGCAGCCCCCAGCCAAACCAAGCAAACAGTTAACTGAGGGAGAGCAGAGAGCGGAAAGCAAAGTACTGCACCACCACAGTCATCCAGGCTCCCTAAAAGATAGCCAACACTCTGGCTTGTGGTTACCTGCCATACTCTTTGTTGCACAACAGGAGATTTGAACAACTTCTAGCCATTGTGGCACCATGGTTTAGTACACTATTAGGAACATATTTTGCAACCCACATAATAAACACTTTATCCAACTTAGTAAAACAAGTCTTAAGGCAGAATGAGTGTAATCATATGCACAAAACTACTGATATGTGGACAAATACTTGACAATCTGAGTATCAAAATCTGCCAAGCGTCATTCTAAAAAGCCTATGACTTTCTAAAACAAGCTATGCTTTTTATCTTTGGTTTACCAAAGATTATATGCAGCAGCCAATATAATATCAAAGCTTTAACCTCAAGTCAATGCAATCCCCTACCCATCAAACGTTTCCCATGATTTTATTAGCACTGACAATGAAGTCAATGGTAGAAGAATCTGGCCAAAACCAAAACAAAAATCTCACACGCCATAGTTTGCACAAAATGAGCAAAAGAATCTTATAACAGAGACAGTATCACCCAACATGTAACCACATAGAGGGATTCTATATACTACCTTTCCCCCTCCCCCCGGCTAATGCTGCTAAAAAATAAATTAAAAAACCCTAAATGCAGGAAAACAAACAAAAAACCCTTCTATTCATAGAGAAGCCAAAGATTAGCTGGGCAGACATAAGCAGTCCACAGCTAAGTGTGTCTGCAAATGGGACCAGGGAGAGATATTTAAAACTTCTTTTCAATAAAAGGTAAGGGTTTTGAAAACCAGCTGGCAATCTGTCAGCAAAACTCCCATCCTTGTCTTCTGAAAATCAACTTTAAAATCTCAAGGAGCAATTTGGAAGGGATGCAATTAACTGCTGCTGTCAAGCAGATGGATGTTTTATGTGCCAAATTTAGCAGCAGTGAGGAACTCTTCCCATTGTATCTGTACTTCTTTACCTGAGCTATGATTTACCAACAGCAATGATGACTAACAGCATAATAGTGCCAATCAGGAAATACCTAAAAACACGTTGAAAGGAGAAGTTGTTCCAGCCAACGAGGATCAAGAGAGTGAAAGGTTCAAACAGCTCTACTACAGAATCTTCTGCTTCTCTCAATTTCTTATCTAAAATCATGAGTGATAGCTAGGTGCTACTTAGTGGTGGAAGACAAAAATAAAACCTAAACACAAAATCAAAATCAAAATTGACATTGAAGCACTGGCAATATCAGAACACCTTCTGTTCTCCCCAGACCACAGAGGTGGTGTGAGTAGGTAAGCTCGCCATTTCCCTGGGTTCACTCTGGACCTCCATTTGGTGTAGACTAATGTTCGTATTTAATGAACAGGACATACAGAGCATGGATAACGCTTGATATTCTTAAACCTAAAAGCTTTCATATCAAAAATACTGCCTTTCCAGGGCCCAGGGCTTCTACCTACTTCTTCACTGATGAACAATGTTTTTAGAGCCCTGTTACCTTAAAATGCCATAAGAGAAGTGCAGCAGTTGTAGAGCAGTTACGCTCCTCCATGATGGGTGGGAATTTTTAGGAGCCAAGATGGGAAGGCAGGGGGCAGGGGAAGTGGAAATCCCGGCAGCTGGCCTGAGGTGAGCCTCCCTACTCCTGAGCAGAGCCCCAAATGGCACCTGGTACTAGCAGATAAAAAGATGGTAGATCCCAGCGAGAAACAGTCCCTCTGAGCAAAGCTCCATGGGAGCTACAGTAGCAAACAACCCACCTGACTGGTACAAAGTTGAGCTGTTATAATTTAATATCAAAGAAGTAATAATTATCATTGTCTTACCCTTAAAGAAGAAAAAATTCTCAGAAGCTCATAGAATAAAGTCTTATTTTTGTGGAATAAGAGATAAAAGGATGAGCTCAAGAGCTAAAAGCAGAATATTCGGAGCACTATTACTGCTAATATCAAGTTATTCCTATACAACCACAAATCCATTCATGCTGCCTTTTTATAATATGTGACTTCCCCCGACAAATATCCTGCGTTTTTCCTCATCAGAAGACTGACTGAAAATATCTAGCTTTTAAGTAGCATTAACTCTCAAAGCTCTACTCCTAGCAAATTAGATGCAACACAATCAGCCGTGCAAGTTAGAGCGCGTTGTCTCTGCAGTTGTTCTGAAAGAAACGCATTCCTTCTCCACCGTGGACCACCAGCCAAACATGAGTTCCAATACCGGACTCATTTAGGTTCGGACCTACTTGCCTGTCTTTGAAACACCAAAGTCTTCCTTTAAAAGTCTTAACCACAGACCAGTGCAGCAAAATGACTCAAAACCCATTTAAAATTTGTTTGTTCTCCCCTCCTGCACCCTTGGATGGCAGTATTCCTAACAACTTCAGAGTCTGACAACACTTCCTTTTTAGGAGCTTATCTCAAAATATGTATTTCTCTTTCAATTAACAGCAATAGCTTATGCAGAAAGATTATCCACACATTATGTCATATGTTTCTTTGACTAGTTACAGTCTGTAAACAGCTAAAAATGAAACGAAAAAGAGGCTGTAAAACCAGCAAGATAATGCCTGTTTTTAATGAGTGAAGTTGCATAAAATATGAGTAAGACCTTATGACACTATTCAGCTGTATAGCCATTTGAGAGTTCAAATTGCTCAGGAATATCCCTCCTGGATACAAGATGAATTGAATCAGCAAAAGACTTGCTTTCTTTTGTAACCATTCCAATGTTTGGCAGATTTAATTCCTTCCTATGAATGGGTGCGTGTATGTGTTACCGATACAAATGAATAAGGACCTATAAAGGATTTGGTGACTTTTACAAAAGCGATTTAAACAACATTCAGTGTCCTTTGAATCAGTAATTCTTCAGCTCAAATTCCTTAAGATCTAGGGAAGCGAGGGGATTGTCTCATATACTGCTAAAACGCGGCACAACAGCTGTGGACTTTGGAGATCCTACAAACAAGTTTTTAATTTTCAGCAAAGCTTTGCAGTCATAACTCTCCTGGACATTGCTGTCTGGCAGTGCGGTCCCAGTGCGAGCTCTAAGCTTGCGTGTTTACAGTAGCCATAGCCAGAAGCTGCTCGATAGAGCTTATACTTGTCTAATTACAGCTTAGCAATTATAAGCAGAAATTCAAAGTATAAAAATCAAACATTCTGGTTAGCTACAAAGTGTATCTTCTGAATATTGGATCAAGCAATAAACTCATCTATCGTCTCATACAGCAATCTCCTACTGTCACAAACGGTGCCATGGTTTGGATGAGACCAGTGCCACCAGCAGCAGGCTCTGAAATATCAGCCTGTAATTCCACACTTTATTTACAAATTTGACTGCATAGTTTATTCACGGCAAGAAGTGCTTTGAACTTCTAAATGACCAGGCTGAACAAAATGGAGGAAGTTTCCCCTTTGAATCTGTACAAGTTTACAGGCTGCCCAGCTTGCAACTCATGTTTCTTCACTAGATGAAGCGGAGAGGCTGCCTGAGGACATTGTTTATTAAAGCCTTTTGTTCAATTTACAAATTGAAACAAATAATTGTGGAGACATTTGCAGCTATGGAAAAAACGTGTTTACAAAGTGGAATAAAATACAGACTAAATACATTTGGATTATACTAGATCAAAACATACAAGTTTCTAACACAGCACAAAGGACGGTCAACGCTACGAGGACAGAAGGAAAGGCGCCACTGAGTCATGCTTTTTATAACAATCTGGTCACTTAGAAGATTTTGGAGAGTTATACACTGCGAGTCCTTAACATGCAAGACGCTTACGGCTGGATTCACCAATGGCCAGCCTTTGAGGTCGGAAGCAAGCAGTCACAGGACATACCTACCTGATCCTAACAGACCACAGATGCTTCATACAAGGGAAGAAAAAACCAGTCCCAGCTAATATCCCATAAGAAAATTTCTTGTTAATGTTTTACTTGCTTTTTGGTTCAGCTTTACTGATACGATTTTACACATAAACTCTAACTGAACTTGAAAATTGAAAAGCCCTGGTAGACCACCTAACCTCTCTGTCCTACTCATGCAGTATTGCTCCCTACCACAGCACTTTACCTCACCTTAAACATCTCATGTGGCAACGTTGCCACCATTTGGGAGGTTATCCCATCATCTAATGCAACTCAGCAATCAGAATTATTTTCCCAGTGTTCAGAATACATTTCTCAAAAACAACAGGTTCTGTCTCGGCTGACAACTCAGCTCAGCGTTGTCAAAAATCACAGGCTGCCTCAACTGCACGAACCACAAAATTCCCAGTTATTTTCAAAAGATCCTTCAGTGGCATGGAGTGAGGCAATTCTATCAGAAATAAATCTCCACCAAGGCAGTGGAATTATATCAGTGGAAAAATGGCACAAGAGGGACAAAATTTTGTTACTAAACGTTAGCTCTGAAAAGCTTATGTAAACAACTATTTCCTAGAATGTCTGAATTAACAGCGTGACGATACAACCAAGCTCTGTCTGCGTAACGCTAACCGGAACTTCCTACCAAAGACATCACCACCATTAAAAACTATAAGGAATAGACTATTCAACCAAATCCTTTCACTAGTTTACAAACTACATACACAGGAAAGCAGCTATTATTGCAAAATGAGTACTACGACTAAGGATAGTTTTTGCAGCACAGAAGTATTTTCTTAACATCAGTAAAATATGTTAACTAATATTATATTTAGTTAGTTAAACTCCACAAGGGATTAAAGGCCCACTGTGCCTAACAAAACTTTGTCTTGAAACAGACGAGCAAATATTATTTTAGTACAGAGTATTTGATAGCTAATCATGCTATAAAACTATAAAATAAAGTTGTGTTTATTGGTACAATTAATCCCTCTGTAGCCCACAGGGCTACACAAGAAAATGGGGGGGGGGATGAGGGAGTTCAGGCCAAAGGGGTGTGGGGTGAGAAAGAAGGGATTATTGGCAATACGGAAAGGCCAGGATTGGAACAGTGGATGTGACTCAGAGAGCTATTACTATTATTATTATTATTATTATTCCAGTTGCAACCAAGAACGCCATCTCCATCTGGGAGTGCCAGAGAGAAAGAGAGAAAAGGCAAAAACTTGACAAAGAAGGAAATTTACCCCCAACCAGAGCTGAAAGTGTACTTAAAGATTTATAGAAGCCTAAGAAGCACTAACACATTAGTATCCAACAAGGTCACATGTGGCACAGAACCACCTCCCCACTGCCATTCAAATAAATACATCACTTCAGATATTGCAACCTTCAGTTCTTTCCCACTGTCTGAATTTTTAAAACATTTCCCAGCTAAGAATTATTTGGAATAAAGCATAGAGAAAAAACATATTTTGATGGAAGAAACATGTGCTTCAAATCTAGCAAGTATTTTAATTGTGGTTAATATGTGAATCAAATTAGGAATGTAAACAACGGGAGCACTCAGAGCCCATGCAGTGACTTCCTATTCTCATTTCTACAGCTTTGGCATTAATAACCAGCAATTGCTTACAGTTGCCAAAGGCTTCTCCTGGATTTAAAATATAGGTTACCGTATAGTAATGGATAGGAAATACTTATAAGCCAAAACATCTAGTGCCTTCATCTCGAACAAAGAAATGCACCTGAGGAAGTTAAATAGAAAACTGCACAAGTTTTAGTAAGATACAATTTCATACCACGTTGCACCAGTCTAACCAACCTCTACCTAGCACGTGCTAATGAAGAAGAGTACATTTTACTGTGAATACCTTCGGAGCGCCTTTGGGATGTATATTTTTACACATACACAGCACAAAACCAGCAACGGAATCGAAAATCACCTTTGGTGAAATGTACTGTTCCCTATTTCAAAAGGGGTTTGGCCAACAGAGACCCGTACGGTTTTCCCAAAGCTACGCAGCAAGGCAGGGCCAAGGCTGGCAGAGAAAACGTTGCCCCGAGCTCCATTCGCTGCCTCGTTTTGTCCCTCCCCTCCAGACAGGAGGACAACAGGCAGCTCTTCCATAGATTTGCAGCAAAAGTGAGTTGCATTTCTGAGATATTTCTGAGGGTGATTAATTGCATATAAATCATTTTCTCGTATCTAAAGAGTGCCTATAATTGTGATGAATAAAAGGAAAAATTAATGAAACACAGCATATGGTGTGTTTTTGTATTCCTTATCTGAAATTCCAAACCAGATTATATACATGAGAATTCAACTAAGGGATCTGTGATCACTAGTTCCTATTCCCATAGCAGAACCGTCTGAAGGCCCCAGTCCAAGCAAAGTTAGGCATTTTGCAAATATGAACAAAAATAAGCCAGCCCACAAATACCCCAAATCAGGGAGTGGAATGAGAAGCTGGGCCTGCAGAGCACACAAGGCAGCGGTAAGATAGCCAGGATGATTAGCTTCACAAGCAGAAGTCGCATTTCAGGAACAACAGAGTCCTTAGCTAGACGCTAGATTGGCCATGGGCTCAGGTTTATATTTGTATTAAGGAAAAGCTGTCAGCCTCAATCAGGATTAGACCAGTGTTGCACTAGGTACCGTGTAAACAAGTAGAAACACAGACGCTCTTCTCAGGAGAGCTTCCTTCTAAATTATAGTAAGTATTTGTATTATTGTAAGTAATCTAAATTACAAATAGTATTTGACACAAGTCTTACTGTAGATTCCTACCACAGCATCGCTGAACAGTCCTCATAATTCATGGTGATATCAGCCTGCCGACAAAGCTGGGGCTAGCAACAAGCAATACATAGGAAGAACTGGTACAGAGAAATTTTTCTAAAATAAATCGTCATTTGATGTAGTCACTCATTATTCCAAAAGATAGAAAATGAACTAATAGGATGGAAATAAACACGACTTTTTAAATGAACTTAGTAACATGAAAGTAATGAGTTTGGAAAACAGATGTGGACAAAAAAAGAACAGGCTACAATATACTCCACGCAATCTGGGAAGGAATGATAAAAAAATTTACAAGCTGTTTTGAGTCCTGAATAAAAAGGGTAATCAAGCCAGGCTGAGTTATAAGCGGGAAGGGTACAGCATCCTGCAGCAGAGACTAAGCAGAACACCTCACCCTTCTTTACTGTATGTCTAGGTTTTCCCATGGTGCTGGAACTCCAGCCTAATTCTTGATTCAGCACTTAATAATTCACATCACATACTGCAAGGCCTTGCCACCCTTCCTTTTCCCTACGTTTGTTTGATCTTTTGCATTCTGTTAAGAGCAGCAAGCTGCCTGTGCGCTGCTGTCACTGACACACTTTGGGGCAAGAGGTGAAATAGTAAGAGAAAAATCAAATCAAACGGTAATGTAATATCCTAAAGGAAGATACCTCGCTGCAAGACAAAGCGCACACACAGATTAGTTCCATGATGCCCAGTGGGCTCTCTTGTTAATCATGATTTATGATAACATCTATGCAAGAGACCCATCAGTTAGCAAAACCATGTTACTCTGTACAAAGTGACTTCTCAAAATGGTACTGTGAGAAAGCTGCCTCTTCTACAGTTGTTTTACTTTGTCTCTGAAAGCTTTCAAACTGAACTGCTAAAGTTCAGCCAGCATCTAATTTTAACCGTGAGTTCCAGGAGAGAGTAAAGCTGGTGGGAAGATTACAGAGTTCCTTGAAGCTCTGACCTACAACAGGAAGAGAGTTGTCAGCCTTCATGTCTCTCACTCTAAATCCCAAGGGAAACAACACTGGCAGAATGTTTTATAACACGTTCCCACTGTAAAATTTTGTATCTGAGAAATATGATGCTTGCTCACTGCTTTTCTTAGACCTTTGCAGTGTCACTAAAAACAGATGATCTTAAATAAGTAATTTTAGTTCTGCCTTTACACTAAAGTTTGAACATTCAGGGTTCACAGGGTTCTATTTACAACATCCCAGAGAACTGATATTACACAAGAGCAACACACGCACCCACACCTTTAAAATATTAGCAAGGAGCTGGCAACTTGTAGTAATGTAGAAACAGCTTTTTTCTGCCTTCTCAAGTTAACTAAATAGCTCAAGAAATACCAACATGGAAGGCTGCAATCTGTGATTTTCAAAAGGAAGACTAAAAGTCTTCTGTCAAAGGAGGACCAGGAAGCAATATCTCTTAAAAAGCTCAGGAAAGAGAAATTAAAAGGAAAGTAACTGGATTATGATATCTCAGCTAACGCAATCACATCCTGTTCATTTTTTCTTCAAATCATGTATTTTAGATAACGCGCACTGTTACAGTACAGTTCTCCACTGTCTTTAACTGCCAAAAGAATCAGAATTTCAGGTGTTTCTCAACATCCTGAAGCAGTACAGGAATACACACAGCAGAGAAACAACGGATATTTTCAGCCTGCCAGTGAGAACTTCTTTCTTGGCACCAATAAAGGTGTGGTAACAAATAACCAAAAACAGAAAAGGACAGGACTGGAAAACTTATTCCAGTAATAAGTCTTCAAGTGCATGGGCAGCTGAAGGAATTCAGTCACCCTGAAACCCAAACAGCTTAAAAAAAAATACATACATATATACACACACACACACACACACATACATATATATATGAGCCATTAGCCACCTGTATGGCTCATTTGAGCCATAGCTGTTCTCTAACAAGTCAGAACCAAAGAAATACCTGCAGCTGAACAAAACCATGCCCCAAAGACAATTATCTGACTTCTACAGTCTGAGAACCCACGCCTGCGAGGAAAAGGACAGTAACACAAATCACTATACTTATAACGGCCATTTCTTCTTTCCTGGACGTTCACTATGTAGTGAATAGTCACTGAGCATCTTTATTCCAAAACCAGTAAGGCAAGGCCTTGCAAAGCCCTATTCTAAAACTACTAGCAATCTTTTGCTTGCTACAAGTCACTGACGCTGCAGTCATTACATGTGCACGGCCACTCTGCGAGCAAAGACCTGTTCTCTGAACTTTCTACTTTCCTCTATTTCTTGGGATAATGAAAAATAGAAACACCATTCTGAGACTCAGAAGCATTTTGAACGATACAGCACTTGTTACAGACCTCATGTTATCTGCTGCTGACCTTAAATTGAGATGTCTATTAGTCAGGGATGATGATTTTTGCGCTCATGAATAATTAGTTTTGGTGATTTAAGAAAAAAAACTTATCTTTTAATCTGAATCTAAATGAAAAATAGCGAAAAGCTATTCCCTAACATCTGTCAGTTTAGCGTAGATTTAGAAATAAAAAGCAAGAGGTATAGTCTCATCTCAGGGAATTATGTGTTCAAATCCCCGTGTATGGAGATGAGAATGTAAGTGTTAACATTTAGAGAGTCTTCTGCTGCGTATCCCAGGCATTAGGATGGCTTAATGAGTCACTGTCTGAAACCAGTAACAAGTTAAAGTTCCTCTCTCACATACCCACATGCACACATTTAATTTTGTGTATAATTACTCACTGCTGAGTAATGACAATTTATTAGCTTTTTCCCATCAAATGTATGAGTTGCTAACGTACAACATGTTGGTAATACACAACGCTCTTCCAAGAAAGGCAAAAGTTATTAGTGTACTAAGTGTTAAATGTAACCATTCATTTTAGGCCCCTCATCTCCCTGTAAAAATATTTTTGAAGTGAATTTCGTGGCTGTGGAAAGCAGATTTTTCTAACCAGAGGATCCCTTTATAAGGGTGAGAGAGCAGCTCTATATCCATGATTACTGTCTGTACAAATGATCAACATTTATATAGTCAAATAAACCATGGCCAAAGGACAAGTCTGTCTTAAAGGAGTGACTGGAGAGCAATAATTTTCGTTTTGCATTAAACACAACATACACTGCTATAGCATTTCAGAAAAATAAAAGCTTCTCTGGTGTAATATTCTGCGTAACAGCTGGTGAATTTCCATACGCAGCTAGCTGTAACACCACGGGCAGAAAACGTGCACAACAGCAACACTCAAGAACTACACAGCACAGTATTTCAGGGACGCATCCGTTCTGACCTCTTCGTGATATAAAAAAGCAAAGAAAGAGATATCAAGCAAAAGCGAAAAAATTCCCAGCAGTCAAGGTGTTATCAACCAAACTAAATTGGTAGCAAAGTGTCATAATGATTCAGCAAAAACACAAGTGCATTTTAAGTACGTAAGCAGTATTTTTGGACCTACTGGGATTTCATAGCTTTGCAGAATTTTGATCTGCTTGGTAAAAATAAAACTGAAGGGTATAAATTGCTTGATGAAAGCCCTTCAGAAAGTCGAGACCATTGATTTCAGGGAGATGGAGAGGGGAGGGAGACAAAATCTGTCCAGCAGCACATTATTTGAGGCTTCGCTTGAGAACCTGCAGTAAGTCTCTAAACTGATACGATTTATGGCAACCTGGCACACATCCCTAGGATTAATTAAATATTCTGTTCTCCCTCGTTACTGTTTTTAAAAAAGCAGCAAGATTATCACATGGATGAAATACTTGAGGATGAGAATTCGGCTGAGAAATGGTTTTACGTTAAAGCAGTTACTGGACGAACTAAGGAAACAGTTCCAGCAGGAGGAGGAGGAGGATTCGGGTCTCACAGACAAACGCTCCCAACAGAAACAGCCTCTTCCATGTGTCGTTTCACAAGTCTCCTCTGTCTCGACTACGTCTCTGCACAGCGACACGGAAGGCGCACGCGAGCACCCAGGGCGCTCTCCGGGCAGACGGGAAGCACGGGTTTCACGTCTCCCCAGGCGAGAGCGGGGCCTGTCCTCGCCTCGGCCAGCATGCGCTGCCATCGCTAGAGCGTTATGTAAGTGGGGGCACCGCTGCCCCCCGCGGCTGGTCACGGATGAGAAGAGCAGGCCCTGCTGCAGCCGGGTGCTTCCATGGAGGCTTCGGCGTTATGAGACGCCTCCCTGCCGCCCCGAGGGCGATGCCGGAGCCGGAAGGAAGGAAGGAAGGAAGGAAGGAAATTCAGACGTGCCCCAGGTACCGGCAGCTCCTCATGGCCGGCTCTGGCCGCCTGTGCAGAGCCCAGGCAGCATCCCGCTGTCCCCGCGCAAGTGGAGTGTCTCACGGACACCTCGTACAGGCCTCGACAGCCTGCTCCCGGGTCTGGGCACCTCAAAGTCTGTTACGGACACGGCAGGTTGGAACGGAAAACAAGGCCTGGAGAAACGAGGCCAAACTGCGCCACCAACGCCAGCCCCCGAACCTGGGACCGAAGCCAGGTCTCGCGAGCCGCAGCCCCGCGGCTGGCGACCAGGCCATGCTACCGAGCAGCACGCGCTTCCCAGCTCCGCGAGTTTTAAAACACCATACGAACAAGGAGCTACAACATGCCTCCCGCAGAGCAGCACGCCGCCCCGCGTGCT
Source organism: Struthio camelus (assembly GCF_040807025.1). Taxonomy (NCBI): domain Eukaryota; kingdom Metazoa; phylum Chordata; class Aves; order Struthioniformes; family Struthionidae; genus Struthio; species Struthio camelus. The sequence goes on from NC_090957.1 coordinate 19,187,907, forward strand.
GCGGCTCCCGCACCGCCCTCCCCGCTGCCTCATGCTCTTCCCCCCGCTACGCCTCCCTAGGCACTTAATGTACGTCTTTTGGGGACAACATCCTTGTGTTTCTCAGCTCTTTACTGAAACGTTATATAACTTGCGCAGAAGACGAGCGAAGCCCAGAGCAAAGCGGCCTGGGAGGAGGGTGCAATTTCCCTTCCCGCAGCCTCGGCACCAGCGCGCGCTCCCCTGTGAAAAGGCCGGTTTCGCTCCGCGGCACGGACACTGCTAAATGTGGCAAGCGGACTAAGCAAACGGTCGATTCCCATGCTTTTTTTTTTTTTTTTTTTATTTATTCGCTTCTATTTTAAAAAGTAGCATGTTCCCTTGGCCCCGGCGTGCCTGCCCGCCTCCCCTCCGGAGCGCTGGGTTATGTGAAAGTGCGTGTGCCAAGGGGGCCGGAGGCGGGGCGCCGCTCCCCGGCCGCCGTGACATGTTCCTGACGTACTGTGTGGTCAAGGAGCTGGGACTGGGGGGCCTGAACGAGGGCCAAGCCTTGCACTTCAGCTTCCTGACCTGGCAGCCATTCAGAGAGACCCTGCTAAGTGCTATTTCCTAAATACACTAGCTTTTCATAACAATCTTACCACATTGCTTTCCTTTACAAGCTCTCTTAAAAGAGAACTGGACTCCTTCTGGTTAATCTACACAGACTGCATTTGGAAGCCATCAGAAACTGAACTCTAAACAAAACGTTATTAATGTGTTGTAATCTGCCCTCAATGTTCCAGATGAAAAGAAAATGTTTTATAGTTTTGGAGTATACATTTTAATTGCCTTTTAAGAGTGCATATACTTTTAGTGCTCTCTGTTATAAAACTGCAGTATCTGTTTCTTGATAACTGTTGAATGATCTCAGCTATTTTTATTAGGTTTTCTCCCCCACCCTAGTCCCCTTCCCTAAGCTACCACCACTGTAAGGCTTTTTCAGACCGTTTCTGATATTAGGCTGGCAAACAGTTTGAGTCTAAGATAAACTCCATTATAAACAACTTCTTTACAACATCCCCTCACAATAAAAACACTTGGATCCAGAAAATCAGTTCTTTAAATGAACTCAGAATCCAGCTACTTTCGGTAAAAATCTGATCTAAATGAGAACTAAACAGAATTTCCCAGATTTTTGGCCCTTTCCTGTGATATTTGCTCTCAGCGCCTCATTCTCAGCAGAGCCGGAAACGCTTGGCTTAAGGAAAGATCCTGGAGCCCTTGACAGACCAGTTCTGGCTAACCTTGCTGCAGCAATTTGAGACGTTACTGCCCCCAAATGACCATTTTACCCCGCCTTTACCAGGCACTGCCAGCTTCAGAGCAGAGCTGGCAGAAGACGTGGGTTTTCCGGCGCGGATAATGCCGGACACATTGCAGCACCTCAGCCAGAAGCGGCGGGAAGGTGGGTCCGGAGCGCGGCCCTGCCTGCGAGCGGGCCACCAGCCGAGGGACACGCAGCCGTCTCCGCCGCGGGGACCGCCACGGTGTTAGCGTCTGAAACTGCGGCAGCTCTTTGCTCACTGGCGTGAAGAAAAGCCTTTGACCGCAGGTCCCGTGGTTAAGAAATGGAGTGAGCTGTGAGCACGGACTGCCCCGCAGGGGAATCCCCCGCGCAAGCGGGGCGCTGCATCTATGAGGTTTTAACACGCTGAATAACCTCACCTCTGCCCAGCTGGCGCCTCGTGCAATACGGTCTTTCTAGTACTTCAGGGACAAACGGGAAGGGGACCTCCGAGTTACCTGGCGCGCTTTCTGGGTACCTCCTTATTAGAAAGCTTCTTGATAAAATAGGTAGAAATCCAGGTTCATTAAACCAAGCGTGGGTTATCTTGTTCTTTAAGTTACAGTTTCAACAGATGCGAGGAACTCTTAAGGAATATGCTGTTTAAGGAAAAATCAGGCATCTGAACATCACTGTCACCACAGTCACATCAATAACTGTGCTACAAAAGAAGGGATATAGCTATGTAGTTTAGAGATGAAAATACCAAGATTTCCTTTCCTAATATTCCGTTTTATATACCTTCAGTAGAAGTTTCTTCTCAAGACAGTTAACTTTCTTAACCCCCTCCCCCAACATTACCGCTAACCCTTCCCGTGATGTCTCTGACACCTCCCTAAAACCTTCTTGACTTGTAAGATATTATTGCTTGATATAACGCAGGCCAGGATATTTCTGAATTGGACCTATATTTGTTGCTTGGAGAACGATCACTTTTCAAAGTGTTCCTCCTATGCAATTAAAATATTTTAAATGGTAAAACCCCTCTCTCACGGTGCACGGATTCACATACTGCATAAGTGGACTACAATTTATCGTTGTTCTTTCAGTTCTTTTTATCTTCAAAATTATCAGTGCTTGTAATTTTTATGTTGTTTTTAAAAATATTTTTCAGTATGCAGATGTGCTTGTGAAGATTAATGGACTGGGAACACTGAAATCTTGTATTAATCAACTACAAAGCAGGCAACTGTTAAGTAAAATTTTCCGTAATGCTGCACATATGAATTTAACCAGCATTTACACAGCCTGTGGAGAGAATATCCTGCATCTTGGAGGATTTCTTCTGTGCCTTCTCTGAGCCAGTTCTAACCTAACTTTTGCACTGACATCAGTCCTGGCTCTTCCTGCTAAGCTGTGCCCTGAACGCTCTGAAGTCATATCCGGCCGAAGTGGTTATCGTGGTCCCAATAATTATGACTAGCCAATTCATCTATTGTGCCAGGTAATTTTTTTGGCATTGTGATGGTAATAATCATTCCTTATTTGAAGCTCATTTCTCTGAAGTGTTCCTGAGCTCTGGGGACTGGAATCCAAGGTGGGCAGGACCAAAGGTTCAATCCCTTAAGAATCAACAAAGTTATCCTTAAAACCATATGCCATCCCCACTGTATGATGGAAGGATTCCTACCACAAATATTTTTATAAAGACTATACAGAGAGACAAACCCCTACTGAATAATTTGCTTTCTGTAATAGGATAACGCAAAGAAACCTCTGATTGAAAGCCAGTGCGAGTGCACACATTTAATTAACAGCTAGGTTAATTACACCAATTTCGTTACTAATGGGGTCAGTTTAAAACTAATACACTGAGACTAACTTGGCACATGAAAATGTTACCATTATTACAAAAACAACTGATTTCTTGAATTAAGTAATTCCACCAATTAAGTAATTCCACCACGTGCAAAACAAATCATACCCTAGCTATTTGTATATTTTTGACTCATTTTCACAATGCACTGTTTCTCAACGCTGGTATCTGCAAAATCCAACACTATTACTCACAGCAATCATTTCTGAGGGTGTAGCTTTCCACAGTGGTCGAAGAAAGTGAATGGAATTTGCAGAAGTTATGGGAAAATGAGTTCCGTGAAAAGGTTCTGATGAAAGCAAAACTTACTTAAGCTTTCACGTGCTGCTTTTGGTAGAAACCTTTGAGGTTTGAGAAGTTTGATTATAGTTTAAAGAACACCGCCCTGGCTTCTGACCTTTTTGGTTGGTATTACTACAGACAACAGAACTTTTCTCCAGAACAGCAACTCTCTAAATATCTCTGAATTTGCCAAATTCAGAAAGGCCTGGACATCTCACAAGAAAATCGCTGAGATGTCCTAGGATGGTTTCTGGAGCAAGCAGGTTCAGAGAGAAATTTACATACCCACTAATCTGAACGTCCAAACCTTTGGATCTAGTTTGTGCAAGACAATGCAAGAAAACTTGAAAGCAGTGAGAAACAAACACAGAACATGGAGGTCAGAGCTGTTAAACATGCAGAAATACTGTGCCCTGTGTCCATTAGTCCACAGACACGCTTTCCTTTTATTATCTGGACAGCAACAATATTTCATTCACATCCTTTCAGGCATCATGGTAGAGGGGTGACAACGACTCGCTCCTGCCACAGACAGTAAATGTTAAAAGGAAGAAAAAGGGAGGCAGCTACAGCAAGAGATTTTGGCATCGGAGCCCAGAATGACTATGAGCTTGGAGTGCTGGTTAGTCCAGAGCTATCTGACCCTTAAATTGTTCCACAGGGCTTCACTAGTCATGCTAAATAGGTCTGCTAGGGCAAACTGTGGCAAATAATAAAGCAATTGCCCTACAATCAGCTCTTCTCACACCAACAGGTAGTACTGAGGTCAACTGAAACTGTAATAAGGAATCAAGGAGAATAAATAAAAGGCACCGTTTTATTTTCTATTTTTAGTTTCCCAGAAAAAGGAAAATCATGTAATTCTTTGAAAATTAAAAAACTCAAACAAACGCTTCTTTTTGCACGGCTGACATTTTCCATTCAAAGACTAGGGACCTTCAGAATAAATGTTTCTAACAATGATCTCCTGACAAGTTGCACGTTAATTCTGATTGAACAGTTCCTATAGATAGCACTAGTCCTCAAGTGTTTTCTTCTAGAAAGAAATTATGGAGCTCTATGTGCAAAAAAGAAAACCATGGAAATCATATTTAGCTGATCGCTATGCCACATAGTTTCATTTCTCGGGCCCCTTACTGCCATCACGTCTATAACTGAGATTTCATGTGCAATTCTTGAAGTCAAATAATGTTCCATCTATCAATACAGTACAATATAAATCAGTATTAAGTGGCAATTTTTCTCTATGTATATTAATGCTGAGCATCAGAAAGAAGTAGATAAATTAAAAAACACTGCAGTTTGTAAAAGAGGACTGCTTGGGAAATAACCTTTTGAGCCACTGGAAAAATTCAGAGTTCAATCAACTTTATTTCCAGTACAAAAGCAATTAGGTTTTTCCCATCAGAAATCAGATGAAGAAGTAAATTAAGATTTGTCAGTGATGGGAATTCTTAACTTGTGACATAAATAGAATTTGCTTATTATTTATTTCTCAGCCTATGGCCATCTATGTATACCTTTCTTCTACATGGAATTCAAACAAGAAAAAGATGTATTGTAAAGTTATAATAGATACCTGCATTTAAACTGGATTTCCCTCCTTTTTTAATCAAATATTATTTTAATTGACCTTAAAACAACAATAAACCCTCAGGAGTGCAGTTGACTCCTGCTCCACAGACTGAAGACTACAACTTTACTGAGAAAGCTGATTTAAATGGAAAACAAACCATTTGTATCCTTGTTAATCTAAAGAAGCTAGAGCTATTTTTTGTGTGCCTAAATTGTTATTGAGAAATCAAAACGCAGATAAAAACTCGCCTTTTTAGGCAATTCTTGTACACTCAAGCAAACGATTTTACAATAAATAATATTAATTAAAATTAAATAAATTGAAATACCATGAAAATAATTCTGCTTGTTATAATGCATCTGGGGCATCAATAGTGGCTTCTGTAGCAATAGCCTCAAGTGACAAAACAGTTCAAAATCTGTTCTTTCTCTTCTTAAATATTAGGCATATTTGTGAAAGGTTTTATCTTTTGACTTCCATGTTCGATTTAAAATACTCTTTATAGGAAACAGCCCTAGAGACCATCTGTAACAAGGAAAGTCTCTCCTGGCCCCTTGCAGCAGTTACAGTACCTCAGATCAGAATGAGGGACAGCATCCATCCTTTCCTAACAGGCAACCGTGAATCATGCTCAATGACAAACATCCTCTTTCCCAAGCATGCTTCTAAATGGCCTAAGAAATTTCATTGAGGACCTCTTCTCACTTTGACTTTGACCTTTCTTCTTTTCTTTCTCTGTTATTTAATTTGAATTGTTTTAAGGTTGAAGTGAATATTAAGTCACAATAAATCCATGAAGCAGAAAAAAAAAAGAATTAGAGTGGGAAGCATAGTTCAGAAAAGCTCCTGCCATGGCAAGTAACTCCTGCCTCACTCCCTTGGTGATCTGGGCATAAATCTAACCAACAGAGCAAGAGGGAAAAACAAAAAGATGAGTTAGATGAGACCACAGATGAGAAAAATGAAACAGGGAATAATTCTTGAATACATATATTATATTGGCTACCTGAAGTCTAATCCAAGACTGTTTCACAGTAAGTGTTAGAAAACATTTGAAAAGTAAGGTTGCTGGACTGAAACTGTCTCTTGTGGAGACAGTATGTTGCTTTCATTTACCCATGGACCTTTTCTGTTGACTTCTTTTTGGCAGCTGAAAATATATTTAGATTATCTGAAGACAGGTTGTAAAATCTTAGATTCCCTCTGTCAACAGCTAGGTGATCATCTCATCTGCAATACCGAACTGGATCAGCTAACCTCCTGTTTTGTTTTACTACCAATGATATTTTCTTGATGGGTATTCCAGGTACTACAGACATTTGTATCTAGGCTGTAAACCTGGGCCTCTTAAATCAGCAAAGCACTATTTCAGTCATCTCACTATGGCAAAAGGTGAGCCTGTTCAATAGAGAAAAAAAATCAAGGGCAGCAGATGTAATAAATAAAGGATTCCTTTTGGCCAGAAACCAAATACTGTTGCTTGAAATTAAATATTGTCATGCAAAAGACTAATCGGGAGCATCCTGCTTCTTCTCAATGCCATGGCTACGAACTAAGCAAGAAAGCAGCTCACTGGGGCAGCACAGGCTCCTTCACACCCAGGGAGAAAAAATCCTCAATAGCTTCCCCGTGCACACCCTGCAGGTAACCTCCAAAGGAGACAAACTCCACGCTGCTTCTCTCAGAGTCCAGCTTTTGGTTCCTGCTTCTGCAGCGGTACGTCCTGTAAGCTCACTAGTTCCCAACAGTCAAGAGCATTACGGAAAGTGGCGCTTGTGGGAAGTCATGGTTACAGCGAGAGAGGTTCTCTCTTGAGTCACTGCCATGGAAAACTTGGACTATAGGGCCCTTGTATCGGGCTCCGAGCACGGAATCAGTAAACAGCACAGAGCACCCAGGAGATGGGAGTGCAGTAGCTGCCCAGCGTGAGCTGATACGCTCTCTACCAATCGGAGCTTTCCATGGGCCTATGGCACACAAATGTTCCTTTTTAAAATAGCTGCAACTTAAAAGGTCATGTTGTAAAGTCATTCGATTAAAATAGTAATAAAAGAGTAAACATTAACTCACAATTTTTCCTTAGGTCCTTCTTATTTCCAGTTAGTATCATTTCTCCCCGAGTAAGCTGCACCTTACGAATTTGAAGTTTATCTTGATTAAAAATCTTCTCAGTTATAAAGGTAAGAAAACTAATGTCCTTCCATTCAAAAACACCCACTCCTAACTCTCGTAATTCCCACATTATCTTGATTGCAGCAATTGCGTATTAGCCATATTCTTTGCTGCTACTGAGACAAAAGTACACTGAAACATGGCAAAATTGTCACAATAAGGAAAAAAACCTTTTTCGCGTTTTAATGAATGTTAGCCTTTTATATGCGAAGAGGACGAAAGATAAACTCCTCATACAACCTGGTAAACATTATCTAGCTGTTGGGCTTTTGAAAACAGTCTGGATAGTCTTGATTGCTTAACTTTCGATCGTTATGACTCAGTAAGGGTTTTCAGAAAACGCAAACGCTAAACACTTTCTTAAAAGAGAGATTGAGATTAAACTGTGAGCAAGAAAACACGGGGTAGATCATGAAGAGCTGTAACCTGGCACTGCTCCATGTAAATTAATGGAGAGGCATTGATTTGTTCTAGGTAATGACAGGGACTCTATGTTTAGTTTTTGGAAAAGATCTTTCATTTCCTGATCAGCAACCACCTCTCTGTTTCGCACTGCCAGAAAGCCATAGTATGGCTTTGCAAGTGACTAATCAAAACCAATCCATCTCTGCGGGCTGAGCAAAGTGAAAAACAACTCAGGAATGGTCAACACCAGTTTGTTAAAATACAGCTTAACTAATGTCTGTACTTCCTGCGCCACCCACTAACCCCAGAGCAACCCGCCGAGGACTGGAACGCACAGCAAGAGCTCGGCAATCTTGTAGGCCTAAGAGGAGTCTAGTGAAAAGTTTGCTACAGATTTGAATACCACTGTCTTCGGTTTTCCAGCTCATCTGAGACTGAAAATCAGATCAATTCCATGGACCGTCTTACGTGGGCGCAAGCTTTTTGCGCAGAAACAGGAAATATGAAGACAAGAAATGCAAATAAAGAACCAGCAAAACTGCCAAAAAGACAGCAGTAAGAGAAGGGAGATCGAACAACAAATTGCTTGTGTTCTGGTTCCCCTTCGCCGAGAAATCCTGGAGAATAACGAACGTCCACTACATTTGCCACGGAGCGTTGGCAAAGCAGCCTGTTTTGCCCTATGCCCTACAGAGTATAGATACAACTATTTAATCTCATTTATCAGTCTGGAATACTACGGCTAAGCAGCAACTGTAATATCTGGCACTTAGTTCTCTGAATTCAAAGAGTTAAGCTATGTCCTATAAAGATAAAAATCTCCTGTTTTATTATTTTGTAAGGCTGCCTAACAAACGAGGATCCAGCTGTAATTGTAACATTCCAAGCTCAGAAGGCGCCAAGTTTTACTAACTATAATTTAACTGGTCCGGTTGATGCAGTCCAAATTCTTGTTTGGATAATCAGCCTTTGTTTAAATATGTACCAAAAAAAAAAAAAAAAAGCATAGGCCAGCATTAGCCTCTAGGCATGTCATGTGAGCTTATTACCCCGCAGCTTGCAGTAGCAGACACTCGCACACAAGAGGAGGATTATTTTGCTAGTATTACTGTTACGGTAACATATAATCAGACCTTCTTCCCCCCCTCATCCCGCCCCCCGTTTTTCTTTTCTTTTCTTTTTTTCTGCACAATTCACAAGTCTTCTTTCCAAGTTCAAATAAAGTTTAAAGGTGAAAAGGTCAAGAAAGTTTCATGACTGGCTGTTGAAAGAGGGAGAAATATCCAGGGTCTCCCAAGTTTGCATACGCTAAAAGCTCAACAATTTTGTATTTTGCTGCAATTCATAACTGTACAAATCCCTTTTGCTGGATCTGTTTGGACTGAAATTAAACACTTGTTAATAATTTATAACTTAATATAATTAGAAAATAATAATAACTGTCAAGCAACTATATTCAATCCATAAAGCAACTTGAGTGGCTCATTAGCTCATTTGTCAAAGCAACAATTTCTATGTATTTTAGCTCATTTCTACTGGGAAGAGCAGTTAAAGAGCCACCCAGATTGCTTGGAAATCACTTATCCACCAGCTGGGAGCAATTCCCAAATCGCTGCACCTCTTCCCACATCCCAGTGACGCTGGCTCATTTTAAAAGCAGCTGAAGGCCGACTCAGGAGGTGCCCAAACGTTCACCGCAAACAGAAAGGCAGGAGGTACGGCCAGAGCGTGACGTTTCCCCCAGACGCCAAACACGGACCCCGCGAGCCGTATGCTGCACATCATTTGTTCTAAATTTGGTATCCGAATGAAAGTGTATCAGTAGCTCATCACCAAAGTGGCACTCAAAATGAGTCACTTAAGGAACAGAAAATTCTTATTTATTTATATATGCTGGCAGCGGACCTCAGCTCAGGAAAGCACAAGGACCGGGCACGAAGCTCGCCAGTGTTTCAGGTGGTGACGCTTTTCCCCATAACTTAACACAGACAGAAGACAGGTCCTGTTTTCTTCTGAGGAGTAAAACTAACTTCTTTAGGCCACGGTTCTCCTCAAAAGCAGAAAGTGCAGCTCTCTATGCTGGACAGTTTGGGTACTTGTATTGTATTTATATCAAAATTTTCAAACATTCTCCAAAATATGTACAATTTCCTAAATCATTAATATTGTTGCAAGAAATATATTATATTAAGGCAGAACAAAGTAAATTCTACTGCAGAACCTAAACTGATTAAAATCAATGTAATCTCACTACAATCATGTCAACATTCATCAACCAGAGCATCTAATGCATTCAAGATAGAGGTTGCCATATAAATGTTCATTACAACTGATCTAACAGATATGGTCCTCTGACATCAAAGATTACTGTGCACAAGAGAGTATATATTTTTTTTATCACTTTTCTTCTACTTCTGAGGTCCTACGCTGATTCCATTTTTGTTGCATGTGAATTTATAAGGTTAGAAAATGTGGGCAAAGTTTTAGTAGACAAAGTGGAGTTTACTTTAAGTGAACCAAATGAGGAAACTGAGATTGAAAATTAGTGTCTGGTCTCAGTTCATCCATTCTGGCCAGATCCTTAGCTAGCGTAAATTGATTTGAAGTCAACAACTTATGTGTGTTATGGGTCTGCTCTCCTGTTTTCATCTGTTTATCTCACTTCACTTCTAATTTCCTTACAGCACATCTCATGTCTTTCCGTTCCTTTCAACTCCTCCTTCTGAATTTTTTTTCCGTCCCCTTGTCTGTAAACTGGAAGCTCGACATCCATTGCCTTTGTCTCTTCACTCGGTTCCCCCTCCCCAAGCCAGCCTGCCTTGTTGCCATGCTTTGCTTATATTTATGACCTAACTTTCTGAAACACTTAAAGGAAGGAGAGTAGGGCTTCAAAAGTTGTACATACTTTAAAAATTGCAACAGTTCTGAATATATCGTTTAGCCTATATTGAGACTAAAGAGGTACTCAACCCAATTTCTTAATGTGTGGATAGGTTTTGGGGTCCTTTAAAGACATCACGTAAACGAGGAAGGGAAAAAGTGAAACTGCATGGAGAAAACAAACAAACAATCATACAAACCAACAAAGCCCTCTCATGCTTTTCCCAGAAATCAAATAATCAAATGGTGCCTTGTGAGGAACGAAAAGAATATGTCATTCCCTCTAAAGAGTGGAGGTTCTCATAATTCTCTTTCTTTAACTCTTTGATCATTAGTAAAATGTGGAGGCCTTTTTTTTTTTTTTTAAAGTACGTCTTCTAAAACACTTGGGAAAAAAGATACGAATTGATAAAATTGATCTATAACATATTTTCACTTGAGAAAAGTACTACAGGGAGGGATTTTAACAGTTTCTTGTTCCACTGCCTTTACAGTTCCAAAAAAAAAAAAAAAGAAAATAAAAAAAAAGGTATTTTGGAGACAGAGGCCTTTATCCTCTTAAGTGCTGTATATTTCATGCCAATCTCCCAATATAAAGCAGACTTCAGACTCATACCCAAGAGAAATGGCCTCGGAAAGATTAGATTTTCCACCACAAAATAAAATCCTTGTGTGGTGAACCATACCAGCTTCAACACTATCTTCTTCCTAAGTGCTTGTTCGACATGGAGAAATACAGCCATCACATGTCCTCTATTCCAAAATGGAAATGATTTTATCAGAGAATAATTATTCTTCTATTTCTGTGCCAATGAGTTTTTCCATGTGTAAAATAACAATACAGTGACACTAGGGAGGAAGAGCAACCAAAGTCTGGAGACTTTATCTAGCTATTTTCTTACTCTGTACCATTCTGCAATATAGAAAATGACAATATTAGATTATGACTATGCTATGATTAAATATTAATGTACAAAATTCATGCTCATTTGTGTAATAAAAAAACAGCATGAGTGACATATGATGGAGATAAAGAACTTAGCTAGATGTAAAAGTTATTTTAAATCGGCAAAGTATTTTGGAGAGTTGCCTATCACGAGACGTGTGCTCCTAACAGGGAATAGTATATTACAGTGGATTAATTTTGCTCAATATCTAGCAGCTCAACAAAGCTTTCCTATCAAAGATGGTAGGAAACTTTCTTAAATACACATTTGGTAGAAAGGTATTTTACCAATCATCCCCATATTAGAAAACACAGATTTTCAGGATATTTTAAAATCCTTTACCAGTAATAAAGTAGGACATGCAAGGAAAGGAGAGAAACGTAGACTTAATACAATGTAACTGCTGAGGATTAAATTTTAACACCACCAAAGCCACACAAAAAAGAATGAATTCAAGAGTCAGAAGATTAAAACTGCATGTAGTCTGCGCGGGATTGGTACGCCACAGATGGAAACTTTCTTGACAACACACAGTTTAAATTCTAGTTAGGATATACTATGATTAAATACTCTTACAATTTTTGAGTACATCACTTTTTTTCCTGCTGGCTACTATAATACAAAAGACATCTCTTGCAAACATAACTAGTAAAAAAGTGCAAGTAAAAGCCATTTAGGTTTCCAACAAAGACATAAAAGCAAAACAGCTAATGGACATCCAGGGTAGTCAAATCACTTCTGCAAAATCCATTAGTTACTGAAAGTTCTGGAGGGCTCAGATTTTACAGTAAAACCTGTAAAAACTCAGTATCCAGTTTCTCTATTGGGACACTGAGGTGCGAAGATCCAAATGATGTTGGAACTGAACTTGTATATTTGAACCTTCTGAACTCCATCTGCCCTTCATAAATTACTTTACCACTAACTTTTACACGTTTCTAACCTACCGTGCTAAAAAATAAAGAATCATTAAAATAATTGAAAACACAATTAACTTTATAACACTTCCACTGGAATTTGTCTTTGTTCAAACAGAAGTATATCTATAACAGAACTGCAGAATGAGAAAAAGCTTCCAGTAGAATAACATCTGTCTGCACGCTGCTGAAAACAAAGCGCCAGACCCCCCCCCCCAACTCAGCGCCATTTAAACTAAATGAAAATTGCACTGTGCAGAAGAAGACAATTGCTCATTTCCATCTGGAAACACTGTTAAATGGAAGTAAATTCCACAAAATTCCCAACTGATACAAGAACATAATTTTGCATCTTGTATGATTAACGCAAGCTAGCAGCAGCACTCTGCTCGACGTCCTACCAGCAGGAAAACATTTCAATTTTTCTTATCTCAAAAGTACTGAGAGCTGACAAAGTAGAGGCACAGAAGAAGCATCAAGATTACACTGTCACTTGAAGAGCTATTTTTCCATCCCTCTACCTTTAAGGACTTTAATGCCATGCAGCTAGGATAACAGCCAGTTGCATATGGAAAGCAGTGCACAAATTACATTTCACAGTTACATCTTTGCAAAATATAAAGTGTGAATCCCTTGGATTCATAACAATTGAAGTTAAGTGTATTTTTAGAAATATCAGAAACTTCAAGTTGTCCTAATTTACAGCCAAATCTTCCCGGATGTGCGCTAAGAGAGAAAGGGCACGACCACCCCCTGCGGCTCCTAACAAACCTGTGCAGCAGCAGGGCAATTAGAAATACGTCAGTGCAGAGAGGAATCTGGACGCTGCTCGGCTTGAATCTCTGCATACCCTAACGCCCCTCACTTGCAGCACCCAGGAGACAGGACTGCACCTTTGACTGTGAAGGGCAACGTAAATGCAGAGCACGCGAGCTTTGCTGTCCTGCCGGGGAGGACTGGACCCGCTGGGCCCAGGGCTGTGTGGTCCCAGCCCCAGACGCTCCACCGCCTCAGCACAACACGCCAGCGCCAACAGCTGGGGCAGCAGCGAGTATCTTCTCCTCGCTATCGGCTGATTGGGGAGCTGCTCGTGCCTTCCGTGATCCCCTCGCCTTAGGGGCGCAGCTAGCCTGAGACCCTCCGTACTGAGTAGATCATGGATCTCTGCTCCGGCTTCTAACTCAAAATCTTGTGCTGGATGCTTTGCTAGCACACGAAAAACAACTCTTCTCCTGAAGAGCTTACAGTCTTGGAGATAGCTGGAGCGAAGGCAGTTAATTTAACGTAACCCTTTTCCTACAGATATTGCCATTCTGGATTGGACCAACAAACTGGTCTGCTGCAGTTCCTTTCGGCCTCTGATCCAAAGCAAGCGAACAAACAAGAACGACAGGATTACTCAGCCAAGGGGGCTCTGCAACATACACTCTGCAATTCTGTATCATCAAAAGGGCTACAGTAAAATAAGTGTTTGCACTTCTGATCATTTGTATTCTAACAGCTCCCGTAGCTCTGCTGTGCTCAGTGCTATACTGCCCCAAAGAGACACAGACAAGATTTCAAAATGCTGAAAGGAAGCGTCATTATCTTACTGGATCCACAGATAAAGGAAGAGGAAAAAGATCCATGCTCTGTCCACGGACAGAGATCGAAATAGTTTAAGTTTACAAAATTAATCCAATTCAAAGAGAGGACAAAGTCCATGAAGGTTCTTAATACATGTCACGCTGCCTTACGCCGCAATCAGAGCTCATGCAGGAAGGCTGGGGGAGAACAAAGAACAGAACCCCGTAAGATGCCGTTCACCGCGCTTCAGCATAACGTTAACCTTCCCTTGGACATAACACACACATACAGTGAGCGGCTTTCTCATCATTATTTTCGAGACTGACAGCAAGTTTGTAGACAATCATGGGGATTTAGGAGAATAGCTACGATTTTATTTAAAGTACAGGAAGAAAGGAAAGGCTGGTTCACAAGCGAGACAGCACACTCACAAGCAAAACAATGCGCAAAAGAGATGTTACTTTCTCCTACACCTTCCCTGCCTGGTAAGAGAGATCAATGCTCAAAGCAGCGTCTGTACAGGAACTCGTCAGTTCTAGCCCCAATTTTCATAAAGACTTTCTGTGGGTTCAGGAGAGTCCCGTAATTTTTCTGTCTCAGATTTCTCCATAAATGAGGGAACTGCCCATCTTCCTCTCAGAGGAAAGCGATGAGAAACAATTAATGTCTGAACGTGTTTTCAAGAGGTGGAATAGTACAAATATATTTACTGCTCTTCTCTTTGGATTCATATGTTGTCACATAGTAGCTGGACCCAGCATTTCAATTTCTTTTTAAAATGATCTCGCTAAGCAGCAAAGGGACACAGTAGCTTCCATTTACAGGTCACCTCAGGTCTCCTGAACCAAATATGCCCTGGGGTTTTAACGAAACATAAGAATTCCGAAAGCAAAGCATACCGCCTTTAGCACATAAAATGCTTCTGATTCACAGAATGACACAAATGTACAAGAAAAAAGGATCTCTGATTATTTTTTGTAATGGATGGCTCTTAGATGGACAGAATACACTTACGCATTTCTTAAACCACCAAACAGCAAGTGATTTTTAACAATGGGCTTGTGTGAAGTGCTACTTGCTTATCAAAAGACTTACAAAAAGAATTTCAGAGGTTGAGCTCTCACTGTGTTTTAGGTCCTAAACAAAGAATAAGATGTTGTAGCTGTACAAGCGTGCACTCTTTCATATTGTCAGAAAGCTGCCTATTAAAATTTCCCATACTGTGAAACACTACGCTACCACAACTTGTTAATACTTTAGATTAATGAAGCATATGAAATTATTTAACATTGAGAAATATAAATGAATAAAATGGGAAAATAATGCAACTTTCTGAGCTATGTAATTCTTCCGTGAAAGTCCACGCCACAGTTTGCTTGCTCAAACAATAAAGAATAAGATACATGCAATTTAGGGTATAGTTAAATGTGTACTTGCAGTTTATGAAATTACCATGTCCATTAATTATCATTCCTAATGCGATGTGATAGCTGACCACGTGAGCAGTCCTAGCCGTATGAATGCAACACCAAGAGTGTTCAAAGAAACGATCAGTGAAGACTATGCAAGTTAACTCTTACTTTTCACGGGAACAGAGCAGGAGAGCTCGCTAAGTCTGGCTGAAGGATGAACTTGCAAAGCACTCAGGAGAAGTGCAAGCGCTCAGGCTGACTACACACTAGGCATTTTCATACCTCTAAATCAGACTGTCAAAATTGACCTGCATGGGTTTTGGCCTTTCTCCCACCTTTACCGTGTCCCATGCATGAAGAAAGGACCCAAAGGTTTGCAGGCTTGCTTTCCCTCTCACGTTCCCCCTGCCCCAAATTGCCCCAACAAGTTTTCCATCTTAGAAATGAGTTGCATGTTATTCATAGATTTCCAAGCTTTGCAAGAGGACTTTTTGAGGATCACTTGGGCAAATGTTCCATCAGAGAGAGGCAGGTATAAACCTTTAACAAAAGAATTCCTTCGATTAAACTGGTCATAAGTGATTTTTAAGTGTGTTACCATAATAATCTAGAGGGTTTTAAATAATCTAAGTACCTCACTATCTTGCCTAGGATCTACAGTCATTATATATCTCATAAGCTAGAAAGGACCTAAATTTCTGAAATAAAACAAATGGTAGTCAAGAAACCAAAACCAAATCATACCAACCATGGCCCCAAACCAAAACGCAAAAAATTTAGCTATTTCAGAAAAGGTATGCAAATCCAGGTTTCTCTCCATCAGAAATCACTGGTTTTGAACTGCAAGCAGCATCCACGGGTAGATATATGCATGACAGCAACTAAGAGCTATGGTTCCATGTATTGGGTACCTTTCAAAATAGTAGCGATCAATGCTGCCTGTTGCAAACGTTAAGTCACAAGAATAACATTACAAAACATAGTAAAATGTTAATTTACAAGAAGGCAAATCTAACGCTTATTTTTTTTCAGAGACAAGAAAAATCATACCGTTGAGTGAAGTACTAGATCACACCAAAAGAGTTAAGGTTTTCAGATGAAACAAGAAGCTGATTACACATGCACCAAGTATACCAGTCTCCAAGCATTTCTGGATTGTAGGGATAAGATACTCTCTTTACTTATTACTGCCTTCTTGATCCAAAGAGATTTAAGCAACTGTTTTCAATTAGACATTTTTAAGCTAGTAAAATACATCTATAAAGACATATTTATAGAACAACTTAAAACTGGAAGAATTAAAATGACTGCAAAACTGATGAATTCCATTCCCCCATCCCCCAGAATCATTTACTGACCATTAACGAGCAAAATGCACGGCAATTTTAAGAATTAATCCACTGTCGCAAAATTAAATCAGATACACTAGCAGGGATAATGATAAACTGGTGGCTCCAGCGCTGTCAGTTTGTGGGTGATACAAGTTCAAGTTGTCTGTGCTAGAGGCCACTCTGTTGGAACAAACATGAACATAAAAGGTAACATTAAAAGTGCAGCAGCACCAACGGGAATCAATTCTGTCACTGAGTACGAAGACTTGCAATAAGCGGTATAGGGTAAATACTACGTTTTATAAATTATCTGACTAGCTCCAGGACTGCCAGACCTCAGTGCACGGAGACCAAGGAAGACACAGTGATGCAAGTAGGAGAGAGAGAGACGACACTCATTTCCCTCGGAACTCCAGCACAGAAGTACAGCAGTGTGGCTTTGCTGCACATGACTGCTTTCATCTTCATTAACGTATGACAACTACTCTGAGATTTACAGAAACAAAACTGAGCTTTGATAGTTTTCATCTGACAGTTGCTTAACAAAATTTGCCGGAAAACTCTGCAGCATGTGACTACAAATACTTGCGAGAGGAGCCGTCCCAAGTGCAGCCCCGGAGGAACGGCAGCAGGAGCAGCCTGGCCCGAGGCGGGCACCAGTCTGCTCCCGGTCGCTCTCCCGTCCCACGAGCGGACAAAACCTCTGATCTGTCCAAGCTACAAGCATCCTTCCTCGAGTACTTCCTAGCGTCTCTATCCCACACCTGACTTCCCCAGGGCTAGCTGTAGCCATAGGCAAAATAAGTGGTAAGGAAAGCGCCAGGGCCGCCGAGGCTGCTTAGCGTGCAGCAGAGCCCCGGAGCCGCTCCGCCTGCGGCCCGGCGCGGGGCAGGAGCCCATCGGGGCCAAGCTCCGGCCCCACGCCTTCCCCGTGGCAAAACCCACGTCTGCCTACACGGCTGAAGCAGAGCTTGGGTCCAACTGGCATCCTAAATATCAGCTTCCCCGCACACTCCTGCAAGCCCAATTCGCTCCGACCTAAGCGTGCTGTCATGAACGCTATTACAAACACATTAACAGTAGAGTGACTTTAGGATCCCAACACATCCTTTAAACTTACATATTTTATGTATTTAATACCCCTCAGAATCAGGCTGCAAATATAAATAGATATTACACAGCACAACACACATCTCAGGTTTCTTCTGCCACAACCCATCGGAGCCCCACAGACGAGGTTACGCGAGGGGGAAGTCCAGCGCGCGCGGCAGGTGGGCGTCGAGGGAGGTGGTGGCGAGGGCCGGGACCGCCAGGGCAGCAGCGCGGGGCTCGCCAGCCCGCTCGGGCCCGCGGGCTGCCCCTAACGCCTGAGACCTGACACGGACGGAGGCGTGACATTTTCTTTTCTGTTTTTTTAATTACTACCCTGCGATTCGCATTTGCGTCGTGTGTTGAAGCAGCACAGACTATATAAGGAACACTTGGAAATCATTTCAGCTGAATTAACCCATAGAGTTACCCATGGGCTCCGGTTTTAGGGAAACTCCGCAGCCCTGAAGTAAGTGCTCTTTACTGGCTCTTCCCTGCCTGTCCCCAGACACACAGGACAAAAATGTGTGCGCTTTACATCAGCACCTTCCCCCCCTTCACAAAACCAACGGAAGCCAGCAACTGGCAGCAAAACTCTTTCTGCCGAGGCTTCCCGGGCACGGCGGCGGCGGCGGCAGCCCCCGGCGGCCTTCAGCCCTGCCTCCTCCCTCTCATTTTGATCTCGGAGAAAAACGACAAAGCTTGGTAAAACCGATTCAAGGAATTGCAGATACCTTCCCTCCAAACTGGAAAAGAAAGAAACAGAAAAAATTCAAGCGGTGATAAAACCTATCCACCTTTACACTGTTTTCTCTTCCAGGATGTTAAAGAAAGTCTACCAATAGTCCTTTCTACCTCTCCGTACGCAACTCAGTGCGCAGACATGCAGATAGTTACATACTTACTGAAATCACATACTGCACCTAGACAAAGATATATAAATACAGCAGCACATTCACTCTCTGGAATGAACGTGGCTCTGTTTACTAGTTGATTTTTGGCCTTCCAAAAAGGAATCTTGTTTATAACATGTTAAAAATCAAGACTGAAAATATTATACAGCTGTTGATGGGAAACTCAATAATAACAAGGCTAGTCCAACACCTTTTATTCACACAGGCTAGTCCAACACCTTTTATTCACACAAACGCTATTCTGAATGGTAAAAGATGGCGCATGGAAGAAAAAGTTACAGGATAAAGCCAAAAGCACAGTTCCATACAACTATATCCAAATCGGCAGAGCAAAACTATAGGATAGAAGTGAACATTAAAGCAAGTGAAATTATATGAACAGTGACACAGTAAACAATTTTGCCTGAGGCGCAACACTAACGCAAGACTAACCTCAAAGCATCAGCTGAACCAACAAAAGTGACAAACAATATGCATAACAATAAACTTACAGCAGCACTTGCTCCTGTTTCTTCCCTTAATCAAGATCAAAACCTAACAGAAACTAATATCACACAATATCATTGTCATCATCTTGAAGTGAAGCATCTCCAGCTGAGTAACAAGTCACCGGAAGAGAGGACTGAAACTAGAGTCCTGAGCCTGAGAACAGATCCAAAGTGCCCTGAAGCAAATGCAGAGATGCTAACTGGCTTCTGCAGATTTGACCCTAGTCATTACACTAAAATGACAGCAAACAAGCAAAAAAATCTTATGCAGTAGCTATGAAATACGCATAAAAATTACTAAAGTATCCAAATTGTGTGAAAAAGATCTCTGCTTCTCACTCCTCCTTCACTTGTATGGTCATCTACGAATCACGTACATGGACACCAACTGAAATAGAGCCCATGGAGTAAAATACTGTTCAGCACGCGCAAAAGGAGACGAGCTCCGTTCCCGTCCCAAAAGCCTTGCAAACAGGGAAACGGCCGAGAGGTGGGAAGGGAAGGAGAAGCACTGGCAGATAAGTAAGTTCAGTTGGTTAATAGCTCTGAAGTTTGCGATACATCAGGTCTACCAAGCCTCAAGAAGTACACTACCTCAGATCATAAAGATGCATGCGTGTTTACCTCTAAGCCAGCGATGGTATCAGCTGTATAAACATATAACGTATGCAGTGTAGAAGACTTCACACACTAACATACAGCTGATTATAAAGCTCCTCCCCTTAAAATTTGTTGTCATACAAATACTATCAATTCTGTAACTCCAAGAATGAAGTTAGTGTATCTTCGAGAGTACTGCCTTGATGATAATTTTTGGATTTAAAATAGATAACCCCCCCCCCCAATCCCCAAATTCTGCTGTTGCTCGTAAGACACTTCAAACTTTTTTCATTTTATACATTGAACAAAATATATAAACTAGATTACAGTATTTTGGCTAAAAGTTTCTTCAAATAAACCAGACTGAGACATTATATCTAAGGGAAGTCCACCACACAAGTTTCTTTGTTGTGTTGTTTTGCTAATATACAATGAACCTCTCGCCCAATGAGCTTAGCCAGAGAAAAACACCGCAGAAGGAATCAACCCCCTGATGAATTGTCCGTCTTGATTTTTTAGAGAAGCCAAAAACAAAGGGGTGGTTTTCAACACCTGCAGCTTACAGTAGACCCCACAAGCTCAAATGCAAGAAGTGTGAAATTCAGATTCACCTGTTCTCTGAAAAGCTCCTCCATTTATCTAGTGGATGAAATTCCATGAACAAGGGATTTTTTTCTTTCCCTTAACCTAAGGATTTGGTGCTTTGAACAGCTGCTTTGGACTTAATAAAACACCACAAAAGCCACTGCCTTTAAGGCATTAAAAACTGAAATAATGGGTATTAAGTAAAAGTAGCTTTTATAATACACTGACATCTAAGTATTTCAGCTCATGATCGGATTTGTTGAAAGCAGAGTACATAGAAGAATAAAGTTAAGAAAAGCATTTCATCTTTACAAGTTTAGAAGACCTTTAGATTTTACTTTTTAAGTTGTACTACACCAGAGACTCAAGTTTTACTTTTCCCTCGTGATGGAGGACGTCCAGGAGAACCTCCAGACGTGGCACGTCCGGGAGTCTCCCTGCAATCGCCTCCCGCTTCGCACGGCGCCGCAGGGCCAGGTGGCTCCGCAAGGGCACGCTCTCACTCGGAGGACATTATGCCAAGTAAGGTGGGATTTTGTTGCTAGGGATTTTTTCCTTTAAACATGCAGTAGATGGAGCAATTCTTAAGATTTTCAATAAAACCTTGGGATTCGCTTGTTTAAGTCAGAATCCTCTTTGAACAGTTTGATGCTTCTCACAATGCTCCCTATCCCTCCTAAGGAAGCCTGACTCCTCTTTCGGCTGTTGGCTCTTCTTCTGCTTGCCCACTCTCCTGTTGGGGTGTTTCATCCAACCTCACAATCCTTTTACGGAAACAACTGAAATACCTTACATTTGCACATGGAAGGAAAGAGATAAGGGAGCTTATTCGCCTAGTTAGGATATGCTTTTTCATGCAACGCTGGATCCTGGAAAGTTTAACTTTTGTAAAAGAAGGTAGAAACAAAACAGAACAAGAGAGCGGGCATTTTTCTTACAGCCTATATTTCAAATGCATATATTTTAGGTAGAATTTTCTTTCTAGGGCACAGAATAGATGCATTTCACTACTCGGAGGGGCTGTAGTAACCCTCAGTGTATTTTCCATCAAGAATGCAAAAAGAAACACTTTCTCTGAAGAAGTCATGGAAACTGGTAAATTGAAGGGACAAACCCTCACTGAAAACCTATCATTTTTAAATTAAATTTACATGTCAGTGGATCTTTTGAGCTTCGTCTGTATGTTTTTTATAATGTACATTTACAACCCTTTTTCCCCATGTACTATTTTTTAAATTGGGATTACTCAACTTGAAGTGTGATAAAGGGCACATTACAGTTATATTAAGCATTACGGGAAGGAAAAAGCTTTTATGTATTCCAAAGAAAGTTGTGCTCAAAGCAGCAAGCAAAGCAGTGCAACCAGTCAGCTAGAAACTGTACTATCAAATTAATGCTTTGTCTTGAGAAATAGTGATGGATACATTTTACCATCCCACCTCCTTTTTTTTCCCTGCTAATAAGCAAAGGCTGTTTTCCTCAGAATTCCTGCTCTGGAATATCATCAGAAACATCTTGCTGCAAAGCTACAAAACACAAAAAGAAGAAAGCTCTATGAACAGTAGCTGCACAAGTTACTTTCACTAATGTAATCTTTGAAAAAACTACTACAGAAAACGAGGGGTTTTCTGAACACAATTTGGGTTACCCTCTCATGGTGTTATTTTTCCCAGCGGTTTCACTACCATGTTGTTATTCTTTGCCGCTCACTCAAAGGATGCAGGAACTTGCTTAACTTGCACAGTCTCCACAGTGCCCAGCCCAAATAAGAAGTACTTGTCAACAGTGCTGCAGCCGTATAAACAAGTAGCAGCTGGGTGAGAAAAGGAGGGCATGTCAGCTCAGAGCGGCAGAAAAGGTTTTTCACAGCAGCTATTTGCAACCCTCCAAGGAGCTACAGAGGCTGCCCATTAAAACCCTGTTAAAACACTTCTGATGTTGTCAGCAGTGGAGAGCTGAAATAGCACAGTGATCACTGAGATGCTATCTGCCTCAAGCAGTTCACTGGTACTGTCAATAATATGAGCAAGAAGGTACAAGATGAGCAACAACCTAATTTCTACATGAAAATTTCATACACTCCCGGAGCTAGCAAACACTAGAGATGTGGGCAGACACTGGACAGCCAATAAACCATCCAGAAAGGATGACCCCTGATCCAGAATGTTTTCCAGAAGCTTTGACTCTTTAAGTTAATTTACACTTTGAAACAGGTGCAGCGTAAGCACATGGCTGTAACAAAGCAAAAGGAATTAGGGGACAGCTCCCCAGTCGCATGCCTGCAATCCGCTTCCCAGCTTTTCGCTCAGTGACACACACACCTCTCTCAAACCTGAGAATGAATCACAACAAAACTTTGGTTACAGACACTTCAAAACATCACACATGTATACATGTTAACTCTTCCCACTTTTCTCCGCTTTGACTTTTGGGCGGACTGATTCGGTAGCCGTTACTTGGGGCAGTTTTTGCAAATGTAATCCTACCAGGCAAGAAACTTTGCTACTTCTCCTCCAGTGCAGCAGTGCCTCCCTTGAAAGCAGGCCCGCTGATGTGCCAGGGTACTAAAACTCAAACGTGAGTAATGACAGCAGAATCATTCACTTGTATGCTATTCTGCATTCATGAGTAAGTACTACTCTCGTGAATAATGGCTAGAGAAACAGGGCCAAGGTGAAGAGTTATTTATAATACAGTAGCCAATGAGTAAGCGCGTAGCTATGAATTTACTGCTCTGGCTACAATTTCATGAGAAAATGAACTGAGCCAGCTCTTGGTTTTCCAGTTTTAAAGCTATACGCCCACTAAAAAATGGTAAAAAAAAAATAATTTGAGAAGGATTGGTTTAGTTACACATAGAGGAACCATGACAGAAATTATATGCATCTAAACTAAATGCAAAATAATCATGGACGCTTTAGTTTCTTAGATATTGTCTTCAGAATTGATAGGAAGTCAGTGGTACCGATCATCTTAAACCAATATCATATGCTTTTCCCTTTTTATGCAATAAACATCCACCGCAGAGAGCCAAAAGACAGAGAGAGCTTGCTGGAAATGAGGCGAAGAATTAGACGATCATCTGTTCAGCAGTCCTGGGTTTAGAGGTCAGAATATCTGTCTACTTCTTAATATGAAGTGACTGCACTAACTGTCTCACAGAACAAATTTCTGTCAAGTATACTCTGGATTGGCAGCATATCTAGCACACACTTGGGAAGAATTTAGAATTGTTTCTATCAACCCAGAGGAGGCAAAGACTATTTCTAGAATTACATTACCATCACCCACAGTAGTAATAATATATTTAGGCCATATAAAAAATTTGACCAGGAAAACATTGGGACAGCGTGATCAAGCTCACCACTCTTCTAAATTGTCTACAGTAACATATTATTTCCCAGTACACCCTGCAGAATAACTGGATTTTTTCCAATCCCCACATTTGTGGATCACGACCTACTGGTGAAAAGTTGGATTGTACTGAGGACCTATTGATTGACTGATGTTTGGATGGCATGACAGAGCAAGAGACTTTGCCTTGCAGTTATAATTTTGACGGCTGATTTATAGAAAATGACTATATTTTATTTCAACCAGCATTTTACTCCACAAGGACTTATGGCTCAGATTCATTTGTGATAGAAGTCGACACAGCACTTGGAAAAACAGAGGAGGAAATAACAACTGTAAAGGACTGTAATTTATTTTTGAATTGCAGACACAGAAAGGATGATTTCTTACGAAATTTTTAAAACCAACTGCCAGCCTTACTACTATCCATTGTGCTTCCAGTGTGGAGAGTCCAAGGGATATATTTTCACCTTGATGTGTAAAGAGTTATACATGAAACTATGCTCTTCAATTCTTCTACGGGGAATTGGCGTTAGCTGTATTATTTCTGTGCCACTGAACACACTGCAACTGGCCTAACTTCACCTTGGTAGACAATCAGAGCCACTGAAATCAGTGACAGCCATTTGAAAAGCCTAAGTAGGTACTCTGGCATATCTTAGGGATCCTGTGTATATATATGTATATATATATATATGTATATGTGTGTGTGTGTGTATGTATGTATGTATGTATATGTATGTATGTATATGTATATATACACCTGTCCTATGACTTTGGAAAGCTGTCTTTTCCCTCTCCCTACCTAAAAAAGAGTTAAAAGTGTTAGAAAGAAGAAATAGAGTAATGACAATCTTATTTCTTCTAGCCTCATGAGCCTGGAATTTAAATACCTGCATCTGTATGACCATTTCCCTTCTTCTATTAGTTAAATATTGTGGCACCATACAACTAGAGCATAAAGAATAAGATTACAGTAATTTAAGATGAGTGTAACTTTTTTACAAGAGTCAGACATCCCTAACAACGCAGACAGTCAATAACCCAGCACAAATTAACTGTGGCAAATAATAGGCGTGTTGACCCTAAATTCATGAGGCAGTAAAACCTACCAACAGCCTGTTGTTTTAAAATACTTAGGCACTTCTCAAAGACAATATAGTTTTTGTCTGTGAGCAAGAAGATCATTAATTAGGAAAGCTTTTAAAAAGGGTTTTAGTATCATTAGCAAAACCTAATAGCAAAATAAATTGAGATATAACATCTGGCTGGCCACATCAAGTGTGAAAGGGGAATTTTCGAAAAAAGCCAAAGCTGCGGAAGCAGTGTGCGTGCTGAGCGCTGCTGCCCCGCAGGCCCCGCCGACCCCCAGAGCCACAGAAACAAAACTGAACTGAACTTCCTTTCTTACTTCACTCTGTGTTAGGGACACACTGCTGTGGGTGCAGCAACGTCATGTGGCGGAGTCGCAGCAATAGAATTTGAAACAATTATGTTCATCTCTAACTCCACAACAATGAAAATATGCTTTAAAAACCAAAACACGCTCTGTGTGTGAACGGCCTGTGTGGACTTTGCCTGCTCAGGTAAAGTTACTATTCCAAAGTCATCCCATGGTAGCCTCTGTTCTTAATTCTTAAAGAGAAAAACACTTTCTAATTATTTTGAGAGTTTGTTTAAAAATGCAGCTTTTAAAAATACCACACCATGAAAGAGTGGCCTGAAATATTTTACGGCTTTTGAACAAAACACTCTCTTCTCTCCCTCTGGAATGCTAGCGAAGAGATGCCATAATTAGACTGCCAAGAAATCACTACTTACTAAGGAGTGCAAAAAATGAAATTGTCAACCATCTACAGAATTATGCAAGATTTATACCTGCCTCATATTAAAATTATTTAGTAAATGTCAGAGAGCACAGCAAAAATCACGGGCATGTTATGCAGAGGGAGTCAGGAGCGGTTCAGTGCAGAGCTCTCAAAACCAATGGCCAACAAGAACAGATTCTGCCAGCAAAGTGTTTACATAATCATAAAACCATCCGGTGACAGAACACGATCCTGGATCTTGTTTTTCCAGAAAGAAAGGAAATACAGAATATAAAATTTAAGTTGCACTTTCCTCATAGCTTTGGCTTGCAGGTTTCTTTCTATGAGAAGTCAAGTAATTAACTTGCCAGGGGAAGAAATTTTCCTCTTCAATACCTTTACATTTGTGGAAAGCAAAATTATACAAAACGCTGATGTAAGCCCCAAAGGGAAAAGACTTTTGCTGTACAGCAAACACTTGTCCATACCACCTTAAATCCATCCATGTACCTACCCTACGCTGGGCTCAAAATCTGGACACCCCCATGATGCACCAGGGCAGTGTCTGCCTGCTGGGATGAAGTTTATTCACAGGAAATATGCAGGGAAAATTCACGCTTTGCTGCTTAATGAGAACTGACATTGCATCTCCAGAGAGAGAGAAACTTTGGATGTCAGGCAGGTTAGCATAGGGCAAGCAGACGGTCAATAAAATATTCAATAAAGTACTCCGATACGATAGATCTAATACTGTGGAAAAAGCCAGAACTCCTTTTTTGATAAGAAAACAAGTTTAAAATAGTGGTTAAAATGGTTTATACAATATTAACCTACTAAAACTTGAAGATATTTGCGATTGATTTTTAAACTTGTTATACAAGGTAAAAACCAATAAAGGCTCATATATCACAAGATATGCTTCTGCAGACATACAAAGCAGATAATGTAAAACCAGGGCAGGTACCACTTTTCATAAAATCTCTCCAAAAATCATTCTACAACTAATTTTATTGTTCTAATAAGCCTGACTACCTCACCGCAAGTAACAAAGTGTAGAGTTAAAAAACAGAATATCCACCGATCGCCCTACAGCATGTAGTGCTCAGGCAAACAGGCACAAACCTCAGCTAGCCTGACTCCCACCAAAACCGTGCTCGTCTGAACGATCTGGGAGCCGTCTCGGGCGTTAGAAACAGAATTGATTAGTTTGCAGCGTGGACTCCCAGGAACGGATTGCTTCTACAGCTTAAAATGTGATCCAACATGCTGCTCGTTTTTATGGCCAGGATTCCTACTAAATTTACTCTCTGAACAAATCTTCCATGATAATTCTTTCATGTCCTGATGCTAGTGACTTCTTCAATTTTTCCCCCATCTCAACAGATTGAAGTGTTTGGTAAGAAAACCCTGGAGGGATAAAAAAAAGCAATAGGCCATAGGCAGTGAATCCTTGCAATCATTCTAATGAAGCTAAATCTCTGAGTTTACATAAAAGGAAAATTAAATCAAGCCCTGGAGTGGATTGGAAAGAAATATACCAGGAGATGTATAAAGTTAATCATGTTTAGTTAAGGGTAATGCTGACCTACTCAGGCTTGCCTCGGAGATCCTTCTCGCTTACTGTAGGTTTTATCTATGTAGGAACACACATACTTGGAGCTGTTACAACTGCCTGCACTGAAAATCCTCTGAAGCACTTGTGCAGCACTTTGGTTTCAAACTACAGTGAAGATACTACCTCATCCCTCTGACATCACTGTGAAGTTGCTAAATATCACAGACGAAAACACAAGAAAGCTGGACTGTACATCAAAACTCAGGGATTCTTGAATCCTAGCCCTGTGCTTTAAACCTCACAGCCAGCAATATGTTTAATAAGTAAGCATACACAGTATACTTCGCATCAGTAAAATAACGAAAGCAAAATTTCATTTTCACATTACATGACTTCTGCTAGTCTTTTCAAGAGAGTCTGGGTTTTGAATGGGAAGTTCCCCAGGCCTTTAGACTATCGCTGTCCCAGCATAAGCGCGTTTCATAGAGCCGTACCATGTATTTCCCTGGCAAATATACGACCTTAAAAGCTGCAAGAACAACACCCAGCTCTGCAAGCACCTTTATGCAAGGATTTGGGACCAATGGCCCCGCTCCTGGGTCAGTCCCAAAAGCTCTGCCCACGCGATCTCCTGCACAGCTTTATTGGTTAAGGTCTACTGTAAGACTTAAACAGCGAGGAGAATTTAGGAGGAGATCTTAAGACAGTACTAAAAAGACATTTTTTAAAATTTCACTGAAAGCACCTGATTATACAGGTACAGGATGGTATCAAAACACTAGAAAGCCAGCAACTGTCCAATCTATCCACACAGAAAGCTCAAAGAGACCCCAAACAGAGGAGAACATGTAGGTGCCTGCTAGCTCTGCAGATCCCTTTCTTAAGTCCAATAACAAGACAGAGGAGGCAAAAGTAAAATAGGAGTTGTTTGGGCTGTACAGAGCAAGAACGTGCTTCTTTCTGGCTCTCTATATCAAAGATCTTTTCATGTCTACACTTCACATGTTGTGGCCCAAAATTTAAAGTCAAATTACTTTTAAGAGCACAAACAACACAGGAATTCCTGTAGTAATTGCACAGATTTCATTTACAAAGATCTTCACCACACCTACAGAAGGTGATGGTGGGAAAATGAGACTATTAGAATAAATAGAACAAATTTTTTGTTTTCATTTAACCATTCTAATACAGCATCTTTTAGAATTTTTTTCTCCTAAAATAAAATTATATGTTCAAAAGGTAACCAGTGTTTTGACATAATCTTTCTGGAGGTACAAAAGGGGTTTACACTCTAATGCCCTTCTTGCACCACACGGCCAAGCTGCAGCTGGTCCCCATCACCTGCACACATGGGCAGGGCATGCAGACAGCCCATCACATCGGGGCACCCAACAACTGACTCGTTCTCAGATACATGGTGGGGATGAGCTACGGGACCCTTGAACAAGAGGGTGGCAGACAACTGAATTACCATGAAAGCTGGCAGTCAAAGGTTGCTGGATTTCTGGAGGATGTATCCAGTCCATGGGACACAGCTGGACTTTCTTAGCTCTACTTTACGTTAATTATTTAAAAATTGAGTTGCATTTTCTAAAACAATTACTTTCATTCACCAATGAAGCAAACTTATTTAACTCACTCATTCTGCTTTAACTGGTATCTGCTACACAAACTACACAGTCTCCCCATGAAGGAGCAAAAGATTAGGATATGAATCTGTCAAGTTTGGAATATTTTTTTCTATATAGTTCTGCTAAATGACTGGAGACAATAGTGCTTCAGTATTTTCTGAGAATAGCTCATTTGTTCTTTATTTCAGTGTTACAGAAAAGATTATTTGCAACTATTCACTTCCTTACAAAATATTCAAATTCTTCAATGAAAAGAGTTTCCCACATTGTG
Organism: Struthio camelus; assembly: GCF_040807025.1. Taxonomy (NCBI): domain Eukaryota; kingdom Metazoa; phylum Chordata; class Aves; order Struthioniformes; family Struthionidae; genus Struthio; species Struthio camelus. Next base: position 19,216,812 of record NC_090957.1, read on the forward strand.
TAGCCACCCACACAGCTACATTTGAAATGAATGAAAAGCTGTGCTTGATGTTGAATATGTTAACCTCTTACAGTTCTCCAGCTCTGGCTAGCCACTTTTATTCTGCATCTGCACAAGGAAAAGTGTTGAACACAAGCTAGATTTTGTTGATCAAATAGAAATAAAGGAAACAAAGGCATCACGTGAGAATGACTGAAGCAAGTCATGAAGATTCTAATCTGCGTTTAAAGGTTCTTTCATTCCCGGCAAACTAAAAACAAATTTAAGCTTGGTAGGAATTAATTATAACATATAACAGATCATAATTAGTAATGGGTTATGAAACATTTCCCCTTCTACTGGTGTAAACTTTGACCAGTTCAAATTTAATCAGAAGGCATTACCATCTAATGACTAGTTAGTGGTCTATATGAATTAGCCTAGCGGTTTAAATACATTCAAATACATTCCCTAATCAAAAATACCACCGCCATCATAATCAGTACGCATGATCGCAATCTCAAGAGAGACACGAGGGATACTGGCTGGCAGACGTGCAGCTCAGCGTACATGACCCAAATCATTCAAATAACATTGACTCCAATCTTTAAGTCTTTCAATGCAGCACTAGAAAATAACTTCAAATGCAGTTGTTTATGTTAAAAATGCACCGCACGGCTGCTTTCTGGAAAAATCAGCTTTGCATACAACCATCTTGATCCACCAGAAAGCTCCTGGCCCCGCAGAGGACTGAAGGAGTAACGAACGCTGCCCAGTTCCCGGGATCAATCACAACTGTGTGCTGCAGGCAAAGGCACGCAATGGCTCAGGCAAGAAAGGGGATCAAGGAAGGGACCTGCGTTTGCTGCTGACCTCAGCCAGGTTGAAGGATGCCTGTGAAATGAAAACTCAGGTTCCTATAACCTGAGTATCTCCCTTCTAAAACAGCAAAACTTTGTATTTGTTAACTCATATTTACTGGATGCCTTTTAACCTGAAATATATTTCTGACCTTGTCTCCTCTTGAACGAGCTCAATTTCTCCATTAGAGGAACCTGCCCACAGTGTTGGCTCTGTACATCCTTACAGATCCTGGCACGTTCAGAGCTCTAACCCGCGCGTGGTGTGCAACAGCCAGGCCGCAAGCTTGGCACCTCTTTACCAAAAGGGGCATGAATCACCCAAAATACAGTATGACCACATTCATATTTTTGACATAGTCCAACCATACCAAACAACTTGCCCCCTCAGTTCAACTAAAATATTCTACAATTGTACCGTCACTCTTCCCTAAGCAAGGCGCACACAACAGCTGTCAGCTCTTTAAAAGCACTAGCACTTCTTCCTCAATTTCCCTTGTCTCCCTATTCACACATCTCTCCAGTTTTAACCCCAGTGAGGCGTGTAAGGCTTAGGCCAACATATCACTTTTCTCTTCCCTTCATTCTGCGTCTCTGTGACGTCCGATTCGTGCTTCTCCGCCTCCTTCCTTCCCCTATCTGGTGCAATGCGGCCGTTGCATTACCACAACCTGGTGGCTACAGCCAGCGCTCCAATCTGAACCATGTTTGCGCTGCAGCATCACTACTTGGCTCCTTTAAGAGATCACTAAAAGAGATGTTAGTACATTGAAGAAATTCGGGGGAGGGAGGGAGGAAAGAAAAAGAAAGAGTTGCTCTTCTTTGAGAGCTGGCTGGACTGGAGAGCTATCTTCATAAATAGACAGGAAACAGAAAAGACTAATGTTGGGCAGATGACAGATCCCTGAATTCAGTTAACTGGCCTTCAAGATATGAACTGTTCTATTAAACATAGAGGCATTATGTTGGTCATCCACTTTAAGCCCAAGAGTGATTAAAATGCTGGCAGAAAATAAAAACTGGCTATTGAAGAGCTTGCCCTGAGGTCCTAATTTCAAATCAAATTTTACAGCGCCGCACAGGAACAATGGCAGCCCAGTACTCTAAGTCTTCTTTTTGTCACTTTGGACAAAGAAACCCCCTCAAACTCTCTCAAAGAACAATGGCCCCTCTAGATTCACAACTACGCCAAGAATGGGCTCAAACCATACAAAAACACATTTTAAAAATACATTTTACACTGCCCTTGACATTTGAGATAAATAGAAGCCAATGCATTGAAATTCCAAGTATTTTTTATATCCTTTCACAATGTGAATTTTTTATTTTCCCCAGTCTACTTGATCTTTGACATTCTGGCCTCTGTTAAAGACGGACATAGCAGAGCAGTCAAAGAAATTAATTATGCAGATAATTGCATTTTATTAAAATGATTACTGCAGCAGAGAACTCCACAAATGACAGCTACATGAACCTGGCCCCCAGAAGAAATCAAGAGGACACAAACAGTTCATTTTTAATTGAAAAACTTCTCAGCTATTAACATTTAATTATCTGTTACTGATATATGACACTAGTTTAATTTGCATTTTTCTATATATCAGGTTTGATTTTCAGTAAAAGCACTTTAAAATTTCTACTGAGCTGCTTCAGATTCCCTTGTTATACAGTATGGGTTTATCTGAATTTGGCAGCTTGGATACAGACAGTTGTTTCCTAGTGAACAGAACACAAGACCATATGTTTCAACATTTAAGCAATTTAGAATCAGAGGTATAATTCTGAGTGTCCTTAGCAGAAATTGTACATTAAATACCCAAAGGATCTGAGCTCTACAAGAGATACAGCCTTTTTTAGCACTTTTCCCATAGCAACAAAACCACTCTATGCTACTTATATCATATACTCGAACCACAAGCATGCTGAGAGCACTGGTGAGCTGACTATAGTCTGCATCCAGCCATTTCAAGGGCTGCTGTGTTTTCAACAGGAAGAGATGACTAAGTATACAGCTTCTTCCCTTTCTCTTTCCCCCACCTCTCTCCCTTCAGGAAGGATTCATCCAGAATTGCCTCTGAAAGACATCTACAGTCAGAATTCATAGCTGGTTCCTTGATTTGTGGACACGTATTTTTTAAGAAGACATTCATCAACAGCTTCTTTTGCCAACTAAAAATAAGATCAAACATGTTGCTTGTGTTCTTTTCTTCATTTCTGGGATGATTAACACCACCAGAAAATGGAATTATGCGTTCACATCAAGAAAGAGACAAAGCATTTTTTCCAAGAGCACCGGCATGATACATCATACCCTTGTGCTGGTTTGTCCATTCTGTTTTTCCTGGCATGAGGTCACACAATCTCCAAACTACCCAAGAACATTTTAAAAGTATTTCCAGAGAGAGAAAAAAGCCCCAAATCCTTAACTAGATCACTGAATCTACTAGAAAGTCTTATCTTCAGTTTTAATCACAGTATCTGAAATAAAACCAGAATGTAAAATGACAATTTAAAGTTAAAATTTAATGATATGTCCTTCTTAGATGAAGCAATAAATTCAGAAGTTTATGCAATATCCTCAGTGATTACCACATCGATGAAATGTTATTTTACATATGCCTCAAATTTTCAGCTACACTGTATGTACCAGATTAGGTTTATGACACTTACACTTCTAGAACAAGAACATCCGAACATTTGGGCTTCACACACCAAGTCACATTTAGCCTCCTGGGTCTGTAGCTCCGCTTCCTCTGAACGGGACCAGAACTGTGCAAAACACCTACTTGACACAGGAGAAGTCTTTTGCAAAAAGTGGTTAAAGCACTTCACAACCATCTGCCAAGTTTAAATAAACCACTTGACTGATCAGTGAAACTTCACAATACACAATAATACGTACGCATATTTAAATCATTGCATGTTTCTCCCTTCTGTCACAGGCACAGAAACCATGGTCAAGAAAAACTGCTAGCGAACCAAGACACTGACAGAAAACCAGAATGTACACGCAGAAGCCACTTTTCATAATTTTGTCTGTCCAAGATGAAATATGCTACACTTACAAGTAGACTCTAAGGTAAACACACTCATCTACCCTTATTTTAAGTCAAACTCAACAAATTCAAAAACAGAACAGGGGTGGACCTAATAATGATCCCACTGAAGTCATAAGCAACATCTCTATTTACTTTCTAGAAACCAGATCAAGCCTTGAACGTGCTGTGGCAGTCCCTGATTCTCAAGAAGATGAAACTGAAGACCTGTTTGCCACTCTTGCTCAACTCAGTCCCTGGGACAGACTGTATTTCTTAATGCCATAATGCAGCTTTCTGGTTGGCTCATGGCATTCATTTTTAGATACTATGCTCTTTGATAATCAGCAAGGAAAATCTGTAAGCCCGTTTCCTTTGCAGTACTTGCTTCCTAGATTTTGTGAAACGCTTAACTGAGATAATGTTTTGATTGTAGAGTCTACTCTGAGGCAACGGCTAAACTCTCTGTGCATCTTCCGGGTGGAAGAAAAAAGGAGTTAGGATCTTGACCTATTGCTTTTCCACCTTCACTGCTCCTGCTACTTCTACACAGAAGTTTTACAGATAGGAACCTATACGTGCAGTTCTCCATACATTCAAAAGACAGATGCTATGAAAACAATACCACCTCAAATGGGTTCAGTAGAATTTTGAAAGCTCTTTATCTTACCGCTTTTCTGAACATTTTGTGCTACATAGTAGTCTCTTGGACTTCAACTTTTCATACTACCACTTCACAGAAAACTGAAAGATCAAATAGTTATTTTCAGAGTGGGAATGTTGTGTGCGCTATGCAAGACTGCCATTTTATCTTTGCTTCCTGACAGCCAAGATCCTTCTACTGCTACAGCCTGAGCTTCTATGGTGCTGTAAAGGACTGAAGTCAGTTTACTTTTTTTTTTTTTCCCTCCCTCTAATTTTCCATCCCATATATGTATGGAAACCGAAGAGATAAAGTAATCAAATCATTTCCTTACAGTTTTCAATTAAATACCGTAATTAAGTAACAAGTATTAAACTACTAAATATACTTTGTAGATATAGAACATGCTGTAATGTTTTCAAAGTTTTTTCATCAATATATAAAGGTTGCTTCAATTTGGTGAAGGCTCTGTCTGTCATTTTGACTCGGCATCCTGGTACAAAAATTCACTTCAAATGCATGACTGATTCTGAGTAATTAAAACAAGCAAACAACCCCCCCCAAGAAGTAATTCCATTTGTGGGCATTTCCTTTAACAACATTAATAATCTAATGCATTTAAAAGGAGATTTAGAGTTATAATTCACTTGCATTTCACTGGAGTAAAAATGTAATAGAGGCAATATAGTCACAGTGTATAAACATATCAAGAAAGTATTCTGACTGTATCCATTTTTGTTGTGCATGGTTCCAAGAGGAACACCTTTGTAGGCCATTTAAATTTTATTTCCATCTATTTTAATGATATAAAATCCAAAGGAAATGCTTAAACTTTTATTATTCAGGTAGTTCTGAAAGTATACATTCAGTACGATATAATTCACATAATAAACTGGTCAGGACAGAAAACCAAGTTCTGTTTTCTCATTTGGAACTAAATTTTTAATATAATCACCAATCCTTAGTGACCTGTACAGCTAAAAGAAGATCCGATCCTTCTCTAACCTTAGTTCCTGTACCTTCTGTTGCAAGTTTACAAAAACTGTTTAATAAAACACCTAATTTTATTTCTTTATTCTAAACTCATGAAGTGGGAGAGCACTGAATGGACTTTTGAAGGCCAGGATTTTGTTTCATAGTACGTCTCCCCTACTTCTGTAACTATTAGCATTTTCTGCAGAAATGACAAGCTAAACGTATGCATGTTTTTAAGGAAAGAGAAAAAGGGAGAGAAAAGAGCCATTTATGAGAGCTACTGGCTACCTGGGCATGGAAGACCCAAGTGAGTGTCCTCACCACCCCGGTATGGACGGGTTATTCTTGTCTCCTCCTCTTTTTCACCATAAATTCCATCCCGACCCTGAGAAACACTGCCATCAAAACAAGTACATTTCCATGAAACATATCTCCACTGTGAAAACATTTAATAAAAACATTCCCATCCCATTCTAATTTTAATTTGCACTAAGTTTTACTTGGTCAATGCAAAGAAACATAAGACACAGCTGTCTGATTTCTTCATCCAAAGCACACTGATTTTTGAGTTCCCTACTCAAGACGTGAAACGAAATCAACGGGACTTTAAGGTACACTAGGCAAATTAGTATTTAGCAAAAATAAGTCATAACTAAAAAAACACAATGCCACTTAAAAATTATTTTACTCTTTGGCTGTTTCTAATAGGAAGACTTTTAAATAAAGCCCTCACAAGAAAAAATGCACACTGGGGAGAAAAAAAAGGACTGTTATTTTTAACACTGATAATTTTGTTTAAAAGAAGATTCCTTCCTGTGTTTCATCATTTTACATTATGTTCTATTATAGAAACGAATGTGGGAAAAAAAGTTCAGAAAAATCCAGACCCAGAATATTATGGAAAAAAGAACCACCAAATGTAAAGGTCCTGTAATATCTGGTATCTTTAGATTTTTCTGCACTGGTTCACACGACCCCCAATGTATTTTTAGAAAAGCAGCAATTCCCACTTGGATACGGTGCAATACCTTGTACCCGAATGTTGCTTTACGCAAATAAACCATAGAAAGTGTTGACTTAAAAATAAAATATTGGAAAAGGAGAAGGTTTTTTCTCTGTGAAAATTTCCGGAAAAGCTGTAAACAAAGGCAGGTTTGGCTCAGTGGTTGAGTGACTCTGTTGAGCTGTTGAGGATGGAGAACATATCAAACCCCACAGAGTGAGGAAATGTTTGTAAAACAGTTAGTAAATCATAGGCAGCAAGGTCACCATGTTTAACAGCAGGAATGACACTTTGCCAAAACCCCAGCTGTGAAAGGGCGTATGCACACATGGGCTTGTGTCTCATTTATTCTTCTTCATATCTTATTTTTAATATTTTTTGAAAATCTATTTTTCTAAAAGCAGTAAAAATCTACAGGATTTCAAAACTGAGGAGGTCTGCCAGGACTGAAATACTCATCAATCAAATAATCCTGATAACTAATTTTGTTTTACCAAACAGAACGTAAGCTGTTAAGGCATCAAGAAGTTATCTGTGCTCTGAGTAATTTCCCTACAGATTGATATCGACTGACCCTCTTATCTCAATGACAAAGTTTTAAGTTCTAGCTGAGGATCCAAAAAAACAATCTGAAGATTCTAAAAACTGGCATAGACCAAAGGCAAAAGGATACATTTTTAAATAGTCACAGTACAAATGCACGTAAGGATATATGGAACTTAATTCATCTTACGCCAAGAAATCCAGAAATGATTATTTCAAGTGGAAGAGTTGTCATTAAATCACTTCATAATACAGAGAGATTTATAAAATGACTCACCTGCTACTGTAGAAATCAAACAACCTGTGGTGTATCACTGGCAGACAGCACAGAGCAAAGGAAGTACTTAAGCACATGCTTGACTTTAACTCCTCACATGGTTAAAGTTAAGCATGTATGTAGGTGCTTTGCTGGATTGTGGCCTATATGTTGGACAATCATAATATAAAGAAGAAAAATTCTTCCAAATTCATTATATGTATTTTAAATCTCTATTAAAATGTTAGGTTTTAAATCACAGTTTATGATGATGTTTTAAAGTGCTCCCTTCCGCTATTTACTGCATTATGAAAAAATGAAAATCAGGAACTAGGGAGAAAATCTTGGTCTACAGTGATTAAAACAGATTTTCCTTATTGAGGAAGCCTTGGATCCCATGAGCATTCCTCCTTTCTCTAGGCCACGTAAAAGTAACATTTCAGTTCATATAATTACGAGTGGTAGGTGAGAATTTAAATACAAAAAAAAATTTATCAACATATATTAGATGTTAGTAAGAACAATAATATGACATTAAGCTATTAAAGTTTAATATTAAAGCTAAACGAGTCCTTGCTGCATACTGGAGGAAAAAGCAGGAATAAATGAAGATTTATTGTGAAGGGGCATTTTTGTCTTTTAAAATATTTTCTGTTTTGTACTATAAATCTTTTCTTTTGGTCTAGCTCAATTGCTTGCTTTATAGAGCAAACGTTTAAATTAAATGATTCTTGAATTCAAACTTTGCACGTCTTCAACAATATCTTAATGTGGTTAACATATAAAGATAGGTTTGAATTTTTCAAATGGTTCTCCTTATTACTGGACAAACCAAAACCCTTCTACTTTAGGAGATTTTGTGTTTTGTGGGGTTGGAAACTTAGCTGAAGATTTAAACTTTGCAAATGAAACTCATACTGCTTTTAAATCTTTTAAAGCCCTGCAACAACAGCAAACTCGACTTCATCAACCTACTAATGTGTGGACATGCTTCCGAGTTACAGTCCTAGGAAAAGGAAGGATATGTCTTTAAGCTACAGCTACTATTTTCATTGGTTTTGCTGCTTCAAAACCAGAGATGCCTACTAAGGAAAAAATATTCTTAGCATGAATTTCTTAAGGAAAAGCACTGAAGAATAATTCATAAGTGAAGCTACGTTTGCAGGGGAATTTATAGAGATGTTTTCACATATAACGATTACTAAAAATAAGTTAACAGAAAATAATAAAAATTGAGGTCAACCATATGTATATAGCAAAGCACTGATTCTTCCGACGCTCTAGACAGGAGTATGATTATGATCATATTTAACAAGAGATCTACCACTAAGCGTAACAGGACCTAGACCTTCCAGCTAAGGGAACTAGGAAGAAGAAGAAATTTATTCTAGAGTAAAGAATCTGAAAAATACTAGGACAGGACAGTCAATTTAGTATTACCTAAACCTGAAAGTGACTTAAAATTATTAAGCCCACAGTACTGCAATTTAAACTATATTTTTAAAAAACTGTCTCTGTTTTATGTATAGAGACTCTTTCTGAAATACAAAATCCTAGAGTGAAATGATGGACCTGACTATTTATTAACCAGTTCTGTGTGTTGAAAATTTCTATTTGCTTAATCTTCTGGAAAGGAATTACTGTTTCATTTTATGAATTCTTTTTTGCTCATTACATGAAGCTCTCAGTATGTCAGCTACTGGATAGTTTATTTTTCAGTCTTTCTTCTTATTTGGTCTTTCCTGTTCAAGTTCCCGTATTACTGGATCAGTTGTTCTTTGTTGGGCAGTTCAATGAGATTAAATCAACAATATGTCTTGAAGTGCCAGTACAGAAGTTAAAATTTACCTCCCTTAATCCATCTAATGTGCTGTTGAATTGTACTCCAAGGAATGGAGATTTTAATTACCAGACAATATGTTTACCCTAAACTACTAAAATTTGTAAGGAAAGCTCTTGCTGCCTAACATTATTTTGCCACCTTTTGTGTAACGCACGGCCTTCCTTCCATTTCTACATCGGAGACATTCTTTTGCCTCATTCTTTTGTCATCAAGATGACTGAAGTCTATTCCAACCTATCCTGTCTTAGTCTGCAGGAATAGAAATTTCTTTATTTCTTACCAGTGAAGTTAAAACTGTATTGAACCAGACTTCAAAAGAAATTGATGTCCTTGAGACACTCATATGAAGCCCTGTTGCTACAGATGGTGGCTTTTCTTTGTCAAGAAGTTTGCAGATTGCTAACATGTGAAGTTTGCATTCTTAGACCAGCTACACACTTTCCTTGGACAGAAAACTGGCCTCAAGTAATATTTGGCTACTCATTCTTCCAAGCACCAGATCTGTTCAATGAATAACAACAAATATTTTTTCTTATGTTCTGTAAAGTAGATTTTGTGCCCTGAAAGTTATTGGACTCAGATTCTGGATCTGAAATCATTCAAGCACATCCTGTGGATGTTACCAATCGCAGGTGCTTCCTACTGGCTATTTCATACAATAATAGTTGAAATACTTTACATTTTCTCTCACCTTGCTCTCTGCTTCTATCAGACTCTAAGTAAACAATTACACTACTTAGTTCTATCATATTTTTTTCAACTACTGTTACTTGCAACTGTTTCTAGGAGCAATACTGCCATATTCAGCAAAAGAACGTTATTCTTACATGTATTAAGCTTTACTGACAATAAATAATACAGGAGAGAAGTATATCTAAATTATTATTTTTCAAATACAGACACGCTTTAATGCCTGCTTTTGCGTTTCAGGACAACATACATGCCTAAGTCTTAATTTGAGAATAAAATAATAATCTATTGTTTCAAACTATTTATCCTATTTAGATAACTAGACCCTGTTCAGTTCTTATTTTACTGAGTTTCATTTCACAGAAACTACATAGTAGGCATTTTAGAAAATTAAAATTAATTTTTTCAAGACAGAAGTCTAATAGGGGTCTTCAGAGGAAAGGTTGCTACTTGGCCTTGAAATTACTGCGTTCTCTTTCTCTCTTCAATACCGAATTTTTCCACTGAGCTCACTGCCTTGCAGGTAGAGCCTGGCTCAGATATCCACCTCTAAAATTAACCGGTGATATCTGTTCCTCATAAGCACACTTCAGAAGCTTTTTCAGTTAGACAAGAGTTAGGAAAAAAAAAATAGAAGTCTAAAGTTAGCAACAACAACAAAAGAAATCAAGCAGGTTGTTACTATTTCTCCTATTAATTTTTCATCTTACAATTCTGTCTGTTAATCCTTAATTGTACTAAAACCTCTCCAAAGTATTCCGGTTTAAATATTTATTCTCTTTAGCTCTAAAAGTCTCAAGGTATATTTTTCATTAAAAATAGTCAAATGGACTATTTCTGAGTAGAAAAAGCTGTCAAAGAAACTAGATTCATTTATTTGGTACATGTATTTCTAACCGGCCACGACAACGCACTTCAGCATTCTTAACTACCCTGCATGCATATTTCTAGTTAAAATCCTCAGTCCTCCTCAGACCAAAGCAGAGGACATGTCTTATCTCTGAAAGAGACTGCCAGCCCTAGACAGGCCAGTTGGTGTTTCCAATTTCCTTATATAACAAGGCTCTAATGTTGTGGAGGAAGTGGGTAGATACTGAGAAATCAGGGCGGATAAAAAAGCACTAGACCCATAACCTCAAAGGTCAAGAGGTTATGACTTCAGGGCCTAACAGTAAGGTGGAAGGATGTGTTCAGGTAGTTTTAAATTACCTTGTTTTACTGGTCTGTTCCAAGAGGAAGAGAGATAAGATCAAACACAGAAGATTAATATTGCATCTGTGAATATATGCACACAGCTAACCTGAGCATTGAGTCCTTACTACTTTTTTCTAACTGTAAGCAGTTCTACTGAATGTTCAAAGGTTGAAAAATATTCTCTCCCCAACAACGCTGGCGTGAGTCAGTGTTAGGAGAACAGCTGCAATGCTGAAAAGCTACCAAGGAATTCTTTTTGCCTCACAGTGAAAAACTATTTACCAAAATAAAAGATGAATCCCTATGACCATAATATGATTTTGGTGTCCAAAAAAACGCAGCCCAAACCCTTGCACACTCCTTGCTGTTGCCGCGAAATTGTTGGCTCAGAATTCACCATCCGTCTAGAGAATGTAACAGGTACTAAACAGGGAAAATACAGCTTATATGAGTATTATTTTATGCATCTATTCCATATGCAACAGAAAGAAGAGAAAATCTCTCCCCATGCACGAAGAGGTAGTAAAGTCTCAGTTCTCAACCTTGAACGCTTGAGCAATGACTTCACAATCATTAAAGAACTGACACTACTGGTCAGGGTGGCATCAAATGAAAGAACCATAATGTAAAATTAGTGATAAGAAAACATTACCAGCAGCTGTGAAAGGACTTCCCTCACAACACCGAGCGGGTGGCAATAATGCTGAAGGAAACAAACTTTAACAGCTCATGGCTCCCTAGATTTCTACTTGCCTCGTCACGCCAAGCCGAGATTGAGTGATCCATATCGCCAGACTAGTGGAGTGTCCCTAATGCACAATACACCTACTTCTTGCCACAGAAGGAGCTCGAGTCTGCCACAGTTCTCCCCACCCTTTTAATATCTGAAGAAGAGGCCAATGTAAAGTAAAACAGAAAACTATCATGGCAGTCATTGCAGAAAAGTACCAGCCTTGAAAGATCCTTGGGAACAGTCTAAAGAAAAGCATCTGCCACAGAGGAAAACTCCCGATAAATGGCTTGATTTTGGCAAACTAACACGAAAACGTGGACTTTCAGCCTATGACCGAAAGTACGGTGTTTCACAAAACAAAAGTTAAAACAACACTTTTGTTCTTTTAAACAATAAAAAAGAACTGATCACCTCTCACAAGAAGACGGTGTCGAGCAATCTCCTGGGAAACACGGCTTAAACAACTGAAAATTCCAGCCTTATATGAAAAAGAAGCAAGTGCAATTCTCTCTTATGTAGGCAGCCTCTGAATTTCCACTGAATTTCAAGTGAACTTCCACCCTCGTGGACAGCTTTGGAAACAGGCTTCAGCGATCTTGGATTTTGTTATCTGTTACACAGCGCTAGTTAAAGGGACGTTGCATAATTAGCATTACAGAACAGCATTTGGTTGCATTTTGCACAAAGTACAAACTCTGAGCAACAGGCTAAGCCACCTGCAGGTTAGAGTTCCTGCTGAAGGACAAACGCAGCATTGAGCACGTTAGCGAGAAATCTCGTCCATTCTTCTTGACAAGTAACAGTACAAACTCTCTTTTATTAGAGGAGATTTCAAGATATCATTAGTAAATCAGTCGAGAAAAGTGTTCTTCTAATCAGAAATGTTCGAATTAAGGTTACAAAATATACAGGCTTGGATTTGTTCAATGGATATAACGTGCACCTATTGCCTGACCTCTGCTTTTATGTGATGATTTTGAAATTACTGCTGCGTCACACAGTCGCGTCACTAAACTAGTCTCTTCTGCACCATAAAATTGAAACCTATGTTTGTGAACTGTGAAAGACAAGGCACTCGAATATTTAAGACTTGTATCACTGAGTGTTTAAAAACCATACTTTTCTGTATCATGACACGCAGGCATTAAATTTAGGATTCTTTCTTTGATTTGACAGATGAAAACGTGCTAAGAACACACTTACAGGTAAAGCAAACTACGGAAATAAACTGCATCTGCCAATTAGATTTCAGAGCGAGGCCAACAAAATTCTTTGTCTTTCCTTCCTCTGGAGCAGAACACGCAAGTATTCAGAAGACATAAACGGAGCATAAATCTTCACATGATTCTTCAATCTGTCTACAAATGACCATGACATTACACATAAACTATTCTATATAATATATATGCTTCCCTTTTAAACAGGTAAGGAGTGTATCAGACACCACGATAAACACAGAAAACTGAGCGTGAATACCAATAAATGCAAGCCTTCCGTCTCGGAAACTCTTCACTTATTTGATTAAGTTAGGTGAAAAACAGAGCAGTCATGCTTGTAGCTTTTCTTCCTTTTTCCTTTCCTCCACTCTTTTTATTTCTAATGCGAATCGGAAGTCTATGTGGAGCAGTCTGGCTAGCCCCAGTCTAACCTCCCCATCTGGAAGGGAACTAACCAGCCTTGGGGCTACTTCCAACCCTTCCCAGCTGTTGGGTTTGGGTTTTTTGTTTTTGCGGGCTTGAGAAAGCATATTTATATAAATGATTGCCATATCCTTTGCCAGCTGTTGACCCTGCTCTTGTCCCGGTTGGGGCATGTTTTTCATTTTTAGCGGCCACAGACTGGAGCTGACCCTGACAGAGTTAGCACGCTATGCAAACAGCTTCACGCGCTCTTGCTGTGACACGTAAGACAATGGCTGCCCAGTGCAGTCCGGGGACCGGTGTTTCCCTCTGGGCTAATGTCACCGGCCCCAGAGCTGGAAGTAGCAGTTTGAAAAAATAAATGATGAGATTCACAGCACTGTTGGGAGGCTTCCTGTCCTGTTCATAGGCACTCAGCGATTTCGGATACCATTCTCATTAGCAAAAAGGTTAACAGAAACACACACGTAAAAAGGAGTTTTCTCTGGACCACGTCTCGTGTCGGGCACAAGAAAGGTTCCTGAACCGAACTGTCAAAGCGTTCCACCAGAGCTTCGTTCGTAGAACTGCGCTTCCTCCTGCGGAGCTACGCGCTGACGGCTCTTCACTACCGTCTTTGAAAAAAATTGTGGCTAAATTGTCAGCTAAAAAATAAATAAATTTAAAAAATCAGCTGCGATCTACAACAACAACTTAAAACTTTCAGATCAATGCATCTGACGAGGCAAACTGCTTTTTCTGTATTCCAGAGCCCTGCCCTAGAAATACATCCCCATACTAAATACATCCTTATTTCCGGGTCACCTGTAGCTATGCTGAAGCAAGAATGTTGTGACTGTATTTAAAAAGTATTTCATATAAAGAGAATACCCTCAACAAACACTTCTAAAGAAACGTCAGTTATTCACCTTGGATGTTATCACATTAACTAATACTAAAGTTAAATGGGACACAGACAATGAACTGTAGCCTTTACAACTTTCATAAGCGTTATCAGATTTTTTGATAATAAGCAGAGGTGGCATATGTGTTCTGTTTAGTATGCAGAAGAGCCTCATTTTATTCTCAATGCACGGATTTAATTAAAAATAAATTTACTGTTAACGCTTAAAGTGGTGCCAAGATTATCCAAACAGAAGGTTTATGATACTTAATAATTGATAAGAAGAGGGAGATTCACAGATTGCAACTGATTATTATTTAGTAGGTCTGTTTGCAAAGGTGAAAGTGGCATTACAGCTAGCCAAAAAAAAAAAAAATCTTTGTTTCTTTTATCACTTGCATACTTAGAAAAATTTGACTTTGGCAAACACTTTCAGGAAGCATTTGGAATGAAACAGATTACAGATCAAGAAGGATTCACCGATTACTTCGGATAATATTTAAGGCATTCAAAGGGTTTTCTAAAACATCGGCTTCAGCCCGATTCCTAGCCAAGGGAGTTTTATTAACCTATTTGTTTGTTTGTTTGTTTTGTTTTAGCAATATGGGCATGTACAGCATATCGGCTTCTTTAAGGCAGTGATTTTCAGCTTGGATTTCAAACCAGCTTTAGCACAGCGTGCCAGAAATGTCCACAAGTGCTGAGAGAATTAACTGATGGAATCTTTGAAGCCTCTCTATCCCAGATTAACTAATGAAAAATCTGTGAAATCACAGTTCAATCTTCTTTTTTTTATAGCTAGATGTGTTTGTAATGGTTGGGATGACAAGATGCTCCCAAGCCATCTGGCTCCTCACACAGGATTTGATTCAGAAAATTAATAGTAACACCATTGGTGTGCACATATTGCAACAATCCAGCAATCTAGTCCTGTTACACAACCCAACGCAATGATTTTGTAACTCCCTCAATAGTTTATCTGGACTGAAAATAGTGATGCTAGCCTTAGGAAACATTTTCCTAGAACAATTCAAGTAATGATATGAAGGACTTCATACGAACGTTGCAGCTCAGGCCGCCTGCACTGTTCAGCCCTCCGCACGGCTCCTGCTCAGCCGCACAGAGCTACTTCCCCGAGCGCCAGCCCCTGGCTTGCTTGGCGGTGAAAAGTCTGACTTTGAGCACTCCCCTCAGAGTGAAAAGGGGAAAAATATTGTTCTACTTTCATGTATTAGGCAAATACAATACGTATAAATTATGTGGCTTTGCGCTCTCAGTTAGCGCTACCTAGCACGGGTCAGCCTGTGAATCCAAGCTTTTCTTTCAGAATATCGCGCTACATACATTTCTGTGGGTGAGCAAAAGATCCGTTAGAGGGACAGACTGCAAGTTTTATTTACAAATCAAATCCTGAAAAACAAAACAACAGGACTCAATGACTATTCCAAAGGCAGCTTTAGACAACTTTCCGGAATACAACTTAGAAAATCCACAATTCTTTATCAAAATGAAAAGCTTTTTTGGCTGAAACCATCCTAGAAATACTGCTTACCAGAACAGACTTAACATTGAAAGACACTTGTATAAATTATCTATGTTAGATAAATCGCGTATTAAAATGTGACTTTAAAAGATTATTTTAGCTTGGTTCAGGATGAACATCCTACTATATTTTACATAATTCAAAGCTTATTCCCATTAAAATTCATTAGATCTGTGTATTCAAATCCACGAGGTATCTTTGGAAACACTAAGCTAATGTGTTTGACTGCAATTGTAAATTTTCAGCTTTCTTTAAAAGGCTCCTAAACAGAGTATTTTGACGGTGCAGGAGAGATTGCCAGGCAGACTAGACAAAAAGCTCTCAGGGAAACACCGTTGTGTCAAACGTACACAAAACGGGAACAGAGGCAATTTCAAACAGGTACATTAACTTTCAGAGCGCACGGTGGGGAAGAGACGTTCAGGACTATACACGATTCAAAACACAGTGTAACTTGTAAATACAGGGAACTTTAATGGGAACAGTTTTGTCTCTCTTAACAGCCCTGAGGGGTTTCGTTACTGTGGGATAATGAGTTGAAAGAGATAGGTGAAGTCTTGTACTTCTGTTTGTTATGAATTTTAAACCTTTAACAGCTTCCAGAAAACACAGTCTACAAACCTAGATAATAAAAAATCACTTTACCTTTAGAGCATTAAAAGTAAAAGCTTATATTGAAGAAATACAACAAAAATCAAGACGACGAGAGATCCTATGGGTACATTCTCTTCTCTTGAACCCTCACAGTTGCCACACGCATGGCTTGAACAAAGGACTAACAAACCATCCTTTGCAAATACATTGGCCAGGATAATTTAGGCAGTGAGTAACACTTGCACCTTCTCTCTTTCAGTGCTCTTTTTGAAACACCTTAGCGGGAACTGTTTTTAGAGGGCTGCACTTTCTCAAAAGCAGGTCGCTTCAGCACACCCAAATTACTTGCCACTTCTACAGATCATGATTTCAGGTTCTTATCAATAGCCTGGATTTGCACATTTCTGAAAAACTGATGACAATGGAAAACTTTTCGTACATGGAAGAAAAACCTAGACGTTCTTCTTTAAAAAATCCCCCCACATTTAACTCACAAATTCTCAGTTCAGGTTTCAAGCACTGTTGCTGCCAATCTTTTTTATTTCGTGACGTGTCTGGAGCAGCCTGACTCTGTTCCTACTGAAACCAATGCAAAACCCCCAGCGCTTCCAAGCAGAAGGGATTTCAGCCTTAAACGGATATTTAAATTTTGGTGCAAAGAGTGGGAAGCCCATAAGAACAGACAGACATAGATAAGACATCTAGGTGACTTAATTACCAAAGAAACCTAGAAAATATCTTGTAGTCAAATTCTTTGAGGTACAAAAGTTTTCTAAGTTCAGTAGGTGCTGAGGCCCCAGTATGCAGCCGACTTGGAGGATTTGCTGCTAAACTTAGGTTAATAGCCGATGACCCTTTCCATTCTTAACCTCCAGCAATGACCTCCTGACCTACCCCCGGTGATGGTGTTTATAAGCGTGTTGCCACCGGTGTAAATAAAAAAGGAACACAATGTGCTGAAATTGTTACTGGTGATGACAACTGACACACATTTTACACTGCCAGTGGGCAAAAACATCAATAAATAACTCAAAATCTGTTAGTCAAAGTGTTTGGGACTTCTTGCAGCGATCATCTCATTCTTGCTGTTTTTCTCTCTTCTTCTACATGGATCTTTATGGGACAAACAATAAGCAAGCCAGGAAAAAATAAGGCCACCTATCAGTAAGATGCAACAGCATTACACAACAGCTAGAATTTTTACTTTCCAACGTACTCCTCCAGCTCCGAGAAAAAGCATGAAAATAAGCTACAATACACACCAGCCAAAATAGTGTATTTTCTAAAATTTTTAAAGTCAAATGGGACATTGGGCTCATGAGGAAAATACAGTTTTTGAAAGACCTTCTATGGCTATTGGGTACTACGAAAATCGCTCTTCTCCCCACAAAAAGAAACTAACTGAGGTAAACCTTTCAATAAATTAGCTTCTAAAAATATCTATAGAAATGCTTGGCATAAAAATATTGGAAGAGAAAAAGGATAAAACCTAAAAAACCCGATCGCAGTAGCAGAGGCTTCTGTATTTGAAACCTGTGTCTTTTACTAAAGATATTGCTACCATGTATATATTATATAAATTACTTCCAACTAAAAAAAAATAGAGAGAGTATAGATGTTCGTATGATTCCTTTAAACAGCACCTCTGCAGCATTATGACATCTTAGTGATTATTCATTTAACTACCTTCTTCCTTGGTATTCCTTCCATTCAGTTAGTAATCTTCTATTTGTTTTATGTTAATCACTTAAATTAAAATGACAACGACAACAACAACAACAACAACAAAGAAGAAACAAAAAGATCAGCTTTAAGCACTTCTGAGTCGGAAACAGTCCATTGTGTTCAACTAAAACAAGAAACTGTATCAAATACTGGTGGCAAGGGCTTACTTCAAATAACGGTAGGAAAAATTACAAATGCAGCACGGAAAATACTGGATTCCCAACAATCTATCGATCAGGCAATGCACAAGAGAAAAATATCAAAATATAAGTACCTTTGCAAGTCTTGTTTTATCAACTATATTCTGGGCCTAGTACTTAGTTGTTTTCTCAACTAACACATATGATCCTTCATTTTAATGGTCAACAGCTTAAATCATTTGTTTTGGTGGCCGCTGCTACAATTCAATGAGGCAAAATGTATATGAGGATGTTTTTAAAATGAACAAGTTATAAAAATGATTATAGTAGATGTAACAGCCTACAAAATATGATCAAATAATACAGTCATCTATCTTTCTCAAAAAGAAAAATTAGATTATGTATAATTGTAAAATCTAATTTACATTCTCCTATTCTCCAATTTAAATTTCCACTTTTATGAAATATTCTCTGCTTCAAAGTTGTGCATGTGTAAAAGATGCTTTGACATGCTTTTAATTGATTCGTTTTACACTATCGAAAGGATAACAGTGATTTGCAAAAGACTTTTTTTCTGTCTTGCACACATCTCTCATTTGCCCATCTTAATTCAATTAAAGGAAGTAAGGACGGTTTGACCGATGAATGAACCATATTTTAACTGAGGACATTTCTATGTAAACTGGAATATACCAACCACTAATTCTCAGCCAGTTACTTCCGATCTGCAACTTTTATTTTGAAAGGTCATGGTATGGTCACAGAAAAGAAAGAGGACATTAAATGCTGGCAAGTATTTTCCAGTAGTGCAAAACTACAGTCTGGTATCAAAAGTAAAAGGTTTTAATTCAGATACAGTTTATATGTAAACATTCCATATCTATTCCTACTTATCAGTGTAGCTGCATGTTAACGCTTTAAAGCCACTCTTTCATATTCAGCGTATTGTACATCTATTCTCCGAAGGACAGAGAAGAAAATACAGTTTTTCTACTTCCCATAGGCCTTCTGCTGTATCGATAATAACTGATACACAATGTACACGAAAAATTTCAATTCTGCATGTCTTGGTAGGCTCCTAGGGAAGAGAAGTGTGCACAGACTGACCCCCATCTGCCAGTATTTTCTTTTACAACAAAGACAAGGTGTGAAATACGTGGTGGGCTCTGTGACAGGTTAGCATGTATCTGCATATATCCATATTAATCTGCAAATACAATTTCTTGCACGAACAGTATATAACCTTCACATTTGAGCTGTAGCCTCCACATTGGCCTGGGAGACCCAGGAATATTAGGATTTATATTTAAAGCTAGCAAAGAGGTTAAACGTGGAACAGACAGCAAAAGTCTTCAGCTTCAATGCTTCTCAATCCAAACATGTTCTGTTATTTTCCTAGTTTCTAAAAGAGGCAGTGACTGAACTTCCACTCAAGAACCAAGCCTGGTCTGGCACATCCGTGCTGATAAAACACTAATAACATGGTCAAACTTCAAATGAAATCAGAACTAAACACGCTCTCTCTTGCTACCAGGAAGGCTAAGAAACTGTGGCCTTCATGGTCACTAAAGATCCCCAAAAGCTCGGTCTTGCTACCAGGACCACCTGACGCTAGATTACCAACCCTACTGGCCTCAACTTCATTTAGAAAACACAAGTGGGAGTTCATCTAATTTGCTTTTGTTTTGTATGCCACTTGGATGCTAGAAGTTCTTCAGCTGAAACAGTGCGTTTTTAAGAGTCAGAAGCAATTTATAACCAGCCACTAGAGTAATGCAGAAATACTGAGTGGAAGATGCACATTACTGCTCTGCATTTGCCTTTCAAAGACAAGAGGAGAATATAAGACAACATGACTTTCCCCAGGAAGGCACTTTTTTCTAGAGATAGTTTGACTACACATCTCAGCCGAGGGTTTTTTTCTTTATCCTATTTTACAACAGGGCTCTTAGATATTTTTCCCTTTAAGAAATACTTGGGTTACAAAGGGAGTGCAATACATTATAATTAGGATGGTGTCTATACATCACAAAAGCAGTTGCTTACGTTATGAAAACACTGACGGATTTTAAACCTCTCGTCCTAGCAATCAGGTACAATTCGACCGTGCCTGAAAGACCCCCCATGCGCACGTACGCAGCGCAGAGAAGCCGGACTCCAGGAGAGGGGAGGCAGCGCCCCGGCCTGCGGCCGCCCCGCTCGCAGCGAGGGCCGCCCAGGCTGGACGCGCCGTACCTCCACCGCTTCGAGCTACAACCCGGGTCTTCCCCCTAACCGAGCCAGCAACGCGCTCCTGGTTACTCTCTGACGTGATGCCGAGCAGTACTGCTTCTTCTGAGTCGGAAAACTTTAAGAGCAAGTAAAAAGTGCCAGCGCTGTTTTCCAGAAGCGGCTAACGAGAAGAAATGCTGCCTCACAGCCATCCGCCTCAGCCCAAACTCCAGCAGTTTGCTGGTTCAGCCGCAGAACACATCTGAGAGTTGGCGGTCACTGTCAAACGGGGTTTTGGCCCCCGATCCTCAGCTGGTGTGAGCACATCGCTCTGTCAATTCACTTACAGAAGCTGCGTAATTCTGGTTCACGTTTGTGGTATTTCAAACGCACCCACGTCTAACCTCTTGTGATAGCGCAGGCGACAGAGGTAAACAGGTTTTGTGAACATTAACAGAAAAACGTGCCTAGAGCCAAACAGGAGATCAATTATTACTTTAAACTGTGATGGGGTATCACGTCGATTAAAAAGGCCCAGCTCTGACCACTCGTGCTGAGTCCCCGAGCAAACCCGCCGAACTGCCCTGCTGCAGCGCACCCGCTACAGTGGCGACCCTCCGCTACCTGCGGGGGGGGACGCTCCTCACCACGAGCGAGGGAGACCCAACAAGGCCCCTCAGTTTAGTCAGCGTTGGAGATAAAGAGCGTTCAGTCCGAACGTCGGTTAAGAATTGCTCCCGTTTGTGAGTTTTCCCGGAGCGTGAGCAAACTCTACTGAACACTCCTGCCTGCCTCAGCGTGTGCAAAAAGCACGGTGCACGTAAACCTGCAGAAATATTGCTATTAAAAAGACCAAGGAACATACACCAATGCACAGGCGCTGTACGTACAATTAAGAAAAAAAATCTATGCTATTCTGGAACAACTACTGGAAACCACTTCAAAGGAAGCCCGTGCTGCATCTCTACCAGCATGTCTAAACATCATTAAGAGCGCACTGGAATTTCACCTGCAAGGTAGCAGTGGGGACTGCCACCTCGAGCGCTGCCTTGCCGTGCTGTTGTGTTAATGACCTCACAGCAGTAGACAGATCCAGTCCTTCTGCTTTTCTTTCTCACTGAATGATTTCCCTAAAGCCAAAGCTGGGCAAAATGCCACTAATGCTGCCGTAAAACTCCCGCTGTGTTAGGAGGGAGGCAGGCGACTGAGGGTTAGGAGGTAATCAAGCTTACAGATTAAGGCTCACTAAAGCTACAAGATCAGCACAGCTCGGGGTGTTTATTAACTCTTTGAAAACCAACATGTACGGTTTTGTATCACATGAACATAAAGAACATTTTCTAGTAAGACCTGACAGCTCAACTATTTTGCAAGACTAGCTCTAAATTGTGCAAAGCTAGGTATACAGTAGAAACACTCTTTAAATCTATTTGGATCAATTTCTTTATAAAATGTACTTCAAAATATGACACTGCACAAGTGAAAAAACCACCCAAGAATAACGGAGAAGTAAAATTTGCTAATTATTCTTCCACTCAAAAACATTGTTTTTGAAATGAAACAACGTAACCTGAAAGTCAACGAGCTAAAAATACTTCTACCCCTTTGGAAAATTAAAGCTCTAACCAGGGAAATATTACTTTTTAGCAGTTCAGAATGGGTTAATTTCTGAATATAAAATGAGGTTGCCACAATCTGGGTGGGTTTTTTTATTTTGTTTTGTTTGTAACACAAAGCAAAATATACTCTACAGATGCTTGATTAAAATGCAACAGCTGTTTATGGCAGTGCATTTTCCGCTAATTTACTAGGGCAGATTTTTCAAGGAGCCTTGTTTTAGCTGCGTCTTCATTTGCATAAAGCATTCATACAGCAGAGCTGTCGTGCCAGTCATCCTTGCCTGCTTGGCTAATATTTAAGGTTTAAATTTAAATTCAAATTGAACTAAGCAGTCCACTCCCATAACGGAAAAATAGTTTCGAGAGTAAGGTGTTACTTACGTCTGTCCCATAATCTAGTCTGCTTGTATTTAACTTCTCAATCCAAAATATTTAATTTCTTTGGCCTGGTATGCAACTAGTATTTAATCTGCTGTTCACATCTGTCTGGCCAGGCCCAGTCTCTCTTGTTTTTTTTTATTTCCCTTTTGTTTATTTGATCTATTACATTCCTTAAGCTTGATGACTAATCCAAATTATTAACAAATACAAAAGGGTTTATGTAAATTATTACGATGAACAAAAACAAATCACAATTATAACATTGTTAAGTGAATTAGACAACAATGACTACAGCTTCCCTATCATAGATTGAGGCAGATGAATTTGAACTTTATTGACAGTAGCAGCAGAAAGCCTTAATCACTAAGCACCAGTACAGTCTGGTTTTCATAGGGTAATGACCCATCTATATATTCATAACAAGGGTCTCATTCATCATAATTCATATAAAAATATTCTAGCAAAGCTAATGGAGGGAATGTGTGAAAAGTGATTGGATGGGTAAAACTGTATGGGGCTGGAAAGGCCTTAATTGATTTTATTGTGCTGTGTCTAAGCCTCCTTGCACAGTACATCAGATCTGTATCTAACTGCATTTCAATTGATTTTCACTGATAGGCTTCTTTCTTATGGCTAGGGCTTAAGTACTAAACTAATAAAAGGATAAAAGACTTTGTAATACAGATTTTGAAAATAATGTGCACACATGATTTCTATGGAAGAAAACTGTTTGTCCTACCCAAGTGACTACAATCAAATGTAATATAAAAAATGCAACTAATATGAAGAATGTTACTCGGGGGGGGAAAATAAAAAAAAAAAAAGAAATAAGGAAAAAATGTTCCTTGGCTGAAATCAGCTTGATTGTAAGCAGACTTGACTTCAATGGAGTTGTATCTGCTCACATTAGGGATGATTTTGACTGATATCTCAAATTTTATTGAAAAAGATTATAATTCATCTCAGATGCTGGTTAGTTACTCAAAATTTTAAATAATGAATCATCCATATTCTGATAAAAGTACCTAGCACACACATGCTGGTAAAATACCTAGAATAAAATGAGCTGCTTTTCAATTGTTCTTGTAGGACTGCATTCTTGAACTTTTAAAATATAGACATTTTTCAACTATCTAACCTGTGGCAGTAACATTACGGGAGATACAACACTACCCTTAACGTAACTTCATAAATTTCTTCTGCACACCTTAGATAACAGCTTGTTCGAGCTCTAGACATTGCTGAATCAGGTTTCATATCTAACTGTCATAATGAAGTTGAAAAAGGTGTTTGTTACAGACAAAAGCTGATACAGAGTTTGAATAACTGATCAAATAAGCAACAGGTTCTCCTAAAGGGAACACATAAGAAATGCAAAAATCTGAACATTGGGGAAAAATCTAAGATTTGAGAAGTGAAACTTTTTTGAAAAAGACAGATTTCCTTTTTTTTATTCTACATATCCTACCATCATTTACTAATACTATTGCAAACTGCACTATCTGCTAGTCAGATGGGTGGTAACATCTGTATAACAAATGATAACGCATAATAGTTGTTCTGGTTTTGTGTTCCTTTACGAGGCTTGGTGTTGATAATCTCCAAAGCACACCCATGATTCTTTAAATTAAACATAAGAATCTTGTCTCACAGTACAGCTAGGTTATCCATGTGTAAGAGCCCAAGCCAAGTAATTACACATCCGCTCAAAGGATTAGACACATAAGATTTCTTTAAATTTTTAATAAAACTGCACAGCTGTTGCAGGGAAAAAACTCTTTTGTTCTAGATTTTTTAAAACCATTAAGCTCCAAGTGATTCACAGTTATGCTTCAAGAAAAATACTTTAAAGTATTTCTGTTAGGCACTTTTTTAGTAGATTTAACATTAGTTTAACCTCATGGCAACACAACTGAATCAAGAAAAACGTAAAGGAAAGATATTTGGTCAAGTTTTAAAGAACATTTCTGTGCTCTTACTAGAACACCTACAAATGTATTTTACTTAATATAACCGCTTGAAGTGCATATTAAGGGGTGCACATAAAACTGTAACATTTGGTTTCATGAAGTTAAGTCTGCGGGACAGGAAAGCTAAAGTTTGAAACGTATCACACAATGTGACCCATGATGGACACTCTCTTGCTGACAGTCTTTGCTACCCTGAGAAAGTGCTCTAACCAACTTGGAACGAGCGCCACAACTAAGAAACGACGGGATGCTGGGAAAAGGGCAATAAATTGTCCAAATGCTTCAGCAACAAGCAAGTGGATGCTACTGCGGAAGTTTTATCAGTGCCAATGGTTCAATCAAGACTGAGGTTTAGAGGAAGTATGCCTTAATCGCCATCCAGAAAGGGGTAAAATCACGGAGTGCATGAAGTTTAGCAGACGAGTGACACCAAACAGATGACAGCATCAAAACAAACACTACAAAAAAATCTATATGAACTAGAGAGGATCCACTGAACATGGGATATTTGGGAAGATGACTGAGAGGAAGCCCTTTATGAAGGCAAATGTTGTGCTTTCAGAGTCCTTAAGGAAAGAAAAAGCACAAAACCGGGCAACACTGCCAATAACGAGGACAGACTGCACAGAAAAAATGGAAGTTCCTGAGGATTGTAACCAAGATAATGGAAAAAAGATGTATTAGCACCAATTGCAAGGACTGGAAGCCAGAATTTTGAGTGCCTGTCTGTTAGAAAAGAGGGGGTAAAAGCCCTAGCTCTTTCAGTCACAGAAAGATGATGGGTCAGCAGCATGGCTGGGCCATAGCAAGCGCAAACACAGCTCCAAGACACATCACAGAAAACACAGAAATATTACACTGTTCAGCACATGGGTGAGCCGTCATCTCAAACACTGAGTACTGTTCTCTACAACAAGTTTGATAAAGGGAACAGAAAACCTCTTTCAGGTAAGGAAGGAAAGCACCGTGGCTTTTTTCCCATTCCAAATGTAAGCCAGAAAGCACATACGACTGCTCTCCACAAACACCAGGGAAGGAAAATTATTTCAGTTAAAGGACAGCAGCAGCACAAAAAAGGTTTATCGTACAAAGGTTTCTAATCATCAGAGAAGCAACGGCAGAATGCTGGTTTTAAGACAGGGGCTTGAGGACATGGTGCTGCTGTGCCAGGAAAGTGAGCTTTGTCACCCACAACCGTCCTTCCGATCCTGTTTTTCTCATTCAAACACCTCACAGGACTTTAAGTTTTGTAGCCTGGTGCAAATTTTCCACCGTAAAGCTGTTGCAATAATATGCAATACTGCTAAACAACCAATGCATAAGGTTTACAAGATAAACTATGGTATGCAGCTACATTTACAATGAATCTAAATCTCTACAGATTTTAATGAACTGCAGCTGACCTTGATCAGTGATTCAAAGCCCAGAGCAGCTTCTACTCTCTCACACATTACTAACCTTTGCTACAACATTTATCAATTTACCTTCTTGATCTCTCAAGCAGGTCATGTTTTCTAATCAGCCACTAGCTCAAAGACCTACATCCCAATTAAATTACTGGAGGAAGACATGCTGGAATGTGGGCTTCTTTTAAAAGAACCAGCTCAACATATACATACATACTGGATCAACCATATCTGAACTGATTTTTTTAAACATTTCTATAGAACACGGAAGTTGCGGACATGTATCCTGCTCAAAATCCATCCTCGAAACGCACCATTTCCTTGGATGTTTTCTATTTTTGCTTCCCCAAGTGTTCTGTACATTACTTTGTCTAAATACTGACCTGAGCTGTAAATCATCTATGCTGAGCTGTGAGCTCTTCAAGCTTTGGCTTGTCTGAAATCTTATGGTACAAAAAACTACACACATGTTTATTATTAAGCATAAGAGTACCTTCACAGACTTACAACTACTCATGCTTAAAGTTGGACTTTTATTAAAACGTCCACAAGATCTGAGCCTAATTTTCTTTCCTCTTTCAGTGCAGCATATAGATGTATTTTGCTGTAGAAAAAGAAAGTGTTAAATCTGTAGCTTTAGAGCTCTTGGCAGGCTATCAGGACATTGTGTCTCATGGCACAATCCTGACAGTGCTCCTCCCTAGGTGCTGGGCAGAAGCAACATTTGGGCTGCATGGTTGGTTTGGGTGGTACCAGCTGCCTACTTGCAGCTGCTGCATATCCTGCAGTTAGCAGCACACGTCTACTCACACCGTAGCAGAGATGACAGCAGCCTGGGGAAAGGCGGTGGCTAGGAGAGGGCTGATGCTACCAGAACATTTTGGCCACTCTATGGGCCGCTCTTGTCTCAGTCTAACAAGCGGGTTGTATACAAATTGCTTTTCTGGTATCTCCTCCATTCCAGGACAGGAGCAGCCTGTTGACAGCCCCACCATGCACGTGCAGTAGCTAATCTGCACAGTAGCTCTGCTACTTCCTGGATTTGATGCACATGCTGAGAATGACTGTACCCAGCATGTGCAAAAATACAGTCACATCGGAGAGAAAAAAATTGTACATCTCGTACTCAACCTAACAACAGCTTAGCCAGATTCCTAGGTAAATAGCACATATGTTGCTGTTATTTTTAATAGAATATTGCTGCAAATACAGTTAAGGAATTGTACGAGTTGTTTGTACCTGATTCCTGCTCTTGTTTTTACCACTTTTAGACCTACTAGTCATTATCAAAGAATACTGACAAGCCCCAAATACTTAACACCTCCCAAAACACTCACAAACACGTCAAATTAACAGGCATTAAGACAGAGATAAGGGACAGAGATAAGGGACATTCAAAGCATCAAATCAGCTTGAGAAACCCTAAGATACCAAGGCGGGCTTCCTCTGCTTTTGAAAAGCACCTTACTTGTAGTCCTGGCTTACAAAGAGCAGCGTGCACCTCTTTCTACCGGACTGAATTCTCCTAGAATCCCCTCCTTTATCTAACGTTTCACAGCAAATTCTTACTCAGTCATTAGGTCATGCACAAAACGCAGAGCCACATTTACATGATATACAACGTGTAAGGTTTGGATCATTTTATTTGCCGTGAAGGTGGAGGAGATTCCAATTCTGCAGCTGAAATCTACAGCTTTTGCTACTGCTGAATCCAAAACTCATCCCTAGTATAAATTTGCTTTCTAACTCTAATTCCAGTCTGAAAAACCCCCAGAATCTAACACCACCATCTTTCCTGATCGCTAGTATTTTTATAATAAACTTACAGTATTACAGGGTTACTGTTTCAAGTAGAAAATACACATAACAAATATAATACACTGAATTCTGATATCAAGAGAACCTGTGTCTACTATAGAGCTAGCTTAGGTAATCAATACCCTTGTTTAATCAGCAGGTCACCCTAACCATGCAATGGATCCTGACTACCAAGCACCACATAGGCTAAATGCACCATCACAGCCTCTTTCTGTGACCCTACTCCAGGCATTGACTAGAGCGGGAGATCTTAGCCCAGGGTTACAGTCCTTACAGAGGCAGGAAGAGGCACCGACATATCCACGTGATTAAAAGGACAAGAAACGTCAGTAAGGTGAAAAAGGCTGAGAAATCCTGAATTAAGGAAGTAGAGTCAGTAGTTGAGCAAGTATTGGCTACTCCGAGAAAATGCTATGCACTCAGAGCAGAAATAACAAACTGGGAAACACTGCATGAACTTTGTATTTCCATTCTCTTTCTAAATGGTAACACTTCAGTGATATGTGAGTTCAATTTATACGTGTCAAATACTTCTGATGTTCAGAAAAGAGAATCTTGAACCATAATACTTCCAGAATTAAGTCTGCTAACATTTCTGCTTATTTGTCTCATCCTATTGCACATCTCTATATCGTTCTGTGCACAGCAGTAAAATTGCCTACATAAGTATTTCTTTGTTGCAACAATTACAGGAAAGATGATTTTCCAGCAGTAACGCAAGGGCTCTGCCAGGGTAACAGTTCAAGATCTATTCATTTAAGGAACACTTCAGGGTATGTAATACTCATAGGTATTGCATTTTGTTTGTCTGCTACCAGCGTTCAGAAAAATAAAAATACGTTGCAAAAACAGATGATACCTATAAAAAATACTACTTGGTCCAAGTTTGATTTATTTGTTGACAGAGATCTACTGTGCTTAATGTATAGTTCAATAGAACTACAAATAATATAGATATCTAGAAACATAACTGCAATAAAATAAGCTCTACATTTATCTGGCAGTTAAATGCAATTCAAAATTTATTAGTAAAAAGGAATCAAATTTGGTTATGGCGTAACATGTACTTCTTTCCTTGCAAGAGCAACCTAACTGAATTCCATTCATCATGACAAATCAGTGCCGTTAATCTCTGCCCCGTGATTTTGTTTACCGGGGGTTTGCGCAGGACACCGCGCTGGCACGGACGCCGCAGCCTGCTGCTCACACATCGCCAGCCAGGAAAGCAGGCTGCGCTCTCCACCGTGCAACGCGTCTAGAAAAGAAGGAGCAGCAGCTACAACCGCCACCGCCCGCAGCACACGTCAGCCCTCCAGATAGCTTGCTTTGCCATTGTTTTCTAATATTTTTTAAAATAAAGACAGGAGCTCACATTCTGGTCCTGAGCAGATACGCTCAGGTACACTGCTCGTGAGGGACCTTTTCTGCTCTTCCTCGGAGCTAATCCGGGGCGACACACGCAGTCACTCCACAACTGCCTTTTACACAGTGATTTTAAACGGTGACGATCATAACACATGGCGAACATTTATCACAAAAAGAGGGAAAGAAAAATGTTTCAGCACTTCCTCTAAATGCTATTTAAGTGCAGTAAGTGCTTCTCAAAAGGATATATATTAAAGTGCGTTTAACACTTTTTAGTTACTGTATATATTTTCCCTAATTATAAAATCATAAAGGCAAAAGGATTTCCTTGGTGACAGCTCCAAAACACTTCTGCCTTTCACTTACTACTCTTGCTACTGAAATATAGTATACTAAAACTGAAATAACTTTCCCATTTTAATGTGGTTATAAGCTTCCTGCTAGGCTGTGACCTAATTGAGACTTTTGATCTTAGCTTTTTAAAAACATGTTCTTCTTCGTAGTCTGTAAAACATTTTAACTGCAGATCTCCTGCAATCATTACTGAAAACTACAGGGAATAAAATAATAAAGAAAGGGGGGGGGGGAGTCAGTTTATCAAAGTCAATGGAAATACAAGGTATTAATTATGCTAAATGAAGAAATATGGGCATTTGGTTACTTTTGTGGGTCAGAAATATTTTAATCTGTCGCTGCCCGCCAGCTGCCTCCCCCTGCCCTCCGTGCATCCCCATCAGCTGCCGAGCACGTCAAAGCTGGAGCGAGGGCGGCGAGCCGCGGCCAGCGCAGCGGCCCCCTCCGGTACCAAGGTCACGGTTTTGACTGAAACCACCACATTGTTATCAATTACAATCCCTGATAAGGACACGACCTTTTTTGAGGCACATAAATGGGGAGATATTCACGCAACCGCTCTCCCCCAAGCTGCCCGTGGCTCGCTCTGTTTGCTGACGGGGAGAATACAACTGCGCAGCAAATTTTAATTCTCAAATGGGCATAAGATAAAAACATGGCACAGAGTCCGCTGTTGATAAGACGCACTCGGCTCGCTCGAGTACAGCTCACTTGATTCAGTTAGCTGAGCCAAATCCACGACAGAGGACAATTAAAGTAGAGGGGGAAATTGTATTTCTACCATACAGGCAGCTCCTGCGAAGTTTCATCAAAGCAAACCTAAAAACGTCTTTATTATAGGGAGATCTACAGCAGAAGCACGTGTAACTGAAAATAAGTAGTATTATACAGTAGTAAGTCACCCAGTAAAATAAAAATATATTTTCAATAAAGATTAGTTCTGCATTTTATTTCTTCAAATTCTTTGATCAAGTAATTTTGAACTATATAAAAACAGCCAGATCTCCCTAACGTAGCGTTCCTTAAGAGATTGTTTTGCTGCTCACAAAATGCTACAGATTTTATCTAACTATACTCAGGTGACATTCCTCTTGTTAATTTTAAATATGCAGTAGTTTTTGCTTGCGTTTGTTACAGACATATTCGTCTAGAGAAAAAGAAGGTAACTCCAGACACAGACTATCCTGTTGCCAAGCCAGAACGAAAAATATTTTTATGGCAAGCTAACCATAATATTTCAGCATTTTAAGGTTTCTGAAGAGAAACACTGAAAAAAATGCAGAAAGGCTGAATATAACCTACATCTTTAATGATTTAAATAGTCAAATCTAATCAATCCCCATTGAATTCAGAAAGAACAAAGAAATTAAAAAGTTAGCACTACGAATCATCTTGGCTTTTGCAAGTTAAAAGTTAGACTTCCCATATATGCAAAAGAGACAATGAGGTGAAACTAGAAGAGACGTAGTTTTATCTTTCCAATCCAGTCACAGGTTTGTATTTTACTGCCTTTTTCCCCCTAAGGTGACAAAAAGCTACATATGATGATACAGAATTAAACAGCCAGTATTATTTCACAGACCTTTTGAATTTACTGTGAAGCTAAGTGTAGAAAACAGAGTCAAGGATACTGTTCAAAAGCCTGCGGAATGGTAACAGAGAAACTGCAGCATGTAGTCTTTAATCCTTTAACAAAACTTCATCATCTGTGCCAAGAGTCAGAGAGAAAAATACATTTTACGTTTTATAAATAGTCGTGAACATAAGCTAAAGCATTTTGCCACTTCTGGGAAATCAATAAGCAAAAACAAGCCACTCATTTGCAAATAATTTATGTGGCTTTTTTTGCTAATGCAGGACAATCTCTCTGTGAAAACGAGGGCAATAACTTTATTACGCTCATAAATGCAACGCAAAGCAAACGGAGACTGATGGTACCTCTATATACGCTGAACAAAAGGCACATCTTCGATTAGGTACTAAGATCAGATGTACTGTGGAGCTGCACAACTTGTTTTAGCAAGGAAGAATTACAGGGCACATATAACGAAAACCCCCACAATTATTTAAAATACATCAGACCAGCTGATATTTGTTGATACTTGAAATTTCAAAATGTAATGCAGGAACAGTATTCTTATGGAGGTCTGTGAAACACCT